>NC_083709.1:25217500-26467500 GCF_033118175.1 Dama dama
TCCCCTTTATTATATTCACACTATAGGTATAAATTTATATCCCACTTTTTTCACTTAACATTTCTGCATGTAAACGTTTTCCCAGTTATTAAATATCTCCTATAACCATGATTTTAATTCCTATATAATAGTCAATTTAAGTAGATGAATTGCAGATAATGTAATTACTTCTCCATGACTAGACATTGTTTTATGCAATATTCCAGCATATTAAATGATACAGTAAAATGCATCTTTGATGTTAACTTGTAATTTGATTCCAATTTGAGAAAATTGAATCATTAATTTATTTACTGGACAGTTTCCCTACTAGACTATTAACTGTTTGAGAACAGGAATTGCATTTATTTAACTCCACATCCATAGCTTTCTGCCTTGAACATCGAAGGTACTTGTGATATGTTTACTGAGCTGAACTGAATGTACTTTCTTTTTTGATAGTTTTCCACTCTTTTCTGGAGAAAATTCAAGAAATCATTTGGCAGTCATCAGTTTCAGTTCAGTTCAGTAGCTCAGTCATATCTGACTCTTTGCGACCCCATGGACTGCAGCATGCCAGGCTTCCCTGTCCTTCACCATCTCCCGGAGCGTACTCAGACTCATGTCCATCGAGTCAGTGATGCCATCCAACTATCTCGTCCTCAGTCGTCACCTTCTCCTCCTGCCTTCAATCATTCCCAGCATCAGGGTCTTTTCAAATTAGTCTGTTCTTTGCATCAGTCATCAGTTAGTTGCTAAAATAAAGGAAAATTCCCAAGTATCTACTAAAATTAGAGGCAAAATCTATTGTCTTGGGATATAAAAATTATGTATTCTTAGTTAGCTTTCTTGCCATATGGCTTTAAAATCATTTGCTTTCATTTTCTCATCTACAAAATAGCTAGAAAAATGATAAAATTCCTATCACCCAGGAATCTAAAAATGACTTAGTTATACCTAGTTAGTAAGTCATTATTAGTATTATTAATATGACTTAATGTTCTTAACAGAATAGGCATATAAATGGAAATTCTAGGTGCAATTCTCTATCTGGCAAAGATGGTTATATCAAAAAGCACCAAATTGGAACCGTGATGTGGCAAGATTTTTTTTTTACATTTGGAGAAATACAAACAAAACAGCTGAATGTAAAACTGCAATGATTTTCAGACATATAATAATTTTCCAGATGCCTACATCTTTAAGAATAACTTATAAATAAACAATAGAAGCTTAAAATATATCCATGCATACTAAATTGTTACTTAATATTTATATCTCTATATATTGGCAGAGAATAGCTAGCTACTTACCAAGCCTACTTCCTCTTCCTCACAGGCACATAGCTAAACTTCATTTCCCTGACTCCCATGCATAGGTGTACCCACATGACTGAATTCTGGTGAGTGAAATGAAAGCAAAAATTATGAGCGCTATGGTCAGGTTTGGTTCATGAAAACCACTTACCCAGAGTCCTCTTTGTCTTTCTCCATCTGAAAATGGAGAATGACAAGGACTTAAAAGATCTAGGAAAATGTGGCGCTATGAAAGGCATGGGCACAAGTCCCTTAGTGTTTTCTTGAAGCAGAACTAATAAACTACTGGTTTAAACTGCTGTGTTACAACAGCTAGAAGAAATGTGTATTTGTTCATTTCCAGAGTGTTCCACATGGGATTTGAGACAGCTATCTTGTCTGAGCAGATTTCAAAAAGGTCTGGGTGACTGCAACACCAACTAATTAAAATCAGGTAATCTCCAGAGAGAGCCCCTTCATTCAGGAATACCCACACTTCAAAGAATCCAGTTTTTCATGGAACAATAGATAAGAATTTAAGAATCTGAAGGAGAAACTACTTAACAGAATTCTTCTCAATTTGATCTTATTTTCCCAAGTAAAATTTATTAATAATAAGAAATGATCCTCTGTGGTCACATATTTCATAGAGATTGGCCTAGGTGGATCTTGAGGAATAATTACCACAGAAAGGCAGCCAACCTTTTTTTCATTCCATAGGGAGGCATTTATTTTATAGCTCTTCCTAACTCTATTGTCAGAGGGGTTTAAGTAACTTATTAATAGGAATGGTGGTCACCTCAGTTTGCTCATTTGTAATATGAGATACTTAACAGATATTAATATCTACCTTAATAGACTAACCCAGTGCTTCCAGATTGCATGTCCCTGAAGCAAACTCCAGGAGTTGGTGATGGACAGGGAGGCCTGGTGTGCTGCGATTCATGGGGTCGCAAAGAGTTGGACACAACTGAGCCACTGAAGTGAACTGAAGGCAACTCTTTAATCGGGAAATGTTTCTAAGTACTCCTTTCAGTTGAGAGCTTATATGTCTAGGAGATATCATTTAATAATGTTTATCTTTCTCTAAATATTAGTTAATGTGTATGGAGCTCTGACTTCATATACACTCTCACATTTTATTGTTACGATAACCCAGTAGGTTACCAGGGAACCCCAAGGTTAGTTACAATTATTCCCATTTTAGAGGTAAGAAAACTGAGACTAAGAAAGGGCTAAGATTTAAACACATTTTTATTATTGCATACCTAGGTTCTTAGCCATTACCTTATACTGCCGTATAGATTTGAAGCACTTCATAATATATTTGTGAGACCATCAGGCATCTTGAGCCAACTACCCTATATTTAATAATATTAATTTCAAAGAGATACATCTCAAAGCTACACAAAAACCACTTTCATCTCTCATAGGTTTAAGTAGAACAGGCATCTTCTTTATGTCCAAGTATTTCTATGTAGGCCAAAAGGAGACTCAGAACTACAGCAGAAGAGCAAATGATTTGCATTTCAAAGAGACCAAAATAAACACAAGAACAGAAGGCTCTCTGGTTTCAGGAAAGATTAAACAGAAACTATTAATTGATGACTTAGGACAAGCCTTACTAATTGTTTACTAGTCACTTGAATACAAAATGAACTCATGTTTTGAAGTAGATACAGTCCAGTGGAAAGCTGTTTCAGAACCATGAAAATAGATACCAAAGCATAGCCCAGAGGGAAAATGAGGGAATTTTGTGGTTTTCTCTGTTGTTAAAAGGAAGCATTACTATTAATTTTTTTAACAAAAATAGTTATAGTTGCTATTTCTTTGAGATGAATTGTATATAGTGAAAATGTGTGAGAAAGGATGGAAGAAGTCCAGGGTAAAGGGTGAGAAGAAATCTTGGCTCCATAACTGACTGTCCATACGTGGTAAGTTGCTCCAGTTGTGTCTGACTCTTTGCGGCCCTATGGACCATAATCTGCCAGGCTCCTCTGTCCATGGGATTCTCCAGGCAGGAATACTAGAGTGGGTTGCCATGCCCTGTTCCAGGGGATCTATCCACCCCAGGGAGAGAACCCATGCCTCTAAGTCTCCTGCATTGGCAGGTGGGTTCTTGACCACTAGCGCCATCTGCACCATTACTGACTAGGGCTGTATCATCTTAGGCAAGTAACTCACAAGCAAGAAGGGTGCTTACCCTTTCTTCACAAGTCAGGAGGTAAGTGCCTCAACAGGCTCTGCTGGAATCCTTCAGTCTTCCACTGTAGTTAAGGGCACACCATGACTTTGGTCTGACTTCTTCCTAAGACATCTAGAGAATAATTGTTAGGCTTGATTGTCTCCCTGTGGCACAGGAAAGGAAGCTGCTGCTGTCCTGGGGTTTTTCTGCATTGACGGGTTTTTACCTGGGCAAATGAATTTTCCCCATGCCAATGAGGGCAACATGCGTGAGAAGGCCAGCATGGACCTTATAGGAGGTCCTTTACTATCACGTCATCTGGGAGTGTCATGGGCCCTCAGGAAGGCAGTTCAGTCGCTCAGTCGTGTCCGACTCTTTGTCACCCCATGGACTGCAGCACGCCAGACTTCCCTGTCCATCACCAACTCCCGGAGTTTACTCAAACTCACGTCCATAAAGTCAGTGATGCCATCCAACCCTCTCATCCTCTGTCATCCCCCTCTCCATTTGCCTTCATACCTCTCCTGAATTAATTATAAAGGGAAAACAGGGGGAAATTTAAGACGCTATGCGACTATATCCATGAGTCCTGCTGTCCAGTTTACTAGCTCTATAATTTCATATAAATTTCATTGTATGAAATCATATTAACAGCTAATTTTCATACAGATAGAATCTCACAAATGTATGTGAGATTCTATCTGTATATATATAGAGAGAGACTTTAAATCAAGTGGTAACTGCAAGCATCTCACAGTCTCTATTCAAGTAACTCAAGATGAAAATTTTATCTTTAGCTATTTACAGAATTGGTCATCTGCATAGGCTTAAGCGCGACTGAACTGACTGACTGACTGATAGGATTAATATCTACAATGGTAGACAACTGTTCACCTACCTTCATAAACCACTGAGTAATTTTATCACCCCATTTGTAATTTTTGTTTAGAAAATATAAGCCACATGAGATATCCTCCAAACTTGGCTTTCATGTTGGCCGTTTTCACTTCCTCCTTGAATATTAATGAGTCTTGATATTGAAAGTTTCCATTTCCTCCCTATCAAAAATAAATTGAGAGAAAAAAGGTAAAAATACTTTGGAGGGTAACTAGAAATCACATAGAAGGATAATTTTTATTTTGCAGAAAAACAGTTCAAGTCCAGTGTTCCCTACCAGGTTGGGGACTTTGGGGTTCAATCTCAAGTTCACTCAGGTCCTTCAAAGAACTTAGGTAACCCTAGTGACTTTCACAACTTATGCTAAAATTGATTTCTCTTGGTTTTCAAATGTTTTATACAACTGTCACAACTCTTCAGTATCTGATTTGGACACAGACCAGTATTTATGAATTTATGGTTTTAGACACCTGGAAGTTATCTCATATATTTTGGACACTTTTTTTTTTTTTATTAAATCCTTTCTTTTCTTCCCCCATCTCCCTCCCTCATCACCCACCTCTCTCCACTTGGGAAATAGTTTTACTGGAAATAAATAAATAAATGAACCTATCATTTGTTTGTGCAAAGGTTTAAAGAGACTTCTGTGCTATCCATTTATTGTTGTGTGCCCTTATTCAGATGCCAGTCAGGAAACTAAATTAATCATAGAATTCTCAGGATAAGAAATTTCTCATCACCTTATCATCCATCAAAGCAGCTGTTTCTCTTCTAAGTTTTCTTTTTGAACAACACACAGCCATCATCATCTTTTTCTCTTCTCCTTTATGTTTTTTAAAATGATAGCTAATGGAAACTCCTTTTCTCTTTATAACTGTATCATCCTTTAGAGGATTTCCTTGTTCAGTGTCTTCCAAATTGTCTTCAGAGGAAATCCATGTCTCCTTGGCAACGCTTTATGTTCTGACAGATACTGTTTCAACAAACCATTCTCCCATTAAAATAATTATGACAGTCACCTTACACACACCACCTTTAATCATCACATTTATCCTGCTTTATGACCACAAATTAGCATACAAAATAGTGAGAATCATAGATATCATATCAGCTTCCCCATGTCCCAGAGCTAACAGATGTCAAATTCAGAGTTACATATTGCATTCAAATATTGTTTCTGTTTTTCCATTGTGAAGTCCTTTTTTTTTTTTTCATGCTTTAATAGAATGAGTTGCAAAATATACTCAGCACACAAAAATGTATAAGCAAGAAAATATCCCAACTTCACACACTAGGTTTAAAAAGGCACTTATCATTGAGCCGAAGATCAGAATTAAGATCAGCCTTTGATGAGAATTAACGGAAA
Organism: Dama dama; assembly: GCF_033118175.1. Classification (NCBI taxonomy): domain Eukaryota; kingdom Metazoa; phylum Chordata; class Mammalia; order Artiodactyla; family Cervidae; genus Dama; species Dama dama. The sequence goes on from NC_083709.1 coordinate 25,223,223, forward strand.
GGCCCTAGCTGGCTTCCTACAGATTTTAGTCTCCTGCTTTACTCTTAATGAAATGAAGTTCATCTTATGAGACCATGGTCACAGTCAGACATCATGAGCAAGCTTTGATTGTAAGACTTCCGCTGACAGTGGAAGCTAAATGGAGTCAACAGTTTGTCCTTCTAGACTAAAACTAAGAAGTATTGTGATAAGAATAATAAAGCACAACCTTCCTGCAGAGTTTCCAAACTATATACATCAAAGAACTGTGATGAGATATGGCCTCATATTTACTTCTGCTTAGCTGAAAGACAGAAGTAGAATGGAGGAGCTGCCCAGAAGTGAAAGGAGCTCATCTGCTGCCTGCTTGCTGAGCACTTATCCATCCTTCTTTGTGATGGTCCTTCACTTTGGAAACAAAATAACAAATTTTTAAGGAAAATGATGCTCAATGCTACATACCTCAGTTGAACTCCTTTCTGGTTGAGTTGCAGTCATGGTTAAATTAGATGCTGTCATTTCCATGTTGGACACAGAGCCCGATTAAGGGATCCAAACAATGAAATAACCTTTTCCCAAACCATTACTGAAATAAACCACAACTGGGATGCCAGTTATCTCCTTATCTAACTGGTGATATATAGATCATGCAACTCTACCAGACAAAACTACACTCAGCAGTGGAATTTATATAGCTCATTCTTTATCATAAATCAAAATGAAAAGTACAAAGTGTGTAATAAAACTTCTATCTTGAACATAAAATCTGTAATAAAATGTACATTTTCCCAGCCCTACCAAAGAAATACCCCCAAAAGTATCTGAAAAATTTTACTTTCAAAGAGTGGGAAATCCTTCAGCCCACATATCTGACCCAGTGACAGACACATTTGAGAAATTTGAATTCCTCATCTTGTTACTGCTAAACTTGCCATCTCAGTGAATGACACCAGGTCCCATCCAGTTGCCAGAAGTCTAGAACTCATCTTTGCCTCTTCTCCTCCATCCCTCACAGTCAATCCATATAACATTTCTATTCGGCCTCAAAACACCTCTTGAATCTGTCCACTTACTGAAGACCACTCCTGTGAACCTGCTTTGTTCTGGTTTGAATAATGCAATGGCCTCCTGAGTTTCCAGCTTCAAGGTTTCCCCTCCTGCAAGTCTATTTTTCATGGTAGTCAGATTAATCTTCCCCAAATGTAAATCTGTTCATATCACTCCTTAGCATAAACCACTTTAATGGCTTGCCATTGCCCTCAGGATAAAGTGCAAACAGCTTATCACAGTTTACAAGCCCCTTGTAAATCATTCCTCTAATTACCTCTCAGCCTCTTTTCCCCTCCATTTCTCCTCTGGTTTTGCTCAAACCATTCTGGACCACATATTTTAATTCCCCAATCACAGGGTGTTCTCCATTGTTCTCATGCCTCTGCACATACTGTTCCTTTTGTCTGGAACTCACTATACCTTCCTGTATCAAGGATAGGGGGAGGTTGTGAATGAAAATATACTGTTGCAAGTCTACTATATATTTTACCTGAAGCAATTCGATAAAAAGTATAAATAAATTGTGGTAAATTAAAGATGTTACTCTAATTCAGACAGCAACAAATAAAAATAATGTAAATAAATACAGAAAGAAAAATTGCAATGCATACTTAAAAACTACACTTGATCTTAGCCAAAAGGCCCAGAAGCAAACATACTTTTTAAAACCTAATTGCTTAAAACAGAAGATAGGAGAATGAGAGAAACAAAAGAATTCAAGAGACAAATGGCCAACATATAACAAAATGGCATGCTTAAATGCAGCCATAAAGTAATTATATTCTATTTAAATAGAGTTAGCAACCTAACACAAGGCAGAGATGCTCTTTAACTACAAAGATACCAATATGTTGAAAGTTTCATATGGAAAAATATATACCATGGAAACACTAAGCTTGAAAAGCTAGAGTTGCTGTATTCATCATTCAAAATACACAAAGTATTACTAGAGACAAAGAGGGACTATTCATGATAAAAAAAAAAATCACTAAATCAGAAAGTAAACATCTGCTTAATATCAGAATTTCAAAATATATAGGGGAAAAAAAGCTACAGAACTAAGGGAGATGTAGACAAATTCATAGCTGGAGATTTTAACACATATTTCTGTCACTGATATATAGAATAACTTAGAAAAAGTTGAGATTTTCACAATCCTTATTAACATAAGCCACCATATTAATCTTCACAGTTTTTGTGGCCCACTACACCCTCAAACAGCAAATGCACATGGAATGATCAGAGATTGATCCTATGCTGGTCCATAAGACAATCTCAGTAGATTTCAGAAAGCTGACATTTATTGGTAAAAATAAATAACTCAGCATCTAGAAAAGACATAAATATTTGGAAATTAACTCAAAATTACACTGTCCATAGGTCAAAGATGGGAACAGAAAAATAATTTTGAAAAAAATTGTGACTGATAATGTCTTCTAAAAATATTAGTTTATGAAAGGATATAAAATGCATGAAGGGATAGTTATAGTTTAAAAACTTATATTAGAGGAGGAAAAAGGCCCAAAATTAGTGATCTAAGTTTCTACCCTAGGAAACTTAAAAAAAAAAAAAAAGTTCAATAAAATTGACAAAATTCTAGCAAAGCTTATCAAGAAAAAGGAAATGTGCAACTTACCCATATCCAGAATAAAAGAGATGACCTAGAGAGCTTGAAAGAATAATAGGGAAACTTTGACTTCAGCCAAATAAAAGTCATATCTTGATGAAACAGACAAATCCCTTAAACACATTACCAAAACTGACACAAAAAAAGAAATAGAAAATCTAAATATTTCAATATCTACAAAGGAAACTGACTTACACTTCAAAACATTCCCACGAAGAAAACTCTTAAATTCTTTGGTTTCACAGGTAAATTCTATCAACTATTTTAGAAAGAAATAACAATCCTATACCAACCCTTCAAAATATAGAGACCAAAGAAATATTTTTCAACAGATTTTATAAGGTCTCCATTGCTCTGATACTAATACTACATAAACATATCACGAGAGATGTAAAAGAAAAAATTCTCATGAAATAGAAAAATTATTTACCAAATACCAGCAAAACAAACCTAATAAAATATAAGTGTATATATACACAGACTTCATACAAAGTGGGGTTTATACCAGGAGTTCAAAGGTGGTTTAACATTCAAAAAAATTAATATTATTTGCCATGTTGAAATAATAATACAGAAAAATAATAAGACCATTTCAATAAATGCAGAAAAGCATCTTTCAAAATTCAACAACTCATTTATGGTAAAAAAAAAAAAAAAATTCTAGTTAACTAGGAAGAGAAGAGAACTTCCTCGATCTAATGAAGGGCAGTTATTTAAAAAAAAAAAAATACTAAAACATAGCCAACATCAAACTTAATGGTGGGAAAAAAAGAAGAATGATTTATCTTAAGACTGGGAACAAAATAAGGCAGACGGCTTTCAGCACTTCCATTCAACATCATCTTAGAGGTAATAGCAAACACAGAAAGGTACAAAAATAAAAGCATTGAAGTTAAAAGGGAAGAAACATTTGCTGAAGAAAATTAAAGTGAAGTTGCTCAGTCGTGTCCAACTCTTTGCAACCCCATGGATGGTAGCCTACCAGGCTCCGCGGTCCATGGGATTTTCCAGGCAAGAATACTGGAGTGGGCTGCCATTTCCTTCTCCAGGAGATCTTCCTGACCCAGGGATCGAACCCAGGTCTCCTGCATTGCAGACAGACACTTTACCGTCTGAGCCACCAGGGACACCCAAAGGAAATTAAAGACCTAAATAAACTGAGAGTACCATGATATTAAAAAACTGAATATTGTCACAATATCAGTTCAGTTCAGTTCAGTCACTCAGTCGTGTCTAACAGTTTGCCACACCAGGCCTCCCTGTCTATCACCAACTTCCAGAGTTTACTCAAACCCATGTCCATCGAGTCGGTGATGCCATCCAGCCATCTCATCCTCTGTCGCCCCCTCTCCTCCTGCCCCCAATCCCTCCCAGCATCAGGGTCTTTTCCAGTGAGTCAACTCTTCGCATCAGGTGGCCAAAGTACTGGAGTTTCAGCATCAGTCCTTCCAATGAACACCCAGGACTGCTCTCCTTTAGGATGGACTGTTTGGATCTCCTTGCAGTCCAAGGGACTCTCAAGAGTCTTCTCCAAGACCACAGTTCAAAACCATCAATTTTTTGGCACTCAGCTTTCTTCACAGTCCAACTCTCATATCCATACATGACTGCTGGAAAAACCATAGCCTTGACCAGATGGACCTTTGTTGGCAAAGTAATGTCTCTGCTTTTTAATATGCTATCTAGGTTGGTCATAACTTTCCTTCCAAAGAGATGGCTGCAATCACCATCTGCAGTGATTTTGGAGCCCAAAAAAATAAAGTCTGACACTGTTTCCACTGCCTCCCCATCTATTTCCCATGAGGTGATGGGACCAGATGCCATGATCTTAGTTTTCTGAATGTTAAGTTTTAAGCCAACTTTTTCACTCTCCTCTTTCACTGTCATCAAGAGGCTTTTTAGTTCCTCTTCACTTTCTGCCATAAGGGTGGTGTCATCTGCATATCTGAGGTTATTGATATTGCTCCCAGCAATCTTGATTGCAGCTTGTGCTTCTTCCAGCCCAGCATTTCTCATGATGTACTCTGCATATAAGTTAAATAAGCAGGGTGACAATATACAGCCTTGACATACTCCTTTTCCTATTTGGAACCAGTCTGTTGTTCCATGTCCAGTTCTAACTGTTGCTTCCTGACCTGCATACAGGTTAGTCAAGAGGCAGGTCAGGTGGTCTGTTATTCCCATCTCTTTCAGAATTTTCCACAGTTTATTGTGATCCACACAGTCGAAGGCTTTGGTGTAGTCAATAAAGCAGAAATAGATGTTTTTCTGGAACTCTCTTGCTTTTTCAATGATCCAGCAGATGTTGGCAATTTGATCTCTGGTTCCTCTGCCTTTTCTAAAACCAGCTTGAACATCTGGGAAGCTCACGGTTCACTTATTGCTGAAGCCTGGCTTGCAGAATTTTGAGCATTACTTTACTAGCGTGTGAGATGAGTGCAATTGTGCAGTAGTTTGAGCATTCTTTGCCATTGCCCTTCTTAGGGATTGGAATGAAAACTGACCTTTTCCAGTCCTCTGGCCTCTGCTGAGTTTTCAAAATTTGCTGGCATTTTGAGTGCAGCACTTTCACAGCATCATCTTTCAGGATTTGAAATAGCTCAACTGGAATTCCATCACCTCCACTAGCTTTGTTCGTAGTGATGCTTTCTAAGGCCCACTTGACTTCACATTCCAGGATGTCTGGCTCTAGGTGAGTGATCACACCATTGTGATTATCTAGGTCATGAAGATCTTTTTTGTACAGTTTTTCTGTGGATTCTTGCCACCTCTTCTTCATATCTTCTGCTTCTGTTAGGTCCATACCATTTCTGTCCTTTATCGATCCCATTTTGCATGAAATGTTCCCTTGGTATCTCTAATTTTCTTGAAGAGATCTCTAGTCTTTCCCATTCTGTTATTTTCCTCTATTTCTTTGCACTGATCACTGAGGAAGTCTTTCTGATCTCTCCTGGCTATTCTTTGGAACTCTGCATTTAAATGGGTTTATCTTCCCTTTTCTCCTTTGCCTTTTGCTTATCTTCTTTTCACAGCTATTTGAAAGGCCTCCTCAGACAACCATTTTGCCTTTTTGCATTTCTTTTCCATGGGGATGGTCTTGATCCCTGTCTCCTGTACAATGTCACGAACCTCCGTCCATAGTTCATCAGGCTCTATCAGATCTATTCCCTTAAATCTATTTCTCACTTACACTGTATATTCATAAGGGATTTGATTTAGGTCATACCTAGTGAAACTGTGGTCTAGTGGTTTTCCCTACTTTCTTCAGTTTAAGTCTGAATTTGGCAATAAGGAGTTCATGATGTGAGCCACAGTCAGCTCCCGGTCTTGTTTTTGCTGACTGTATAGAGCTTCTCCATCTTCGGCTGCAAAGAATATAATCAATCTGATTTCGGTGTTGACCATCTGGTGATGTCCATGTGTAGAGTCTTCTCTTGTGTTGTTGGAAGAGGGTGTTTGCTATGACCAGTGCATTCTCTTGGCAAAACTCTATTAGCCTTTGCCCTACTTCATTCCGTACTCCAAGGCCAAATTTGCCTGTTACTCCACGTTTTTCTTGACTTCCTATTTTTGCATTCCAGTCCCCTATAATGAAAAGGACATCTTTTTTGGGTGTTAGTTCTAAAAGGTCTGTAGGTCTTGATAGAACTGTTCAACTTCAGCTTTTTCAGCGTTACTGGTTGGGGCATAGGCTTAGATTACAGTGATATTAAACGGTTTGCCTTGGAAATGAACAGAGATCATTCTGTCATTTTTGAGATTGCATCCAAGTACTGCATTTCAGACTCTTTTGTTGACCATGATGGATATTCCATTTCTTCTAAGGGATTCCTGCCCACAGTAGTAGATATAATGGTCACCTGAGTTAAATTCACCCATTCCAGTCCATTTTAGTTCACTGATTCCTAAAATGTCGGTGTTCACTCTTGCCATCTCCTGTTTGACCACTTCCAATTTGCCTTGATTCATGGACCTAACATTCCAGGTTCCTATGCAATATTGCTCTTTACAGCATCGGACCTTGCTTCTATCACCAGTCACATCCACAACTGGGTATTGTTTTTGCTTTGGCTCCATCCTTCATTCTTTCTGGAGTTATTTCTCCACTGATCTCCAGTAGCATATTGGGCACCTACCGACCTGGGGAGTTCCTCTTTCAGTATCCTATCATTTTGCCTTCTCATACTGTTCATGGGCTTCTCAAGGCAAGAATACTGAAGTGGTTTGCCATTCCCTTCTCCAGTGGACCACATTCTGTCATAGCTCTCCACCATGACCCGGCCGTCTTGGGTGGCCCCTCACGGCATGGCTTAGTTTCATTGAGTTAGACGAGACTGTGGTCCTGTGATCAGATTGGCTAGTTTTCTGTGATTATGGTTTTAGTGTGTCTGCCCTCTGATACTCTCTCCTAACACCTACCGTCTTACTTGGGTTTCTCTTACCTTGGATGAGGGGTATCTTCTCACGGCCGCCCCTCCTGACGTTGAACGTGGAGCAGCTCCTCTCGGCCCTCCGGCGCCCGCGCAGCCGCAGCTCCTTGGACGTGGGGATGCTCCTCTCGGCCGCCGCCCCTGACCTTGGACGTGGGGAAGCTCTTCTACGCTCCTCCTGAGCTGTCACAGCCTGGCACTCTCGGTAGCCACCCCTGACCTTGGGCTATCAGTTCTCCACAAAAAACTATAGATTCAATACAATTCTTATCAAAATCCCAGCAAACTTTTAGTATTGGCAAGCTGATGCCAAGACTTTTTTGAAAATTCAAATAATCTTTAAAAATGTCAATGCAAATTTGATCCCTTATTGTTAAATATATCTATGACTTTTTACTAGTGAAAACAACTTCAAAAATCAAAACAGTTTTATTTTCTAATTATAAAAGTAATACAAGTTATATTGTGGGGAAAATAGAACACATGTAAAGTTATAAGAAAATGGAGGGATTAGAGGTGATTTCCATCTCAAAATAATTACTCTTGTCAACATTGTCATTATATACTCCCAGTTTTGTTCTTGCCTATATATATATGGCTCTGCTCTCTGCTCAGATGCCTGGTCGTTTCTGACTCTGCAACCCCATAGGCTGTAGTCTGCCAGGCTCTCTGTCCATGGGATTCTCCCAGCAAAAATACTGGAAAAGTGAAAGTGAAAGTCATGTCCAACTTTTGCAAATTCTCCAGGCCAGAATACTGGAGTAGGTAGCCTCTCCCTTCTTCAGCAGATCTTCCTGATCCAGGAATCGAACCAGGGTCTCCTGCACTGCAGGCAGATTCTGATTGGGATGCCATTTCTTCCTCCAGGGGATCTTCACAACCCAAGGATCAACCTATGTCTCTTGTCTCCTGCATTGGTGAGTGGATTCTTTACCACTAGCACCACCTGGGAAACCCCATATGTATAACTATATTCCTATATATATCTATATAAAATTGAAGAAATATATATTCCTTTTTGTGTCTGTGAATATATATAAACATGTATATATTAATGTATTAATACTTATATATTTATATATATATACTTATATATTGATTACATTATATATAATATATATAAACTATATTAATATATATTTCTATATAGGAATATATATATAATATATATTTATATATAATATTATTGTAATATATTTATATTACATAATTCCTATATGTAAATTCCTATATTATATATACTATTATAATATGTTATATATTGTATATATTCCTATATAAAAACATGCATATATATATATTACATATTAAATATATATTAATATTTATATTATACATATATATTCCTATATATAGGAATACAAAATATATTCCTTTTATATTCCTAATATATTAATACATAATATTCCTAATATATTAATATACATAATATATAGGGATATAAAATTCCTAATATAGGAATGTACATAGAAATACACATTTGTATATACCCACGCACACAAAAAGCAGTATATATCTATTCATCTTTACACGTTAACGAGCACCGACCTAAGTCTTACATGCTATTGGCTACATATTCCCTTGTAGCTCAGCTGGTAAAGAATCTGCCTGCAATGCAGGAGACCCGGGTTTGATTCCTGGGTTGGGAAGATCCCCTGGAGAAGGAAATGGCAACCCACTCCAGTATTCTTGCCTGGAGAGTCCCAGGGACAGAGGAACCTGGCAGGCTATAGTCCATGGGGTCACAAGAGTTGGACACAACTTAGCAACTAAACCACTGCCTCCACATATTCTGTAGTATGATTGTATCTTAACATACAACTAAGACCCTACTATTATATATTTCCAGTTTTCCTACATTATAGACAAGCCTGCACCAAATATCTATGTACATTAGTTAAATTATTTCCCTATGATATATTTCTAGGGAAAAAGAACAGGTCCATAAGATCTACCCTCTTTTGGAGATGGTACACATGTTTATGGTATAGATTGTGGTGATGATTTCATGGATATATACTTATCTCCAAACTCAAATTGTATACATTAAGTATGTACAGTTTGTATAGTTTCTGTCTGTCAATCATTACTCAGAAAAGTGGCTTTGAAAAAGTTTTAAAGGAAAATGGTTTAAAGGGATGAATATATTAAACTTATATGTATCATTTAACCTCCTCATTGTTGTACCTCTACCTCCTGAAGGTTATACCAGTTTCTATTTCTTATATCAGTTTCTTCAGTCACTAAACTTTGTCAATCTGATGGGCAAAGGTGTTAAACTCCTGTTTAATTTGTATTTCTTTGCATAGTGAAGTTGGTCAGCTTTTCATATATTAGCTGCTTTTAGCCTTTATTACATTCATTGCCTAGTTTTCTATTGACATCCACCTCTTGTCCTTATGGATTAATAAGAACTGTTTGCTTAGCACTGTGCTTAATCCCTTATCTATTACAAACCTAAAAGATATTCTCCATTTTAGCAATTGCCTTTGTGTGTGTGTGTACTTGCTTGTTATACTAAATTTTTTTCAAATGTACACAGTTGAATAGGTTATTCTTTTCTTTCATGCATGCTAGCTTTTGTCATAGAAAAGGCTTTTCAATTCTTTTATTATAAATTTAAAGAATTTTCTTCTGGTATATTACTTGTACTTGCATTTTAATCCCTCATCTGGAATTTATTTTATTGGAACCAGTGAAGTTAATGTACAACTTTTCCCACTAAATCCCTAGTTATTTATATTTTTCTCACTGGATTAAAATGCCACTTCTCACCTTTGCTGACTTCTCAAATATATTTAGATAAAATTCTTCACTGTCTGTTTCATTCACTGTGTATTTTCATGCCAGCATAATTTTTAATCATAGTTTTGTAATTTATGTTTAAATTTTTCATAAGGGTGTTTTTATTACTAATTTTTGATGTTTCTGATTAGTTTCATATTTATATTCTTCCAAATTAACCTGAGACTTTTTCAAATCCAAAAATATTCTTTGAACTGTATATATTTATTGAGAATTATCTTTATAATTTTAAATCTTTCTATTGGCACTGATTGAAGAATTATACCCTTAAGCGATTCAGGAGTGAATGCTGAAGTTTTATCAGATACCTTTATATCTAAAAATATTACTTTAAACTACTTGCCCTTGAGTAAACATGGTGTCCATGGATGAAGCACACCCCTGGGGGTCTCAGGTTCATACTTCTCCATAACATACTTCTCACTATTCATTTAGCAGTAAGTTCAGCGTCTGCTTAACGACATACACTTAAAACATAGTCAGTTTCAATTTCATCTGATATCTATTTAAATGGGTTTGAATTTGAATATAAAAAAATGACGTTCATTTATTAAAGACTTTTTTTCTTAAAATAATGACTCTTCCCACTCTTCTATATTTAACCCAAAAATCTTAAAGAATTTTCATCTTCAAAGACACTATGATGCCTCATATCTAAGATAAACATGAAGAGTTCAGGAAGATTTTGAGGCTCTTTTTGTTTACCTCAAAAAAGAAAACCGCTTCATAAATCAAAATTTGCTGAATTCTGAAAGAGGTAAACTTTCTAATTAAAGGTGACTTCCCTGGTGTCTCAGACTGTAAAGCATCTGCCTATGATGCAGGAGACCTGTGTTCAATCCCTGGGTCGGGAAGATCCCCTGGAGAAGGAAATGGCAACCCACTTCAGTATTCTTGCCTGGAGAATTCCACGGATGGCGGAGTCTGGTAGGCTACAGTCCATGGGGTTGCAAAGAGTCAGACACGACTGAGCAACTTCACTTTCACTTTCACTTGGTAGCTCAGATGGTAAAGCATCTGCCTGCAATGCGGGAGACCTGGGTTCGATCCCTGGGCCTGGAAGATCCCCTGGAGAAGGAACTGGCAACCCACTCCAGTATTCTTGCCTGGAGAATTCCACGGATGGCAGAGTCTGGTAGGCTACAGTCAATGTGGTCACAAAGAGTCTGACATGACTGAGTGACTAACACTTTCACTTTAACAGAATATTTACATATGAAGGTAAAACATCTCAACCTCTTTCACTGAATGTAACTTTGTTTTGTACTTGGAACCCAAGGTTCCTAATGTTCAGTGAAGCTTCTATTAGCTTCATTTTTAAGAAGATGACATCACAAAAATCAGAGATACAGACACTGATTCAAACTGCATAAATGTCCTCTTAACCACTGACCTCTGCTTCTGTCCTTTAAGTTCAAAATAAAGCCTTTTGTGAAAATGTATTATTTTGCACCAGTCTGTGCCAGACACTGTAAATAGTCTTTTGAGAATTCCATGGACAGAAGAGCCTGGAGGCTGCAGTCCATGGGGTCTCAGAGAATTGAACACAACTGAGCACACAAACAGAGTTGTTCAATACTGAAACTGTCATAACTCTAGAAAGATACTATCATCGTCCTTCTTATTTCCATTTTACAGCCAAGAAAACTGAAGTACAGGGAGGCGAGATTTTAATAACCTACCCATGATCATGTTAATGATGGCAGCCCTCAGGTTTAAAGGTCAGATCTGATCTGTAGCCTTCCAAATCTAGGGTCTTTTTCATCATACTCACTGTCTCCCTTTATGTCTCTTTACCTATCTATTTCCTAACTCAGTTTTTCTTCCTCCCTTCTTTGGCCCCTTCTCCTGCAGGCCCGTGACCAAGGTGTAGACTAAGAAGGGGAGTCATGCTTCACACGGCCTTATCATGTTGGCAGCCAATCCTGGGTCTGGCTGTGGTCTTAATCTTCATGGGATCCACCATTGGCTGCCCTGCTCGCTGCGAGTGCTCAGCCCAGAACAAATCTGTTAGCTGCCACAGGAGGAGGCTGATCGCCATCCCAGAGGGCATTCCCATCGAGACCAAAATCTTGGACCTCAGCAAGAACAGGCTGAAAAGCATCAACCCCGAAGAATTCATCTCTTACCCTCTGCTGGAGGAGATAGACTTGAGTGACAACATCATTGCCAATGTGGAGCCAGGAGCCTTTAACAATCTCTTCAACCTGCGTTCCCTCCGCCTGAAGGGCAATCGCCTGAAGTTGGTCCCTTTGGGGGTCTTCACGGGCCTCTCCAACCTCACCAAGCTTGACATTAGTGAGAATAAGATTGTCATTTTACTGGACTACATGTTCCAGGATTTGCATAACCTGAAGTCTCTAGAAGTGGGGGACAATGATTTGGTTTATATATCACACCGGGCCTTCAGTGGGCTGCTTAGCTTGGAGCAGCTCACACTGGAGAAATGTAACCTCACTGCGGTACCCACAGAAGCCCTCTCACACCTCCGCAGCCTCATCAGCCTGCACCTGAAGCATCTCAATATCAACAACATGCCCGTGTATGCCTTTAAAAGACTGTTCCACCTGAAACATCTAGAGATTGACTATTGGCCTTTACTGGATATGATGCCTGCCAACAGCCTCTATGGTCTCAACCTCACCTCTCTCTCCATCACCAACACCAATCTATCCACCGTCCCCTTCCTTGCCTTTAAACACCTGGTCTACCTAACCCATCTGAACCTCTCCTACAATCCCATTAGCACTATTGAGGCAGGCATGTTCTCTGACCTGATCCGCCTCCAAGAGCTTCATATAGTGGGGGCCCAGCTCCGCACCATCGAGCCTCACTCCTTTCAAGGGCTCCGCTTCCTTCGTGTGCTCAACGTGTCTCAGAACCTTCTGGAAACCCTGGAAGAGAACGTCTTCTCCTCCCCGAGGGCTTTGGAGGTCCTGAGCATTAACAACAACCCTCTGGCCTGCGACTGCCGCCTCCTATGGATCCTGCAGCGGCACCCAACCCTGCAGTTCGGTGGCCAGCAGCCCATGTGCGCTGGCCCGGACACTATCCGCGAGAGGTCATTCAAAGATTTCCACAGCACTGCCCTTTCTTTTTACTTCACCTGCAAAAAACCCAAAATCCGTGAGAAGAAGTTGCAGCATCTGCTTGTGGATGAGGGGCAGACGGTCCAGCTGGAATGCAATGCCGATGGAGACCCTCAGCCTGTGATCTCCTGGGTGACACCTCGAAGGCGGTTCATCACCACCAAGTCCAATGGGAGAGCCACCGTCCTGGGCGATGGCACCCTGGAGATCCGCTTCGCCCAGGATCAAGACAGCGGGATTTACGTCTGCATCGCTAGCAATGCTGCGGGGAACGACACCTTCACGGCCTCCTTAACTGTCAAAGGGTTCACTTCAGACCGCTTCCTTTATGCCAACAGGACCCCTATGTACATGACCGACTCCAATGACACCATTTCCAATGGCACCAATGCCAATACTTTCTCCCTGGACCTTAAGACAATACTGGTGTCGACAGCCATGGGCTGTTTCACCTTCCTGGGAGTGGTGTTATTTTGCTTTCTCCTCCTTTTTGTGTGGAGCCGAGGGAAAGGCAAACACAAAAACAGCATTGACCTTGAGTACGTGCCCCGAAAAAACAATGGTGCTGTCGTGGAAGGGGAGGTGGCTGGACCCAGGAGGTTCAATATGAAAATGATTTGAGGGTTGGCCGCTCCAACTATTGTTTCTGTGTCATTGTCTGTAACCAGTGAGACAGCCTGGCGCAAGAGAAGTACTAGGTTAAAAGGCAGCTTAGTGCAGCTTCCCTGTGTCAAAGCAGGGTCCGCAGAAGCAGGAGGACTTCTGATGGAGACGCTCCACCTAGAAGCAGGCAGGCAGGCATGTGTCAGAGCCCTTCACACAGTGGGGTACTAATTGTTTGCATTGCAAATACTGGCATTCTGGGGATCTCAGTAATGAACCTGAAGCTTCGGCTCATGCTCATGGACAGTTACTCAACCTTTTCTACCACTGCAAAAACAAAAGAAGAAATCAAAAGGAACAACCTACAATGTAGGATTTACATATTAAAAAGACACATTTGTCTAAACCATACTCCACAGAAAAATTTGTATCTATGATTCTCCTTTGTTAAAAACCTTGCATCATCCCATACTGTTGGTTCAAAACCACAAAGAAATCAATATATTCTTTACTCTTCTCTTTTTTTTTTGGAAACACATATGCTGTATATGTTTTGAAGCAATATGAATGAGAGGTTGTGCTTTTTCGTTACACACCACTATCGGCCCAAGTGTGATGTCACCTTCCTTTCCATAGAGATAACCCTGAGACTAGATCCCTGGAGTTATGGGTGGATATATGTGGAGAGATGAGTTCTGTCTGATGTAGGATGCCAAGAGATAGGACCCAAGGCAAAAATGCTCAACTCTGTTAACTTCTGTTACTATAAATAAAGGCATGTGCCTAGTTTTGATACAGAATGGAATATTTTTTATACTTGTGATATCACACTGGACCAGTTTACTGTAACAAAGCCTTTGGTTTCTCCAGAAAGTGGTGTGTGACTGTTTATACCTGTAAAATGCAAGGTAGGTGTCAATAATGAAATTTATTCCTTTAACCACAACTTGACTTTACTTTCATCAATTCCTACTAAGGGAAGGGGATGTGATGTTTATATCTGCTCCTAGGGTAATATTCAGCTCATAGCTAAGATCAAAAAAATTCAGATGTGTAAAGCTCTCTGGATAATAAGTTCTTTTCAGATGCCACCAGAAACCAGGGTGATCCATACAATGAAGGATCTGTTTAAAAAACAATGTTGTCTGAAGGCTGGGATCACTGCCAGTCTGAGGAAGCATCTAGCTACCGCACCTCTGATGTTGTCTATTCAAATACTCTACACACAGTATTATCTTAAATGCACAACTCCAGGGTATCTTCCTGCTTCCTTTCCAAGGAGATATTGATTTTTATTTTGAAAGCTCTTTGGTGTAGACAAAGAAGAACCTGTCTTGTTTTTAAAGAAGTGGCAAAAAACAAGGTAGATTTAAAAGCACTTACTGATATTTTTTTTCTCCACTGAGGAAAAACTTAAATTGTGCTGACACTTTCACCCCTCTGAATGAATTTGTCCAATTCAGTTTGTATCAATGATTGTTACTCAAAGTGAAAATATTATAGTTTTTAAAAAATGGCATCACACCATTACCACCAGTGATCTGGTTCAAATGAGACATAATTCCATTTGGCTGAAGGCTGAGTCAGTGATTTGCAAAGCAGATATAGCTGACCCTTGAACATGGGAGTTAGGGGTGATGACCCCCTGTGCAGCTGAAATCTTCATACAACTTAAAATTGGCCCACAAGTCTGCATCCATGGATTCAACCAACCTCCGATCACATTGTATCAATACTGGTAGTATATATGGTTGAAAAAAAAATTGTGTATAACTGGACCTGCACAGTTTATGCCCAGGTTGTTCAAGGGTCAACTATAATTATATAATCTGAGAAAGCACTGAACATAGTGTATTCATGACATGTCATATATTTAAATAGCATAGAAGAGATAGATTTCTACACTTTTCACACTTTGAGAGGAACCTTAAAAAGAGCACCCTTTGGTACAGTGTGTAAGCTGGAATAGAAGGTGTCTGGCATTTGTTTCTTGACATATCACATTGGAAGTTTAACTTTCAAAGAGCTGACTTTTTCAGTATTTGAAATTTTGAGTAACTTCAGTAAAATAAAAGTGACCCCAATAAAAAAGTGACGGGTCCAAAAATTGTTTTGCCAACTGGATAGCGGCATGTTTAAACACATTTCTCCCTTAATACAGGGTGGAAATGAGATAGAAAGATTGAAGAATGGACTGCCTGAGTAATTTTTCATTTGACTTTCCTGATGATTATCATAGATCACTTAGAAATTCATTTTCCTCTTATGGAAATTACCTTATTTATATCTAACAATGAGTCAAGACCTGCTATAAATTCTATCACAGTTCCAACTTGTATGGAAATGGAACAGAATCTTTCAAATTTAAAAATGAACAAAGTTAAAGTAGACAGAGAGTCTTCCAAAAGTTAGTGGAGAATACTTTGTTTGGAGTAAGTAGTTAACTAATTGTCCAACTGGAAAAACAAAAAGAGAGAGAGAAACATTTAGCAGTTAATAACAGGGTTTTGTGATTATGCTATTTTCTCTCAAAATAAAAGTGGACCAAAAAGCTTAGTCAAATGAAATTGGATTAAAGTCAACCCATCCATGAAAAGATTTAGTTATTATTCCACAGGAAGTAAAGAGACTGCACTCTCTTGGGGGTTTATATACTGTGATCCCTGGAACAAGTTATTTAGGATATTAATAAGTGTTCGTTCCAAAAAAGTCTCATAGACTAATAAGTTGGGGAAATGGTGCATGCTGTAACAACCTCTTGGAGGTTGAATATATATTTGAGCCTAATAAATCTTCTAAAAAGTTCAATAAACATGAATGTTATTTAATGTTGCTTACTTTGGAGTTTCTCCAACTTATTTGAGCATGAGGCACTTCTTTTCATGATATAACTGTTAAACATCTTGAAAAACTAGAGTTTCACAGAACCCAGTTCAGTCAACATTGGACTGGAGTTGTACTCTTCTGAATTATCCCTAAACCCAATGTTCCAAGAAGAGTAAATTACTATTTGAATTGGGTTCCAGTGGATTACAAAAAACTATGCCACTTGGATGAATGATCTGATCATACAAATGAACTGGCCAGAAAGTTCTAGGAGGAGCTGTGACTTTCTGTCTGAAGCATCATAGTAATGGAGTTATAGGTAACAGAATGCCCACTTAATTTTCTACATTCTATCTGTTCAGATCTTGGGTTCCTTTTTATAACTGTAAAGCTTTGATCTTGGGTTCCACTGACTAGAACTTTGAGGCTCTAATATCAAACTTCACAAAGGAAATTTTCCTTTGTGACTTCAGCTTACCTCTTTATTAGATCCAACTAGACTGCGACAAACAATAATATCTTAGATCAACACATGGGCCAAATTTTCCGCTAGTAGTCATCTAGGGGTCATCAATCTTCCCAAGGTATTTTTTTCAAACTATCCCAAGAAGAAATACAGTTGTTTGGCTCAGCATTTAAATCTGGGTTGACCAGTTCTCTGTGCATATTAAGCATCTTCAATGAAATATACTCACTAGGCATTAAATTTTGAGAAGAAAAATTCCCTGGCTAAAGCCCTAATGGTCAGAGAGTTGGTCTATTTTGTTAGAGTATGATAACTCAAATGTTTTGGCCTAATGTGTTTCTGGCAAGTGATTTCTACTTTTCCAAATTCTCATGTTACTTTTTAAAAATTTTCATTGCATTTATGAGTTTTTCAAATATTCTCAAAGTTTGAAAATGTAACCCTAGAATTGCCAAGACTTGTACTTCCTAGTCCCAGAGGACATTTTCATAACTCTAGCTTTGCTCAAGTTTCTCAGAAATTTTTCTTATCATCAACAACCCCCCCTCCCACCCCGCCCAGTAGGATAAAGGCATTCAGGATTTACTCTACAGTCTTCAAGGTGGGTTCTTTTTCTGTTGTTTGGTCAAATCTGTTCTCTTCAGTTCTCAGAGGAGCCCAGATATTATAATCTTCTATGATTTTTTTAAATTATTTAAATCTCACCTGCAAATCCTAAATTTTAAGCCTGACCTTTGTCACTTTGCATAACTCAAGCAGGAACAAATATGTAATATAAGGTAGAAAAGAGAGGATGTGATCCTGGAGAAGAATTTAGTGGAACCCCATGTAAATTTACTTACCCTTCCAGGGCCTCCCTTTATCTCCACATCAAGACATTTGCTTTAACTTCAGTAACTGTGCTCAGAAGATATTCAGCATCACAGATACTTCTTGAAGTCTTGATGTCTTGAAGCTTTCTAGAAAAGAAAAAACAAAACAAAAAATACCCATCATTTTCAACTTAGAAGGCTAAGTCCTGACCAAAAAAATATATAAAAATCTAAACAAAGGTTGGAGGGAGACACTTGAATCCATTTTAATCCTATTTCCTGTCTAATTTTTATAGTATCTTCTTAACTGAAGAAGCATCAGAGGTTATACTCTTCTTTAAGTTTCATCAGTGTCTTTTTTTATCCCTATTACCTATGTCCAGGTCACCTTTATAGAACTCACATAAGCCATTCCAAATGGATTTTGTGCCACATGAACCTAGTAACAAAACATGTGGGCCAAAGCCATTCATTCTACACAGTACTTAGGTAAAGATTTATCCCTTTATTCCTGGGAGTAAAGCCTTAGAAACATTTCCCATTAGACTAAGACATCAGGTGCCTGGTAATTCCCATTAACTTTCCACAGTTGGCTTTAAGAGTCCTATCCTTTCTACTAAAATCCTTGCTATCTTCTGGAGGAGGAGTTCTGGAGTTATCCTTGCAGTTGTGTATGGAAGGCCTTGAGGGATGAAGTATTGTCTGACTTGTTGATTTCTGAGTCCCACATTAGGCAGCAGAGTGTGCTTCCTAGTACTTTGGCAAACATTTGACATGAAGGTCTGTTACTCTTCCCCTAACTCCTTCAAAAACCATTCCACAGGGAGCCTTCTCAGTCTCACTCCAGCAAAAGCCCCGCTACAGGGAGGGACAGCTTCACAATGAACAAGACCAAAATGTGAACTGATTCGCCACAATATTTAGCTAAATTACCTAGCAAAAAATGGATTGAGGAGCAATAGGCCTGGGTTGGCAAGATTTAGCCAAGTAACCTGTATTTTCTATCAACGATGAAAGATAGGTTTCCAAGTCTGACGTTGGCTTTTCTGTTTTGATAGCAGTAAACATAGCTGAATATTTTCTTGAAAAACATCAGGGAATGGAAACTGCTTACTGTGTTGTATGTTTTTCAACAAGTTGTCTAGGATAAATGTTTGCACAAAAAAAACAAACAAACAATTAGGAAGTTTGTAAAAGCTTTGATTTTCTAAAACAGGCTTGAACTGAAATTGATGTTCCTCTTCTAAAATATGATAATATGATCAAGACAAACTTGCATGTACCCCAGACTGCCCTTCTCCAGTTGGCCAAAGTCTTTAAGACCTCTTCTCCGCCCCCCTCCACCTTCTCCCTAATAACATGCTGAATAGGAAGGAGGAAAAGAGCATGGACCACCGAGTCCCCTGAGACAGCTCACGGAGAGAGGAAAGCTTTGGTACCGCCCCGCTCCCGCCTCCTCTCCTGATGCCGCCACTGAAAGGATCCCGCATTCTCCAGCTCTCCCTGCCCCACCACGTCACCTCCCAGCTGCCGCCACACCCCATCAATGAATGCCCTCTCCAGGGAAAAGTCTCCTTTCATTGGTACTCAGGAATTCTTGAGTAATTGTTAAACCGGAAATTGCTTTTTTTTTTTTTTTCAAAAGCCCTCCAGCTTATCTCACAGAACACTTAAAAGTTAAGACGTACCATTCATATAATTACAAGGTGACAGCAATCTGCAGGTTGAATGATTCTGATTTTCTCTCTCTTTCAGAAGCAGGTGGGTTGATATAATGCCAGCCTTAAATAGAAGCTTTATTTATAGCCTTAGCAGAATGAGCAAAGAGCTGGCATAATCAAGAGAGTGTTGCATATTTTAAGGAAGGCTTTACCTTTAATATGCAAAATAGCCATTAGAAGACAACAAAAATGCAAATGTACATTCTCCTAAATTGGTTAACTATTAATTCCAATAAAGTTCAAAAGATAACTTTCCATACTACAGATGGGTCAGAGTCAAAGATGTATCTATCCTACAAGGACAAAACAGAAAACACCCAAAATACAAAACATCACCCCAAAAATTCAGTTGCCATGTTAGCTTTCTTCATTTCCTTGCAAACCTCCTATTCTAAATTGCTTTAATATATTTAATCCCCACTACCATGAAATCAATACTGTAACACAATGTAATCAACAAACAATGATTATGCAGGAGAGTAAATTAGACTTTCAAAAAAAAAAAAACCTCGATCTTTACCACAATGTATGTCCAGCAACATACTAAGTCAGACATATCTGTGTGCTGGCAAGAGACAGAAGCTAAGTCATGAACAAATTCTTCAGAGGCTGTTTGGAAGGAACCATGCCCTTCTCCTCCCCAGTTATAAATCAGGTGTACCACACACACACATGTGTGTTGCTTTGATACACAGGTCAGTTGTCTTCTTATGTTTTATCCTTTTCCTTATGGTATGAAATGTCCCAGATAAGAATTCATTTAAATACTATTGTTTATATATACATATATAAATATGAGGGGGAGGGTGATTTAATTTTTTTAAGTGTTAAAATGTAACTGTTTTAAAAGCTGATAAGCTTGAGCAGGAGAAAAAGAGAAACAGAATGTGTGTCTGTGTTTTTCTTTAATGTCTTATCAAAGTCTTATTCTGGGAATATCCCATGATTGGAAGTTACTAACCAACAACCTATAAAACCTTTTTTTTTCTTTAATGCCTGATAGCTTGTTTTTATTCTCAAAAAAAAAAAAAAAAAAAAAAAATAGTGCTAATGACAAAAGTACCTTGATTTATATTTGTGTATCACTATTATTATTGACTTATTGTGGGCATGTTTTGTTTTTAACTTGTAAAAACAAGTTAACTTATTTTATTAACATGTAAAATAAGTTAAGAACACATGTTTTCTTTACTAATGTAAAGGGCTTAAGCATATAATATCTCAGTTAAAACCATTTGGCTATTATTAAGGGGGAAAAAATGAAATGTAATAAAAAAAACAATTGGAGTCATCTATCAGAAAAATACTCCCTTATTGAGAGAGGTCGGTTATATGAGCCTTGCTCATGAGGAACATAAGCTTGCTTAAATATCTTTAACATTGTGATTAGGTTGGATAATCTATAAATAACTCCAGTCAGAGAAGCAGTAGGCCCAGAGGAATCAATCTACTGCCGGACTGAATGGAAACCACTAAGAGAGGAATTGGAGGCCAGGCTTTCAGATTCTTCATAAGCAAAATGTCCAAGGAGCCATGATTTGACCTGCTATAAATCCAAATTTAGGTCATACTGTGCATGCTAGAGGGCTTCCCTGGTGGCTCAGCTGGTAAAGAATCTGCCTGCAATGCAGGAGACATGAGTTCGATCCCTGGGTTGGGAAGACCCCCTGGAGAAGGGAAAGGCTACACACTCCAGTATTCTGGCCTGGAGAATTCCATGGGCTGTATAGTCCATGAGGTCGCAAAGAGTCAGACACGACTGAGTGACTTTCACTTTCATGTATACTAGAAAGATACTCTACTTTACTGAAGATAAATCCTGCATCACTTGCAAAATCATCCCATCCATTGCAGTTGCTTACAGAAGCAAGTAATGGCCATGACTTTAGGCATGTAATATATTTGAGCAAGAACTGTAGGGTCCAGCAAGCCATACACACAACATGATCATCTAGTCATCCTCTGTGAGTCAGCTTTCACTCAGCCAACTATCTATGATTGAGACATCGTATAAGATAGGAAGGCACAAAAAAATTAAAACAGAGAAAAATCTTTTGTCTTCAGGCATGTTGACAACAAAGGAAAGAAGACTGTCTAACGTAAAAGAGAAAAAGAACTGACTATGTAAAAACTGGCCTCATGCAATCTTTCTTCTGAGAGCAAAGGCGTTCTCTCCTGACCTTTGGTGCTTAAGGGAGGGCTTTGGGGAGCTACCTGTGCTCAGGTAGCTGTCATCCTGTGTTTTCATCTTCACCCCTAGAGCTCATGCTAGATGCCTTCCAGTGAAGAGGGAGTGAGTGGAGGAAGCAGAGAGCTGGCAAGGATGGGACCTGGAAGCCATACTGATAAATGACGAAAAAGCCCAAGATCACTGCTAGGCAGCAGCAGGCATTCCCATTCTGAAGCTGCTAGTAAGAAATGAAGAAAAGGCCATCTTGCTGTTCTTTAATTATAGGAGGAAGAGCTTACCACCAGAAAAGGGTTTCCTTCTCCTGGAAGATTTTTTTTTTTTTGGTATTGCCAAAGCTATGTGTCAACTGACAGTGGGCTTTCATTTTATACCACTAAAATGGCATGACCAAAACAAAAACATGTTTCCATGAATAGTTAAGAATACATCTCTGTCAACTAATACATCACAAGTTAGGTTGTCCAATAAACTCCCTGATCAGGGAGAAGATAGCCCTAATACTTCAGGACTTTTTCTTAAACAAGGATAAGAGGGAAGGAGACAATATAATGGAGTCAAAATTTTAAATAAGAACTAAATATACTCAACTCAGCAGCCTGGCTTCTGGCTCTATCCTTAAAAAGACACTCTGGCCGTATGTCGCTTAATACATTTAGAAGCCCATCAGAGTTCTGAGTTGGGATGGGAGTTGCTGGGCTTTTTCTCCCTCTCATTTTCCTTGGTTATGAGTATATCACTCCAGGTGATTCCAGGTGTCATTTGATATAGTCAAAATAAGAGTTAAGAGTTCCTAGATACTCCCATTAAGGCAGATAAGTATATTGTAGAACTCAATATTCTCTTCATGCTCACATCACTGTCAGACCTAAAACACAAGATGTGAAGATTAATGTGGAATAAGACCAAGTTAAGGAGGAAACTGAGAAACCTTAATGGGATTCCTGAGTGGAAATTCACCTGGGAATTCTGCCACTGATGTGTGGAAAAATTCAAAATGCTGGCTTATAGGGCTCATCACCCTGGTTCCTTTCATTAACTCTTATAAACACTTAATGCAAAAAGTATGACCCTCTATTAAAAAAAAATTGGATTGAGAAGGAAATCCCTTGTTATAGCTATACAGGCATTGTATCATTCCATAATACTCTGAACTGGGCAAATCAGAATATTAGAACATGTCAACAAGTCTCTCTATATAGTACACGTCATTTAATGCCAGATACACACACACAGACTATTACTAAGAACCACACATACTAAGAACCATCTGGAGAAAGATAAAGGAAAAGAAAAGGCAGATGGAAAATATATGGCTTATCTGAGAATTCCCATGATTCTGTTTGCCTCTAATAAGGAAAACTAAGAACAGAACTCAATCACTAAGAAGACAGGGTCTGAAAGATGAAAATCCAAGGGAAGTCTCTGTGAAAAGCAGCATACTACTACATAGGTTATCTCTTTTCTTGAAAGACCTAAATCTTATATATGATTGTGAAAGTCATATATTGAATAATTTTGTTTGCTGTCACATTGGGAGATAAATTCATTTACCAGATACTCCCCATTTATATGAACCTTTTCTATCTACAACATTGCTCCTCATATTATTCTTAAGCACAAGAAATTACGCATGCTGGTGCCATAGCATAGAGGCAATTCACAGTCTTTAATCTCCAATATTCTTCTGCTCAGTCACTAAGCCTTGTCTGACTCTTTGCAACCCCATGGACTGTAGCCTGCCAGGCTCCTTTGTCCATGGAATTTCTCAGTCAAGAATACTGCAGTGGGTTGTCATTTCCTTCTCCAACAGTCTTCTTTTATTCATGGGCTATTAGCTGGATGTATGAAAGTCTAAAAGATCACAAAGACGCCGGTTCAATTCCTAGGTAGGGAAGATCACCTGGAGAAGAGATAGGCTACCCACCCCAATATTCTTGGGCTTTCCTGGTGTCTCAGGTGGTACAGAATCCACCTGCAATGTGGGAGACCTGGGTTTGATCCCTGGGTTGGGAAGATCCCCTGGAGGAGGGCATGGCAACCCACTCCAGTATACTTGCCTGGAGAATCCCCATGGACAGAGGAGCTTGGTGGGCTACAGTCCATGGGGTCATAAAGAGTCAGACAGGACTGAGTGACCAAGCACAGCACATTATATACATTCAGTACTCTTGTGGAAGTTAATCACTTTTTATCACACACACACACAAATCCATACCATGGTGTTCAGGGCTTCTTTAAGCCTCACTGTGTATCACCATCAGTATATATCCTACTGGGAATTAATTTACTAAACAGAGAACAAATGTGAATGCAAAGAGATTACCAAGTCAACTCTACCATCTTGATTTACATAAGATCTTCTATTTTAGTGACACTTGGAGAATCCAGTTGCCTCTACTTCAGTGGTCTCAAGAGCCTTCCATGGCACTACAATTAAAAAAAGAAAAACAGCTGGTTTTAATACAGGGCTGGTTTTGATACATGGCAGCTGTTTTCTGTCTGAGTCTTCAAGAATTAAAAAAAAAAATGGGTTTACACAAATAGAAAGTAACCAAAAAGTGTTCCCTGGCTGGTGAGTTCAAGAGAGAAGTAGTTCATTGTTTTCATTTCAATGTATTTTCAAAACAGGATTTGATAAGAACTGGAGAGCACAAGTTTTTCAAATAAATGACAATGAGAAAATAGGTATACATAAGGAAATTTTCTTTTGAAGGTGAATGAATGATGTTTATGTATGAGGCAATGCCTCTAATAGTGATCATTCCAGTTTGGATTTGAAACCAGTAAGTACACAGATTATATATTAACAGTTATTTTAAATGTCTGTGTATCTATATCCTTTGAAATGCTGGCAGTATTAGCTCTAATACATGCCCACAGGAAACTTAGGAATCTACTTAACTCTTTCCTTCTCATTCTTGATTAGAAATTGGAAATCAGATTTCTCCAGTTCTAGTTTTAAAATGTGTACAAAATTTAATTTTCCACCTATACAAGCACAATCTCCATCTATTCACATTGATTTAATCATTTAACACCAAGTATCCACTATCATACTAACTTCACAGCACATCAATAAATAAAACTGCTATCAATTGCAGCCCCAACTTTAATCCTGCATTTCTCCATATTAACTTCTTTGGCTTCCACATTGACCATAACTGAATACTCATCCCATCATTCAAATCATGTAGTTTAGAGATGGGCCTTAGTGTCCAAATGGCCAGGTACTAATCTGGCTTTAAGGACCTACCTGCTTTAATGATCCACTCTCAGGGAGTCCGTGTAGTTAAATACTAAAAAGACAAGGATCTGGAGTAAGAGTTCTAAGGGCTCTGTCACTGGGCTCATGCTTCTCAATGGGCAAGATACTTAGCATCTCTGCATCCCCATCTCTAGAAATGACCATAACACTACCTACCTCACAAGGGTGCTGTGAGGTTTGCGGTGAAAGCATGAGGGAATGGTGTGGAGAACTGGGGCCCTAACACAAAGGGGCTACAGGGTTTAGAGTGGCTAGATGAAGTCACTGCGCATGAACCCTTCTCCCCCTGGAGGCCTAGGTCGGCTCCCTCTATAATTAGAATCTAAAATGGCATTGGCCATCAATTGGCTTGGTTTATCTCTAATATATGAAGTCTAGGAGATCCATCACAAATTCCCCTCTCTTTGAGACATTTTAGCTTGGAAAAATGATTCAACTAATTTCCACAAAAGGTTATGCAATGATTCACTTCCAGGTCCTGGGGGTGGGGTAGTTATACTAATATGAAACTAGAGTTTGAATGGCTATCTTCAAGGGGATGCATTTCATTGGAGAAATCTATTGCCTAGGGTTTTCTGTTGTTTTCCGTCTGACTCCACAGCTTTCTGTACCATTGTTTTCACATACAATCCCTTCTTCCTTTTGTTGGAAGGCAAGCTATAATGCTCGTTTCATTATGATTCTTTTCATGCCGTCTGTTTTGCTCAAAGGACAAATTTTTTCAACAACCATTGTGATTATTTTCTTAAGAGGGCCAATTTTAATTGCCATATTGTTTAGCTAAGCCCTATTGTCTTGGTGTCCTTCAAAATTGTCAGTTGCTTTAAAATACAAGGGTGGGAGGGGGGAGCTGATAAGCACATTGTTGTAATTGATTTGTATGTTTGAATTGTCTTATCAGAAAACAAGGTTATGAATTTCATCTGTTGAGACACAAAAATAAAATACTTTTCCTAAAAAATGTATTTGGCTTCTGAATGTTATAAAATACCATTTATTCTTCTCTTCATCCTTTTAACATTTCATAATGGTATTGCATTACTAATCATATTTTAATCATAATTATAATAGAAGCTCAGCCTTCTCCTACATTTGTTGCTATAGTTCAATTATTAAATATCTACTTGGGAAACAGTAAAATAAAATTGTTGAAGATTTACAATTGAAAAAAAATTTAGATAACCCATTCTGAGGGACCTACATTCAAGGCCAACCACAGACTCACTTAAGACAGATGGGTATGAAGAAATAGGCTTCCAAGGAGTATAGTAATATGACCTCTTTTCTTTCCAGCAAAAAATGTCACTGCTAGTGATGGGAAATAGCCATGAGATATTATCTCTGTCAGTTACTGAAACATTAAGAAATGAGATGAAAACAATTAAACTTGGCTTTTGAAGTATTCCTGGGCCAAGATCCTGCTATAATAATTTAGAAAAACTGTACTAAACAAAGCAAAAACATCGCTGATGTCTTAACTTGGACTGCCATTACAAAGGGCTTCCCCCAATGGCTCAGAGGTAAAGAATCTGCCTTCAATGTAGGAGCCTCAAGAGACTCAGGTTCGATTCCTGGGTCAGGAAGATCCCCTGGAAGAGGAAATGACAACCCACTCCAGTATTCTTGCCTGGAGAATCCTATGGACAGAGGAGCCTGGAGGACTACAGTCCATGGGGTTGCAGAGTCGCACATGAATGAAGTCACTTAGCACGCATGAACACTATAACAAAATACTATGAATTGGGTGGCTCAAATGACAGAAATGTATTTCTCACTGTTCTGGAGGCTGGGAAGTACAAGATCAAGGTGCCACAGGGTCTGTCTCTGATGAGAGCACTCTCCTTGGGTTACAGGCATCTGCTTTCTCACTGTGTCCAAACATGGTCTCTCCATGTACATGCATATACAGAGAGGGAGATATCTCTTTCTCTCTCTCCTCTTATTAGGCCCACCAACCCTATCTGATTAGCACCCCTCTCTTATAACCTTATTTAACCTTAATTTCTGTCTAAAAGCCCTATCTCCAAATACAATCACATTGGGGGTGAAGGCTTCAACATATGAATTGGGGGCAGGGAGACATAATTCTATCCATGCGTGTATACATGCATACTCAGTTGTTGTGTCTGATTCTTCTGCGACCCCCATGGACTAGCCCACCAGACTCCTCTGTCCATGGGACTCTCCAGGTAAGGACTCTGGAGTGGGTTGTCAGCTCCTCCTCCAGGGGATCTTCCCAACTCTAGGATTCTGCGTCTCTGGTGTCTTCTACATTAGCAGGTGGGTTCTTTACCAATGAGCCATGTAGGAAGCCCAATTCTGTCCACAGTGGTTGGTTTCTGCACATTAATCAAGTGTTCCATCACCTTTATTTACCACAAGCATGAGAGACAGTATATAATACTGAAACCATGGACTGTCCTGAAACGGTGCACCGTAGGGTTGACAGAAACTGGTGACTAACAAATTCCTGAACTAGTCCTCCAGCTTGTTAAAAACCCACATGTTCGCAGCGCATCTTGATGGAGCAAGCTTGCTTAGTTATTTTGTTGTAAACTGTCTACCCTGCAACCTTCACCTAGTCCAAATAATAAAATGTTTGTCAGAATTGTCTTTCAGGAACTTGGAGTCAGCTATGTCTACTTTAACTGGCTGAGACTGGTTGGGACGACTGACCCCAAAACTGGACCTGTGCAGGTGTCCAAGGAATGACCTTTTGACATCAGAGAGCCAAAAACTCCACCTTCAGATCGTGCTAAGCACCTCCATTTTAAACATATATCCCATGAAAATGCATGGAACTCAGATACATAGATACATACATACATACATCTACAGAACATAGATTATCTTGGCTTTTCCCTACTTCCCATCATCTCTCTCTACTCCCAAGACCATCCTATTCCTTTATCCCATACATATCCCAAGCCCCTCACCTTTAGGGAGGTGGATCTGAGGCTTGACTGCCTCGCGAACAAACCCTTTCTTTGCTGCAGATCTTGGAGTCTCAGGGCTTTGACTTGCGGTGCATGAGGCAAATGAACCTGGTTTGGTAACAGTGGTAGGAAGGTAAGTTAGAGAAGTCAATACAGAAAAACGAAAAAGGATTTCAACAACAACAAAAGCCCTCTCCTTTTTTTCCCTTACTTTACTGCACGTGGACTCTTCAGGACTCTGGTCATTCATTTTCTGCAATGACCCATGACCTTTCATTCTGTTAAACCAAAGTTCTTAAAGAGCTGTGTCTTCTGTTTTACACAACACATCTGCAGAGTTACAAGTCTGTAAAAATCTTAACCTCTTAAATTTCTTTCTCTCTTATGCAATATCATTATTTAACTTACTCTTTTCTAGATCTAAAGACCCTCTTGATGAAAGTGAAAGAGGAGAGTGAAAAAGTTGGCTTAAAGCTCAACATTCAGAAAACTAGGATCATGGCATCTGGTCCCATCACTTCATGGCAAATAGATGGAGAAACAGTGGAAACAGTGGCTGACTTTATTTTGGGGGGCTCCAAAATCACTGCAGATGGTGACTGCAGCCATGAAATTATAAGACGCTTACTCCTTGCAAGGAAAGTTATGACCAACCTAGATAGCAACCTAGACAGCAGAGACATTACTTTGCCAACAAAGGTCTGTCTAGTCAAGGCTATGGCTTTTCCAGTGGTCATGCATGGATGTGAGAGTTGGACTATAAGGAAAGCTGAGCGCTGAAGAACTCATGCTTTTGACCTGTGGTGTTGGAAAAGACTCTTGAGAGTCCCTTGTACTGCAAGGAGATCCAACCAATCCATCCTAAAGGAGATCAGTCCTGGGTGTTCATTGAAAGGACTGATGTTGAAGCTGAAACTCCAATACTTTGGCCAGCTGATGCGAAGAGCTGACTCATTTGAAAAGACCCTGATGTTGGGAAAGATTGAAGGCAGGAGGAGAAGGGGATGACAGAGGATGAGATGATTAGATGGCATCACTGACTCAATGGACCTGAGTTTGGGTAAACTCCGGGGGTTGGTGATGGACAGGGAGGCCTGGCGTGCTGCAGTTCATGGAGTCACAAAGATACCGACACAACTGAGTGACTGAACTGAACTGATTTCTAGAACAGCCATCCTTCATCTGATGCTCCTCTCAAACATTTCAAGTTCTCTTTTGACTCTGCCCTTCTCCTCATCCACTAAAGAGAAAGAAGATGATATTCCCTCATGATCCAAAATGTGTTCATATTCCAGGTCAGCTGTCCCATTTTCATGGCTTACCCATATGGGCTAAGTGACAGGCTATTAAGCTTGTTCTCCATAGTTATTTTGGTGCAGAAACATCAATCAAAGTGGTTTTGTCTAAACAAGCACCACAGCATTTGCTAGGACCATTTGCTTGACCTAAGGAGTCCCAAACCATCTGTCTGAAGAAGATAACTTCCTAAATTAAAACTCACTCAACCTGCCCACAAGCTTCCCTGGAGCTCTTTCTCCTGGGTTTGCAGATAGTACAGAGACCAGGGTGCCAGGCTCAGCGTGATAAGCGAGCACTTGTCCCAAGTTATTCATGTTCACTGAGGTTCCCAGAGAACCGAAATTCAGTATCAGAGGACAGGCTTAAGACTTTGACCCACACTGGAACCAAATGCTCCAGAAATCAGGGAGGCGCCAGGGAGAAACAGTCAGAGTCCTCAAGTAAAACAACTTTTCTTTTTCTAAAATTAGAGGCGTATTTACAAATCCAGATTCTTCTATAGAGGACACTCTGTCCTTGCCTCTTATAAGCTCTAAAGGAGTCTAGGGTCCTAGCCTCCTGGGGCAGTGCTGATTTCTGAGGCTAGAATTTGAATTTCTAAACTCCTCCTGTCCTATTAGTGTACATCAGACCACGAGTCAGCTAAGTTCCTCAAACATCACTCTTTGAAGCATCCAGAACGAGACACAGGACAATGAAGTAATTAATAAGGGGTTGTTTAGCTTAGTTTTTCTAGTTATAAAAGTACTATTAATATATGCCTACTCATTGTAAAAAGCATGTATAGCACAGAGGACTCTACTCAATGCTCTGTGATGACCTAAATGAGAAGGAAATCCAAAAAGGAGGGGATGTATGTTTATGTATGGTTGATTCACTTTGCTCTACTGCAGCAATGAACACAACATCGTAAAGCAACTATACACCAATAAAAATTACAAGAAAATGCAGAAAGTATTGAGAAATCAGGGGAAAAAATCCTTTATCCTCCTATCCTTCAAAGGTAATCACAGTTGTTATTACAATTCTTACCATTCTTTTTAGTCTTCTTTAAATAGTAAACTCGGCTTTAGAGTTCAAAGGTCTTCCTGCCACCACCACAGTTCATTCCTGACCCCGCTCCTTTTCCTCCTCCTCTTCCTGCTCCATCTCTCCATTCGACACTCCAGACCTCTGGGGAAGTGCCAACCAAAAAGCTCCGGAAGGAGAAATAACCTGCCTCCTCCCTCATTCAGGATGCCAGAAAAGTGCCTGAGAAACTCCTCTGTAGTGATCATGGAGGGAATGATCACTTAAAAGTATCCTTAAAAGTCCACATTCTTCTTCTTAAAAAAAAAAAAATTTACTCAGCCCAGCCTATATGGCCCTCTTTGAAATTTATAGATGCAAATAAGAGGCAATAATGGCCACCAATTACTAGGTACCTACCGTGTACCTGGATCTTTATAAAAACAAGCTCATTAATCTTCCCAGAAACCCTGGAAGTGGGTGGGCACTATCTATTTTTTTAATCAAAGTATAGTTGATTTACAATATTCACTAGTTTCAGGTGTACAACATAGTGCTTCAGCATTTTTAGAGATTATACTCCATTTACTGTCATTACAAAACAATGGCTAGATTTTCCTGTGCTGTACAATATCTGCTTGTTGTTTATCTATTTTATACAGAGTAGTTTGTCTCTTAATCCCATACGCTATGTCACCCCATCTCTTCCTTCCCTCTCTCCACCAGCAACGACTAGTTTTTCTCGTTTTACAGGATTTGTACCCAATGCTGTCTAATTTCAACATCCTCCTATTTCTACTCTGCCATGCTGCTCTCAAACTCTGCAACTCTAAGTAGAACAAAACTTACAATCATTTCAGAAGGCGGCTTCCGTTTGCTGCTGTTCTCCATGCGCCATGCAGTTGAGATTCATTTTTGTGTGTGTGCCGCCCCCCCCGCCAACCCGACCCCTGCAGCAGCTCTGAATCTCCTCCTCAGTCCCCTGGTGTTCTTCACAATAATATCCGTCCAGATGTACTCTCTCACTGCTAATGGAGATCTAACTAGGGATGCTCTGAAAATATGATTGTAATTGGGTATTAATTAAAAACTAAATGAGAGGACAGTGTGGATTCTTTGGTGCCTGCTTGTAAAAGCTTATTGACTATCTTAAAGGGCAAAGGGGCATTTTTCTTCCTTTGAAGTTATCACCCCGTGATTGGGATCACAGCCACCACAGGGAGAAAGCTTGCTGCTCCTCATCACCTTCAAAACTCCCCTGCCTTCATGCCGATAAAGCCTCCTCCTATTAGCTGGTTTGGGAAATTGGTTATATAACCCACCTACAATGGAGTAGACTGGGTTCTTTTTTTCTGACACATTTTTCTTGATGAGAGTGGGATTTTCCTGGGATTGAAATAAAACAGAAGACAAGACTAGACTGTGCCCCCTACAGGTAGAGAAGACCCCATGTGCTCTACAGAGGACATCGTCTCTCTTCTGCAGACCTTCATTTCTATTTTTTTTTTTAATAGAAAGGAGGTAAATCTTGGGGTATATGAAGCACATTTGCTGAATTTGGGAATATTGTGTATTAAGTACGGAGGAAACTTCTGCTAATTATGAAAGAAGAGAGGTGGAGAGTGCACTCTTTTTAAAGGTTAACGATGCAGATGGACACTGTGCAGACTCTAGCCCAACCATATCCCCCAGGAAGATGAAAACTCCCTTCCAGCTACCAGGAGAGAAAGAATCATTAACAGTGGTTGCCTGCTGGTGTCAAATAAAGCAATCTGAGCACGCCATGGAAATTCATCTCATTCAGGGACAGATAAGTAGAATGACAGAGAGTGATTCTAACACAGAAAGCTTAATTTATTACTTAGGTTTCCAATTAAATGCCTGCATGTTAAGCAGGGGGCCAGGCTGGTTGCGTGTGTGTGTTTTTTGCAATCTTACTATGTAACATGTGCTATTCATGCACCTTCTCATTGTGGTCATTTTGTCAAAGCATGCTTCCATTGGTCAGAGTTATTGTTGTTGTTTAGTCATTAAGTCACGTCTGACTGCGACTCCATAGACTGTAGCCCACCAGACTCCTCTGTCCCTGGGTTTCTCCAGGCAAGAATACTGGAGTAGGTTGCCATTTCCTTCTCTAGGGAATCTTCCTGACCCAGCCAGGGATCAAGCCCACGTCTCCTGCACTGGCAGGCAGATTCTTTATCACTGAACCACCAAGGAAGCCCATTATACATAGTACTCGTTCCAAATTCCTTACATGTTTAACATGTCCCAAGTTGGTATAAAACGAAAGAAGGAAAAAGGACCCCTGTCTAGGCTGCTTTCAGTGAGATTAGAAACACATGAACTGACATCCGGACTCTTGGTAAATCACTCAAGTATTTATTGAGTGCTTACTCAGGGTCAGCTAATATTCAAGGAATTTCACTTTAAGTAAGAAACCTAGAAAAGGAGGTATCACATCACTGCTTGTCCTTCAGCAGTATCCTTGTCCTTCACAAGTATCTCTGTGTGGAAGTCATTCAGCAAGGTGCCTTTTCTTCCTGCCTCTGTCCTGCTTATATGATAGAAGGCAAGGTAGGTATATCTGTTCTGTCCTGGGAAGCTGGGCCCAGCAAATAGTCCAGTGACATGGTTAGGAGACAACCTCAAACAGATACTGTTGCAGATCAACGGTTCCATTTTACTATCAAGGAGCAGTGCTTCCAGGCAAAAAAGTCTCAGTAGAGTGGGCTATCCAAAATGAAAAGCTTTGGGATTGGGTTAACACAGATATTTAACCATTTGGGGAATATCTTCAAGGAAAAAGAGATAAATAGGTGTGGGGAAAAAAAAGAAAAAAAAAATTCTCTCTTCCAGGGAAATGCCTACAATGGTGGGAAAGTGTTGTATGAAGTCAACAAACCCACGTGAAGGGGCAGCCTAACACAGAGTTTGGCATACAGTAGGTGCTAAGTGTATGTCAGATAAATGGGTGC
Source organism: Dama dama (assembly GCF_033118175.1). Classification (NCBI taxonomy): domain Eukaryota; kingdom Metazoa; phylum Chordata; class Mammalia; order Artiodactyla; family Cervidae; genus Dama; species Dama dama. The sequence goes on from NC_083709.1 coordinate 25,256,308, forward strand.
ATAACCCACAGACAGGTGACGCCATGGAGAAGCATATTCATGGGCAAACTTCTGTGCAGGAAACTCTCACAAATTCATTCTGTGTGGGGTTTGTTGTGTGTCAAATACGCATATAGCAAATGTTCCTTATAGACTCATTAAAAAACAGATAGGAAGGATAAAACTTAAACTTTCCAGTCACTCTAAATGAAGAGATAACTACTGGTAATATTTAGGTGGTTAAGTCAACTTAAGCATCAACCAATTTTACTATATACATATCGTATTTTAATGGGTACATATTGTTTCATAAACTTTTTTCACTTAGCATTTTATCATGAATATCTTTCCATTTTAAATGGCTGCACAGAATTCCACTATCTAATTGGACTGTAATCTAATCAATGCCATATCATTGGATATTTAAGTTGCTTCTAATTTTTTTCTCTTATTATCAATGATTGTACTGAGAGTCTTTGGAGCTAAATCTTTAGTCATGACCTTAATTACTTTTGTAAGCTATATTATCTGAAATGGGATTGCTGAGTCAAAAATTAATGTAACTTCTTGAGGTTTTTGATAAATGGTGATACCAGAGAGGTGCCAACTTACAGGTACAAGAGGGCTCCTTTCTCTGAATGCTTATGAACATTTTAGGTTTTGATGAGAGCATCTATAATATCGTCACTCTTTTTAGATACAGTATCAGATCCCACCTGATCCTATATTACTCTCCTACTGTAATACCAATGTCACCTCTTTACAATATTTTCCACTTTCCTACACAGTTTTCTCCCAAGCTCTCACATTAACAGACACGTGCCTAACAGGTCCTTTTGAATTTGATAAGTGGTCAAATCTAACTGCCAGTATTCACTCGAATGCACTTATTCATTTACTCAATAAATGCACAGTGAATACTAAATACCAGGTATTCATCTATTGTGCTATTAAAAACACCGAGTCAGAGAGATAGAACCCCTAACTCTACAGGGAGCTTCCATTTTGATAGAAGACATTTCAAATAAACAGACACTATAATACCAGGTAGCCATAAGTGTTATCTTGTGTTCTAGAAAAGGTAGTCAAGAGAAGTCCCTTCTGAGGAGACACCTGGATGAACTGACTGATCAAGCCATACTTACATCTGACATAAGACTGTCCAAAAAAAAAAAAAGGGCAGAGCATGTGCAAAGGTCCTAAGGAGGAAGTAAGTTTGACATGTCCAAGGAATAGGCACACCGGTGTTACTAGAGCAAAGTGGAAAAGACAGATGGGGATAAGAAATGAGATCAGAGAAGGGGCCAAATCAAGGAAGGCCTAGTTGGCCACTGAGAAGACTGAATTTCCTCCCAGATGATGGGAAGCATTTGAGAGTTGTACTCAACAGTAGAACGTGATCCCATTTATATTTCCTAAATATCACTTGGATGTTAAGTGGAGAATAGACTATGGGTCAGGAGTAAATATAGAGAGACAAGTTGCAAAGCTCTTATAAGAGTTTTATCAACTTGGCATTTCAAGCTCTTGAATCCGAATTTTGGGAGGAGGCAAGAAACTAAAAAATGATATGAATACTTATGGTTAAAAGCAGAATTCTGTCATTACATTACCTGGTTGGGTGACAAAACATGCCTGCTCATCCTCATGTGAGCACTTCTACTGTCGGATTGGTTTCCACGGGAAGGTGTCTACAAAGCAAGTTAATGAGAACTGCTTATGCACAAGGGAACTCAGCACAGACAATATGTGGCCCAATATCTTTATGTCCAAACTATTACAAAAAGTCTGAGCTAACATATCCTCCTTAGAAGGAAGTCAAATAACTGGGAGGGACTCTACGGCAATTCTCAGCTGCCCTTTCCCTCAACCCTTGGACTGTCTTGCCATTGACCAAGCAGAGCTCTTGAGCAAGAACTGAGTTGAAAGCAATGGCATGGCAAATATGAGAGACCGGTGACTGAACTAGTCACAATCAAATGTCTATTAGGATATATCATGGAAGTGCTACGTGAAAGGTGCATTTCTGCTTCTAGAAACCTACTCACTGAGTATCATTTAAGCTTCTGAGGGGTAAAAGCAGGATTAACTTTATCATTTTGAGGATCGTTGGATTTTTCTAAATATATAAAAAGGGAACACTGTGTGTTTCTTTTAAAATCACACAAGAAATGAAAGGGACTTTTGAATCCACAAGGAGATACATGTGGCAAAAATCTTAAGAAAACCAAAGTTACCGGTTTTCTGTATGCCTTTTAATTTTTTTAATTTTTCCTTTTCATTCCCTCTGACACAAATGTGTAATTCTGAGAATCTATGCTAATGAAGAGTGTGTCCATGAGATGTATAATGCATGCCTTTTAATTAGTTCTGCTGCTATAATTGATTAACATTTTGCTTGTGCAGTACTTTTACAAAGACTGAGCAGTGGAACACAGTCTGCAGCTAGTCCCTATAGTAAAAAGAGAAAGGAAAAAAAGCACTGAACATCGCCATTGTTTAACATCTGCACCGCCAAAGCGAGCCTCCGTATTCCTATTGAAAGTCTGTTGGGAGGCGCTTTGAACAGCCTAGAAAGAAGCAGAAGAAATAAAAGACAAAATGAAAGGGCAAAAGGCCCAGAGGAATGACTCTGGAAAACATTATAAGGGAGGGAAAGAGATCATGATGAATAAAGAGAGTATGAAAACAACCATTACTCCATAAGGAATCTAGGGCAGATGGAGGAGATAAAAGTAAAAGCTGAGAAAAGAGAGACTGCAAATTTTGTGTGTGTGTGTGTGTCTGTGTTTATGTTCAGGGAGGCATGATAGGGACATGCAAATATACGTAACTGTGTGCAGAAAAACAAGGACAGAAGTTCACTCTGGAAATATAAGGCTCCAGCACCAGCCCAGAGCTTGCTGATTCAGTTCCCACCCAGGGCCAGATCCACCTGACTTAGCGTCTCTGGCAATCAGGCACCACCCCCTTCCCGGTATAAGGTGAAGGGAAGGACCATTCTTCATCGGCTCCCCAGCCACTGAGAGAGCATGAACTGGGAATGAACACTGTGCTGGGGAAACAGCACCAAAGCAGGCAAATTTCCTTGCTTCAAGCTGCTCATAGTTCAGTGGCAGAGTCTACAAGCCAGCAGAGAGTCAGGATGGCCTGCCCTCAGGACAGTGAGCAGACAAATGCAGACAACTGACAGGAAGCCTGGGCAAGTGGGGGAAGGCTTTTCAGCCTAAGTGATTTCTACTCAGACAGTCATATGCAAAGCGGGTGGAGGAAAGGATGTTCCAGGCTAAGAGAACACCCTGTAGAAAGGAACTGAGGAAAGGATGTTGGGACCTTTTAAAGAAATGTAAATAGTTCAGGAGAAGTAAGAGGGCCCCAGTAGGTTAGGAGGCTGACAAGTAGCAGAGGCCTGATTATGAAGACCTCTGGGGTGAGGGGAGTTAGTTTAAACAAAATTTAGCAAGTTTAATCATTTTAAGACTTCTCACAGACACACAGTAACAATGAAGGACATTGTTTGAGGGAGAGAGTAGGCAGATTTCCTTAGGTGTTTTCCCCCCAAGACCGAACCCTCCACACACCAGGCCACGGCTATTTTATTTTTAGAAAAGGACATGCTATTCTATTTTTGGAAAAGGAGCTACTCACATCTTAGGTATTTAACAAAATACCTGTTCCATTCAGTCTGGGAATCACCTGCCTGAGTGAATTCATTTGAAGTTACTTCTCCATCCTCTGTAATCTACCCATCAGCCTATTTGTTCAGATGTATAAATTCATAATCGCCAACACTGCCCAGCAGTCCTGCTCTGGGCAGGATTCTTTTTTCCATTGATTCCATTGATGATTATTTCTGTATCTCATTTTCCGTAATAGCAATTTCAAAATTCCTCTTAAATCTCCAGTCTTTTCCCCATGGCTCCCCACTCTTGGCAGACAACTTCTACTTCACAGAAATTCAAAGCTCTCAAAGGGGAATTCCTCGGTTTCCTGATATCAAATTCCCAGGACTCCTACATCTAAACCCTCTTCCCTCTCATCACAACGGAGGAACTGTCCAGCCCCCTTTTCCTCTGAATTCTATCTCTTGTTTATTTCAGCAAATTTACACTATCTCACTATTGTGAGAAAACATGTCCTTTCTCACAAAAGTCTCCTTTTAAAGCAACACTATCCACTAATCCACATTCCTCCCTGGCAACTAATCGTTCTCCTTGTCACAGAATCTCTGAAATACTGTGAATAGCCAATATCCCTTTGCTCTATCTCTTCACTTCCCACTCTCTTCCACCTGCATCCATCCACCAAAATACCTCATGCTAAGAATAATCAATGCCTCTCTGACACTAAATCCAAAGGACATTTTTCATTTAACACCATTAATCAAACCCATCACTTACAAAGCTTTCCCCCCTAAGCTTCTATGGCAGAAATCTCCCTGGGTTTCCTCTGACCTCTCTGATCTTTTCATCAGTCTCCTATACAGCTGTACCCTCCTCCATTCCACTCTTAAAATGCTGCAGCTCCTCCAGTCTCAACCTTCCTCCTTTGGTCCTCACTCTATACTCCCTCCTTGGGTAACTGCATCTATTTCTATATCTTCAATTACATCCTGAAAATCTCTTGAATTCCATATACTAATCCCAGTCTTCATTGCCACCAATCTGAAGTGAAGTCAAGTCGCTCAGTCGTGTCTAACTCTTTGCAACTCCATGGACTATAGCCTACAAAGCTCCTCTGTCCATGGCATTTTCCAGGCAAGAGTACTGAATTGGGTTGCCATTTCCTTCTCCAGGGGATCTTCCTGACCGAGGGATCGAACCCAGATCGCCCGCATTGCAGGCAGACACTTTACTGTCTGAGCTACCAGGGAAGCCCTGCCACCAATCTACCACCTTTTTTATTTTTATTTTTTCATACTTTTGATGGGCCCTCCCACAACAGTCTTTGTATGTCCTTTCCGGCACCCTTGCAACCTGTCCTCCATATTTCCATGCTACAGCTGGAGTGAAAGTGTTACAGAGCAAATCTGATTATATCAAAACTTTTCTGTGTGCAGCATGTGCATGCAGAAATATACATACACACATACATACCCTTAGAACAATTTTATACATTTTTATTATGCTTAGGATAAATACCAAATATACTTAACATGATCTCTAAGGCTCTGTATGCTCTGGCCCCACCTACACCTCCATCCTCATCTCCCTCATTTCATCCCCCTCTTTCATTCAATCTGCGTGCTTCATTATCCTCTCGTTTACCTTTAGATTTCTCAGATACACTATCCATTCTCCCACCTCAAGGCCTTTGCATATTCTACTCCCTCTGCCTGGAACACTCTTGTTCCTTGTGTGCCCTTGATTACATCTGAAATAAATACAAATCTTTTTATGGCAGTCCACAAAATACCAGGTCAGAAAAGGTGGTTTTCAATCTCAATTCTTGATATCTCTCTCTCTATCCAGCAAATGACTTCTCAGGACTTAACTCTCACTTCAGTTGTAAACTCTTTAAGGAAGCCCTCTATGATAACCAGGCTCTTCATCCGAAACCCTGTTTGAAGCCAGAGGTCTTATTATATTGTTCACCATTCCAAACTAGCTGATAATGAAAAACATTAAAATAGGTCATTGAAAAATCAATATAATCAATATAATCCCAGATGGGAGAAAATATCCTGTAGGCTTGGAGCGATGTCTTAAAACATGTGTGTGCTGTGTGCTACATCGCTCAGTCTTGTCTGACTCTGCGACCCCATGGACTGTAGACCATCAGGCTCCTCTGTCCATGGGATTCTCCAGGCTAGGAAAATGGAGTAGGTTGCCATTTCCTCCTCCAGAGAATCTTCCAAACCCAGGGATCGAACCCGTGTCTCACATATCCTGTATCGGTAGGCAGGTTCTTTACTACTAGTACCACACATGCCTAAACTGATTGCCAATATAATGTGTCTTTTCATCCACAATGCAATGAAAACATCTGGGAACCAAACACTGGAAATGTGGATGGTACCTCTCAATGGTATATTTAATGGTCCACACTCAAAATATTTGTTGATCACATACTCAGCACTCTGCTGGTCCACAGTTTTAACACTTGTGTGAGGGACATTTCTACTTGAACATAGCTAATATTTCCATTAGATAAAAGCTGATTTTCATTATGTACATTTGTGGCTCATGTATTTTATGCAAAAGAAGGAGGTCATGGGGTTGGCTTAGGTTACTGACACTGACAATAACAGGAAATATTGTTGTTGCAACACAGTAAGGAACACAAGGAGTTTACTGTAATATACCCAGGTATACTGTAAACTACCTCCTGTTTCACTCTGTTAACATTAAGGGTAGACTCTCTCAAACTACACATAGTTTAGACCATCCCAAATCTTGTCTTCTCACATTTAGATTACCATATCAGGGAAGGAATTATGACTGTCTGAGATACTGGGGAGAGAAAGGGGGAATGTGAAATGGTTAATAATAGGAAACAAAAATAGAAAATGACAAGGAACAGTTGTGGCCTCATAACTGTAGAATCAAGAGGGGCCTCATAACTGTAGAATCAAGAGGATGCCTCTCCTCGTGTGCCCCTGATTACTTCTCTTCCTCTCCTTTTCCCTTGCTACTTATATTAGTTATGTTGATGGTGGTTCTCCTTTCCATTCAGTCTGTTAAGTTGCAGAATATTGAGGTGGATTCATGACAGAACAAAGAAGGTAAAAAGACATGACCTAGAAATCCTGGATGTAAAGAACAGAGATACTATATTGCCTCTGCATGAGGTTTGGAGATGGAGCATTCTGGTACTTACCGACTTATTGATTCAACAATACATCTAAAATAAATACAAATCTGTTTATGGCAGTCCACAAAATGCTGTGTGAGAAAAGGTGGTTTTCGATCTCAATTCTAGAGCTCTCTCCAACAAGTTACAGCAAGACTTGACCCTGCCTGGGGTAGGGACACTTTATATTTACCATGCCCTTGCATAACCAAGGACGAGAACCTCAGCAGCACATAATTACATTTCCTGTCTCTTAAATTATAACCATCTTTATATGAGTGTCATACACTCCATTTCAGTCCTTGCATGTTTTATAGTTTGTAATTATTCCTGTAAAGGAAGGTAGGCTGGTAAGCCTAAGATCAATTCCAACAAAATTTCTTGCATTTTTAAAAGCCGGCAAAGCTGAAATGCAGATGAAGACATGAGAGGGACCCATCAATATATCCCTGGACACACTGCTATATTTGCCATGTGTCTGGAGAAAATGCTATTTGGGTTACATGATTTTCTGCATGAAAGCTTTATCCTTGTGAGCCAAATGTGGGTGGTTTTGTTGCTGTTTTATCTGGTGTTCTGACATTCCATAGGAAAAAGTCTATGTCCTGGCAGACTTTAATTCCAGTGCCTCCACATGTCCCAAAGAAGTTGGATATTGAGGAGAAAGTGATTTCACAAGCATAAACATTCTTTGTGGATCTTGTTAACTAAAAGAAAATGAGAAGCTTCTATAGTGACTCACCCTGTGAAGTTACTCAAAAGTGTTTGGGGACAAAATCAATGGCATTCAATTATTGACACCTATTATGAATCACATTAACATGCTTGGAACTTATCTTCAAAATATAACAAAACCCAAAAAGCTACACATTTGACAATGTCAACTCTGTGAGTATGTGTGTGCTCAATCATGTCTGACTCTCTGCAACCCCATAAACTGTAGCCTGCCGGTTTCCTCTGTCTGTGGAATTTTCCAGGCAAGAATACTGGAGCGGGTTGCCATTTCCTATTCCAGGGAATCTTTCCAACCCAGGGATCAAACCCATGTCTCCTGCAGTGGCAGGTGGATTCTTTACCATTAACACCACCTGGGAAGCCCTACAAAAGGGAAGCACATGGTAATTATGGTCCTTCAATAAGTTAGAATATAATGCAACAAATAAAAATGATAATTTTGATGACTGTATAGCTGTATGGACTTATTCACAATGCTATATGGTAAGGGGAAAAAAGCAGAATTCAGAATGCTACATACAGTGTAGATCTGCAAGATCAGCATAGAAAGAAAGCTAGATAATAAAGTTAAAATGGTTCCTGGTGATGGCTAGGAAAAAATTTTAACTTTTCAAATATTAATAAAAAACCAGATTCATAATCTGTTAAATTAGAAAATTATAAACTACTCAATAATCATAGAATACTTTTAGAACACTGTGATGTATTGACAGAGAGAAAGGGTAAGAGGTATAAGTAAAATGCTGTCCTCAAGGTATCTGAGTCTATAACAAATTAAAGCCAACACATTAGAAACATTAGTTAAAAAAAAAATTACAAGACCATTTGATATGAAGTTCTAAGTTCATAGAAGAAGACAAGTGTAAACAATCAAGAATGACTTCAAGGAAGAAGTTGGACAACCCCTGGGCCGTGAGGTATATAAGAGGTCTGAGTAGGCAGAGCGGGGCGAGGAGAACAGTTACACAGAGCAAAGGTGCTGACACAGAATTATGGTGGGGTTGCCTTATCTTTATTTGCTCTGACAAGGCATCGGCATAGATAATGGGAGAATAAAGTGTGCTCTGATCAGAGGAGAAGATCAGGGATGTCAGAGATTAGGCTCTATTTTTTCTTCTGCATCAGACACATAAATAACTGAATCAACAAGAGTTTCTGCTGTGTTAATTTATTATCTGTTTAGTAACCAAGACCACTGTATTCTTATCCCACTGATCCTTCAAGATCAGTAGAATCCAAATAGGTGTTCAACTGATGTTGGCAAAGTTGAGAGTCAAAGTTTATGACAAAGATGATCCCTCATAGGTAAAATGAGCTTTCTGGAGGACTGTGGATATAGAGCTATATATGTTCTCTAAGGCCTCTGTCTTCCCTAAAGCCCTTGAATGTTTGCATAAGGCTGGTGTGGCACATCAAAAAATAACCATTAGCTAGGGGACAAAGATGTCAAAAGCTGGTTATCTTGCTAAAGTCAAAATGACACTTGATGTACACACTACTGTATTTAAAATGGATAAATGACAAGGACCGACCATATACCACACGGAACTCTGCTCAATGTTATGTGACAGCTTAGATGGGAGGAGAGTCCGGGGGAGAAGGGATCCACGTGTATGGACAGCTGAGTGCCTTCACCGTTCACCTGGAACCATCACAACGTTGTCTGTTAACTGGCTATACCCCAACACAAACACAAAGTAAAAAAAAAAATACCATGTGAAATCAGTCTTAAAAATCGAGGGATTCCAACTGCAAGAGTTAAAAACAGAACAGGATTCTACAAAGGCAGCATATTACCCCACATAACGTCGCATTAATCCACCAAGGTATAAACCTCTGTGGTTCCTTTTATGCCTGAAATTCCATTTCTTTCATATTCAGTTCAGTTATGCAGCCATGTCTGACTCTTTGTAACCCCATGGACTATAGCACACCAGGCCCCCTGTCCATCACCAACTCCCAGAGCTTACTCAAACTCATGTCCATTGAGTCGATGATGCCATCCAACCATCTCATCCTCTGTCATCCCCTTCTCCTCCTGCCTTCAAACTTTCCCAGTATCAGGGTCTTTTCAAATGAGTAGGCTCTTTGCAGCAGGTGGCCAAAGCTATAGCTTCAGCATCAGTCCTTCCAATGAATATTCAGGACTGATTTCCTTTAGGATGGACTGGTTGGATCTCCTTGCAGTCTAAGGGAATCTCAAGAGTCTTCTCCAACACCACAGTTCAAAAGCATCAATTCTTTGGCATTCAGCTTTCTTTATAGTCCAACTCTCACATCCATACATGACTACTGGAAAAATCATTGCTTTTCATATTTCTCAAGGCTGATCCTTTTTGTCTCACCATAGTTCTCAAATATGAGAGAAACAAGAAAGACTAAGGCATACAGACACCAAAATACTACTTCCATTACTAAAAACACTGCAGATGTGACTTAAAATTCAATGCAGAATTCAAGGATTTATTGATATTTACACATACACACACCCACACACCCCCCAGAACTATAGCCTGGAGGAGCGAGTGAAATATTTACTTCCTGCAGACAGGAAGTTCCCTAAAGAAGGGCGAGAGGATGGGAAAGAAGTGCACGTGTCTATTTCTCCCTCCAAGCTCACAAATCACATATGTCATTCCTACACCTCTTGGGAAGAATGAATGAGAGAGTAAAGAAAGGTTTTGGCCACCTGACGCAAAGAACTGACTCATCAGAAAAGGCCCTAATGTATAATGGGCTCCAGTTTGATCCATCTCATTAGAACTGATTCAAATGAATTCTTTTTAACGGCTGAGTAATATTCCATGGTGTATATGTACCACAGCTTCCTTATCCATTCATCTGCTGATGGGCATCTAGGTTGCTTCCATGTCCTGGCTATTATAAACAGTGCTGCGATGAACATTGGGGTGCACGTGTCTCTTTCAGATCTGGTTTCCTTGGTGTGTATGCCCAAAAGTGGGATTGCTGGGTCATATGGCAGTTCTATTTCCAGTTTTTTAAGAAATCTCCACACTGTTCTCCATAGTGGCTGTACTAGTTTGCATTCCCACCAACAGTGTAAGAGGGTTCCCTTTTCTCCACACTCTCTCCAGCATTTATTGCTTGTAGACTTTTGGATAGCAGCCATCCTGACTGGCGTGTAATGGTACCTCATTGTGGTTTTGATTTGCATTTCTCTGATAATGAGTGATGTTGAGCATCTTTTCATGTGTTTGTTAGCCATCTGTATGTCTTCTTTGGAGAAATGTCTATTTAGTTCTTTGGCCCATTTTTTGATTGGGTCATTTATTTTTCTGGAATTGAGCTTCAGGAGTTGCTTGTATATTTTTTAGATTAATCCTTTGTTGCTTCATTTGCTATTATTTTCTCCCAATCTGAGGGCTGTCTTTTCACCTTACTTATAGTTTCCTTTGTTGTGCAAAAGCTTTTAAGTTTCATTAGGTCCCATTTGCTTATTTTTGCTTTTATTTCCAATATTCTGGGAGGTGGGTCATAGAGGATCCTGCTGTGATTCATGTCAGAGAGGGTTTTGCCTATGTTCTCCTCTAGGAGTTTTATAGTTTCTGGTCTTACATTTAGATCTTTAATCCATTTTGAGTTTATTTTTGTGTATGGTGTTAGAAGGTGTTCTAGTTTCATTCTTTTACAAGTGGTTGACCAGTTTTCCCAGCACCACTTGTTAAAGAGGTTGTCTTTTTTCCATTGTATATCCTTGCCTCCTTTGTCAAAGATAAGGTGTCCATAGGTACGTGGATTTATCTCTGGGCTTTCTATTCTGTTCCATTGATCTATATTTCTGTCTTTGTGCCAGTACCATACTGTCTTGATGACTGTGGCTTTGTAGTACAGTCTGAAGTCAGGCAGGTTGATTCCTCCAGTTCCATTCTTACAGTGAAGTAAGCCAGAAAGATAAAGAACATTACAGCATACTAACACATATATATGTAATTTAGAAAGATGGTAATGATAACCCTATATGCAAGACAGAAAAAGAGACAGAGATGTACAGAACAGACTTTTGGACTCTGTGGGAGAAGGCGAGGGTGGGATGTTTTGAGAGAATAGCATGTATATTATCTATAGTGAAACAGATCACCAGCCCAGGTGGGATACATGAGACAAGTGCTCGGGCCTGGTGCACTGGGAAGACCCAGAGGAATTGGGTGGAGAGGGGGATGGGAGGGGGGATCGGGTTGGGGAATACATGTAATTCCATGGCTGATCCATGTCAATGTAAGACAAAACCCACTGCAATGTTGTGAAGTAATTAGCCTCCAACTAATAAAAATAAACGAAAAAAAAAAAAAAAGAAAAGGCCCTAATGCTCAGAAAGGGTGAAGGAAGGGGGAGAAGGGGATGACAGATGATGAGACAGTTGGATGGTATCACTGACTCGATGGACATGAGTTAGAGCAAGCTCCAGGGGTTGGTGATGGACAGGGAAACCTGGCGTGCTACAGTCCATGGGGTCTCAAATTGTCAAATAAGACTGAGCGACTGAACTGAACTGAACTGAACGTCTCGTGTTGGCATAAGTCCCTCCAACATGGAAGAAAACAACACAATATAGAAGAGATACCCACTCTCTCCCAAAAGATAGGCCTTGGTGAATTGTTTGCAAGCATAACCACAGAGTAAATTCCTAGCAAAGGAACTTCTTGGTCATTTTCCTCTTCATTAATATTGTTAGCTTTCCCTCCAAAAAGGTTGCACCCATTCTCTGTAAGCAACTAAGTATGAAGACTCCCTTTATTCATGCTCTCACCACTAGTTCTGGATACAATCAAACATTTTATAGTTTCCCATCTGATGTGCAAAAGGGGGAATGTATCTCATTGTTGTTTTGATATGCATTTTCTTTATTGTGAATGGAGTTGACCTTCATTTCATATTTTGAGTTTTTTTAATATGTGTTTATTTTTTCTATAAGCTTATGTCTCTATGCTTTCCTCTTATTTTTTTTAAGGTTGTCACTCTTTTTGTGACTGGTTTATATGAGCACTTAGTGAACTAAGGGAGTTAGTGTCTTAGGTGTTGAAAAACTGTTTTCCTAGATTGTTATTCCCTTCTAACGTTGTTTTTGCCATTACACAATTTTAGACTATTATATAGGTAAATTTATCAATCTTCTCTGGAAATATCATGCTTATATTATAGTGCTTTACCCAGGTAAATTAGCATAACATAGTGTAGATTTGACTGGGTTTCTTTCCCAATCTTGACAACAAATTATCTTTGCTATCCTTTTAGATGGTGTTCAAGGCTTCCACGGAGGGTAAAGAGTAGAACTTTAAGTCATTTACCTTAATTTACTTTACTTACCATTGCTTTACAGAGATGGTGCTGAAATTTTATCTGTTAATACTGTTCTGTACAAAATTTTACTTTACAAAGTGAGTGCCGCTAAATGGGGGGGCGGAGGGGAGTTGAAACTCACTTCTCTGTCAGCTTGGGATTTAGAAAAACCAAACCCTGATACCCCCAGTCCACTCTAGAGCCATGTGCATGCTGTACACTGAAGGTTTTTCTCCATTTACTCTATCCTTGCACCTCCTCCAGTCTCCTATTTCTAGCTCCAGCTAACATTCACTCCTCTGGTGGAGGAGGGTACACTAACCCAAGCTTGCGCTTTACACATTCATGTGCATGTTATGTTTTATCATGTGTTTGATGAAACTGTCGAGACCGTGGGGAACAGGACTGGAAGTGGAGAGAGCCAAGTGGTCATCTTTGAGCACCTGCATTGGAAGCTCTCCTCTGGCAGGCAAAAATGGCTGCAGGCACTCATAAGCCAGACACCTGGACTGGAACTCTTCCCATGGCAGGAATGCCCAGCTGCTAGGGCACAACTCCTAACCTCCTAGAGACCAGGGACTGGAAGGTGCTTCCTGCAATGACTGTGTTCCAGGGATCTCTAAATAAAACCCTACATGTTAAATTCACTTGCGTGGGTCTTGACAATGAACACAGCACTCCCGTGAGTAGGTTTACACCATGATGTAGTGATGATATCACTAGATGTGCAACCAGAAAATGTGACTTCTGCTCTAATACAGTATGCCTCTTGGAGATAAGCATGTGTTTCTTCAACAGGACACAGAAATTAACCATAAAAGAAAAACTTCACTCAGACTTCATTAAATTGAAACTGTAATCAAAAGAAACCAAATTTCCCCTTACTGTCTTTAAAATATATATGGCTACTTAAAGTAAAAATTATCATATAGTATCATGGTGGTAGAATGGGTTTTCGTGGAATACAGAAGTTGTGTCTTTTCTATCAAGTTTGATGACCTTTTTTAATTGGCATGTTTTGACTATGCACATGTATTATAATTATCAATATCACTGGGTTTAAATCAACTATCTTGTTATTATTTTTTGTCGCTTTTTTTTTTTTTGGTTTCTTTTCTTCTATTTTACTATTTTCTTTTGGGTTGAGTACAATTCTATTTTTCTTCATCACTCCCTAATTGGCCTTATATCTTTGCTTTATGTTTCAGTAGTTATACTACATTTTACAATATATATCTTTAATATACCTCAGTTTTACTTCAAATGATATTATAATACATCATGTAAAATATATGACTGCTATGAGATTATAAATTCATCTGCACAATTCTTTGAACTACAGTCATATTTTACTTCTACATATATCAGAAACCCCATGACAAACTTTGGAGAAGGCAATGGCACCCCACTCCAGTACTCTTGCCTGGAAAATCCCATGGACGGAGGAGCCTGGTAGTCTGTAGTCCCCGGGGTCGCTAAGAGTCGGACACAACTGAGCAACTTCACTTTCTCTTTTCACTTCCATGCATTGGAGAAGGAAATGGCAACCCACTCCAGTGTTCTTGCCTGGAGAATCCCAGGGACGGGGGAGCCTGGTGGGCTGCCATCTATGGGGTCGCACGGAGTCGGACACAACTGAAGCAACTTAGCAGCAGCAGCATGACAAACTTATTATTTTATTTAGCCATTCAATTATTTTAAAGCAATTTTATAAATGAGAAAAATTTTATATTCAGATACCCCCAAAATCTTTTGTATTTTCAACTCTAGAAATACATTAAAATGATATCGCATCATTACCAGGGAGGGTTTGTTCCAGAAGTGTTTGGTAGTTTTAACATTCAAAAATCTATTAACTGTAATTCACCATATTAATAGAATAAGGAAAAATGCATACAGCTAACTCAAAAGATGTAGGAAAAACATTGGCATGCATAGCTTAGTCCGTAAAGAATCTGCCTGCAATGCAGGACACCCTGCATTGTTCAGTTCCTAGGTCAGGAAGATCCCCTGGAGAAGAAAACAGCAACCCACTCCAGTATTCTTGCCTGGAGAATCCCATGGACAGAGGAGCCTAGCAGGCTACAGTCCAAGGGGTCGCAAGAGTCAGACACAACTGAGTGACTAACACTTTCACTTTCCAAAACAGAAACTTCTGAACAATTGGAAATATAAAGGAATTTCCTAAATCTCATGAAGGACATCCCTGATAAACCTAGAGCTAAAATCATACTTAAAGGTGAAATATTTTAAGTTTTCTTCTGAAACTTAGAACAACGTAAGGTTAGCCACTCCTGATATATTTATTCAGCACACTTTCCTGGATGTCCTAGTAGTACAGTAAGGCAAGAGAAAGAAATAAAGACCATAAAAGAAGAGGGCAGTTATCTCTATTCAGACTGCTTATGCGGAAAATTCTAAGGAATCTACAAAACAACTATTAGAATGAACAACTAAACTTAGAAAGGTTGCAGGATATGTCAATAGTCAAAGTCAATTATATTTTTTGAATACTAGTGGTATCAACTGGATAATTAAAAGAAAAATTTCATTTATAAAGCATCAAAATACAGCATACATACTAGGAAACAAATTTAACAAACAAACCTCTTCGACTTCTGCAATGAAGACTCCAATACTCTGCTGAGATTGACTAAAGAAGACCTAAACAAATAGAGAGAGATACTATACTTATGGATTGGGATATTCATCAGTGCTTAGATGTCAATTCTCACTAAAATAATCTGTAAAATCAATGCAATCCTAATTAGAATTCCACTAGGACTTTTGTAGAAATAGACAAGTCAATTTAAAAATTTTTATGGAAATAGCATAGGCAAGCAAAAGCAAACTTGAAAAGAAAGAATAAAACTAGAACATAAAAACTACCTGATGCCAACTTACTAAGAAGTTTCAGGACAATATGGTATTGGCATGGGATTGACCAAATAGTCAACAGAACTAAATAGAGTCTAGAAGTAGGCCCACCTTTATATGACTCTTTGAAATTTTTCACAAAGGCATCAAAGAAATTCATGAAGAAATCAAAGTAACAAATGATGTTAAACAACTGTATATTCATAAAGAAAAGATAAACTTTGACCACTACCTCATATCGTATGCAAAAAATGGGGATGTAGTATACATCTAACTACAGATGCTAAAAACTTGAAAGCATCTAAGAAAGTTGGACTACCACATGAAGTTAGGAAATATCTAATCAACAGCACACAGAAAGAAATAACCACAAAAGAAAAAAAACTGATATTTTATATTTCATCAAAATTAGAAACATGTGCTCATCGAAAGACATCATTATAGGGATTTCCCTGCCGGCCCAGTGGCTAAGACTCCATGCTCCCAATGTAGGGGGCCCAGGCTCAATCCCTGGTCAGGGAACTAGACCCCACATGCTGCAAGTAAGGCCGGGCACAGCCAAATAAGTAAATAAATAAACATTAAAAAGAAGACACTATTAAGTAAATAAATAGTCAAGCCACAAACTGGGGAAAAATATTCACAAAATATGTACAGTATCTGACAAAGAATTGGTCTTGAGGATGCATGAGGAACTTTCATAACTCAATAATAAAAGGCAAATAACCCAATTCAAAAATGAACAAAAGTCTTGAACAGACACTTTGGAAAAGATACCAAGTGGGTAGAGAGCAACTAAAAACTGCTCCATATAATCATTCTTCATAGAAATGCATCTTAAAGCTACAAATGAGATATGACTACATATCCACCGAAATAGCTAAAAGACCAACACAGCAGTTGTTGAAAAGAAAGTACATTAACTGTAATTCTTAAAAACTATAAGCATTTACCAAAGGGATGTGAAGTCATTATGTCTACAAAATATCATGTAGAAGAAATTTCATAGATTCATAATAGCCAAAACCTGGAAACAGTCCAGGTGTTTATCAACAGGAGAATATAGTTTTATAAAACACTGTGGTATATTTAAATACCTGAAATACTACTCAGTGGTAACAATGTATTATTATACTGAACAAAAGAATTCTCTCACAGAAGAGTACATACCCTAGGCTTTGATATAAAATTCTAGAACAGGCAAAACTAAAATATGACAACAAATCATCAGTCTAGGAATTGCCACTAGAGGTAAACTCAAGACTACAAAGCGGCATGAGGAAACTCGATAGGATTGTGGCAATGCTCTCTCTTGATTTGGTTTGGGCTACACAGGTGTCTGCATTTGTCAAAAAGGTCATAGATGAGTACAGTTGGGATTTACACATTTCACTAAGTATATTTAATTATGTAAATTTGGCCTAATGAAAGCATGGTAAAAAATTAAGCTGTAAGTAATCATATGGATGTGTGCATGCTTAGCCGCTCAGTCATGTCTGACTCTTTGCGACCCCATGGACTGCAGCCTGCCAGGCTCCTCTGTCCACGGGGATTCTCCAGACAAGAATACTGGAGTGGGTTGCCATGCCCTCCTCCAGGGTATCTTCCCAACCCAGGGATCGAACCCAGGTCTCCCGCATTGCAGGCAGATTCTTTACCGTCTGAGCCACTAGGAAAGCCCAAGAATATTGGAATGAGTAACCTATCCCTTCTCCAGAGGATCTTCCCGACCCAGGAATTGAACCAGGTCCTGCTTTGCAGGCAGATTCTTCACCAGCTGAGCTATCAGGGAAGCCAACATATTTAGGGATAAAATGTACTAATATCTGTAACTTACATTATAATGTGTCAAAATTGATGGATAAATAGATATGTGATGAAGCGAGTTTAGTAAAATATTAATGGCAGAATTGGGGTGGTGTGTATAAAACTCCACAGTACTATCTCACTCAGTTCTTGACACTTTCTAACTCTCAGAGTTTAAGTGGCTAACTCCTACCAAAAGAAAAGAAAAACAAAAAACAGTGATTAGCCAAGTAATGAGATGGTACTACCACAGGTTCTTAGAGGAAACTCTTGAGATAGAATAATGAAAATCAATACAAGAAAGATATATGCCTATGCGCTATGCTCAGTTGTGTCTGACTCTTTGCAACCCCATGGACTGCAGCCCACCAGGCTCCTCTGTCCATGGGACTTTTCAAGCTAGAATACTGGAGTGGATTGCCATTTCCTCCTCCAAGGGATCTTCCCGACCCAGGGATCAAACCCCCGTCTCCTGCATCTCCTGTATTGCAGGCAGATTCCTAAAAGAACAGCAGAATATGCACTGAAATATGTTTGACTGTTTAAGCCAGACTCTTCCTACAGTTACATACAGTTTCTACAATTACATACAGTTCCTACTGTGTGTCACTTTATCAGGACCTGTATTTACTGTATTTTAACACTCACATTGTGAGATAGGTATTACTGTCCCCGTTTTACAAATGAGCATTAAGCTTCCTGAGGTGAACAGCTGTCATGGGGTGGAGCCAGGGTTTCAAATCAGGGCAGTCTGTCTCCCAAATCCATGCTGTCCACTGCTAAGCTCCACTTACTGTCTTTAAACTTCCAGGAGCAGGAGAACTCACAATCATCGAAGTTAGCACGTTCCATTGCTGAGCACTTCTATTTCATCTATTCCTTTTCCTTGGTCTATAATTGGACTCTGAAACAGCTACAAAATACAGAACCTATATTTTTGCCAAGGTGTCCTCTTGTCAAATTGAGTAAACTTTGTCCTTCCAAAGTTCTAGTTCCTTATGGACATCTTGAGAGAAAACTTGACGAAAAAGAGAAGATAGAGGGCTGGCTGGCAGAGAGACCCAAAGAGAAAGAGAGATGATGCTAATGGCAGGAGAAAGCAGGTGTCTAACTGTTGGCCAAAATGTTAAATTACTAGAGCAATTCAGTTTCCCAATTTGCCATGATGCCAGCTACACGAAATAACAAAGACCTGCATCTATCAGCAAACAGCTGAAGATAATTTTCAGCAACACTGTGCCCAAAGCAAAGAAAGGCGTCCGAAAGATCTCATTAAACCTTTAGAGCCTGAATGATCAACTGATTTCATTGTAAGCCACAGACTTTGCCTCCTGCACTCTCCAAAGCATCTCTTAGCTCAACATTTTCCTGGGAAAGTGATGTGTCACATTGAGCAAATCTACTTGGCAGGCATCGTAAGACTGGTCCATGCTATTCCTTGCTCAGAGAGCTCAGAAACATTTCCCTCTGTCTGTCCTGTTTGAGGCTTGGGGTTGTGTTTTTTAGGGTCTGCTCTTTCCAAAGGGCCAAAGTATAAAAGATAATTCTTTGGATACGAGTGAAGTTTCTGATATGGCTTATCCATCGAGGCAATCAGTGATAAAGATGTTTCTGAACCTTTCTGTAACATCAGTCTCCTAGCTCTTTAATTAGGAATATCAATACCTTTTCAATGGACATAAATTTGAGCAAACTCCAGGAGACAGTGATGGACAGGGAAGCCTGGCATGCTGCAGTCCATGGGGTCACAAAGAGTCAGACACAACTAAGCAACTGAACAACAATAACTTTTCAGTGGCTTCCCAGGTAGCTCAGTGGTAAAGAATCCGCCTGCCAACATAGGAGATGTTGGGCTCGATCCCTTGGTCAGGAAGATCCCCTGGAGTAGGAAATGGTGACCCACTCACTATTCTTGCCTGGAGAATCCCAGGGACAAAGGAGCCTGGTGGGCTACAGTCCATGGGGTCACAAAGAGTCGGACATGACCTAGCACTCACTCACTCATACCTTTTCAGAGTGATTTCATGTTTTAGAGAACCATCATGAACTTTCTAAAGAAAAACAAATGCTTCTCACAAGTATTTGGGCTGACTGGGTACCATTGAACCTGTATTTTAAGCAGCCTGGTGGTGTCCCACCTCAAAATTCCTTCACTACATGTCATAAAACACAAATTCTCTTTCTCTCTGTCACACACACACATATACACATTTCAACAATTCTCCATCTCTAACCAAGTAACTGGGTTTAATGAATGTAAACTACTCTGAATTCCACCCTCCTACTGAGTGATCTCAGAGAAAATGTCCAACCCAGGGACACTTATTTCCATGACTCCAAGACTCTAAAATCGATGGAACCACTCTTTTTTCCCTAGTTCTGCAGAGTTCAAATGGGACTAGGTTCCTCTTAAAGCTACTGCACTCTTATTCCAAATGTTAGTGGGAAGAGGGTAAGAATGCAGAAACAGGAGAAATGTGAAGGAGCTGCTGAAAAACTGAGTTCCATCTGTGGATTTAGAGTATCTTTTGATCTCCTAAACTGTAGCCCTCAGGTCAACAGACTACCACATCTGCCTGCAATGTGGCTAGGTCTGCATCTGCCTTCCACACCTGCAACCAGCTAATCTGAATGACAGACCAACTCCTTTCGCAGGTAACTCTTACCAGACAACTGTTAGCTCTCAAGTGTCACATCAAATTTAGAAGACAAGATTTATGTATTAGTCCACAAAGAAAGAAACCACCCCCATAAAAAAAATTCTATCAAAAGAGAACAGCCCTGGCCCTGTTTTAAAAAAACTTAGTAGTAAGCAGAGTATCAATCTTGAACAGCATTTGAATGGCATTTGAAATAACAACAGAAGTCTTATTCACAAATGTATAAGAAAAACTCTTATAATGAAAATCATCTCTGCCTTCCATCAACCCACTCATGGGATGGGAAACAGAAATTCTTAAAATTGGAAATTTTGTATTGTATGTTTGTTTGTTTTTAGCTGCCTGGGGTTTTTAGTCGTTTTGGTTTTCTGTTTTGTTTTTCGTTATTCTTGCTCATTTTTGTTTTTTTCTGGCTTGCTGCACTTTTGCTGGGTCCACAGGCAATTTGTTCTTTTCACACTGGTGTCATCTTGATGCCCCCTTTAAGACTATGGTTCCATAAAGGCAGAAAGACAGCAGGAAATATCACACTGCATTTCTGAACAGACTTTGTTTACCAGCAAAATAACACAAATTCACTGTAATATTATGAGTGCCCCCCTCCCAAGTATTCTGACAGATCAGAAATGCAGCAACAAGAATCTTCAGCAAAACTTCTCTCCAAGTCATGGAGAAGGGAATGGCAACTCAACTCTAGTATTTTTGCCTGGGAAATCCTATGGATAGAGGAGTCTGGCGTACTGCAGTCCACGGGGAAATAAAAAGTTAGACATGACTTAGCAACTAAACAACAGTATCTTCATCAAGTCAAGACCAGTTTTTAAAGCACCAAAGAGTGATTTTTTTTTTTTTCCTGAGTTGGCTGGAGGGTTGACTGAGACTACTAAATATCTATATAGTTACATGGCCACATGGGGAAACTAAAGAATTGCTTGAGCTGGGCCTCCTATGTCTTTTACCTGGAGGGCAATATCTTATGTTCTCCTAAATTTAGAATTAGGCTATTCAATGTAGTGGTAAGATTCCCATCAAAATAAGGCACAGAACGCCCTTACTTTGGAATTGAAGGGGGAGTTTTGAAAGTCTTCATATTGGAAGAAAGATTAAATATTCAACTTTTCAAATTCATTCAGATAAGAGAAAGCACACCCTCTCAATTTATAATAGCTGCCATAGCTTTGGCAAAGTGAGTGTTCTGTATATTCCATCTAAAAATTATTTACAAGGCACCTTATCAAAGCTCAGCCTTATTTATTTCTGACAAGACAAATATCCAGAAATAAAAGACATCTTTTTATTCCTTCTGAATCTGTCAGTCTATTGCCTTCTATATCAGAAGCATGAATGATTGGGAACTTAATTCTGCGTGTGACACAAAGAGGCAAATATAGTCAGTGATGGGAAATAAACATAGAATATGATGGAAAATTGTCAGCTCCCCAAACTGGGGCTCTAACAGTCCCCTTCTAAAGAGGAAGGGTGTGAATGGAAAGGCTCTGGATTGACAGGATTCAGATTCTGATTCAGGGTTGTGAATTTAAAACATATCACAGTACTTTTCTGGGTCATAGTTTCTTTGTATACATAACAAAGTATATAAATTGGGCTCATTGTGTTTGTAAGTTATAGAGACTCAATTCAAAGTATTTTAGATTCTAAAAATTGCATTATCTCACATAATCAAAATTTCTAGATCACATACTGCAGGAAAGGCTGAATCTAGGTGCTTAAGCAGGACGCTACTGACTGTCTCTCTTCACCCTTCACTCAGCGTCCTACATATGAACTTCCTTTTCAGAGAGGCCCTTCTCAACAGGATGTAAAAAGGGTCTTTGGAAACTTCAGCTGCTATTCTACCTGCTGTGTATCAACAGTTGAACGAGAGAACATTCCCCAGTAGTTTCAGCAAAGGGCCTAGAGCTGGCAATCCTAAGCTTTCACTCACCCAACCTGAACCCACATCAGCTCCTGAACCAACAGCCATGACCAAGATGAGACCCGGGAACTCTGGCTTGACTGAGTCACATGCTCACAAATACAATTCAAAGAAGTCCAGGTGGTATTAAAAGGGAAAATGCAAACATGTGGAGGAGATGGATTACATGAAGGAGATGGATTAGAAGATACCAAAAGTTTCCCCACAGACCCTAATAATCTAAGAATCAGTCATTGTAGAATCCTCCTGGCTTTTAAATACTCAAAAATAAAGGAGAGACAAAAATTTTAACTTTATTACTTGCCCAAATTATTATTAATCTCTTTATATAATACATTACATGATGTATTCCAAACAAAATAACTGCATAAATAAAACACTATCCCCAAAATGGGGTAGTTGTGAATTATATAATTAAAAAAAAAAAAAAAGAAAAATTATTTGGTGGAATTTATCAGATTTTTCCCCCCATAGATCTCCTTGTAGAGAAACATTTGGTCACCACTAAAAGTCAGTCTTTTGCCAAAGAGTAGGCCACTTGATTCATTATGGTAAACAATTGGAAATAAAATAAAAGATGCTAGTATATGAAAAATCATTAATTCTCAAATGGACTGGGGAAAACTTAGAAACACTCCAGGAATCATAGCCATAATTCTTAATAATTGTGGAAAAACCCACTGTGTTCTAGCTAGGAGGCATGTGAACAAAATTCTTGTATGAAAAGCATGAGAGCAGTTAATTGAGACTGCAAGCAGCTGAAGATATAATTTTGCTGTTGCAGAAAACAATGGAAGAGACACTAACATTGCTACCAAGAGAAGAAAAACTAGCAGCCCCCATAGGAGGGGATGTCATGATCAGCATTTCAAGGATGGTGTTTAGGATGGTTAATTTTATGTCAACTTGACTGGGCTAAGGAATGCCCAGACAGTTGGCAAAATGTGATTTCTGGAGGTCTGTGAGGGCATTTCTAGAAGCAATTGGTGCTTGAATCTACAAAAGTGAGTAAAGAAAATCTACCCTAAATAATGCAGACAGGCATCATCAAGTTCATTAAGGACTTGAACAAAAAGGCAGAGGAAAAATATATGCTCATTCTTCTGGAGCTGGGACATCCATCTTCTCCTGTCCCCCTTCACGGGAACTCCTTGTTGATTTCAGGCCTTTGGATTCTGGAATTTACACCAATAGCTGGCAATGTACTCCCCTCCCTTCTCAGGCATTCAGGCTTTCTCAGGCCTCAGAGTGGGAGCTATATCATCATCTCCCCTGGTTTTTAGGCCCTTGAACTTGGACTGAATTATATCACAACTTTCCTGATTCTTCAGCTTGTAAATGGCAGGGCCACATCATAGCATATCTGGTGCCTCTGTGATTGTATAAGCAAAATTTCCCCCCAAAATCTCCTCTTACATATCAATAATCTAGATTTTTATATCTATACCTATCTATATCCTTTTGGTTCTGTTGGGGTTCATATTTCATTTTCACTTGTTATTACATAAATGAAATTTCCAAAAGATTTTTTTATTAGAAATTATTCCATGAAATTATGTAATATATGTAGGCAGCATTGATCTTTCTTCCTTCCCCTTACAAACCATAGCCCCTTTTCTTTCCATTTACTGTGACTGTTTGTAACTCTGTGAAGTAGTCACTGCACCCTTGTTTCTTCTCTATCAAGGTCATATTTGATAGAAGCATCAGCTCTGTGGGATCCAAGACTTTTCCTCCCAACAGAGGCAATCACTCTAGTACCTCAATGATATCACTATTACGTATGCCACGAATATATATAATGATTTTTTTCAGTGCTTTGGGGATGTTTGTAAGAGATAATTGCTAGATTTTACACAGGCAAAGAAGACAGTATGGTCTTAAAATTCCTTTCAATATTGTTCAGACTACATTATGTATGTATGTAATTCACTTTTTTATTGATATAAAACAGCCACAACCAGCAACTACAACCAAAGTTCACTTATTCATGTGAGCAACAATAACAGATGAAAGACTTCCAAGGGATGGAAGCATTTCCCAGAAAATACTCAATCCAAACATTTTCCATTTATCACTTGCATAACATCAAGGGCTATAAAACATTCACAATCAAAGCTGTGGGATTTTAAGAAAGTGTTATTTTAGAGAGCAATATACATTCTCACTCATATAGCTAGCCTTTTGTGCATCTGTATACATCTATGCATACAGCAAAAAAGCTGGCTTAAAACTCAACATTCAGATAACTAAGATCATGGCATTTGGTCCCATCAGTTCATGGCAAATAGATGCAGAAACAATGAGAACAGTGACAGACTTTATTTTCTTAGGCTCCAAAATCACTGCAGATGGTGACTAGAGCCATGAAATTAAAAGACACTTGATCCTCGGAAGAAAAGCTATGACCAAACTAGACAGCATATTAAAAAGCGGAGACATTACTTTGCCAACAAAGGTCCGTCTGGTCAAAGCTATGGTTTTTCCAGTAGTCATGTACAGATGGATGTGAGAGTTGGATCATAAAGAAAGCTGAGTGCCAAAGAACTTAGGCTTTTAAACTGCAGTGTTAGAGAAGACTCTTGAGAGTCCCTTGGACTGCAAGGAGATCCAACCAGTCCATCCTAAAGGAAATGAGTCCTGAATGTTCATTGAAAGGACTGATACTGAAGCTTCAATACTTTGGCCACCTGATACGAAGAACTGACTCCTTGGAAAAGACCCCAATGCTGGGAAAGACTGAAGGCAGGAGGAAAAGGGGATGAGAGAGGATGAAATTGATTCAATGGACATGAGTTTGAGCAAGCTCCAGGAGTTGGGGATGGACAGGGAAGCCTGGTGTGCTGCAGTCCATGGGGTTGCAAAGAGTTGGACACGGCTGAGCAACTGAACCAAACTGATACATCTATGTGATGATAAGTAGTAACTAAAATCCTTGAGCAATAAATTCCCTTGGTAGGTTGCTATGTCTGAGCAGAAGTTTTCTGTTCTTTAAAAGCTGAACTTGAAAGGAGAACAGCAGAGACTGAGATCACTTCATAATTAGTATATACATGTGACCTCGCTGAGGCTTCCCAGGTGGCTCAGTGGTAAAGAATTTGCCTGCAATGCAGGAGACTCGGCTTTGATCCCAAGATCAGCAGGATCCCCTGGAGGAGGAAATGGCAACCCACATCAGTATTCTTGCTGGGAAAATCCCAGAGACAGAGGAACTTGGCAGACTACAGTCCATGGGGTCACAAAGAGTTGAACACGACTTAGTGATTGTGCACGCATGCACATGACATGACCTTTATGATGAGACACTGTATCTAGCAGCATGAAATATCACACTGCATGGGTATCAGTCAGGCTTCCCAGCTGGCACTAGTGGAGAAGGACCTACCTGCAAATGTAGGAGATGTAAGAGATGCAGGTTCGATCCCTGGGTTGGGAAGATCCCCTGGAATAGGGCATGGAAATCCACTCCAGTATTCTTGACTGGAGAATCCCATGGACAGAGGGGCCTGGTGGGCTACAGTCCATAGGGTCGCACAGTCGGACACGACTGAAGCGACTTAGCACACATGCACGCATGGATATCAGTCAATAAAGGCTAGATGGTGCTACAGCAACAATCTCCCAATTCTTTATAGCTTGAGAAATGAAGACTCATTTCTCACACTACATATTCATCATGGGTCTGGAAGGGGACTCTTTCCTCACTGAGAGACACAGTCTGATGGAAAAATCACCATCTTGAATGTTGCCAATCCAGTGGCCAGCCCAAAGGGAAAAGAGCACTCTGTAAAATTCCTTACAGGAATCAGAAATTCCTCCTGGAAGTGGCACATGTCACTTCCCCATTGTCAGAATTGACCACGCTGTCCCTTTAAAGTCACAATGTCCCTATGAAAGGTTGTTGCTGAATCACGCAAAGACACAGGGCTCTTGGCCTCTAGAGGAGAAGAATTCAATCTGGGGCCAGAGACGAGGCTTGATTGCTCAGAGCTTTTGTGTAATAAAGTTTTATTAAAGTATAAAGGAGATAGAGAAAGCTTCTGACATAGGCATCAGAAGGGGGCAGAAAGAGTGCCTCCTTGCTAGTGTTAGCAGTGGAGTTATATACTCTCCAATGAATCCAAAGAATGTCTGGAGGTTGTAAAGACCTCACCAGACCTACTCCCATACTTTACATTTCAAGATAACAGACTTAGCCAGAAGGTTTAATCCAGAGACTGTCCTCAGGCAGGATACACTATTGTTATATAATCCTAAGGAATGTAGAGGGAAAAAAAAAGTTTGTCCTTTCTTCCTCCTTGAGAATTCCAGACCCCTCTCTCCTTGGGTACCCCTAGACTTCTTATCAACCTGCCTAGGAAATGACTGTCTCACCTACTAACCACAAGAGTCAGGAAGTACAATTCTATCATGTGTCTCAATGGAGGAAAGCTAGATGTACTCAATGAGAAACATTGATGACTACCACAGAATTAGATTGCAATGGAGTAAAGCTCTGAAAAGTAGGATCAAAGTAGTGACTATATTGTAGTTTGCATAAAAATAGAGGGTCCCTTGAATCCTGGTATGAAGGAAATGAACAGCAGTCTGGAAGTGAAGAGCAGTCCACATCACGATACATCATAAAATATTTGTTTCCTGTTTAACAGGCACTGTTCATTCTGTGGGTTCTATTTCTTTCACATTATCCTGCTTTCTTTATAAGATCTTCAACAAAAAGAAATTACACTGGTAATATTAAGCAAAGGCATCTGAATTCCTGAACTGGCCAATATCCTTTCATATGATAAAAGGTTATTAATATCTCCTACTTGACGATCTTGAATAACACAGATTCAAGCTGTCTGTCTGCGAAGTTGCTTAGTCATGTCCGACTTTTTGCAACCCCCATGAACTGTATAGCCTACCAGGCTCCTCAGTCTATGGAATTTTCCAGGCAAGAATACTGGAGTGGGTTGCCATTTCCTTCTCCAGGGGATCTTCCCAACCCAGGGATTGAACCCAGGTCTCCCGCACTATAGGCAGACGCTTTACCGTCTGAGCCACCAGGGAAGCCCCCTGATTCAAGCTATAATAGTATTGAATATGTGTGATGGACACCCCTTTCCAAGGCATACATAAAGTATGTCATTGCTTGTCTTCTTACTGTACAAATTATGAAATTATGTAATTTAGTTGGTGTCAAATATGTTTTGAGCATTGTAGGAATTTTTTATGGGAACTTCTTGGACTGCAATCTCAGATTTTATCCCTGACTTGAAGGATTCCACTGCAGAGCTAATTCACCTCTCTGCCTCCTCAGGTGCTCCATCTCTGCACTGAGGGGGTGTATGTGCCCCTCTCATGATTCATAGTTGGGAATGGTTTTGATCAGAACATGCATCTTAATTTATATAGCTTTTAAAACATTGCCACATAGGGACTTCCCTGATTGTCCAGTGGTTGAAGCTTTGCCTTCCAATGCAGGGGCTGTGGGTTCAATTCCTAATTGGGGAGCTAAGAGCTCACATGCCGCATGGCCAAAAAACCAAAACATAAAACGAAAACAATATTGTAAAAAAACAATAAAGACTTTAAAAATGGTCCACATCAAAAAAATCTTTAAAATAGAAAAACAAAGAAAAAATAACCTTGCCACATTTACTCCATCATAAGAATACAGGAAAATTCCCCTATCAGTCACCCACTCTTCCCACAGACACATTTATTATAACAACATTTAGGTCTTGATGTGACTATTTTAGGAGTACTGGCAGGATATTTTGGTCTATGAAGTGAGGATGTGCTTACTTGGCCAACTTTATAGGACCTATTATGAAAAAATAATGAAAAAGTAATTATATAGCCCACTACTTTTTATAGAGAGAGATAAATGATACATAGAAATGATATAATGGCCCTTTTGCTTCCTGACTCCCTACTTGATTTAGGATATCGTATTACATCTTCTCTGGCCCTGGGAATAGGATTTAAACTGTTGGTTCCCCTTATTCCTGTGCCTTCAAATTCACACTCAGACAAATGACACCACTGACTTTCCTGAGTCTCCAAATGGCAGGTGGCAGGTCATGGGACCTAGTCTCCAAAATCACCTACCTTTATGACTGAAGGTCACTTTTGTAGATTTCCTGTCTGCAGAGCCCTTCTTATTGGGTGGTTTCTTGTGAAGGGTTTAGGCCACACATCTAGTGCCCCAACATTTAACACTGCCACCCAAAGGACAGGAGCCCCAATCACCTAGGTCTGGAATTCAATGAGATTTACATTCCACAAATCCAACATGGCTATAGCAAACAATGAAGCAGTTGTTACGTGAGTACTCATTGCATCCACCCCCCCAAGGCTCAGTGGTGATGGAGCAGGCACAGAATATCCATCTCCCAGCTTTTACCCTGGAAGGTGTTGGGCTGCCTACTTTATAACCTGGATTCTTGAAATCATTTTTTTAGCAAGTAATGAATAGGTCGTCTCATATATTCTTCAGCTTGGTAGAAAACACTTAATATATCACCATCCCCAGTGACCAAGGCTGGCCCCAGAGCATCATCAACATATGCCCAGCTCGAGGAATTGGCAAATCTCCTAGCTGACCATGTGTTTTGAATTTTATACCGCATGTACATAAAACAGCAGCAGTATGTCCCATCTTCAGAATTTTCAAAAGTCATCAGAACTTCCCCCAAAACCTATAGCACCATCACACTGCTCTCACACACAGCACCCTCAACCGCATCCAAGAATAAACCTTCAGATGCTACTGTCCTCCACACTGCATCAATTACATGCCTAAAAGTCCAAGTGTCAAGGACTGAGGGCAGAAGGCTTGAGATGTGCAAGAGGGCCAGAATGAGCAGAAGCAGCAGAGCCAAGGTCAACACCGGCACTGTGGCTCAGCGCCGGGCAGTCAAGCTTGAGAAAGATCACAGGCCCATGCAACCGGCACAAACCTAGCTGCTGGCCTCTACTTTCATTTCTGATTTTAATAATTAGAGGTCTTTTTTCCCCCTTAGTCTATGCTGCTAGCTATCAATTTTGTTGATCTTTTTGAAGAACCGATTTTTCAGTGTCATTGATTTTCTCTATTGTTTTCCTACCCTATATTTCATTTGTACCTCCTTTCATCTAATCTTTAATCTCTTCTTTAATTTGTATTAATATGTCCTTCCTTCTTCTAGTTTGTTCTATTTCCTTAAGTTGTAAAGTCAGGCTGTCAGGTATTGATTTCAGATCTCTCTTCGTTTTTAAGACAGGGATTCACAACTATAAATCCCCCCACCCCTCCACTTAGCACTGTTTTCACAGTGTCCCCTAACTTTTGATATATTTTTGCTTCACTTGTCTCAAGATATTTCCTAGTTTCTCTTGTGATTTTTTTCTTCATCAATTGGCTATTAAAACTGTGCTCAGACAGTAAAGAGTCTGCCTGCAATGTGGGAGACCTGTGTTCCATCCCTGGGTCGGGAAGATCCCCCAGAGAAGGAAATGGCAACCCACTCCAGTACTCTTGCCTGGAGAATTCCATGGACGGAGGACCTGTGGGCTGCAGTCCACAGGGTTACAAAGAGTCGGACATCACTGAGCGACTTTCACTTTTTCTTTTTTTTCAGTGTATTTCCACAAATGTGTGGATTTTCCAGTTTTCCTTCCATTATTGAAACCTAACTTTATCCTGTTGCAAGTCACAGAAGATACTTTGTATTAAATCTGTGTTTTTAAAATCTAATGAGACAATCTGTGGCCTAACAAATGGTCTCTCTTGAATATGTCCATGTACACTTAGAAAGAATGTATATTTTCTTGTCCTTGGGTTGGGTAGAGTGTTGGATTGAGTGTTCCTTGAAAGTTAGATCTAATGGGTTTATGTTGTTAAGTCCTATAATTCCTTTCTTCTGTCCTGTATTTGGTTGTTCTATCCTTCATTGAGAGTGAGGTATTGAAATTTCCAACAGTTACTGTAGAACTGTCCATTTCTCCCTTCGATTTTGTCCATTTTTGCTTCATATGTTTGGATGGTCTGGGGGGTTTTGTGCATAAATATCTATAATTGTTATATTTTCTTGCTGTATTGAAACTTGTATTTGTATATAATGTCTTCCTTTTCCCCCTGTAATCTTTCTATTTAACAGGCTTTTGATTTAAATCCTATTTTGTCTGATATTAATATATCCATCCCTGTCTCTTTCCGTTACTATTTGCATGAAATATGTGTTTTCATCCTCTCACTTTCAACCTATTTATGTCTTCAGATCTAAAGTGAATCTCTTATAGACAGCTTATAGTTGGGCCATGTAATTTTATCCATTTTCTCAATCTTTGTCTTTGGAAAGTTTAATTTGTTTACATTTAAAGTAACTTTGATAAGGACAAACTTCCGTCACTTTGTTTCCGATATGGCTTATAGCTTTTTGTCCCTCATTTCCTGCATTACTACTTTCTTTCTTATTTGTGTGCTCAGTCGCTTCCGACTCTGCAACTCAACAGACTGCAGCCTGCCAGGCTCCTCTGTCCATGGAATTTTCCAGGCAAGAAGACTGGAACAAGTTGCCATTTCCTCCTCCAGGGGATCTTCCTTACCCAGGGATCAAACCTATGTCTCTTGTGTCTCCTGTATTGGCACACAGATTCTTTATCACTTATGCTATCCTTCCTGTTTAGCTGGTTTTTATGTTTTCTGCAGTAAAACATTCTAATCCTCATTTCTTTTTGTGTGCATTCTATTTTCTCTATGGTTACTATGGAGATTACACTTAACATCCTAACGTTATAATATTCTAATCTGAACTTATACCAGCTTAACTTTGACAACATACAAAAACTGTGCTCCTATACAGCTGTATCCCGAACCCCCTTTCCGTTACTGATTTCAGAAAATCACATCTTTATATGTCGTGAATCTAAAAACATAAACTAATACTTTTTGTGCATTAAACTCTATAATATGTAGAGAAGAAAATGCAGAGTTACAAACCAAAGTTACAATAATGCTAACTTTTAGACTAATTTTTAAACACATTAGTCTCTTAAATCATGTAAAAAATAAAAAAGTATAGTTAACAAACAAAAGTTATAGTACCACTAGTTTTTATAAATGCTCTTGCATTTAATTTCACTGAGCTCTTTATTTCTTCATACAGCTTTGAGTTACTGTCTTGCCTTTTCATTTCAACTTGTAGGACTCCTTTTATTATTTCTCGCGGGACAGATCTAATGGTAATGAACACATAATCAGCTTCCATTTATCTGCAAATGTCTTAATTTTTCCCTCACTTTAAAGGACACTTTTGCCAGATTTGGGATTCTTCGTTGACAGATCTTTCTTTCAGTACTTTGAATATACCCACCCATTGCCTTCTGGCCTCCAAAGTTTCCAATGCAAAATATGCTATTTTTCTTACTGAGAAATCTTACATGTGAGGAAACACTTCTCTCTTCCTGCTTTCAAGATTCTCTCCATCTTGGGCTTTTAACAGGTTGGTTATAAGTGCCTCAGTGTGGGTGTCTCCTCCTTTTCATCCTACTCGAGGTTCATTAAGCTTTTTGATGCTTACATTCATGTCTTTACCATCATGAATTTCACAGGTAGTTTTCCATGCCATTTAAAAATATTTTTATGTTAATATATAACTATAAAGGAATATATAATGTTGCTTTTACATGTGATATTAAACTGGTGGCTGAGATGGTAAAGATTCTGCCTGCAATGCGGGAGACCTGGGTTTGATCCGTGGGTTGGGAAGATCCCCTTTAAGAGGTCATGGCAAAACCCACCCTAGTTTTCTTGCCTGGAGAAAACCCATGGACAAAGGAGCCTGGTAGGCTACAGTCCATGGGCTCGAAAAGAGTCGGACATGACTGAGCGACTAAGCACAGTACATACATTAAACATTAATATAAAATTATCATACACAGCATGCTCTTCTGTAACCTGCTACTTTTACCCATTTTTAAAAATCTGAACACTATCTTCATTGATGATGTTTCCCTTATAATGTCTGTATACTATGCCACCACATGAATTTACCACACATCATTTTTCATTCCATTAACTTTCAAGTTGTTGTCCTTTTGCCTGTTAAAAACTATGCTTTGTTTAAAACATTGAGTCCACAATTTTTTCTGGATATGTACAAAGGTTTCATTAGAGTTTATTCCTATAAGGAGAGGTGTTAGGTCATAAAATATGAACATTTTCAAGTTTATAATATATTCAGTCTTGAATCATAATAAAAATAAGTGTTAGTTGCTCAGCCATGTCCAACTCTTTGCGACCCTATGGACTGTAGCCCACAACACTCCTCTGTCCCTGGAATTCTCCAGGCAAGAATACTAGAGTGGGTTACCATTTCCTTCTCCAGAAGATCTTCCCGACCCAGGGATCAAACCCACATGTTTTTTTGTCTCCTGCATTGACAGGCGGGTTCTTTACTACTAGTGCCATCTGGGAAGTCCAACAAAAATAAAGACCTGGACAAAAACCCAAAGCTTTAAAATGAGAAGAAAATTTAGGAGAAGGTCTTTGGGAGGGAATAATTAAACAAGACACAAAATGCACATATATTAAGACTCCTGAATTTGACCACGTTAAAACTAAAAACTCCCATCCTCAGAGAAAGTTCATACACATAATTAAAAGGAAATCAAGACACTGGAAGATGATATTTACAATATTTTTAAAAGAAATCGGGTCTTCCCAGTGCACCAGGCCGGAGCACTTGTCTCGTGCATCCCACCTGGGCTGGTGATCTGTTTCACCATAGATAGTATACATGCTGTTCTTTTGAAATATCCCACCCTCACATTCTCCCACAAAGTTCAAAAGTCTGTTCTGTATTTCTGTGTCTCTTTTTCTGTTCTGCATATAGGGTTATCGTTATCACCTTTCTAAATTCCATATACATGTGTCAGTATGCTGTAATGTTCTTTATCTTTCTGGCTTACTTCACTCTGTATAAGGGGCTCCAGCTTCATCCATCTCATTAGGACTGGTTCAAATGAATTCTTTTTAATGGCTGAGTAATATTCCATGGTGTATATGTACCACAGCTTCCTTATCCATTCATCTGCTGATGGGCATCTAGGTTGCTTCCATGTCCTGGCTATTATAAACAGTGCTGCGATGAACATTGGGGTGCACGTGTCTCTTTCAGATCTGGTTTCCTCAGTGTGTATGCCCAGAAGTGGGATTGCTGGGTCATATGGCAGTTCTATTTCCAGTTTTTTAAGAAATCTCCACACTGTTTTCCATAGTGGCTGTACTAGTTTGCATTCCCACCAACAGTGTAAGAGGGTTCCCTTTTCTCCACACCCTCTCCAGCATTTATTGCTTGTAGACTTTTGGATAGCAGCCATCCTGACTGGCGTGTAATGGTACCTCATTGTGTCGGGTGGAGAGGGAGGTGGGAGGGGGGATCAGGATTGGGAATACATGTAAATCCATGGCTGATTCATATCAATGTATGACAAAACCCACTGGAAAAATAAAATAAAAAAAAAAAGAAAGAAATCATTGTAAATAATATATAAAGTAATTCTTTAAAGCAAATGAGATAAAATTATTTTTTAAAGCCAGAACATAAAAGACGAATTATAGAAGATGAAATCTGAACTAAAAATAAACAGACAAAAAAGTTTTTCAGCCTCATTAGTAATTGAGCACATTCAAATTAAAACACTGAGTGCTATTTTTCAGCTATCACGTTGACAATAACCAAAAAACTGATCATTTTAATTACTGCGGAAGATGTAGAGAAACAGGACTTTTTACAACCTACTATGAGAGTATAAATTGATACATTCCCTTTTAAAAAAATTGAATGTATTGTAAATTTGAAAATGTATTATACACACTACAAAATTACAATATTTAAAACAAGGAGCTGCTATTAAGAGTAAGTCAAAGAAAATTAATTGAAAGCACAGATATATATGCCTGTTTTTAGAAAAGTGTGTATTAATACAAAAGTGGCATTCTCAATGAGTAAGGAAAACATGAGTGGATTTACTCTGGCCACTGTGACTTCTTTTAAATGAGATATCTCCCTACTCTGTTCCCAAGTAGTTCTGGACAAGGAAAGTTACTACAAATAATCCTTTACTACAGGGAAAAACCACTTGAGGCTTACCTCATTGAACTAGCACAGCACAATATTACAGTAGTTCTCTGATAAGGGAAGGTATAATTAGGGTGCCACAACATTGCTGGCATATATAACACAGATTATGGCTGAAGAGAGGTGGACCCGGTATTGACAATCCCAAACGAGGGCTCCTCCCAGCAAAAGGAGAGGTTCAATTGACTTTTCTGTGCTATTTTTGGTGACAAAAGCCTCTGCTGTGAAAACAATTTTTTATTCAGGAATGGTGAGTCACATGAGGCTTAAATCCATGTAGGATCAAGACACATTGTGGGATTTGGGGTTTCTGAGGGTCAATATTTCTTGCCACCTTTATTGATTTTTCTTATATTTAAATAGATGAACTGCCTCACGCTTTATGTCCTAGGTACTTCTGAGGCATGGAATTAATGTGGGTGTGTCAGACTCGCTGTTGAGAGACTTTTCTCAGGTGGGAGCTCGCGACAAGTGAAGTACAACCCTGCAAATATCCTTGTGGTTCAGAATACCGGTATTTCCTACACACAAGCTGGACCTTGACTTGGCTGCTAAGGCAAACGGATTGAAAGAGCCAAGTTGCAGTCAAGAATATGTCCAAATTAGCTAAATTAAGACTTAATATGTCTTCTCAGCAGCAGCTTCAAACTGAATGCTCCTCTCCTCCTTTATTATAATGAGGAAGATAAAATTTGCCATGCTCACACTTTCAAATCATGGGAAAAGGGAAAATCCTTTCTCAGGAAATCTTTCTTACCCTTAATCACACCCATCTCCAATCTAGGGAAGGTAACCGTCTATTATACTCCCACAGACCCTTTATGTGCCCAATCATTGCAATCTGAACAACATATCACAATTGTCTGCTAAGTTTACCATCTCAGTTCAGTCGCTCAGTCGTGTCCAACTCTTTGCGACCCCATGAATTGCAGCACACCAGGCCTCCCTGTCCATCACCAACTCCAGGAGTTTACTCAAACTCATGTCCATTGAGTCAGTGATGCTATCCAGCCATCTCATCCTCTGTCATCCTCTTCTCCTCCTGCCCCCAATCCCTCCCAGAATCAGGGTATTTTCCAATGAGTCAACACTTTGCATCAGGTGGCCAAAGTACTGGAGTTTCAGCTTCAGCATCAGTCCTTCCAATGAACACCCAGGACTGATCTCCTTTAGGATGGACTGGTTGGATCTCCTTGCAGTCCAGGGACTCTCAAGAGTCTTCTCCAACACCACAGTTCAAAAGCATCAATTCTTCGGTGCTCAGCTTTCTTCACAGTCCAGCTCTCACATCCATACATGACTACTGGAAAAACCATAGCCGTCTCACTAGACCATAAAGTCCATGAAGGGTATTTGTCTATTTCCAGCCCTACTCTCTGCACTTAGGATAGTGTCAGAGCAGTGTTTAGCGACTAAATGTCTACTGAATGCCAGTGAGTAAATACGGTTGGCACTTATTCACATGTTCTAGTCTTGAATAGAGCGATCTTCACTGTTGCTCTGGCTGTTCAGTGGCTAAGTCGTGTCCAACTCTTTGCAACCCCATGGACTGCAGCACACCAGGATCCACTGTCCTTCACTATCTCCCTGAGCCTGCTCAAACTCATGTCCATTGAGTCGGTGATGCCATCCAACCATCTCATCCTCTGCCGTCCCCTTCTCCTCCTGCCTTCAATCTTTCCCAGCACCAGGGTCTTTTCTAATGAGTCATCTCTTCACATCAGGAAGCCAAAGTATGGGAGCTTTAGCTTCAGCACTGGTCATTCCAGTGAATATTGAGGGTTGATTTCCTTTAGGATTGACTGGTTTGATCTCTTTGCTGTCTACAGGACCCTCAAGAGTCTTCTCCAGTAGCATAATTCAAAAGCTATCTGTACTATTTCTCATATAAAGGACAGAGACCATACTAATAAAGTCACCTTGTACAGAGACTAGGCAACGGGCAGTGCTCATTTTCTTTTTGATTCTATTTGATGTGTAAAGCAGGGGAGAAGTTGTGTCAGAATCAGTAGAAGGAAGGAGGAGAGAGAGGGAAAAATAGGAAAAATTAGAAGGTAACTTCTGTACTGAATCTGCCAGATACTGAACTGTCTACACATATTTGAGGTTCAAATAGTTGAATAAGTGTTAAAGACCTCTTGCATGAATCTCTCTCTCCTGGGGAGCTATTTGTCTTTCCCTAGCAGTGGCTGTTTCTCCTAAGCCATTTTTCAATGTCTGCAGCGGTCATAATAGCAATCTGTCGGCCCCCAAAACCTTTAGCAAGCAGGCAGAATAAAAGGCTGAAGAAATTCACTTAGCCAGCAGTAGTTTAAGTCATGGCTGTTATGAGCCCAGCTTGACCATGCACACTCTTACACCCACATTGTTTTAACACCAGAAGTGTGTGTGTGTATGTGTATTCTTTAAAGCAGTATATTTTCCCCCACAGGTGTTTAACACTGTTTTTCTTCCAAAGATCTGCAAATGTTTTTAAAGTTGTATGGCTCTCAATATTCTATACACTAATAAAGAAAATCATTCCATACCTGAAACTGTGAGACAAGCAATGTATTTTAAATTATGTTTATGATAAACAGTTATTAAACTATGTTAATGCTTATAATGAAATCCATTGCTAATTCAAGAACTAATTATACAGATAATGATCCCTGCTTCTACTTGTCATTTAGCTAATTTAGAGCTTCCAACTTGTTTTACTTAGTGCTTAGAATAATCTAGGAATGGGACAGCACAAAATTAATGCATTAATAAAAGTTGTAATTACATATAGTATCTGTATAGCACAGTTTATACAAATCATTATTACCAATTTTCTCATTTATTACAATGCTTTGAACAAAACTATGACGTTTTACTATACAGATAAGAAAACTGAGATTAAAACTTCTGAATTATTTCCAGGGGTATTATAGTCAGTAAGTGACAAATGTAGGGCTTAAACAAAAGCTTCCTATTCAATGTCTTTCTGCTTTTTAAGGAAATCCTTGGGTGTCTTTAAGGGTCTAAGATTTGCCTACTTCTTACTTGAGGATAAGTGAGTGTTATGAGTTGACAGCAAGGAGACCAAACCAATCAATCCTAAAGGAAATTGACCTTCAATATGCAGTGGAAGGACTGATGCTGATGCTAAAGCTCCAATACTCTGGCCACCTGATGAGAAGAGCCAACTCACTGGAAAAGACTCTGATGCTGGGAAAGATTGAGGGCAGGAGAAAGGGGAAATAGAGGATGAGAGGGATGGATTGCATTACCGATTCAATGAACATGAGCTTGAGCAAGCTCCGGGAGATAGTGAAGGACAGGGAAGCCTGGCATGCTGCAGTCCATGGGGTTGCAAAGAGTCAGACACAGCTTAGCTACTAAACAACAACAACATAGCCCTGAAAAAGATGTTGAGGTCCTTCCTATCTCTCAGCACCTGTGACTATGACCTTATTTGGCAATAGTTTTTTATAGAGGACATAATCAAGTTAAGATGAGGTCATTAGAGTGGGCCCTAGTCCCATGTGACTGTGTCCAAATAAAAAGGGAAAGTTGGTACATAGAGGGAGACCTGGACAGAAGGAAGATGGTGTGAAGACGCATGGAGAATCCATCCACAAACCAAGGGATGCCTGATACTGTCACACACAAGGACAGAGTCGTGCAACATTCTCCCTCATAGCCCTCACAAGGAACCAATCTTGCTAATGCTTGATTTTGGAGTTTTGGTCTTCAGAAGTGTAAGAAACTGAAAGAACTGTAGGAAAACAAACCTCTGTTTCCTAAGCCACCTAGTTTTTGGTATCTTGCTGAGGCATTCCAGGGAAACTGTTACAGTCAATGACAGTCACTGATGACTTTGTATTTCACATGCAACCGTGGATTGGATAGAGATTTTAAAAGTATATGACTCTGTACACTGTACTGTTTCTCGCTTAAGGAATCCAGAACATAATTAAGGAAACTCTTTTCTTTTATTGAGACCCTTCCTGTCTGGGAATTGAACCAATCCTGAGCAAGACACAGCGTTCAATAAACAGTTGATCACCATCAACAGAATTCATTTTATTGCCATTGGCCCAGCATGACAAATAATGCTTTGAATGCAAAGAATGTTTGAATGCTAACTAACCTCACCTACCAGAATGTTTATCTTTAATGAACTGATATCTGGCCTTAAAAACCCTTCTCACCATTCCAAAGCCTCTACCAACACACAGGAATTAGAACTAGAGATGATACTCATTTGCCTGCCCTTCTCTAGATCATGTGTTTACACATGTGCGCATGTATGCAGGGAGAAGATGAAACCTAGCTCTGCAGACCCATCCACAGCCACCCTTAAACTTTCACACCACACTTCTATGTTCATCCCACATTACACATCCCACACTACACTGCCATGTTGGTTCCACCTCTAAACCTGAGTTTTTGACTCATTTTCTTCTCTGTACTTTGTCCCTGCTGGCAATTAGACTTTTCGCTTAACCATACTCCATAGTTTGGACTCCTGACACAACTTAGTTTTTGCCAATCTTTTCCCCAAATAGATGAGATGTTTCCACTGGAAGAAAATCTATTTTAAAATGAAAAACATACCAGAATGTTGATAGTGCTATGTCTTTTCTGTTTAGTCATTGTTCCTGAATATTCCAATGGTGTGCCCCACTCATCCTTAGTTAAGACTGCCTACTTACTTCAGACCCAAGCTCATTATGAAATGCAAGGGTGCTCAGTCGCTAAGTTGTGTCCAACTCTTTTGCAACCCCATGGACCATAGCCCACCAGGCTCCTCTGTCCATGGGATTTCCCAGGCAAGAATACTGGAACGGGTTGCCATTTCCTTCTTCAGAGGATCTTCCTGACCCAAGGATCGAACCCACATCTCCTGCATTGGCAGGATATCATGAAATCACTACCACTTATTGAGAAATTCTTATTACTATGATAAATACATAATTCATGTATATCACACAATAATCCTAAAAGATAGGCAAACTATTATTCAAATTTTGAAGAGAAAGAAACTTAAACTGTCAAACAAATGGATGATTTAAATACTGGTGTTAATGTTGAGAAAATGAATGACTCTAATAACTAGATTTTTTAAAAATCCTATTATAAGTCAAGGAGTTGCCAATTCTTTGCCTTCAAGTAGATTGACTGAAGGACTTATCAGTTGACAGCTGTTCCTAAAAAATGTTTTTGATGATTAATCATTATATGATTTTTGTCAAGTATCTCAAAAAGATTTTAAACTGAGTGACATTTCCATCACAAAACTCCTTCCATTTCTATCTACTTGTCAGTAAATAATATTCCTCAGATATCTATAAAAGTGAAAAATAGGAATAGAATTGATATTGATCTTTATCTCATTTAGCAATAACATAAATACATGAACTAACTGGAAATAAAAAGGATCCCATACTAGAGCCCATTATACAGAGTGAAGTAAGCCAGAAAGATAAAGAACATTATAGCATACTAACGCATATATATGGAATTTAAGAAGATGGTAACGATAACCCTATATGCAAAACAGAAAAAGAGACACAGAAGTACAGAACAGACTTTTGGACTCTGTGGGAGAAGGTGAGGGTGGGATGTTTCGAAAGAACAGCAGGTATATTATCTATGGTGAAACAGATCACCAGCCCAGGCTGGATGCATGAGACAAGTGCTCGGGCCTGGTGCACTGGGAAGACCCAGAGGAATCGGGTGGAGAGGGAGGTGGGAGGGGGGATCGGGATGGGGAATACATGTAACTCCATGGCTGATTCATGTCAATGTATGACAAAACCCACTGAAATGTTGTGAAGTAATTAGCCTCCAACTAATTAATAAAAAAATAAAAATAAAAAAGGATCCCATAAAAAGGTGCATCTCCAGAAAAATAATGACACTGGTATAGACACTAATCAAGAAATCATAGAGCTGGACTAGCTCTCAGTTACTGACAGGATCATTTTGAGTGAGTCCAATGCCAGTCTTGAAAATCACCATGAAAGACCAGAACAGGGAATATTACATCTTACATCCACAGAACAGCCTTCTTAACCAGTTAGAGAAGTTTGATCAAGTCTGAGTAACTGACAGCCTCTGACATAAATATGATCATTTCCATCAACTTAAAGAAGGTTTAAATAGGTCAATAATAATCATTATTTCTCTCCCACTAAAGTTCAGCAGGCCTGGGGTGGTAAAGAATAATCTGATGGCCCTCTGTGACAGTTTTCATGATCTAAGTTAAAACAATCTACTCAAATATACCAGTTCAGTGATAGACCAAAATTTTCTAATCTGGCAATCATATCAAGAATAGAACTGGGAACAAATAATTTAATCTCTCAGAATTTATCCCAACATCTTAATAATGTGCCAAATTACAGATTGGTATGAGAATTAAAGAAATTATAGTATGTAAAAGTGAAAGTGTTAATCACTCACTTGTGTCCAGCTCTTTGTGACCCCATGGACTATAGGCTGCCAGGCTCCTCTGTCCATGAGATTTCCCAGGCAAGAATACTGGAATGGGTTGCCATTTCCTTTTCCAGAGGATCTTCCTGACCCTGGGACCAAACCCAGGCCTTCTCACATTGCAGGCAGATTCTTTACTGACTGAGCCACCAGGAAAGCTCATGGTACGTAAAGCACCCACTATTTAACTTGTTGGTGACTGACACCATAAATAAGTACTGATAAGATTTAATTTTAACAGCAGATCAAGCAGGGTCTAGGTTTGCTCCTTCCCATGATAATCCTGCTCTCTCTGGTATAGGCAGTACCAACACTAGAACAATCTACATTCTTTATAAAAAGCCTGGGGAAAAGAAGTATTTAAGTTTTGCCTTTGACTTAAGCATTAGAGATGCACATTAAATAAACCTACTAAATGTGGACATGAAAGACACGTTTGTAATTCCATTCATTCATTAACAAAACATGTATTAGGCACCTGTATATACCAGGAAATAAGGCTGTAAACCTAAAGAGAAAATTAACCTTAAGAGACTCTTGAATAACCATGAAAATTAAACACAATGTTATATAAAATGTGCTTTAATAAATGGATATATTATGGTAAGGGCTTTCCTGATGGCTCAGACAAGTAAAGAATCTGCCTGCAATGTGAGAAGACCTGGGTTCTTTCCCTGCATCAAGAAGATCCCCTTGAGAAAGAAATGGCAACTCATTCCAGTATTCTTGCCTGGAGAATCCCATGGACAGAGGAGCCTGGCAGGCTAGACCCACGGGGTCGTAAAGAATTGGACATGACTGAGCAACTAACACTTTCACACTTCTCTCTTTCATGGTAAAGGAGATGATTAAAACAAGGTAGTAGGATTACAAAAGAGGGGCTATTAGAGGTAAAATGTATAAAAGTCCTGGATTTTGCAAAAGGAGCAAGAAAAGAGACCGTGGCTGTTATGAGCACTACTGGCTGGCACATTTGTTGGCACTCAGTAATCACTTACTACTTTTCAATGGGTTAAAAGGTGTATGAAAAAGAAAAATCTGTATGCTTAGATCTTAATATGTATGTTGGTTGACTTCAGATGAGCTGCAAAACTATTTGGGTTTCTTTGGCACAGGTCTATCTATAATTATTTAAATTTTACCCAGCATACACTCTGGACCCATACAGAACAAATTCCTCTTTCACTGGGAAATGCTTGCACTATTTGCATAATGAGCTCTAATCTTCACTTCTCTGACTTAAATATTTCTAATATTTACAAAGATTTTCATCTGAATTCTAGCCTTTTCACTATCGTTGTCATTTTTCCTTAGATATACACCAATGTCCATGGTGAAACTGAGTGTCCAACATTCAAACGTATTGTTACAAATACAAAAGCCAGTAGGACAGATGACAGTAGCTTCATCTACACACTATTTTCTACTAGAATGTGTCCCAGTGGAGAAAACAAAGATGTCAACACAGACTATCTGGGCAAGATCTTTTCTTGTCATGATTTATTAAGTATTGTTTCCTTTCTTCTACTCTGTTTTCCTATTGCTAGGAAGAAAACCCAACTTATATCCTGGAAATACATTTTTTTTCCATTGGGATAACCCAGTTTTTGCTAACATGTAACTTTAAAAGCCAGAACATTCCTTAAACGTTACCCAGGAGCCCAGCAACCTCAAAGTTTGTGCCCAGATAAGACTCAGAAAAAAGAAAACACCAAATTCACAACAATGTCCTTATGTCATAAAAATGATGTCTGTTTTCCAGATGGCCCATCACCAGAGTCTCTTGATCCTGGTCATAAGCATGTTCATAGCCATATGTGGAGATGCATCTAGACCCTTTAATTCTGAAGCCTTGTCTTCTTTTCTTTCCTTACTTTGGGCCATTCTAGAGTCCCAAATATTTTCTCCCTATGAGGCTATAGTATTTCACCCTTTTGGGTATTAAGATAATCTGACATTTTTGTAAATAGCACAGTCAGAGCACTACAACTTCTTACTTTTAAAACTTTTAAAACTCAGGAGCCAGGAAATATAAATCAAATCCACAATGATATCACCTCACACTTGTTAGATGGCTATCAAAAAGACAAAAATACTAGCAACGTTGATGGCGACGTAGAGAAAAGGGAGCATGGAGCACTCGTACCCTTTTGGGTGGGAATGTAAATTGGTACAGCCAACTAGGGAAAACAGCATGGAGGTTCTGCAAGAAATAGAACTACCGTATAACTTATAAATTTCACTCTTGGTTACTTATCCCACGAAAATAAGAACACTGTTAGAAAAGATATATGTACTCCAATGTTCATGGCACTATTATTTACAATAGCCAAGATATGGAAGCATCCTAAGTGCCTAGTCATAGACCAATGGATAAAGCAGGTGTGGTACACATGTACAATGGACTAATACTCAACCATAAAAAAGAACGAAATATTGCCCATTGCAGCAACATGGATAGAGGATATTATAGTGAAATAAGTCAGATGGAGAAAGACAAATACTGTATGTTTTCACTGATATGTGGAATCTAAAAAACAAATGAACAAACACAACAAAACAAAAACAAACTCATAGATACAAAGAACAAACTGGTGGTATCTGCGGGGGGGGGCAGGTGTCGATGAGTGACATAGTAAAGAGGAATAAGAGATACAAACTACCAGTTATGAAACAAATAAGTTATAAGGATGTATTAAAAGACACTTACTCCTTAGAAGGAAAGTTATGACCAACCTAGACAGCATATTAAAAAGCAGAGACATTACTTTGTCAACAAAGGTCTGTCTAGTCAAGGCTATGGTTTTTCCAGTAGTCATGTATGGATGTGAGAGCTGGAATATAAAGAAAGCTGAGCGCCGAAGAATTAATGCTTTTGAACTGTGGTGTTGGAGACAACTCTTGAGAGTCCCTTGGACTGCAAGGAGATCCAACCAGTCCATTCTAGAGGAGATCAGTCCTGGGTGTTCATTGGAAGGACTGATGCTGAA
Organism: Dama dama; assembly: GCF_033118175.1. Classification (NCBI taxonomy): domain Eukaryota; kingdom Metazoa; phylum Chordata; class Mammalia; order Artiodactyla; family Cervidae; genus Dama; species Dama dama. The sequence goes on from NC_083709.1 coordinate 25,299,956, forward strand.
GCGGAAACTCCAATACTTTGGCCACCTGATTCGAAGAGCTGCCTCATTGGAAAAGATCCTGATGCTAGGAAAGATTGAGGGCAGGAGGAGAAGGGGATGACAGAGGATGAGATGGTTGGATGGCAACACCAACTCAATGGACATGAATTTGGGTAAACTCTGGGAGTTGGTGATGGACAGGGAGGCCTGGAGTGCTGCAGTTCATGGGGTCGCAAAGAGTTGGACACAACTGAGCTGCTGAACTGAACTGAATATATAACATAGGAAATAACTGTTGGTGTTTTATAATTTTGTCTAATATATAATCTATAAAAATATCAAATCACTATGTTGCATGCCTGAAACTAATAATATTTTAAGTCAAGTATACTTCAATAAACTAAAAATAAATAAATAAAAATAATATAGGGAGTTGCCACACAGCTCTGAAACAATGACTTTATATTAGTACATATGAGTACAAAATCAGTATGTGATTTTCTAATCTGTGACATAGGCATGGTCACCCCTGGAGACTGTCATCAATTATCCATTAAGGAGGTGAAGGCTTTTCTTCTCTTATGCCTCCATCTCTACTGAAATTCAGGTAATCTGTCAAAAAAGCCAGTCATCTCTTGTAAATCATGAATGCCTATTATTCTTCATTTCTTTCTCTCTTTTTGATCCCCAACTTTCAGATAAGTCTTACACAAATAATGTAAACATCCCAACTTTGGCTTAACTCTCAATAGAAGGACAGATTCACTCTTAGACAAGAAAGTCCACTGGGAAACAATACCATACATCTATACCATCATCAAAATGGTGGCAACAGAAATTCCCAAGAAACACCCTCCAGAAAGGAAACAAAGTCTGGTTATAGACACGGAAATTCTCCCTTTGCTGCCAAATCTGAAGAATCTGGTTTCACTCAAGAAGATGTCAATGTATTTCTGCATTTATTTGAGATTCTAACCAACTCTAAGCCTGTGGGATCCAAGGTCTTCCCATTAGTGCCCAACACTGGTTCACAGCTCTAGCTGGGTTTCTGGACTCCTCTCTGTAAGAGCTACCACACAACCCTCTAGATTCCTCAGCACCCTATTGTCCTTCAGACCTCTAGAGCTATGAAAGAACTGTAAAAAGATGGATTCCCTGGCTGATGACCTCAGAAATCCCCAAACCACATCCACTGAAATCCCGTCACATAACAAAATGGCCCAGAGAAGGCTTTCCCTGTATAGAAAGCTCTCCATCAAAGCAAATCCATATTTCACTTCTATACCTGGGCAATTAGAGAAGATCCCATTTGGGTCCCTGTTTATCCACAATTGCTGGCATTAGGGACCTGTCTTCCTGCCTCTCTCTCTCACTGGGGGATGATGTTCAGGGAACAGTTCCTTCTGCTGATCACCAGGACAAAGGATACTACCATTATGAAACTTAAGAAAAGATTGAAATTTGAAAACAAATATCTCCCCTAATCCATTCAAGTTTAGATAACAGTCTCAAACATTCTCTCAAGAATCAACAGTTCAGGGCAGAAAAGTATCGTGTAGCAAGAAAACAGAAATCACCACCCCACAAAGTTCTGCCTGGTTCCTAGAAATCTCCTAGCAATTCTATATAGATTCAAAGAACTACTTAACTGTGTAGATTTCTAAATACCATACATTTAATATTATCCTCCCAAATGGTGCAAAACTCACAAAAAAGCATTTGCTTCATTGCTTTCACACTTACAAGAGAAATGTTAGCTTCTGGGCTAAGGTTAGCCCCCACCCCACATAATCTAATCAAGAACACACCGCAAGATTCCCATGTCTTGGGTATATCAAGAAGAGTGGATAACACCATTGTCCAATTTCTACCCTTCCTCCATTTCCATATCATCTATAACAGGAAGTACATTTTAGATTTCCACACCCTGAAGACTTCAAAAGTAATTATAACTACCAGCTGAACTTCAAGAGATGTTTTGCTGAGACACAGCTTGGTTTGTTTCACACCAGCTCCTCATCAGAACAATCATAATAGGAAAATAAAAAAGATTTGCAAGAAATATCTTAGTTGTTGGTCCTTAAGGCTTTAACTCTCTAAGCCTCTTTCTTACCTTTAAAAAACTTGGGGACTGTTCAGGTACCTAACTACAATATCATCTTTAATTCCACCACTTACTTCTCTTGTGATAACATGTAGTGAATCAAATATGGGAGTGTCAAAAGATAAATAAATGTCTTTTAAAAGTTTTACAAGTGTAAGTTTTGAATGAGATTGTTGTCTTCAGAAGAGCAGTGTTCAAAAGGCTAGATCATCTGTAGGTCCTTAAGAGACCTAGCAAGAAAATAACAATTCCTCTACCTTCTCCATCTCTTCCAAACTCTATCAAGAGACTGGACATGAGTTCTAGGGTCTCCCTCTCCCCTCTTTACAGAGAAAGCTAAATTCAGGTCATCACCATGTCTGCCACAAAAAGGATTGTAACCAGTACCTATAAGCTCTTAGATAGCTTCTCTGAGAGGCACAGATATACTGGGTTGGCCAAAAATTTTGTTCAGGGGAAAACCCTGAATGAGCTTTTTGGCCAACACAATACTTCTTTCGATTCTGCTTCCAGGTCAGAGATCCACATGACTCTTAAAAGCTCTGAAAACCTGGGATTCCTTTTTTCTCATATGATCTCATTCTCAAATCTTAAGCAAGTGGTTGCAATAATATGTCTACTTCTGGGTTACAATGTCAAAAACTGTATGAGAATTCTGTACTCTTTTTTGAACGGAGCAGCAAATGTCAGCGTTCACGTGTTTGAAATGTTGTTTTAGCTAAATGCTCATCTGGGACTTGACAGTGTTCACTGGCCTCCTGGGGATACGAGCACACTCTACCAATACAGATTAAACTCAGGCCACTGAAGATCTTCAGCCCCATTATTTTCAGATACGTAACAAAAATGTCACCACTTCCACAGCACAGCTGCCTATCAGCAAAGAAAGAATTACTCTTCATTTCTTCAGGGCCCTCCCAGTGCCTGACTCTGAACAATAAATCAAAAAGGAAAAATGACCAACCGGACTGGCTGTCCTATGAGTTCTAACCACTGAGATGAACCAAGGATTAGCACTTGATTTTTCAATCAGCACATCCAAGGAACACGTTTTTAATTGCAGTGATACAGTTTAATAACAGAAATTTTCCAAATGAAGAAGGTAGTCACTCTCCCAACCTTCCAAAAATACACATTTAATTTTTCTAAAAATGTATACTCCTCTATGGATATTTGTCATTCAGTCGCTAAGTCATGTCTGACTCTGTAATCCCTATGGATTGTACCACACCAGGATCCCCTGTCCTTCACTATGTCCCAGAGTTTGCTCAAACCTCAACATCCATTGAGTCAGTGATGCCATCCAACCATCTCATCCTCTGTCACCCCCTTCTCTTCACGCCCTCAATCTTTCCCAGCATCAGGGTCTTTTCCAATGAGTTGGCTCTTTGCCAAAGTATTGGAGCTTCAGCTTCAACATCAGCCCTTCCAATGAATATCCAGGGTTGATTTCCTTTAGGATTAACTGGTTTGATCTCATTGTAGTCTGAAAGTCTGAGAGACTTCTGTGGATAAGTATATTCATATTGCTTGGTGTCTAGAGTTTTAATTTAGCAGTTCAGGACAAAGCACTCGGGGAAGGTCCTGAGTCCCTATGGGCCTCACCCACTCCCTGGGCTCTGCATTGACTTGAGGCAAGGGTTGGGGGTGGGGTGCTATGGAAGAGTGGGGCCCAGATCTGTTCCCTCTAAACAAACCAGAAGCATCAGAACAATGGCCACCTCAGCCTGGGAGTGGAGAATTTTGGCAAGAGGAGGCAGGGAGTGCTCTGAGAGCTGACCTTGCCTCAGGCCCCCCATGTGAACACTGGACACAGATGTGGACACAGACTGGTCAGGTCAGGCTGTTCCAGTATTTTTTTTTTTTTTTTGTAAGACACATCTTTTGCACACCAGAAAGCAAAAAATGGATTTTAAAAAACCCACTAAACTCATTCTGTGTACTCAATGCTCAACCTGCACACTTAATTTATTTTTTCACATTTTGACAGTCAAATTGACACAGAATTTGAAACCACTTAAAATGAATTAGGAGCAGCCTGCCCAGAAAATACATTTATGTATCAAGAGATGCGGTCCTGCAAAGTACCTAGTGATGAGTTTCCTGATCATTTGTCCTAAAGAAGATGGAGAGGGGCTCTCTGCTTATCTCCATGGTGACAACATTCAGATCTGAACAACTCCGGCCTCAAAAAGAGCTATCTCCCCATTAGCTAATACAAAGCAGAGTGCTGGAGATATGGTGATTTTTCAAAAGCACTCCACTCTTCCAAATATTTGAGACTCTTTTGCATATACCTACACTGCTTCTAGACCCAAGATAAGTGGACAATTTTAGTCGGTTATTTTTTTTAATAAAAATGCACTTTGATATTGAAGAACACATCGACTTTTTAAAAGAATTTTGGCACTGTATTAAAATGTTACAATATGTGTTTAACACAGCTTGCTTATAAGTAATTGCCAAGTGTTTCTGACAATGAAAGCTGGGTAATAAGAGGAAGACAAAAGGTGGGCAAAGTACGATGTGACACCCATGTTTAAGTAAGGAAAACACTTAAGAATGTTTCTTTGCTGAAACAGCCAGGCTGCTGGAAGGTCAATGTACACGACTCAGATAATGAAGATCACATGGCTGTACTATGAAGAGGCGCCAAAAGCCTCGATGATACATTTAAGCCTTCAATGCTTACGTTAGAGAAGGAGAAAAGTAAAAATTAATGTAACAAAGGAGAACAGAAATGAATGAAACAAAGGAGATGAAAAAGTAAAGCCAACAATTATTTGGAAAAAAGTAGACAAATTGCTGAAGGGCATTATCATCAACTGTTCACTAATGGATCTCTTGACCACTCAATTTCCATCAAAATCTCAACAAGGACCTGCATGGAAGTTAAGAAGTCTACTATGAAATTTATATGGAACAGTAAAGGGTGAAGAATTGCCAACAGACCAACTCTTTTCTTTAGGGAGAGTGTAGGGTGGAACTTACCTCCTCATAAAATGAGAAGAAGAAAAGCGAGGAGGAGAGCTGAGAAGATAGGAGAGTGGGGCAGATCACATGTGCGTATGTATCTTGTGTATCACAAATCCTATATAATGCTGTGCGTGTGACATGGTAAATCGTTTCAGTCGTGTCTGACTCTGCGACCCCATAGACTGCAACCCTCAAGGCTCTTCTGTCCATGGGATTCTCCAGGCAAAAGTATTGGAATGGGTTTCCATGCCCTCCTCCAAGTGATCTTCCCAACCCAGGGATCAAACCTGAGTCTCCAATGTCTCCTGCATTGGGCGGCGGGTTCTTTACCTCTAGTACCACCTGCCAAGCCCATCTAATGCTGAATCCTAATTAAAAATAAAAGTTGAAAAACCCCACTCAAGGCAAATTTGAACATGTGAAGAAATATGTTCAAGAATGTCCACAGCAACACTACTGGAATAATGACAATAAAAAGCTACAAATATCTACCAAGAAGAAAATGGACACAATGTATGGATAAAGAGGGATACTAGTCAGCAGAATAGAAGAAAGAACTACATTCATATCTCAAACATGAATTAACCTCAGAAACACATTAAATGAAAAATATAAGTTTGAGAAGAACACTCACACTACAATTGCACTTATGTAGAAATTTGAAATCACTACTAAGTAATTTATAGGTGCAAATTTTATAACAAAACTATAAAGAAAAATTTCTAAACCTATGGGAGGAGAGGAGAGGAAATAAAATGAAAACCTAATGGGAAAGCTACATAAAGGGCTTTAGAAATATTAGTAATCTATTCTTAAACTGGGTGGTAGGTATAGGCAGGGTTGATATTCAAAATATACAATAATCCAAACAGTCTAACTACCAACAAATCTAAAGGGAAAATTGCTATAGAAATGTGTCAGAGTCCAAACAGTGCCTTCTTTCCAGGCATTATATGTTTAAGGCCTGAATCTTGGAGAGGTTCAGATCCACAGAGATGGGGCAGTGGGGTAAGAGGTACTTGGAGGTTCAGACCAGCAGCTACCTACCAGCCAATATGGATACCCTTCAAGAGCCACTGCAGCCACACTAGTGCCTACCATCTGAGGGAGAAACAGTCCTGGATATATGAGTGTTCTTTATTCCTTGTAACACACAGTATATATTATATTTTTGTAGATATACAACAGCACTTCCAATAGTAATATAACATATGCCACATGTGTAATTCATATATACAATTTTGGATTTTCTGTTAAGCCTCATTTTTAAAAGTAAAATGGGTAAAACTAACTTTAATAACATTTTGTTCAATTAAATATAACCAAAATATAATTTCAATAGGCAAGCAATATGGAAAAATTACTAATGGAATATTTTACATATCTTTGTCGTAAGGGTTCAAGAGTCAATATGTGTATTTTACATATAGAGCACATCACAAGCTGAACTAGCCAATTTCAGGTACTAAATGTGACTGGAGGCTAAGGTCCTGACCATCACAAATACAGAATAAGAATTTTTATATGTATAGATATGGATGGAAAGATCTCAGACATATTACTGAATTAAAAAAAGATACAAAAGAGTACATACAGATAGTATGATTCAACATGTTTCAGTATATGGAAAATACACTTTTTTCTGGAAAACTATTAAAACTATTAGTAGCAGTGTTTTCTTGAAAAGAAGAGCTAGAGGACTCAATATTTTTTCTGAATTCTAAAGCCTCTGTGAACTTTAATTTTTTACAGCATGTATGTCTATTATTTTTTAGGGATAAAAAGTTAATAATGAGGCATATGAAAGTGAAAGTCAGTCGTATTAGACTCTGCGACCCCATGGACTATCCAGTCCATGGAATTCTCCAGGCCAGAATACTGGAGTGGGTAGCCTTTCCCTTCTCCAGGGGATCTTCCCAACCCAGGGATCAAACCCAGGTCTCCTGCATTGCTGGTGGATTCTTTACCTGCTGAGCCCCAAGGGAAGCCCAGGAATACTGGAGTGGTTAGCCTATCCCTTCCCCAGTGGATCTTCCCAACCCAGGAATCGAACCAGGGTCTCCTGCATTGCATATAACAATGAGAAAAATACTATGAAATAGAAATAGTTAATTTAAGGAAGCCTCACTTACATTTCCTACCAAAACATCAAAACTCTAGACTTTGTAATGATGTGCTCATTTGCCCTTCTCTGTCTGCTTCGACAGACAGGTAGCCCAGACACACCACAGTGATCACTTGCCCTGTGAACACTCTGCTTTTCTCCACATTGCAAGTCCTGATATAACTGAAGATAGATGGCAGATTAGGGAATTAAGCAAATCTAGAAGGAAAAATGTCTGAAACTTTAATGGCCTGTGGTTGTACAGATTTGCATTCAAATGCTTTGGTATATGCAAGATGCCCAAGATGCCCTAACTCTCCCCTGGAATTGCTAATTATGTACTCCTTTGAAAGAAGGAAGTGAACTTCTATCTGACCTAATTTGTTCCTGACACAGTCGTATTCATGATTAATGCTTCCTTTTAAGTGGGTCGAAAACAACTTTTATGAAGAATCTTATTAAATTTCTTCCTAGGGGCCCCATCAGCATTATTGAATCATATTCCAGAGTCTTCTACTTTTCGTTTTTGGAAAATCAAGACTACCTACATCTTTACTTCTGACTCCTTTCTTGTTTTCTGCATATCCTTAAAATCATCAGCATTATTTAGGAATCCCTCATAACTTCTATCAGGGTTCTTAAATAATTTAACACTGATCAAGAGAGTTGAACACTTTGGGGGTGGCCCTGTTTTACTCCTTTAATAATACCAGTTGTGTGATCTTTACTCTGTAGTACACTTTTTTATGCAATCAAAATTTTAATAACAAAGATAGTTATTTTTTAACATGGTCACATATACTCAGCTAAGTCTAGATTTGAAAAACAAAAATATCTGGCCCAACATTACAACCATAAGCTTTGTACAGAACATTTCATAGATCAACAGAAAATACATTTGAGCGCAAAAATAAAAAATATTTATAGAGAATCTCTAAGAAACATTTTATTTCTGCAGAACAAACATGTAGTACTGATTAAATATTTACAAGTGCTTTTCCTTTATAAAAATACATATATTCTTAACAGATGAAGTCATTAACAATGACCTGGCAATCTTTCACCTCAGTTTGAATGATTTGTAAGCTAAATCCTGCAACCACAAAAAAGGTTTTTATTTGTATTAATATATTAAGATATTACCACTTTTGACCAAAAAAAAGCTTAAAATACTTTATATTTCAAAGGAAAATTAGCAACATAACTGTACAATATAGTCTATGATGGTTTTAATGGGAAAAAAATATTTAGGATTTGAGTGACAAAGCCTCCATTTTATCATATGTTGATACTACACCACCATCCCCAAATGGTAAGCCTGTATATTGTCACCCTGCTTACTTAACTTTTATGCAGAGTACATCACGTGAAATGCCAGCCAATTGAAGCTCAAGCTAGAATCAAGATTGCTGGGAGAAATATCAATAGCCAGAGATATGCAGATGACACCACCCTTATGGCAGAAAGTGAAGAGGAACTAAAGAGCCTCTTGATGAAAGTGAAAAAGGGGAGTGAAAAAGCTGACTTAAAATTCAACATTCAGAAAACTAAGATCATGGCATCTGGTCCCATCATTTCATGGCAAATAGATGGGGAAACAATGGAAACAGTGACAGACTTTATTTTCTTGGGCTCCAAAATCACTGTGGATAGTGACGGTACCCATGAAATTAAAAGATGCTTGTTCCTTGGGAAAAAAGGTATGACAAACCTAGACAGAGTATTAAAAAGCAGAGGCATCACTTAGATGACAAAAGTCCATATAGTCAAAGCTATGTTCTATCCCAGTGTCCTTAAAATATATCATGGAGGCCATCATCACCAATGAGCCATCCCAACAGTTTCTGATCCAAGACGTCTAGAGTCAACCCCAGGAATTTGTATTTGATCAAACATACAAATTAGTTGAACTAATTCAAATTAAAGTTTGAGAACCATGTCTAATCCCTAATGAATTCCACACAGTTTAGTTATTTAACATTATTTTATCTTTTATGATGTACTATTACTATTGTTTATAGTCGCTGACATTGGTAACTTTTATCTCACATTAAAAATCCCCCCACCCCCCGCCTTAAGGATCTAAGAGTCTTATTTTTTCTCATTTCCAAACCTACTTATTCAGATAAAAACAATTTCAGAGGCCATAAAAAATAATAAAAGAAACATAATGAGTTTTGGAAACAGACAAACCTTTCCCAACCCTCAGTTTTTCTCAATAATATGAAGATGATATATAATATAGGATTTCCCAGGTGACTCAAGGGTAAAGAATTCACCTGCCAATGCAGGAGCCACAGGAGACTCAGGTTTGATCACTGGATTAGGAAGATCCCCTGAAGAAGGAAATGGCAACCCACTGCAGTATTTTTACTGGGATAATCCCATGGACAGGGGAGCCTGGCAGACCGCAGTCCAGGGGATCACAGAGTAGGACCTGGCTGAAGCACCTGAGCACGAGTTCACAATACATAACAAAGCTGACATGAGGATTAATGAGCTGATACATATTCATCACTTGGTGTAGTGATAGAATAACTGTAGACCCAATAAATGTTCATTTTAGTCCTTCTACTATTCTTCACAGTTACTAGAGGCATGTAATCCTCGCGGCTCCCTAGCACTCTTCTCCAACAGTTCAACTTTGAAGAACAATGACTCAGACCATCTTGCTGAGTACCACAGGTAGAGGAGAGAAGGGTGCTAGCTCTGCCTGCAACACAGGTCTGAAGGAAAAGGATAGGAAAAGAAAGGGGTAGCGGATATCCCACTGCAAAGTAATGAGCTCCAGTTTAAAAAAAGGGGGGGATTCAGGTGAGCTGTAGACTTTAATAATTCTTTAGAACTACATTAAGAAATAAATATCAAATGGTATAATATTTTAACTCAACAAGTTATTCTACTTAAAATTTATGTGCAAACTCAATAGTCTACAAAAAATGTTTCTACCACAATTTATTAGGGTTTCCCTGGTGGCTCAGTTGGTAAAGAATTTGCCTGCAATGCAGGAGACCCTGGGTTTGATCCGTGGGTTGGGAAGATCCCCTGGAGAAGGAAATGGCACCCCACTTCAGTTATTTTGCCTGGAGAATCCCATGGACAGAGGAGCCTGGCAGGCTACAGTCCATGGGGTAGCAGAGTCAGACACGACTGAGCAACTAAACCACCACTACCACCACGATTTATTATCTATTTGTGCAAATGAAAGAACAAAATCAAGATGAACATATTTTTGATACATATTGGTTATTAAAATAACTGGCAAGCCATCATTATTTGTCCATGGAAAGTGAAAGTGTTAGTCACTTAGTCATATCCAACTCTTGTGACCCTGTGGGCTATAGCCTGCCAGACTCCTCTGTCCATGGAATTCTCCAGGCAAGAATACCAGACTGGGTAGCCATTCCCCTTGCCAGGGAACCTTCCCAACCCAGGGATCAAACCCATGTTTTTGCATTGGCAGGCAGATTCTTGACGACTGAGTCGCCAGTGAAGCCCATTTGTCATGGAGGCAACCACTAAAATAAGCAACCAACCACAAGCTTGTATCAGTGTGGGGTGTGAGAAATAAACAGTCCTTGAAAATTCCCTGGCAGTCCAGTGATTAGGACTCTGGACTTTCACTACTGAAGGTACAGGTTCAATCCCTGGTTGGGGAACTAAGATCATATAAACCACAAAGCACAGCCAGAAAGAAATAAAGAAAAAGGAAAAAGAAATATAGTCCAAACAAATAAGAAAGAAATACATATGGTAAAGTTACATCACATATCAGAAGCCAAATTACTTGTTATTCTGTGTAGGTTAGCAAAGTAGTTCAAATGAAAGTTAAAAGGAATTGTTAATTTAGCTCAATGGCTACAGCTATAGGTAACTACCAAATCTATAATTCCCTTACCTCCACAGACCTCTAATTGCAATGACAAAAAGAGTGAATAAAAGCCCTTGATAACTGCAGATGCAATTTTTGAAAATTTATTTCAGAGTTGGAATTATTTTTTCAGATAAATATTCCAGAAAGAAAGGTGATTAAAATTTCTCTACATCACCCTGTTACAGGGCATGACGTGATATCTCTTCTTGGAGCCTCAGTTTCCTCATCTGTGAAGGGTTTGCAAGTTTATTCAAACATTTCTAGCACATAAGTTAGTAACTAGTCCACTGTAAATCTATGATGGGTCTCTTTCCAGAGATTCCTTTACATCACATAATGGCCCCTGTAATATAATATCCAAGTACAGATGTCAGTGTTTACAATACTGTCCTCCTCTAAAGTTTCTCAATAATATGTGGTAGAAGTGATTAATTTGTTTTGTATACTTCTTTAGCACAGTATCAGAAAGAGTGTTCAGGTGAGCATTAGTAGCTAATGAATTTTTCCACATAGAGATTTCCAGTAATTTCCCCCTTGTGCTTTCATCATAGATAAACCATATTTACTGAGTACCTATAGCTGGTTAGTTCCATTGACTAGATCAAAACACAGGAAGGTCAAAATCACAGAACTCATTTCAGCTCAGTTCAGTTCAGTCGCTCAGCCATGTCCGACTCTTTGAGACCCCATGAATCGCAGCACTCCAGGCCTCCCTGTCCATCACCAGCTCCTGGAGTCTACCCAAACCCTTGTCCATCGAGTCAGTGATGCCATCCAGCCATCTCATCCTCTGTCATCCCCTTCTCCTCCTGCCCCCAATCCTTCCCAGCATTAGGGTCTTTTCCAGTGAGTCAACTCTTCGCATGAGGTGGCCAAAGTACTGGAGTTTCAGCTTCAACATCAGTCCTTCCAATGAACACCCAGGACTGATCTCCTTTAGGATGGACTGGTTGGATCTCCTTGCAGTCCAAGGGACTCTCAAGAGGCTTCTCCAACACCACAGTTCAAAAGCATCAATTCTTCGGTGCTAAGCTTTCTTCACCGTCCAACTCTCACATCCATACATGACCACTGGGAAAACCATAGCCTTGACTAGATGGACCTTTGTTGGCAAAGTAATGTCTCTGCTTTTAAATATGCTATCTAGATTGGTCATTTAGGTACTGAAAAAATGCTCCTAGGATGTTGAGAAAAGGGAACACTTGCACATTATTGGTGGGAATATAAATTAAAACAGCTACTATAGAAACAGTATTGAGGTCCCTCAAAAACTTAAAAATAAAATACCATATGATTGAGTAATGCCATTTTTAGAATTGAAATTAGGATTTTGAATGTGTATCTGTTTTTCTACATTTATTGCGGCAGTATTCACTATAGCCAAGATATGGAAAAATCCAAATGTCCATGATGAATGGATAAAGAAAATATGGTGTGTGTGTATACATATCTATGTGTGTGTATATATATCTATATATATATATGATAGATAGATATATATACTCTCACACACACACCCCACACATAATGGAACATCATTCGGCCTGTAAAAGGAAGGAAATTCTAATATTTGCCAGCTAGAAAAAGAACCAAAGAAAGCCCAGAGCCAGTAGAAGGAAAGACATCATAAAGATCAGAGCAGAAATGAATAAAATAGAGACTTGAAAAGCCACAGGAAAGGCCAATGACAGCGAGAGCTGATTCTCTGAAAATATAAACAAAATTGATAAACATTTAGCCAGACTCATCAAGTAAAAAAAGAGTGATAGCCCAAATCAATAAAGTCAGAAATGAAAAAGGAGAGGTTACAATCAATACCAGAGAAATACAAAGGACAGTAAAAGACCACTAAGAACAACTATATACCAATGAAAGGACAACCTAAAAGAAATGGACAAATTTCTAGAAATGTACAGTCTCCCAAGACTGAGATAGGAAGAATTAGAAAATATGAACAGACCAATTACTAGTAATGAAATTGAATCAGTTTAATAAAAACAAAAACAAACTTCTCAACAACAAAAAGTTCACAACTAAATGCCTTCACAGGTGAATTCTACCAAATATTTAGAGGAAAGTTAACACACATATCCTTCTCAAAGTTTTTTTTTTTTAATTGCAGGGGGAGGAGTACTTCTGAACTCATTCTGCAAGGCCATTATTCACTCCGATACCAAAAACAAAGATAACACAAAAAAATGAAATTTAAAGGTCAATATCAATGATGAACATAAATGCAAAAATTCTCAACAAAATATCAGCAAACTGAATCAAATAATATATTAAAAGGGTTATACATCATGATCAAGTGGAATTTATCCCAAAGATGCAAGGATTTTTCAATAACTGCAAATCAATTTTATGTACCACATTAACAAATTGAATAAAAACCATATAATCATCTCAATAGATGCAGAAAAAGCTTTTGGATGAAATTAAGCAACCATTTACAATTTAAAAAAAACTCTACAGAAAGTGAGCATAGTAAAAACATACCTAAACATAATAAAAGCAATATATGAAAAGCCCACAGGGAATATTATATTCAAAGGTGAAAAGCTGAAAGCATTTATTTTAAGGTCAGGAACAAGGCGACAACGCCCACTCTCACCACTTTTTTTGAACAAAGTATTAGAAGTCCTAGCCACAAAAATCATGAGAGAAAAAGAAATAAAAGAGAATCCAAATTCAAAAGGAAGAAATAAAACTGCCGCTGTTCTCAGAAGACATGATACTATACAAAGAAGGTCCTGAAGACGATACCAGAAAACTATAAGAGCTCATCAATGAATATAGTAAAGTTCTAGGGTACAAAATTAATATACTGAAACCTGCTGCATTTCTAGACACTAAAATGAAAGATGAGAAAGTGAAATTAAGAAAACGATTTCTTAAAGAATAAAACACCATTTTCCTTTAATGAAAGGAACTTCCTTTAATATTTCTTGTAGTACAGGTCTGCTAACAATAAATGCTCTCAGATTCTGCTTCTCTAAAAATGTCCCTTTAGGTATGGAGAGAGGGAGCTCTCCTATACTGTTGGTGGGAATGTAAATTGGTACAGCCACTAGGGAGAAAAGTATGGAGGTTTCTTAAAAGACGAAAAATAGAGTTACCATATGACCCTGCAGTCCTCCTCCCGGGATGGATCTGGAGAAGAACATATCCCCAAAAGATTCACGCCCCCTAATGTTCATTGCAGCACTGTTTACAACAGCCAAGAGATAGAAGTAACCTAAGTGTCCATTGACAGAGGAATGGATAAAGAAGATGTGGTATATATATATACACAATGGAATGTTACTCAGCCATTAAAAAGAATGAAACAATGCCATTTGCAGCAACACAGAAGGACCTAGAGACTGTCAGACTGAGTGAAGTAAGTCAGAGAAGGAGAAATATCATATGATGTCCTTTATACATGGAATCTAGAAAGAAATGATACAAATGAACTTACTTACAAAACAGACTCACAGGCTTAGAAAATGAACTTAAAGTTGCTGGGTTGAAGGATGGGGGGGAAGGGATAGTTAGGGAGTTTGGGATTGACATGTACACACTGCTATTTTTTAAATGGATAACCAACCAGGACCTACTGCATGCAGTCTGGAACTCTTCTCAATGTTATGTGGCAGCCTAGACAGGATGTGAGTTTGGGGAAGAAATGATGCATGCAATGTGCGGCTGGGTCCTTTTACTGTTCACCGGAAATTATCACAGCACTGTTAATCAGCTATACTTTAATACAAAATAAAAAGTTTAAAAAATTAAAATGTCCCTTTATTTTTTTGCCTTCTGTTACCCATTTTTGCTGAATATACAATTCTACTTTGATTTTTTTTCCCCTTTCTTTGTGTTGAATATAATGAGATTGCTCTCTTTAGAGTTCTAAGGGTGTCCAAATCTGGCTCAGTCTTGAAGGGAATCAGAAGAGGAACAGATAAGAGTATGACTCCAGTTCCGCTGCCTCAGTTTAGTACATGCCAGAGTAGCCGTAATAAGTGTAGGAGTAAGCCTCCACACTGGGTCTGGCCAGCTAAGAACTTCTAAGTCGGGCAGTCATATTAAGCAAACTTATGAAGTTTCAACTCTCCATGGTTCTAAAGAATAAGATTCTACGGAGTCTAGAAGAGATTCTGCTGGCTTATAAATTCCTAAATCTTCTGTAGAGGTTAAGTGTATAAATCTTTTTTTTTTTTCCTTGCCAGAGAACTGGCCAATAGGCTTCCGAGGAGCCAAGATTCATCCATTTGGAAAAGACATAAGACTGCCCCATCAGCTACCTTTTTCACTTGCACATGGTCCTCCTTTACTCTCCCTGGACCTAAGAAAACTTAATTATAAATGACATTAGAGACCCTACTGGCTAAGTATACATTTACCATGAGTTGCCCTTGAAGATAAAAGTTTCACTAAAAATTCTCCCTCCTGCGTGCTTCGCTTTGGAGGTGCCTAAGAAATCTATCACCAGCCTACGAATAGCTGGCTTTCTTAGCATTTACTGGCTGCCTCAAAGGTGGTTCAGTAGTAAAGAATTCACCTGCCAATGCAGGAGACACGTGTTCGATCCCTGATCCCTGGAAGAGCCCACATGCCATGGAGCAACTAAGCCCGGGCACCGCAACTACCGAGTCTTTGCTCTAGAGCTTAGAGGCTGCAACTGCTGAGCCCGTGGGCCACAACTACGGATGCCCGGGCACCTAGAGCCCATGCTCTGCAACAAGAGAAGCCACCACAATGAGAAGTCCACGTGCTACAACTAGAGAGTAGCCTCTGCTTGCCGCAAGAGAAAAGCCCACCAGCACCAAAGACCCAGCACAGTAAAAAAAAACAAAAAACTTATCTGGCCAGTAGGGTGCAGAACAAACCAGAGATGAGCCCAGCGCCGGGCTTCCCAGGTGGCTCAGATGCTAAAGACTCTGCCTGCAGTGCAGGAGACCCTGGTTCAATCCCTGGATTGGGAAGGTCCCCTGGAGAAGGAAATGGCAACCCACTCTGTATTCTTGCCTGGAGCATTCCATGGACAGAGGAGCCTGGCATGCTGCAATCCATGGCATTGCAAAGAGTCGGACATGACTGAGCAGCTAACACATTGGAACTCAGAGACACAGCTAAGGGCCTTGCTGCTGTCTAGAATGGACAGATGTAAGTTTTCACTGTAACAGGTCAGGATATCAATGGATGGTTGGCATAAATCTTTACCATTCTTGGTAAAACTAGAATTATATGTTCTACAGTCTATGATAGAGGGAAAAGTTCTACTGGATCTCACAGATCATAACTTCTTTCCAGGGTCACACTATTCTACAACAGTGGATCTTAACTTTGAGGGCGGGACATGGATCCCTTTGAGAATATCATGATAATATTTTTCCCTTTCAGAAAAAATCCTATTCTCTCTCTCGACACACACCATGAGGGAAGCGTGAGCTTCAGGCAACAAATGATTAGTTCTTATCAAATTATTAATTAATAAGAATTAATTCCTAAAATTAATCCTTACTAATTGATGACAATCACTACCAAAACATAATAGAACAGAATGTGATATTGATTCCCCTTCAACATTCTGACCCAAGAAAAAACAAGTGGTTCTCTAAATAACTCAGTCTTAGCTATAAAACATCAAAGACTCCATGAAGGCTAGGGAATCTACAAACAAATAAATTATAACTAAATGAGCTGATTTACCAGGCATGTCTGCCATCCAAAGATACTGGTTCCATCACCTCAGCTCTACAAAGCCCAAACTAAACAAAGGGAGACTCCAAGAAAAAAGAGAATCATAATTGTAAGCTTTTGAGGGACAAAAAAGGAGAAGTCCAGCTTTATATTACCTTCTGTGCTATGCATGTTAAGTCACTTCAGTTATGTTCGACTCTTTGTGATCCCATGGACTGCAGCCCACCAGGCTCCTCTGTCCCTGGGATTCTCCAGGCAAGAACACTGGAGTGGGCTGCTGTGCCCTCCTCTAGCAGATCTTCCCAACCCAGGGATCAAACCCACATCTCCTGTGACTTCTGCATTGCAGGCAGATTCTTTACTGCTGAGTCTACAAATATGACACCTGATAGGCTTTCATGTAATCTACAACCAAAATGAAGTCAGTTGTTAAAATGTGTGCAAAATTTTTATTCTTTCTAAATCAACAGTTGCAAAGACAGGCTATGCACTTAGACAAGAGGTGAATACAGGCTGAGATAAAAATCCCTGAGTGTAACTATAACAAGAAGTTCCTTTATCTTAAGATGACTTAGAAAGCAAAGTGAAAGTGAAAGTAGCTCAGTCATTTCTGACTCTTTGAGATCCCATGGACTATACAGTCCATGCATTTCTCCAGGCCAGAATAATGCAGTGGGTAGCCTTTTCCATCTCCAGGGGATCTTCCCAACCCAGGGATCAAACCCAGGCCTCCCGCACTGCAGGCGGATTCTTTACCAGCTGAGCTACCAGGAAAGCAAAACCTGCCATGATATTTCTAGCACATAGAGCAGGGGTCCCCAACCTCCAGGATCTAATGCCAGATGATCTGAGGTAGAGCTGATGTAATAACAATAGAAATAAAGGACACTATAAATGTGTAATGCACTTAATCATCCTCAAACCATCCCCTCACCCTGGTCCTTTGAAAAACTACCTTCCACAAAACAGGTCCTTGGTGCCAAAAAGGTTGGGGACCACTGACTTAGAGGACTTACTTGAGGGAGTTTCTGAGAGATCTATGGCCAGATTGAGGAAAGTCATATTTTTTTGCATTCAAGATTATCTATCGTACCTTGCTCCCCTTGTAGTAACGGAGGCTTGAAAGACATCAGAGAGCACAGCAAAAGGAGGTGGCCTTTCTGGGAAAAAGGGAACTAACTCGTAGTGTGAATGAGTATAAGAACAATGGGTATTGACCAGTCAGACACCTAAAAGTGCAGGCAGGGTTATTTGGAAAGAGGATTTAGGAATCCCTTGCTTTATCTGACCCTTTTTCATCTACTTTCAGTTGTAATAGAGTCCAAGATGTCATGAGAAAGTGGGTTAATTACAGCAGAAATAAATATGCTAAAGGACCTGGGCTCTGGTGTGCCTCTATCACAACACCAAATCCAAGGGAACATGGATCCAGCTGTACCTAGCAGAGGGATGAGTTTATTAGTCTCCTGAGGGTTACAAATGTTGAGATGAAGGAGTCTGGGAGCCTGAGGGTCCTGTGAACCCAGAAACAAGAGAAAACTGAAATGAGATGGCAAAGAATAAAGCCATTTTTGTATAGAACTTAGCTCCATCTTATTTCAGTATTCTTTGGACCTCGGAAAGAGTATAAGAGAATTGAGTAGATCAATCAGTAGGCATGCATGAAGTGAAGCTATCTGAAAGGGGCCACCTGAGGGATCTCTGGGTATATAGGGAAGCATACGGTTCATGGCCACTTAAGGTGACTTAATTCATTTAACAAAAACCAGGGCTAAAAAAAAAAAAAAAAGACTGATTACAAATGCAGAAGATGTTCAGATAGTTGAGAGATGAGAGTGCTGCAGCCTGTAGGCACTTTCTGTGAAGAAAAGCCCACGGCTGACAAAAGCACCAGGGAGCCAGCTCAAACATGAATGTGTCAAGGTGACAGGCCCTGAATCTCCTACTGTGGATTCTTGAGAGAGACAGGCATGCATAAAATCATGTGTTCTTTTGCTCAGTGCTAAGGCAGTCCTTCAATCCTTCATCTTTTCGACTAGAAAGAAAACTTAAGCAGAGAATCACACACTTGGAAGGGCCCTTAGAGATGATGTAGTCAAACTTTCATTTTACAGTTGAAGAAACTGAATGAGGCCAGAGAAGGTGGAGTGATTTGCCCAAGGTCACATACATGGTTGGTTCATGATAGATCAGGAATTTAAGCCCATAGTTCACCTCTTTTACTCTAACATTCTTTGCAAGACACTCTATTTTGATCTGTGCCACAAATTCATATAACTACTATAAAGGTAAAACTCGAGAAGTAGAGACAATGGATTATCACAGACAACCTCTATGTAGATTCATCTGATCTCTTTAGCCTGTCAACGTCTGTCTGGCCCTGTTGTTGTTTTAGCAGCTAAGTTCTGTCTAACTCTTTGCGACCCCGTGTATTATAGCCCACTTAGGCTCCTCTGTCCATGAGATTTCCCAGGCAAGAATGCTGGAATGGGTTGCAGTTTCTTTCTCCAGGGGACCTTCCCAATCCAGGGATTGAACCCACATCTCCTACTTGATAGATAGATTCTTTACCGCTGAGCACCTGGAAAGACCCTATCTGGCCTAAGAGCTAATAAAATCAACTAGTGATAAGGCACGTGATTGGGCATGTCTGTCTGTCATATGCAAATCAGCCACTTCACCTGCATACGACTAATGCTGCAAAATGGACATCTTTTTTCTGTTTCAGCAAAAGACTAACCATAGTAAAGATTACCAATATATGTAGGATTTTAAGCACTGTTAGGGTGTTGGCTTATGATTATAAGGAAATTCTTAATGTGAGACATTTAACCATGCTAATTTTCTCTTTGGGATTTACCCATAAGAAGAAAACAAAGACAAATTCAAGAGACATTTAAGTTTCTTCTCACATGAAGGCAAATTTTGACTTCTCATGGCTCCCAAAATATAGATCCTAAATATTTCATAAAACATCATGAACATATACACACGACTATATATAAAATACATAACCAACAAGGAAGCTACACTCGATATTTCATAATAACCTACAAAGGAAAAGGATTTGAAAAAGAATATATATAACGATCACTTTGCTGTATAACTGAAACTAACACAACATTGTAAATCAACTGTACTTCAATAAAAAACAAAAATAAAATAGAAAAAAATATCATGAACAGAACACAAGAACACAGACTTTTAAGACTTTATAATGAGTGCTGTTAAAAATCACAGTGTAAGGAAGCAGGAAAAATTCTTCATATCTTCATGTATGGACATTTCAAAAACTAGAATTTACTTTCCTCTTTAGGATAGAGTTTGGTTAGGAAGGAGGAAGGTGACTTCATGCTTTTGGGTTTACCAAGGACAGTGATTTAACAGAAGGAATTCATCCTATTAGAGGAATCACAAGCACTATAAGAAATGCAGAGTGGATCGTTCCAGAGAACTATGTGCACCCATATCACTAACAGCGGCCACACATACACACAAACTGAAAGGTATTCAGATTTGACTAAGAAGTCTACTGATGGTGATGGTGTGCTCAATCACATCTGTCTCTTTGAAACCCCATGGACTGTAACCCGTCAGGCTCCTCTGCCTACAGAATTTTCTAGGCAAGAATACTGGAGTGGGTTGCCATTTCCTACTTCAGGGAATCTTCCTGACCCACAGATCTCTGTTTCTTGTGTCTCCTGCATGGTCAGGCAGATTCTAAACCACTAGCGTCACCTGGGAAGCCCAAGCTATTATGACTGAGGGAGTTTACAAGGGTTAATATCCAGAATATGAAGAACTATTGCCATACAGAACACAGCAGCAGGACAAATCAGAATGAAATAAATGACTATTTTAATACAATCTGCCCTTGGGCCTTGTATGGTTACTTATGAGGAGAAGTGGATGGAACACTCCTGTAATTACAGATACAAGAGTAAAGGCAAAATAAACGGTATCACACACTCACATGCAGGAAGAGTGGTTATGAAGTTTTGGTTTTGTTGCTCTTCCCACTGCCTCTCCTGCACCTCTCACAGGACGACTGAAGATGCCAGGATGGAGGGCTAAACACCCAGAAGGAGGAGCATCTTGGTTTCCCTGTGTGTACTAAGGAGCTGTGCTTATGGTGAATGGGAAAAGTAGGTCATCAGAGAGCACTCTTACCTCCTATTCATGTATCCATTGGATCTCTGCTGTGACAGCATCGTTGAAACTGATTTTCTGAGTGTCTCTGGTGACAAAGTTATCATATTTGATAGGTTCCTTTTAACAGGATCCTCCAAGTCATCTTTGATTCCCTTTGGCATCACTGACCTTCTACTTACTCTTGAAACTCTCTTGACTTGGATGACATTAAGGTGATTCCCATCTGTGGCCAACCCTTCTCAGTTCTTTTACCAGCGACTCTCCCCCAGACCCATCAGGGCAGGCATTCCCTAACAATCCTTTGGCAACTCCTTGTACTTACTGTCTTGGCAATCCTGTTAGTTCTCCTGTCACAAATACATCATCAGCTCTCTCCATATAATTATACTTTATCTTTGTCTTAGTCACTCAGTCATGTCCAATTCTTTATGACCCCATGGACTGGGGCCCACCAGGCTCCTCTGTCCATGGAATCTCTAGGCAAGAACACTGAAGTGCATTACCATGCCCTTCTCCAGGGGATCTTCCTGACCCATGGATCAAACCCAGGTCTACCGCATTGCAGGCAGATTCTTTACTGTTTGAGCCACTAGAAGTTTTACAAAATGAACACAGCAATTCCTTTAATACTCCCAAAAACCTACTCTTCTTTTATTATACAGAGAAGGAAACTGCGAGACTCAGACAGGTGAAGTCATCTGCCCAGGGGCTCAAAGTTAGAAGGTAGCCAGGTCTATAAACTAATCCCAGCTCTTAAGTCTACTGCTTTTTCACCACACCATAAAGGTAGTGCCTCCAAACGTTTCCAAATACATACACTAATGCCCCATCTTCTTCACCAAGTCCCAGACAAATAGCAGTTCACCCACTTAACAAGAAACTATATCCCAATATCCTTATAACTTGCCATATTCCCCAAGAGCTTCCTCTGTTTACCGCAATTTTCTTAACTGAAATACAATTGACATGTAGCATTGTATTAGTTTCAGGTATACAACACAGTGATTAGATATTTATATATATTGCAAATTTATGTAAGTCTAGATGCAAAAAAACTGACTCACTTGAAAAGACCCTGATACTGGGAAAGATTGAAGGTGGGAGGAGAAAGGGACGACAGAGGATGAGACAGTTTGATGGCATCACCGACTCAATGGACACAAGTCTGAGTAAACTCTAGGAGTTGGTGATGGACAGGGAGGCCTGGCGTGCTACAGTCCATGGCATCGAAAAGAGTCAGACACAACTGAGAGACTGAACTGACCTGAAGTCTAGTTAACATCTTTCATCATAGTTCTTTTCTTCTTGTGACTCTCCTAGTAACTTTCAAATTTACAATGTAATTAACTATGGTCACCATGCCATATATTACAACCCTGGGACTTATTTTAGAATCACAAGCTTATACTTTTTAACCCCTTTCACTTATTTCACTTACCCCCTGCCTCTGGCAACTGCCAATCTGTTCTCAGTATCCATGAGCTCAGTTTTGGGAATTTTTATTTGTTTGACTGATTTAGATTCCACACGAAAGTGAAATCAGACAGAACTTGTCTTTCTCTGACTTATCCACTTAGCATAATGCCTTCAAGGTCTATCCACGTCATTGCAAATGGCAAGATTTCCTTCTTTTTAGGGCTGGATACTATTCCATTATATGTACATATTTGTGCGTGAATATATATTTATACAGACCACATTTTCCTTACCCATTCATCCATCGATAGACATTCTATCTTTTATAATGCAATCCGTATATCCCTGGCTACAAGTACTCAAATGTATCTTTGATGTCTCTATTTGTTACCAATCAGTTGTACATTTAAGAGATTGTACCTTTTGATATCTCTTGCCTCTCCCACCCAACACTTTCAATGCACAATGCTCCTGCCTTGTTCTGGTTTGTAGATTGCTTTCCTAAAGATCTATACTTGTGTTCTATTAACCTAATATGTAGTCATATACTAGTAATGTTCCTATCTCCTGTCTCTCCTCTAATTTACTCTATGTCCTGCCTCTGAATTAATCTTCCTTCACTTGCTTTCAGTGGCTCTGCACTGCCTTTAAAAGAAAGTCCAAAGGCTCGAAGTCCCATATGACTAAGGCCCAAGTCTGTAAAGAACTTTATCCACACTTCCTTACCTCATGCACTCTCCACTGAGGCACTCCAGACTATTTAGTGCACCTGATATTTTCTGATGGTAGGTGCTCAAAAAATATTTGTTACATTATTGGGTTGATGACAAATTTTGTTCTGGTTTTTCCATAAAATGTTATAGAAAAAGCCAAAGGAAACTTGTGGCCAACACAATACATCAAACCGGTTTGGAATGAATTGGTTTTATTTCACTATTTGAGAGTCAAGAGATTCAAAATCACTTCCTTTTAAGTTGCCATTCTCACTAGTTGGCCCTTCTTTGGATAAGTGTCCTAAAGCTGTCTTCTTTCCCTGCTCTTAGACATCTGTATGTGCATATTTGCTTTCATCGCACAAATGAGTAACTTAAAAATTTGCAGACATCTGCTGTTGTACTTCAGCCAAGACACTATATTGTATGCCAACCAAAATTATTAAAGTGATACAAAATTGGTGATATATTCATTTTCCATGAAAAAATATACTGTAAATGCTGAAAACTCATTGTAATAGCTTTTATTCTCACCCAGCATGTAAAATAAATTATTCTCTTCTGTATAATAGCTAAAGTGCAGTTCTAGAAAACTTTGGATTTCAGAAATGTTTATGTAAAGTTAACAAAAATAATTTGTTAAATCTGCTCATATCAGATGCATTCAAATAATTACAAACTAGAATAAGTGGAGAGGCCTCAACAGTCACACAATCTCTGAGTGAGATACAAAGTCTCTATGGTCTCTGAGGCTGTTATCTACATAGATATGCTAAGAAATAAAATCCTGAAGAGGGATCAAAATGGTAAGTCGACAGAATAAAGCCTCCATTTATGCTGTGTTATATCTTAAAATGTTAGTCTCAAAAAATAGCCTAATTATATCATGTTGTATCTTGCTGGCTATAGCTCATTTGACTCAACATACAGGGAGGGCAAGAACAGTGAAGGCAAACATCTTGCACTAGATGTCAATTACTTTAACAACACACAATAGTGGGCATTCTATTCTGCCTAATACCTCTAAGAAAAATTCATCTTATGCAATTAGAATATTGAGACTATCAAAAAAAAAAAAAGGAATTTACTTAAAGATGCAAAATAGCAATGGAATATTACTGAGCCATAAAATGAATGAAATAATACCATTAGTAGCAACATGGATGGATCTAGAGATTGTCATACTGAGTGAAGTCAGACAGAGAAAGACAAATATTACATGATAACTGCTTATATGTGGATTCTATTTTGGGGGGCTCCAAAATCACCATGGATGGTGACTGTAGCCATGAAATTAAAAGATGCTTGCTCCTTGGAAGAAAAGCTATGATAAACCCAGACAGCATATTAAAAAACAGAGACATCACTTTTCTGACAAAAGTCTACATCAAGAAAGGATGGCCTTTCCAGTAGTCATGTATGGGTGTGAGAGCTGGACCATAAAGAAGGCTGAGCACTGAAGAACTGATGCTTTTGATTTGTGCTGCCGGAGAAGACTCTTGGGAGTCCCTTGGACTGCAAGGAGATCCAACCAGTCCATCCTAAAGGAAATCAGTCCTGAATATTCATTGGAAGGACTGATGTTGAAGCTCCAATACTTTGTCCCCCTGATGCAAAGAGCGACTCATCGGAAAAGATCCTGAAGCTGGGAAAGATTGAAGGCAAAAGGAGAAGGGGCCAACAAAGGATTAGATGGTTGGATGTTATCACTGACTTAATGGATATGAGTTTGAACAACCTTTGGGGGATAGTGGAGGACAGGGAAGCCTGACATGCTGCAGTCCATAGGATCTCAAAGAGGGACACAACTTAGCGACTGAACAACAACAGTATGTGAAATCTTTTTCTAAAAAATGGTACAAATGAACCTATTTACAAAACAGAAATAGAGTCACAGATGTAGAAGACAAAGTTATGCTTATGAGGGAGGAATGGGTGGGGAGGGACAAACTGGGAGATTGGGACCAACATACACCCACTACTATATATAAAATAGCTAATAAGGACCTACTATATAGCAAAGGGAACTCTACTCAATACTCTGTACTGGCCTATATGGGAAAAGAATCTAAAAAAGAGTGGATATATGTATAACTGAATCATTTTGCTGTATGCTAGAAACTAACACAACATTGTAAATGAACTATACTCAAAAAAATAAATAAATAAAAGATACAAAATAGCACTGCAAATATGTCCTTGGCTCCCCAGGACACCAAGTTTTCTAAAAGGTTCCCACAAAATGCTGCAGAACTGTATTCCTGTACTCTGTTCAGGAGGACATCTCCAACTGTCTCATTTAAGGAGAAATTTCTGGGGACTGATCCACTCTGTTGCTTCTCCAAACAACTCTTTTGGGCCAAAGCTTACAACTGGAGTCTCAAGCTACCCATCGTCTTCCTGTAGCAGCAGGCAGGCCAGTCCATAGCCCAGCCCTATGCTTACACCGAACCCTCCATTCCCTCCATTGGCTCTGCTTCCTTCTGTTTCCTTGTCCAGAGCCTTTTCAGGGAAAGACCATCACATACAGAAGTGAATTAGGAAGTTAGAATCATGGTCCTAACTTTACCCCTAACTGGCAGAGTGGCCTTAGCCAATTTCCTTATCTTTAAAAAAAAAATTTTTTTTTAAATGTGGACAATTTTTTAAGTCTTCATTGAATTTGTTACAGTATTGCTTCTGTTTTATGTTTTGCTTGCTTCTTTTGTATGTGTGTTTTGGTTTTTTTTTTTTTTTTTTTTAGCCACTAGGCATGTCAGATCTTAGCTCCCCAACCAGGGATCAAACCCACACATGATCTATCTTTATTTTTCTTTCCTTATATGTAATAACTGGAAACACATTTCTCATTACTGTTGTGAGAATCCAATGAAATACAGCCCAATAAATCATTTGAAAAAGAACACAAGTACCCACGTCTCTGATCCACCATCTTTCAGCCTACAAACACCTATATTGACACTGTTCTGAACTTAAAAGAGTATACAAACTGAGCTGTGGAGAGTGACATTCCTAGCACAGTATAAGAAAAAAAAATTAATCAATATAATTCCTGTTTTCTGATTTCAGATCTTGGTATTTTTTTAAAAGGACCGTGAAGGGCTTCTTAATTCCTCTGCCACTAAATCTTTTCACAGAAAGAGGTCTGCTGTTAGAAGTGGTCAAAGACTGTGACGAATTGGAAAGGAAGAGATTCAGAAGGCAAAGAAGTGTGCTCTGGCAATCAATTACTCTAAGGGATGAAAGCGGATTCCTGAAATTTTTGTGGAGGTACAAAATTAGACTTTAGGGTGTTAGAAAGGCAAAGGAACTATAAAAGAAAGAAAATGAATGTGGAAAATTACGAAAGGTTAAAGAGCTGCCTTAGATTTCATCATGGATCCTTTGAGGAAATAATGAAATATCCTACAAAAGGTCACAATATGGCCCTCTTCTAACACCTTTTTCTTTGCACTTCATCTCATATACCCTCTACTGTAGCTGCCTTAACATCCCAGAGATCCTCAGAGGCAGCCAGTTTTCTCTCTATTCTTATTGACTTTGACTGGCTTGAATCATCTGCCTGGAATTCCTTTTGCTTGTTTGATTCTTTTCCTAATTACACAAAAAGTTAAAAGCCTTGGTGCAGGGAAGGACAACACATTCCAAAAAAGTTGCTATCCCCCAATTTGCCTCTCAGAACCTTCAACTGCAGGTAATAGATAACAAGTGCCCCATTCTCTAATAAAAGGTGCTAGACAAACTATGTTTGTTTAGTCACTAAGTCATGTCCAATTCTTTTGCAACCCATCAGGCTCCTCTGTCCATGGGATTTCCCAGGCAAGAATACTGGAGTGGGTTGCCATTTCCTTCTCCAAGGGATCTTCCCAACCCAGGAATGCCTGCTGCATTGGCAGGCAGATTCTTTATCACTGAGCCGTCAGGGAAGCTCAGACGCCCTATAGGACTTGCCTATTAAAGACAGTGAAACGGGTTAAGGTAGCTTTGTCCAACACACACATCCAAGAAGGCTACAGAATCACTGAGGAGAATAATCAGGGCAGATTTATTTGCAGTGATTTAGTTACTGACCTCGGAGGATGAGTCTAAGGCATTTCCCATCACCTGTTCTCCTCTGCCTTGAGGTAAGTGAAAGGAGCCTCAAAAGCAACACGATGTGTAGGGGACAGGATGGGGCTAGGAGAGTCCTTGCCAGAGGGCTGCCTGCTTGCTCAGTGCCCCAGGCTAGAGGTTTGATGAGCTGAGCACATACACCCACTGGCCTGCCTGTCAGAGCTGAGGGAGAACAAGTTCTTTGAAGCAAGTCACCCTTCCTGAGTCTGACAAGACAGGGAGGCAAATATCTCCTGCGGCCTCGGTAACACAGAAAATCCCTGAGCCTGAGTCATCTTGAAAGCTGATTGCTGAAGAGGACACCCAACTGAAAAGGGATCACAACAGAAAGACTGGTGGTTCCCAAGGGGCAAGGGGAGGGATGAATTGGGAATTTGGGATGAGTGGATGCAACCTATTACGTATTAAATGAATGAACAAGGTCCTACTGTACAGAACAGAGAACTATAAGCAATATCCTAGGATAAACCATAATGGAAAAGAATATTTCAAAAATAATGTATATATAACTGAATCAATCTGCTGAATAGCAGAAATGAATACAACATAGCAAATCAACTATACTTCAGTAAAAAGAAATATTAAAACTGAAAAAAATTCTGTGGGAAAGTATAAAAGTTAAAACTAGAAAATAAAAGCTTAAAAAAAAAAGAAAAAAGAGAGTCCATCAGAAAATAATATTTGAGGTTTTGTGGGGCCTGGCTGACATACATATAGAATTTGGGGGAGTCTACTTTTATGTATATCAAACCAGCCACAAAAGTAAAGGTTTATTTGGAATAAGAAAATAAGGAGGGCTTCCCTGGCAGCTCAGTGTAAAGAATCTGACTGCCAATGCGTGAGACATGGGGTTCGATCCCTGACCCAGGAAGATCCCACATGCCTTGGAGCAGCTAAGCCCACGTACTACAGCTATTGAGCCTGTGCTCCAGAGCCGGGGAGCTGCAACAGCTGAGCCCACGTGCCAAGGCTACTGGAGCCCAAGTGCCCTGCAGCCTGTGCCCTGCAACAAGAGAAGCCACCACAATGACAAGTCCGTGCACTGTATCTAGAGAGTAACCTCTGTTCACCACAACCAGAGAAAAGACCTCACAGCAATGAAGACCCAGTGCAGCCAAAAAAAAAAAACCATTTTTCAAAAAACTTAAATAATGAAACACAAATTTGTAAAAGCTGACAAATGCCTTTAACAGCACAAATCCAGAAAATAATATTTTCATTAACAGTCTGACACTCTTCCATAATAGTTGCTCCCCTAAAATTTTTTCAGCTGCATACTTTCAAAACTTGCTCCCTATGAAACAAGAGAAGAATTGAAAGATCACTTAGTCTTCCCTTGGGTATCACTGAATTAACTTTTTAAAACTGTTTATTGCTGAGACAGTTTCTTTCTGCTTTAAATATTATTTTATTGTGCTATGTGAGTTTTTAAGATTATCATCAAGTTAGGGAAACTGAACAGTTTCTTTCATATCTGTAATATCTGGAAGGGTTTTTCACACACTACCTCTGAGCCTCCTGTGTTTCAAATCCTGCTTCTTCTCCATGAGCCACATGCTTCAGTTGCCAGGTGCCATCAGACACAATTTTAGTAAGACCTCTGCCCCTGAGGCGTCCTGTGACAGTGAGAGACTGGAATATCTCTAGAAGCCATTTCACATTGACTGGATAACAAAATCTTGTGACTTTTGAACCACACAAATATATCCCTCTCCACCCTAACTAAATAAATCTCAAATCAGCTTCCTCTTAGTCAGCTCCCCCAAGTTCCCATAAGCCCTCCCATTCACTAGCCATCAGGAGAAGTATTTTAGAGGGAAAACAAAGCCAACAGCTGTTTGTGTCAAAACAGCACCCTCTTCCACATTTTACAAAACCACAAGACCCTGTGAACACACTGCTAGGACGCTTCCCAGGGCCTTGACCAGAGCCTGTCCAGAGTCATCATTAGCCTCTGGGTGCATCCACTTCTGTATATGGTCATGTAATTGGTGTAGGCAGCGAGGAGGAGACAGAAGATGTCAGCTCAGTCAGTTCAGTTACGTCCGACTCCTTGTGTCCCCCTGGACTGTAGCACGTCAGGCTTCCCTGTCCATCACCAACTCCCAGAGCTTGCTCAAACTCATGTCCATGGAGTTGGTGATGCCATCCAACCACCTCATCCTCTGTCGTCCCCATCTCCTCCTGCCTTCAATCTTTCCCAACATCAGGGTCTTTTCCATGTCAGCTAGAGAATGTATAATGCACACCCAGGAACTGTCCGTGGTTAGGGTCCAGAGGCTTTCCCAAAATCCACTAAGTTATGCCCTGAAAGAGCAGGCCAGTGTCTGTAATGACGAAGGGCATTAACAGTCAAGAAACAAACCATACCAGCCAAGTAGAAGTCATGTCTGCCTCTCTCTGCCATTCCCTTCCTTCCCAACCATGAAGGAACCAGCCAACAGCATCATGAATGGGAGACAAGGGGAAGGTAAGAAATGGGGGTAGGGGGCGGGGATTAAAACTACCAGCATGGCTGACAGGAGAGTGAAGCAAGACAGGCACCCAGGAGTCAGATGAAGGCGGGGCTCCTCTCAGTCCAAGCTCAGAGACTATACCTACCCTCTCCCCTCCCCCCGTCTCCTGCACCTAGGTCAGGTTTTAGCTGTGGTCAAGGGAAGATGTCCGCAGGCGGAGGAATGGGAGCTTTCATCCGCAGCACAGGAGAGCTTCTAATGAGGTTCTGATCATTTACAACTGAAAGCAACAGAAAGCTGTGAAATCTTCCCAACTGAGGCAGAGAAACCGATCAGATTTAGAGGACAATGGCAGAATTAAGCTATTTCCTGATTGGACCCTAATGAGCACTTTCTGTTCAATCAACTGACTACATGTAAAGAAAGAAGCAACTGCTCTTGTTGCAAACAGGGTAAGACCAAACTCCTCAGCTTGGCATGCAGGAGCATCCATCTTGTCCTCCCCCACCTTCTCTGGTCCAGCCTGCCCCTCACCACCCTGATACAACTCAGCACGCCCTGTCAGCACTGTCTGCCTGGACTTCTGATTCATGCCTTGACTATCTTTCCCCTCTTCCTCTCTTATCTCCTTTTCTACCTTTGGGGCAAGGTTAGATGCCATCTCCTCAAGAAAACTTTGCTTTACAACCTTAGACAAATGAGCGGTTCCTTCCTCTGAGCTCCACCACATTCTTTACAGGCCCTTGTTAGGGCCCTTAACACACTGCAGGATCTTCTATCTGTTTCCAGGCTGACTTTTCCCCTAGGCTGTCATACCCTTCCACGTAGAGTGTTATTTAGTCAAGCTTATACTACACTGTCTTTAATACATAACCCAGAACAAATGGTTTGTTTCAATAAATGTTAGTTACATGAATGAATGCCTTCCTTTTTTTGCCCCATGTAAAAGAATTATATTGGTGGCTCAGTGGTAAAGAATCCGCCTGCCAATGCAGGAGATGCAGGTTCAATCCCCGAGTCAGGAAGATCCCTTGGAGAAGGAAATGGCAACCCACTCCAGTATTCTTGCCTGAGAAATCCCATGGACAGTGGAGCCTGGTGGGCTACAGTCCATGAGGTCACAAAGGAGTTGGACATGACTGAGCAACTAGACAACAGCAGAACTGTATGACTGGCCGCTAATTCTGTGGGAAGAGGCTCCCTCTGCTTAGTGAACACATTCACCTAATTATTACTACTGTTTAAGAATGCTTGAGCCATCCATCCCCAGAGATGTCATAATCGAGGGGGAAACCTGCAATAAACTTTTCCATTTGCAACTATTAAGTCATTTCAGTTTAGAAGATTGCCCAATCAGGCACAAATAACAAGCAATCCTCTTAGGTGAAATGATCAATATTTAAACACCATTACCAGAGATCTCTGGTGATTTTATGAGGGGAAGAAAATGCTCTAAGATCCAAAGATTTCAGACTCCCAGCAAGTAATAGCTAAGTTATTGACGACACACAACTTCCCCAAGTCAATCTCCCTGAAAGTATTCTTCCTTCCCTTCCTTCTGCAACACAGCCAACTCCTCTGAGGTATCAGATCTTTGTTTTCACTAATAACCTAATTTACTTTTAATCAAACTATCACAATCAGGTAAACTGAGAAAGCGTACTCTAAGAATTGCTTGAGGTGGAGATGTAGGTTGTTAAAGATATTCTGATTGCTGTACAATTCCATTGATTTCAAACCCTCGATGTCTCCTATCTCCCTTGAATCCTAAACATTTGAGCTCATCCTGAGTGTTCGAAAACCTCTGCCTTTATCAAGTTTCCAAATGACTTTAACTATAAGCCAGATGGACTTGTCATTCCTTGTACAAATCTGTCTTTAGAACAGGGTAATGTTCACGAGAAACATGTTTTCACAGCTTACTAGGCCAGAAGAGCATCATGGATTCTCTTTTTTCAGAGTTTGAGAGTCATAACTAGAAGGTCATAACAATATTCCAGAAGCTTAGCTTTGACATGTGTCATTTGTTAGGATTATACAACACAAACTACACAGCAATGAAATGTGCTAAGTCTTCCATGAGAGACTTTGATGATTATAATAGAAAAAAATACTTTTCTGGAGTATGTTCTTACATACATTTTATATCTCCCTTAATAATTGAAACTGTATTTGAGTGAGAGGCTTTTCTTAAGTCACCGGGCTACTCTCTCCCTGGACGCAGACCTAGGAGAGGCCAGCTTCTCTATCCAAAGTTCTGGAAAAGTATGGATAAGAAGGAGGGAGGGTGGGGATGGGATCCAAATGCAAGTCTTAATTGTTTGAGATAAGAGAACAACTCTAGCCCACCATACTCCTAACTGCTACCAGGCTGAGCTGAGGAGAGTTGGTAGAGGTATGGCTATGCCAGCATATGCTGAATACGATTTGTTTGTGGCACAGAAGACAAGTCTTCCTCCTCCCATTTTAAAACCTAAATAATAAAGTATGATATTAATGCAGCAGAACTGCAGAATTCTGTTTCCCCGAAAGAGCACTGCTAAAAGGACAGCACTTCCCTTTTATGCACATCCCTACTGACCAGAGTCACAATACTATTATTTCTCTTCCTCTCCCCAGCACCACTTCTCACGACAACCTCCATTTCATTGATTGCTTGTTGGATGGAAAACTCCAGCCATCCTCAGAAGCACTCCTCGATTTTTCAAAACTGATTTATATGTCCCTCCTCTGCTTCCGTCGCATTCTGTGCCCATCCCTTTTGGGACACATCACACCACACAATAAACCTTGGCTTTCTTTTCTGGCCCCTTCTCTTGACTCTGTGCTACTTAAGGAGGAGAACTGCATCTATTCAATTCTATGTCCCCAAGATCCAACATAATGAATGACAATAAATGAACACTTGACTGCCCTGGTGGTCCAGAGTCTAATACTTCATGCTTCCAATGCAGGGGGTCCCAGTTCAATCCCTGGTCAGGAAACTAGATTCCACATGCCATAACTGAGAGTTTGCATGTTGCAATGAAGATGGAAGATCTTGTGTGTCACAACTAAGGCTCAAAGCAGTCAAATAAATAATTTTTTAAAAAAAGAATGCTACAATATTAATAAATTAAAAATTGATGAATTTCACAAGAAGAACAAATGCATGTATGAGTATCATAATAAATATAGGTATACTCAATTCTTGAAGTCTGCTTGTCCTGAATCTTCCCTGTCAAGCAGATAACACAATACCCTCCAGTCTCCTTGAGGTCTCTGACATTTCTCACATGTCTGCTTTGAGTACCCTACTTGGAGTAATTCATTATCCTTTGCAATGAAAATGGGAAACCATGAAGAAGAGCTGTATCAGGCCTCACAGGTATTGGGCTTGCTACATCTGGGTACCCGAGATGCACATGGACCCTAACAAGACCAATGTCCACAGCGACCCAGGACTCATCATCACTGAGTGAGGGAGTTTGTCATCAGGTTGAAAGAAGCAGTGTGCCTGGGAAAGAATAAAATCTGAAGAACCTACCCTTAGAAATGAAAGATGGGAGCAGGATCTTATGAGAACTTCTGGACATCCATGTGCAAAAAGTGAAAGCAAAGCTAAGGGCCACAGGAACTAAGATTTTTCAAATCTCTGTCACTTGCCAAAGTATACAATTTTTGGTTATTTTATGTCTTACTGCTAAAGCCAGAAGTCAATAACCAAAAGGAAAACTCCCTGGAAAGAAAGAAGCTCAGGAGACATTACGTCCTCAGTCAGACCTCCTGCTCAACTGCCTGGCCTCATGAGATCCCTCCCTCAGTCAGCCTGACTCGGTCCCCAAGGACGGACCCGCCTGCTCTTACCCTGTGTTGTGGCTCCATATTGACTTCCTCATTCCCCATCCCACAGTTCTCAGAACAACATACTGGTCTGCAGTCAGCACCGCCATATGAACTCTCTTTTATCTCTTCCTATGGGGAGAAAAACCTACAGACCCATGATTTTACCTCCTAACTGAGGGTATACGTGATTTATCATCCAAGATGAAACACTTCTGAAAGTGAAAGGGAATGCTAGTCATAATTATACTGGGATAGTAGTAAATTCTACCTCTCCTAGGCAAATCCAGAAGAATGCTCACCCAACTTATAACACCAAAACAAAAGTAAACACTGACAGAAGGAATGGAAGTGCAGTCAAGGAAAAAAACAGAATATTAAATTTAAAGAGGGAGAAAACCCCTTTTCTCATCCTCCTAAGGCCTGCTCTTTCATCATATATAAGAAACCACCTTCCATGGGGGCCCCATAGGCATGGCAATTTAAAGATAAAACAGCTACAGCAATATTATTCATAGTAACTTCTTCTCCCCCTGGGGGTAGGCACAATTCCCTAATGCAGTCCCAGCCCAGGATACCCCTCACAGCCCTCTCTTCTTGAGCATGGGAGGTGGGGGGACAGAATATACTGGCCTGTCTTCTACCAAGTCATCTCTACAAATGTCCTCAAGGCTTCTCGGCCAATGGCTCAGGATCTTCTACTTTGGCTTTTTGCTGGTGAACAGAGAAACTTCTTGTTCATGTCTACAAATGGCAGGGCTCAAAGTAAAACTCGGAATTATGTAAACCAAATAGTGGTGTATCCATTTGCTATTAAATATAAGCCCACAATTCAACACCCAGTCAGAGCTGAGCATGAAAAGTAACATTAAATCAGAACCAGAGAAGGGTCTTATGTATCTATTCTGAATCAGTAGATCCCATTCTTTCAGTCTAAGTCACTTACTCTTTTTCAGGAGATAGTTTATACATCCCCACTTTCAAAAAGTGTTGAGGTAGCTGACACTAAAATATGAGCACCTGTTCTTAACATAAAAAACTGATACTAGAAAATACAGAAAACAAAGATTCAGAAATAGTACAAAGAAGAAGAGTATTATGTCAACAACAAAAAATTTACTCTTCAGTTTCTAGGTAGTTAGGAGACATGAAAAAGGAATGGTTGATCTGTTGGAATTAAACTGTTCTATCAGAAAATACAATTATTACTTGGGTGCTATAGGTAACTATGCCCACGATTGATTGCTATTAAAGTTATATTTCAAAGAAATACAAAATACTCCTCCTTCTCTTTACCTCATCCCCCACATACAAAACAGTCCTCTCTTCTAATCTTTCACTCCTCTTAATTTGAGTCACAGTATTGATAGCACAGGAAATATATGATTTTCCAGAACACTCAGATAAGGCAATAGGAGATCCTATTTTGGAAAATGAGAGACCAGTGACATTGAAGTCTGTCTCCTGGCCACTGCCTCAGGAGTAGGGTAATTACCAGGAACACTGAAATGAACCCTTTAGAGAGGTACTATCTTGAGAGGCAGGAGATGAGAGGGCATGAGAAACATGAAACGTGTGCCTTTGAGCTGATACAGTAGCAAATCTCCGATGGCAAAGGCTCGTGGCTGCCAAGCCGGAGTGAGGAACAGGGAAGGAAGGGCAGCCCTGATCGCTGATTGACACGCGTTCCCAGAGCAAAGCAGCGGAATTATTTCAAGGCACCTCAAGTGGGCTTTGATTGATTGCACATCCTAATGAAGCACCAGTAATAAATGATTCCCATTTCCTGGTGGCCAGAGTGGTTGCAGAACTGACCAGTAATCTGTTGCCTCAGAAGTTTTAACATTTCTGAATTCAAAGCAGCATCTCCTGGTGAGTTGGAAGTCCTACATCTGATGAGTCCTGTAATTAAAGACCCACATCACCTTGAAGCACCCACTTCAGGTCTGCTGCATTTTGTGCTCAATTTACTTTTTCACTTGAGGTGAAAAATCTAATTATATGAACAACAAATAGTGTTATTTTTTTTGCCTCTTAGCAATAGCCCCATGTTAAGTGTCACCAATTATTTAGCTAATCATAACTCCATGCATGGCACTGCTAACCCCTCAAGAGCATCAAACTATTCTGGGTCAAGAAGCTCCCCCTCCCTTAGTTGCTAATGAATTTCTTTTCTTGGATTCATCAGGTATGACCCCAGATGCACGTCAAGGAGCTACTTTAGCGTAAAAATTGTCACCTGGATAGACGACATACACTCTGTGGCAGGCAGAAGTAAGAAAGCTTCACATTAGACAGAACTGGCTTCAAATCCAGTAGATTTACTCATTCACTAATTTAGTAACACACCATTTGAAAGTTGCTATTTAATGCCTAAAAAGTTTATTATTCAAGATGATTAAATCTTAGAGATTTGCTGTAGAATACTGTCCCCATAGTCACCAATGTTGTATACTATACTTAAAACTTGTACAGGGGGTAAATCTCATGCCAAGTGTCCTCATCACAATAAAAAAAAATATTCAGCAAATATTTATTGAGAGTCTACCATGTTGCCAGTGCTACCACTTACTTTAATTATGTAACATGAGAAAAATTACTTACTCTCACAAGCCTTATTTTCTCTAAGTGCAAGACAGACATCATAGTATTTTGATCTCATGGCTGTTTTGTTAAGATCTAAAAAGACTGTAATAATTATAACTGATTCAGTATGTTTAATGTATTTAGTGTTGACTCTCTGCTGAACACTTATACTAAGCATTCCACACATATGAACATAATATTTAGTTTATAGTAGCTATTCAACAACCTTCATTTATTTCTTCCTCTTTCTACAAGCACTCTGAACAAATAACTTGCTAGACATTAGCACTGTTTGTCTCGATTTTTCAGAAAATCTTACACTGCTCTGCTTCTTTGAGACAAAAATTCAATTCACTATTAGCATGGGAGGTGAAAAGGCCATTGGGAAGATATAAATATGTTACAGGGCATGTATACCAGAGGAGTTGGATGACTTCAAAATGGTATTTCTAACTCCTTTTTCAGTCTGTTTATGAAATAAGCAGGTGATAGCAGTTTCCATTGTGAAGCTTGAAATCCATCAAATCAAAAAAATAAAAGGAGAAATGAGAAAAATATCTAACCCATCTTGCAGTTCATTTCCTTGCCATTTCTTATTTTTTTTTTTACCAAGAATATCCTCAGGGTGAACATTTCCCAGTAGGCAATCCCTCTTTTCACACAATCAGCTTACTTTGGAGATTTTTCCCTACGTTCCTCTTGCTTCCTCGTATTTTTCTGCGTGTCACAATGAGACAAAGAACAACTCAGAGACACTCAGTTGGAGTAGCTGGCATAGCAAACGACAGTGCAGGGGGCAAATCCAGCTTTTTTCTGCTTCTGTACAGCCCATGAGGTAAGAATTGTTTTTACATTAACAAATGGTTAAAATAAATCAAAAGAATAATATTCAATAACAGAATACTATATACAAAAACCAAATTTCACTACCTGTAAATAACAGGTAGCATCACCAAGGCAGGTCTTTCCTGATTTCCTCTCCACATCATAAGAATAAGTAACAACTACTATTGGATAATACATGGCTGAGAAAATCCTACAACACAAGAGCGAGGCTGAAGCACATCCCTTCCACCGCAGAGACCACGACAGACTATGTTAGAAAAGTAAAAGATCTGCCTACACAAGGACCACAGGCTTCCCAAGTGGTAAATGGTAAAGAATCTACCTGCCAAATGCAGCAGACACAAGAAACACAGGTTCGATCCCTCGGGTCGGAAGATCCCCTGGAACAGGAAATGGCAACCCACTCCAGTATCCTTGCCTGGAGAATTCTGTGGACAGAGCAGCCTGGTGAGCTACAGTCCATAGCGTTTCAAAGAGTTGGACATGACTGAGCGCACGCGGGCACACACACACACACACACACACACGATGACCACATCCCCCTCCCCCAGGTGGACATAATACCACACCAAGAGGTCTCCCTTGAGAATACAGTTCTTCATGAGGAAAACAGAGCCAAGGGTGGACGCGCAGCTCCTCCAGCGTTGTGAGTCCGTTTGTGAGCTTCTCTGTTCAGGCTGTGCCACCGGGGGGGTCTCTGCAGAATCTGCAGGGTTTGACCAATGGGAACTTCATTGAGACAAAAAAGGGGGAAGGACTTTACAATGATCAGAACTTGGATCTCGGCAGACCACTTTCCTACCTGCAGTGTGGAAATAGCAGTACCAACCAGCAGCTTGGCTCACGTGCAGAGCCAAGAGTTGAGTTTCCCGTCTGACCAGGTAACTCAGCAGGATTCCTGAGCCAGGCCCTCAAAGGAAGAACCTTTCCAGTCCTGGAGCCTGATCTGTCCCCGGCCAGAAAGAGGCACTGACTTATAGTCTGGCTTACTGCTAAGTGTAGCCCCTGGCCCTAACTAACCAGAAACGTTAGCCACCAGACCTAGAAGCGACTTAACCAGCAATGTTCAAGCAGAGAGTATTGTGTGCAGAACTGAGCATCTAAAGAGTGAAGCCAGGGGCACTACTCAGCCAGGAACTTGGGGAGCAGCTTGGTTTGAGTCAAGATCACAAACAGTGCTGCGATGAACATTGGGGTGCACGTGTCTCTTTCAGATCTGGTTTCCTCAGTGTGTATGCCCAGAAGTGGGATTGCTGGGTCATATGGCAGTTCTATTTCCAGTTTTTTAAGAAATCTCCACACTGTTTTCCATAGCGGCTGTACTAGTTTGCATTCCCACCAACAGTGTAAGAGGGTTCCCTTTTCTCCACACCCTCTCCAGCATTTATTGCTTGTAGACTTTTGGATAGCAGCCATCCTGACTGGTGTGTAATGGTACCTCATTGTGGTTTTGATTTGCATTTCTCTAATAATGAGTGATGTTGAGCATCTTTTCATGTGTTTGTTAGCCATCTGTATGTCTTCTTTGGAGAAATGTCTGTTTAGTTCTTTGGCCCATTTTTTGATTGGGTCATTTATTTTTCTGGAATTGAGCTGCAGGAGTTGCTTGTATATTTTTGAGATTAATCCTTTGTCTGTTTCTTCATTTGCTATTATTTTCTCCCAATCTGAGGGCTGTCTTTTCACCTTACTTATAGTTTCCTTTGTAGTGCAAAAGCTTTTAAGTTTCATTAGGTCCCATTTGTTTAGTTTTGCTTTTATTTCCAATATTCTGGGAGGTGGGTCATAGAGGATCTTGCTTTGATTTATGTCGAAGAGTGTTTTGCCTATGTTCTCCTCTAGGAGTTTTATAGTTTCTGGTCTTACATTTAGATCTTTAATCCATTTTGAGTTTATTTTGGTGTATGGTGTTAGAAAGTGTTCTAGTTTCATTCTTTTACAAGTGGTTGACCAGTTTTCCCAGCACCACTTGTTAAAGAGGTTGTCTTTTTTCCATTGTATATCCTTGCCTCCTTTGTCAAAGATAAGGTGTCCATAGGTTTGTGGATTTATCTCTGGGCTTTCTATTCTGTTCCATTGATCTATATTTCTGTCTTTGTGCCAGTACCATACTGTCTTGATGACTGTGGCTTTGTAGTAGAGTCTGAAGTCAGGCAGGTTGATTCCTCCAGCTCCATTCTTCTTTCTCAAGATTACTTTGGCTATTCGAGGTTTTTTGTATTTCCATACAAATTGTGAAATTCTTTGGTCTAGTTCTGTGAAAAATACCGTTGGTAGCTTGATAGGGATTGCATTGAATCTATAGACTGCTTTGGTTAGAATAGCCATTTTGACAATATTAATTCTTCCAATCCATGAACACGGTATGTTTCTCCATCTGTTTGTGTCCTCTTTGATTTCTTTCATCAGTGTTTTATAGTTTTCTATGTATAGGTCCTTTGTTTCTTTAGGTAGATATGCACCCCAATGTTCATCGCAGCACTGTTTATAATAGCCAGGACATGGAAGCAACCTAGATGCCCATCAGCAGACGAATGGATAAGGAAGCTGTGGTACATATACACCATGGAATATTACTCAGCCATTAAAAAGAATTCATTTGAACCAGTCCTAATGAGATGGATGAAGCTGGAGCCCATTATACAGAGTGAAGTAAGCCAGAAAGATAAAGAACATTACAGCATACTGACACATGTATATGGAATTTAGAAAGGTGATAACGATAACCCTATATGCAGAACAGAAAAAGAGACACAGAAATACAGAACAGACTTTTGAACTTTGTGGGAGAATGTGAGGGTGGGAAATTTCAAAAGAACAGCATGTATGCTATCTATGGTGAAACAGATCACCAGCCCAGGTGGGATGCACGAGACAAGTGCTCCGGCCTGGTGCACTGGGAAGACCCAGAGGAATCGGGTGGAGAGGGAGGTGGGAGGGGGGATCGGGATTGGGAATACATGTAAATCCATGGCTGATTCATATCAATGTATGACAAAACCCATTGGAAAAAAAAATAAAAATAAAAAAAAAAAAAAAAAAAAAAATCACAAACAAAGAGCCTTTCCAGGCCTGAAGACATCCCCTGCTCCACCTAGGCAGGGGACCTAATTCAGAATCCCGCCTACTGCCGAGTGTAGTATCTGGCTCCTCCCAACTAGTAAGTCTAAATAGGAACATCCAGAGGCTTCTTGAAGTGGTCATTCCACTCTTCCCAGGCAGAGAAGCTAACTCACAGTCTAAAGGAGACTCACTGTAGATTCAGAGACACACATAGGCTGAAAGTAAAGGGTGGAAAAAGATATTTCAAATAAATGGCAAAAAAAAGCAGAGGTAACTCTACTTATATAGGATAAAACAGACTTTAAATATTGTAAAAAGAGACAAAGAAGTCTGTTATATAATGATAAAGGGGTCAATCCATCAAGAAGATATAACAACTGCAAACATTTATGCACCCAACATCAGAGCACATAAATATATAAAGCAAAAGCTAACAGAGCTGAAAGCAGAAATAAACAGCAATACAAAAATGACTGGGGACTTTATTACCCCCATTTTAAATAATAAATAGATCACCTAAAGAATTAATAAGGAAACAGCAGACTTGAACAACATTATTAAATGATACTGTAGAAACACAAAGGATTATGAGAGTCTACTAAGAATAGCTGCTGCTGCTGCTAAGTCACTTCAGTCCTGTCTGACTCTGTGCGACCCCACAGATGGGAGCCCACCAGGCTCCCCCATCCCTGGGATTCTCCAGGCAAGAACACTGGAGTGGGTTGCCATTTCCTTCTCCAGTGCATGAAAGTGAAAAGTGAAAGGGAAGTCACTTAGTCATGACCGACTGTTAGCAACCCCATGGACTGCAGCCTACCAGGCTCCCCCATCCATGGGATTTTCCAGGCAAGAGTGGCTCAAAGAACAGCTACACTCTATCAAAACTGGCCACCCAGAAGAAATAGAAAAATTCTCAGAAACATACCACCTACCAAGAGTGAATCAGTAAGGACTAGAAGTACCGTCAGGCCAATTACTAGTAAGGAGACTGAATCAGTGATCAAAACTCTCCCGATGGAACAGAGTTCAGGACCAGACAGCCTCACTGGTGAGTTTTACTAAACATGTATGAAGAATTAATTCCAATCCTTTGCAAATGCTTTCAAAAAATCAAAGGGGAACACTACAAGAAAAGAAAACTACAGGCCAATAGCCCTGGTGAATATTGATGAAAAAATTCTCAATAAAATACCAGCAAACTGAATTTAGCAACACATTAAAATTATCATTTATCAGGATCAAGTGGGATTTATCCCTCAGATGCAAGGGTGATTCATTACACACAAATCAATAAATGTGATACATTACATCAATAGAATGAAAGAAAAAAAAAACTTATGATCACCTCAATAGACACAGAAGAAGCTTTTGACAAAATTCAGCATTCATTCATGATAAAAACAACAACAACAACCTCTTAACAAGTCAGGTATAGAGGAAATGTACCTCAACAAAATAAAGGCTATATATGACATGCCCACAGCTAACCTCATACTCAATGATGAAAAGTTGAAGGCTTTTCCTCTAAGGTCGGGAGCAAGGGGAGGGTGCTCATTCACTGCTTCTACTCAACATGGTACTGGAAGACCTATCCAGAGTAATAAGGCAAGAAAAGAAATAAAAGACTTCAGAATTGAAATTGTAAAATTGTCTTCATTTGCAGATGACATGATTTTTATATATAGAAAATCCTACAGACTCCTCAGAAAACTGTTAGATCGAATTTAAAAATTCAGTAAAGTTGTAGGATACATAATTGACATACAAAAATCAGTAGTATTTCTATACACTGACAAAAAAAATTTGAAAATCTCAAAAAATAATTTTTTAATGACTCTATTTAAAATATCATCAAAAACAATAAAATACATAGGAATAAATTTAACCAAGGAGGTTAAAGATACCTACACTGAAAGCTATGACATTAATGAAAGAAATTTTTTAAAAAGACACAAATAAATTAAAAGGTAGCTTGTGTTCACAAACTGGGAGGATTAATATTCTTAAAATGTCAAATATTACCCAAATGTCCATATTACCCAAAGCTATCTATAGATTCAATGCAATCCCTATGAAAATTTCAATATCATTTTTATAGAAGTAGAAAAAGAAATCCTAAAATTCATTAGGAACCATGAAAGACCTCTAATAGACAAACAAAACTGAGAAAAAAAACACAAAGTGGGAGGCGTCAGGATTTCATGCTATGTTTCAAAACTATAGTAATCAAAGACAGCATAGTACTGGCATAAAAACAGACAGATAGACCAAAAAAAAAAAAAAAAAACAGAAGCAAGAGCCCAGAAATAAACCTATGTAGTCATATATATGGTCAACTAATATTTGACAAGGTAATCAAGAATACTCAGTGGAGAAAAAAATAGTCTCTTCAATAAATGGTACTAAGGAAATAGGATATTCACATGAAAAAGAATGGAACTGTAATCTTATTTTACATCACTCACAAAAACTAACTCAAAAATGTATTAAATATTTAAATATAAGCACGAAAACCAAAAAACTCCTTGAAAGAAACTTAGGGGGAAAGTTCCTAGACATGGGTTTTAGCAATGATTTTTTGGATAAGACACCTAAAACCGAAGCAGCACCAGCAAAAATAAACAAGTGAGGCTACACCAGACTAGAAAGCTTCTGCACAGCAAAACAAAAAATCAACAAAATTAAAAGACAATCCAGAGAATAGGAAAAATATTTGCAACTATTTATTTGATAAGAGCTTAATATCCAAATATTTTGGATATTAAGAATTCATGTAACTCATTAGCAAAAATCATTATAATCCAGTCAAAAAATGAGAAAAAGACCTGAATAAAAATTTATGCAAAGATGATATACAAATGGCCAACAGATATATGAAAAGGGGCTCAAAATCAAAAACTAGTCATAAGGGAAATGCAAATCAAAACCACAAGATAACACCTGAGGTTTTTTTTTTTTAATTATTTTTTTTTTTTTTTCCAGTGGGTTTTGTCATACATTGATATGAATCAGCCATGGATTTACATGTATTCCCAATCCCGATCCCCCCTCCCACCTCCCTCTCCACCCGATTCCTCTGGGTCTTCCCAGTGCACCAGGCCGGAGCACTTGTCTCGTGCATCCCACCTGGGCTGGTGATCTGTTTCACCATAGATAGCATACATGCTGTTCTTTTGAAATATCCCACCCTCACATTCTCCCACAAAGTTCAAAAGTCTGTTCTGTATTTCTGTGTCTCTTTTTCTGTTCTGCATATAGGGTTATCGTTATCACCTTTCTAAATTCCATATACATGTGTCAGTATGCTGTAATGTTCTTTATCTTTCTGGCTTACTTCACTCTGTATAATGGGCTGCAGCTTCATCCATCTCATTAGGACTGGTTCAAATGAATTATTTTTAATGGCTGAGTAATATTCCATGGTGTATATGTACCACAGCTTCCTTATCCATTCATCTGCTGATGGGCATCTAGGTTGCTTCCATGTCCTGGCTATTATAAACAGTGCTGCGATGAACATTGGGGTGCACATGTCTCTTTCAGATCTGGTTTCCTCAGTGTGTATGCCCAGAAGTGGGATTGCTGGGTCATATGGCAGTTCTATTTCCAGTTTTTTAAGAAATCTCCACACTGTTTTCCATAGCGGCTGTACTAGTTTGCATTCCCACCAACAGTGTAAGAGGGTTCCCTTTTCTCCACACCCTCTCCAGCATTTATTGCTTGTAGACTTTTGGATAGCAGCCATCCTGACTGGCGTGTAATGGTACCTCATTGTGGTTTTGATTTGCATTTCTCTAATAATGAGTGATGTTGAGCATCTTTTCATGTGTTTGTTAGCCATCTGTATGTCTTCTTTGGAGAAATGTCTGTTTAGTTCTTTGGCCCATTTTTTGATTGGGTCATTTA
This sequence comes from Dama dama, assembly GCF_033118175.1. Classification (NCBI taxonomy): domain Eukaryota; kingdom Metazoa; phylum Chordata; class Mammalia; order Artiodactyla; family Cervidae; genus Dama; species Dama dama. Next base: position 25,343,748 of record NC_083709.1, read on the forward strand.
TTTTTCTGGAATTGAGCTGCAGGAGTTGCTTGTATATTTTTGAGATTAATCCTTTGTCTGTTTCTTCATTTGCTATTATTTTCTCCCAATCTGAGGGCTGTCTTTTCACCTTACTTATAGTTTCCTTTGTTGTGCAAAAGCTTTTAAGTTTCATTAGGTCCCATTTGTTTAGTTTTGCTTTTATTTCCAATATTCTGGGAGGTGGGTCATAGAGGATCTTGCTGTGATTTATGTCGGAGAGTGTTTTGCCTATGTTCTCCTCTAGGAGTTTTATAGTTTCTGGTCTTACATTTAGATCTTTAATCCATTTTGAGTTTATTTTGGTGTATGGTGTTAGAAAGTGTTCTAGTTTCATTCTTTTACAAGTGGTTGACCAGTTTTCCCAGCACCACTTGTTAAAGAGGTTGTCTTTTTTCCATTGTATATCCTTGCCTCCTTTGTCAAAGATAAGGTGTCCATAGGTTCGTGGATTTATCTCTGGGCTTTCTATTCTGTTCCATTGATCTATATTTCTGTCTTTGTGCCAGTACCATACTGTCTTGATGACTGTGGCTTTGTAGTAGAGTCTGAAGTCAGGCAGGTTGATTCCTCCAGCTCCATTCTTCTTTCTCAAGATTACTTTGGCTATTCGAGGTTTTTTGTATTTCCATACAAATTGTGAAATTCTTTGGTCTAGTTCTGTGAAAAATACCGTTGGTAGCTTGATAGGGATTGCATTGAATCTATAGACTGCTTTGGTTAGAATAGCCATTTTGACAATATTAATTCTTCCAATCCATGAACACGGTATGTTTCTCCATCTGTTTGTGTCCTCTTTGATTTCTTTCATCAGTGTTTTATAGTTTTCTATGTATAGGTCCTTTGTTTCTTTAGGTAGATATGCACCCCAATGTTCATCGCAGCACTGTTTATAATAGCCAGGACATGGAAGCAACCTAGATGCCCATCAGCAGACGAATGGATAAGGAAGCTGTGGTACATATACACCATGGAATATTACTCAGCCATTAAAAAGAATTCATTTGAACCAGTCCTAATGAGATGGATGAAGCTGGAGCCCATTATACAGAGTGAAGTAAGCCAGAAAGATAAAGAACATTACAGCATACTGACACATGTATATGGAATTTAGAAAGGTGATAACGATAACCCTATATGCAGAACAGAAAAAGAGACACAGAAATACAGAACAGACTTTTGAACTTTGTGGGAGAATGTGAGGGTGGGAAATTTCAAAAGAACAGCATGTATGCTATCTATGGTGAAACAGATCACCAGCCCAGGTGGGATGCACGAGACAAGTGCTCCGGCCTGGTGCACTGGGAAGACCCAGAGGAATCGGGTGGAGAGGGAGGTGGGAGGGGGGATCGGGATTGGGAATACATGTAAATCCATGGCTGATTCATATCAATGTATGACAAAACCCATTGGAAAAAAAAATAAAAATAAAAAAAAAAAAAAAAAAAAAAATCACAAACAAAGAGCCTTTCCAGGCCTGAAGACATCCCCTGCTCCACCTAGGCAGGGGACCTAATTCAGAATCCCGCCTACTGCCGAGTGTAGTATCTGGCTCCTCCCAACTAGTAAGTCTAAATAGGAACATCCAGAGGCTTCTTGAAGTGGTCATTCCACTCTTCCCAGGCAGAGAAGCTAACTCACAGTCTAAAGGAGACTCACTGTAGATTCAGAGACACACATAGGCTGAAAGTAAAGGGTGGAAAAAGATATTTCAAATAAATGGCAAAAAAAAGCAGAGGTAACTCTACTTATATAGGATAAAACAGACTTTAAATATTGTAAAAAGAGACAAAGAAGTCTGTTATATAATGATAAAGGGGTCAATCCATCAAGAAGATATAACAACTGCAAACATTTATGCACCCAACATCAGAGCACATAAATATATAAAGCAAAAGCTAACAGAGCTGAAAGCAGAAATAAACAGCAATACAAAAATGACTGGGGACTTTATTACCCCCATTTTAAATAATAAATAGATCACCTAAAGAATTAATAAGGAAACAGCAGACTTGAACAACATTATTAAATGATACTGTAGAAACACAAAGGATTATGAGAGTCTACTAAGAATAGCTGCTGCTGCTGCTAAGTCACTTCAGTCCTGTCTGACTCTGTGCGACCCCACAGATGGGAGCCCACCAGGCTCCCCCATCCCTGGGATTCTCCAGGCAAGAACACTGGAGTGGGTTGCCATTTCCTTCTCCAGTGCATGAAAGTGAAAAGTGAAAGGGAAGTCACTTAGTCATGACCGACTGTTAGCAACCCCATGGACTGCAGCCTACCAGGCTCCCCCATCCATGGGATTTTCCAGGCAAGAGTGGCTCAAAGAACAGCTACACTCTATCAAAACTGGCCACCCAGAAGAAATAGAAAAATTCTCAGAAACATACCACCTACCAAGAGTGAATCAGTAAGGACTAGAAGTACCGTCAGGCCAATTACTAGTAAGGAGACTGAATCAGTGATCAAAACTCTCCCGATGGAACAGAGTTCAGGACCAGACAGCCTCACTGGTGAGTTTTACTAAACATGTATGAAGAATTAATTCCAATCCTTTGCAAATGCTTTCAAAAAATCAAAGGGGAACACTACAAGAAAAGAAAACTACAGGCCAATAGCCCTGGTGAATATTGATGAAAAAATTCTCAATAAAATACCAGCAAACTGAATTTAGCAACACATTAAAATTATCATTTATCAGGATCAAGTGGGATTTATCCCTCAGATGCAAGGGTGATTCATTACACACAAATCAATAAATGTGATACATTACATCAATAGAATGAAAGAAAAAAAAAACTTATGATCACCTCAATAGACACAGAAGAAGCTTTTGACAAAATTCAGCATTCATTCATGATAAAAACAACAACAACAACAACCTCTTAACAAGTCAGGTATAGAGGAAATGTACCTCAACAAAATAAAGGCTATATATGACATGCCCACAGCTAACCTCATACTCAATGATGAAAAGTTGAAGGCTTTTCCTCTAAGGTCGGGAGCAAGGGGAGGGTGCTCATTCACTGCTTCTACTCAACATGGTACTGGAAGACCTATCCAGAGTAATAAGGCAAGAAAAGAAATAAAAGACTTCAGAATTGAAATTGTAAAATTGTCTTCATTTGCAGATGACATGATTTTTATATATAGAAAATCCTACAGACTCCTCAGAAAACTGTTAGATCGAATTTAAAAATTCAGTAAAGTTGTAGGATACATAATTGACATACAAAAATCAGTAGTATTTCTATACACTGACAAAAAAAATTTGAAAATCTCAAAAAATAATTTTTTAATGACTCTATTTAAAATATCATCAAAAACAATAAAATACATAGGAATAAATTTAACCAAGGAGGTTAAAGATACCTACACTGAAAGCTATGACATTAATGAAAGAAATTTTTTAAAAAGACACAAATAAATTAAAAGGTAGCTTGTGTTCACAAACTGGGAGGATTAATATTCTTAAAATGTCAAATATTACCCAAATGTCCATATTACCCAAAGCTATCTATAGATTCAATGCAATCCCTATGAAAATTTCAATATCATTTTTATAGAAGTAGAAAAAGAAATCCTAAAATTCATTAGGAACCATGAAAGACCTCTAATAGACAAACAAAACTGAGAAAAAAAACACAAAGTGGGAGGCGTCAGGATTTCATGCTATGTTTCAAAACTATAGTAATCAAAGACAGCATAGTACTGGCATAAAAACAGACAGATAGACCAAAAAAAAAAAAAAAAAAAAAACAGAAGCAAGAGCCCAGAAATAAACCTATGTAGTCATATATATGGTCAACTAATATTTGACAAGGTAATCAAGAATACTCAGTGGAGAAAAAAATAGTCTCTTCAATAAATGGTACTAAGGAAATAGGATATTCACATGAAAAAGAATGGAACTGTAATCTTATTTTACATCACTCACAAAAACTAACTCAAAAATGTATTAAATATTTAAATATAAGCACGAAAACCAAAAAACTCCTTGAAAGAAACTTAGGGGGAAAGTTCCTAGACATGGGTTTTAGCAATGATTTTTTGGATAAGACACCTAAAACCGAAGCAGCACCAGCAAAAATAAACAAGTGAGGCTACACCAGACTAGAAAGCTTCTGCACAGCAAAACAAAAAATCAACAAAATTAAAAGACAATCCAGAGAATAGGAAAAATATTTGCAACTATTTATTTGATAAGAGCTTAATATCCAAATATTTTGGATATTAAGAATTCATGTAACTCATTAGCAAAAATCATTATAATCCAGTCAAAAAATGAGAAAAAGACCTGAATAAAAATTTATGCAAAGATGATATACAAATGGCCAACAGATATATGAAAAGGGGCTCAAAATCAAAAACTAGTCATAAGGGAAATGCAAATCAAAACCACAAGATAACACCTGAGGTTTTTTTTTTTTAATTATTTTTTTTTTTTTTTCCAGTGGGTTTTGTCATACATTGATATGAATCAGCCATGGATTTACATGTATTCCCAATCCCGATCCCCCCTCCCACCTCCCTCTCCACCCGATTCCTCTGGGTCTTCCCAGTGCACCAGGCCGGAGCACTTGTCTCGTGCATCCCACCTGGGCTGGTGATCTGTTTCACCATAGATAGCATACATGCTGTTCTTTTGAAATATCCCACCCTCACATTCTCCCACAAAGTTCAAAAGTCTGTTCTGTATTTCTGTGTCTCTTTTTCTGTTCTGCATATAGGGTTATCGTTATCACCTTTCTAAATTCCATATACATGTGTCAGTATGCTGTAATGTTCTTTATCTTTCTGGCTTACTTCACTCTGTATAATGGGCTGCAGCTTCATCCATCTCATTAGGACTGGTTCAAATGAATTATTTTTAATGGCTGAGTAATATTCCATGGTGTATATGTACCACAGCTTCCTTATCCATTCATCTGCTGATGGGCATCTAGGTTGCTTCCATGTCCTGGCTATTATAAACAGTGCTGCGATGAACATTGGGGTGCACATGTCTCTTTCAGATCTGGTTTCCTCAGTGTGTATGCCCAGAAGTGGGATTGCTGGGTCATATGGCAGTTCTATTTCCAGTTTTTTAAGAAATCTCCACACTGTTTTCCATAGCGGCTGTACTAGTTTGCATTCCCACCAACAGTGTAAGAGGGTTCCCTTTTCTCCACACCCTCTCCAGCATTTATTGCTTGTAGACTTTTGGATAGCAGCCATCCTGACTGGCGTGTAATGGTACCTCATTGTGGTTTTGATTTGCATTTCTCTAATAATGAGTGATGTTGAGCATCTTTTCATGTGTTTGTTAGCCATCTGTATGTCTTCTTTGGAGAAATGTCTGTTTAGTTCTTTGGCCCATTTTTTGATTGGGTCATTTATTTTTCTGGAATTGAGCTGCAGGAGTTGCTTGTATATTTTTGAGATTAATCCTTTGTCTGTTTCTTCATTTGCTATTATTTTCTCCCAATCTGAGGGCTGTCTTTTCACCTTACTTATAGTTTCCTTTGTTGTGCAAAAGCTTTTAAGTTTCATTAGGTCCCATTTGTTTAGTTTTGCTTTTATTTCCAATATTCTGGGAGGTGGGTCATAGAGGATCTTGCTGTGATTTATGTCGGAGAGTGTTTTGCCTATGTTCTCCTCTAGGAGTTTTATAGTTTCTGGTCTTACATTTAGATCTTTAATCCATTTTGAGTTTATTTTGGTGTATGGTGTTAGAAAGTGTTCTAGTTTCATTCTTTTACAAGTGGTTGACCAGTTTTCCCAGCACCACTTGTTAAAGAGGTTGTCTTTTTTCCATTGTATATCTTTGCCTCCTTTGTCAAAGATAAGGTGTCCATAGGTTCGTGGATTTATCTCTGGGCTTTCTATTCTGTTCCATTGATCTATATTTCTGTCTTTGTGCCAGTACCATACTGTCTTGATGACTGTGGCTTTGTAGTAGAGTCTGAAGTCAGGCAGGTTGATTCCTCCAGCTCCATTCTTCTTTCTCAAGATTACTTTGGCTATTCGAGGTTTTTTGTATTTCCATACAAATTGTGAAATTCTTTGGTCTAGTTCTGTGAAAAATACCGTTGGTAGCTTGATAGGGATTGCATTGAATCTATAGACTGCTTTGGGTAGAATAGCCATTTTGACAATATTGATTCTTCCAATCCATGAACACGGTATGTTTCTCCATCTGTTTGTGTCCTCTTTGATTTCTTTCATCAGTGTTTTATAGTTTTCTATGTATAGGTCCTTTGTTTCTTTAGGTAGATATACTCCTAAGTATTTTATTCTTTTTGTTGCAATGGTGAATGGTATTGTTTCCTTAATTTCTCTGTCTGTTTTTTCATTGTTAGTATATAGGAATGCAAGGGATTTCTGTGTGTTAATTTTATATCCTGCAACTTTACTATATTCATTGATTAGCTCTAGTAATTTTCTGGTAGAGTCTTTAGGGTTTTCTATGTAGAGGATCATGTCATCTGCAAACAGTGAGAGTTTCACTTCTTCTTTTCCTATCTGGATTCCTTTTACTTCTTTTTCTACTCTGATTGCTGTGGCCAAAACTTCCAACACTATGTTGAATAGTAGTGGTGAGAGTCGGCACCCTTGTCTTGTTCCTGATTTCAGGGGAAATGCTTTCAATTTTTCACCATTGAGGGTGATGCTTGCTGTGGGTTTGTCATATATAGCTTTTATTATGTTGAGGTATGTTCCTTCTATTCCTGCTTTTTGGAGAGTTTTAATCATAAATGAGTGTTGAATTTTGTCAAAGGCTTTCTCTGCATCTATTGAGATAATCATATGGTTTTTATCTTTCAATTTGTTAATGTGGTGTATTACATTGATTGATTTGCGGATATTAAAGAATCCTTGCATTCCTGGGATAAAGCCCACTTGGTCATGGTGTATGATTTTTTTAATATGTTGTTGGATTCTGTTTGCTAGAATTTTGTTAAGGATTTTTGCATCTATGTTCACCAGTGATATTGGCCTGTAGTTTTCTTTTTTTGTGGCATCTTTGTCTGGTTTTGGAATTAGGGTGATGGTGGCCTCATAGAATGAGTTTGGAAGCTTACCTTCTTCTGCAATTTTCTGGAAGAGTTTGAGTAAGATAGGTGTTAGCTCTTCTCTAAATTTTTGGTAGAATTCAGCTGTGAAGCCATCTGGTCCTGGGCTTTTGTTTGCTGGAAGATTTTTGATGACAGTTTCGATTTCCTTGCTTGTGATGGTTCTGTTAAGATCTTCTATTTCTTCCTGATTCAGTTTTGGAAAGTTATACTTTCCTAAGAATTTGTCCATTTCATCCAAGTTGTCCATTTTATTGGCATAGAGCTGCTGGTAGTAGTCTCTTATGATCCTTTGTATTTCAGTGTTGTCTGTTGTGATCTCTCCATTTTCATTTCTAATTTTGTTAATTTGGTTTTTCTCTCTTTGTTTCTTAATGAGTCTTGCTAATGGTTTGTCAATTTTGTTTATTTTTTCAAAAAACCAGCTTTTAGCTTTGTTGATTTTTGCTCTGGTCTCTTTAGTTTATTTTGCATTTATTTCTGCCCTGATTTTTAAGATTTCTTTCCTTCTGCTAACTCTGGGGTTCTTCATTTCTTCCTTCTCTAATTGCTTTAGGTGTAGAGTTAGGTTATTTAATTGGTTTTTTTCCTGTTTCTTGATGTAAGCCTGTAATGCTATGAACCTTCCCCTTAGCACTGCTTTTACAGTGTCCCATAGGTTTTGGGTTGTTGTGTTTTCATTTTCATTCATTTCTATACATATATTGATTTCTTCTATGATTTGTTGGTTATTCAGAAGCGTGTTATTTAGCCTCCATATGTTTGAAGTTTTAACAATTTTTTCCCTGTAATTGAGATCTAATCTTACTGCACTGTGGTCAGAAAAGATGACTGGAATGATTTCAATTTTTTTGAATTTTCCAAGACCAGATTTATGGCCCAGGATGTGATCTATTCTGGAGAATGTTCCGTGTGCACTTGAGAAAAAGGTGAAGTTGATTGTTTTGGGGTGAAATGTCCTATAGATATCAATTAGGTCTAACTGGTCCATTGTGTCATTTAAGGTTTGTGTTTCCTTGTTAATTTTCTGTTTAGTTGATCTATCCATAGTTGTGAGTGGGGTATTAAAGTCTCCCACTATTATTGTGTTACTATTAATTTCCTCTTTCATACTCGTTAGCGTTTGCCGTACATATTGCGGTGCTCCTATGTTGGGTGCATATATATTTATAATTGTTATATCTTCTTTTTTGATTGATCCTTTGATCATTATGTAGTGTGCTTCTTTGTCTCTTTTCACTTCCTTTATTTGAAAGTCTATTTTATCTGATATGAGTATTGCGACTCCTGCTTTCTTTTGGTCTCCGTTTGCATGAAATATTTTTTTCCAGCCCTTCACTTTTAGTCTGTATGTGTCTCTTGCTTTGAGGTGGGTCTCTTGTAGACAGCATATATAGGGGTCTTGTTTTTGTATCCATTCAGCCAATCTTTGTCTTTTGGTTGGGGCATTCAACCCATTTACATTTAGGGTAATTATTGATAGGTGTGGTCCCGTTGCCATTTACTTTGTTGTTTTGGGTTCACGTTTATACGAGCTTTCTGCATTTCCTGTCTAGAGAAGATCCTTTAGCATTTGTTGAAGAGCTGGTTTGGTGGTGCTGAATTCTCTCAGCTTTTGCTTATCTGTAAAGCTTTTGAATTCTCCTTCATATCTGAATGAGATCCTTGCTGGATACAGTAATCTAGGTTGTAGGTTATTCTCTTTCATTACTTTCAGTACGTCCTGCCATTCCCTTCTGGCCTGGAGGGTTTCTATTGATAGATCAGCTGTTATCCTTATGGGAATCCCTTTGTGTGTTATTTGTTGTTTTTCCCTTGCTGCTTTTAATATTTGTTCTTTGTGTTTGATCTTTGTTAATTTGATTAATATGTGTCTTGGGGTGTTTCGCCTTGGGTTTATCCTGTTTGGGACTCTCTGGGTTTCTTGGACTTGGGTGGCTATTTCCTTCCCCATTTTAGGGAAGTTTTCAGCTATTATCTCCTCGAGTATTTTCTCATGGCCTTTCTTTTTGTCTTCTTCTTCTGGAACTCCTATGATTCGAATGTTGGGGCATTTCACAGTGTCCCAGAGGTCCCTGAGGTTGTCCTCATTTCTTTTGATCCTTTTTTCTTTTTTCCTCTCTGCTTCATTTATTTCCACCATTTTATCTTCTACCTCACTTATCCTATCTTCTGCCTCCGTTATTCTACTCTTGGTTCCCTCCAAAGTGTTTTTGATCTCATTCATTGCATTATTCATTTGTAATTGACTCTTTTTTATTTCTTCTAGGTCTTTATTAAACAGTTCTTGAATCTTTTCAATCTTTGTTTCCAGGCTATTTATCTGTAACTCCATTTTGTTTTCAAGATTTTGGATCATTTTTATTATCATTATTCTAAATTCTTTTTCAGGTAGATTCCCTATCTCCTCCTCTTTTGTTTGACTTGGTGGGCATTTTTCATGTTCCTTTACCTGTTGGGTATTTCTTTGCCTTTTCATCTTGTTTAGATTGCTGTATCTGGAGTGGGCTTTCTGTATTCTGGAGGTCTGTGGTTCCTTTTTGTTGTGGAGGATTAACCCAGTGGGTGGGGTTAGACGATTGGCTTGTCGAGATTTCCTGGTTAGGGAAGCTTGTGTCAGTGTTCTGGTGCGTGGAACTTGATTTCTTCTCTTTGGAGAGCAATGGAGTGCCCAGTAATGAGTTTTGAGATGGGTCTATGTGTTAGGTGTGACCTTGGGCAGCCTGTATGTTGATGTTCAGGGCTATGTTCCTGCGTTGCTGGAGAATTTGCGTGGTATGTCTTGCTCTAAAACTTATTGGCTCTTGGGTGGTGGTTGGTTTCAGTGTAGGTATGGAGGCTTTTGGACAGTCACTTATTACTTAAAGTTCCTTGTAGTCAGGAGTTTTCTGGTGTTCTCAGGTTTTGGGCTTAAGTCTCCTGCCTCTGGATTTCAGTTTTATTCTTCCTGTAGTCTCAGGACTTCTCCAACTATACAGCCCTGATAAGAAAACTTCTAGGTTAATGGCTAAAAGATTCTCCCCCGTTAGGGACACCCAGAGAGGTTCACAGAGTCACATGAAGAAGAGGAGAGGGATGAGGGAGATAGAGATGAACAGGAGGAGAAAAAGGGGGACTCAAGAGGAGAGAGACAGATCTACGCAGCTGTCTGTTCCCAGAATGTTCTCCGTAGCCCAGTCACCTACAAAGATTCACAGAATTGGATTGGGAAGAGAAGGGGAAAGGAGGAAATAGAGGTGTTCTGAGGTAGAAAACAGAGAGTCAAGATTGGGAGAGAATAATCTTCAGTTTAAAAATAGGGCTTCTCTTCTTTTTTTTTTTTTTTGTAAGGTTATAGTGTATTGAAAATGAAAATTAAGGAGTAGTAGAGGAGTACTAGAGGACTTTAAAAGAAATAAGAGAAAAAGAAAAATAGAAAATAGAAGAGAAAAAGGAAAGAAAAAAAAAAGAAAGAAAAAAAAAATTTTTTTTTCCCCCTAATTAAAAAATCGTAAAAGTCTATGGAAATGAAAGTTAAGGAGTAATGGGGGAGTAATAGGGGATTTTAAAGGAAAATAAAAGAGAAAAAATAAAAAAGAAAAAAGAAAAAAATTTAAAAAAATTAAAAAAAAATAAAAAGAGAGAAAAAAGTAAAATTATATCTAGGAGTTTCTCTGGAGCTGTTGCAGTCAGTGTGGGTTCGGCTCAGTTTCAGATAGCTCCTCGTTCCAGCTTACGCTTCTCGATATCTACAGGCTCCTCCGGTGTAGTCAGTGTTTCCTAGAGGGATTTTAATCTGTTGCACCAGTCCCTTCTGAAGCGGTTCCCTTTGTTTATTTGGCTTCTGTTTGCCGGTCTCTTCAGAGCCTCATTTCCGCCCTGACACAGGCAGGCGGAGGTGGACTCTTATTGAGGTAGCTAGTTCCGTCGCTCCGCGGGGAGGGGCTTGTGCTGCAGGGAGAGGCTGGCGCTGCCGGGACGGGCTGGCGCCGCGGGGAGGGGCTGGCGCTGCCGGGACGGGCGGACGCTGCCCTCTCCGTCTGCGCCGCTCAGGCTCCCGGCTGTTCTATATGGAGTGCGCCCCGCGCTGCGCGAGGTTCCAGCCTTCGGGTGTTCCACAAAAGCGCGGAACGAAAAACTGCGCCTGCTCTCTGTGCCTTCCCCGTCAGAGCGGTCCAGGCAGCCAGGGGCTCGGTGGGCGCACTCTCCCCAGGTGTGGCGCGCCCACTCCCTTCCGCGGACCCAGTCTCAGTTTCCGCTGGCGCCAGTCGGGTGCGCGCGCCTTCTGCCCTCCGCGTCCCCAGCCCCAGTCCCGCCCGCGCCGGTCGGGTGCCTGCGCCCTGTGTCTCGCCGCAACCTTCCCCTCCCCCCTGCCTCCTGCCTCCGGCGGGGCTGGGCCGGTCCGCAGCCTGTGAGCTCCTCTCTGGACCCTCTCGGTCTCTTTGTTCTGCGAACGGCCGGCAGTGTGTTCGGGCCGGTTAATTTACTCTCTCTCTTTTGGTCTCCCACAGTTAATGTTGGCAACTCACAGAAGCTCCCTAACACCTGAGGTTTTTCAGAATTATCATCATCAAACAAAAAGGGATATTAAATACTGAGCAGGATGCACAGAAAAGGGAACCCTTGTGAATTGTTGATGGGAATGTAAACTGGTACAACCACTGTGGAAAAGAGTATGAAATTTTTTTAAAAATGAAAAAGAGGACTACTATATGATCAAGAATTCCACTTCTGGGGCTCTACCTGAAGTTGAAGAGGTATCCCCTGTGTTCATTGCCGCATGATTTACAACAGCCAGGATATGGAAACTGAAGTGTTCATTAAAGGATGAAAGAACAAAATATCATTTGGCCAAAAAAAGAGAAGGATATCCTGCCATTTACATGGCTGGACCCTGACAGCATTAAGCTAAGAAAAGCTGGACAAGATAAATACTATATGCTCTCAGTTGTATGTGGAATCTAAAAACAAACAAAGCAAAATTCGAATTTATAGGAAAAGAGATTAGACTGTGATTACAGAGGCAGAGGGTGGGATTAGAGGGAATTGATACATAAGTACTAGTTATAAGGTAACTAGTTACAAAATTAAAAAGTACCAGGGATGCAATGTACAACATGAGGACTATAGTTAGTAATGCTCTGTGACATATTTGAAAACTGTTAAGAGAGTAGATCCTAAGAGTTCTCATAACAGGAATAAAAGAAACATTTTTTTCTTTTTTTTAATCTATATGAGGTGACTGATGTTCACTAAACTTACTGTGGTCATTTCACAATATATGCAAGTCAAATCATTGTGCACTATGTCTTAAACTTACACAGTATTATATGTCAGTTATAGCCTAATAAAACAAAAGAAAAAATAAAATTGTCTTTATTATACCTCAAGATATAAATGTTCATATGTCTGTATGGAGATAAGGAATATTCATAAATAAAGTTTAATTTAAAAACATTCTTGTTTATTCACTTTCATATTATCTATGGGTTCCCAGGTGGCACTAGAGGTGAAGAACCTGCCTCCAATGCAGGAGACATAAGAGATATCAGTTCCATCCCTGGGTTGGGAAGATCCCCTGGAGGAGGGCACGGCAACCCACTCCAGTATCCTTGCCTGGAGAATCCCATGGACAGAGGAGCCTAGCGGGCTCCAATCCATGGGGTCACAAAGAGTCAGACACGACTAAGCAACAGAGCACACACACACACAGTCATTCTGCCAACAACAGTAGAGTTGAGTGGTTGCAACAAAAATTATACAACCAAGCTTAAAAATATTTACTATCTGACCCTAGTTAACAAGTTGCCCACCCTGAGTTAACAGTACAGGTTGAAAGACCATTGGACAGCATGATCAAACCAGTCAATCCTAAAGGAAATCAACCCTCAACATTCATTGGAAGGACTGATGCTGAAGCTGAAGCTCCAATACTTTGGCCACCTGATTCGAAGAGCTGGCTCACTGGGAAAGACCCTGATGCTTGGCAATATTGAGGGCAGGAGAAGGGGGCAACAGAGGATTAGGTGGTTGGATGTCATCACCGTCTCAATGGACATGAGTTTGAACAGATTCCAGGAGATGGTTAAGGACAGGGAAGCCTGGTGTGCTGCAGTCCATGGGGTGGCAAAGAGTTGGACACGAATGAGCGGCTGAACAACAAAAATTAATTCATATGTGAGGAAGACAAAACATGTATAGATTATCTCACTGAACAAAGGCAAATGCCATGCTTTAAAAAGCAACATTGCAGAAGGTCTGTGGAATGCAGCACTTTAACATACCTAGTTGACTGAAATCTGCCAAGGAGGAGAGTTTATCCATTAGCAGTAGATAAGAGTTGTTGAGTGAGGCAATTTTCATTACTTCAGGGGTTTCTAGGAAACTGCTGTTTTAGGAATGTAACGCATCAGTCTCAGAGTTAGGGCTGCTGGTGACCCGTCGATGAGGATTCAGTTAAATTGGGTCCACACCACTTCCTCTGAATTTCTGTCTCCCTTTAAGTCTACTTCAGATTCCAGAAGAACTGAGTTGACCATGGGAATCTTGACTCACTTTTTGACTCCGTATCACCAACTGAATATCTGCTTAGGATATTGGCTGCATAGTAACATATAATCAACTATGTGTCAGACAGAGGAGAACGTCGAAAAGTGTGATGGCAACCAAAAAGCCATTAGGAAAATTGAAACCCAGTTTGTGTATAGTTTTCTTTTCACTCTGTGTGTGTGCTAAGTCACTTCAGTCGTGTCCAGCTCTTTGCAACCCTATGGGCTGTAGCCCACCAGGCTCTTCTGTCCATGGGATTCACCAGGCAAGAATATTGGAGTGGGTTGCCATGCCCTCCTCCAAGCTATCTTCCCAACTCAGGGATCGAACTAGTGTCTCTTAAGTCTCCTGCATTGGCAGGCAGGTTCTTTACCACTAGCACCACCTGGGAAGCCCAAGATCTAACCAAGGGAGTAAATTCCATGGTTAATAGCAGTTAACTTTAAATAATCAAGAGGTCTTTCCCCTAAGTTCATAATGGCTTTGTATTCTTCAAATGTTTATCCAGGCACAACATGATATTTTAGACATTGTGCAAGCTTTGCTGTGATTGGTTAATAAATAGTTCAGAGAAAAATCTATTACGCAGGACTATTGTTGCTGGCTGGGGCTTCCCTGGTGGCTCAGATGGTAAAGAATCCACCTGCAATGCAGCAGACTGGGGTTCAATCCCTGGTTGGGAAGATGCCCTGGAGAAGGGAAGAGCTACCCACTCCAGTACTCTTGCCCAGAGAATTCCATGAACAAAGGAGCCTGGTGGGCTGTAGCCCATGGGGTCACAGAGAGTCAGACATGACTGAGCGACTAACGCACATTGTTGCTGGTTAGGTCTAAGTTGGACGACTGGGCTACTGTACCTGGTTAAGTATAAGTTAGGTCTCTAACACTTAAGCTGATTCATCTGCTATCTGGGTCTTAGTCTTAAACTGAGGATCAGACATTCTAGTTTGGAAACTTTGAAACAAAGTAACTCTAACCCTAACCAAATACACTAGTAATATTCAATGTTACAGAAACATCCTGGTAAATATCAAGCTCTAGATAAATTAGTACTAATTTGAGTCAATTCCGGGAGTTGGTGATGGACAGGGAGGCCTGGCGTGCTGTGATTCATGGGGTCGCAGAGAGTCAGACACACTGAGCAACTGAACTGAACTGAACTAAGCTGAAGAGGAAGGGCGCCTTTGAATACATGAGAAGGTAAAATGGCCTTATCAAAAGTATAGGTCATGTTTTGATGTGGCAAGCCCAGGAGGGCCATCCGAACAACAGATCTAGGTACACACACACACCATGCGAGTTGCATCTGGAAGGTATACAAATGTGCTGTTTATGAGAAACAATTGCTATCCATTGCCTTGCTGATTTGATTATGGTAAAGGACAAAAATTGGTGAATTAAACAGATCTTGTAATGATCTCTGCATAGCTTCACGAGAAATAACTGGACCATAGCTTGCATAATTCCAAGTCCATTTTAACCCCTTTCCTATGAATTTCTTTGAGGATCTATAAGATATATTAATAATAAGTGTTAATTATTGTGGTTATATTTCTATGTTGACTATAAAATGGAATGTGGATATATATGCATATGGCTATAACAACTTTACAAGAGAATTCTGGGGCCAGATGTCCACCCAAGAGTTGAAAGTTTTGCTGTTAACCACTAAAATTGTTTGGAAATGATAGTTAGGGAACATGAAGAATTTAAGTGAAAGAACTTAATAGAAAAAGGGACAGAAAAGTATGATAAATGGTACAGTCAAGAATATTCATTTTTCACTGTGAAATAAAACTAAGAAGACAATTCTTCAGTTAGACTTAATACTAAACCTCCCCAGTGGGTTTTATTTTAAACAAGCTGGATATCACTTACTATAATCTAACAATATTCATTAATCTGCAACCAAGTTTTTCTGTCCGAGTTATAACTTCAACAAGAGTCTAGAGCTTTCTTTAAAAGCCAGGACATTTAAAAGCATAGAAGTTAAATTCCTTTGTAGTCTAGGAATTTTTGAGTTATCTTATCCTGGGAGTATGGAAGTGTTAATAAATACACTCCACAAGCCAATCGAAATAGGAACGCCTTTAAATATGAACCTTTATAATGTACTCTATTAATCCCCTACCAAAAAAGTAAAAGTATTTCCACCTATTTGCTCAGAAAACCATGAACACTCACAAAGTAAAGGAATCTTATCAACATCCTGGTTAGGTAGGGAAATTTGGAGGTCAGTATTCTCTATAGAAAAGTCATTTTTCCCTGGTACTGATTCTTGGGCAGCTATCTTAATCTGGGAACAAAATTTCCTAAATTCAACATAAGGAGGTTATAGTTAGGGCCATTTCTCCCTATTTCGTAGAAACTATCTTCTCTAACATTATTCCAACGGGACTGTGCATTAAGATAGCGTCTGGACTCTAAAGGTTTTTTCCCCCACTTTTTTCTAACCACTCAAAGGTTTTCTCCACATCTGATTTAGCTCATTTGTGAATTTCTTTAAAATCATTCTATTACATTCAAGAGAGATGAAAAGTTTACGCACTCAGAATGCTTCAGATTTTTCAGGTCTTAATGAAGGTCCATGAAACTCAGGAGAAACCAGAAGTAATACTTTCTATTCAACCAGCATTTTCTTTTCAATACATTTTCATTCCTTATTTTAGTATAGTTCCATTGCTTATATATTTTATGTAGCACAGTTTGTATCTGTTAATCCCATCTTCCTAATTTACCCCATATTTTTTATTCAAGCATTGTAAAACAAAAAAGGAAAACTCACTTGGAATTCAGAAATGTCTGTTTTTCAATCCAAATAGAAATTAGATTGATTCTAAATTCTTTTCATCTTTGTGTACAGTTCTCTTTCAATGGCACATACGGCTCAATAAGAGATTCCTGAAGTGCACAGAAATGACAGCTTGTTGTGACTAATTTCTAAAGGTTCTAGGGGAGAGAGAAAAAGAGTGCATGCCTATACACAGCTGAGACAGAAACAGAGATCTGGCCATAGACACAAAAGGTGCTGTAAATATGAAGAGACCATTGAAAAACATGTTTTTTTATGAAAAAAGGGCTTTTTAAGTTTTTTGTTTATTTGTTTACAGACACATACAGAGAAAATCAGTAACTTCAGTTGCACATTTGTATCAAAAGCAAACACACTGTAGGTCAGTTATTTTGCCCTTGGAAATTTTCAAAGACTTTCACGGTGAGACATCCTACCTAGACGTTACAGCTACACCAGCACCTCCAGGTGATGGACGCCGAGAGTCCTAGAGAGCAGCAGTCCCCAGCGTTTCAGGCGCCAAGGACCACTTTCATGGAACACACTTCTTCCACAGACCGGGGGTGGGGTGGGAGGGAGAGCGGATGGTTTGGGGATGAATCAAGCACATGACATTTATTGTGCACTTTATTTCTATTATTATTATATCAGCTCCACCTCAGATCCCTAGGTCGGGAAGATCTGCTGGAGAAGGGAATGGCAACCCACTTCAGTAGCCTTGACTGGGAAATCCCGTGGACAGAGGAGCCTAGCAGGCTGCAGTCCATGGGGTCGCAAAGAGTCGGACACAACTTAGCAACTCAACAACAATGGAGAAAACCAGTAGCTTCAGTTGCACATTTGTATGAAAAGCACATCAGTGGACATTGTAGATCCATTGCTTTATTCTGCCTTAGGAAATTTCATAGACTTTCATATGTAAACATCGGTTTCACAGCTGGAACATCCTATGTAGACACTGCAGACAAAGAATTTACCAAAAAGGGAAAAGCAAAGGAAACGACACAAGCGACTTAACCTCGTGACTGAACTCACTAGTCACTGGCCTGAGTAAACGCAGTCAGATTAACGGCAAAGAGACAGATGGCTCAGATGCCAAACGACACTAGAATCATCACGACAGACCTGCAAGGATCCTAGCATCAAGAGACAGCCAGATGACTCCTGACACTTAACAGCTATCAGATTCCCTGCTGTTGGACCATGAAATTACAAAGACCAGATGAGCAGAGTAAAACAACACTTTCCCTACTACTGCCACGAATAGAAGGAATGGAATGACCATGCAAAAATTATAACCGGCACAAAACTACACAGGGCCAGGAAACAAATCCCATTCATGCATGTTAAAACTTACCTGCTTAATAGGCAGATCTCCTCAAGATAAAAAGAGGATGAAAAACAGAGCAATCAGTGGTAAGCCATGAATGTAGCAGTACAGAGTTAAATCCAATGGATAATGAGAGGCTGTTTAGTAATACCATTGCACTGTAACTGCTAAATACATTTACAGAATTCATTTTATCTTACAGGCTCTAGAAAATACTCTTTGACTAGAAAATGAGTCATTTGACTTAAAAATTGAAAAATAATTTGCTAATTATTTTACAACATACCAAGAAAATTTAAACTCCAATAAAAAAGTAACAAGGGGTTAGTAAAATGATTAGATAAAATATATTAAAAATTATTTCATTTATATTAATAAGAATTTCAAAAAAATTGTTATGAAGTACTGATTTATAAAAATAAAAATATTAAAGGCTGCGCATACACATATCAACTAACCACTTCAAACAAAAATTTCAATTGTGTCAAATACCTTTGTTTTGAAGTGCTGGACTAGAAGTTCGGCCAATTTCTTCCCTACACATACAAGTGTTGTTCAGTTTTTCTGCCGTCAACATGTATTATTTAAAAGTATGATGTAGGTATGTATGCACTCAGTTGCTAAGTTGTGTCCAACTCTTTTGTGACCGCATGGACTACAGCCCACCAAGCCCCCTGTCCATGGGCTTTTCCAGGCAAGAATACTGGAATGGGTTGCCATTTCCTCCCCCAGGGGATCTTCCTGACTCAGGGATTGAACCCACGTCTCCTCCGTCTCCTGCATTGGCAGGTGGGTTCTTTATCACTGAGCCGCTCCAGTCGTCTAGGAGGAGGGTGGGAGGACAATGCCAGGGAAGCAGTGATGACTGTACTGGTATAAAATGGTACAAATTGATTTATCAGGTAACGATAGAAAATATGAGAACTTTGATTTATATATAAAGACTTCTTGTCCTTATGTTAGAGAAATGTTTATCACTTATAGCAAGCCAACTATCCTGGAAGCTCTACCACAAGGAGGGAACTTGTGGGTGACATTCTCAATTATTTGTCCACTTTTAATGGATTGTTTTACACTTCATTTCTGCCTCAATAAATGGATTTGAAGATTATATCATATCAATTGATAGAAACAATGCAATACTTTGTAATCAGACAGTAAGTAATCATAACTTTGTTCTACACAGATATTTATTGTGTAGTGGCAAAGTGTTTTTTTTAAAGTAATAGACCTTAAAGATAAATTATACATTTTTAATTTTCCAAAATATTTTATAAAATAAAAAACAATTATCCTAAATTGGTCTTTTCTGTAATAAAAAGAGGTAGTCAGTGGTTTATGATCTACAGCTATTGGGGAAAAAAACACAAATGGAATTTTTACTTTCAAGTTAAACATGACATTTTTAACATTAACATTTCCTGCTTTTAAAAGGAAACTTATAAAAGACATAGTATCTTTTGGTTTGTTTGTAGGAACATCACTAACATAGAACTGACATCAAAGAAGATGGGAATTTATGAGCCAAATTGCGACAAAAATCTGTGTATAGTTGGTTGAAGGAGAATGTCCCAGAATCTAACATAGCATTTCTGAGTACCTGCTTGACACAAAGAAGCTTTTTAACAGATGTCTGTTAAATAAGTGACATGCAGGCACAGAAAGTCTGTATTTCTATATTTCCTATAATGTCTCAGGCCTGGCACATCACTCATTTTAGGTACCAATAAATTGCTAGAGTCAGGTGGTCAAAGATTACCAGAGTTGAATGGATTACAGGATTCTTTTTTTTTTTTTTTTTTTTCAGATAAATTAAATGACTTTTTCAAGAACATAACTCTTTCACCTGATTCTCACATAGCCCTGAGGAGTCTGGGTGTTAATTTCAAAATGCATAAATATTTTTCTATTCTCACTTCCTCCTTGGAGAGACACTCTGATGTTCTGGGAGAGCACAGACTGACATCAAACTCCCAGCCTCAGTTCCAGTCCTCCTTATCAGTTATCTGCTCTGCAAACTTCAGCGGGTTACTTACCCTGTGAGCCTCAGTCTCCCCAACTGCCGAGACTGTCAGTGACCTGACACATATGCAGACAGTAGATAGAATGCACAGAGCAACGTCGGTTTTGCTTTTGCTTGTTGTTATTCCATAACTGTCTGCTGCCATGGGATAGTCCCCAGATTATGGTCTGGGAAACTAGCAGCCCTTGTTAGGAAAGCATTACTGAGCTCCCTGTAGGGAAGCCTGGACTTGCCTGCAGCACTTCGGGCTCTATCTCTTTGTTCCATTCATCTTTCAGCTGTGAGTGGATTTTCTTCTCTTAATATTAGTTTGGCTATTTTACCATGGACAAATTCCCCAGCTACCTCTGTGTGTATAACCTAGTCTCTCTCAAAGGAGAAACGGTGCTCTTCCCCGACGAGAGAAAACACACTTTTCAGAGGTGCTCGGAACGCTGTGTTATCACCTCCCGTCTTGTTTGCTCGATGGCAAAACCTAAGGTGTCTCATTTTGATTTTTTTCTATTCTTTATCTCCCACCCAGAAGGAGCTCACCCGACACCTCCTGCTTCAGAAAAATTGCTTTCTGATTCTGTGAAAACATTTACTCTCAAGTACACACCTCAGACCTTCCTGTTTTTCTGAGCAGATAGTTCGCTTTGTTGCTTTTCAACTTTGGAGGAAAAATTCAGTGAATCTCAGCAAGCTGTACATCCTGTCATTTACAAATGCTTCAGATTGAGGTAAATGTAGATGCTTATTGAGCACCCAAAATAAACCAAGTCCTATACTTAGAGTTTAAAGATAAACAGATCACAGACTCTCGCTCTCAAGTTCACACAGGAGACCAAAGTGACAGCCATCACACGGCAGGGCCAAGAATGCCATGGTAGAGAGGCAGGTCTAATTCTTAGCCAGAGCCTTTTTATTTGATTATTTCTATCCTGCTCTGCTTCAGAAAAGATTTACACTTTTTCAAGCTGATGTAACTTGCACTCTTCAGAATTTTATATCTTTCCTAGTACATTTACTGTGTTTTGGATCACTTTAGCTTATGTTTTACCTGTGCAAGAGAATAAGCACTGAACCAGAGTTAGCCAGAACGCTGACAAAATGCAGTCATTCGATACCCATTTCCGAGAGAACATTAGGGAAGAAAGAACAATCCAGAAGAAAACACCCATGGCTGATAAGAACCTGCCAATAAGGTGACCGGATGGGAGCTGTTTCCACTGAAGAGAATACTATGAGAGCTGGTGTGTTAGTTTTCTATCGTTACATAACAAATTACCACTGACTTTGCAGCTTTGAACAACAGCTGTTTATTATTACACTCTAAGTCAGAAGTCCATCCTGACTAAGCGGGTTTCTTTATTCAGGGTCTCACACTCAAGTTGTGAGATGGGTCAAGTTTCCTATTAGAAGCTCTGGGAGAAAAATCCACTTCCGAGCTCATTCAGGTTGTTGACAGAATTCGTTTCCTTGAGGCTGTGTGCCAGAGTTCCTGTTTTCTGGCTGGACATTGGCCTCAGATCCTTACAAGTCAACTTTGTCTAATTTAAAGCCAAGCTTAGACCATCTCTCTCCCATGGAATCCATCTCCGGCTTCAAACCTCAGACATCGGGAAGAGCCCAGTCCCTCTTCCCTAATTCAGTGTGTTTAAATTGAAGCATAGTTGATTCCCAATGCTGTGTTAGTTTCACATGTGCAGGACAGTGATTACACACACACATTCTTCAGATGTTTTTCCCTTATGCATTATTACAAAATACCAAAGTTCCTGTGCTACATAATCAGTCCTTGTTAGTTATATGCTTTATTTATATTAGCATGTATACATTAATCGCAACCTCCTAATTTATCCCTCCCTGCTTTTCCCCTTTGGTAACCCATAAGTTTGTTTTCTATGTTTGTGGGTCTACTTCTGTTTCTAAATAATTTCACCTGTATCTTTTTTAATTTTAGATTCCACATATAAGTGATCTTTGTCATTCTCTGCTTGACATAGTTCACTTATTATGGTAATCTCTACGTCTATCCAAGTTACTGCAAGTGGCATTATTTCATTCTTCATGGTTGAATAATAATATTCCATTGTGTAAATACACCACATCTTTTTTATCTGTTCATCTGTCAATGGACATTTAGATTGCTTCCTTGTCTTACCTATTGTAAACAGTGCTGCAAAAAACACTGAGATGCATGTATCTTTTTGAATTATAGTTTTATTCAGAGGTATGTCCAGGAGTGGGATTTCAAGACCATATGTGCTATGTGCTAATTTACTTCAGTTGTGTCCAACTCTGTGTGATCCTATGGACTGTAGACAGCCAGGCTCCTGTATCCATGGAATTCTCCAGACAAGAATAATGGAGTGGGTTGCCATTTCCTTCTCCAGGGGATCTTCTGGACCCAGGGATCTAACCCACATCTCTTAAGTCTCCTGCATTGGCAGGCAGGTTCTTTACCACTAGCACCACCTGGGAAACCTGTATGGTAACTCCATGTTTAGATTTTTCCAGTCCCTTTAAAGGAGTCATCAGATTGTGGCATATTCACAAAAGGCAGTCTCCCTTTCTTAAAGTCAACATGCCATATGACATAAACTCATCCTAAGAGTACTATCCCATCATGTTCAGTCATACCCACACTCAAAATAAGAGGATTGTATAGCACATAGACACCAGGAGGAGGGAAATTTGAGGGCCATTTTAGCATGTCACCAACCACAGCTGGGTTCCTCTTCTGGTATTGAGAGTGTAACACATCTTAAGGACTCTAGGTGAGGAAAGGCAGGTAATTGTGGACAGAGGACTGAGTGGGTTATAGGGTCTCAGAGACAGAAAAACATACCAAGAAAAATAGTATAAGAAGTCTATGCATTTTCAGATCAGAGATTATGCTGTCAGGATGAGAGATTAAATTGAAGCAAGTATTCTCAGATGAATTAGAGCTCTTGGATATACAGGTTCGATTCCTGGGTCAGGAAGATCCCCTGGAGAAGGAAATGGCAACCCACTCCAGTATTCTTGCCTGGGAAATCCCACGGACAGAGGAGCCTGGCAGGCTACAGTCCACGGAGTCTCAAAGAGCAGGACACAACTCAAAACAGGCTTAACAGAGACTGAGCTCTCTTTGCAAGAAAAAAGCAAAACAGGCTTTGGGGTCCCCATTCCAACAATCCACCAAGTATCCTCACAAGATGCTGTATTCAAATTAAAGTTGGAAATAAATATATACCTAGCCCTGGTGTCTAATCAGAAATGCACAAATTTAAGAAGAAACATTTGGAAAAAACTAAAGCGGGGGCAGGAGAGAAACCTTCATGTGTTTGAAAGGCCACTGCAGAGATGAGGAAGCAGATTTATCAGCTCGTTCCAGGGACAGTGGTGTGCCAGCAAAGACATAACAACCAGCTGCCCCAAGATTCCCTGATTAACAGCAGCCTTTATAGATTCCCTTTTCACACTGTTCATGGGCTTCTCAAGGCAAGAATACTGAAGTGGTTTGCCAGTGCCTTCTACAGTAAGATAAAAGAGATAGGAAACAGAGACATAAGAAAGCCTTCCTCAGTGCTCAATAAAAAGAAACAGAGAAAACAATAGAATGGGAAAGGCCACATATTTCTTCAAGAAAATTAGTGATACCAAGGGAACATTTCATGCAAAGATGAAACAATAAATGGCAGAAACGGTATGGACCTAACAGAAGCAGAAGATATTAAAAAGAGGTGGCAAGAATACACAGAAGAACTACACAAAAAAAGATCTTCATGACCCAGATGACCACGATGTTATGATCACTCACCTAGAGCCAGACAATCTGGAATGTGAAGTCAAGTGGGCCTTAGGAAAAATCACTACGAACAAAGTTAGTGGAGGTGATGGAATTCCAGTTGAGCTATTTCAAATCCTAAAAGATGATGCTGTGAAAGTGCTATACTCAATATGCCCAGCAAATCTGGAGAACTCAGCAGTGGAGACAGGACTGGAAAAGGTTGGTTTCCATTCCAATCCCAGAGAAAGGCAATGTCAAAGAATGCTCCAACTACCCCACAATTGCACTAATCTCACACACTAGCAAAGTAATGCTCAAAATTCTCCAAGCTAGGCTTCAACAGTACGTGAACCATGAAATTCCAGATGTTAAAGCTGGATTTAGAAAAGGCAGAGGAACCAGAGATCAAATCGCCAACATCTGCTGGATCATTGAAGAAGCAAAAGAGTTCCAGAAAAAACATCTATTTCTGCTTTACTGACTATGCCAAAGCCTTTGACTGTGTGGATCACAACAAACTGTGGAGAATTCTTCAAGAGATGTGAATACCAGACCACCTTACCTGTCTCCTGAAAAATCTGTATGCAGGTCAAGAAGCTACAGTTAGAACTGGACATGGAACAACAGACCGGTTCCAAATAGGAAAAGAAGTAGGTCAAGGCTGTATATTGTCACCCTGCTTATTTAACTTATATGCAGAGTATATCACATGAAATGCCAGGCTGGATGAAGCACAAGCTGGAATCAAGATTGCCAGGAGAAATATCAATAACTTCAGATATGCAGATACACCACCCTTATGGCAGAAAGCAAAGAAGAACTAAAGAGCCTCTTGATGAAAGGGGAAGAGAAGAGTGAAAAACTTGGCTTAAAACTCAACATTCAGAAAACTAAGATTATGGTATCTGGTCCCATCACTTCATCGCAAATAGATGGGGAAACAATGGAAACAGTGACAGACTTTATTTTCTTGGACTCCAAAATCACTGCAGATGGTGACTGTAGCCATGAAATTAAAA
Source organism: Dama dama (assembly GCF_033118175.1). Taxonomy (NCBI): domain Eukaryota; kingdom Metazoa; phylum Chordata; class Mammalia; order Artiodactyla; family Cervidae; genus Dama; species Dama dama. Next base: position 25,368,272 of record NC_083709.1, read on the forward strand.
GATGCTTGCTCCTTGGAAGAAAAGCTATAACAAACCTAGAGAGCATATTAAGAAGCAAAGACATTACTTTGCCAACAAAGGTCCGTCTAGTCAAAACTATGGTTTTTCCAGTAGTCATGTATGTATGTGAGAGTTGTACCATAAAGAAAGCTGAGTGCCAAAGAACTGATGCTTTTGAACTGTGGTGCTGGAGAAGACTCTTGAGAGTCCCCTGGACTGCAAGGAGATCAAATCAGTCAATCCTAAAGGATATCAGTCCTGAATATTCATTGGAAGGACCGATACTGAAACTGAAAAAAAACTTCAATACTTTGGCCACCTGATGCAAAGAACTGACTTATTTGAAAAGACCTGGATGCTGGGAAAGATTGAAGGCAGGAGAAGGGGATGATAGAGGATGAGATAGTTGAATGGCATAACCGACTTGATGGACATGAGTTTGAGCAAGCTCCAGGAGTTGGTGATGGACAGGGAAGCCTGGCATGGTGCAGTCCATGGCATTGCCAAGAGTTGGACAGGACTGAGAGACTGAACTGAACTTATAGATTCCCCTTTCTGAATAATCTCACTGGGGCAGATTTCAGCTCTAATCTGATGTCACACAGACTTATAAAGAGGGCAACTTCAGGAGGAAAAAAACTATAGAATGGATTTTCACTGAGGCATTAAAAACATGGCAAAGCTGGGCAATGAAACTTATTCAAAAACTAGGAGTTGCCAGTACTCTGGGTAACTAGAGATCTTGATGCTGCCAGAGGTACCTATAAAAGGAACCTAATATTGGAAGGTTATAAAGATAGGGTGTGAAAATGGAAGGGTAAAAGGCATCTGGCAATTTCCCGTTCTCTCAACAGGATCTCCAGCAAGCTCTCTCTTACTTCCAGGTAAGACATTTTCTCATCACCAGCTGAGGCACAGAGTCTCCAGGATTCCCCTGGTGAACAATCAAAGGCCATGCCAAAAGGTCATCTCTGTTCTTTTCCTACATCTGAAACCTCTAGGCACTGTCACCTTTTTCTGTGTAGACATTTTAGGCTGGGAATTTTCAAACTGTCCTTTGTGAAAAATTACATTCTTGGCAATTTTCTTCACCACTGTCTTCCCAAGATTAGAACTATAAATAATAGAAAAACTTAATTATCAATGTCTTTCTTAAAAACAGTGTTTAGAGATGTAGTGTTTAAATCTCCATAAAATTACACCTTTGAAATTGCTTAATTGTGTTTTTCCTGCCAATTTAAATTGCTCATGAAAGGAAGGATTTTTAAATATATACTTTCTAATTCTTTCCTTGACTCATCGCAACAGCATTGCTTTTGCTCTAGAAGATAGCAGTGCTTGTACAAATACTGCCAACATCAGCAAATTGAGGTTAAGCCCACAGTGGTGTAGGAGGGAGAGGGAGGAAACACTTCAATCTCCTGGTTTGGTTTAATTTATGTCTAATGGATTAAAAAAAAAAAAAGCCAACACCCACCTAAAAGTTTGGTTCTTACTCAAAATCTTGCAGTTAAGGCACGTAATAATAGTTATAAAAGGTTCATTGGATCTCCTTACAAAGATGTTGCTCTCTAGGGCACTGGGACCTGGCTTTCTCCTTAATTGCAATTATTACTGTATTAGGCTTACTTATTTGTATAATAAAAATAATCATTTGCATTTATATAATTCCTTTCTTCCTAGGAGCTCATTCTAATGAAGCATATCGCACCTGCAAAAAAATATCCTGTCACCTGTACAAACTTAAGAGCCAGCAGTCTGGTAGACTTGTAACTTTATAGAAATGTTCATTGAAAACTCTTTCCTTGTGTGCCTAATAGCCCAATCCACAAATAGACCAGCTTCAGAGATACATTAAGTGCTATCTACTTTCACAAAAAGGCTGCCTTCCCATGTTCTGTGAGCTACCATAACCAGTCAAGCAGTTGTACTACATGCAACTTTACATGACTCGATGGACATGAGTTTGAGTTAACTTCAGGAGTTGGTGATGGACAGGGAGGCCTGGCGTGCTGCGATTCAAGGGGTCACAAAGAGTCAGACATGACTGAGCAACTGAACTGAGGGCAAGAAAGCAATGGAATAACTAAGAAGTACCGGGTGCTTTAAGAATGAGAATTTGTGACTGAAAAGAAATGCTAAAAAGTGTTTAAAACTTAGCCTCCAGAAGATAGGATAAGTGAGGTAGAAGATAGAATGGTAGAAATAAATGAAAGAGAGAGGAAAAAAGAAAAAAGAATTAAAAGAAATGAAGACAACCTCAGAGACCTCTGGGACAATGCAAAACACCCCAACATTGGAATCATAGGAGTCCCAGAAGAAAACGACCAAAAAAAGACCATGAGAAAATACTTGAGGAGATAATAGTTGAAAACTCCCCTAAAATGGGGAAGGAAATAATCACCCAAATCCAAGAAACCCAGAGAGTCCCAAACAGGATAAACCCAAGGCAAAACACCCCAAGACACATATTAATCAAATTAACAAAAATCAAACGCAAAGAACAAATATTAAAAGCAGCAAGGGAAAAGCAACAAATAACACACAAGGGGATTCCCAAAAGGATAACAGCTGATTTTTAAATAGAAACTCTTCAGGCAGAAGGGAGTGGCAGGACATACTTAAAGTGATTAAAGACAAAAACCTACAGCCAAAATTACTATACCCAGCAAGGATCTCATTCAAACATGAAGAAGAAATCAAAAGCTTTACAGACAAGCAAAAGCTGAGAGAATTCAGCACCACCAAGCCAGCTCTCTAACAAATGCTAAAGGATCTTCTCTAGACAGGAAACACAGAAAGGTTGTATAAACTCGAACCCAAAACAACAAAGCAAATGGCAATGGGATCATACTTATCAATAATTACCTTAAATGTAAGTGGGTTGAATGCCCCAACCAAAAGACAAAGACTGGCTGAATGGATACAAAAACAAGACCCCTATATATGCTGTCTACAACAGACCCACCTCAAAACAAGGGACACATACAGGCTGAAAGTGAAGGGCTGGAAAAAGATATTCCATGCAAATAGAGACCAAAAGAAAGCAGGAGTCACAATACTCATATCAGATAAAATAGACTTAAAACAAAAGCTATGAAAAGAGACAAAGAAGGATACTACATACTGCTCAAAGGATCAATCCAAGAAGAAGATATAACAATTATAAATATATATGCACCCAACATGTGGAGCACCACAACATGTAAGACAAATGCTAACAAGTATGAAAGGGGAAATTAACAATAACACAACAACAGTGGCAGACTTTAATACCCCACTCACACCTATGGAATAGATCAACTAAACAAAATTCACAAAGAAACACAAACTTTAAATGATATAATAAACCCGTTAGACCTAACTGATATCTAGGGGACATTTCACCCCAAAACAATGAATTCCACCTTTTTCTCAAGTGCACACGGAACCTTCTCCAGGATAGGTCACATCCTGGGCCATAAATCTAGCCTTGGTAAATTCAAAAAAACTGAAATCATTCCAAGCATCTTTTCTGACCACAATGCAGTAAGATTAGATGTCAATTACAGGAGAAAAACTATTTAAAATTCCAACATATGGAGGATGAACAACACACTGCTGAATAACCAACAAATCACAGAAGAAATCAAAAAAGAAATCAAAATATGCATAGCAACAAATGACAATAAAATTGCCAAACTATTAGCCAGACTCATCAAGAAACAAAGGGAGAAGAATCAAATCAACAAAATTAGAAATGAAAATGGAAAGATCACAACAGACAACACAGAAATACAAAGGATCATAAGAGACTACAATAAGCAACTATATGCCAATAAAATTGACAACTTAGAAGAAATGGAAAAATTCTTAGAAAAGTACAACTTTCCAAAACAGAACCAGGAACACATAGAAAATCTTAACAGACCCATCACAAGCATGGAAATTGAAACTGTAACCAGAAATCTTCCAGCAAACAAAAGCCCAGGACCAGACGGCTTCACAGCTGAATTCTACCAAAAATTTAGAGAAGAGCAAACACCTATCTTACTCAAACTCTCAGAAAATTGCAGAGGAAGGCAAACTTTCAAACTCATTCTATGAGGCCACCATCACCCTAATATCAAAACCTGACAAAGATGCTATAAAAAAAAGAAAACTATAGGCCAACATCACTGATGAACATAGGTGCAAAAATCCTTAACAAAATTCTAGCAAACAGAATCCAACAATATATTAAAAAGATCATACATCATGACCAAGTGGGATTTATCCTAGGGATGCAAGGATTCTTCAATATCTGCAAATCAATCAACGCAATACACCACATTAACAAATTGAAAAATAAAAACTATGTGATTATCTCAACAGATGTAAAGAAAACCTTTGACAAAATTCAACATCCATTTATGATTAAAAAAAAAAAAAAATCCCTCCAGAAAGCAGGAATAGAAGGAACATACCTCAACATAATAAAAACTATATATGACAAACCCACAGGAAACATTATCCTCAAAGGTGAAAAACTGAAAGCATTTCCCCTAAGGTCAGGAGCAAGACAAGGGTGCCCACTCTCACCACTACTGTTCAACATAGTTTTGGAAGTTTTGGCCACAGCAATCAGAGCAGAAAAAGAAATAAAAGGAATCCAGATTGGAAAAGAAGAAGTAAAACTCTCACTGGTTGCAGATGACATGATCCTCCACAAAGAAAACCCTAAAGACTTCACCAGAAAATTACTAGAGCTAATCAATGAATATAGTAAAGTTGCAGGATATAAAATTAACACAAAGAAACTCCTTGCATTCCTATACACTAACAATGAGAAAACAGAAAAAGAAATTAAAGAAACAATTCCATTCACCATTGCAATGAAAAGAATAAAATAGTTAGGAATATATTTACCTAAAGAAACAAATACCTATACATAGAAAACTATAAAACACTGGTGAAAGAAATCAAAGAGGACACAAAAAGATGGAGAAACATACTGTGTTTATGGATAGGAAGAATCAATACAGTGAAAATGACTATACTACCCAAAGCAATCTATAGAGTCAATGAAATCCCTACCAAGCTACCAACGGTATTTTTCACAGAACTAGAACAAATAATTTCACAATTTGTATGGAAAAACAAAAAACCTCAAATAGCCAAAGTAATATTGAGAAAGAAGAATGGAACTGGAGGAATCAACCTGCCTGACTACAAAGTCACAGTCATCAAGACAGTATGGTACTGGCACAAAGACAGAAAAATAGATCAATGGAACAGAATAGAAAGCCCAGAGGTAAATCCACAAACCTATGGACACCTTATCTTCAACAAAGGAGGCAAGAATATACAATGGAAAAAAGACAACCTCTTTAACAAGTGGTGCTGGGAAAACTGGTCAACCACTTGTAAAAGAATGAAACTAGAACATTTTCTAACACAATACACAAAAATAAACTCAAAATGGATTAAAGATCTAAATGCAAGGCCAGAAACTATAAAACTCCTAGAGGAGAACATAGGCAAAACACTCTCCGACATAAATCACAGCAGGATCCTCTATGACCCACCTCCCAGAATATTGGAAATAAAAGCAAAACTAAACAAATGGGACCTAATGAAACTTAAAAGCTTTTGCACAACAAAGGAAACTATAAGCAAGGTGAAAACACAGCCCTCAGATTGGGAGAAAATAATAGCAAATGAAGAAACAGACAAAGGATTAATCTCAAAAATATACAAGCAACTCCTGCAGCTCAATTCCAGAAAAATATATGACCCAATCAAAAAATGGACCAAAGAACTAAACAGACATTGCTCCAAAGAAGACATACAGATGGCTAACAAACACATGAAAAATGCTCAACATCACTCATTATCAGAGAAATGCAAATCAAAACCACAGTGAGGTACCATTACACGCCAGTCAGGATGGCTGCTATCCAAAAGCCTACAAGCAATAAATGCTGGAGAGGGTGTGGAGAAAAGGGACCCCTCTTACACTGTTGGTAGGAATGCAAACTAGTACAGCCGCTATGGAGAACAGTGTGGAGATTTCTTAAAAAACTGGAAATAGAACTGCCATATGACCCAGCAATACCACTCCTGGGCATACACACTGAGGAAACCAGATCTGAAAGAAACACGTGCACCCCAATGTTCATCGCAGCACTGTTTATAATAGCCAGGACATGGAAGCAACCTAGATGCCCATCAGCAGATGAATGGATAAGGAAGCTGTGGCACATATACACTATGGAATTTTACTCAGCCATTAAAAAGAATTCATTTGAATCAGTTCTAATGAGATGGATGAAACTGGAGCCCATTATACAGAGTGAAGTAAGCCAGAAAGATAAAGACCATTACAGTATACTAACGCATATATATGGAATTTAGAAAGATGGTAACGATAACCCTATATGCAAAACAGAAAAAGAGACACAGATGTACAGAACAGACTTTTGGACTCTGTGGGAGATGGCGAGGGTGGGATGTTTCGAGAGAACAGCATCAAAACATGTATATTATTTATGGTGAAACAGATGACCAGCCCAGGTGGGATGCATGAGACAAGTTCTCGGGCCTGGTGCACTGGGAAGACCCAGAGGGATCAGGTGGAGAAGGAGGTGGGAGGGGGCATCGGGATGGGGAATACATGTAAATCCATGGCTGATTCATGTCAGTGTATGACAAAAACCACTACAATATTGTAAAGTAATTAGCCTCCAACTAATAAAAATAAATGGAAAAAAAAAGAAATATAGATAAATGGAACAAAATAGAAAGCCCAGAGATAAATCCATGCACCTATGGACACCTTATCTTTGACAAAGGAGGCCAGAATATACAAGAGAGAAAAGACAATCTCTTTAACAAGTGGTGCTGGGAAAACTGGTCAAGCACTTGTAAAAGAATGAAACTAGAATACTTTCTAACACCATACAGAAAAATAAACTCAAAATGGATTAAAGATCTATATGTAAGACCAGAAACTATAAAACTCCTAGAGGAGAACATAGGCAAAACACCCTCTGACACAGCAGGGTCCTCTATGACCCACGTCCCAGAATATTGGAAATAAAAGCAAAAATAAACAAATGGGACCTAATGAAACTTAAAAGCTTGCACACAAAGGAAACTATAAGCAAGGTGAAAAGACAGCCTTCAGAATGGGAGAAAATAATAGCAAACAAAGCAACAAAAAAAGAACTAATCTCAAAAACATACAAGCAACTCCTGCAGCCCAATTCCAGAAAAATATATGACCCAATCAAAAAATGGACCAAAGAACTAAACAGACATTTCTCCAAAGAAGACATACAGATGGCTATCAAACACATGAAAAGATGCTCAACATCACTCATTATCAGAGAAATGCAAATCAAAACCACAATGAGGTACCATTTCATGCCAGTCAGAATGATGCTATCCAAAAGTCTATAAGCAATAAATGCTGGAGAGGGTGCATTTGAAAAGGGAACCTTCTTACACTGTTGGTGGGAATGCAAACTAGTACAGCCGCTATGGAGAACAGTGTGGAGATTCCTTAAAAACTGGAAATAGAACTGCCATATGACCCAGCAATCCCACTGCTGGGCATACACCCTGAGGAAACAAGATCTGGAAGAGACACGTGCACCCCAATGTTCATCGCAGCACTGTTTATAATAGCCAGGACATGGAAGCAACCTGGATGCCCATCAGCAGACGAATGGATAAGAAAGCTGTGGTACATATACACAATGGAATATTACTCAGCCATTAAAAAGAATACATTTGAATCAGTTCTAATGAGGTGGATGAAACTGGAGCCCATTATACAGAGTGAAGTAGGCCAGAAAGAAAAATACCAATACAGTATACTAACGCATATATGTGAAATTTAGAAAGATGGTAATGATAACCATGTATGCGAGACAGCAAAAGAGACACAGATGTACAGAACAGTCTTTTTGACTCTGGGAGAGGGCGAGGTTGGAATGATTTGGGAGAATGGCATTGAAACATGTATATTATTACATGTGAAACAAATCGCCAGTCCACATTCGATGCATTAGACAGGGTGTTTGGGGCTGGTGCACTGGGATGACCCAGAGGGATGGGATGGGGAGAAGGTGGGAGGGGGGTTCAGGATGAGGAACACATGTACACCCATGGCGGATTCATGTCAATGTATGGCAAAACCACTACAATATTGTAAAATAATTAGCCTCCAATTAAAATAAATAAATTTATATTTTAAAAAAATAAAAAAAAAAACTTAGCCTCTGCTCCTCTATGCAGGACATAGACTAGCAATTAGTATCTTGCTTGGTTTTAGTATATTACCTAAAGGGAGAAAACATATTCTGGTAGTTCTCAGACCTGGTTGCATTTTTTAGATGCACTTTGAAAAGACCCAGTGAGCTTTTTAAAAACCACAAATGCCTAGACCCAAAACCAAGAGACTGTGAATCAGTTGGTCCTGATTTGTAAAACTACATCAGCATTTTTTCACACTCCACGGGTGTTTAGTGTTCAGCTCAGTGTGGGGGATCATTGGTCTACTGGAAACAACACTGGATTGGTTTTGGTTGACCATTAACTAGCTATGTGATCTTAAGAGAAGCAGTATTTCTGGGCTATTGAATATTAGCCTGAAAAATTAGATGTTTGGATCAGAAAGAATATTCTTTCACCCCTTAACACCTATGATTAAAAATGAACATGAACAGTTCTAAACATGAATTTTAATTCTCAATACATTTGCACTCAAGCATTTCCAGTAATAAAATACTACAGGGGAACAAATAGCCAAAGCAATCTTGAGAAAGAAGAATGGAGCTGGAGAAATCAAAATTTCTGACTTCAGACTATACTACAAAGCTACAGTCATCAAGGCAGTATGGTACTGGCACGAAAACAAAAACATAGACCAATTAGAACAAGACAGAAAGCCCAGAGATAAACCCATGCACCTATGGGTATACCTTATTTTTGACAAAGGAGGCAAGAATATACAATGGGACAAAGATAGTTTCTTCAATAAATGCTGCTGTGAACACTGGATAGTTACATGTAAAAGAGTGAAATTAGAACACTTCCTATTACCATATACAAAGATAAACTCAAAATGGATTACAGACCTAGCTGTAAGATCAAAAACTATAAAACTCTTAGAGGAAAACATATGACATAAATCACACTATGACATAAATCACAGCAAGATCCTCTATGACCCACCTCCTAGAGTAATGGAAATAAAAACAAAAATAAACAAGTGGGGCCTAATTAAACTTAAAAACGTTTGCACAGATAATGAAACTATAAACAAGGTGAAAAGACAACCCTCAGAATGGGAGAAAATAATAATTAATGAAACAACTTATAATGGATTAATTTCAAAAATATACATGCACCTCATGCAAAAAAAATACCAGAAAAACAGCCCATTCAAAAAGCGGGGAAAAAGACCTAAATAGACGTTTCTCCCAAGAAGACATCAGTTCAGTTCAGTTCAGTTGCTAAGTCGTGTCCGACTCTTTCTGACCCCATGAATCGCAGCACTCCAAGCCTCCGTGTCCATCATCAACTCCTGGACCCTATCCAAACTCATATACATTGAGTCAGTGATGCCATCCGACCATCTCATCCTCTGTCATCCCCTTCTCCTACTGCCCTCAATCCTTCCAAGCATCAGGGTCTTTTTAAATGTCAGTTCTTCACATCAGGTGGCCAAAGTATTGGAGTTTCAACTTCAACATCAGTCCTTCCAATGAACACCCAGGACTGATTTCCTTTAGGATGGACTGGTTGGATCTCCTTACAGTCCAAGGGACTCTCAAGAGTCTTCTCCAACACCACAGTTCAAAAGCATCAATTCTTCGGCACTCAGCTTTCTTTATAGTCCAACTCTCACATCCATACAAGACTACTGGAAAAACTATAGCCTTGACTAGACAGACCTTTATTGACAAAGTAATGTCTCTGCTTTTTAATATGCTGTCCAGGTTGGTCATAACTTTCCTTCCAAGGAGTAAGCGTCTTTTAATTTCATGGCTGCAAATACAGATGGCTAATAAACACATAAAAGATGTTCAACATCACTCATAATTAGAGAAATGCAAATCAAAACTACAATGAGACTACAATGAGAAACTACCTCACACCAGTCGGAATGGCCATCACCAAAGAAATCTATAAACAATAAATGCTGGGGAGGATGTGGAGAAAAGGGAATCCTCTTGCACTACTGGTGGGAATGTAAATTGATACACACACTACAAAAGCCAGTATAGCGATTCCTTCAAAAACTAGGAAGAAAGTCACCATTATGACCCAGCAATCCCACTATTATGAATACACCCTGAGGAAACCCCCAATACACCCCCAATGCTTACTGCAGCATTATTTACAATAGCAAGAACATGGAAGCAACCCAGATGTTCATCAACAGATGAATGGATAAAGAAGCAGTACATATATAGAATGGAATATTCCTCAGTCATAAAAAGGAATGCATTTGAGTCAATCCTAATGGGGTGGATGAACCCATATACAGAGTGAAATAAGTCAGAAAGAGAAAAACAAATATAGTATACTAATGCACATATATGGAATCTAGAAAGACAGTACTGATGAACCTATTTGCAGGGCAGCAGTGGAGACACAGACATAGACAACAGACACAGGGCAGGGGGTGGAGGAAGGAGAGGGTGGGATGTATGGAGAGAGTGACATAGCAATACACATTACTATATGCAAAATAGCCAACGGGAATTTGCTTTATGCCTCAGGGAACTCAAACTGGGGCTCTGTAACAACCTAGAGGGGTGGGATGGGGAGGGAAAGGGGGTAGGTTCAAGAGGGAAAGGGACACAGGTATACCTATGGCTGATTCAAGTTGATGTTTGACAAAAACCAACACAATACTGTAAAGTGATTATCCTTCAATTAAAAGTAAATAAGTTTAATTTTAAAAGAAATGAAAGAGAATGCTACAAGAGGAAAGTATATCACAGGGATTTTACTCTCAAAAAACAAACTATACAAGCTATGTGGGAGACCAAAGAACATGCTTTTTTATTTTTTTTTTTTTTAGAAAAGGCACTTTCTACTTTGAATTATGACTTTCTAAGTATGCATAAAGGATCCTTTTAATGCTACCCATTTCTTTAGAACCAGGATTCTAGTATAAAAGAAAAACTGCACTGGCTCAGTTAAATAGTCAGTTCAGTTCAGTTGAGTCATTCAGTCATGTCTGACTCTTTGCAACCCCATAGACTGCAGCACACCAGGCTTCCCTGTCCATCACCAACTCCTGGAGCTTGCTCAAATTCATGTCCATCAGGTTGCTGATACCATCCAACCATCTCATCCTCTGTCATCCCCTTCTCCTCCTGCCTTCAATCTTTCCCAGCATCAGGGTCTTTTCAGATGAGTCAGTTCGCTGCATCAGGTGGCCAAAGTATTGGAGTTTCAGCTTCAGCATCGGTCCTTCCAATGAACATTCAGGACTGATTTATTTTAGGATGGACTGGTTGGATCTCCTTGCAGTCCAAGGGACACTCAAGAGTCTTCTCCAGCACCACAGTTTAAAAGCATCAATTCTTTGGTGCTCAGCTTTGTTTATGGTCCAACTCTCACATCCATACATGACTACTGGAAAAACCACAGCTTTGTCTAGATGGACCTTTGTCAGCAAAGTAAAGACTCTACCTTTTAATATGCTGTCTAGGTGGGTCATAGCTTTTTTCCCAAGAAGCAAGCATCTTTTAATTTCATGGCTGCAGTCACCATCTACAAGGCAGCCTTTATTCAAGACTACAGCATAGAGGAGCAAAAAGAAACAACTCTGATTATTTTTAAGATCTGGGATGAGCTAATGAAAACATACTGGAGTACTAGGCAGAGAGATCGGTCCACATAGTTAGGCCATCATTTGCTAACTGGCACCTAAAGAATTTCGGCTCCCACCCTCTCAGAAAGACACAGAGATAGGGGTGCTATCTCTTTCAAGGATGACATTTCAAAGGGATGGTCCTTAAGAAGACATTGATGAGTTGTAGAAAATTCACATCTCAAAGGATCAAAGAAAGAATTTGTAATTGCAATTTTCTATAGTACATGCACTAAGAAAAAGGAAGTCCAGGCCTAAAGTCATGAAAAAAATCTATGTAACGTTTAATCAAGCTGAGAGGAATAGTAAGGTCTTCTTGTTTACCAGCTCACTGCTTTAATTCTTTCTTGTCAATGGAACTGAAATTCCCATATCTGGATGGTCTTCTCACCTCTTGGCTGTTTAGGCAATGAGTCTCATAGTTCGTCAATTCTAAGTCACAGGGGTTTTTTTCACATTTTTAACTTTTCCAAATTTGGGATATTGTTTTATCATCATTGTTGGCCAGTGGCAGTGATGACAAACCAAATGGCCTAACTTGCCTGTCTTCAAAAAGACTGAACTAAGTAGTTTCCTGTTGAAACAGAATCATTTTGTTGAAAGGAGCCATAGCATGGAAGTTTGATATTATTTGGGAAGCAAATATTTCCTGTTAAAGTAAAAATGCTAGTCAGTCGAGTCTGACACTTTGTGACCCCTAGACTGTAGTTCACCAGGCTCCTCTGTCCATGGAGTTCTCCAGGCAAGACGCCTGAAGTTGGTAGCCATTACCTTCTCCAGGAGATCTTCCTGACCCAGGGATGCAATCTGGGTCTCTTGCACTGCAGGGAGATTCTTTACCACCTGAGTAATGATTGAAACTCCCCATTTTCTTATGTCAACTACAAATTGGCACTTGCAAAGGGCATTTGCCAGTGACTGAATGATAACAAGAACATCTCTCATCTGCCTCTGAGGAAATTGAATTCTGTGCTGCAGCAGCTGCTGACTCAATATGTCCTGAGGGGAATTCAGGGTGGAGAGTGAGGTACCCTATGCTCCAAGGAAACTGGTGGAACAGGTCTTTAGATAGGCACTTTCAGGAACTGATTTCATGGCCCCTATCCTTTCATCTCTTCATATCTAGAAAAACACTAAATCCCTTCATGGTGACATCAGCTCCTTGTGACTAGCGGAAAGCCTTTTGTAAAGTAAGTGCTTGACTGCACTGAACTCCTTCTTCCCCCAAATCTTATATATTGACCTTCCCCCACTGCCTCTTTGGAGCAGTCCCTCAAAGCTACCTGAGGTGCTGTCTCCCCAGCTGCAGTCCTCATTTTGCCCCAAATAAAACTTAACTCACAACTCTCACATTGTGTATCTTTTTAGTCAACATCTTACTAGATGACAAACATGTTCTTTGGATGGAGATAAAACCAAGATGTAGATTAAACTGTGTTATTCTGTTATTGGTACACGGGCAAAAGACTGTGACTCCCAAGTGCCAAGCAATAAAATAAGAGCAGGAGAAATTTCCAAAACTATCAAAAAGACAAGACACAAGTCAAAACTACAGAAGGCTAGCATTTTATTCTCTCAGTGATCTATTAACATAATATGGTGCATCTGAGAATCAATGAAGTCTTAGATTTACGAAAATATGATAGCTTTTCCTAGTTATAACTGCTCAGCCTAAACCAAGTGTGCAGTCCATTATATTTGCCCCTCCCCAAAAGCAAGATTATTGAATCTGTATTCTTTTTGAACACAAGGTATCTTAAGCAACTGAAAAGAAAGTACAATTTAGAACAACATTCAAAGGAAAACATACCATTCCTGTGATTTCCAAGTGTTACTTATCCCTTCCTAACCTCACCCCTCTTTTTATCATTTTACTTTAAAGAGATTTTGTACCTCTGCCTCTCAAAGTGTTGAAAAAGGAGAAGCCCCACCACTGCTCTGTACCATGCCCTGACGCCAGCTCTAATTTACCAGCATGAGAGAGCTTTCCATGTATTCTTCAGAACTCAAGGCTTAAAACTGCCTGTGCCATCTTTTCATGAAAAAGAACTACTTCATGTGGGTTTATAGTGAGTAAAATTCATTGATTCAGCAAAGCCACAAGCAGATAATGACTTTAGTTTCCTTAACTTAATCCCAAAGGAAGGTGGTAAAAAGCAAGCTGAATTTTCTTTAAAAGAAAAAAAAAAAAAAAAGCCCTGATTCAAATTCTAGTGAAATAATCCTTAAAGTGCCTGAAGTGAGGGACCCTAAGGGAATCATTAGCAACTTGTCAGTGGCTGCCTTAAGCAGAAAATAGTTGAAAACTGTCTGCTGCTGGAAGCTCCCAAAGAACTTCAGAGGACACGGGCCTTTCTCCTCTGAGGAATTCCCCAGGATGAAAAGTGTAACAGAGCCATGTAGCTAAATCTAACTCTGTACCCCCAACAGTTGCCTCCCAGGGGATCAGTAGGTCACACAGTGGCTACTGCAATATTGCCTCTCTTTGAAGTCTTAATACTTCCTTGGAACTGAATCTACATTGAGTGGGGTCCTCCATGATACACTTGTGAATGATGGTCTTCTATAGTCTACTAATCTTACAAACTCTAAAGCGCTTGCTCTTGTATTCACACGCAAGCTTTGAAAACAAGGCAAAGATCAGTTCAGTGACAAGAGCACTTGGTTTGGAGACCAAACAATTGGGTTTGGTGACAAGAGCACTTGGTTTGGAGACCAAACAATTGGGTTCAATTGTCACTACCGGGACTTGCTTAAGGTCCCAGTTTCACTAAGTAAAAAGTGGGAAAGGCTGTTCAGAGAATCAAATGTGACCAAATGGATAATGTACTTTATCAACAATGAAAGCAACTACCAACGTTCCATGCTGTAGAATTGTCATAATGAATGCCACCATGCTTTTCCTCACCTGAGCCACAATACCAGACATAAAGAGGTTAAATGTGTGCAATCAAAAAAGATGCTCTTTACAAAGGAAATCACATCCTTTACAGTTAGTATAATAGCCCATACCATCTTATGTTGGATTTCCTGAGAAAATCTTTCAAAAATTGTTAGAAGGTACTAAGAGATTTAGTCAGAGACTTAGAGCTGTAACGGAATAAATGGGCAACAATGAATAGCTACTTCACAAAACAGAGATGTGGAGAGGACTGTTTACAGCGTCGTGCTCCCGCTAAGATTATCTTAGAGTAACACTTGAATTGTTTGCTCACCCATTTTACATCATTACTGAACAGTTTGAGGCCATGATTCCTGAGGGGCACTTAAACCATAAATGTCATGTTGCCAAAATCCTTAATGTAACCTCGTCCCTTAAATGTGTTTCCTTTCTTCTTGAGAAACTACTTGCATTTTAAGTACTGATGCACTTCCAGTCTAGGTAGGATGATTCCTGCATATTCTTTGGGACCCTAAGACCCAGGGTCCATCTCTTTTCTCTCTCTGAGACATTCTTGGCCCCTACTAGGGGACCATGGTGCTTACTTGTTTTCTCCAAAAAGAATCATAGTACCATTAGCAGAGGTACTATGTCCTGAGGACTGAGTACAGATGAAAGCATTGGATCAAATAATATGATGTCTATAAACATGTTTTACAAAGTTCTGGGTTAATAACAGCCAGCAGTTGTTATATTCTGACTGTTAGGCATTATACGAAGGTGCTTTAATGCATTATTTAAATCAAGCCTCATATGGAATGTTCCTAACAGTATGATAACAATACAATACCCCAATAGTATTATTATGCTAATTTTACAGAAAAGACTGGTGAGGAACAGAGAACCTCAGTGACTTGCCTACAGAAACAGACAAATTATTAAAGGAGAGAATTTCGCTAAGGCAGTCAGCCTCAGAGTCCAAGGTCTCAAAAATCTTACGTTCTAAGAAGATAGAGCTCTTAGTGAAACTGTCTCTCTTGTTGCACAATTCCTAAACATCCTGCCAGTTTCAGCTTAATTGTGCCTCGCCAGAGGTTTTCCCCAGTCCCCCTGACAAGGACAAATCCTTCTTTTCTATACACTCTACTTCTCCATAGTATTTACACTGTATTTCACTAATTCTTGGCTAGCTCCATTCATATCTCATCCCACAAGTGGCTCCCCACACTGCAAGGTGGTGCTCCATCAGAATTAAAGAAGAGAGGCTGTCAGAAAGCTCTTAAGCTTTAAAACTCCCTGGTTGCTGCTGAAGCTTGAAAACTGGGAGAAACACAAAAGGACCATGGCAGAACCATCATTCTCCTGCATACAGAACAGGAAACTTGTTTCAGGAGGTTTAGGGGGCTTCACACACCTGTCCCAGCTAGATTTTTTTTTCCAGCAAAACTATAAAGTTATACAATCTCTGAGGATCCTGCCAGATTCAACTTTCTTTCTGTAAATCTACAGACATGAAAACCTCTTTGCCATGTGAAAGAAAAAAAGTGTGAAAACTTTTCTCTGTTAAACCAGTTCAAATTAATTAAAATTAGTGGAAAAACTCACAGATCAGAAGATGTTCACTGTTGGCTATAACTTATGAGTGTGAAAATCTTCTATTCCATGCACCTTGATCTAAGCCATAAGCACTGAGAGCAGTCAGTTGAAGGTCAAACAAAAATTGAAGCAAAATCTGAAACAGAAAAAAGTATGACGTAGTACATTAGAAATGTTATTTATCTAAATTTTAAAAATTAAGAGCATTCCCCTTATATTCACAGCAGTACTATTTACAATAACCAAGACATGGAAACAAGCTAGATGTCCATCGACAGATGAATGGATAAAGACACGGTAAATATGCACAATGGAATACTACTCAGCCATTAAAAAAGAATGAAATAATGCCATTGTCTGCAACATGGATGCAGCAAGAAATTATCATACTGAGTGAAGTCAGAAAGAGAAAGAAATACTATATATCACTTTTATATGTATCATCTAAAATATGACACAAATGAACTTATCTATGAAACAGAAATAGAAACTCACAGAGAACAGACTTATGGTTGCCAAGGGGAAGGGTAGGTGGGGGAGGGGAGGATTGGAAGTTTGAGATTAGCAGATGCAAATTATTATCTATAAGATGAATAAACAACAAGGTCCTACTATATAGAACAGAGAACTAGACTCAATATCCTGTGATACACCAAAATAGAAAAGTATATTTTAAAAAAGAATGTGTGTGTGTGTGTGTATATACACACACATACATTCATATATATGTATGTATAACAGAATCACTTTGCTGTATAGAATAAATTAACATGACATTATAAATTAACTACACTTAAAAGAAAAACTTCCCTTATTGGCTCAGATGGTAAAGAATCTGGCTGTAATGCAGGAGGCCCGGGTTCAATCCCTGGGTCAGGAAGATTCCCTGGAGAAGGGAATGGCAACCCACTCCAATATTGTAGCCTGGAGAATTCCATGGACAGAGGAGCCTGGTAGGCTACAGTCCATGGGGTCACAAAGAGTCGGACATGACTGAGCAGCTGCTGCTGCTGCTAAGTCACTTCAGTCGTGTCCGACTCTGTGCGACCCCATAGACGGCAAGCCCACCAGCCTCCCCCGTCCCTGGGATTCTCCAGGCAGGAACACTGGAGTGGGTTGCCATTTCCTTCTCCAGTGCATAAAAGTGAAAAGTGAAAGTGAAGTTGCTCAGTCGTGTCCGACTCTTAGCAACCCCATGGACTGCAGCCTACCAGGCTCCTCCATCCATGGGATTTTCCAGGCAAGAGTACTGGAGTGGGGTGCCATTGCCTTTTCCAACTGAGCAACTAACGCTAATTAAAACTAAAAGAAAAACAACAACTCCTCCAACAAAAAGAAAAAAAAAATTTAATACATACAATAAAGTTCCAGTTTAAACAACGGAAAGCTAGATAAACAACTAGAACCAGAATAAAACTGGAAATGTTCAGCTAACATCAAGCAGGAAAGAAAAAATATTTTTAAACTTAATATGTGTAACAAACCTGTAGTCATATTCATGTAAGTTACTTCTCTCCTTAGTGAATTATGAACTAAGAAACACTATTAAATTATGAATGGCTAAAAACCGTGGACGGAAATGGTTACAAAAAGCTTTAAAATATTTTATCCGGGTATTTTAATAAATTTCTCATTCTAAATGTAAAGAGAGGCAGAGTTTTTATCAATATGTTCTCCTATATTACTAACTACATGGTGGATGATTACTTAAAGAGTATTGCTTTAAGGATCCCAAATCATTAGTCTGCTTCTGATGCAGTCACATCTAAGTTTCATTCTGCAGGTGTATATCTCAATACACACCCACAAGCACATGTTACAAAATTTTTAAGATTACTTTCAGTCTGAACCATTTTGATTTTTTGAAGCACAGCACCAACAAGACAGCAAAGTGGCTCTTCCTTAAGAGAGATTCTGGCTTGACTGATAATAGGAAATGTCAAACCTTGGAAGTTAATCAGGTTATTCTGCTGTAAGAGTTTGGGCTCAGATGAGCATCTCAGTGTTTAAGGTTTCAAGGTCCACCTATTTATCACCTAGGCTCATTTTTCATTCATGGTAGAATGCTTTCAGAAGGCTTTAGAAATTCTAGTGGGAAGCAAGTAGTACCTCTGATCATTTTTTAGAAAACAAAACTCCTTTCTAAATAAAGTTACAAATCACTCTCAGTAAGAGGTGCACAAATTATTCAACTAAGATAACTCATATGCCAGATCCTGAACCCAGCTATAGGAATGCTAATGATTGAGAACAATTTTCATGGGAGGCAATGATCCTTAGAATTTCGGGAAATGTCAACTATTTTGTCACCCCTTGACTGATGTATTAAATGAAAAAAGAAGATGGACAGATGAAGAAGAGAAGGAATGAAAGAAGGAGGGGGGAAGAAAGGAAACAGGAAAAGGAAGGAAATAAAACAGCAATGAAAGCAAGAAGGAAGAAAAGGAGAGAAGGCAGACAGATATTTGGGTAGACAGAAAAACAGATTAAAATCTACTTGGTAAAAGTACATTCAGAGAAAATAAGAAAAAAAAAAAAATATATATATATATATTTACAATGTCATCTAACAGTTCTCTTGAAAAAATCTGGAGTTACTGCTTGTGAACTGGACCTATTTCAGTTATCATGGGAACCTAGTATCTGAATTTGGACTGATTTGGGATCTTAAAATTGAGAGTCAGGTTTTCAGAGAATCAGCATAGGCCCCTGTATTTCTAAAAAATCATTGTAACAAGCATGTTTATCCCACCTGATTTTTCATCTCGCATGTCAGGACTCACTATGGATGAAATATTTTCCTTCTCTTAAAGAAACTTATACCACTGGGAATGATATGGCATCATAGTTAAAAGCCCAGGTTTTGGAGTCAAACAGAACATTGAAATATTGGGCCTCTCTTGATTTATCTTTCTGTGGTTTAGCTTCCATTTTGAGGATAAAAGAATGATCTTAGATATGTGTTGTGAAAATTAGATAAGCTATATATTTGAAACTCTTAGCATGACATCTGGTACATAAAGAAAGCTCAGTAATGTATACTATCTATGGTGAAACAGATCGCCAGCCCAGGTGGGATGCATGAGACAAGTGCTCGGGCCTGGTGCACTGGGAAGACCCAGGGGAAACGGGTGGAGAGGGAGGTGGGAGGGGGGATCGGGATGGGGAATACATGTAAATCTATGGCTGATTCATATCAATGTATGACAAAACCCACTGAAATGTTGTGAAGTAATTAGCCTCCAACTAATAAAAAAAATAAATAAATAAAATTAAAAAAAAAAAAAACAAAGCTCAGTAAATGGTAAGTTCTGCCAAAAAATAAATGGCAGGTAGATATTTATTAGCATGACATTTATTTATACATAGAAGAAACCTACTTAAATTGAAGAAAATAGGGAAAACCACTAGACCATTCAGGTATGACCTAAATCACATCCCTTAGGATTATACAGTGGAAGTGAGAAAAAGATTTAAGGGACTAGATCTGATAGAGTGCCTGATGAACTATGGATGGAGGTTCATGACATTGTACAGGAGACAGGGATCAAGACCATCCCCATGGAAAGAAATGCAAAAAAGCAAAATGGCTGTCTGAGGAGGCCTTACAAATAGCTGTGAAAAGAAGAGAAGTGAAAAGCAAAGGAGAAAAGGAAAGATATTCTCATTTGAATGCAGAGTTCCAAAGAATAGCCAGGAGAGATCAGAAAGCCGTCCTCAGCGATCAATGCAAAGAAATAGACGAAAACAACAAAATGGGAAAGACTAGAGATCTCGTCAAGAAAATTAGAGATACCAAGGGAACATTTCATGCAAAGATGGGCTCAATAAAGGACAGAAATGGTAATGGAACTAACAGAAGCAGAAGGTATTAAGAAGAGGTGGCAAGAATACACAGAAGAACTGTACAAAAACAATCTTCACGACCCAGATAATCACGATGGTGTGATCACTCACCTAGAGCCAGACATCCTGGAATGTGAAGTCAAGTGGGCCTTAGAAAGCATCACTACGAACAAAGCTAGTGGAGGTGATGGAGTTCCAGCTGAGCTATTTCAAATCCTGAAAGATGATGCTGTGAAACTGCTGCACTCAATATGCCAGCAAATTTGCAAAACTCAGCAGTGGCCAAAGGACTGGAAAAGGTCAGTTTTCATTCCAGTCCCAAAGAAAGGCAATGCCAAAGAATGCTCAAACTACCACACAATTGCACCCATCTCACACACTAGTAAAGTAATGCTAAAAATTCTCCAAGCCAGGCTTCAGCAATACGTGAACCATGAACATCCAGATGTTCAAGCTGGTTTTAGAAAAGGCAGAGGAACCAGAGATCAAATTGCCAACATCCACTGGATCATTGAGAAATCAAGAGAGTTCCAGAAAAACATCTATTTCTGCTTTATTGACTATGCCAAAGCCTTTGACTGTGTGGATCACAATAAACTGTGGAAAATTCTGAAAGAGATGGGAATACCAGACCACCTGACCTGCCTCTTGAGAAACCTATATGCAGGTCAGGAAGCAACAGTTAGAACTAGATATGAAACAACAGACTGGTTCCAAATAGGAAAGGAGTACATCAAGACTGTATATTGTCACCTTGCTTATTTAACTTATATGCAGAGTACATCATGAGAAATGCTGGGCTGGAAGAAGCACAAGCTGCAATCAAGATTACTGGGAGAAATATCAATAACCTCAGATATGCAAATGATACCACCCTTATGGCAGAAAGTGAAGGGGAACTAAAAAGCCTCTTGATGAAAGTGAAAGAGGAGAGTGAAAAAGTTGGCTTAAAGCTTAACATTCAGAAAAGTAAGATCATGGCATCTGGTCCCATCACTTCATGGGAAATAGATGGGGAAACAGTGGAAACAGTGTCAGACTTTATTTTTTGGGGCTCCAAAATCACTGCAGATGGTGACTGCAGCCATGAAATTAAAAGACGCTTACTCCTTGGAAGAAAAGTTATGACCAACCTAGATAGCATATTAAAAAGCAGAGACATTACTTTGCCAACAAAGGTCCGTCTAGTCAAGGCTATGGTTTTTCCAGTGGTCATGTATGGATGTGAGTTGGACTGTGAAGAAAGTTGAGCACCAAAGAATTGATGCTTTTGAACTGTGGTGCTGGAGAAGACTCTTGAGAGTGTTTTGGACTGCAAGGAGATCCAACCAGTCTATCCTAAAGGAGATCAGTCCTGGGTGTTCATTGGAAGGACTGATGCTGAAGCTGAAACTCTTAATACTCTGGCCACCTCATTCGAAGAGTTGACTCGTTGGAAAAGACCCTGATGCTGGGAGAGACTGGGGGCAGGAGGAGAAGGGGATGACACAGGGTGAGATGGCTGGATGGCATCACCAACTAGATGGACATGAGTTTGGGTAAACTCCGGGAGTTGGTGATGGACAGGGAGGCCTGGCATGCTATGATTCATGGGGTCACAAAGAGTCGGACACGACTGAGTGACTGAACTGAGAAGAAACCAAAAATAACAGTAACCATTGTTAACTGCACTTCAGGATTCACTGGAGAAAGAAGGGGAGAAGGGAAACCCACGGCCAGTTTAAAAACAGTAAATTTTGGATAAAGTGACAATTAGCTAAAAAGGGGGCCTAATCAAGGTGTTCTGTTCTTTAGGGAGATGGATGAGCACCAGATAAAATGTGAGTTTTTTAATAATTTCTCCAGGAGAACTGGAGAACTGTTTAGCTGTAGGGGATCAGGACACCTGAATGTATGACATCTATTCATGTCTTTTGTTAGCGTCTTCATGTATGCCATACCAGGACTATACCACCTCCCTGACCAAACTCTCTTTCCCAACTTTAAATCCTAAATGCATTCCTGTTATGCTAGCTTATGGTGCTCTGTGCTTTTCTTGGCAGTACTCAACTCCTTTTGTAATTATAAATTTGCTGTTTGGTTGATTAGGAGCTGGCTGTCTTTGCCCACATCCACAAGAACATGGGTCTTTCCTGCTTTATTTCTGGCTGCCTGCTCAGCATGTAGCATGGCATGTGACACACAGTAGGTGTACACAGTGAGGAAGGAAGGAAGGGAAACAACAGTCACGCAAACAAGCAGGCAGGCACAATCTGCTACAAGGCAGGTGAAATAAAAGTGCTGTGCTAACCTGGATTTTGTGAAAGGGAATTAAAGAAAGCTTCAAGGCAGAAGTGCCATTTTATCTAAGCCTTCAAGCATGGGTAGAATTTAAACACTCCCACTGGGGAAGTATGGGACATGGTATAAAGTATGTCTCAGTTTCTCTAGAACATAAGGTCTCTGAGGGGTGATGTGAGAGTTGAGGCTGGAAAGGTGTGGCAGGCATGTCAGACCAAGCCATCTGACAGTGAGGAGCCCCTGGGGGGTTAGGGTTGGAGATGAGACACACTTGGATGTGTGCTTTAGAAATTCAAGTTTGGTAAAGCATAAAAGCTGAACACAAGGGGGAAAAGAAATCTGTCACAGGAAGGCGGCTTAATATGGACTAAGTTATTCTGTTATTTCTGTAACAGTAGAGTAGTTCTATTTGCACAGGCAAATAGCCTACCAAACACTGAGTTTACTTGATTTAGACAAATGATGATGATGCTCAATTCTTCGAGGAATTTTCCATGAAACAAAATCACCAAGATGAATAATTAGAATATATTGAAAACTAGTCAAGCCTTTTCTATACATGCATTTATCTATGTCTGGCTGGCATGCAAATGAGAACTTCTACTCATAATCTAGGGAATTAAATTATGGTCTTCATAAAGAGCAGATACACCCCCAAAAGAGCCATGGAGGTCACGAATATGCAGCCCTCTTTAAAATAGGAAGGCAGGTGAATCCTATTTTGATTTCCAAGTTTATGTGTCTAATAATAGCAGCATTCACTGTGTGGTTTGCATGCTCTAAGTATGTGCATGCATGCTCAGTCATGTCCAACATTTTGCAACCCCAGGGACAAGCAATGGATACCTCTGACTCTCTGGAGGCAGAAAATGCCACCTGGAAGGAGGAAATGGAGCTGAGGTGAGATCAGAACCTAGTAGGTTGCCTGCCAGGCTCCTCTGTCCATGGAATTTTCTAGGCAAGAACACTGGAGTGGGTTGCCATTTTCTTCTCCAGGTAATCTTCCCGACCCAGGGATCTACCATATCTCTCACATCTCCTGCAATTTGCAGGCAGATTCTTTACCACTGAATCATCTGCTCTAAGTCCAGAAGAAGGGCACTGGATACATCAACTGTCATATAAGGGAGGTATATTAGTCAGGGTTCTCTAGGAAATAAACAATCTACATATCTAAGGAATTGGCTTATGGGATAATGGAAGCTGAGAAGTCACACAACCTGCCCTCCACTAGTTGGAAACTCAGGAAAGGTGATGGTGAAGTTCAAGGGCAGAGAGGAGGCAGGCCCATGGCTTAATTCCAGTCCAAGCCTGAAGCCCTGAGAACCAGGAGCGCTGACAGAGTGAGTCCCAGTCAGGGCAGGAGACCCGAGCCTCAGATCACACAGCAGGTGGGGAGAATTCAACTTTTTTCCACCTTTCTCTCCTAGGTGGGCACTCAGTAGGTGAAGTGATGCCCAATCACATTGGAGAGGGTCATCTGTTTTAGTCAGTTCATCAGTTCAATGCTCATCTCTCCCAGAAACACCCTCGTAGACACCCAGAAAAATTGTTTAGCCAGATAACTGAGTATTCCATGACCCAGTCAAGTTGCTACATAAAAGAAACCATCACAGAAGTTATGTTTTTTCCACCTTTCAGATAGTTTGATGAGATTTTAGAGGTTACACAGCCTGTAATTGGTCATAAATATATAGACCTCTTTATCCCCAGGTCCAAGGCTATAACTCAGTATTTCTAATATGCTCTTTACAGCCTCCTTAGCTTAGAGGCTCTTTCCCTTGCCTGGTAAACAGCTCCTTTAATGTTTGTAAAGTTGTTTTTTTCCAAAACCAGCCTGCCATGAATACTCTTAAATTAACACACACACACCTGTCCCCACATCCATCTCTCCATCCCAGGTTGTGATCTCACCATCACCATCTTCCTAAGCTCCACTGCCTCTTTCCCAATGGCATCTTCTGTCTCCAGGAGTCCTAGGTAGCCACAGCTTGCTGAGCTTCCTCATTCTGCCCATCCCTGATGTGGTCCTGCCCTGGACCATCTGTCCTGTCCCACCCCCGACTTCCTCCTTCTCCATCTTCACTCCCATAGGCAGCTGGTTGCTTCACTATCACCAAGGCAGATATGACAGTAGAACCTTGTCACATCACCCGTCTACACAAAAGGGTGTGATATGGATGGTTGGCAGCAACAGACGACGCAGGCTCTGGAGGAACACCAGAGAAGCCAAAGGAGGGCCAGGCTGCAGCTGCAACCAAGGGGGACATGGCCAAGATGGCAGCTGGAGAGGAAAGGGTGGCTGAGATGAGGTTCCCACACTAAGTTCTGAGAGCATTCCTGCTCCAACGGGACTGACATTCTAGGGGAAAAGAAACAAGAGATTTATGTGAAATTTATAGCAGTGTGCCTTGAGGCCATTTCACCCTGGTGTAGTGATGGGTCTCCTCCCACTGCAGAGCATAGAGGGTTTGATCTAACTACCCAGGCAATAATTAAACCAAAATAAAGACTTTCAGACAAACATAACACTGAGAAAATTCATGATCAGAAGATGTGGACTCCAGAAATGTTAAATTCCTCAGGCAGTAGGAATATGATATCAGGCAAAAGGTCTTCACATCTGCACAAAAAAATCAGGAGAGTTACAAAGGAAGCTCTTTAAAAAAGTAAAAATTCCCAGTGCACCACCTCCGAACACTTGTCTCATGGGAGGGGAGATCGGGATGGGGAATACATGTAAATCCATGGCTGATTCATGTCAATGTATGGCAAAAACCACTACAATACTGTATAGTAATTAGCCTCCAACTAATAAAAATAAATGGGGGAAAAAAAAAACAAAACAAAAAAAGTAAAAATTCACTTGGCTTTAGCATTCTGGGTTGAAAGTTGTTTTTCTTTCAATATTTCAGAGATTTTGTTCCATCGGCTTCCATGTGTATTTCCATTGTCTCTCACACACACACAATTGTATATACCACTGGTCCCAAGCCAGACAGGAGTCTCCTAGTAGACTCATTTGCTTTATGACTGGTTATATAACTCTACATACTACAGCAAAATCATGTCATTTTAATAAAGAGGTAGAAATGCTTTAAATTGCTTTTGGTGCAGTTATTAACAAAGAATGCTTATAAACAGAACAACTGACTTTCACTGGATGCATTTTAAACATCTCTGCAATCTGTACGCATTACGCTAGGTATCCTACATGGAAGGTGGATACTATTATTAGTTCTTCTTTCAGCTGAGGAAGCTGAGTCTTTAGGTCAGTTTTCACTGACCTGCTGAAGTTTAGGCTGGAGTTAAGCCTGGATCTCTTTGGCTTCAAAGGACAAAGTTACAAGAGCACTCAAATGCCCACATGATATTTAGCATTTCCCAGCCCTAGGTTTTTGTTTTTGTCCAAATTAAGATTTCTAATGTGTCTAAAGGGCCAGCAGTGGCACTATGTCTGACAAACCCAGAGCAGAATAAAAAGTAAAGACAGAGGAGTTTATAGTTTCTGTGATTACACCAAATGTGGGCCACATTTAGAAATTTTGATTAGATAAACTTCTGGAGAGAAAATGCCTTCTATCAAATATAGCTCAAAAAATGGTAGCTGAATTGATGCTTTTGAACTGTAATGTTGGAGAATTCTCTTAAGAGTCCCTTGGACTGCAAGGAGGTCCAACCAGTCCATCCTAAAGGAGATCAGTCCTGAGTGTTCATTAGAAGGACTGATGTTGAAGCTGAAACTCCAATACTTTGGCCACCTGATGCAAAGAGCTGACTCATTTGAAAAGACCCTGATGTGAAGATTAAACACAGGAAGAGAAGGGGAGGACAGAGGATGAGATGGTTGGATGGCATCACCGACTCAATGGACATGAGTTTGGGTAAACTCCAGGAGTTGGTGCTGGACAGGGAGGCCTGGCATGCTGTGGTCCATGGGGTCGCAAAGAGTTGGACACGATTGAGCGACTGAACTGAACTGAACTTCTGTGGGTTACACTCGTTTTACTTAATAAAGTCAACTCTAGAAAAATGTAGTCTTGAAAGACTAGATTATAAAAAGTCATTCTGATTGATTTGCTTTAACCAGAGACACTACTGCTCTGTGTAATTTGATTTTTACACATCATAAGGGAAAAACAAGAGCCAAGTCCATTATGTTACATGTCTAGAGTCCCTCAACACGTTCACACAGAAAATGAGAAAGTGAATCATGACTTAGGATAGGCTCAGTTCAGCTCAGTTGCTCAGTCGTGTCCGACTCTACTGCTGTCAAAAATATATAAATAAAAGTATGCAATTACGCTCATTAGAAATGGATTTCTTGCTCAGGTAAGGTTTCCCAGAGAGAGAAACTGACCGGCAGAGCAGACCTCCTCTGTGTAAACATTCAGGCATGTCAGGGAGTCTGTCTGACAGAGGCTTTCCTTTCACTCCTTTTAGAGCCTCTGTGGGAATCCCCACTTTCCAGGCAGCGGGAAGGAAACAAGAGTATAGAGCACCAGGGGAATTCTTGGGGTCAGCCTTTTAAGTAGTATACATCACTTATACTCATATGTCTTTGACTTAAACCTAGCCACGAGGCCAAGTCTAACTGCTAGAAAGTTCTGGAAATGTAATCAGTGGTAGCCAGGACGTCCCAGTGACAACTGTGTGCTACAGAAGGGAGTATAGCTGTCTAGTAGACAGCTTGCCATCTATGCCATAGCCCACAACCAAGCTTCGTCATCTAGAGCAGGGCTCCCCAGTCTCTGGGACCTAAGGCCTAATGATCTGAGGTGGAGCTGATGTAATAATAGAAATAAAGTGAGCAATAAACGTAATGCTCCTGAATCATCCCCAAACCACTCCCCCACCCCAGCCCATGCAAAGATTGTCTTCCACGAAACTGGTCCCTGGTGCCTAAAAGGTTGGGGACCACTGATTTAAAGGGTAGTCATGTACAAAGATAGGCAGATAACACCACCCTTATGGCAGAAAGTGAAGGGGAACTAAAAAGCCTCTTGATGAAAGTGAAAGAGGAGAGTGAAAAAGTTGGCTTAAAGCTTAACATTCAGAAAACTAAGATCATGGCATCTGGTCCCATCACTTCATGGGAAATAGATGGGGAAACAGTGGAAACAGTGTCAGACTTTATTTTTTGGGGCTCCAAAATCACTGCAGATGGTGACTGCAGCCATGAAATTAAAAGACGCTTACTCCTGGGAAGAAAAGTTATGACCAACCTAGATAGCATATTAAAAAGCAGAGACATTACTTTGCCAACAAAGGTCCGCCTGGTCAAGGCTATGGATTTTCCAGTGGTCATGTATGGATGTGAGTTGGACTGTAAAGAAAGTTGAGCACCGAAAAATTTATGCTTTTGAACTGTGGTGCTGGAGAAGACTCTTGAGAGTGTTTTGGACTGCAAGGAGATCCAACCAGTCCATCCTAAAGGAGATCAGTCCTGGGTGTTCATTGGAAGGACTGATGCTGAAGCTGAAACTCTTAATACTCTGGCCACCTCATTCGAAGAGTTGACTCGTTGGAAAAGACCCTGATGCTGGGAGAGACTGGGGGCAGGAGGAGAAGGGGATGACAGAGGGTGAGATGGCTGGATGGCATCACCAACTAGATGGGCATGAGTTTGAGTAAACTCCGGGAGTTGGTGATGGACAGGGAGGCCTGGCGTGCTGCAATTCATGGGATCACAAAGAGTTGGACACGACTGAGTGACTGAACTGAACTGAATGTACAAAGAAATATGACAGAACACTTATGACAGCTAGGATTTATTGAACATTTAGATAACATGCACTGTGTTCAGTTCCTGACCTATATCCTCTCAAAACTAGATTCTTCTTTTTTTAAATTAGCCCAGTGGGCAGTGAGAGGGTGAGGAGGAGGCAGCCAGCAGTTAGGGCTTGAGTAGTCAGGGGATCCCTCTGTTGCACACTTCTCAATCTGGAGAACTGTGAGGTGGTCAACAACTGTCCCCCTTACTGTCTAATGTGAGTCTCCCAATGGCACAGCAAAGCAGGTAAGACAAGTCTTACTGCCATTTTGAGGAAAGAGAACGTGAAGTGCAAGGAGGTCAGAGGCTCCACCTAAGGTTCCCTGGCCAGTGAGGACTAGATGCAATTCCTGCCCTATGAACTGTATCCACTATCATTTCCCCGACGGCTCACTGCTCCCCTGGCACTTGTCATGAACGGCAGCTGTCCAAAGGGCATGGAAATGAAGACCTTTCCAAGAAAAGGGATTTCTTGATTTGGGGCCAGTAGTAGTGTGTGTTTTGACTGCGACAGAAACTTTTTATAGCATTACAGTTGAAAAACACACTCCTGCCAACCTTTATTGCGACAGCTGAGTGGAAGGAAAGACCTTTGAACTGGAGGTAACAGAGGAGCCAGGAACATTTAAACTAGGATAAGTTAGTTTGCCGACATCCTGGAGACACTAGAGCATAAGCAGGATGCTGGAGAGAATGTTCCTTTCTATTGGCTGGTCAAGTAGACAATGCCGTTCCGTCCCCTCTGAGACATGGAGGCTGCAGAGATCTGTCCCTTGGAGGGTGGCCAAGCCCACAGGCCCGGAAGCAAGAGGTGTACTTTCCTGTGCTATTGACCATGCAGTGGACTCAAGGTCTTTCTGCTCTTCTTGAATTAGAATGAGACATACATCTTATTCTATTCAATCTTCTGACAAAAGAGGAATGTTCTTATGGTTAACAGGCCACCCCTGGCTAGGCTTCAAGTCACTTGGAAATGCAAGTAATGCCCTCCATAAAGTACAAAGTAAATCAGAATCTTCCTTTATAAAATCTTACAGGTCTTTAAAACCTCACAGTGAACATGGGCATTACAGGGCAACACAGTAGCCTCTCAAGCCCAGATCTGAAGGATAACATTTTCCTGACACCAATAAAATTTAGCCTTTTTTACACTGAATCACCTTTTTCAGCAAATAGTGCTAGAGTACCTGGATATCCACTGGCAAAAAAAAATCTTAAAGATCAATTTTAACTTAAATCTTATATAAAAACTAACTCAAAGTAGACCATAGATTTAGCAAGTCAATATAAAACTATGAAACAAACCAGAAAACAAGAGAGTGAATCAGAGGAAATCTTTGAGAAATAGGGCTATGCAGACTTGACATTAAGATTATGATCTATAAAAGGACAAATTGATCAACTGAGCCTCATCAAAATGAAACACTTTTTTTATTCTGTAAAAGCCCATACATAGACCATGAAGTGACAAGCTACAGAAAGAAAATATTTGCAGACAACATATGTGACAAAAGTTAAGTATCCAAAATAAAGACTTCTCAAAAGTCAACAGAAAACAATACAATCAGACAATGTGCAGGAGACAAAGAAAATGAAGTGACATTTCGGTGAAAAAGATTTGCAGATGGCAGATGAGCACATGAGAAGTTGTTCAACATTATCAACTGTTATAAACACAAACTGAAACCCCAAGGAGGTCACATCACACATCTGTCAGAATGGCTACCATAAAAAAAAAAAAAAAAAAAAATAGTGACAACATCCAAATACCAGCAGTGAAGCAGCAGGAATGGAAAATGATAAACATTCGGGGCAGGGGGGAAGAAGTGTGGCAGTGTCTTAAAAACTAAATATTCAACTACCTTATGACCCAGGAAAATCACCCCTGAGCATTTGTCCTAGGGAAATGAAAAGTTAAATCCATACAAGAAGCCTGCTCCATGAATGTTTGTAGCAGCTTTATTTGTAATATCCCCAAACAGGAGTCAGCTCAAATGTCCTTTCAGGGAATGAAAGTTCAAATAAGCTATAGCATATATATATACACTGTGGAATACTAGTTAGCAATAAAAAGCAATGAACTACTGATACACACAGAAGCCTGGGTAAATCTCCAGAGAAATAGCAAAAAAAAAAAAGGGGGGGGGGGCAATTTTGAAAGGTTACACAATGTATGATTCCATGTGTATGAGAGTTTTGAACTAACAAAATTTTAGAAATGAAAGATCGTGTACATGCTGAGTCACTTCAGTCGTGTCCAACTCTTGGAGACCCCATGGGCTGTAGCCTACCAGGCTCATCTGTCCACAGGATTCTCCAGGCAAGAATACTGGAGGGGGTTGTAATGCCCTCCTCAAGGGGATCTTCCCAATCAAGGAATCAAACCTAAGTCTTCCACACCTCCTACGTTGCAAGTGGATTCTTTACCCACTGAGCCATCTGGGAAACCTTGAAAGACAGATTAGTAGTTGCCAAAGGTTCGAGACTAGAAGAGGTAGAGAAGGGGAACAGGAGACAGTGTGGCTATAAAACGGCAAGGGGAGGTAGTCGCAGAGTTGCAGTTGCTCAATATCTTGACTGTGGCGGTGGAGACACAAGTCTGCACAGGTGACAAAATTGCATAGAATTTAATTCACAAAGACAACAGAACACATACAAATAACAAGTGAAACTGGGGAAATCTGCAGATCAATGGGTTAAACAAATTCGACTACCTTGGCTGTGATTTTATACTATAATTTTTCAAAATGTTACCACTGAGGAATACAGAGAAAAGTATACAAGGGATCACTATTTCCTATAATGGCATGTAAATCTGCAATTATTTCGATAAACAGAAACTTCCAACTGAAAAAAAATGTCTTTTGCAACCCACTCCCAATTTAGCTTCTTCTCACTTCTCCCATTACCCTGTAATTTAAAGAACCTCGCAAACAAGTCAGAGGAGGAATATCCGATGTTTCTAAATGAGGGTCTGCTCGTATTTGCAACTTCTTCTGAGTTCTTTATCATGTGATGCACAGCCTCTGCCAATTAGCAATTTAAATGTTTCCAGATGGACCCAAGGGCTTGCTATCTCAGCACCGCGGTTATCACTTAAAGTCAAATGTGTCCTCCCTGATGCCTGGCACCCATAAGTCAAAGATGAGCTACAGACATCCCCATATGGCAAACAGGTGATTGTTTATAACCGAGTCACAAAGGGGCCTATAAAAATCCTTCAAGCCAAAAAGAATACAGCCTGACAGCAGATGGCCCTATCCTAAAATGAAGAGTTAAAGATGTTAAGCAGAGCAATCAAACAAAAGAACATAAATGATCACAAAAGAGAAGCCAACCTTTTACCTCTTCAGCTAGATAAGGGCATTGCTCACTTCAATTCCATTTGAGCCCAGCAACCACGTTAATCAAAAGATAGGTTAGAGCTTCATACAACACCTTAAAGGGATACTCCCAGGCTACTGGAGGGGAATCATGTATTTTACTCAGCTCCCCATTCCCAACAAACAGAGGGATCATTATTTCCTACAATGGCATGTAAATCTGCAATTATTTTGATAAACAGAAACTGCAATTGAAAAAAAATGTCTTTTGCCACCCAGAAAACAATGGAGCGTTCACATGACCCAAAACCCTGAATTTACATGTGAAAATGAACTTGGAGATAGATGCCTGGTAGTTTGTTAGAGTCCCACTTGGACTTCTTTAGCAGCAAGATCAATAGCATTATGAGAGTGAGGAAGGTAGAGGTTTCATCCCAGTGTGTGTGTGCAAATGAAGCCTCCGTGGCTCCAACCTCATCTCCACCATAAGCACCACCAGATAGCACATGACTTCCATTACCACAGGATCTTGGTGGCCTCATCCACTGTCCCTGGGCTGCAACAGGTGATGGACTAAGGACTTCAGATTCTAAATAAAATTTCAAAACTCTCTCCTCCTTAGGTTAAGGAGCCCAGCCCAGCTGGGAGGCTTTCACAGAGGTATGGGATATCCTGGGCGTCATTCAACCAGAATTTGGAGGACTGCATAAAACAGAGAGTATTCTTGGCAAAGAGCTTAAGACAGAAAATTGTTCATAAGCAAGAGAAGAATCCAAAAGGTCAAAAAACACACAGCCCAAAAGCAACAGCGAGCACCACATA
Source organism: Dama dama (assembly GCF_033118175.1). Lineage (NCBI taxonomy): Eukaryota > Metazoa > Chordata > Mammalia > Artiodactyla > Cervidae > Dama > Dama dama. Next base: position 25,400,650 of record NC_083709.1, read on the forward strand.
ACAACGTCAGAAATCAAAGTATCAGAGAGATCAACAGGAAGCAGTAGGCATGGTATAAATGAAAGAGGGCCATGAGCTCTTACTGGGAACAGACCTTCCAGATGGAGCCATCTTGGTGCCTGCAAATCCACTGTGGGTGGAAGACCAGCTGTAATATATGACCAAGGATAAGAAGGCAGGGAAAACATGGGAATAATTAAAACTAAGCAAAACACCTGTATGTTCAGTGAACTGAGTACACCTGTGTGTTCAGTTCAACTAGTCATTGGGAAGTACCAGACTCAACAGTTTTATTCACTTAGGAACTCCAACCATGGTCTCCTTCTAAGTTCCACTGTGAGTTCCTAGACACAGCTAAGTCACAAGGGAACAAAAAGATTAAGACGGTTTCAACACATTCTCTCCAAATTAAGTGGCTTCTTGTAAAGAATCAGTTTTCAAATCTGCTATCAGGTTTGAGAGGGAGAGCAAATTCCCAGAAAATTATGTAAGGGGATGAGTATACAGTGACCCTGTGTGTGTGCTCATTCAATTGTACCTGACTCTTTGCGACCTCATGGACTGTAGCCCACCAGACTCCTCTGTCCATGGGATTTTCCAGGCAAGTATACTAGAGCAGGCTGCCATTTCCTACTCCAGGGATCTTCCCGACCCAGGGGTTGAATCCGCATCTCCTAAATCTCCTGCACTGGCAGGTGGATTCTTCACTACAGAGCCACTTGGGAATCCCATGACCCTACTATATTGCAAAAACAGGTACACACAGAAAGTAATAATATTTGACTGGATAAGATCTGAATATTAGAACAATACAGCTAGCAGTGAGTGGGCAGTAGGTGAAATGTTTGGCAGTCTGCACATGGCCAGGCTGGCAGAGGAGGCAGGCTCTAGGATGTTCATGTCAGGAAGCATTTCTTCAAGGCAGATACTGGTGACTGAGGCAGTGGAAAGAAGGCAGCATTAAAAGGTTCCTACGTTTCTCTCACTGGCTCTTGGGACAGGTAAATACCTTCAAAACAATCATGGATGACAAAAATATTTTTATTCCCTGCAGATAGAGATTTAACCAATTGCAGAACAGATATTCCCCAAAGACAAGAAGTCTTATCAGAGAGAAATTCAAAGCAAGGATATAATCCCACTGAGCACTCATGAAAAAAAAATACTAGTCACCTTATTGTTCCTTCTGGGTAGGTTTGATTCTCCAAGGATATCACCCTGTGCAATGAGGAAATTCACTATTGCCATGGGACCTGAGGCTGAGTAATAAATGGCACAGTTACAATGAATCAAGCACATGGGTACCACTTTAGAAAGAGATAAAGAAGTCAAGGATTACCAAAGTAAGAATGTAAAAAGAGGTTTATCATTATCATAGACTCTGTTAATTCTTATCCGCTCTCCTTAATTCAGTGCTTTCAAAATTATTTTTAAAGAAACAGTAGTCTCTTCTGGGTCACATGAGGTGCTGATGCTCAAATTTAAAGCCATACTATTATCTAAGGAGAAGAAAGAAATATAGGGTTGACCAAAACGTCTATTGGTGTTTTTCCATACAATGCAATAGAAAAATTCAAACAAACCATTTACATTATAAATGAGCTGATTCTGTCAAGGCATTCCTTCTCTCCCTTGAAGGAGCTGCTCAAACAGAAGATAACTGTTCCATTTCCTGTTTCACATTTAAATTGCTCTGCCTGACTGTCAAGGTCCCTTATTATCCTACTTCCTTCTAACCATACTTCTTTATCCTCACTCACAGCTACCCATTCTATGCGGCCTGTTTTAGTCAAGTATGTGTGAGTAAAGAAAAACAGAAGTATTGTCTGGTAGTTCTTCCAAATGAAAAAGGTTTTGTATACGGAAGACCATTTTCTTACGCAGGGTAAGACATCCAACAGTAGAGTAGAAGGGACTCTGGATGATAGGGCTGGCCACCGAAACCTGAAGAGCTGGGCCAATCGCTGATCTCAGAATACATCAATCTTTTCCCATCAGCAAATCAACTGGTGGCCAGGAGGCCATCACTCAGACATGGGGAACTAAGAAGTAATCCAGCATGGAATATGGATTTTGAAACGTCATAAGATATACACTACTATGAACTATTATGTCATTTTTTCACTAAGCATATTCCATGGGATTTAAATCAGGATCAGTGATGAAGAAGTACATGCTTGAATAAATTTTGGAAAAGCTAAATCAGACCACGATGCCGCCCATGGGGCTGCAAAGATTCAGACATGACTTAGTGACTGAACAACAGCAACAAAAATCAGACCAAAGTAAGGAAATTTCTCTCTGCAAGGCTGCTCAGAGTTATTACTTTGTGAAAACAGACTGTGATTCTCCAGCATGGGAGGAGAGGGGAATAGCTGTAAGAAGTAGTATGCTACATTTCCCATTCATGTCCAACTATAAAACCTTTGATATCCAAACATATCAACTCTGAAACACTTTTGCTCACTGAACATCAACAAGGACTACTGTTTCTTTAAAAATGATTTTGAAAGCACTGAATCAAGGAGAGCTGATAAAAATTAACAGAGTCTAGGATAATGTTTGTCTCATGATCCTTGAGAAACCAGATCTGATAGAACCTGAAAGTCATACTTAAGCAAGCTGACCCTCACCATAAGTGGAGTCCTACTGAGGGGCTACCCTGAAGATATATTAGATTGTCACAAAAGAACTAGGCTAAGGAAGAAGGCAAAGCCCATGGAAACTTTCTGGAGAGCCAAAATTGGGACTGTAAGGTCAGAACAAGGTGTAATAGAGGCAATAGGAAAACCCACAGGAATTCAGATATGGGTGATTTTCCACTGATTTGGCTCTGGAAATCAAATGCAAAGTGATAGCCCCTGATTCCATACATAATATGCTACCAGGGCTTCTTAACATGCCAGGTTTATCTGTAGAGTAATAAGAAGACCACTAGACTAGCTATGAGGACTAGATTTTCAGCTGACCCAGAGGTCTGCTGGAGCTAGCCTGCACTAGCTCAACAAGAGCCGATCATGTGCCTCTTTCCTCAATTTCACTTGAGTAGAGTCAGGTTGGTAGCCATAATGAAAACATTTACACAACAGAAAGTGGTACACTTTACAAATCAGGGCTTTCTTTACTCCCTCCTGCCCCCCTCCACGTCTCTCTCCAACCCTCCACAGACAACTGTTGATTAGACACCTACCAGGACACCTCTGGCCATGACCTAGGTTTGGGAGATTGGATTTATCTGGCTTTAACTGTGAGTCAAATGAATTCACTTTTCATCTTTTAGAGTATAAGAACCCAATTAATTATGAACTAAAGCCAGGTATCGGACATATACCTGGTGAGGTTTGTATTCTCAATACAAACTTTAAACATAAAGACAAATAGCTTTATAAATTAGATAATTCTTAAACATGTATTTTATCTATTGCAATACTACCTGCAGGTTTAACAAATATTAAATGAGGAAGAAAATGATATTTGATAACAAAAAAGGGCAGTATTTAGAATAACTAAAATAATGACGTATCTTTTGCACCTTTGGGAGTCATGGCCCACAACTGGGGAACCAGTGGGATCCCTGAGGATTCTCCAAAATGGCCAAGCAACAGAACACCAGAGATATAGTTTAAATTCAACTTCCCAGGTATTATCCCAGAAACAACTAATAAGAATCTCCTAATTTTCCCACCCTTTCCTTCCTCAATAAAAATAACCTACTAAATTTAAATATGAAAAAGAACCTCTAAGGACAGGCTTAGAAATATGTATGCATAGCAAATTCTCTATAGTGATTCCCATGTAAACATGCAACATAAGAGTTCACCATATTGCTGTTCCTACTGGAATGAGCTTGATGGTATTGTATTTCATTCTAATACAAACATTCTATTATTCTGAAAGCCTCTTCAATCCACTCTGAAGTAGACCCCAACTGAATTATCATTTTTGTTTCCGGAGACTTGGGGGTGGGGGTGGGGAATGGAAACATATCAAGAGCAGAGAGACCAAGAGATGAGAAATCTGCCAACTATGCCTCAGGAGAAATGATTAAAGAACCAGAAAAAAAAAAAAATCTGCTTAAAGAAAAAAAAAGTTTGAAACAACAGATCAACAACCCTCCCTAATTGGTCCTCATTATTTATTTCACTTCTTGTTTCCACTTCGGAAACTAGTCCTCTATAATCTTAGCTATAACTGTCAAAGTATTCCTTATAACTAGACTGACCTTACAACTTGTCATTCAAACTGGTATACTTAGGGAAAGAAGGTGCTATTTCTAACTACCTTGGGCAGCAGGCATAAAGCCATGAACTTGGGTTGCCTCAAGCAAACAGAGATGGAGCAATTCATCCTACCTCCCAAGAACTTTTGCCCATTCACCCTACTTCTCCCTTTGAAGCCATAAACATCAGCCTAATTTCATTAGATACCCTTTGAAAATTAGAAAAGAACTAATCTGACCTCCCTCATGGCTCTTTAACCATTTCTTACCTGGAATCTTAATATGTGAAACAGAAATCAAATGTGGTTGAAAGGGGTGATGACTCCAGACTCCACCTGACTCTACCTGCTGACCTCCCGTTGCCCCTTGGGATAGTGCATGAGCCACCTGCAACAGAACCCTGGGAATCAGTAACGTAAACTATCCCAACCAGGTGGGCATCACCAGATGACCTCTCCCTATTAGGTTTTAGAATCCTTGGATGACTCTGCATTTTAAATTCAGAGTAAGAAGGCAAGGGAGTAAATAATACTCAGCAGGCTCATCGTTATTCAGTCGCTCAGTCATGTCCAACTCTTGGCGACCCCACGGACTGCAGCACGCCAGGCTTCCTGGTCCTTCACCACTTCCCAAGGTTTGCTCAAACTCATGTCCATTGAGTCGATGATGCCATCCAACCATCTCATCCTCTGTCACCCCCTTCTCCTTAGGCCCTCGATCTTTCCCAGCTATCAGGGTCTTTGCAAGGATCATAGTTCTTATTTTTTCCATGTTAAAAAATTATATATTAAGTATATGCAAAATTATTATACTGTAGAGTGTAAAAAAGTAACAATACAACTGACATCCAAGTAACCACCACCAAGTTAAAGAGAGCATTGTTTTGGAAAGTTCCTTTGGTTGTTCCTCTTCCTGTGTCCCTTCTCACACAACCCCTCATCCCAAAAGGTAAATACCACCTGGAACTTGTATAATTCCTTTCCCAGTTTGCTGGGGTGTCTTGAACTGAGGGCCAGGAACCTCTGGGTGAAGCAGGCAGTGAGATTCCCACCAACACAGCGCAAGCAGCTCTCTGTCCTGCAGAGCCCACCGTTGGCTGACAAGTCTTCGAGGCAATTTTCCGAGAACTGTCTGAATGGATGAATAAAGACCCTGGACTTGGCTATTTCCCAAGCTGATTTGATGCGGCTAATATAGAAATGCCAATTCCATACAGCTGTACAGAACGCTGAGCATTTTGACTGAGAAACAATGGTGAACCTGGCACAGAAAACCTTCACAAACCAGTGACTGTCACACTGTTGTATGCCCATAAAACTGACTGTGATAGCCTTTTAAAAGAAAAGATGGGCTCGTTTAAATCAGAAAGCTAACTGGAAGCAGGAATTAAAAGAGAAGAAAATTGGAGAAAGAGAATTAAGGTATGGCACTGCCCCTTCAGTTGTGTTTTTTAAACATCCTGTGTTTTGTCTTAGTCTTTGCCCACATGTTGCTTAGATGTTGTTTGAATAGAAGACAAATGCAGGGAATACTCAAATTATGAACAAGGCAAGATGGTACTGAGTTTCTTCATACCCAAGTGCTAAACTGTGTACCACAGGCCACTGGAGAATAGTATAGCGCCATGTAATGAGGGATTGACTATGAGGCTAAGTGAGTTAATACAAAAGACACTTGGAAAGGGAAAAGCCACTTTGGCTGGCATCAGAGAAATCTTTGCAGAGGCAGCAACCTTGGAGCCAGGCCTTAAAGGTGGGGTAAGATATGACAAGATGGAGAGTGAAAGCATGTTCACACTAATCATGAAAATGACTGGCACTCACTGTGCGCCAGGCTCTGGTTAGCACTTTATGTGCATTATCTCATTTCCTCTCCTAACCACCCTCTGAAGTAATAATTATGCCCATTTTACAGACAGGGAAACTGAGAGTCAGAGCTAAAGTAACTTGTCCAAGGTCACACAACTAGACGGTAGAATTCAAAGCCAGCATATGTGACTGAATAGCCAACAGGATGCTTCACTGCCTAGGTAGAGGAACATCAGGAGCGAATGCCCAGACGTCAAAGGAAACAGGCTAATTGTCAAGGACTCAGCCTTGATTGGTCATACTGAAGAGGCAACCGCGTGTGGGTGTTTGGTCAAGCCATTCCTCCCCTGATAAATCTTGAAATAGCGGCCCCATCCCTGGTGCCATGCACACAGAGATGCTCAAGACTGCTGGTTAAATTTAATTGGTAATGTAAACCAAGGGCCCAACGTGAGAAGCCATGACATAATTGGGATTCTTTGCCTATTATATCTCCTCCTTGACTAATATTTTGAAATTTAACAGGGCATGAACAGGTTTATATGGGGTAAATGTCTTAAATTTATCAATACAAGCTGGGAAAATAAAGGATAACACAAGAATGAAGGTGTGCATAGACTCTTAAGAAGTGTGAAGTCATCTTTTATTCATCTGCTCATTCCATGCACATTTCCTGATAGGTTGTTTTGTATGAGTCCCTGTGCTGGGGATGTGGGCCCATCTGAAGGGGCAAAACAAAAGGATAGAGGCTTCCACTATGCTGTATAACTTAAAATGCTGTATAACAAAGCAGAATTCAAGTCACCTCCCGTACCATGTATGGAACAATGTGCATTCATCAAGCCCCTATGATGTACTGGGTGCTCTAAGAGATGATAAATATGTAAATATAAATATATGTCCTCAAGTGTTTCCAAGGGACAATAAACAGAAGAACAAAGAACTGCAGCCCAATGCAATGAGTGCCACTTAAAGCGGGGTTATAAGCTAAAGGAAAGATCTGTACCAAAGAAAGATATAAACTTCTAATCTGTGTTTATTGAGTTCACTCAGAATAAATTTAGAAGCTTCCTGTTGTTTTACTACGTTCACCTTCCTGGACTCCAAGGACCAATCAGGTGACTTCATAGAAAATCTTGTGGCTGTAGGATTCTGAGGCTGTACTCCCCCAGCTGTTGAGAAATCATGGCACACAGGCCAGAAGAGGAAAATAATACAAGAGTAAAAGAACACAGGGACAGTGCTCAGACTTCCTCAGCAGACCAGGGAATGCTCACTAAGGGGTAGGCCTCATTTTTTTTTTTTCTTTTTGGACACGCCACCAAAATAGAAAACATTCATTTATTCATAAGGTTAAAATTCCAATTTCACAATACTACAATAATTGCTTTCACCTAATTGCTAATTTCCAGTATTGTTAGCGGTGGTCCACTGAAAGTCAGACTACATCTAGAAAATGTAAACTCAAGTAGTTATGTCCCATTAGTTTGTTAGAAAACATAAAATATAAAAAAATCAGAAATTCCAACTGCAAGTGTTTAGAAAAACAAACCAAAGCTCAGTGATCACATTTAGGGAGGACTATAACAGCAAAGATAATTATTTCATTAAAATTGCTAAAAGAAAACTCTGGTTTTGGGTTGTGGTATACTTGGCTGTGTGATGTTATGCCAAATCACTCTTCCTCAGCCTTCATTTTGTCATATGTAAAATAAGAGGACTGGATAAAAATTTTCATTTTCACACTGGGATATAAAAGCCTAACAATTTACAATCATAGTCAGGGGATGGCAAATATTTTGGCTCGAACAACACCTTCAGTGGATTGGTGTTACGAGCTGCCTGGGAATATAGAAAGATTCTGAGGTCCAGGCCAACCTCAGAGGGAAGGATCCAAGGGCTTTAATACAGTCTGGATGGGACAAGTGGGATGAGAGGCACACAACAGCCATTTCTTTTCTAATTGAATCCTCACTTTTTTTTCCAAATGATGTCCCAAACTCATTTTATTGAGTAATTTTGCTCTGACAAAAATTTAGGGAAGTATTATTACTAATTTAACCTCAAAAGTTTACTTGCTTAAATCAAACATTTGCTACATAGCAGATCTGGAATTCAAATCCAGATCAGTTGGATGCTTTGAAATGCCATGAGAAACAGTGAAAAAAAAAATCCTAAAATTCAAAGAAAAAAGAAAGAGAGAGAGCACATCACATTCACAAAGTCAGCAACATTGTGCCTTTCTGTCAAGGAAGATAATTCTATCACTCAGAATTTCTGGTTGTAGAGAAATCCGCTTTAAGTAGTACAATTATTCTTACTGAAGAGAAGCCCATATTTTCTCACACCATTTTTTACAGTAGCAAACTTGGACTCTTAGTGCTCTGGGGATATGCAATGGTTACAGAACAAATTAATAGATAACACAAATTTTAAGTCAAATTTTTATCACCTATATTGGTACTCATTTTTAATATTTATAATCATTGTATCATCTTGCATCTTGTATCCAAAAGAAATTAAAGTGTCTCACAGAAGTGCATATAATGCAGTGAGATCAATGGATACAAAAATGAGACAAAAACAAATCTATAATTTTATCATACTCAGTGTTGTCAAATTGATTGCCTAGAGTATAATTTTATTTCACATCACTATGCTTCTCGGTAATGCCCCAAAGTCATTATCTTTCCCTAACTGCCCTTCCAAGTCTGTATTCTGACTGCACTGTTTTACAATTCCCCACAGTACAGCACCTACCCATCTGGGAATGTCTGATCATCATGTAAGTCATCCCTCCTTATCTAGGAACTTCTAAATCTTCCCCAGGACACTGTTTATGTGTGACTTCACTTTCCTAGCAGTAGTTCACGAAACTGACATAATGTAGGGCACAAAGATTCTCTTCAGTCATAAAGTTGGGGTAGCCATAGTCCACTCTGCGAATGAAGAAGCAAAGGAAGCAAGTTTGTTCAGAGACTTGAACGAAGCAGTAGAAAAAGAATTCCCTCTGTTCCTGAATTGTTTCCCAACTCTAGTTCCAATTCCTTCCTAAGACCTGGATGCATGTCTGCCTTTGAGTTCCCCACAAACACCCCTGAATCCTTAATTCCTGCCGCTTCTTAAGCTTGCTCTAGATAACTAATCAGCACCCGTTTCTGTGGTTTATGCCTTAATCTACATCTTGCCCCAAGTACCTGGTCAAGACCACTTCCTTCAGAAAGCTTCTTCGGATTCCCCCCCAGACAGGAGCGATGTCTTCATCCTGCAGTTCCCAGTGTACTGAATCTATGTATTTCTTATGACATGTCTGCCTTAGAACACCCTTTCATAATTATACATCCTGTTATCATAATTTCTAAGCCTCTTATTGAGAAAGATTCATGCCTTATTCATTATGGTAATTTCCATACACCAAGAAGAGTAGAAGTGAGTGACTATCAACCTTTCTTTAAAAAAAAAAATTGGATGAACGAATGAACACTTTTTATTCATTCTCTACTCTTGAACAAATCCCTAAACCTCTCTTTTTAAGGCTGATATTATAGAAGCAGAGATTTAACCAGCCAATTTACCCAGCTAATGTGAGCAATGTAGACAGACAAACAGAATCATCGTGGCCCAGGAATCTATTCTGGAGCCAGAATGATGCTGTCTGGTTGTCAATATTGATCATGATTAATTAGAAAATTTACAGATCTCTGCTGTTCTTAGTGCTGTGTGGGCATCACCTGAAAGCAAAGGGATGACAAGGTGTTCCAAGCATCTGCAGCCCTGATGTAACAATCACTTTCATTTGCAAAAAATATGTGCCTATTTCTGAGCAGGATCAGAGTCTTTTAGAATTTCGTCTTTTCCCCATACCAACTTTCTTCATTGGTTAGGATCAAGGAACTATTAATATATAATTCCTAGATATATTAAAATCATGTTAATTTATTTTAATTCACACCCTATAAATGAGCATTCAGAGTGCAGTTGAAAACCAAGGTGAGAGTTTAAGAAATAATCACTCCAGGAACAGAATGCAGTCAATTTGAGGTAAACTGTGACTCTGTGAAGTGGGTTATTAACCTGTCAGGGACCTAGGTCTGTTCCAAACACCTCTCTGGTCTTTCATGACCCTGTCAGAGCCCTTCCCAGATGAAAGCATAGCTGTAATCACTGTGTTTCATGCCCTACATTCAGTTTCTCAAATGGCAGGTTACTCTCATGGTGTGACTTGCCATTTGATCTGTCTTGTATCTATGTTGATGCCCTATCAGAAATGGAAGAAGTTTGTCAGTAATCGTTAAGATGGGTTACAGCAACAAACATGCAAATGTTCATTTTGCCAGTCTCTGTAATTTGAAATAGTCATTCAGCGATAACCAATTTGCTCATCTCGGTGTGCAGGCTTAAGTATGTGGTGTTTGCATGGGGTTGCTGGTAAATAAACCTCAAGGGTGGAGCACTCCTTTATTATTATCAAGAATAAACACCAAGGAGTAAGATTCAATATCATGGCATTTTCTTATCTGTGCTTATCAACCAAGGGTATGCTTACGTTATGAACCTATGAGAATTCATCTGTGTTTTGAAAAGGCATATTGTTAAAGCATCATTCAGTATCCCTAACACAAACAATTGATTGGCATATCTTCTTTTGTAATCTGAAAGTCTCTTTTTACCTGGAAGGAAAAAAGTCTTTAAAACTGGTTAAAAAGAGATTGGAAAGCAGAATCCTTCCTTAACCTGATACATTATTTTTCGCTAGCGAGAATAGAAAGTGGAAGGTGCCAAAAAAATCACACACAACAAAAAATTTTTAAATCACCATGATACTACTGTCCTAAAAGAACCAAGGTTAAAATTTTTGTTTCACAGTCTTTCAGTCATTTTAATATGCATAGGTAGACATATGAGTGTGATTAACTTATATTTAAAGTTAAAATGTTATGATACATTTATAATATTTTATATTTTTTTCACTAATATAGCATAAACATTGATTGGATCCAAAGGTTGAAAAGTTTCTCTGTAAAGTGTCAGAGAGTAAATATTTTAAGTGTTCTGGGCCACACAGTATTTGGCACTGTTCAATTCTACTTTTATAGCAAGAAAGCAACCTCTGACAATATATAAATGAATGGTCATGATGGTGCTCCAATAAAACTTCATTTACAAAAACAGAGAGCAAACATACTGTGTTCTTGGAATGAAAGACGCAACATAGCAAAGATCTCAATTCTCCCTAAATTGATCCATATTTAACCTAACTCCTGTCATATTCTCAGCAGTTTTTTGTAAATATGACAAGGTTATTCTAAGATTTATATGAAAAGGCAAGGGAACGAGAAGAGCTAAAACAATTTTCAGAGATAACTACAGTGAGAGGAATCACTCTGTCGAATTTTAAGATGTATTTTATAGCTACAGAAATCAAGACTGTGTGGTAGTACTAACCATATACTAATAAAGAACTTGCTGGACTAGATATTACTACAGACCCATTAGAACAGCTAAAATAAAAAGTAATCACAATACCCAGTGCTGGCAAGGATGCAGAGCAACTACATCTCTTATGCATTGTTTGAGAGATTTGTAAAACGATATAGTCACTCAGCAGTTACATAGAAAGCTAAACATACACTTACCATCCAACCCAGCAATCACATTTCTATTTATCCCATAGAAATGAGAACCTGTGTCCACATCAAACCCTATTCACAAACGGTTATAGCAGTTTTATATGAAACAGCCAAAAAAAGGAAACCATGACACCCTCTTCAATAGGTAAACAGTTAAATAAGATCTGATAGATCCTTACCATGGAATACCACTCAGCACTGAAAAGTAAACTACCAATGTATTTCTAATTTAAATACATATCAAGGACATGACACAGAATGGGAAAAAAGAGCCAATTTCAAAAGGTAATATATGATTCTATTTACATAACATTCCCAAAATAACAAAGCTACAGAAATGGAAAACAGATTAATACCTGCCAAGGTCAGCTACTAATGACAAGGGAGAAAGAGGTAGGTATGACTATCAAAGGATAACACAGAGAAATATTTGTGATTATGAAATAACCTGGACTGTGGCTGTAATTACAGAAATTCACACACACATTGTACTGATGTCAGTTTCCTGGTTTGATATTGTACTACAGTTATGTAAGATGTAACCAGTTGATGAAATGACAGGAATGATACACAGGATGTTTCTATTCTACGTTTGCAACTTCCTGTGAATTCATAGTTATTTCAAAACAAAAAGTTTCTTTAAAAAGTAGGTGTCATGCTGTGGTCATAGTTTGATTATAGTTTGCCAAACCCTGGTCTAGAAAATTAGATGTTTTGACAATATTTTCATTAGCTCTATAAAATATCTTTCAGTATATATAGTTTATTTAACCATTTCTCTGCTGTTTCCAATTTTTCTCTTTATAAAACCAAAACCTAGGATATTTTATCTTTTTATACATTTATAATTATTTACCTAGAATAAATATCTAAAAATACAGTATCAAAAAAATACAGTATCAAATGTACACATAACTTTAAACTTTGGCATGATATTGCCAAATTACCTTCTAAAAAACTCACATCAATTTATACTCCTATGGGCCTGGGATGGCTTCCCCGGAGGAGGGCTTCCCAGCATAACAGGAGACCCAGTGGTAAAGAACCAGCCTGCCAATGCAGGAGCCAGGGGTTGTGGGTTTAATCCCTAGGTTGAGAAGATTCCCTGAAGAAGAGAATGGCAACCCACTCCAGTGTTCTTGCCTGGGGAAACCATGGATGGAGGAGCCTGGTGGGCTACAGTCCATGGGACTGCAAAGAGTTGGACACAACTGAGTGCATATGCACACAGAGCCCTGGATGAGAGTATGTACCATCACACTCACCAACAATGTACATTATCTTCAAAAGGAAAAAAAAAACTGTCCACACTTGTGAAGAAGGAATAGCTCACTCTGTTTTTCTTTTAAGTGTATCTTCTCTTTTACTTTTAGATCTTTACTCACACCAGTCCCTCCCTGGGACATGTTCTGCCCCTTAGCTAGTTAAGGAATTCAACTAAGTCACAAGTAAAATACCACTTCCTACAGGAAGACTTCCCCAATCTCTGGTATGGGTTACATGCCCCTCTTACTCACCTCCACAGCACCTTGGACCTCCTTTTCCATACTGCTTACCCTCTGTGGTCACAGCTTATTTAATTTTGTATCTTCAATCTTCAGACCTTAATTTCTGTAGGGCTGCTACCTGTTTTGCTCCTCCTCTATACCCAGCATCAACACAATACCTAACAAATCATAGGTGTTTGTTAAATACTTACTGAATCAATGAATGAAAAAAGAATATGTCAATCATAAAGGAGAAGTTCTGCCTTTTGAGCATTCACAATAATATTCATATTTTTATTATATTTAGGTAGATAAATATAAATTTATAATATTGTTTCCAGAACCATTCAGGAAAAAGGATCCCTTGCCTATGAAACTAGGTCACCATGGAGCCTACGCCTACAGGAGGGAGACAGATTCATCAGATAATCACAGCTTGATGACACTGACTATAAAAATTATGCAAATAGCTTTTACTGCTCTTTTATAAGCCACTTTTTAGTAATTTTTTAGTTTTTAGACATAGATTATATACTAACCCACACTGAGAACATGTATGTACCATGCAAGCTTAAACTTCCTTGGGACAGAAGGTGGTCCTATGTGGCAGATGAATATGACAGGGAGACAACTTTTTCCCCCACAAATTCATCAAAAGATCATTTGAATGCTGAGCAACTTCCACAGAACAACTTCTCAACACTGGCAGAGGACACCAGGCACCCAGAAAGGCAGCCCATTTTCTTCAAAAGGAGGTAGGAAAAAATATAAAAGACAAAAACAGAGACAAAAGATTTAGGGATGCAGACCTATCCTTGGGAGGGAGTCGTGAAGGAGGAGAAGCTTCCACACAGTAGGAAGCCCTCTCACAGGTGGGTCTGTGGGGAGCTTTGGAACCTCAGAGGGCATTATAACCGGGAAGGAAAAAAAAAACCCACAGAATACACACCCAACTGCAACTGTCAGCGGTGAAATAGCCCTGAAGCCTGTGTCCACCACCAGCAAGTGGGGGCTGGGCAGGGAGGAGTGGACTGCATCATTGGTCCTTAAGCTAAGGACTGGGCCTGAATGCCCTGAGGACAATCTGAGGGAGCTAACGTGAGACACCAACCCAAACTGTGGGATAGCCAGAGAGAGAAAAAAAAGAGAGAAAGAGAGAACTTTCTCGTGAAAAGCTCTACCCTAAGGCGCAGCATGGCCTGCTCACAGAACAAAGGATTGAGCAAATACCAAAGGAGAGCTAGCTGGCTGCAGACCGACCCCTCCCTGCCACCAGGGGTAGAGAGGCAGGCGGGCGACAGCCAAAGCCAGAAGGCAAAGGGCAATCTCGGCCCCAGAGATGGCCTCTTCCACCAAACTGTGAGCAGGCTGCTGGTTGCTAACCAAGTCTTTCTGGGATCCTGGATGGTTGACATCTGCTAGGAGGGTTGCAGCCAGAGATCAGCTCCCCAGAGAAGACGCACAGCACACCTGAGACATTTGCTCTCATGGCGCACCCGGGAAACCAAGCAGCTGGGACCTGGGAGGTGATTAAGACACACGGCCCACCTGGGACAGTGCACTCGCCAAGCACCTGGTCACCCGAGCTGCTCCAACCTGGGAAGGGCACAAAACGCACGCCCAACAGACTCTGTGCCCTTGCAGAGTACCCGAAACCTGAACCTGAGCGGCTTAGACCTGGGAAGTGCACAAAACACAGGGCCCGCTTTGGACAGCACCCCTGCAGAGCAACCTGGAACCTGAGCAGTGTAGACCGGGAAAGCACATGCCGCCATGAGCGGGGGCAGACCCAGCGTGGCCCAGACACTGCGAGCGCTCCCCACACACGCCATGAGCGGGGGCAGGCCCAGTGTGGCCCAGACACTGTGAGCACTGCCCACACACCAGCGGGATTTGTTCGCAGTGCTCCTCCCTCCCCACAGCACGATTGAACAGTGAGCCTAAATACATGACCACCTTTGTCCTCTTGCATCAGGGCGGAAATTAGACACGGATAAGACACAAACAGAGAAAGCCAAAATAGACAAAGAGGGAACTGCTCTGGAAGTGACAGGTGCAACAGATTAAAACCCTGTAGTTAGCATTGAGTAAGCATTGGAAGGGACCTATAGACCTTGAGAAGAAGTATAAGCTGGAACAAGGAACTATCTGAAGCTGAACTGACCCCACACTGCTCTCAACAGCTCCAGACCTAGATATATTTTTACTATTATCATTTTTTAATTTTAATTTTTTCTATTTTTAAGTTATTTATTACTCTTTTCATTTTTATAACCTACTATTATCTCACAAAAAAAAGGGGGGGACCCTATTTTTAAAGCAAATTTCATACATATATTTTTTATAATTTTTGTGATTGATTTTGTATTGTATTTTTGAGAGTCAAACCTCTACTCTAGATTTTTAATCTTTGCTTTTTAGTTTTTGTCACCAATTTTGTACCTTTAAGAATCTAATCTTCAGTACCCATTTTTACTTAGGGGTGTGATTACTGGCTTGATTGCTCTCTCCCCTTTTGACCCTCCCTTTTCTCCCCTAGGTCACCTCTATCTCCTCCCTCCCCCTTTTCTTATCTACTTAACTCTGTGAATCTCTCTGGGTGTTCCGGGTTGTGGAGAACACTTAGGGAACTGATTACTGGCTAGACTGGCCTCTCCCCTGTTGACATTCCCTCTTCTCCTCCTGGTCACCTCTGTCTCCCTCCTCCCTCTTCTCTTCTCCATGTAACTCTGTGAACTTCTCTGGGTGTCCCTCACTGTGGAGAATCTTTTCACCATTAAACTATATGTTTTATCATCTGTGCTGTATGGATGGAGAAGTCTTGAGGCTACTGTAAGAATAAAACTGAAAACCAGAGTCAGTAGGCTTAAATCCAAAACTTGAGAACACCAAAGAACTCCTGACTCCAGGGAATATTAATCAACAAGGGCTCATCCAAAAGCCTCCATCTACACTAAAACCAAGCTCCATCCAAGAGCCAACAAGTTCCAGAGCAAGACATACCAAGCTAATTTTCCAACAATGCAAGAAACCCTGCATAACCCTGAGCACAAAACTACAGGTGGCCAAAGTCACACCAAAACCATAGACACCCCAAAACTCACTACTGGCCATGTCATTGCACTCCAGAGAGAAGAGATCCAGCACCACCCATCAGAACACAGACACAAGCTTCCCTAACCAGGAAACCTTGACAAGCCACTAGTCCAACCCCACCCATAGGGAGCAATCTCCACAATAAAGAGGAACCGCAAACTTCCAGCCTACAGAAAGGTCACCCCAAACACAGCAATCTAAACAAAAATGATGAGGAGAAATATTCGGCAGGTGAAGGAGCATGATAAATGCCCACATACCCAAACAAAAGAGGAGGGTCTAGGGAGTTTACCTGAAAAAGAATTCAGAATAATGAAAGTAAAGTTGATCCAATGTCATGAAAACAAAATGGAGTTACAGATAAATAGACTAGAGACAATGATTGAGAAGATGCAAGAAATGTTTAACAAGGACCTAGAAGAAATAAAAGAGTCAATCAATAATGAATAATACAATAACTGAGATCAAAAGCACTCTGAAGGGAACCAACAGTGGAATAACTAAGACAGAAGATAGGATAAGTGAGGTGAAAGATAGAATGGTGGGAACACATGAAGCAGAGAGGAAAAAAGAAAAAAGTATTCAAAGAAATGAGGACAACCTCAGAGACTTCTGAGACAATGTTAAACGCTCCAACATTCAAATCATAGGAGTGAGTCCCAGAAGAAGACAAAAAGAAAGGGCATGAGAAAATGATTGAGGGGATAATAGTTTAAAGTTTCCCTAAAATGGGAAAGGAAATAGCCACCTAAGTCCAAGAAGCCCAGAGAGTCCCAAACAGGATAAACCTAAGGCAAAACACCCCCAAGACACATATTAATCAAATTTAAAAAGATCAAACACAAAGAGCATATATTAAAAGCAGCAAGGGAAAAGCAACAAATAACACACAAGGAAATTCCCATAAGGATAACAGCAGATCTTTCAAAAGACACTCTTCAAGCCAGAAGGGAATGGCAGGACATACTTAAAGTGATGAAAGAGAAGAACCTACAACCCAGATTACTGTACCCAGCAAGGATCTCATTCAGATATGAAGGAGAAATCAAAAGCTTTACAGACAAGCAAAAGCTAAGATAATTCAGCACCACCAAACCAGCTCTTAAAGAAATGCTAAAAGATCTTCTCTAGACAGGAAACACAGAAAGGTTGTATGAATGTGAGCCCAAAACAACAAAGCAAATGGCAACAGAATCATACTTATCAATAATTACCTTAAATGTAAATGCGCTGAATGCCCCAACCAAAAGACAAAGGCTGGCTGAATGGATACAAAAACAAGACCCCTATATATGTTGCCTACAAGAGACCCACCTCAAAACAAGAGACATATACAGACTGAAAGTAAAGGGCTGGAAAAAGATATTTCATGCAAATGGAGACAAAAAGAAAGCAGGAGTAGCAATATTAATATCAGATAAAATAGACTTTGAAATAAAGGCGGTGAAAAGAAACAAAGAGGGATAGTACATAATGATCAAAGGATCAATCCAAGGAGAAGATATAACAATTATAAATATATATGCACTCAACATAGGAGCACCACAACATGTAATGCAAATGCTAAAAAGGATGAAAGGGGAAATTAACAGCAATACAACAATAGAGGGACTTTAATACCCCACTCATACCTATGAATAGATAAACCAAACAAAAAGTTAGCAAGGAAACACAATCTTTAAATGATACAATGGACCAGTTAGACCTAATTGATATCTATAGGACATTTCACCCCAAAACAATGAATTTCACCTTTTTCTCAAGTTCACATGGAACATTGTCCAGAATAGATCATATCCTGGGCCACAAATCTAGCCTTGATAAATTCAAAAAAATTGAAATCATTTCAAGCATCTTTTCTGATCACAATGTGTTAAGATTAGATGTCAACTACAGGGGAAAAAAAACTATTAAAAATACAAACATATGGAGGCTAAACAACACACTTCTGAATAACCAACAAATCACAGAAGAAATCAAAAAAGAAATCAAAATATGCATAGAATCAAATGAAAATGAAAACATGACAACCCAAAACCTATGTGATTCAGTAAAAGCAGTGCTAAGGGGAAGGTTCACAGCAATACAAGCTTACCTCAAGAAATGAGAAAAATCAAATAAATAACCTAACTTTACACCTAAAGCAACTAGAAAAAGAAGAAATGAAAAATCCCAAGGTTAGTAAAAGGAAAGAAACCATAAAAATTAGGGCAGAAATAAATGAAAGAAAAACAAAGGAGGCTATAGCAAAAATCAACAAAACTAAAAGCTGGTTTTTTGAGAAGATAAATAAAATAGACAAACCATCAGCCAGACTCACCAAGAAACAAAAGGGAGAAGAATCAAATCAACAAAATTAGAAATGAAAATGGAGAAATCACAACAGACAACACAGAAATACAAATGATCATAAAAGACTACCAGCAACTATATGACAATAAAGTGGACAACTTGGAAGAAACGGACAAATTCTTAGAAAAGTATAACTTTCCAAAACTGAACCAGGAAGAAATAGAAAATCTTAACAGACCCATCACAAGCAAGGAAATCGAAACTGTAATCAGAAATCTTCCAGCAAACAAAAGCCCAGGACCAGATGGCCTCACAGGTGAATTCTACCAAAAATTTAGAGAAGAGCTACAACTATTCTACTCAAACTCTTCCAGAAAACTGAAGAGGAAGGTAAACTGCCAAACTCATTCTAAGAGCCACCATCACCCTAATACCAAAACCAGGCAAAGATGCCACAAAAACAGAAAACTAGAGGCCAATATCACCAATGAACATAGATGCAAAAATCCTCAACAAAATGCTAGCAAACAGAATCCAACAACATATTAAAAAGATCATAGATCATGACCAAGTGGGCTTTAACCCAGGGATTCAAGG
Organism: Dama dama; assembly: GCF_033118175.1. Lineage (NCBI taxonomy): Eukaryota > Metazoa > Chordata > Mammalia > Artiodactyla > Cervidae > Dama > Dama dama. Next base: position 25,419,779 of record NC_083709.1, read on the forward strand.
ATTCTTCACTATTCACAAATCAGTCAATGTGATACAACAACATGAACAAATTGAAAGATAAAAACCATATGATTATCTCAATAGATGCAGAGAAAACCTTTGACAAAATCAAACATCCATTTATGATAAAAACCCTCCAGAAAGCAGGAATAGAAGGAACATACCTCAACATAATAAAAGCCATATATGATAAACCTACATCATGCATTATCCTCAATGGTAAAAAATTGAAAGCATTTTCCCTAAAGTCAGGAACAAGACAAGGGTGCCCACTCTCACCACTACTATTCAACATATTTTTGGAAGTTTTGGCCACAGCAATCAGAGAAGAAAAAGAAATAAAAGGAATCCAGATTGGAAAAGAAGTAAAACTCTCACTGTTTGCAGATGACATGATCCTCTTCATAGAAAACCCTAAAGACACCATCAGAAAATTACTATAGCTAATCAATGAATATAGTAAAGTTGCAGAATATAAAATTAACACACAGAAATCCCTTGCATTCCTATACACTAACAATGAGAAAACAGAAAGGGAAATTAAGGAAACAATGCCATTCACCATTGCAATGAAAAGAATAAAATACTTAGGAAAAATCTACCTAAAGAAACAAAAGTCCTATATATAGAAAACTATAAAACACTGAAGAAAGAAATCAAAGATGACCCAAGTAGATGGAGAAATATACCAAGTTCATGGGTCAGAAGAATCAATATAGTGAAAATGAGTATATTACCCAAAGCAAACTATAGAATCAATGCAATCCTATCAAGCTACCAACGGTATATTTCACAGAACTAGAACAAATAATTTCACAATTTGTATGGAAATACAAAAAACCTCGAATAGCCAAAGCAACCTTGAGAAAGAAGTATGGAACTGGAGGAATCAACCTGCCTGAGTTCAGACTATACTACAAAGCTACAGTCATCAAGACAGTAAGGCACTGGCACAAAGACAGAAATATAGATCAATGGAACAAAACAGAAAGCCCAGAGATAAATCAACGTACCTATGGGCACTTTATCTTTGACAAAGGAGGCAAGAATCTACAATGGAGAAAAGACAATCTCTTTAACAAGTGGTGCTGGGAAAACTGGTCAACCACTTTTAAAGAATGAAACTAGAACACTTTTTTAACACCATACAGAAAAATAAACTCAAAATGGATTAATGATCTATATGTAAGACCAGAAACTATAAAACTCCTAGAGGAAAACATAGACAAAACACTCTCTGACATAAATCACAGCAGGATCCTCTATGACCCACCTCCCAGAGTAATGGAAATAGAAACAAAAATAAACAAATGGGAAACAAAAATAAACAAAAAGCTTTTGCACAGCGAAGGATACTATAAGCAAGGTGAAAAGAGAGCATTCAGAATGGAAGAAAATGATAGCAAACGAAGCAACTGACAAAGAACTAATCCCAAAAGTATACAAGCCGCTCCTGCAGCTCAATACCAGAAAAATAAATGACCCAATCAAAAAATGGGCCAAAGAACTAAACAGACATTTCTCTGAGGAAGACATACAGATGGCTAGCAAACACATGAAAAGATGCTCAACATCACTCATTATCAGAGAAAGGCAAATCAAAACCACAATGAGGTACCATTTCACACCAGTCAGAATGACTGCTATCCAATAGTCTATAAGCAATAAATGCTGGAGAGGGTGTGGAGAAAAGGGAACCCTCTTACACTGTTGGTGGGAATGCAAACTAGTACAGCCACTATGGAGAACAGTGTGGAGATTCCTTAAAAAAATGGACATACAACTGCCATATGACCCAGCAATCCCACTTCTGGGCATACAAACCTAGGAAACCAGATCTGAAAGAGACAGGTGTACCCCAATGTTCATCACAGCACTGTTTATAATAGCCAGGACATGGAAGCCACCTAGATGCCCATCAGCAGATGAATGGATAAGAAAGCTGTGGTACATATACACAATGGAATATTACTCAGCCATTAAAAAGAATACATTTGAATCAGTTCTAATGAGGTGGATGAAACTGGAGCCTATTATACAGAGTGAAGTAAGCCAAAAAGAAAAACACCAATACAGTATACTAACGCATATATATGGAATTTAGAAAGATGGTAATGATAACCCTGTGTGCGAGAAAGCAAAAGAGACACAGATGTATAGAACAGTCTTTTGGACTCTGTGGGAGAAGGAGAGGGTGGGATGATTTGAAAGAGCAGCACTGAAACATGTATATTACCAAATGTGAAATAGATCACCAGTCCAGGTTCAATGCATGAGACAGGGCACTCAAGACCAGTGCACTGGGATGACCCTGAGGGATGGGATGGGGAGGGAGGTGGGAGGGGGTTCAGGATGGGGACACGTGTACACCCATGGCTGATTCATGTCGATGTATGGCAAAAGCCACTAAATATTGTTATCAGCCTCTAATTAAATAAATTAATTTTTTTAAAGATGGTAAAAAAAATTTTAATAAATAAATAAAACATGAAAGTGAAAAAAAAAAAACTTCCTTGGGACAATTACATTTTTCGCTAAAAATTAATAAAGTGACATCCAATCCATGTGTTAGTTGCTTGTGGATTTTATTACTGTGAGTACATTCCCTGGGGTTCTATAATCTCCCCTAGAAGGCAGCAATCACATCAATGTGTCCATCGACCTCCAGCCCCTCCAGGGACTGCCCTCCCGTTTGCTTTCTCAAACTATAACAGGCAGGACTTTTAAATCTCTGTGGATTTTATACCAAAGTATTTTTATTTCCTTTGACTTTGCTACAATTTCAAATTATCTTCTAAAACTCTTCATGAAGGCATTAACCAGCCTCTGTGCTTTTTGTGCACTAGCCATAATACATTTTGTGATGGTAACTGGATTAGATCTAAATTTGGGAAAGTACCTTAATGTTCCTGCTCCTAATCAGATGGTTATGGTTCCTGTTTGGCAAGGGGTTTGAAATCGGATTTTCCTCTTTGTCAAAACTCCTTCTTTTTATCTATATGAATTTATTCCTCATGTATAAGGGGTTACTGCATTTAACACACCACTAATTTATCTAAGGCCGTCAGGTTTATTGCAGGTAGAGCGACCTTTAGAAAGGATCAGAAAGTATGTTTAGTGGCTGAGATTTAAATATATGTAAAACAGAATTTCTCATTTGAGAATTATATTCTGGATCATGAGCATTGTAACCGGTTGCTATGAGAGACTATGGAATCGTGTGCAGCCTGACCTGGAAATAAGAGGCAAGTCTATAGGAGTAGGCAATGTATTACAGAGGAAATATACCAGAACCGTAATCCTGTTACTAACTTGCTGCAGGATTCTGGTTTAGCTACTTAACCTTTCTAAGCCTCATTTCCTCCTTCATAAACCAAGGGAGGTGGACCAAAAAGAAGGATAAATCCCCTTCCAGCTCAGAAATTCAAGTTCTGAGATTCTGTGAAACCACTGATCTAGCCCCTCAACATATAATCCCAATTAGTGAAATTTACTGGGGCAAATCTATAATTTACGATCTAATCAGCATCCCCTGCCTTGTACATCAATCTATAATGTTTGTTTTTTTTTTTAGCCCAGACACTTTTCACTGTCCTCTATACCTCACAGGTGCTTTCCAGGTGGTGCTGGTGGTAAAGAACCCGCCTGCCAGTGCAGGAAACATAAGAGACACCAGTTCAGTACATAGGCTGGGAAGCTCCTCTGGAGAAGGGCGTGGCAACTCACTCCTGTATTCTTGCCTGGAGAATCCCAAGTACAGAGGAGTCTAGTGGGCTATAGTCCATGGAGTCGCAAAGAGTCAGACATGACTGAGCAACTTAGCACACACGCTATACCTCTCAAGGACACCCACACCAGACTTCACTTCCACTGCTCCCCATTAACTCCCTCTCCCTGATGACAAGCTTCCTCTTCCCATCCCTCACCTAATCAGCTCTCATTCTTACCTTCTCTAGGCTGGCTCTCTAATCCTATCTAAAGCAAATTTCAGACATGGAAAAAGCCCTAAGGCAGCAGTCAAAATCTCACTCTCAAATATCATCCTCTGTGTATTAACACAAGCTTTTTCTTTCTATTGTAACAAAGGAGGGACTTTAACTGAAGGACAACTGAAAGAAAACTAACATCTGTTAAATACCAGCTGTGTGACACACCTCTACGTATCACCTTTACTCCTTACAACTACCTATTAAAATAGATACTATTTGCCTTTTTTATTTTTTTGAAGTTGAGAAAATAAATGCCCAGGGAAATTAAATAAATTGCAGAGATCAAGAGGTAGCATCAGCAGAACTGGGACTCAAACTCCCAGTCCATCTGACTTGAGAACTGCTCTCTCTCCACCAAATTGCACAGTCCCAGTCTGGCCCACAAAGTCCCAGGGTTCTGGGGTACGATCTCAGGGCCCTCCAAGAAGAGAGGACATAAATTAGACTCCATCCTTTCTTTACTCTGAGGGTATCCAGAATGTGCCCAAAGGTATTCGTTTTGTAATTATTCCTATTTGATCTGAGGGAAAGCAAAATATCCCACTGCTTTAGAAATGTCTGTACAGCACTTGTTAAGAAAACAAAAAAAGAGCTGACCCCCACCCCAGAGTATCACCTTTTTCTACTCATAGACACTTATTTTCATAGACAATTCAGGTGACTTGCTTAGACTGAATAACCACTCTCACCAATTACCCATTCTCAGGGACAGTCTGAGAAATAAGGGAGCCACGGTAGAGGCTCAACAATTGTTATTCTGTGCCCCTCCTCCTCTGGCTGAATCTAACCTCAGCTACATCAAAGATGACTGCAGGGTAGTATACTAGAATCTCATGACACTCATAGTTTGTAAAAATTCCACAGATTCCTTATACCTACAATTTTAATTTCACGGTTAACGTGCTCACGGTTACATCAAATCACGCAACCATGTTTTTCTCTCTTTTTTTTTTTTTTTAATTCTCCTGCACCTGCATCAACCCTCTTCTTTTCTCTGAGCCAGTGGATTACAATGTGTGAAAATAGGAGTCTACACTGAGAGAGGATGGATGTACTACAGGCTGCCTGTGTGAGCAAATAGTAGATAACCACATGTTCTCCTGGCCAGTGTTTTTTGAAGTAGAACGTCTGGCAACATTGCAGGCAGAGGAGGGATAATAACATCTGAAGTTAGCCACAGGGCTTAGAAGTGTCTGGCATCTGAAAGGTCAATGTGTGATCAACAGGTAAGGCAGGAGCCAAAAGAAAACAGCAGCAGGAGAAAGAGATAAGGAGCAAAAAGCATCAAACAAACAGCCTCAGACTTGAGAAATGGCCTCTGGGTGTTTACTGGACTGGGACTCTGTGACACTGCGTTGGGGTGTTTCTGACCCTTTTATAATTGTGTCGTTCATCAAAGAAGCCACACTGGAAATGGAGAGCTAGACGTAGTGATTTTCTTGCTGACTGCAAGGTACTTAAAATTTGTCCGAGAAAGGTGGAGAGACAGAGATGAAGGCCTCCCAGTTCCCACATGGGACTGCACACAGGTGGAAATGATCAACAGGCACCATTTCAATCCATGCAACCTCTGAAGTGGCAGGGGGCTAATGAAGAGACATCCCCAGGCACTTAACTGAGGCTTCTCTCACCCAAGGCTAGCTCCCCTACAAGGACATGACATGGTATCTCAGGTATAGAACTACATCAAGTAAGATCGTGCATGTAGGTAGCCTTCATATTGCATGTGATGCACAAAAGGTATTCTCTAAAGCAGAGGTCCCCAACCTCTTTGGTACCAGGGACTGGTTTCATGGAAGACAATTTTTCCATGGAACAGGGCAGGGGCGGGGGGGACGGTTTTGGGCTGATTCAAACACATTACACATATTGTGCACTTTATTTCTATTCTTATTACATTGTGATATTTAATGAAGTAATTATACAGCTCACCATAATGCAGAATCAGTGGGAGCCCTGTGCTTGTTTTTCTGAGCTTAGGTGGTAATGTGAGTGATAGGGATCAGCTGTAAATATAGATGAAGCTTTGCTAACTTTGCTACCACTCATCTCCTGCTGTGCGGCCAGATTCCCAACAGGCTCCAGACTGCTGAGTGTCCATGGCCCAGAAGCTGAGGATCCCTGCTCTAAAAGTTAACATCTCTGAATTAAATTCATTTTGCATACAGTAAATTTGAGATGCCTAGGGACTGTTACATGGAGATATTCGTATTCACTGGGACACTGTGAAGGTATGGTTCAAGTTTAAAACAGGGGCAGGTTTTTAAAAGTGAGAAGGGGTAGAAAGGAAAATGGGTCACTGGTAACTGCGCATCAGGGACAAGAATATCCTTTTCTGAGAAGTGCGCATCACCATGCACGTCGTTTCCCTTGTCACTTATATTTTGATCACTGGTTGGTCAGTGACCCAACTTATAAACTATGCTTATTCCATGCATCTCATGAGAAAACAAATAGCTAAAAACTTTAAACACTGGGCCCAGTATTAGAAGAAGGAAATTTCTTGAGTGATTTCCCTGGTAAGTGACGGTGTGCCTTCCCACACATCCCAGACCTAAAATCTGAGCTCTTACAATTGCCTCGTCAACCATTCTCCACCAGCCAAAGTGCTAGTGGCTCAGGTCATGGCCTCTTTTCTTCTCTTTTTCTTGCAGAGAAGAGAAAAGCCACACAAATTTAAGATTTCAATTATGAGCTCTCCTACTTGACCCTGATGGCTTTGAAACCATAAAATGATCCCTCTCTCTGCATTTCATATTTCTCCTTTTGGAAAGAGCAAGCGAGATTCAATTGGTAGGAACATGTGATGAAAAAAATTGGAGTGAAAACTCAAACTGCCTGAAACACCAGATGCCAAAAGAACAAACCTGGTTAATGATCTAACTTTTAAATATATTGTGTGCTTTCTAGCAAAGAAAATAGCAGCAGGAAAACAGGCAACACAAAATGTGTCATAATGTCCACCCACTGAAAAACACTGCATTCTAATGGGGTAAGGGTGGGAGGAATGAGAGAAAGGAAAATGAAAGTAATAACAGTTAAATTCCTACTATGTGCTGGGTACCTTGACATATAGTTTAAATATTATTTTTCTCTAACCTCCTCAGGACAATATTTGCAGTCTGAATGGAATTTAAATCTGTTCCATTTTGAGCACTGGGACTTCTTAGTAGCCCACATTGAAAGACATTTTATCATTTCTCTAAAAAATAAAAACAGAAATTCTGTTAAAGACAGTCTGTCAGTAGTCCCCAAAACTACCTCCTGTTCACAGATTCACTAGAAGCGTTCATGGAACTCATATACAGTTGTACTCATGTCTAAGATTTATTGTGTGAAAGTAGGAAGAATAAACAGCTGGATCATAGGTGAAAACAAGCAGGCAGAGTCTGCAGGAATCCACATATAGGCTTTCTTGGGCTCTGTCCCTCCCATGAGGGATCATACAAAGCGTGTTATTCCCACAGGAACAAAAACACATTATATGTTGGCATTTTTCTGCCCAAGGAAGCCCCTAAGAGCCTCTGTGCATGCTCAGTCATTCAGTTGTGTCCGACTCTCTGCAATCACATGAACATCAGCCTGCCAGGCTCCTCTGTCCACGGGATTCTCCAGGCAAAAATACTGGAGTGGATTGTTATTTTTTCCTCCAGGGGATCTTCCCCATCCAAGGATCAAACCCATGACTCTTGAGTCTCCTGCATTGGCAGGCAGATTCTTTACCACTGAGCTACCTAGGAGCCCAAGAGCCTCTGTGCCCAAGGTTTTTACTGATGGCTAATCACATAGGCTCTCTCTGCCTTGTACATACCAATATCCCAGACTCCAAGAAGGAACACACATATTTAGCATAAATCATATTTGCATAATCTAGGCACACGAATCAACCTTATCAGTTAAGTGTTGACCACCAGGAATGCTCTGACAGCCAAGTTCCCAGCTGCCAGCCAAAGGCCACTCCACAGGAAGGCCTTTCTAAAGAAAACAGTCTTAGAGCTATTGTAGCTCTCTTCTGTACAAACAGTGGAGTAAGTGAATGCTTTCATGCACATCTGTACCCACTACTTCCATGCCCTGCCAAACACAGGGCAATGACAGCAAAATAGGAACAGTATGAAAGAAAGAGCTGGGCTTGAAAAATAACCTCAGTGAGTTATAAACAGAACCATGAAGTAGAGCTTTCAGTTTTTTGCAGGGAGCGATGAGGGGTAAAGTTGCTTTACAACATTGTATTTGTTTCCACTATACAACAAAGTGAAATGGCTAGAGGGATACATGTATCCCCAACCTCTTAAGTTTCCCTCCCACCCAACCCGTATTCCACCCCTGTAGGTCATCACAGCGGAGAAGGCAATGGCACCCCACTCCAGTACTCTTGCCTGGAAACTCCCATGGACGGAGGGGCCTGGTGGGCTGCAGTCCATGGGGTCGCTAAGAGTCAGACATGACTGAGTGACTTCACTTTCACTTTTCACTTTCATGCATTGGAGAAGGCAATGGCACCCCACTCCAGTACTCTTGCCTGGAAACTCCCATGGATGGAGGGGCCTGGTGGGCTGCAGTCCATGGGGTCACTAAGAGTCGGGCACGACTGAGTGACTTCACTTTCACTTTTCACTTTCATGCATTGGAGGAGGAAATGGCAACCCACTCCAGTGTTCTTGCCTGGAGAATCCCAGGGACGGGGGAGCCTGGTGGGCTGCCGTCTATGGGGTCACACAGAGTCGGACACGACTGAAGTGACTTCGCAGTGGCAGCAGCAGGTCATCACAGAGCCCTGAGCTGAGCTTCCTGCGCCGTAGGGCAGGTTACCACTAGCGGCTTCACACACGGCAGCATACACATGTCAGTCCCAGTCTCCCAATTCATCCCACTTCCCCTTCTCCCAGTGTCTACCTGTCCGTTCTCTACACCAGAGTCTCTATTCCTGTCCTGCAAATAGGTTCATCTGTACCATTTTTCTAGATCCCACACACATGTGTCAATTTATGACAGTTGCTTTTTTTTCTAACTTACTTCATTCACTCTGTGTGACAGACTCTTGTCCATCCACTACATAACTAGAATAAACCCTGAAGAATGCAACAGTATTGACTAGACTAGAGCATAAAAGTCGGAAACTTATTTCTGGAATATTAGATCTACACTGGAAATCTGTCAGTTTGCCTTGCAAATGGAAAAACGGGTACAATTCCAGCTGGAAATACTGGTTAGAAGGGATTACATTCGTGAGGGCTATTTGCTCAGATTGAACCTAAGCAGAATTAAAGTAAAACTTTTAAACTCAACCAAATCAACCAGATATACTTAATTTCAGAATCATTTACATTTAGTTCTCAAATGGTGGCAAGTGTCAGACAAGTAGCTCTGAATGCAGCCCTGGCCTGTAGAACTCTCTGTGATAATAGAAATGTTCTTGCTGCCCATTCTAGCAGCTCCCAGCCCCATGTGACTCTAGAGCACTTGACATGTGGACAGTACAACTGAGCAACTGGATTTTAACTTTATTTCAGCTAAATTAAATTTAAATTGTTCTGTATGGCTAGGGATTTCTCTGCTCAAAAGCAGTTTTTTTTTTTTTTTTTTTTTCAAAAGCAGTATCTAATGGGCTCACTGCCTTGTTTTTACTCTTACTACAGGCACTTTCTTCAAAATGCATTGACAGAGCAGTTGATTTTGAGAGAGAGAGAGAGAGAGAGAGAGAGAGAGAGAGAGAGAGAGAGAGAGAGTGTGTGTGTGTGTGTGTGTGTGTATGTGTATCTTTGGCCAGTGTCAGCAGCACCCTTTATAAATATACATTCTTAATTATCAGAAAGAGAAATTCCAGGCCTGCTGTAGATCATCCAAGCTTAGTTCCTCTCTCATCTCTTCACATTTGTAACTTGACTCTGTGGAAATCTATAACCAAACCTCAAGCATTTAAGTGGAGAGGCCAGGTAAATCTCCTTGAATGTCGAACTTCTCAAAAATCTCACTAAAGACATTAGTTTTTCTTTAAAAAAAGAAAAAACAGGATAGAGGCAGAGGAGGTAGTTCTGGGGTCTAGTAATGTCCAACAGAATCTATACTATATATGAATAATGGGTTAAGTTATAGTGTTACTTATTGGGTTTGCTTTTTAAAAATATTTTTAAGCATAGAAAGCATGATTTCCACTTTTCTGTAAGAAGTTATACTGTTGTGAAACTAAAGATTCACCAGGACACCATCTGAATTCTAAAAATAAAGTGGCGCTGATATGCTGACACATTAGGCTTGGTTAGGATGAGTAAGCATCAGCCAGTGACACTCATCTGTTCATCAGCTGTATAATGTGGTCTGCGTGTCTCTGGTGTACAAGGCACTGTACTAAGTACAATGGATTGAATAAAAATAAGTCCGAACCTCCAAGGGCTTCCCAGGTGGCACACTCCACTACAGCTTATATTATCTCTCATTATAAGTAAAACTACTTAACAAAATACAGAAAACAGCTACCTGAGGACTCTGAAAAAGAAATAAATCTGCCTGCCAGTGCAGGAGACACAGAGACGCGGGTTTGATCCCCAGGTTGGGAAGATGCCCTGGAGTAGGAAATGGCAGCTCATTCCAGTATTCTTGCCCGGAAAATTCCACGGACAGAGGGGCCTGGCAGGCTACAGCCGATGGAGTCGCAATCAATCAGACAGAACTGAGCACACAGGCACACAACATCCAGTCATTCTGATCAAGGCCTGGCACCTGGACTGGATAAATCTTGAAAGGGAAATGTCAACACTGCATATTCCCTGACTGAATTTTACAATTGGTTTGCTTTAGCATATAATTTTGCTTATGACTATAGCCAGAGGATGATGGTCAGAAAATTATCAGTGACAGAAAGTCATAATATTCACCCTTCCATCTAAACAATGACTACAAGCGAAATGAAATATGGTATCCTGAAATAGAAATAAGACCTAGTGCAGGGATCTCCAACCTCTGGGATCTAATGCCTGATGATCTTATGTGAAGCTGATGTGATAATAATAGAAATAAAGTGCACAATTAATGTAATGTGCTTGAATCATCCTAAAAAAATACCCCTGCCCTAGTCTGGGGAAAAACTGTCTTCTGTGAAAGCAAGCCCTGATGCCAAAAAGGTGGGGGACCACAGTGAAGAACTGCCAACATCTGAATAGATCTGAAGTTCTGTAAATAGTGACTAACTTCTTAGTTTTGATCCATATACCATAGCAAAGTTACAATTAGGGGAAACTGAGTGAAGAATGTGCAGAAATTCTTTGCACCGCTGTCTTAGTCTGTTCAGGACGCTATAACAAAAGAGACCACAGCCTGAATAACAGAACTTTATTTTTCACAGTTCTGGAGGCTGAGAAGTCTAAGATCAAAGTACTAGGAGACTCGTTGTCTAGTGAGGGCCTGCTTCCTGAGTCATAGGTGGGTCCTCTTTTCACTGAATCTTCACTTGGTGGAAGGCGAGAGGGAGCTATTTCTCAAGGGCAGGAATCCCACTCACCTCATGTGTGTATGCACGCATGCCTGCTAAGTCACTCTAGTCATCTCCCTTTGTGACCCCATGAACTGTAGCCCGCCAGGCTCCTCTCTCATGAGAGTCTTCCTACCGGGTGGGTTGCCATGCCCTCTTCCAGGGGATCTTCCTGACCCCAGGGTCAGACCCATTATCTCTCACATCTCCTGCATTGGTAGGTAGTTTCTTCACCACTAGTGTGTCACCTGGGAAGCACCCCTCCCCGACCCCGTTCACCTCATCCTCTCCCAAAGGCTCTGCCTCCAAACACCATCACGTTGGGGATTAGGTTTTAACATATAAATGTTGAGTTGTCACAAACATTCAGTCTAAAGCAGCTCTCTTTGAAACTTTTCTATAAATGTAAAATTATCCAAAATTTGAAAGTATATAAAAAATATATGTGGAAGGACATGCAGGAAAAGTCTAAGGTCCCCTTAGAGCTCTCTCTGAGCTGCCTGAGAATCAGCTAGCTGGGCCTAGGTGCTTCCTTTCTTGTAGAAGGAGAGGCTAGACATGACCTCACCTTCCCCCAAGGTCTCCAATAAATCCTATGAACAACCAGCTCTAAAGCCCAGACTATTTGGCAGTCTATCTCAATCTCTGTCTCCAGCGGCAAGGCAGCCATCATACTTGCTCTATAAAACTGTACACCAAGGTGGGTAGGGTCCCTCCTAGATTTTATTCTCAGAACATGGCCAGCTATGCCCAGACATGCCATTTTGAAAGAACAGCAGACCCATCTACTTTCTAATTCTTCTTTCTGAGGAGTCCAGTATGTACCATATTTGCACAAGCCCATTTCATGAATCAGTTCAGTTCAGTCGCTCGGTTGTATCCAACTCTTTGCAACCCCATGGACTGCAGCACACCAGGCCTCCCTGTCCATCACTAACTCCCAGAGTTTACTCAAACTCATGTCCATTGCATCAGTGATGTCATCCAACCATCTCATCCTCTGTCGTCCCCTTCTCCTCCTGCCCTCAATCTTTCCCAGCATCAGGGTCTTTTCAAATGAGTCAGCTCTTCGCATCAGGTGGCCAAAGGATTGGAGTTTCAGCTTCAACATCAGTCCTACCAATGAATCAGTCCTTCCATTTCATGAATAATGCTATGGAAATGCCATCATACTTTATCTTTGAGTTTTCCTTTTTGAATATTTCAATTTATTTCACCACTACCACCAACAAAAAAGATTTGAATAGCCTACCTTTAAAAAAAAATTTTTTTTTTACTGAATAGCCTACGGTTTGAAAGTTAGGAAGCAAAGGAAGTTGGGGGATGAGGAAGAAATAAAATATAGACTCAAACATAGTGAAGCTAAATCTGAAAGTATAGATCAGTTAGTGTTTCATCCCCAAACCAGCCTTTAAACTGTCATTCCTAATTTTGATCTATGCAGGATATGTACAAAGCAATGTTTTGAGTGTAACTATTTTTGTTGTTGTTGATTGGTTGCTGAGTCCTATTTGACTCTTTGTGACCCCAGGCTCCTCTGTTCATGGGATTTCCCAGGCAAGAAGGCTGGAGTGGGTTGTCATTTCATTCTCCAGGGGATATTCCCAACCCAGGGATCAAGCCATGTCTCCTGCATTGGCAAGCAGATTCTTTACCACTGAGCCATCTTCACTAATTCAAAAAGTACTAACTTATGTAAATAAAAAATCCCACTAGCTTCCTAACTAATTTTAAGTGTCTAGGAGGATTTTTTTGTAAACAATTATTATAATTATGGGTAGGAAAGATCTAATAATTTGCATGCATCAACTTAAGAGGTTAGGGTGATGTCACTTTAAATACAGAAAACTTCAGATTTTGGAAGATTTCTGTAGAAAGTGTTCACTTTCCTCAGACATTAATCTGTGCACTTAATGAGGAACAGAACTTGTCTTCACAATTTCAGAGGCAGCTGGAGGTTTTTACACGTTGGTGCAGACAAGCCTATGCAAGACCTTCTCACATTGTGAACAGGTTTTTAAATAATGTGTGAAAATTCTGTGGTGGTAATATACTGAGTACTTTCACATGACAAAATAAGAGAAGAAAAATCAATTCCCACCCTAAGAATGAAAGAGTGGTCTAAGAGTGGTCTTGCAGGAGCAATAAACCAATTGAATGAACAATTTCAAATCTGGACAACAGACTTTTGGGAAGAGTAGATTTATATCCTCTGTGAATGTATGGGCTCAGAGTTTCTTTCAGTAGTTTTACAGGCAAAAATCAGTAAATTCCTTTGGGGCAAGGGGAGAAAAAGAAGGAAAAGCAGCTACAGGCAAAGCTCTGCCTGAATCTTTTATATCCCCTTGTCCCTACGGCTTTCCACAGCCCATGTGACTTATTATTTCTCTGGTTCCTCCCCCAGTCAGGAAGACTTCACCATTCTTAATGGTCCCATAACAATAAAGCATTCAGCCTGCCCCAGACACTTTTCAAAAGAGAGCAGAGATTCTCTTCCAACGTTGTAGGGAAAACTCCACTACAGCTTATATTATCTCTCATTACAAGTAAAACTACTTAACAAAATACAGAAAACAGCTACCTGAGGACTCTGAAAAAGAAATAAAACATGGTGGATTGTGGAGGAAGGTCAGAACCTAGGGCAGGAAACTACACAGTGATTGAGCAGTGATTCAGGTAGCCAAAACTTCCACATAAACATCCTATTTCTGGCCAGAGGAATGCGATAAAGGGCCCAGTAGGTTGAGAAGGTGGGGGAACTCTGACAGACGAGGTATGGGATGACTCTTACTCTGAAGGTAAGTGTCAGCCTCACCCCCAAGCCAGCACACGAGAGACCCAAGCAGGAGAGCTGAGGCTTCAAGAACTGACCTAAGGACCTCCCTGGTGGTGCAGTGGTTAAGAATCCACCTGCCATCGCAGGGGACACATGTTCGATCCCTGGTCCAGGAAGAGTCCACGTGCCATGGGGCAACTAAGCCTGTGAGCCACAACTACTGAAGCCTGAGTACCTGGAGCTCATGCTCCGCAATCAGAGAAGCCACAGCAATGAGAAGAAGCTGAGCACCGCAACGAGAGAGTAGCCCCCCATGGCCACAACAAGAGAAGTCCACACACAGCAACGGAGACCCAAAGCAGAGGAAGGAAGCAAAGAAAGAAGAGAAAGAAAAGACCTAAGATTCCAACCGCAAGTCAGATCACAGAACATCTGAGAGGCACACAGGCAGAACAGAACAGGGCAGAACAACAGGATAGAACAGGACAAGCAGCACAACAACAAAATGAGATTGGAAACGCTGCCCGCAGAGGGTGAAAGGAAACCTGTGATCTGAAAATGAACCGACTGATAACCTCCCAGAAACAGCAACGATCACAAATACAATGTTCCCGAGAACAAGAAACATTACTGGGGATAAAAAGACACACCACATAATATAAAAAAGTCAGTTCTTCAAGAAAACATAACTGCACCTATCAGTAGAGCTTCAAAATACATGAAGCAAAAACTGACAGAAGAGAGAACGAAAACGCCACAGTTCTGTTTAGAGACCTCAGCGCTCCTTTCTTAGCAATCAATAGAACAAGCTGACAGAAAATCAGTAAGGATACAGAAGACATGAACAAAATTATCAACTATTTTGACTGACATTTATAGAACACTGCCAACAATAGCAGAATATACATTATTTTCAAGTTTACATGAAACTTTCACCAATGGAAAACCTTAGAGAAATGAAATCTTACAGATAGGGTCTCTGACTAGGAGACCTGGTCTCTAGGTCTCTAGTCTCTAAACTAGGAATCAATAACAGAAAGTTATCTGGAAAATCTTTAATATTTAAAACTAAACAACCTACTTCTAACAAAAACAAGTTACAAGGAAAATTAGATAATCTTTTTAATTGAATGAAAAGTAAAATGGAACATAAAAATTTGTGGGATGCAGTTAAAACAGTGCTTCTAGTGAAATTTATATTAAATAGTTCCATTAATAAAGAGGATCTCAAACCACTTATTTAAGATTTCTCCTTAAGAAACTAGAAAACAGCAAAAAATTAAGCCCAGAATAAATACATAAAAGTAAATAATAATAGTGTAGAAAGTAATGCATTGAAAAGGGAAAACTATAATAATCAATAAAACCAAAAGCTAGATTAAAAAAATTACTAAAATTAATAGACCTCTAGCCAGAAATAAAGACAAATTACTGATATTAGAAATAAAAGAGCAAACAAAGGCCCCCTACAGATGTTTAAAGGATAAGAAAATATTACAAATAGCTTGATGTGTATAAATTAAACAATTTAGATGAAATGGGCAAATTCCTTTAAAGACATAAACTACTAGTGCTCACTGAAGAAAAAAACAGATAATCTGAATAGCTCATATGTATTAAAGAAACTGAATTCATACTTAAAAACTGCAACACAAAAAAATCCGAGTCAAATGGCTTCACTAATAAAGTATGTCAAACATTTAAAGAAGAAATAATATGCCAGGAAGAGGAGGGAGACTTTACAGGGGGTTCCTGTGTCTTTCAAGCTTAGGCTTGCTGAGAAAAGTTGGATTACTAAATTTCTGGGGTCTTGTAGGACAAGTTGTCAACACCCCTCCCCTAGGCACCCTGGCTTCATTTCCTTATCACTTCATTTCTGCACCCCACCACCACCACCAGTCTGCTGAGGGAGCCAGGTGTATAGATTGGCTGGAAGTACAAGGCAGTAACAGCTACCCTGGAGGAGAGGAAGGAGAAGGCTGAGATCCATTACAGAAAGAAAAAACAGCTCGTGAGGCTAAGGAAACAGGCCAAAAATAACATGGAGAAAAAACTGACAAATACACAGGGGCCCTCAAGACCCAGGGACTCCTGGTCTGAGCCTGATAAAGTTGATTGTTGTCTATCAAGGTTGATACGAAAAAAAAAAAAAAGTTGATTGTTTATTTCTCAAGAAAAAAAGTAAGAAGAAATAACATCAATTCCATATAAATTCCTTCAGGGAAAAAAAAAGAGAAGCAAACCTCCCAGTTAGTTTGTGAGATAGCATTACACTGAAAGCACAGTTACTAGAAAACTATAGACCAATATTCCTCATGAAAATAGATGAAAAATTATTCAGTGAAACATTAACAAAACAGATCTAGTGTTACATAAAAAAAGACAATGTATTATGACCAAGCAAGATTTATCCCAGGAATGCAAGTTTGGTTTATCATTTGAAAATCAATCAATATAATTCACTATACCAATAAACTAAAGAAAAAAAACAAATTAAACACAAGCAAGCTCAGTTCATTCAGTTCAGTCGCTCAGTCGTGTCCGACTCTTTGTGACCCCATGAACCGCAGCACGCCAGGCCTCCCTGTCCATCACCAACTCCCAGAGTATACCCAAACCCATGTCCATCGAATCGGTGATGCTATCCAACCATCTCATCCTCTGTTGTCCCCTTCTCCAATATTTCCCAGCATCAGGGTCTTTTCCAATGAGTCAACTCTTCGCATGAGGTGGCCAAAGGATTGGAGTTTCAGCTTCAACATCAGTCCTTCCAATGAACACCCAGGACTGATTTTCTTTAGGATGGACTGGTTGGATCTCCTTGCAGTCCAAGGGACTCTCAAGAGTCGTCTCCAACACCACAGTTCTAGTTAGCTATTAAAAGCATAGTAGCAACAGCAAGGAAGACCCAGCACTAACTTACTATAGACTTCTCTACTATCTAATTTATAGGAAGTACCAAATACACTGTCAACACACACTGAATTCTTTATTTAAAATCTCACTGACTTCAGGGGATCAATAAATGATCAAAGAATGCACCTAAAGTCTCTTGTTACCTAGCAGAATTATCTTATTTTTGATCTCTTTCTACCCATATTTCCCTCATGCATCTGTTGCCATGAAATAAAAAATACAAAGTGATGGAGCAATTACATTACTGCGATCACTTTCTGAATTGAATCATTCAAGACTTTCAGGAATACCATATTGTATGACCTTCTGATTTGACCTTCTGGTTAACCATACTAGTGTCTCTCCAACCTCCAAGTGAAGGCACTTCAGATACAAGAATTTCATTATTCAAGTTGCCCCTCCGGAGAAGAAACAAGAAAACACTTGAGATTGTTCAGTTATGTGAATCGCGTTGTCATGCCACTAACCTCGGTCTCAGTCTGGGGGCTTTTGGCTGCTTTGAGGTCTACTGTAGCTCTTCACCAGCTCTCAGGGAGCGGCTGCCATGTGGCCTCGGGGACACGGCCCTCACAGTGTGCAGCCCAGAGTCAGGGGCACGACCCTGCAAACTGTGCCCGAGAATATGGGACAGGAGCACAACCCTGGATTCATAAATGTTTCTTTCATTTTCCTCATAGACTATGGTATTTTGCATTTTTAAATAAGGGAATAGGGACTTCCCTGGTGGCGCAGTGAATAAGGAATCTGCCTGTCAATGCCGGGAACACAAGTTCAACCCCTCATCTGGGAAGATCCCCATGTTTCAGAGGAACTAAGCCCGTGCTCCGCAACAAGAGAAGTCACTGCATTGAGAAGCCCATGCACCACAATGAACAGCAGCCCACACACGACAAGCAAGGAGTCGAGTCTAGTCTACTCTCTTGCTGCAACTAGAGAAAGGCTGCACACAGCAATGAAGACCCAGCATGGCCAAAAATAAAGAAAATCTTAAAAATAAATAAAGGAAGGGGCTCTTTGGAAACTTTATTTTCACAAATTGTCTTAGACTTTCAAATAAATTTTTGCTTTAGGACATCATGTTCTTGTGACTTTTGATCAATGACTGTTCCAAAATTCTCTGAAAAAAAAAAATGAATACATTTATCTAAATGAAACATATCCATATTACATATAAACCATTCACCAGGTTCTATAGCCAATAAGCTTTCTATGCAAGCACAACAGATGTACACTGGCACTATCAATTTCCAGAATAATCGTTCCTTTTGAAAGTTTACTGTATGAGGCTTTGAGATTATGGAAAAGAGCCTTTGTTGAACCTAATGATCTTTCCTCACGTACACAGACCTCTCCCCTGTCCCTATTCACTTGGAAACTTACTCATACTCTGAGTCTTCTTTAGGGAACACCTTCCTGACATCACTCCCTCCTTCCACTAGACACTGCTGTACATCATTGGCGCATGTCCAGCATATAATGCTCCTTCTAAAGTCCCTGAGGGCAGCAAATATGTCTGCGCAGTTTACTCTTACTTTCACTACCTAGCACAGTCCCTGGTATATGGAAGGAAATCATAAATATACTTGAATGGAAGAAAAACTAAGAGTGCTATTGCCACCAAGGAAAAACTAGCCCCAAATTATGTTTGTGAGGAAGTAAAAAGATCCAGTGAGATGATAGTAGGCTTCTCTGGTGGCTCAGCAGAAAGAATCCATCGCAATGCAGGAGGCCACCTGCAATGTAGGATATGCAGGTTTGATCCCTGGGTCAGGAACATCCCCTGGAGAAGGAAATGGCCACCCACTCCAGTATTCTTGTCTGAGAAGTCCCATGGACAGAAGAGCTTGGCAGGCTCCAGCCCATGGGGTCACAAAAGGTCAGACTCGACTCAGCAACTAAACCACCACCACCAAGATGGAAATATCGATCACTTTCCTAGAAGAAACAGCCTTTGTTCATAAGAAGAAATATTTTTTGAAAAATATTTTCAACCCACATTTTTAAAACATAAGTTATGGAATATTAAGCACCCATTACTAAAACTGAAATATTTATATAACTAGATAGCCACAATATACGTTTAACTCAAAATATTATGTGTAATTTGATTATATTCTTATTGGAAAAATATAAATGCACACAGACACATATAATGGGATCTTAGAGTTTTTCATTTTCTGTCATATATTTTATATTGTAAACTTTTAAACAATTTTGAAGTCAGAAAATAAAAAACTAAAAACATTTGCCATTCTGTTCTAGCTCTTCTGCTAAGTGCCAATAGGCAAGAGTTCCAGTATCATATTAATAGTATACACATCACAAAATACAAAATTTCGCTATAATAAGACATGTATTTGGCCTTTTAAATTTTAAGGGAAACATGAATACAGAAAATACAAATTGTAACTCTTCAGCTTATATTTCTAAGAGAGAAACTGAACTGTAATGTTCCTTCAAACATTCTCCTGCCCCATTATTTCCACCTTCTCCTTCTTAGATTTCTATTTCATGTAGATAAATTTTTTTCACTAGAACAACATGTCTCTTATGCTTTTTTCCCCTGTATTTCCTGCCTTTTGTCTTTCTAAGCTTCAGTTTGTTTTCTTTTGTTCTACTTTCACTATTCTGATCTTCTCTTGTGTGCAGTTTTTTGTTTAAAATACCTCCTACTGACTTTTTAAGTTATTGTTTGTTTCAATTCTAAAATTTCTACTTTACTCTTTTGTATATTCTAGTACTCTGGTGAAATCCTCCATGTTCTAATGCATTTCATTTATATTTCCCTATATTTTGGTGGGATGTTAGCTACAGTTATTTTAGAGCTCTTATTATGCTAGTTCCAATAACTGAATCACCTGTTAGACTCTTTTTTAAAAAATCTTACATTTTAAGTTATAGCCTTGTATCTTGGCATGCCTAGAAACAATTTATTGAATGTCAGGTATTATCTGTAAAATATATATAGTCTCGATATATTATTTTCCTTTAGAAAGGGTTCACCCTTTCCTCTGAGGCTGAATTGAATCAGAACTGGGCAACAACCTGGTAAGTTTCCATTGCCCTCCAGTTCACCTCTGCTCCTGGGTGTAAGCCTCCAAGGTTTCACACTTGAGACTGGTGCACTGGTGGGTCCTGAATCCATCCACATCAGTATCTTGAGGCTGATGCAATATCTGCCTGGTTTTTCAGAGACCTCCTGCTTGGTTTTGTGGCCTTGGTTTTGTTCAGAATTCAACCAGTATCTTGAAAAGGAAATCAGTTTGTGTTCTCTATATCACCCTTTTCACTGGATCTTGGCCCCCAAAGTCTCCAATTATGTCTCTCCAGTCCCATGAGATCCCAAACCTCTGTTGGTTACTTTGTCCTGCAACACAGCCCCTTTGCCTGGGAAACCCATGGCTTCTTACAGCCTCTTGCCTTGTACTTACAATCAGCAAGTGCCTCCACAATTAATGACACTGAAGAAGTTCAGCTCACCTCTCTGCAGTTACCCTTTTCCCACAATCTGGGCCCCTGTCAACCTGCTTACTCTAATAGATCTCTCATGTCTTTAAATAGATTTTTTTTTAATTCAGCATTTTCATTGTCTTCAGTGATAGCAATGATCTCCAATGAGCTACTCCACCATAACTAGAAACAAATCTCTTGTGGACTTTTTTCACTGTATCTTTAACTTGTTATAAAGACAAAAATATATAACTTTAAAAAAACAATAAGTGATGTGTAATCCAATGAAAGATAAAACATAAGAGATTTCTATCAATAAATTTCCTGTTGTTCCTATGTATCTTTGATTACTAAAATTTTGTTGTGTTCAGTATATTTATTAAACTATCTGCAATGTAACAAACTATCTGCAATGTGTTATTCAGAACCACAAGACCTCATACAGTTCTTTTCTTCCTACTGCATTCATAACTGTGAATTTTCTTAATTTTCTACCTTTTGGATGAATTCCAGGAGAGTCTTTTATATTTGCTTTTTCTGGGCTCCCTCAGCTCTAATTTTACGATACTTTATTCATTGATTTCATTATATCAATAATTCAGTGAGAATTTTGAACAGTCTCCACTGAAATTGCATCAGTGGCCCTTTTCTCCATTTTAAGAATAAAAGAATAATTGATTCTTTAAGCAATAAAATAATGAAATATCACATGTATCAATGTGAGTTCATAAAAAATAATTAGGTATTTCTTGAGGTACTTATTACATTAGTAGTTACTTACTTTGAAGCACATGGTATTATTCTGTTTACATGCTTTATGCTGGGCAATAAACACAAATGCAGTCGATTTAAATTCTTCAGTGGCAATTTAATGTAGAAATTGAGCTTAAATAGAACTTTATAAATAATAATATTACTTCCTCTTTAGCACTGCCTTTCAGAGGAAACAATTTTTTTGCTTATAATTATTTGTAAACTAATAATAGTTTAAACATTAAGCATTGACCTACGCTGCTGGTTAATAATTAACCCCAAACTCATGTGAAATTCTCCAAAACATAATTAGAGTGATATGCTGAAAAGACTGAGTTCTCTATTCACATAGAAGCTAATTATTTTTTTTATTGCCCATGTAATATGCATGAGCTAAAAAAGACATATCTGGAAAACTCTTTCATCAAGGAAATAAAACACTAAAATAGCTCTTAGCCTCATATGACTACACATTTATAGAACCAGGAAGACTAACATAAACTAATTTTTACCAATTTTCCGCTTGAAAATCTAGAGGGGACACTCTTAGTGAACCCCTAAGACCATCACCAACCCTCACTTCCACACACAAACAAAATTTTCTGTAGCAGTAGCAACTAAAACTTTACATGGAGCTGGTTAAAGCAAGACACTCAAAAGTGTTTTCTTAAAGTACTAGAAGAAACCAGGGAAGATAAGTGCTTTTCCAAGTAATAATTCTCCCTAGCTTTGCATTTACCTGGGTCTTTGTGAAGAGAGAACAATTTTTTTCCAGAAAGGCTATGGGAAGACTTACAGTTTTAAACCATCAGGTGCGTTTATTCAAGTGGAGTCTTAGTGGGGGATCACATTGTTCTTCTCTCATTCAATCAAAGAATTCTAATGTTAGAAGGGACCTTGCAAGTCATCCACTTCAAACATTCATCTGGGGCTGAAATGCTCTCCTCAGCTTGCTCAACACATTTTTTCCACTGTTATTACATTCTTCCAGTGAACAGAAACTGAGGTATCCCACACCCATCATTTAAAAGTGGACATTTAATTTCCAAATACATGGGATTTTTAAAGTATCTTTGATATTAATTCTCATTTTGATATTAATTTCTTATTTAAATGCTTTCTTCTCTGCAATCACCCTCTATGTGTTTTGTCTTCTAACTTCATTGAGACTTTCAATGACTAAATCAAAGATCCCATGGACTATACAGTCCATGGAATTGTTCAGGCTGTTCCCTTCTCCAGGGGATCTTCCCAACCCAGGGATTGAACCCAGGTCTCCCGCATCACAGGCAGATTCTTTACCAGCTGAGCCACCAGGGAAGCCCCAAGTCAAAAATGTTTCTTGGTAAATGTCACATTGCACTTGAAAATATGTAGGTTATTTTCCAATATCTTTTGATATTGATTTTTAACAAAATTTTAAGTGGTAAGAGAACAGGCAGACTTTGCAGGATTTCATACCTTTAGATCATGAAATTTTTGCACTTTGTTTTATGGCCCTGGATATATTCCAGTGCCTCCTGGCTTACAGTCTATAGGAATCTGAATAAAATCTATATCCTACTATCGTGTGAAAATTGTATAAATATTAATTATGTTGAATTGGTTCTTGGTGATTTTTGTGTCTACTATATCCTCCTACTTCTCTGTATATTTGTTCTATTAATTTTTGAGAGTTTGATACTGAAACTCCAACTAAAAATCTCAATTTGTCTACTTAAAAAAAAATAATTTTAATATATAGTGGGACTATATGTAACTTTGTTCTGTATTTTCCAAGTCTCCTGTAAATGTGTAATCATACTTTCATAATTTAAAAAATTTTAAAAGGGAGAAAAAAATAGAAATTGGTATATCCCAGAGCAGTTCTGGACCTTCTTAGATCATAAACTAAAATCTTCATGGAGCTTTTCACTCTGTGCAACCAAGCAGGACTCTGTGGGGCCTTCTCAAAACATCCCTCCCACCCTATGTTTTCTGCCCGCCTCTTGCCTGTAGAAAAAGCTTAGCCTTCTAGGGCCTTCTTTGATTTACAAAGAGTAAATTTCCTCAGAGATGTGAGGAAATTCAGAAAAGGAAAGAGTCAAGCAAGACACAATTATAATAATTCAGTCATTAAACAAAGTCAAGAACCTTTAGTTCCTCCTTAAGGGATATAGATAACATTCTGAACCATGTCTTTTGAGCTGTTTTGCAGATACTGAAAGATCCACCACATGGAAGAAGTCAACTGTATGCTCCCCACAAGCACACAGATCCCGGACTGGTTGAAACCAGAAGGTTGATGATGTTAACTCCTGATTACAACTACTAACCAATCAGAAGAATATCCATGAGCTGATCACATACTCCACAACCCCCTTCTCTAACCCTGTCTTTAAAAACTTTTCTCTGGAAACCTTCAGGGAGTTCAGGCCTTTGAGCCCTGGGCTCCTTGCTTGGCCCCTGCAATAAATGCTAGGCTTTCCTTCACCACAACCCTGGTGTCAGTATATTGGCTGTACTTCCACAGGCAAATGGACCAAAGTTTGGTTCAGTAACAAAATTAAATAAATAAGTAAAGCAATATCCCCTGGGGGTGGGACAACATTAGTCACCTTTTTCATTAGCATACTTATAATTCCAAACACTTATATTCTGCTTTAAATTGCACACTCAATTTAAATTGTCTCACCTGATTGTCACAAAAGCCCTGTGGGGTATGCATAATAACTTTAAAAGGAACAAAGTAAAACTCAGGGTAAGATTCAGGCTTTTTAAACACTAGCTGCCCGGATTCCTTGTTTGTCTCTTGCAATAAATGCTGCCTTTTCCTTCAACATAGTGCCAGTAGGCTGGCTTTACTGCACAGGGGCAAGTGGATGCAAGTTTGGTTTAGTTAACAACTGGTCCTCATTAAAGCACTTTCAACAATATAAAGTAAGCCTAGTCTTTCTCCCAAATGCAATGGGAGACCTAAATATTTGAAGACCTCCATGCTGTTGAACCTAAGCTTTCTCCTCTCTAAATATTCCCATCTCTTATAGTTTTGAGTTTCTCTCCCAAGTATTTATTTAATGTCACTGAAATGGAAAGTACTATGTTAGGAGCAGAGGCATAGTAAAATAATTTTCTCATGTATTCTCCTTCTAAAGGAAGTTTAGGAAGCTTTTTAAGAGGAAGGGAAGTCTAGGTAAAAGTCCTAGTTGCTCAGTTGAGTCCGATTCTTTGTGACTCCACAGACAACAGCCTGCCAGGCCCCTCTGTCCATGGAATTCTCCAGGCAAGAACACTGGAGTGGGCAGCCATTCCCGATCTTCCCAACTCAAGAATCGAAGCTGAGTCTCCTGCATTGCAGGCAGATTCTTTACCATCTCTGCCATCAGGAAAGCCCAAGTCTTAATGAGTGACTAGTAATTGTTCATTCATTCATATGTTCAACAACACAGTAGAGCACCTGTTACATGCAAAACTCTGTGCAAGGTATTGGGAATTCAGAAATATGATTTTTAAAAACCATTTGTTGGATAAATAAATGAATGAATCAATGTATGGGTGAGATAAAGCACAAGCCCTCAGAAACTCACAGTCTAGTGAATGTCAATTCAATCTATTTCTGAATACTTTGTACACTTAAAATATTGTAAGATATTCATCACACAATGGCCTATTAGATTTTACATTTAATTCATTAGGTACATGTATATTTTACTAGTTGCAAACTGAAGAAAATAAATTCTCAGATTAATTTAACCTTCTGGTAACCAGTTTACTGTGCTGTGTACACCACTCATATATCTTCAGAAAAGACTAAAATGCTACCTATTACACCATATTTGAAATACAGTACTCAGCACCTCTCAGAAGGTCCAATACCTCCTGGGAACAGTACCTGTTTATTTGCATGGGGATTATACAGTGTGTCTACAAACACTCCAAGTCAGAACATACATATGCTGAGTATTTTTTTAAAAAGGAAAAAATTAGTAATGGAAACAAAATCTAACAGTCTTGAGGCTTCATCCATCATGCAACTCATCAACTCCAGCATTGTCTTTACTTCTGGTATCCTAGGAAGACTTGAAATTAGTATGGATTGTTGTATATCTGGGGAAAATGTGCAAGTAGTTGGTACTTTATCTTAGGGTTATTTGAAGTTTTGAAAGTGAAATTTTGTCAGCTATCATGTGGGGCTAAATAACTCATTGAGAAGCAGTGTGCCAAGCAGTTAATATAAAGAATTTAATTTGTTTGCTTCTTCTGAGTTTTGCCATTGAGCTTTCGGTGGGAAAGCTTTCCCTAAAAACACACTTTATTGGCTCTAATTAAGAATGCGTCCAGTAGTGTTCTCTCAGGCTTTGGATGCCTGCTGGCTTAATTTTTAAGCTTCTCCATTCTCGATAAAAGTGCTGAATTGAATTTAAAAGTCTATTCCTACAGAATTACCCCTTAGTGTGCACACCACTCACACTTCTGCAGAAAAGATTAAAATACTATTTACTACACAGAGCAGACATTGTTTTTTAAAAATGAATGGAAAATGAATCTATAGTTTAGCAACAATTTTGAAATGAAAGGTTGTTTCAAACATACAGTTTTTGCTTTTTGGTTTACTTTTACACCTAACCAAGACAGAAGTTATTCATGGAGCCACAGAACATAAGAAAGTATCTGTTAAAAGTCAGCAAACAGATTCATAGCCTTCATTTTCAAAGGCTGGAAAAGTTCTAGTTATTTCTTTATAACCAAGGTATGCATGACTAACTACAGGATTTTCTCATAAGGTAAACCCAGTTATATTCTCTTTGATTAGACATCATGGGTATGTTTTCCTTACACAGTCTTCTGATTGATTTCATTATTGAAGAGACAACAATCTTTGATACTGAGTAACTTGTAACTTGTCCTAAACAGACTGTTTTTGTTGTTCTTTTTAGGAAAAGATTCAACATCATGCTGACTGATGATATTCTCCCTACAACACAGGCATAAATTTGTATACCACATTGATTAATTACTCTTCACACATATACTGTATCCTACTATGACTCTGCACCACACCATGTTAAGTTATGGGGACATAAGGGGCTAACAGCCCAATGGAAGTTAAATGACAGATAAAATGTGTGGACAAAAGAGTGAGGCAAATCCCATGAAGAGGTGAAAACCACGTATGCTGCTGCTGCTGCTGCTAAGTCGCTTCAATCATGTCCAACTCTGTGCGACCCCGTAGACAGCAGCCCACCAGGCTCCCCTGTCCCTGGGATTCTCCAGGCAGGAACACTGGAATGGGTTGCTATTTCCTTCTCCAATGCATGAAAGTCAAGTGAAGTCACTCGGTCGAGTCTGACTCTTAGCGACCACATGGACTGAAGCCTGCCAGGCTCCTCCGTCCATGGGATTTTCCAGGCAAAACAGTACTGGAGTGGGGTGCCATTGCCTTCTCCGGAAAAGCATGTATGGTGAGACACAAATGATCCAACAACTAACTCTGCCTGGGAGAATCATATTAGACTTGGAGGAGTTATTTCTTGCCAGAGGTCTGAAAAGCCAAGTGGTGGGAAGATCTGTCAGGCTTTAGAGACTGTACGTGGAGAGAGGTGCAGACATATGAAAAGGAAGAAACAATGGAAAGTTCAATGTGAGTTTTTATTAAACGTAATACTCTTCTCTATCAATTAAACTGAAATATCCAGAGTGATTATGGCAATTCCCCAAGGCATACGAAGTGATCTCATTTCCATGAAATCTGTCTATGATGTTGAGAACAAGCAGCAGTGAGGAAAAATTAGAAAGGAAAAACCACTGAGGAAATCATTGCAACCGTCTAGGAGAGAAGTGATGGTGAGCATTAACAGGATGCTATTAGTGGTGACGGCTAAAAGATATCATATTCAGGATATGACCTAAAGCTAGATCTAATGGGATTTATTGACAAAGCAAAGGGATATGGTTTGTGAAGGAGAGAGAGGAATTAAACACACCCCATGGTTGCTGGTCTTAGCAACTGGGGGAATATATGCCATTTCTGAAATGAAGAAAGAATGCAGGAGTGTATATATGCATGTACATATGCACATGCAAAGATAAAAGAAAACCAATGATGCTGTTTGGCTGTGGTTAGTTTCATATGCACTTGGTGAATAGTCATTAGGCAGCTGTATGTAGGAATGTAGTGATCAGTGAAGAATCTACATGAAATTAGCTAAGGAGTTGGTGTAAATAGAGAAATATGAGGGCCTGAACCCCAAGGCATGCTAACATCCAAAATTCAAAAAATGGAGGATTTATAGTCATTCTTTCAGTATTTGTTGGGAACTGGTTTCAGGACTCCATAGACTCATTGGAAAAGACCCGGATGCTGGGAAAGACTGAAGGCGGGAGAAGGGGACAACAGAGGATGAGATGGTTGGATGGCATCACCAACTCAATGGACATAAGTTTGAGCAAGCTCCGGGAGTTGGTGATGGACAGGGAAGCCTGGTGTGCTGCAGTCCATAGGGTCACAGAGTCGGACATGACTGAGAGACTGAACTGAACTGATAGATACCAAAATCTGAGAATGCTCAAGTCCCTTATATAAAATGGCATAGTATTTGCAAATAACATGTACACATCCTTATGTATACTTTAAAACAGTAGTCCCCAACCAGGGACCAATTTCATGGAAGACAATTTTCCCACAGACCTGGGGAGGGGGATGGTTTCAGGATGGTTCAAGTACATTACATTTATTACAGAC
The DNA here is from genome assembly GCF_033118175.1 of Dama dama. Lineage (NCBI taxonomy): Eukaryota > Metazoa > Chordata > Mammalia > Artiodactyla > Cervidae > Dama > Dama dama. The sequence continues at coordinate 25,447,852 of NC_083709.1, forward strand.
TTTATTTGTAAATATAAATAAAGTACCTGAGGGCAGGTACTGGTCTGCGCCCTGGAGGCTGGGGACCCCTGCTTTAAAGCATCTCTAGATTACTTACAAATGCTCTATAAAAACACAAATACAGTGTTAATGCTATGCAAATAGTTTCCTAGAAAATTCAAGTTTTCCTTTTTGGAACTTTCTGGAATTAAAAAAAAAATATTTAGATCTGTGATTGGTTGAATCTTTGAATGTGGACACCACAGACACGGAGGGCCAACTTTGCATACAATGGAATACTATTCAGCTATAAACAAGAAGAAAATCCTGCCATTTGCAACAACATGGATGAATCTTGAGGGCATTATGCTAAATGAAATAAGTCAGACAAAGGAAGATGAACACTGCATGATCTCACTTATATGTGGAATGTAAAAAAGTCAAATTCAAAGAAATAGATTGGCAATTGCCAGGAGCTCCAGGGTGGAAGAAATTGGGAGAACTTGGGTCAGAAGATACAAACTTTCATTTATAAGATGAATAAATTCTGGGACTCTAATACACAGCACTGTGAATTTAGTCAACAATACTGTATCACACACTTCACCTTTGCTAAGAGAGCAGATATAAAATATACTAACCACACACACAAAAAATGGTAACTGCATAAAGTGATGAATGTGTTAATTAACCTTACTGTGGTAATCATTTTGCAAAATACATGTACATCACATCATCATGTTGAACACCTTAAGATGAATACTGTTTTTCTCAATGTTATTTTTCAACTATATCTCAATAGAGCCAGGGAGAGGAAATGAAGGAGAAGCCACCAAAGGTGATGGAGCAGGGGTAGCCAGTGAGTATGGTGATTCTGAACCTGAGTGAAGGAAATGTTGAGAAGATAAGGGCATAAAAAACTATGTGGAATGCTGAGAGACGTGAGGACATCAAGGTATAAATGAGGCATTTTGCTTTAAAGGAGAGCAATAGATGGGGTGACAACTAGGGCAAATGTTAAGTCAAGACAGGGGCTTTTAGAATGAAAAATAATTATTTTATTACTATTTATTATATAATTAAGATAAGAAATTTACCAGCTGATAGGAATAATCCAGTGGTAAGTGGGCACAGTTTGAATGCAGAAGAGAAGAGATAATTTTAAGAGTCATGTCCCTGAGTAGATAGGGGAAGGATCCAATGCCAAGTAGAGAGGTTGACCCTAGCTTGAAGCAGGAATAATTCATCCACCTGATCACCCAGAAAACTGGATAGATCAGCCAGTTTAAAAAAAAAAAGAAAAAAACAGGTAGTGGTGGAAAGGAAGACAGCACTAAATCTTCTATGAATGAGGAGAGTGACCTTGGGGTTGAGAGATGATAGTAAGAAGGAAGTGAGTTGGGGTATCATTTGATGGTGTCTTTAAAGGAGGAGTATCCAACCTCCTGAGCCGTGGACCACTGCTGGTCCATGACCTGTTAGGAACCAGGCTGCACAACAGGAGGTGAGCAGTGGGTGCAAAGCTTCATCTGTATTTAGAGCCACTCCCCGTGGGGAGCCAGGAAAAACTGTCTTCCACGAGACCAGTCCATGGTGCTAAAAAGGCTGGGGATCACTGCTTTAAAGGAGATACTACATCAAGAAAGGAAGGAGGGAGAACATATTTTAGAAAGAAATAACAAGCAAGCAGTTAGTCCACTCCACTCTCCTCCATAACCAGGATATATTCTTATGAGACAAAAAATAATCACCACTTGAGAAGGAAGCACTGTCTTTGGGGTAAGTCAGGTTCAGTGAGAATAAGGGGAAGACAACATTTTTCAAAGAGTTGAGGATGTGGGCAGTTTTGCTCATGACACTCTGAGAGGTCAAGAGAGCAGGTGGAAAGGGAATAGTGTTAGAGTCTCATTAAGATATTTAGAACACCATATGGGGAAACCTCCCTGGGGGCCCAGCGGTTAAGAATTCACCTTCCAATGCAGGAGACGCAGATTCGACCCCTGGTCAGGAAACTAAGATCCCATATGTGGCAGGGCAACTAAGCCCACACACCACAAGTAGAAAAGCCCCCGTGCCACAGCAAAAGATCCCAGGGGCTGCAACTAAGACCCAACACAGCCAAATAAATAACATTGTATGACATTCCTTATATGTGGAATCTAAATAGAAATGATACAAATGAACTTACTAGAGACTCAGAGAACAAACTTAACAGTTTCAAGGAGGAAAGGATAGTTAGGGATTTTGAGATGAACATGTACACACTGCTATATTTAAAATGGATAACCAACAAAGACCTACTGTATAGCACAGGGAACTCTGCTCAATGTCATGTGGCGGCCTGGATGGGAGAGGAGTTTGAGGGGAAATGGATACATGAATATGTATGGCTGAGTTCCTTCTCTGTTAACCTGAAACTGTTACCACACTGTTAATTGACTGTACTCCAAAATATAAAGCTTAAAAATAATAATAAATAAGTAAAAAAGAATGCCATATGGGTGTTACATGTGGACAACAGAGGATGTGATATATACACATGCATACTGACACACACAATCGAGTATTACTCAGCTATAAAAAAGAATGAAATTTTTGCCATTTGTGACAACATGGATGAACCTGGAAGGTATCATGCTTAGTGAAATAGGTCAGACAGAGAAGACAAATACTGTACAATATCATGTACACATATAATCTAAAAAATAAAACAAACTAGAGAATATAACAGAAAAAAAAAAAATCAGACTCACAGATATAGAGAACAAACTAGTGGTTACCTGTGGAAAGACGGAAGAACGGAGGGTTAATATAGGGGCACAGCATTAAGAGTTACAAACTATTATGTAAAAACTAAACATATATAGTTACAAACTATTATGTAAAAACTAAACAAGCCCCAAGGATAAAGTGTACAATACAGGAAGTACAGCCAATATTTTATAATAACTGTAAATAGAATGTAACTTTTAAAAAGGGTTAATATAGGGGCACAGCATTAAGAGTTACAAACTATTATGTAAAAACTAAACAAGCTCCAAGGATATATTGTACAATACAGGAAGTACAGCCAATATTTTATAATAACTGTAAATGGAATGTAACTTTTAAAAATTGTAAATCACTATATTATGCACCTGAAACTTACATAAGGTTAAACATCAGTTGTACTACTATACCTCCAAGAAATAATAACAAATTTCCTGAAGCTTAAGCTTTTGACTGTGTATGAGGCAAACAGGACTATAAAACATAATATGATTGGGTCTGATAGAATGTGGATTCTAACGACAGGGTTCTTTTTAGAATCCATCTCACAGGTGGTAAAGTAGTGGATGGTGTCATGGATGGCAGCGTGGGGTGCCAGCTGCTCTGATCCCCCTGCTCAAGAGAACCTTATTTTAACTCACAACCACCAGCTGCCTCATCTTAGTGACCCAATGCAGCGTTCACCCCAAGACCACACTTTTGGTGGGTTACTCCCAGCCAGACCGAGCAAGGGGGAAGTGCTAGAGAAAAGACCATTCCTGTCAACTGCAGGACTTCTCTTCATCTAGGTCCCCACACTGCCCTTGCCAAGACCATCTCACGACCACCCTACAGCCTAAGGCTCCCTACCAACTCTCCTTCCATTCCCCTCTTTTCCTACAGGTGTCAAAACTGTTTCTAGGTCTGAGGCTTTCCTTGCCTGTGTCTGCCTATTTTCCCATTATCTCCCATGGACATCTTCCACAATAAATCCGTCACACTTGTAACTCTGTCTTGGAGTCTGCTTCCAGGAGGACACAAGCTGACACACTTCGGGAGAGGTGAGGAGGCTATGAGCCGAGGCAAAGTGTACTGGATTTTACTAGGAACTCACAGAGCTCTGAAGGCCTCTTGAATGTCACTGACATCTGATGATCAGGGATGAAGTGGTTCACTGGAAATAATGGGATCCCATGAATTTTCCTTATATCCTGTATAAGTGGCACTGCAGTTAGGATAATGGAAAAGCTTTTCTATCATTATGTACTTTATTGGCCTCCCAGGTGGCTCAGTGGTAAAGAATCCAACTGCCAATACAGGAGATGCAAAATATGTGGGTTTGATCCCTGGGTCGGGAAGATCCCCTGGAGTAGGAAATGGCAACCCACCCCAGTATTCTTGCCTGGGAAATCCTAAGGAGAGAAGAGCCTGGCAGGCTACAGTCCATGGGGTCACGAAGAGTCAGACACGACTTAGCACAACACATGTACTTTATTCTCCTTGTATGCCAAGTTGGGAATGCTACAAAACAGCAAGCAAGACAGTCAAAGAACTGTACTGAGGGCTTACTCTGTATCAAGCTCTGGACTAGAGCCCCCATTCATTCAGACTGTTTACTGAATACCCAGGTTCACAGGGCACCACCTCCAGTCAAAACATGGGTTAACACTTGCTTTTTTAAAAATCATTTACATCCTGCCTTGCTTAGGCAGCACTGTGTCTGTCCTAAAGCAAACACATCCACAGGCTGCCATGTAATATAAATTCTCCTTGCTATCTTGCTGACTGGATGCTTCCTGCTTCTCCCAGCTGCATCTCAATTTTCCTCCTTAAATAGAGCAAACAAAGGCTGTCTTTCTTGCCATTGCATGTTGTGAATGCTTCAGAAATGACAACATACCTCCAGGAGCCTGGAACACTTGAAAATCAGCGCCTTCATAAAAGGCGCTTCTTGTGTTGTCCACTTCAGGGGTTCCTGCCTGACAGGTATTTGAGCCGCTTTCCCAGCAGACAGCCCAGCCTGAGTGAAGGCAAAACAATGTTAGCCCCCAACTCAAGAGGAACCAGAGCTGTGGGCTTTGCGTTCCTTTGAACGCCTGTGTTACTTATTTGTCTGGTTTCCATGCTTTTCTGGGATGGCAACTATTTAAAACCTCAAACCTCTATACCTTTTTATTCCTCCCCTGAGCGAAAGGCTTACGAAATATACCTTTGCATCATAAACACATTTTAGAAGTTAACCCAGAGTTCCCTGGGCCCAGCTAAATGCTAACCAAATGTGTTAAAATCAACAGTTTGATGTTACCCAAGGAGACAGCTGGGGAGTGGGGGGGCGGGAGAAGTAAGGGAGTGACTCACAGTTGGAGAAGCCAGCAGGAAATGACACTGCCTGAGACCAAGCCAACAACACGGGCATCCCTGTGGCTCAGAGGTAAAGAATCTGCCTGCAGTGTAGGAGACCCGGGTTTGATCCCTGGGTCAGGAAGATCCCCTGGAGAAGGGAAAGGCTACCCACTCCAGCATTCTGGTCTGGAGAATTCCATAGACAGAGGCGCCTGTCAGGCTCCAGTGCGTGAGGTGGTAAAGAGCAGGACTTGACCAAGCGACTAACACTTCATGGGAAACCAGCCCAACCAGGTCACAGAACTGGTGTGGTGATACAGCTCTAGGTGGCTAAAATTAAAAATGATTACCTAGGAGGAGCCAAGATGGCGGAGAAGTAGGACGGGGAGACCACTTTCTCTCCTACAAATTCATCAAAAGAATAACTGAACGCAGAGCAAACTTCGCAAAACAACTTCTGATCGCTAGCTGAGGTCATCAGGCGCCCAGAAAAGCAGCCCATTGTCTTCGAAAGGAGGTAGGACAAAATATAAAAGATAAAAAGTGAGACAAAAGAGCTACGGACGGAGATCCGTCCCGGGAGCTCTTAGGCGGCATTGCTTGGGGTAGGGTCCGGGCCTGAGTGCCCTGAGGACAATCGGAGGGAGCTTCTGTGAGTTGCCAACTTGAACTGTGGGAGACCAAAAGAGAGAGAGTAAATTAACCGGCCCGAACACACTGCCGGCCGTTCGCAGAACAAAGAGACCGAGAGGGTCCAGAGAGGAGCTCGCAGGCTGCGGACCAGCCCAGCCCCGCCGGAGGCAGGAGGCAGGGGGGAGGGGAAGGTCGCGGCGAGACACAGGGCGCAGGCACCCGACCGCGGGCGGGGACTGGGGCTGGGGACGCAGAGGGCAGAAGGCGCACGCACCCGACTGACGCCAGCGGAAACTGAGACTGGGTCCGCGGAGGGGAGGGGGCGCGCCACACCTGGGGAGCGTGCGCCCACCGAGCCCCTGGCTGCCTGGACCGCTCTGACGGGGAAGGCACAGAGAGCAGGCGCAGCTTTTCCTTCCGCGCTTTTGTGGAACACCCGAGGGCTGGAACCTCGCGCAGCGCGGGGCGCGCTCCATATAGAACAGCCGGGAGCCTGAGCAGCGCAGACGGAGAAAGCAGCGACGGCCCCTCCCGGCAGGGCCAGCCGTCCCCTCAGAGCGACGGAACTAGCTACCTGAATAAGAGTCCACCTCCGCCCGCCTGTGTCAGGGCGGAAATGAGGCTCTGAAGAGACCGGCAAACAGAAGCCAAATAAACAAAGGGTGAACCACTTCAGAAGGGACTGGTGCAACAGATTAAAATCCCCATAGAAAACACTGACTACACCGGAAAGGGCCTGTAGATATCAAGAAGTGTAAGCTGGAACGAGGAGCTATCTGAAACTGAGCCGAACCCACACTGACCGCAACAGCTCCAGAGAAACTCCTAGATATAATTTTACTTTTTTCTCTTTTTTTTTTTATTTTTTATCTTTTATTTTCCTTTAAAATCCCCTATTACTCCCCCATTACTCCTTAACTTTCATTTCCATAGATTTTTATGATTTTTTTTAATTAGGGGAAAAAAAAATTTTTTTTTCCTTTTTTTTTTCTTTTTCTTTTTTCTTCTTTTTTCTCTTTCCTTTTTCTCTTCTTTTTTCTATTTTTCTTTTTCTCTTATTTCTTTTAAAGTCCTCTAGTACTCCTCTACTACTCCTTAATTTTCATTTTCAATACACTATAACCTTACAAAAAAAAAAAAGAAGAGAAGCCCTATTTTTAAATCGAAGATTATTCTCTCCCAATCTTGACTTTCCGTTTTCTACCTCAGAACACCTCTATTTCCTCCTTTCCCCTTCTCTTCCCAATCCGATTCTGTGAATCTTTGTAGGTGACTGGGCTACGGAGAACACTCTGGGAACAGACAGCTGCGTAGATCTGTCTCTCTCCTCTTGAGTCCCCTTTTTTCTCCTCCTGCTCATCTCTATCTCCCTCCTCCCTCTCCTCTTCTTCATGTAACTCTGTGAACCTCTCTGGGTGTCCCTAACGGGGGAGAATCTTTTAGCCATTAACCTAGAAGTTTTCTTATCAGGGCTGTATAGTTGGAGAAGTCCTGAGACTACAGGAAGAATAAAACTGAAATCCAGAGGCAGGAGACTTAAGCCCAAAACCTGAAAACACCAGAAAACTCCTGACTACATGGAACTTTAAGTAATAAGTGACTGTCCAAAAGCCTTCATACCTACACTGAAACCAACCACCACCCAAGAGCCAATAAGTTTTAGAGCAAGACATACCACGCAAATTCTCCAGCAACGCAGGAACATAGCCCTGAACATCAACATACAGGCTGCCCAAGGTCACACCTAACACATAGACCCATCTCAAAACTCATTACTGGGCACTCCATTGCTCTCCAAAGAGAAGAAATCAAGTTCCACGCACCAGAACACTGACGCAAGCTTCCCTAACCAGGAAACCTTGACAAGCCAATCGTCTAACCCCACCCACTGGATAAATCCTCCACAATAAAAAGGAACAACAGACCTCCAGAATACAGAAAGCCCACTCCAGATACAGCAATCTAAACAAGATGAAAAGGCAAAGAAATACCCAACAGGTAAAGGAACATGAAAAATGCCCACCAAGTCAAACAAAAGAGGAGGAGATAGGGAATCTACCTGAAAAAAAATTTAGAATAATGATAATAAAAATGATCCAAAATCATGAAAACAAAATGGAGTTACAGATAAATAGCCTGGAAACAAAGATTGAAAAGATTCAAGAACTGTTTAATAAAGACCTAGAAGAAATAAAAAAGAGTCAATTAAAAATGAATAATGCAATGAATGAGATCAAAACACTTTGGAGGGAACCAAGAGTAGAATAACGGAGGCAGAAGATAGGATAAGTGAGGTAGAAGATAAAATGATGGAAATAAATGAAGCAGAGAGGAAAAAAGAAAAAAGGATCAAAAGAAATGAGGACAACCTCAGGGACCTCTGGGACACTGTGAAACGCCCCAACATTCGAATCATAGGAGTCCCAGAAGAAGAAGACAAAAAGAAAGGCCATGAGAAAATACTCGAGGAGATAATAGCTGAAAACTTCCCTAAAATGGGGAAGGAAATAGCCACCCAAGTCCAAGAAACCCAGAGAGTCCCAAACAGGATAAACCCAAGGCGAAACACCCCAAGACACATATTAATCAAATTAACAAAGATCAAACACAAAGAACAAATATTAAAAGCAGCAAGGGAAAAACAACAAATAACACACAAAGGGATTCCCATAAGGATAACAGCTGATCTATCAATAGAAACCCTCCAGGCCAGAAGGGAATGGCAGGATGTACTGAAAGTAATGAAAGAGAATAACCTACAACCTAGATTACTGTATCCAGCAAGGATCTCATTCAGATATGAAGGAGAATTCAAAAGCTTTACAGATAAGCAAAAGCTGAGAGAATTCAGCACCACCAAGCCAGCTCTTCAACAAATGCTAAAGGATCTTCTCTAGACAGGAAATGCAGAAAGGCTGTATAAACGTGAACCCAAAACAACAAAGTAAATGGCAACGGGACCACACCTATCAATAATTACCCTAAATGTAAATGGGTTGAATGCCCCAACCAAAAGACAAAGATTGGCTGAATGGATACAAAAACAAGACCCCTATATATGCTGTCTACAAGAGACCCACCTCAAAACAAGAGACACATACAGACTAAAAGTGAAGGGCTGGAAAAAAATATTTCATGCAAACGGAGACCAAAAGAAAGCAGGAGTCGCAATACTCATATCAGATAAAATAGACTTTCAAATAAAGGCTGTGAAAAGAGACAAAGAAGGACACTACATAATGATCAAAGGATCAATCCAAGAAGAAGATATAACAATTATAAATATATATGCACCCAACTATGTGCGGCAAACACTAACGAGTATGAAAGAGGAAATTAATAGTAACACCATAATAGTGGGAGACTTTAATACCCCACTCACAACTATGGATAGATCAACTAAAGAGAAAATTAACAAGGAAACACAAACCTTAAATGACACAATGGACCAGCTAGACCTAATTGATATCTATAGGACATTTCACCCCAAAACAATCAACTTCACCTTTTTCTCAAGTGCACACGGAACACTCTCCAGAATAGATCACATCCTGGGCCATAAATCTGGTCTTGGAAAATTCAAAAAAATTGAAATCATTCCAGTCATCTTTTCTGACCACAGTGCAGTAAGATTAGATCTCAATTACAGGAAAAAAATTGTTAAAAATTCAAACATATGGAGGCTAAATAACACGCTTCTGAATAACCAACAAATCATAGAACAAATCAAAAAAGAAATCAAAATATGTATAGAAATGAATGAAAATGAAAACACAACAACCCAAAACCTATGGGACACTGTAAAAGCAGTGCTAAGGGGAAGGTTCATAGCATTACAGGCCTACCTCAAGAAACAAGAAAAAAGCCAAGTAAATAACCTAACTCTACACCTAAAGCAATTAGAGAAGGAAGAAATGAAGAACCCCAGGGTTAGCAGAAGGAAAGAAATCTTAAAAATCAGGGCAGAAATAAATGCAAAAGAAACTAAAGAGACCAGAGCAAAAATCAACAAAGCTAAAAGATGGTTTTTTGAAAAAATAAACAAAATTGACAAACCATTAGCAAGACTCATTAAGAAACAAAGAGAGAAGAACCAAATTAACAAAATTAGAAATGAAAATGGAGAGATCACAACAGACAACACTGAAATACAAAGGATCATAAGAGACTACTACCAGCAGCTCTATGCCAATAAAATGGACAACTTGGATGAAATGGACAAATTCTTAGGAAAGTATAACTTTCCAAAACTGAATCAGGAAGAAATAGAAGATCTTAACAGAACCATCACAAGCAAGGAAATCGAAACTGTAATCAAAAATCTTCCAGCAAACAAAAGCCCAGGACCAGATGGCTTCACAGCTGAATTCTACCAAAAATTTAGAGAAGAGCTAACACCTATCTTACTCAAACTCTTCCAGAAAATTGCAGATGAAGGTAAGCTTCCAAACTCATTCCATGAGGCCACCATCACCCTAATTCCAAAAACAGACAAAGATGCCACAAAAAAAGAAAACTACAGGCCAATATCACTGATGAACATAGATGCAAAAATCCTTAACAAAATTCTAGCACACAGAATCCAAAAACATATTAAAAAAAAATCATACACCATGACCAAGTGGGCTTTATCCCAGGAATGCAAGGATTCTTTAATATCTGCAAATCAATCAATGTAATACACCACATTAACAAATTGAAAGATAAAAACCATATGATTATCTCAATAGATGCAGAGAAAGCCTTTGACAAAATTCAACACTCATTTATGATTAAAACTCTCCAGAAAGCAGGAATAGAAGGAACATACCTCAACATAATAAAAGCTATATATGACAAACCCACAGCAAGCATCACCCTCAATGGTGAAAAATTGAAAGCATTTCCCCTGAAATCAGGAACAAGACAAGGGTGCCCACTCTCACCACTACTATTCAAGATAGTGTTGGAAGTTCTGGCCACAGCAATCAGAGCAGAAAAAGAAGTAAAAGGAATCCAGATAGGAAAAGAAGAAGTGAAACTCTCACTGTTTGCAGATGACATGATCCTCTACATAGAAAACCCTAAAGACTCCACCAGAAAATTACTAGAGCTAATCAATGAATATAGTAAAGTTGCAGGATATAAAATTAACACACAGAAATCCCTTGCATTCCTATATACTAACAATGAAAAAACAGAAAGAGAAATTAAGGAAACAATACCATTCACCATTGCAACAAAAAGAATAAAATACTTAGGAGTATATCTACCTAAAGAAACAAAAGACCTATACATAGAAAACTATAAAACACTGATGAAAGAAATCAAAGAGGACACAAACAGATGGAGAAATATACCGTGTTCATGGATTGGAAGAATCAATATTGTCAAAATGGCTATTCTACCCAAAGCTGTCTATAGATTCAATGCAATCCCTATCAAGCTACCAACGGTATTTTTCACAGAACTAGACCAAAGAATTTCACAATTTGTATGGAAATACAAAAAACCTCGAATAGCCAAAGTAATCTTGAGAAAGAAGAATGGAACTGGAGGAATCAACCTGCCTGACTTCAGACTCTACTACAAAGCCACAGTCATCAAGACAGTATGGTACTGGCACAAAGACAGAAATATAGATCAATGGAACAGAATAGAAAGCCCAGAGATAAATCCACGAACCTATGGACACCTTATCTTTGACAAAGGAGGCAAGGATATACAATGGAAAAAAGACAACCTCTTTAACAAGTGGTGCTGGGAAAACTGGTCAACCACTTGTAAAAGAATGAAACTAGAACACTTTCTAAGACCATACACAAAAATAAACTCAAAATGGATTAATGATCTATATGTAAGACCAGAAACTATAAAACTCCTAGAGGAGAACATAGGCAAAACACTCTCCGACATAAACCACAGCAAGATCCTCTATGACCCACCTCCCAGAATATTGGAAATAAAAGCAAAACTAAACAAATGGGACCTAATGAAACTTAAAAGCTTTTGCACTACAAAGGAAACTATAAGTAAGGTGAAAAGACAGCCCTCAGATTGGGAGAAAATAATAGCAAATGATGAAACAGACAAAGGATTAATCTCAAAAATATACAAGCAACTCCTGAAGCTCAATTCCAGAAAAATAAATGACCCAATCAAAAAATGGGCCAAAGAACTAAACAGACATTTCTCCAAAGAAGACATACAGATGGCTAACAAATACATGAAAAGATGCTCAACATCACTCATTATTAGAGAAATGCAAATCAAAACCACAATGAGGTACCATTACACGCCAGTCAGGATGGCTGCTATCCAAAAGTCTACAAGCAATAAATGCTGGAGAGGGTGTGGAGAAAAGGGAACCCTCTTACACTGTTGGTGGGAATGCAAACTAGTACAGCCGCTATGGAAAACAGTGTGGAGATTTCTTAAAAAACTGGAAATAGAACTGCCATATGACCCAGCAATCCCACTTCTGGGCATACACACTGAGGAAACCAGATCTGAAAGAGACACGTGCACCCCAATGTTCATCGCAGCACTGTTTATAATAGCCAGGACATGGAAGCCACCTAGATGCCCATCAGCAGATGAATGGATAAGGAAGCTGTGGTATATATACACCATGGAATATTACTCAGCTGTTAAAAAGAATTCATTTGAACCAGTCCTAATGAGATGGATGAAGCTGGAGCCCCTTATACAGAGTGAAGTAAGCCAGAAAGATAAAGAACATTACAGCATACTATCACATATATATGGAATTTAGAAAGATGGTAACGATAACCCTATATGCAAAACAGAAAAAGAGACACAGAAATACAGAACAGACTTTTGAACTCTGTGGGAGAATGTGAGGGTGGGATATTTCAAAAGAACAGCATGTATACTATCTATAGTGAAACAGATCACCAGCCCAGGAGGGATGCATGAGACAAGTGCTCCAGCCTGGTGCACTGGGAGGACTCGGGGGAATCGGGTGGAGAGGGAGGTGGGAGCGGGGATCGGGATGGGGAATACGTGTAAATCCATGGCTGATTCATATCAATGTATGACAAAACCCACTGAAATGTTGTGAAGTGATTGGCCTCCAACTAATAAAAAAAAAAAAAAAGATTTAAAAAAAAAAAAAAGATTACCTAGAATTGTTTAATTAGACCATTTCATTCACTGAAATTAAATATAAAATCCACTAAGTGCTTACTATTCTAGCTCCTGTGCATGTACACTGTGGTGTTATTCAAAAGTTTAATAAGCTCCCTTCTAAGCACTTAGCAGTCATTTTCTCTGCGCTTTAGCCATCAAGTGGCAAGAGCTGGGGAGTCCTTAATGCCCTTTAACCTAGAAGTGCCACTCCTGGGTAAAGAGCACAGGAAAAGAGCATATGAATGAGGCAGGTATTCACATTGCAATAACTCTAAGAACAAAAGACTGTCAGGCAATAGAAATTGTTTTAGAAATTACTTAACACAAACAAAAGAAAATATTATAAAGAATATTTGCATTGAGAAACTAAAACTTTTCCGGTTGTCTATTGCAATTCAATAGACTGTAAGTTAACACTAAGAAAAAATGCTAATTTCACACACTAAAATACACAAAATAGATAACTAATAAAAACCTACTATATAGCACAGGGAACTCTATTCAATAGTCTGTAATAATCTATATGGGGAAAGAATCTAAAGAAGAGTGGATATATGTGTATGTATAACCAACTCATTTTGCTATACAGCAGAAACATAACATTGCAAATCAACTACATTCCAATAAAAATTAATTTAAAAACTCACGTAGGCAGTGGTATGCTGAAGCCAGCTCACAAGCTCATAAGAGCTAACTGCTAACATTTCAGGAATTTTATGAGCTGATAATTATATATAACCACCTTTGAAATTTAAATTATGTAAGTTTGTAACAAAATAAACTATATAACAAAGATTCATGCCTCATCACTTTCTTAAAAAAAAGAATGCTAGTTTTATCCGTAATAAAAATAATAGAACTGCCCCAATGATTATTAATCCCAACACCTACCTAATTGTCTCAATAAGGGAAAACTAGAAATTCCAAGAGGCAATAGAAGAGAATTGGCAGAAGATTTTCCTGAGGTGAAAGTGCAATGGATTGCTTGTCCCTCCTCTATTTGGGGAGGATAAAGAGTGCCTTCCCCCCTCAGAAGTTAAAAAAGAAGGGTGCAAAAACGTGTCCATAGATTGACAGCCTTGTATGAAAGGAGGCTGGCCTTACTCATGTCATCTAGATGTTTGCTGAGCTGCAGACACTTGCAGAACTAAACCAGTGCAGCCACCTGAATGAAGGGGGATAAAGAAGTTTTCATGAGACTTTGATATGTGTCCACTGAAATTTCACAGCCACAATGGATCTACCTCTCATCTGGACAATTCTGAAAGTATTTTCATCTGAGAATTCTGTGTCAGGCTGGAGAAGCCTTGATGGCATAGCAAAGACAGATTGCCCCGTAAGGCTGCATCAATTTCTTGAGAACTAAGTGGATGCCTTGGAAGATAAACAGGCCACCTTTTAAATACTCTGGCCAGCAGTCCAAGATTTGGGTCCACCACCAGCAGTGGCAGTAGATGCAGGAAATTGGTTAGAAAGTGCACTGCCCTTACTGGGTGCACTGCAGTGGTCCAGTCAGCCTGCGGAATATCCATCAATGCCCAAGACAAAAAGAGCCAGAATTTAGACACCCATCGTGGAAAGCATAAATAACAACAAGCAACATGCAAGTGGCAATAAGACAAAGCAAAAGACCTTTGCCTTTTTTTCTCCAGTCTTCTTTCTCCTTCCTCCAAATCTACGAGACTTAGAAGGATACACAAGAGAAATAAGAGAACAGGAGATAGCAAAGAAGAACAATCACACCACATGCCCCATTAGAGGTCCCCAGGCCACACTCCAGCCTGCTGGAGAGAAGGGAGAAGGCTGAACTGGAGGTGACACTGAACCTGTGGTTTACATTACGCTAAATCAGATTTTAAAAATACATATATACATAGTCTTAATTACTCTAAATGACACTACAATAATTTCTCCTCCTCCACAGGGGTTACTCTCCAAGATCCTCAATGGATGCTTGAAACTGCAAATAGCACTGAACCCTATATATACTATGTTTTTTGCTGCACATACATACCAATGGTAAGGCTTCATTTACAGGCACAGTAAGAGAACATCTCAAATGCCAGCACCGCTGCTCTTGGCATTTTGGTGCTAAGTCGCTTCAGTCATGTCCAACTCTTTGCAACCCAATGGACTGTAGCCCGTCAGGCTCCTCTGTCCATGGAATTTTCCAGGCAAGAATACTGGAGCGGGTTGTCATGCCCTCCCCAGGGGATCTTCCCAAGAAAAGGATCGAACCTGTGTGCTTTGGGGCCATTATTAAATAAAATGAGAGTTATCTGAACACAAGCACTATGGTACCACGACAGTCAATCTGATAACTGAGATGGCTACTAAGGGAATAATGAGCAGGATGCTCTGGGCAGAAAGATCATTCGTGTCCTGGGCAGGACTGAGCAGGACTGAGGGACAGTTCATCACACTGCTCAGGGTGTCATGCAATTTAAAACTTATGACTTGTTTATTTCTGGAATTTTCCACTTAATAACTTTAGGAAGGCAGTTGGCCACAGGTAACTAAAACCACAGAGAGCAGAACTGTGGGTACAGGGGAACTACGGTGCTTTTTAAGTCAAAGTGCCTGGAAAGTTGTGTCTATACAAGACATAGTGAGAGGTGGGCGAGTCAGCACTGCTCTTGTCTTTTTAAAGTCATCATTAAGGAAGTAAAATGCTTTCCACAGGTGTATCCTCATTAAGTTCATCTCATTTATTACATCAGTAACACAAAGCATTGTGTTCTTTAATACTCTTCAAGAAGGAATCCTACCTAGGCTATGCTTTTTGTGTTTTTGTAAATTCATGTTCTTTATAGCCATCAGAAGGTCCACTGTTTGATTACAAAGCAAGAAAATTTTAGTTTTAAAATATCAAAAATATAGAACTTCAAGGAGCATTTAGAATACAAGTAAAATATCCTGGAACAGTGCTTCCCAAAATGTGTTGCATCAAACACTGTAAGATCCTCTGCTGTAAAAAGGAGGGATATGCAATAAATTTGAGAAACTTGAATTTGTCATCTTTCTTCTTGGAAATTCATAATTCATATTATCATGTTCAAAAGTCTGAGAAATGCTCTAATTTCTTAAAATTACTAACATTTAGCCCAGCACACTTGATATCCACCCCCGCCAATACTCAATTCCGTGACAAGATCCAATGGTCAGTGGAGTAAATCTCTGTGAGAAGTGCCTTTGCCTGCAAGTTCCCTCTGGACAAGAAGGCAGTAGGAAACACACCTCTCTGCTTCTTCCTCCTATGGATGGTAAATGAAGTTCATACGAGAGTGAGAAGGAGAGAAAAAGGCTAATGAGGAGGGTAGAACAGACACTGTAAAGGATACAAGATGGCGAGATACTGCAAGAAAGGTAGAAGGTACCTGAAGCTGTTTCCAGAAGCAGTACCTCAAAAGGTCAACAGGCAAGGGAAACTATGGCTTCAAAGGAGACTTCTGACCCAGTTCAACCACTCACAAGGCCTCATTCCCCAAAAGAGATCTTTTCCCTTCTTTTTTAAACTTTTCCTTTTATATTGGAGTAAAGCCAGCTAGCAACACCATGAGAGTTGTAGGTGGACAAGGGAGGAATCCAGCCACGTGTGCGCTCAGTCACTTCAGTCGGGCCTGACTCTCTGCGACCCCATGGACTGCAGCCCACCAGGCTCCTCTGTCCATGGGATTCTCCAAACAAGAATACTGGAGTATGTTGCCATGCCCTCCTCCAGGGATTTTTCCCAACTTGGGGATCGAACCCGCATCTCCTGTGGCTCCTGCATTGCAGGTGGATTCTTTACCACTGAGCTACCGGGAAAGCCCAGACTCAGCCATACATATACATGTATCCATTCTAAACCAAAATGATTTTGGCTAAAGAGATAGCTGACCCAATGGCTGCACTATGGAAGATAAGCAGAAGGCAAAGCTATAAATATCTTTCAGGCAAATGGGGACATCTCATATGTCTGGTTATGAAGGGAAAGGGAGAAGGATCTTAAAACTTTGCAGAAGAAAAATATTCTTAGTTTTCTCTCTGGGGAAGATAATTTCTGGCCTCAGTGGCAGGTAGTACATAAAGCAGGAGTCTAAAATAGAACCAAGGAAGGAAACAGGAAATGCTCCAGGGTGGGTTGAAAAACGGCCTCGCCAAGCTCCACAGAGCATCGGTCTATCAAATGAACGTTCAAGGTCGGAGTCGGTCAGTTCCACTCCCTTCAGGTGGAATGGGTTCTTAAAAATGCATCTCTGCCATATTTAAATGAGGGAAACCCATCAGCCTCTTCAGAAGTCACAGATGGAAAGCAGCAGAGGGTTCATTCTTAGTGAAGAGGACGAACAGCAGGATTGGTCACATGAGATAAGCCACTACCTAAATCTGACTGCAAGGAGAGTGACTTGCTACAGTTTATTGACTCCACTTAAAGTCTGCCCCCAAACCACAAGAACCTCTCGCCTGCAATACTGCAAAGGGGCTGCAGGCCGAGAGGACAGAGGAGGGCTTCCTTTAGGTCTCCAGAATGGCTGTGTTCCTCTCCTCTCGCCTCACAGTGAGCTGGGACAGAGCTTGTCTCTGATAAGGTGGAGACAAGGTTAATCTGAACTCATAGGGACAAGCATTTTAACAACAACACAGATGGTTTTATCAAACACTTGAATGTGCCAAAGACTGTCCTTAGGACCGAGGAACATTACAGCATTTCATCCTCAAAACAACTATATGTGAAGGTGGGCACTTTAATTATCCCTAACTTACAGAAGGATAAACAGGAACACAAAAGTAGGAGAAGACTAACAAAGGGAAACCAGAGAAACGCACATTGAACGATAGACCATTCTGGAAAGTGCCATGGAAATTATTGAGGCCAGTGGTTCTCAGCCAGGGGCAGTTTTGCACCACCCCCCAACTGGCCCCGGCTAGGACATTCAGCAAAGCTGGAGACATTTTTCTTTATCACAACTGGGCGAGGGAGGCGGGGGAGTTGTTGGCATCTGGTGGGTACAAGCCGAAAATACTGCTAAATGCCTAACAGTATACAAGATAAATGCCATGACAAAGAATTATCTGGCCAAAATATCAATAGTGCTATGATTGACAAACCTCAGGTTAACTGAATGATTTTGCATGGGAAGACACTAAGACCCAAAGAGGCTAACATCTCATCAGCAGGTGGTTTAGAGCTCGGGCTCTGTCTTAGGCTGACGGGGTTGATACAACAAAATACCACAAACTGGGCAGCTTCTAAACAACAGAAAGTTATTTCTCACAGTTCTGGAGGCTGGGGAGTCCAAGATCAAGATGTCTGAACACTCGGGGTCCAGCGAGAGCCCGCTTCCTGATCCACACATGGCCATCTTTTTTGCCAAGTCCTCACGTGACTAAAGGGTCACGAGCGCCTTCTCAGGTTTCTTTTATTTGGGCACTAATTCCAGCCTTCTCAGGTTTCTTTTATTTGGGCACTAATTCCAGCCTTCTCAGGTTTCTTTTAATTCACGAGGGCTCTGCCGTCATGATCTAATCACCTCCCAACGCCCCACCTTCAAATACCCTCACACCAGGGATGAGGTTTCAACATGAGAATTTTGTAGGAGACACAAACATTCATTTTTATGACAGACTTCAGAATCTGACTTTCTGGAGTCAAATCTGTATGACCTTGGCAATCCCTCAGCTTCTTCAAGCTTCCTTTTTCCTATCTGTAAAGCGGACATAATAATGGTAAGCACTTCGTTGGGTTGCTATGTTAATCAAAATGCCGTATGTAGACAGGTAACTCCAAGGCCATCAAACCTCTGTCAGTGGGTGACTTAGCCACTGGTGAGTCCTAACTTCCAGCGCAGATCCAACACATAGGACTTGGAGAGCGCCAAGCACAGAAGCTACGCTGAGATACCCACATCTTCTGTTTGTGTGTGTGTGTGTGTGTGTGTGTGTGTGTGTGTGCACGCACGCTCAGTAGTGTCCGACTCTTTGAGACCCCATGGACTGTAGCCCGCCAGACTCTAGCCATGGAATTTTCCAGGCAAGAATACTGGAAAGGGTTGCCACTTCCTGTTCCAGGAGATCTTTCCAACCCAGGGATCAAACCCTATATCTCTTGTGCATACCTCATTGGCAGGCAGATTCTTTACCTCTAGCACCACCTGGGAAGCCCACTCTTTTGATTTAGTCTTATTTTCCTCCATCAAGAAACAGAACAAAATAATACCTAGCCTGCTGAGCTGAACGACACTCAAGCAAAATCTGATATCCAAGCTAGGCCAGTAGAGATCAAGAGAAATGGTGAGAGAGGACAGGGTACAAAAGATGACCGAAAGGGAAGTGAACAGGGGGGCAACATCCCAGAGGAATTAGAATCAGCTACAGAAAAAACCACCAGCTGAATCAGGTTAAGGCTTGCTTCAAGGCAGGGTGTGTCAGCAAGAAACACCAGGTGCAACCCCTGCTTCTTGTGGGCTAGGTGGAGCCCTAAATAGAATGGAAGGAGGCTCTGTGGATTTAGAAAAGACAAAGCTGGAGACATCATGTAAACAGACACTGACCGTTGAATCAAAGTTCTATTTACCATCCTTCCTGCAGAGAGAGGAAAAAACTTCACTGAGGCCCCCTGGTGGGTGTGCTAAAGCAAATATCTGAGCAACTAACCACTCAGAAGAACACATTCGCTTTGATCACAGGATGAGGCTGGAAGCTGCACTTTTCTGGTTACACTGAATCTTATCCACTCCCTTATTGATGCCAAACCACATTTCTCCTCTATTAGAATAGAGCCCATTTTTTATTATTCTAGGCAGCTTTTCTAAAACTTGTTTTTTTTTCTTTTTCCTAACTAGCACTAATACTTTCTGATGGAAAGCCTGAAAGTTACGTCAGGTCTCTGCAACAGCTAATCCTATGCTTCCCCGCCCACCCACTCCACCCTACCCAGGCCCCAAAGCAGTGCTGAGCACAGTTGTTTGAACCAATTAAAAACTCCTTCCCAAAAGTGCTAAGGATCCAGTGAGTTATTCAGGGGAGTCTATCCAGAAAATAAGAATGTGTGTGTTTGTGGCTCGGTTGTATCTGACTCTGCAATGCCATGGACTGTAGCCCGCCAGGCTCCAATGTCCATTGAATTCTCCAGGCAGGAATACTGGAGTGGGTTGACATTCCCTTCTCCAGGGGATCTTCCAGACCCAAGGATCGAACCTGGGTCTCCTATACTGTAGGCAGATTCTTGACCATCTGAGCCACCAAAAGAAAAAAAAATCTGTAAACCAAACCTGAGCAGATATTTAACTTGGCCCTTCACCAAATAAACCTGGTGAAGTTTATTTTCAAAAGGTAATTATGCTTCTGAACTATCAACTGTTGTTTAGAATGCCATTTTCTGTGAAAGGTGGGGTAGGCGCTGCAGTGGAAAAGCGATAGCCGAGCCTTTGCAGTAAAATCGATTTTTCAGAAGAAAGCTAAGCTATAAGGCAAGGGAACAGCACACACAACCACTAGTGGAAATGTCTGTCCCTACATGAATAAGAGATGAAAGAAGATTAGAAAGTAACTCTATCAAGATGTCATCCCAGAAGCATGCCAATGCTGGTACCTTCAGGATTTTGGATTCCCAGGTAGAGATGTGAATAAAAAGAAACAAGCAAGTAGCTCTGACTTTAAGTATTTACAAGGAGCACCAGCCAACACTCTACCGCATCAGCAATGAGCTGGACGCCATCCATGCTAAGCACTTTACATATGTGTCACACTTGATTCTCACAAGAGCTAAGTACTACTATTACCCACATTTTAAATAAAAGGAAATAGGCACAAAAAATTTTAAACAATGTGCCTCAAGTTTCACTGCTAGCAAGAAATTACAGAAGACCTGAGCTGTTTGCAAATACCCCTGATCTACTCAGAGCCGTGATAGAATTTAACGTGGCTTGAAACTCTTTGGGGGCTTCCCAGACGGCCCTAGCAGTAAAGAACCTAGCCGCCGATGAAGGAGAGGTAAGAGAGACAGGTTTGATCCCTGGGTTGGCAAGATTCCCTGGAGGAGGGCATGGCAACCCACTCCAGTATTCTTGCCCAGAAAACCCCATGGACAGAGGAGCCTGGCAGGCTACAGTCCATAGGATCGCAAAGAGTCAGACACAACTGAAGTGACATAGCATACACACACACACACACACACAGAACCTCTGTGAGCCAGGGTGTGATCTGCCAGGTTCTCTGTGCCCTGGCTTGCTGATCACTGAGGAGGTACTGGGATGGAGCCTCCACCGGTCCACGTTTCTGAGTGACTACGATGCTTATAGGCCTCCTACCAACCTGAATGGGCCACTTACCACAAGCAAAAAACACACCTTTGCTGGGTGTATCAAGCCTCCACACAGTCCAGGGTTGTCTGTTAATGACACACACTCCAGCCTACCCTGCCTGATACAGTGGAAACGATGGTATCTGAACCCAGGCAGTCTACCTTCAGGGTCTATGCTCTAAACCAGTAAGCTACACTGCCTTCCCAGTATGAGGTATCACCTCTACCTTTAAAGAGCTTACAGTCTGTGGGGAAATGGGCATACACTACAGAAGCAACCACATGAGAGGACTAGAGAGTCCCTGGTGGATTTAGACAATGAATAGGACAGACTAAGTGAATGGGAAGTTCAGAGAATGGCAAGACCAGTGTAGCCAGATGCTCTGGTCCAAGCCCACTGGGTCAGAAGGATGAGAAACTCACTGTAATTTTAACTAGAGTCAGAAGAACTTAGGTGACAAAATCCCTTGGAATCTCAACCAGGAAAATAAGAACTGAGCCTCCTATGAGCTGAGAAGATCTGAAAATTCAGTAATATTAAGTGCTCAGAGTTAGTAAAAACAGAGATTTTTCAATCCATGATCTGAATCTCCAAGATCAACCTGAACTTAGACAAGTTACTTTAATTCCTGGAGTAAAAAAGCTAGATATACTAATACTTATATCATACATTTGGTGTAAAGATTATGTGGACAGACGCATGTAAAGCTCTTAGTCCGACGGCACATTGTAGGTGAGAATATTACGTCTCTTCTTGGCCTCCTCTTTCCTTGGATGAGGATGCCCTCCGAGTGCACCATACTGCTCTCCGGACAGATGGAGCAGCTGCATTGTACAATGCTAAACAGAACCTCCGGGGCTAAACTGCACACCACTCAGGCCTCCGTGGCCTTCGATCTCTCCAGAGTGCTGCATCTTCACTGGTCAGCGACGGTGCCTCCTCGTAGCTCTGGAATAACATAAGGTCAGGGCAGGGCCCCCACACGATTGCATGTGACAGACTATCCTCCACACTGCAATTTAGCTCCTTCCCTCTTGTGACAGTGATGGTAATAAGAACTGAAAATGGCACAAGACAAATCCATTCTTGAGATCAAAAATGGTAATAAAAATGGGAAGTTTTACAGGAGCTGTTATTTCCAGAACAAGCTTCTCATTATAACTGTGTGGATATTTATTTTCTTTATTTCTTGCTTCTTGTGCTCGGATTTGGTATTGGCAGTCAGTGAAAAGTGTCTAGGCAATCAGGACAACAGTGATGTTCATCTAGTAACAAGGCTGCAAAAATTTGAAGGCAACCTGCTAGAGGCAATAAATGCTAAAGATAGTTTCCTTTGCAGAATTAACTCTCCTACATTACACCTTTGACATAATAAGGAATAAAAACACTCAAACCAAGATCCCAGTAAATAAAATTTGCATCTCTTGAGACAGACATTCTGTTAAAGTAGTAATTTTTAAATGGGAACAAACACATACCCTATTCTCAAGGGGCATTTGGCAATATCTGCAGATACTTGCCATTGTCAAAACTGGGATGGGGGTGCCAATGGCATCTAGTGGGCAGAAACCAGGAATGCTATAAACCTCCTACAGTACGCAGGCGAGGCTCCCACAGCAAAGGATTATCCCACCCAGAAATGTCAATAGTGATGAGACAGGGAAACTTACATTAAAAGAACTGAAACCTCTTGCTCTGCTTTAATCCAGTACCTTAACAATTAATTATTAACTGCTTTTGCATCTAATTTCCTTGAAACTTACTAGAGGAAAAAATTTTTAAAAGAAAACAAATAAAATGAAAACTTGTAAAATCGGAACTAAAAAATTAAATCTCAAAATTTTTAGAAGCCTATATGAGGCAATGTAAGTAGACATTATAACCTATAATAACCTATGAGGGAAAAGAATTTGAAAAACAATATACACATGTATATACATAAATATATGCACAACTGAATCACTTTGCAATACAGCTGAAACTAATACAACATTATAAATCAAATACTGTTGTCATTGTTCAGTCACTGAGTCGTGTCCAACTCTTTGCACCCCATGGACTGTAGCCCACCAGGCTCCTCTGTCCATGGGATTTCCCGGGCAAGAATACCGGAGTGGGTTGCCATTCCCTTCTCCAGGGGATCTTCCCGACTCAGAGATCAAACCCGGGTCTCCTGCATTGGCAGGTGGATTCTTTACCACTGAGCCACCAGGGGAGCCTAAATCAACTATACACAATTAAAAAATAAAATTGTAACCAAGCAAGGCCCTATGGGACCTTCCCAGAACAGGATCATCCCCATGTCCTCTACCTGTCTTTTGTCTGTAGGATAACTTTGGTCAAAGAATAAATTGAATCAGAGGAGTGAGGAAGTGCAGTTAGATAGGAAAGCAGTCAAGCAAGACAAAATAACAATAGTTTAGCCATTATACAAAGTCAGGGACTTTCAGCTCCTCCTCAAGGGCTACAGACAATATTCTGAACCACGTTCTTTGAGCTTGTTCACAGATACCGAAACCTACCCCCTCACCCCCAGGTGGACGAAGTTAACTGTATGCTCCCCACAAGCACATAGACACCAGAGAGAGGATGATTTTGACCCCCGATAACCTCACCAACAACCAATCAGAAGAATGTCCACAAGCTGATCACCCACTCTGCAACCCCCCTCCCTCACCCTGTCTTTATAAAATGTTTTCAGGGAGTTCAGGTCTCTTAACCACTAGATGCCCTGGACTCCCTCCTGCTTGGTGCCCTGCAATAAATGATGCACTTTCCTTCACCACCATCTGGTGTCAGCAGACCACCAAGTGGACCCAAGTTTGGTTCAGTAACAAAATTAAATAAAATCAAGAGAGCAAGCAAGTAAACAATACCCCCTGGGGGAAGAAAAACCAACAATATTAGTCACCTTTTTCATTAGCATACTCATAATTCCTGACACTTATATTCCACTTTAAGTAGCACACTCAATTTAAACTGTCTCATCTGATTGTCACAAAAGCCCTGTGGGGTATGTGTGATTATCTTCAACTTAAAAAAGAGTAAGACTCAGAGGGGTTATGTACTTATTCAATGAAACATGGGTAACAAGAACAGCCCGGGACAATGGGAATGACAAAGGTCTAGGATCAGAATTCTGATTTTCCTAAAGCCTATCATTAGGCACTTATGTCACTGCTCACCCTGAGTATTCCCAGCCATATAATGGGAGAGATGATGGCTAGCCCAGGGGGTCACCATAAGGATTGAATGAGGCCATGGAGAGCAAATGAAGTATTTCACGTGGAGTGAAACAGACACAAAGGTGACAGAACACGAGTCTGAGCCAGATATCATGACTCCAAACCCACTATGACCACCTTCGTCCCACGAGGGCCCGCCCAGGGTTTATACCAGGCTGGACAAAAAGTTTGCTCGGGCTTTTCCATAACATGGGAATACCTAAACGAATTTTCTGTAAACCCAGTAACTCCATAGGCATTTGAGGTCACTGATTTCAGTAGCAAATGTGTATAGCATGCACAAAGAGAACAAAAAAAGAATCACCTTAAAATCACTTAGAACTCCTGTATTTTCAACTACAGTGTTCAAAACTGCCAGGAGATTTCTTTCTCAGCCAAGACAAGATCAGAAGAAACTCCCCATTTTCTATGATGAAATCATGTGCGTTTCTGTGAGTGTTGGGGGGTAGGGGCCAGGGAGAATGAAAGCATCTCAAAACAGTCCAAAGCAAAAGGGGCCGTAATCACTGTTGCTGAAATGAAGAGAACATGTTTTAATTTGTCCCAAAAAATCTCAGACCAAGAAAGCATATCTTTCTCAAGCATCCAGCAAACCTTTTGGGGTCTGAGTCAAGAAGAGAATGTTAAAAACAAACACTGATCTAATAATTCCAATTCCACTTCTGGGAATTAATTTGAAGGGAAAAAATACATATATACATATATATAAATGTACATCTAATATACAAACTGTAGTATCATCCATACAGTTCTAAAGTTATACAACCTTTTGTAAATATTGAAACCAAACAAAATATCCAACAAAAGGAGAATGGTCCAATAGTCACTAAAAATTATGGGTGTAAAGGACAGTTATAACAATATGATTAATGTCTGCTATAATAGTAGTTAGGGAAAAAGAAGAAACAAAATTACAGATATAAAATAAACTAAATTTTTTGAAAGCTTAAATAAACTAGTAGAAAACAGTCCAAAATGTTATAATAGTAGGATTATGAACAATTTTTCATCTTTCTCATCTTTTATTTTACCAGCTTTAAAAGTGAACATATATCAATGTTATAATAAAACAAAAATAAATATAATGATGAAGTTAAGAGCACTTGAAAAAAAAAAGGAATTATGTTGGAAGCAAATATAGAATTTTACGTGGAGAATTTGCTACTGCAAATAAGAGAGTTCAGTAAGGCAGGGGAAAGAATAACCTGATTGTTATACCATTGCAAAGCCCTTAAGACCAAATTCCTCTCAGCCCATCAATTTCACATTGATTTCATCTTGACATGTAACATGCCCCTCAGTTCTACAATAAAAGAAACCACACAATATCAATGGTGACTTCTAGAGGACACATATATACATGTTGATTGAAGATTAATTTCTCAGCAGGGTTGCTCATCATCGATAGCCTGCCTTTGCTGTGACATAGGTCAGATGACCTTAATGATTATTAAAGAAAACTACTTTGAGCTGGCTCTGGGTTTCCAGAAAATATGAATTACTCCAAAATAAAAGCATACAGGATGCTCTGGTTTAATAATATATTTTATTAGGGAGCATCACAACTCAAGTAAGAGACTATCTGATGGTTTGAAAAGCTATTGAAGGCTACCATTTGTATGAAGTTTGGTGGTTTCTGACTCTAAATAAAGGGAAAGCTTTCTGCATAGCAGTGTACTACCTGTTGGCTTGACCTACGTCCCATGAAATACTGACCCTTCCCCTTTCATCTTTTCCTTTGCACACAATGGCCCAGCAAAACTTTCAATAGCATGTGACCTTTGGGGGGAACAGATTGAAGAAATTATTTAATTAGATGATTCTCAGGGCTCCATCTAGAGTTCAGCATGTAAACAGCTCTGAGCTGAAAGTTCAATTTCAAAAGACTATAGATTCGTAGCAACAGAAACATGAAGACTACCATGACAAGAACAGACTTAAAAGCCACCTTTTAATCAATATAATGAAAACATTTAATTGGCCCAAAATACCTAACCTTTGTCATGGTTGTGTAAAAGACTGCTTTGGTTATCGTTTACCATCTTTCTAAAGTCCATGTATATGCGTTAGTATACTGTATTGGTCTTTATCTTTCTGGCTTACTTCACTCTGTATAATGGGCTCTAGTTTCATCCATCTCATTAGAACTGATTCAAATGAATTCTTTTTAATGGCTGAGTAATATTCCATGGTGTATATGTACCACAGCTTCCTTATCCATTCGTCTGCTGATGGACATCTAGGTTGCTTCCATGTCCTGGCTATTATAAACGATAACCCTATATGCAAAACAGAAAAAGAGACACAGATGTACAGAATAGACTTTGGACTCTGTGGGAGAAGGCGAGGGTGGGATGTTTCGAAAGAATAGCATCAAAACATGTATATTATCAAGGGTGAAACAGATCACCAGCCCAGGTTAGATGCATGAGACAAGTGCTCAGGGCTGGTGCACTGGGAAGACCCAGAGGGATCGGGTGGAGAGGGAGGTGGGAGGGGGGATCGGGATGGGGAACACATGTAAATCCATGGCTGATTCATGTCAATGTATGGCAAAAAACCACTACAATATTGTAAAGTAATTAGCCTCCAACTAATAAAAATAAATGGAAAAGAAAAAAAGACTGCTTTCGGAAGTCACAACTCACTCTCTGACAGCTAGTCTGCCACCCAGAAAAGTCGTTTCTATAATATATGAGCTTTTAATGTTGTATGCCATCCAACCATCTCATCTTCTGTCGGCAGGAGAAAAGGATGACAGAGGATGAGATGGTTTGTTGGCACCACCGATTCGATGGACATGAGTTTGAGCAAGATCTGGGAGTTGGTGATATACAGGGAAGCCTGGTGTGCTGCAGTCCATGGGGTCGCAAAGAGTCAGACATGACTGAGCGACTGAACTGAACTGATAATATGGAAGCTTACCTACTCACCTTCCCTAGTCATGCCCAGTTTTCTCAACCAAAGATGAGCATCTGACAAAAGTTAAGTCAATCAGATATTCTTATCTCATGAATTTGGAAATGAGATTGAAAGGCTACCAGTCAGTGTTTGCAAGTGGCTTTGGAATTGAAGAATGTGAATCCATTCGTCTTCCATGTTCATGAAAAATTCAGAAAAAGCTTAACTGAAGTAAATGGAAAGAAGAGAGATGCAATAGAGTTGGAAAAGCCCCAATACAAAGATCCATCTTCCCTGCCTGAGTTCTGAGTCAAGGAGGAGACATGGGATATACACTGAAATCAAAACACCCCTTTATCTATGATACAGTTTAGCGACCACAGCTTTAGGTATGTGGCCAAGTTGGCTTCCCAGTTCCTAACTTCAGGTTAGGCAGAACTACCCTTCCCGTCAGTCAGTGCTGGACCACCATAGCACTTCCCTAAAGCATCTTTCAGGCATCTTAAAACACACAGGATGAAGAAGCAGAGCAAAGTGTATATTCTCAGCAAGCAGACAGATCCCCAAAAGAGGGTAAGCCAAATATGCCCAATTTATTCTTCCAAATTCTCCAGTTAGAGAAGTCGCCCTTCCCCCAGGAGGAGTGAGTGAAGGGGTGGGAAGTAGCCAAGAGTCCAGTACTAACAGAGGTCTTTCCACATGTGAGTATGCTGGTGGGGGGAAGAGTGGTTCTACCTAACATGACAGTTGGTATAAGACCATGGATGGGACTCCAGCCGGGTTGCCCTTGGATTTCATGAGATACACTAGTGTCCTTCTCATAAATTTCCTTCTTGCTTAGATTAACTTGAGTTGCTTTCTATTACTTATAATCAGAGTGACCCAAAGACAACTGTTGTGCTCAGCAGTGCACAGTGGACTGCAGAAGACGACAGCGGATGCCAGCCTAGCTGCACGGTTGTTCTCCATTCATTCCACCTTTTCTTTTCATTTTAAAGGTGAGAAGATCAAGACCTGAAGAGAGAACATATATATGGCTCCAAAATCGCTTGCTTTAGGCTTTAATTAGTGCCATCATTTGAAAGATAGAAACAATGTTGAATCTCAGAAAAACGCTCTCATTTATGTGCCCATCAGATGTGTTACACTGGACAGGAAGAGCCACAGAAAGGAGTTGATGAGCCAGAAGCCCCGAGCAAAGATCTCCAAAGATCTACAGTGTGAGAGGGCATCAAAGCTCCAACAGGGCCGCGCAGGGGACACTGCCGAGCCAGCCCACTGCTCCTTCGGGGCGGGGACACTTACTCCTCAGCTGCTAGCAGTGCTGGCATCTGACAGCTCACAGCTGAGTCCCTTCCCTGGGACTCCCCCTTATTAGAAGAAATCTGTTTCCCCAAGGACATGCCCCTTCCTCAGGAGGCGCGTGGGTCAGCCAGTATCCGATGACTGTGGGAGAAGGGGACAGGGATGTGGCACGCTTCCCTCCATTTCAGGTATTTCTGAAGAGCCATCGCAGGCTCAGAGCCCTCCCTGAGACACACCGAGGCCCCCTCTGGCTGCTTCAGAGTTCAGCCTTGCCCTTTGCTTGATCTTACATCCCTCACTCCCGGACTGGTTCCCAAGGCCACTCCCCAGTCAATTTCCCGAATGGAAATCTCTGCCACAGAGTCTGTTTCCTGGGGGACTCAATCTGTGACAGTCCAGATGTCAGAGAGAACAGTATCTAGGGCATCACAGAACTACAGAACTTTCTGCAGTAATGGAATATGCCACAGCTGTGCTGTCCAACGTGGTAGTTACGAACTGTATGTGTCCATTGAGCACTTGAAGGGTGCCTAGCGCTTAACTCTTGATTTAATTAATTCAAAGTTTAACCATCTACATCTGGTTAGTGGCTACCATACTGGACAGTACAGATCCAGAATGTCAGGATGAAAACTAGAAATTCAGTGGCATACCACAGTCATACCAAAAGTCTGTGAGAAATCAAACACGGTGGGAAAGGATAACTAGGTGCTGGACACAAAGGAGGCAAAGATGCAGATTTTGAGGACAGATAATAATAAGCATAATAATAACTACGAAGCAACTCATGCTGGGCTTCCCAGGTGGTACTAGTGGTAAAGATTCCGCCTGCCAATGAAGGAGACATAAGAGACACGGGTTCGATCCCTGAATCGGGAAGATCTCCTGGAGGAGGGCATGACCACCCACTCCAGTATTCTTGCCTGGAGAATTCCATGAACAGAGCAGCCTGGAGGGCTACAGTCCATAGGGTCACAAGAGGTATGGACGCAACTGAAGTGACTTAGCATGCAAGCATCTATGCTAAGTAACATTATCTCCATTTTTCAGATGAGGAAAATGTGGCTCAGAACTTGTGCAAGGCCATACAAGTTATAAAGCCAGAATCTGAAAATGATTCTAAAGTTTATGTTCTTTTTAAAATGGTCAAAATGGGACTTGTTGTTCAGTCACTAAGTCGTGTCTGACTCTGTGATCCCATGAACTGCAGCACACCAGGTTTCCCTGTCCTTCACCATCTCCCGGAGTTTACTCAAACTTATGTCCTTTGAGTCAGCGACGCCATCCAACCATCTCATCCTCTGTTGACCCCTTCTCCTCTTGCCTTCAGTCTTTCTCAGCATCAGGGTCTTTTCCAGTGAGCTGGCTTTTCGCATCAGGTGGCCAAAGTGTTGGAGCGTCAGCCTCAGCATCAGTCCTTCCAAACCTTCCAGGGTCGATTTCCTCTACAATTGACTGGTTTGATCTTGCTCTCCAAGGGTCTCTGTAAAAGTCTTCTCCAGCACCACAGTTCGAAAGCAACAATTTTTTGGTGCTCAGCCTCCTTTTTACAGTCCAACTCTCACATCC
This sequence comes from Dama dama, assembly GCF_033118175.1. Taxonomy (NCBI): domain Eukaryota; kingdom Metazoa; phylum Chordata; class Mammalia; order Artiodactyla; family Cervidae; genus Dama; species Dama dama. The sequence goes on from NC_083709.1 coordinate 25,477,991, forward strand.
CTACAGGACTACTGGGTTGACTATATGGAGCTTTGTCAAGAAAATGCAATATGTGAGAGCAAAAGCAGTAGGCATGAAATATCTGAATGTACCCTTAAGTCTTCTTACCTTACTGATGATTCTTACCGTGTATAACTGTGTAAGAGGAATTATGCAGGATGAGCTGTGGTCATCCAGCGAGTCCTTCCCCATCACTTGTTGAAGATCTACCATGGGCTGGCTGCCTAAGGCTGATAACAAGGTAAATAAGATATCAAGACAATGACTGTAAGTGATGGTAAAGTATGCCTAGATTTCCATTTTTCCTGTTGACTGTCCCCACTGCAGAGCCCTGAGGCATAGTCACCCATCCAATACACTGCAAGTTGCTGCAAACACTGCCAGGGCTATGGTTCTAAGTCCCCATCCTCTCTCTAATCTTGGAGACCTGGCAGCCCCTTTGCACAGGAGTGACCACTGAGGTGGGGAGGGAGGTGTTCACAGAAGCAGCTCCAGGGCACACCATTCACATTATGTTCCACGTGACTGGTACCCCTGCCACTGCGATGAGCGGCCCTGCATGAGCCTCTCTTCCTGTCTGATTTTCCCAGGACCCACTCTGGTTCCTGTTTGACTTTTCAAAAGTGTAGGGCAAAGAGGACTCTTAGGCTTATCTCAGGAAATTAGCAGCACAGAGGGTGTGACCAAAACAGATATGTCCTTTAAGCTTGGAGCAACCCAAAAACAGAAAATGGAAAAACAGAAAACAGAAAAGCCAGAAGTTTGTTTCTTTGGTTGGTTGGTTTTTAATTGGAGGCTAAGTACTTTACAATATTGCAGTGGTTTTTGCCATACATGGACATGAGTCAGCCCTGGGTGTACATGTGGTCCCCATCCTGAACCCCCCTCCCGCCTCCCTCCCCATCCCATCCCTCTGGGTTGTACCAACTTTTAGTGCCCTGCTTCATGCATCGAACTCAGACTGGTCATCTGTTTTACATAAGGTCATATACATGTTTCAATGCTATTCTCTCAAATCATCCCACCCTCGCCTCCTCCCAGAGTCCAAAAGTCTACTCTTCATATCTGTGTCTCACTGTCTCGTGTATAGGGTCGTTGTTACCATCTTTCTAAATTCCATATATATGCATTAATATACCATATTGGTTTTTTTCTGACTTACTTTACTCTGTATAATGGGCTCCAGCTTCATCCACCTCATTAGAACTGATTCAAATGCATTCTTTTTAATAGGTGAGTAATATTCCATTGTGTATATGTACCACAGCTTTCTTATCCATTCCTCTGCCGATGGACATCTAGGTTGCTTCCATGTCCTAGCTATTGTAAACAGTGCTGCGATGAACATTGGGATACACGTGTCTCTTTCAATTCTGGAAGCCAGAGGTTTTAACTGCCTTGCTTCTGCCAGGGAACGCTTCCCGCCTTAGCATCACGGCTCTGAGCTCCCCCTGCAGGTGATTCAGGGTCAATGGCACATTCAGCAGTCTGGATCTTCAAGGAGCTCACAGCCAAGTGAAGAAGACACAGCAATAAATGATCACTCTGCAGGAACAAGTTCTATGGAAAAGAGATGTACAGATGCTAAGAGCGAGCATGAGGAGGGACCACTCAGAACTTCCCAGGTACCTTCTGTTACAGCCTCACTTTCACTAAGGTGACAGAGTTAGACCTGAGAGCTATTGGACAACATCTTAGACTGCAGACATGACCCATGGTGTGTTTGTGAGATGATCCCAGCCATCAACCCCAAAGTAGGGAATGAACATTTCTCTAAGAGGGACCAGCTTGATCAATGGGTGCTTTGCTCTGAGTCAACATGAGCCATCTATTGATAAAGAGAAGGGAAAATGAGGTGTTGGTTTCAGGTTTCCATGCCATATCTAAGTCGATGCTGGAGACCTATCTCCAAAAAAGATGGCCAAAAATGTACCACAAACCTCCTTCAAGTCATTAATCATGAACTTGGGCAATTCAGTGTTACATCGTCCAGATCGTCTTCTACACTCATTATTCATGAGGAAAGACTTGAATATGGATTCCTGAGGGCAAAGAGGGTTCTATTCATTGCTGTATTATCAGGGCCTAGCATGCCCAGTAGGTGCTCATTAGTCCTTCTCCATTCAGTAGTTCAGTCATTTCAACAAACACAGAGTGCCTCTGTCTGCAGCTTCCTTCCAAGGACTGGGAAAAGAAGACAAATAAGACGTGCTGGCCCTTTGCTCTCCACTGGCTTAAAAACAGATTGAATTGCTGACTGAGTGGTTCAAGGGGATCAGGCTCAGAACCACAAATACACTCTGAACAGAAGCCTCCAATCAACTGAACTCAAAAACTGATTTGAGATATAACCAAAGGATACTGACCAGGCATATGACTTGGATTTCTTAAGCACACTGTGTGCACTGTCTCAATGCCTATGATCATTCATTTCTTCATATACCTGCCCCTGCTCTAGCTCCTTTCCAAGCAATAATGTTCAGGACGAAGCCATTGTCTCTGGCCATAGGACCTCTGGAAACATACAGGTCTACTAGGGCTTGAACAGACATCGTTCCTTAGCATGATGCTTTTACCCGCCCACTGCAGATGTGCCAAAATGGATTTGCTAGCATGCTGACACAGCTTCATAGTAAGTTCTTCAATATAACAGAATTGTCCTTCCAAGTTGAAGACAAATAACATTGAAATGGACAACCTACCTTCTGCATTTCCTAATTTTGTGACTGTATGTATCCCTAGATGAACATTACAGAGGTTACAGAGCTTTTTTCCCCTCACTGGGAACTCTGCTCTATAAATCACGTTACTTATACTTGCTTGCCCCTAACTGTACAAAGGAAACTGTCCTTGTCACTGGAAAATAAGGATGAGTAGTCCTACGATGGCAGAACACAGGCAATCCCAAACAGTCAGGGAAATAAAAGCTAGCAACAAGACGGATGGACGGGAAGCAAGCATTAATGAGAGAGGAGGCAGTGAGCACAGACCATGCCTGCCTCAACCATGCAGGCAATGCCCCTGTGCATGAGTGCTCAGCGGGCTTCAGAGGGGGTGCAGGAAACAGGTCTACACCCAAGGCAGGAGAGACTGCCAGTCGGCTGGAGGCCAGGACAAGGACAGGTGAGAGGGGCTGGAAGTGATGCATGGGGGTGCCAGGACAAGAACGGGCGAGAGGGGCTGGAAGTGATTGGTGGGGGCCTTGGCATTTGCTGCATCACATCCCAGCCTGCCCAGTCTCAAGGACCACAGGCCTCTGGACCACCAGCCAGAGTAGAAGGACCTTCCAGCTTGCCTGTCCCCTGCGCCTCCCAAGTGCTGCGTGCTGTCACCTCAGTCGTGTCCAACTCTTTGCAACCCCATGGACTGCAGCCCGCCAGGTTCCTCTCTGTCCATAGGATTCTCCAGACAAGAATACTGGAGTGGGTTGCCATGCCCTTCTCCGGGGTATCTTGTCGACCCAGGGATCAAACCCACATCTCTTATGGCTCCCACGTTGGCAGGTGGGTTCTTTACCACTAGCGTCTCCTATGTCCTAGACTAAATGCAGAGATCGTGTATGAAATAGACGTGCTAAAACCACAATGAGGTACCATTACACGCCAGTCAGGATGGCTGCTATCCAAAAGTCTACAAACAATAAATGCTGGAGAGGGTATGGAGAAAAGGGAACCGTCTTACACTGTTGGTGGGAATGCAAACTAGTACAGCCGCTATGGAGAACAGTGTGGAGATTCCTTAAAAAACTGGAATTAGAACTGCCATATGACCCAGCAATCCCACTCCTGGGCATACACACCAAGGAAACCAGATCTGAAAGAGACACATGCACCCCAATGTTCATCGCAGCACTATTTATAATAGCCAGAACATAGAAGCAACCTAGATGTCCATCAGTAGACGAATGGATAAGCAAGCTATGGTACATATACACCATGGAATATTACTCAGCCATTAAAAAGAATGCATTTGAACCAGTCCTAATGAGATGGATGAAACTGGAGCCCATTATACAGAGTGAAGTAAGCCAGAAAGATAAAGACCAATACAGTATACTAACACATATATATGGAATTTGAAAAGATGGTAACGATAACCCTATATGCAAAACAGAAAAAGAGACACAGATGTACAGAACAGACTTTTGAACTCTGTGGGAGAAGGCGAGGGTGGGATGTTTCGAGAGAACAGCATCGAAACATGTATATTATGTAGGGTGAAATGGATCACCAGCCCAGGTTGGATGCATGAGACAAGTTCTCGGGCCTGGTGCACTGGGAAGATCCAGAGGGATCGGGTGGAGAGGTAGGTGGGAGGGGGGATCGAGATGGGGAATACATGTAAATCCATGGCTGATTCATGTCAATGTATGACAAAAACCACTACAATATTGTGAAGTAGTTAGCCTCCAACTAATAAAAATAAATGAAAAAAAAAAAAAGAAATAGACATGCTAAAACTCCGCGCTCAGGGATACACATGACACACAATGGTAGGGGTTCTTGTGCTCTTGTCATTAGTTCCCTATGCTGCCCCCCAAATTGCAGCTGCCAAAATTTAACTTGTTTTGAAGCTGGAGCAACTTTGATGTTTTCTTAGCACAGGCGGGCGCTTCATTAAAGTGCCGTGGAGGATACCGGCTATGTTTCCCCCTGGGGTGGGCTGGATGAGATCCAAGCCAGGATACCAGACACACACAGGCAAAATTATACAGGCAGGGAAGCAAACCTCATTATCTTCCCAAGACACAATTTTACCTGCTTTAGTTAATTGTTGTGTTTGTGCAGGGAGGGGAGCTGCTTCATCAAAGATGTTTTCGGGAGATATGTGTTGGTCCAGAGTCTGTGAGCTACTGTCCACATCAGAGGCTCATGGTCTAACTGGGGGCCCAAGGGCAACATCCTGTGGGAAACTGTACTTCCTCCAACGCAGGCAAAGGCAAGGCGGAAAATTCTGGGTCGGTGAAGGGAAAATCTGTGCTCCCAACAAACAGAACATGCAAAACTGATTCCTTTGGGAGGTATAATTTGTCCTATTGGAATCAGAATGATTTGACCTTAAGCTTGTTGGTGGTAGAATAGGGGTGGAGGAGGAAAAAAATGCTTTGAAATTACTGACAGGCTCCCGGGACTTTAAGCTGTTCTGTATTTACATGAAGAGCTGAGTCTCTTCAAAAATGTTACGATTCCATACAGCAATCCCCAGTTCATTTGTTCACTCATTCATTCATTCAAAAAGTACTTATTTCATATGTGTTATCATTGTTCTAGGCTCTAGAGATATGGTAATAAACAAGACAAGTATGGTTCTCCTCCTTTTATAGCCTAACCTGTTAAACATATAATAAAGCATGATTTTTTTTTTTTAGTGAAGGAGTGTGTGCAGGGAACAATCACGCATGCAGATGAGAGACCTAACCTATTTAGTGGAATTTGGTGGCCTTCCCAAAAAAATGTGCCACAAAGCACCCTGGGTTCTGCTGTGGTTAATTAACAACCCACAATCTCAGAGAATTAAAACAACAAAAGTTTATTCCTTGCTAACCCTAGCTTTCCACTGCAGTTTACCAAGGGCCTCCGCTAATCATGACAACACAGGGACCCAGGTGATAAAACAGTCATCTCCTCCAATGGCATCAAATGTTAAGGGGAGCACTGAGAGGCTAACAGTAGAATTCTGTCCACCTGTATATCACCTGTCACTCTGCTTACTTCTCCTGGGCCAAGACAGATCATGTGACTGCACCCACCTAGGAAGTGCAGCCCTCCCAGGGGCTTAGTAATGACTAGCAGAGCAAGTAACAACTTGATCCAACTATGAGATCAGGGTCCTAGTTAGTCCCATGAAGTGGAAGAGGAGGTCTGGGGCAAAGAATTCTAGACATATTTCAAGACAGTACCACGTGTGAAGGCCACTTAATTTTTTTCTGAACTGGGCTTCTGTGCATGCGTGCAGGCAAGCTCAGTCATACCCAACTCTTTCCAACCCCATGGCCTGTAACCCACTGGGCTCCTCCGTCCATGGGATTTCTCAGGCAAGAATACTGGAGTGGGTTGCCATTTCCTCCTTCAGGGAAGCTTCCAAACCCAGGGATCGAACCTGTGTCTCCTGAATTGCAGGCAGATTCTTTACCGCTGAGGCCCCAGGGAATTAATGGTATGTCTGCCACCAGACTAGACTGTAAGTTCCCAAATCCACACTTCTTAGCACGGTGCCTGGCATGGAACCCAGTACTGATTTGGAAATAAGGAAAACAAGATTCCCTTCTAGACTGGATGCAATAGATTAGCTCAGGAATATGCAAAGTTCCCTGCAGAGCCAAAACCCTCTCTAGGCCTCGAGAAGACCTGCTTGAGGAAGCTCCTGCTCCGCCTCCATTCTACTCCCTCTCAGAGGGGACCCACTCCCTTCTCCCTTCTTCCCCAACTATACACCCATACACAGGATATACACCTATACACAGGCTCCATCCATAACACCCTTTTCCTGCCTGTGTTTGTCTCATCCTACCAGACATTGAGGGCAGTGCCCACCTTATTTATCTGTATCCCCGTGTTTGACATGTGGCAAGGATTCGATAAATATCTATTGAGTAATTGAATGGATCTGAATTAAAAGGTGTCAATAGAAGGGTGTTGGCTAGCAAATCGGAGAGTAGGAGAATGAGGGAAGTTCGATGCTGTCTGAGGGAGGTCAACAGACTGAAACAAACGCCCTGGTTCAGTTACAGGTATGTCTTCCCATACCTGTAGAGGTGGGTGCTGCAAGTTATCGTGACCTGTTTTGAAATGGATTTAAACCACCCTGGTAGCTTCCTCCACTCCAATGCTTGCACATGACATTCCAGATAGAACCTGCTGTCAGCTTACATGTACATGCTGGTCTCTTCACCACGCTGTTTTCTCCTCTCCTTGTCTGCCCAGACCCTTCTATTCTTCCAGGAGCAAATCCAGTGTTCACCAGAAGTGCATCCTTCATGCCTTTGTGTTTAACACTTGAATTTCATAAAATGATTTCACGTTTCTCAGTCCACCATCCAGAAAGGCAACTTCTGTGGCATCCACCCATAAACAATGCTGTGTTGTCATTATCAATCAGAGGAACAGAAAAATACAGTGTGCTGTTTTTCACCTCTCTTTCAGGTTTGATCTTGCAGAGTAGCTGAGATGTTGTTCTGGCTCCTCTCTCTCCCAGATCTATTGGCCTCGGTAACTGCCTGAAACAGCAGGGCTCCAAGTAAATATTCAGGCTGATGACCACAGCAATCTGAACAGAATGCTAATTTCCATGCATTCGAGGTGAACCAGGCTCCCTGGTTCTCTGTTGTATACTCTGCCAGGAGACCTGCCCCAGTGGCAGCGGAAGCAGCCTGTTTGTCACCGCAGTTGCTCAAGGAAGGGCTTGTGAGTTGCAATTTTTCACAGCATTAATGCACTGTTTACACCAAGAAGCATAGCTGGCAATCCTGGGTTTGCATTAGAGGCTTTGGTGAGAAGCCTGAACACCTCTTATCAAGGAGAAAGTGAAAGGTGACTACGGGGACTCTACTGCTAACTATGCAGGGAACCACCACTAATTTATGTGTTTACCAGAGCCATGCTTCTGATTGTACTAGGGCCCCTGACAAATGGAGGGATTTTTGCATTGCTCCACTTCAGTGGGACTAATAGGATGTCAGAGCTGCTTTCAACGTCTTTTCTGATGACCCATGCATGCTAGCCTCCTGTGCGTAACCAGGACTCACTTTGCAACTGATAGTCCCAAGTTTCTGAAAATGCTCGTCACTGGAAAACCCCTATACCCTAAATTTCTACCATGAACCCTAGAGTATTATTAGCAGTTAAGAGGCTTTCCATTCCTGCTACACTGTCTGGATTCTAGGGTATCACAAGACAGTAGAAAGATTAAGAGTTGGACATTACAGATTTCAGTAAGGTCCATTACCAGGTGTCAGGTACTGCCCTGGAAGAAAAGGCATGCTTTCAATAAATACACATCAAAGACTTACTATGTAAGGGCTACCAGGCCCCAGGTAGATAAGTTGTCTGTCACTGTATGTATTAAGTATGGGATGGGCAGGAGCCAGCACAGGGCGTCTTTCACCCCAGAAAAGCGAATGCAGCTGAGCGGGCTAGTCAAGGGGAGGGAGAGTGTTAATCAGATTTCTGGGCTAAATAATCAACTTGCACCCACTTGAATCAATACAAAATTGCATGTGGGCCCTTTCATTCCAATGGGTGTCTTTATTAGTAAAGAAAGATAAAAGAGAAAGGGGAGGAGAGAACAGCAGGAAAATTACATAACTGCCTATTCCAAATTGCTTGAAAGTCTTACCTGAAGACACATACATCATAATTAAGGCCTTCGGGCTCCATTTAAGAAAATGCTGGAACAGCTCAATTGCTTTGCTCCATGGTACTCTTTAGGATTTTTTTCTTGCTGTTACCATTATTATGTGACTGAGAAGTGTTCATCATGAGTGTTGGCTCTTTAGCATCACAACATGGAAGGGAAACCACCTCAGCTCCTGAAGCTTCCTTTTCCATTTACATCAACTCTTGAAAGGAGAGGCAGGCACAGAAGAGGGGGTGGGGGGGCAGGGGCACTGGGTAAATCTACAAATCACACCTCCAAGTCACAGTGAGCAGTGATGCAAGCGAACGAAACCCCCTTTCCATCAGATGAGTTCCCAACGCCCTCCCTTGAGGACATAGAGAAGCTGGGGAATGAGCAGTTGCTACGCTGAGGAGGTGGAGAGGCAAGCTGACAGCCGGAGCAGAGCAGGCAGCTAGTGGGTGAGAACGTACCAGGGGAAGAAAACTGGCAAAGGAAGGAGAGACTGGAAAAGGCCCGCGAGCTGCATTCTGAGAAGGCAGCCCACCCCAGCAGGCGCGCTACAACATGCTTCCAGATGTCTCCGTTGTGCTACTCATCCACACTCAGTTCTCAAACGCGCGCATGCCTGGGTATCACCTGGAACTCTGGCTGAAATGCAGATCCAGGGATTCCCCTGGTGGTCCGGTGGTTAGGAGCCTGCCCGCCAATGCAGGGAACACCAGTTCGATCTCTGGTTTGGGAAGATTTCACGTGCCGCAGAGCAACGAAGCCCGTGCGCACCTACAGCCTGCGCTCCACAACAAGCGAAGTCACTGCAGTGAGCAGCCCGCACACCGCAACTAGGGAAAGGCCGCAGGCAGCCAAGAATACATAACTAAAGTCTCCAGGACACCCTCCGTATTCTCGTCCTTGTTCTCTGGAATCAGCAACGCTCAGAGAAACCAGAACACTCATCTAAACACATTCGGGGAGGTAAGTGAGAAATAAACCTCTAGCTTAAAAGAAAAAAAAATTCCAATCCAGACAGTAGGTCTCGGTGGAGTCTAAGATTCTGCATCTCTACTAAGCTCCCACCCAAGTGACGCTGACACACGGCCTACAGAGCACATTTTAAGTAGCCATGTACTGAATCAGGGGTTAGGAAGCTACTTCCTGACAGCCAAGTCTGGCCAGTTGCCTACTTTTGTGAGTAAAGTGTGATTGAAATACAGCCATGCCCGACCGTTTACACACGGTCTAGAGGTAGTTTTGCACCACAGCGCCAGAGTAGAATAGTTGTGACTGAGAACTTACGGCCCATAAAGCCTAAAAAATATTTACTATCTGGCCCTTTACAGGAAAATGCTCTGATCCTTGTCCAAGAGGATCCTGGTATTGAAACTAAGAAAAAAAGATGAAATGGTGTTGTCTTGGGCTGAAGGAATTTGTATTATGAATTTCAACAAATAAAGATTCTCACTTTGACAACAACAAAAAAAGATCCCTTTTACAAATACTTAGAGGAGATCTGTATTCTGTCAGTAAAGAAATTGAACAAAGATTCCAGAATTAAACAGTTCTAGAGGAAATACCCTAGTCCTTTAGAAATAATCTACAGGATGGAAAAGAAGAACTAGTAAAATCTTGTGAGTTTTACAAAGTCAATCATCAGTTAGGTTCAGAGACACAAAAGTTTATGAAACCATCTTAGATCAGCTGAAAATAACATGCTTCTGCTCGTCACTGTCATCATTGTTTTTTTTTTCCTTTTTATTTTTTACTGAAGCATAGTTGACATTGAATATTATGTTAGCTCCAGGTGTAAAACACAGTACATCATAATATTTCTAGATGCTAAGAGAGTGCTTTTTCTTTAACAGGGAACCAATAGCAACAATTCAGCCTTAATTTCACCTGACATGGCATCTGTTCAAAATTATTTTCACTTGCAATATAACATGTTATCTTCACATTAATCCTCCTTATAGGTAAACGAGGGCTTCCCAGGGATGGCACTAGTGGTAAAGAACCTGCTTGCCAATGCAGGAGACACAAGAGATGTGGGTTCGATCCCTAGGGCAGGAAGATCCCCTGGAAGAGGGCACAGCAACCCACTCCAGTGTTCTTGTCTGGAGAATCTCATGCACAGAGGAGCCTGGCGGGCCATGGCCCATTGCGAAGAGTCGGACACAGATGATGCGACTGAGCACAGCACAGCACATGTAGGTAAACCAGTTCAGTTTGATGAAAAGAAGCAGTGATGTAAAGTCATCTCTCAGTGAGCTCATAGACAGTGGTGGAAACAGACATCAACACGGTCTAACAGGTGCTAGCAGAAGGGGAGAAGAGACGCAAGGAGGGCACAGGCTGCAGGGGGTCTGCATTTCAGAATTCCTCTCACAGGTCTTCAAACTGAGGGACGGAGGGACTTACAAAGAATGAGACAATTGTCACCACAGAAATAGAACAAAACCAAATCTGAAAAAATATAAAAAGTCAATCACAGCATTATACAGATAGTATCTTATGAGCTAGAAACTCTCCTCATGATAGATATAAGAAAATTGAGTCTCATAAATAATAGATTAATTAATTAATCACTTCTAATTAATAATTAGAAGGTAGAATTTACACTTCTACCTTCTAATAATTTCATTAGAAGGTAGAATTCATACTCAAGTCTTCTAACTCCAAACATTGGTTCCTTCTACTGCTATATTAGCTTTTCAAAGAGTTTTCTCCCCCCAAAGGTGATGATGTAACATGTGATTATTAATAATAGTTACCATGATTATGACTAACATTTGCATGTGTTTTCTATGTGCCAAACCCCATCTCTCAAAGAACTAGCATCAAGAGATGGATGTTACATATGAACAGATTTTAGCTCAATGTAAATAAAATCTGTTAAATCTTTGGAGCTGCCCAGCAAAAGAAAAGGTTATATCATAAATAATGATCTGGCTCTTTCTTTAAAGAAGGGAAAGTGCCTACAAGGGAAGGAAGCTGAATCCACAAGAGGCTCTGCCAAGCAAAGATGCCTTTGTGTTGGCTAAAAAGTTTAGAATCCCCTCCAAACCTCTATCTCCTACCAAAAGGCAACGGAATTTCCAAAGGCCGTATAGTTATTCAATGGCTAAGCCTAAAAGCTAGAGCCTATACATCCCAATTTTCTTTCCTCTATCTCCCTTCTCCAATGGGACTATTTTTTTCATTTTATTTTTAATTGGAGGATAATCGCTTTACAATATTGTGCTGGTTTCTTCCATACATCCACATGAATTAGCCAAAGGCATACACATGTCCCCTCCCTCCTAAGTCTCCCTCCCACCTCCCTCCCCATCGCACCCCTCTAGGCTGTCACAGGGCAGAGGTTTGGGGTTCCCTGAATCACACGGCAAATCGCCACCAGCTATCCACGTTACATGGGCTTCCTGGCGGCTCAGCAGTAAAGATCTGCCTGCAGTGCAGGAGACAGGGGTTTGATCCCTGGGTTGGGAAGATCCCCTGGAGCCGGGCATGGAAACCCACTCCAGTATTCTCGCCTAGAGAATCCCATGCACAGAGGAGCCCGGCGGGGCTACAGGCAGTAAGGTCGCAGAGAGTCGGGCACTACTAAGGAACTCAGCAGCAGCAGCAGCATCCACTTTACATGTTGGTAGTGTATATGTTTCAACACTACTTTCTCAAGTCATCCCACCCACTCCCACCCCCACCGTGACCCAGTCTGCTCTTCACGTCTGTGTCTCCTTTGCTGCCCTGCAAACAGGACCATGGATACCATCTTTCTAGATTCCATATATATGTGTTAATGTGCAATGTTTGTCTTTCTGATTTACTTCACTCTGTATAACAGGGTCTAGGTCCATCCACCTCATTAGAACCGACTCACATGCATTCCTTTTTATAGCTGTAATATTTTCAGTGGGACTATTAATGAAAGATGTTAGTGATGGGATGACTAATGAAGAACCCAGCATTGTATTTCCAGAAGCAAAATGGAGGTCAGTATAGACGGCTCAGTGAATCTGCCTGCCAATGCAGTAGACACTGGAGACATGGGTTCCATTCCAGGTCAGGAAGATCCCCTGGAGTAGGAAATGGCAACCCACTCCAGTATTCTCGCCTGGAGAACCCATGGACAGAGGAGCCTGGTGGGCTACAGTCCATGGGGTCACAAAGAGTTGGACACAACTGAGCACGCATGCATAGACAATAATATATAAATAGTTGTAATTATCAGTGGAACCCTAATGATGGGTCTTACTGAGCCTCATTTGAGCAACTAGGAGACTTCCTAATTCTCTCAGTCATTAAGATAACATTCTCCACTTACTTTTATGTTCCACTAAGAATTGTTCTTGTCTTCAAGTGCCATTCATACATTATGATACATCATACATACCACTCATACATTATGCTGAGAACATATTTGTTTGCTAGCTTTTCCTAACTCAGATACCATTACACATAGTTTCCTATATCACAGAAATTCAGCTATGGAATATGCAAGAGGAAGCTGAGTGAGTAGAAAACACCCTACAGTGAAACCCCAGGGAATGATGTGGTCTTTTACTTTACAGCATATTATAATACTTTACAATACCATGGGTTCGGTCACATGTTTTCTTTATGGAATGACTTACAAACCCAAGCCACTACCCAATGTAATTCCAAAAGCACTGAGTGCACATCCCAACTCTGACCCTAGTTCCTCACTAGGCATGTGCATAAAAGGGAAGTACTCTATAATGAGCTTGGTACTATAATCTCAGTGGGGTTTACACTCATGGAGATTTATTTGCAAGCATGCAACCAAGTACTAGAGAAAAATGTACAACAGCATCTTCTAAAATAGAGGGTCAAAAGACAGACAGGAAAATAAGTACCCCAGAAGGGGATATACGATTGAATGGGAATTTTAATAACATTAATTTCCATGTTTCAGCTACGTTATGGATTGAATAGACTACCCCTGATAATCAATTGATTTCTTCTTTGTTGAGAGCCACATGTGGGTCCGCTGTCAGCCCACATGATCAGATGAACAAGAACCGTGTCCCACTGAAAAAGATTAGCTGATCTGCAGTGGCTACGTTATGAATTCAGTCCCCGCTCCCTATAATGCTTCTGTAATGCAAAACATAATGATTTTTATTTTCTTTAACCTGTGTAGTCTCTGGAGGTGGTACATCTGATTCCAGCCTCTCAAGTAAGGTAAACAGCGTGGTTTGGAGGTCAGCACAGCGGGTCAGAAAGCAACAGAAGCAGCAATGCAGCCAAACAAAGTGCTTAAGATTCTTCTGAAACTGACTTGAGTTTTTAGTGCCAGGAAAAAAAACAGAATTAAAGGTACTGGTAGTCCTCACCCACCTGCTAAATATAGATTTTCCTAAGTTAGTCAAACACAGCTCTGAGAGCTGGTTTTATCTCGAGGTTACTCTCTGATGAGAAACCAATGTTTAATTAATTTTAGTCAAGAGGTGGCAGATACACTCCTTTTTGTTTAATTAAAATCAAATCACAGAGAGGTCATTCATTCACTCATTTACTCACTTAGTAAATATTTGTTTAACCATCTGAAGCCTTTAAAAAAAAAAAAACTAAAGCAAAATTCACTAGCAAATTCCATGCTGCATTAATTTTTTTCATTTTAAACATTTACCTAATTCCACAGTGATATCACCCTTGCCTTGAGTATCAGAGGAAATTTACATGAAAAGTATTTGCCACCTGTAACCACTTTCTATTTAGCAACAATGCCAAAATCAGTGCCTCTGGAATTCTAAATGATTTTGACATAATGAAGCAGAGTTATAGATTACTTTAATCTTTAGACTAGAAAACTTTCACCAACTAACAAATGGGCTTTGTCCTTCAATTGGTAATTTAATCCTCATTACTGTCTTTTGGTTTTTTTTTTTTTTTTTTTGGTTACTCAAGATCAGTGACTCTCAGCCTTGCCTGTACTATGAAATCACTTGAAGAAATTTAAAGTTTACTGATACGTATCCTCTTATATCCCCAGACTCCTAGAGAGACTGATTTAATTGTTCTGAGGTCAGCCCAGATTTTAAGTACCCTACATGTTTCAACTGAGAACCACCACTCTAAATTATGATTCAGGGACTTCCCTGAGATGAAGCCCAGAGCTTCAGACTTCGCCTTCCAATGCAGGGGTACACGTTGGTTTCCCGGTTGGGTAACTAAGATCCCACACGTGTCACAGCCAAGAAGCCAAAATGTTAAAAACAAAAAAAGCAGCAGCAGCAATATTGTAACCAATTGAATAAAGACATTAAAAAATATCCACATCAAAAAAATCTTTTAAAAATGTAAAAATTAAAAAAAAAAAATTATGACTCAACAACCCTCATGGCTACGGAGTCAAGTTTAGAATCTCAAACGTGGTCGTCTGTGGTTGCTCCCAGAGACCCGGCCTCCACTTCTATCTCGCGTCTTATCCCAGCCCCTCGGCCATGTGCTTCCCAAGTGGTGGGTCTTGGAACCACCCTTCAGTTCTTACACTGGTCTAGGACCCCCGTCAAGCTCCTTTGCTGGGACACTCTTCCCCCTGCCTGTTCGTCTGGCCACTTTCTATTGGTCTTTAGTTTGGGTTGCATTGTCATGTCCTTGTAAACACGCTGACCCCACGCCATGACTTTCATCCTGAAACAGGTCTCCCTGCCCAGCCTAGTACCTGACTTGTCCATCACAGGAGCTGTCGGGGCACTGAGGGCGGGAACCCTGTCAACGTGGGGTCTGGTACATAACAGGAGTTCAGTAACCATGTCACGGAACCAGTACGGGTCCAGGCAGGAACACGACATCACATCAGGAATCTGAACAGGAAAAGAATAATTTATAAAAAAAAATTCTTTAATTCAAGGGGTGCGGGGGCCAGAGCTGAGCTGCTGGAGTCACGTGGTCAGGGGTTGGTGAGGTTCATGGAGGTGCCATGGGGTGAAGCTGGTCCACTGGAAGGTACCCAAGGGAGTGCCAACAGATTGTAACTGGTCTGCATGAAGATTTCTTCCAAGTGCTGGAAACTAACTGGAAATGAAAAGCCACTGGGCCACCCACTCACCACGAGCAGCTGGTTAGCAGAAGGAAGAAGAGAAAAGTGCGCAGGAAAAGCCTTGCTCTTTGCTCTGCCGCAGTGTCTCTCTAGCCCCTTCTGTTGACAAAACCTAACACTGAACCAACATTGAAAAATGAAGATCATGGTATCTGGTCCCATCACTTCATGGCAAATAGAAGGGGAAAAAGTGGAAGCCATGACAGATTGTCTTTTCTTGGGCTCCAAAATCACTGCAGACTGTGACTGTAGCCATGAAATTAAAAGATACTTGCTCCTTGGAAGGAAAGGTATGGCAAATCCAGACAGCATAAAAAGCAGAGACATCACTTTGCTGACAAAAGTCCGTATAGACAAAGCTATGGTCTTTACAGTAGTCACACAAAGATGTGAATGTTAGACCATAAAGAAGGCTGAGCACTGAAAAAGGGATGCTTTCAAACTGTGGTGTTGGAGAAGACTCTTGAGAGTCCCTTGGACAGCAAGGAGATCAAACCAGTCAATCCTAAAGGAATCAAAGCTAAATATTCACTGGAAGAATGGATACTGAAGCTGAAGCTCCAATACTTGGACCACCTGATGCAAAGAGCCAACTCACTGGAAAAGACCCTGATGCTGGGAAAGATTGAGGATGAAAGGAGAAGGGGGTGGCAGAGGATGAGATGGTTAGATACTATCACCAACTCAATGAACATGAATTTGAGCAAATTCCTGGAGATGGTAGAGGACAGAGGAGCCTGGCATGCTGCAGTCCATGGAGTCACAAAGAGTTGGACATGACTTAGTGACTGAACGATACTGAACGCGCTCTCACAGGTGAAGTGTCTGCAGTGTTCACCCCAAATCACAACTCACAAACAGCAGCAGACTTGGAGCAGAGAGGCAATCATTTGACAACTAGCACTGCTATTTATAAATGGATAGATACATAGATAGGCATACCCACATACATAGAAATATAAAGATAAAAGTAAGTATCTCCAGTGAAAACAAAGTAAATATAAATCCCTTCACAAATGTAAGGGCCAACAGTATGCTCAAAAAAAAAAAGATGAGAGCTTCCTATTCATTTTCTCTTATTACATTTCTTATTATTCCTTTTTCTCCTATTCACAATTCAAAGCCCACACCATATTGATGATTGCCATTTCTTCTACCCCTATTAGAGTTGTACCCCTCTCTCCATAACGCTGAAAAGCCTTGTTACTTGGACGAAGGCAAACCTTAGATTAGAAATTTGGCGGTTTTGTTTATCTGCAAGATGATCGTTAAATCCCTTCAATTTCACTCTTCAGGAGATTCCGGTAGCTATTTGAAAGCAGTGAGAAAGTGTAGACCAGAGAAAATAAATTAATCAGGATACTTCTTGTCATACTTTCAAATCATTAAGGATGTTTGAGCGCCAAATGAAGGCTTTGATGCAAAAATTAGAGCGCAGAATTGCAAGATTCTTTTGATCCTTCATCAGCGCTTGTAACTGATGGAACATCAACTGTGGCAAAGAATCATTAGTCTTCTGCTATATTTAAACTTCTGCTTTATTTAATAAGCAAATAGTGAAAATAAAATGCACATAGCAGGAAGATGCTCTTTAGCTGGTGTCAGGGACTGAATAAACAGCCATCAATCCTAGCCTGTCCTTTCTTACAGTCAAGTACTTGACTCACAATCAAGTGAATTTCTGAAAGCAATTAAAATTTTCTTTAAAATACTCATGCATTTCTAGGGGTACAATTAATGGCACATGCCTTTTGGAAACCTTTCCAAAGAACAATTAAACGACATGCATAAATAAGGAAATAACCTGATACATAGAAAAAGCTTTATTCTAAAGATATCTGTCACACAGTATTTACAAGTTACTCCCATCCCAGCAAAGAAACCAAATGGCTAACAAGAGGAGAACTGCAGTACCATGTCATGATAAACAGTCATGCAGGCATTAAGAATGGTATGTAAAAGACTTTGAAACAACACATGGAAATTATTATTTTATAATAATTGTGTGTCAAATGACAAAATGTGGATACAAAACCATGTCCCATCACAACTAAAAACTACCTAGGAGAAAGCATGGAAGGCCAGGATAATTTTCTTAAAATAGACATATCAGATAAAAAACTGAAATCAGTTAAAAATTAGGGGAACTTCTCTGGTGGTCCAGGGGTAAAGAATCTGCCTGCCAATGCAGGGGCCACAGGTTCGATCCCTGGTCTGAGATGATTCCACATGCCACAAGGATAAACTAAGCCCATACGCCACGACTACAGCGCCTATGCTCCAGAGCCCAGGAGCCCCCACTACTGAAGCCCGAGCCCCCTACAGCACGTGCTCTGCAACAAGAGAGGCCACCACAACGAGGAGGCCGAGCCCTGGAGGGAAGAGCAGCCCGCTCACAGCAACTGGAGAAAGCCAGTACACAACAGCAAAGACCCAGAGCAGCCCAAGATAAAGGTCAAAAACCTGGCAGATTGCCAGACTGTCCTCCAAAAAGACATGCACAACATTTACTTTTCCCCTAACACTGCATTTTCCATATTTTCTACATGTTCAGTGATGGGCATAAATAACTTTTATACCAGGAAAAACCACTTCTGGATTTTGCTTTAACACTTTCTGAATCCAGTCTTCAAGATAGCACCAATACTTAAATAAGGACAGAATAATTGTCTATTTTGTATATAGCTCCCATGTTTCCTGAGAGTGAAAAAGCATGCTCGGGATGTCGAGCTGTATTTGATTCATCCAATCACCATATTTAGTTGAGCAAATGTATGTACAAATTGCTAAATGAGAAGCTGTGCGGGACATAAAAATAAATCAGAACTGAATTCTACCCTTAAAAACGTAACCGTCTTATACACATTAATAACTATGAAACCAGATAGGTAAGTGTCAGCAAGGAGGTGAGGTGCCTACAGGTGTTCATTATGATTTGGGAAGTGTCTCCATAAGCACAGGCTATTGTCACAGTGAGGGGATCCTGGAAAATCTCTTGCTAGAAATGCAAAGGAAATCATGGCCAAGCTTGAAGGGTGCAGTTCTACATAGTCCCATTTGTCTTTTTTTTTTTCTTTTTAATTAATTTGTATTGGAGTATAGTCACTTTACAATGATGTGTTAGTCTCTACTGTATAGCAGAATGAATCAACCATAGGCATATATATATCCTCTTTTTTGGATTTCCTTCCCACCCAGGTTACCACAGTGCATTAAGTAGAGTTCCCTACACAGTAGGTTATCATTACTTATCTATTTTAGACATAGTAGCAATAGTATATACGTCAATCCCAATCTCCCAATTCATCCCACCCTCAACTCCCCTCTTGGAGGTCCATATGTTTGATCTCTACATCTGTGACTCTATTTCTGCTTTGCAAATAAGTTCATTGAGAGCTACCATACGATCCCCTTTGTTTTTGAAAATGATAATCCTCCCCAGTAACACTCAAATTCTGGAATATTATTCATTGCCCACCTTTCAATCAGGACAACATAGGCTTCAAAGGATTACATTTAATGAGTAACTATCAGACTCCAGGCAAGATTCTTGATTCTAGGAATACACACATTAAATAAAAAGACAAAATAAGATTAAAAAAAAAAGTTCCTAATCTTAAAGTGTTTACACTTATGCTCTAGTGAAAGAAAAAGTCAAATAATTAGAAATCAAAATTCAGTCTGAGTACATCTGAGTAGCAGAGCTGAATTATATGGTAGATGTTGGTATAACTTTTTAAGAAACATACAAATGGTTTTCTAATCACTGTTCAGTGGTATCTCGCTTTGATATAAACTTCCTCTAATGACCAATGATGCTAAGCATCTTCTCAGATGCTTTTTCAAGGACTTATTTATCATTTCCATATCTTATCCTGTTCAAATATTTTTCTCATTTCTTTATTGGTTTATTTTCCTACTACTGAGTTTTAACAGGGTCTTATATAGTCTGGATAAAAGGCCTCTCTCAGATATATGCATTGCAACTGTCTTCTCCTCATCTATGGACTGCATTACCATTCTTCTAATTTGAACATCAATGTTCACAGCAGCTTTACCTGTAATAGCACAAAAATACTACAAATGGTCATTAACAGGTGAATGGATAAACAAATTATAGCATGTTCATACAATGGAATACTCAGCAATAAGAAGTAATAAAACATTAATATACACAACATTGATGAACCTCAAACTAATTATGTTGAGCGGAAGTCTTATACTCCACTAGGAGACCTGAGTCACGTAAGAAGGGATTAAAACAACTCTGGGACAAAACCGGAGAAGTTAAGCTCCCAAACAGCACACACTGACCTGCCGCATGACCCTCACTGGTGATTTTATCTCGACAAACTGACTTCAAAATGGGAAATACAGGTTTCAAACTAAAAGAAAAAGGCAAATTATTATAAAAACAGTAACCCATAGTGAATGATTTTATTTATATAAAACTCTCAAAAATTCCATCTGGTCTTCAGTGACATAAAGCAGATCAGTGTTTGCTAGGGGAGGGCGGGAGGGGGAGAGGGGTGGGAAGGAACTCCCAGGAGGGATCACCAAGAGTGTAAGTTCATTTAAGGAAGGAGTGAATACATTGTTACACTTGATCTTAGCCAAAAGGCTGTGAAATGATTAGGATATATTGCTAAACATAATGGTGGAGATGGTTTTACAGGTTATTCATGTGTTGAAACTTAACAGGTTGTACAAATTAAATATGGATATCCATTGTTTCTCAATAACTATTAAAATGTAATTTGGGAAATGTGGCAATATAGTCATCACAATTTGCTAAAGAAGCTCAGAGAAAGGGCACCTACTCATAGGTCCTGGGAGTCTTCCTAAAAGAAGGACACCCAAGCTGAGCCCTGAAGAAAAGAGTGGGATAGGAATGGTGCAAGCCACTCCCTCCAACATCCTGACCTCCAACAGACCTTATCTTCTTTCACATGTAGCATGAGGCTGCTGCTGCTGCTAAGTCACTTCAGTCGTGTCCAACTCTGTGCAACTCCAAAGACGGCAGCCCACCAGGCTCCCCCGTCCCTGGGATTCTCTAGGCAAGAACACTGGAGTGGGTTGCCATTTCCTTCTCCAATGCATGAAAGTGAAAAGTGAAGGTGAAGATGCTCAGTCGTGTCCGACTCTTAGCGACCCCATTGACCACAGCCTACCAGGCTCCTCCGTCCATGGGATTTTCCAGGCAAGAGTACTGGAGTGGGGTGCCATTACCTTCTCTGGTAGCATGAGAAGGCCTTACAAATTGGCTGAGAAAAGAAGAGAAGCTAAAGGCAAAAGAGAAAAGAAAAGATATACCCATTTGAATGCAGAGTTCCAAAGAATAGTAAGGAGAGATAACAAAGCCTTCTTCAGATCAACCCAAAGAAATAGAGGAAAACAATAGGATGGGAAAGAGTAGAGATCTCTTCAAGAAAATCAGAGATACCAAGGGAACATTTCATGCAAAGATGGGCGCAATAAAGGACAGAAATGATGTGGACCTAACAGAAGCAGAAGATATTAACAAGAGGTGCCAAGAACACACAGAAAAACTATACAAAAAAATCCTCAGATAATCATGATGGTGTGATCACTCACCTAGAGCCAGATATCCTGGAATGTGAAGTCAAGTGAGCCTTAGGAAGCATCACTATGAAAAGCTAGTGGAGGTGATAGAATTCCAGTTGAGCTGTTTCAAATCCTTAAAGCTGATGTTGTGAAAGTGCTGCACTCAGTATGCCAGCAAATTTGGAAAACTCAGCAGTGGCCACAGGACTGGAAAAGGTCAGTTTTCATTCCAATCCCAAAGAAAGGCAATGCCAAAGAATGCTCAAACTACCACACAATTGCACTCATCCCACATGCCAGCAAAGTAATGCTCAAAATTCTCCAAGCCAGGCTACAACAATACATGAACTGTGAACTTCCAGATGTTCAAGCTGGTTTTAGAAAAGGCAGAGGAACCAGAGACCAAAATGCCAACATCTGCTGGATCATCGAAAAAGCAAGAGAGGTCCAGAAAAACATCTATTTCTGCTTTATTGACTTCACCAAAGCCTTTGACTGTGTGGATCACAACAAACTGTGGAAAATTCTGAAAGAGATGGGAATACCAGACCACCTGACCTGCCTCTTGAGAACCTGTATGCAGGTCAGGAAGCAACAGTTAGAACTGGACATGGAACAACAGACTGGTTCCAAATAGGAAAAGGAGTACATCAAGGCTGTATATTGTCACCCTGCTTATTTAACTTATACACAGAGTACATGATGTGAAATGCCGGGCTGGATGAAGCACAAGCTGGAATCCAGATTGCTTGGAGAAATATCAGTAACCTCAGATATGCAGATGACACCACCCTTATGGAAGAAAATGAAGAACTAAAGAGCCTGAATGAAAGTGAAAGGAGAGTGGAAAAGTTGGCTTAAAACTCAACATTCAGAAACTTAAGATCATAGCATCTGGTCCCATCACTTCATGGCAAATAGATGGGGAAACAATGGAAATGGTGAGAGACTATTTTCTTGGGCTCCAAAATCACTGCAGATGGTGACTGCAGCCATGAAATTAAAAGACGCTTGTTCTTTGGAAGAAAAGCTATGACAAACCTAGACAGCATATTAAGAAGCAGAGACATTACTTTGCCAACAAAGGTCTGTCTAGTCAATGCTATGGTTTTTCCAGTAGTCATGTATGGATGTGAGAGTTGGGCCATAAAGAAAGCTGAGTGTTGAAGAATTGATGCTTTTGAACTGTGGTATTGAAGAAGACTCTTTAGAGCCCCTGGGACTGAAAGAAGATCAAACAATTCCATCCTAATGGAAATCAGTCCTGAATATTCATTGGAAGGACTGATGCTGAAGCTCAAACTCCAATATTTGGCCACCTGATGCGAAGGACTGACTCATTTGAAAAGACCTTGATGCTGGGAAAGATTGAGGGCAGGAGGAGAAGGGGATGACAGAGGATGAGACGGTTGGATGGCATCACCGACTCGATGGACATGAGTTTGAGCAAGCTCCGGGAGTGGGTGATGGACAGGGAAGCCTGGTGTGCTGCAGTCCATGGGGTCTCAAAGAGCCAGACATGACTGAGCGACTGAACTGACTGATTCTGTCCCCTTGAGCCTCCCTGTCAAATCTCCAATAAAGTACCCTAAGTAGGGAGTACCCATCTAACAGTATTGGGATGAGGGGTAAAATGAATTTGCCATCCCTGGAAGAGGAATTATTCTTGTAAAGAAGGAATTCAAGAATCTTAAAATATTAAGTTCTGGCTCTCACTTTTCCCATCACAAAACTTCACCTGGTTGATCACAGGTTCACCACCACTTCTACGGCAACTCTTCACAGACAGCACCTCATCAGGTTGGATTTCCTGAAGGAGCCTAGGGCAGGAATTCTCAGGAGGGTCCCCTCAGAAGATGGCAAGCAAAGAAGGAGGGTAGGGCGGGACAGCAGCTGAAGCTTGGCAGGAGCTTGATATTAGCCTCACCCCACAGGGACTCTGGAACAGACACTGCTCAGCCAAGGCCCAGTTAACTCTGTATCCTGGATTAACCAGTCATGGGCTGAGGGCTGAGGGGTATGTGTGTGTTGGGAGGTAACTTAGTCTGGAAGGGCAGTAACTTTCCCAACAAGATGGTAGAAGTGAGAACATGGAGTCTGTGAGCTGTTAGCAGCCAACATTCAGGGAAGCTGGAGATCTGGGCTGGAAACCAAGTTTTCCCCATAGAAACTCACTCTTTTCACCTATCTTCTCATATTCTCATCACTACATTTTAGAACAGGGAACCTACGTTTAAATGCCTGCAGGAAAAAGCATGGAAATGAAGGAGAAAGCCATGGGTACAGGGAAATATTTCTCTATTGTAAGGAAAAAAAAATACATTGTCATCAGAAATAACTCCCGTGACCTTGGCATCAGGGAGAGAGTAGGGAGAGGTAGAGATTGGCAAGCTGGAGGGCAAACTCAGCCCTGGCTTGTGTTTTCATGTGGGAATATGAACCTAGCATTGGCAGGTCCTTCAAATGTATGAAAAGCCAACAACTTTAATTTTAATAGATTGTTGCTTATTCCAAGCAAGAATACTGGAGTGGGTTGCCATGCCAACCTCCAGGGGATCTTCCCAACACACAGAGTGAACCCAGGTCTTCCATATTGCAGGCAAATTCTTTACTGACTGAGCCACCAGGGAAGCCCAATTTTAATGGAAAAGGTTCTCAATTTTTGACAATTGGCCCCCATTAAGAAAAATTATAATCATCCAGAAAACATTGTTTGCAGGTCACAGTTGATCAATGGGTAACCAATATGCAACCTCAACTTTAGGAAAATGATAAAAAGATAAGTTACTCTCCACAAAAACTTTCCCACATTTTTGGAGTCCAAAATTACTAAGCTGGCAGCAACAAACAAGCAAACTTATTACACTGCATTATAGAAACCTAAACATCAAATATAATACAGAATATAAAAGGGAGAGAAATACTAGGAAGAAAGGACCCAAGACCCAAAAGACCCTATCTGTTCCCCCAAGGGAAAGTCACAGAGCCATGCAAGCTAACTTTCTGGGCGGTCATGAGACCTCTTTGAGAATCTGATTAAAGCCACAGACACTCCTTTCAGAAACACGTGAACATGCACACATACAAATCTGCCTGTAATTCCTGAGGGTCTATGAAGTCCATGGGTGGAGCCCAACCTCAGAACTCCTGGCGTGAGGCAGGAAGGAATAAGACAGAAAAGACAGATCAAGGTGAGTCACCAAGGAAAGAACTAAAGTTTCTTCTACTTCTCTCCACAAAGAAACACGGGAACAGCTGGTTTCTAAAAGCTTCCTGGCACATAAGCCCCCTCTGAGGACACGTCACAACTGGAGAAGATGCTAAGGAACACAGACATTAAAGAACTGAGGCTGACGCGCTCAGAAGAGGCCAGGGGGGATGATCCTAAGAGCCCCCGACTTCCAACCTCACCGGCGAAGGAAGGACATTCCTGGCTGGCATTTTAGCAGCATGGTGGGTTCCACTTCCTTATCAAGTTGCTGACCTGATGCTTGCTTTATTTTCAAAAGTTAAATAAGTCAACTCAAATAACTGAGGTGTCATAGATATTTACTATGAGCGAGGAGAGAGGAGTCTGGGAGAGTTCCAGGCACGTCTGTGATGTGACACCTGATGCTACACTCAGACACCAGCCCGGCCACCCTGCAAGAGCCACCAGTCAAAACAGAACAGAGGGGGCCACCACGCCTGATTCCACAACCTAGAGCCTGCGTGCACCTTCCCTGGAGACAGAGAAGCAAAGCACATCTGATGCAAACTGCCACTCACTGGCCACGATTCTACGTTTTTCCGTGTCTCAACTTTCCACTCTGCAAAATGCAGCTACAGGGAATACAAGATAACAACTACTTATTCAATGCAAGGCACAGGACTCTGGAGGGAAAAAAAAGATGCTTTCCTTCTATGCCAGGGAATGTGCCAAGGCTTGGCTGAATCCCCTGGGAAAGCGGTGCTGTGACCTGGCTGCTCCATAAACAGACTGCTGCCAGGAATGCTGGGTGGGGCATCGCATGAGTCCGGTTATCTCTCATCACCCCCTTCCCTTTAAATGTAGGAAGTAAAGCCCCGCTTCTTTTATTTTTAGAGAAACCAGAATCTTCCTTACTATTTGGTGTGTCCTCATGCAGACACAAACATATAGATTTCCTTGGGCTCTTTAATTGCGGAAGCAATTCTAAACTCTGTCAACAGTGGCCTTATTAACCCAGATGGTGTTAATTTGCACAGTCCTCTGCTTAGCTTTGGTGTTGCCTTTGCATTAAGCAGGAGTTGATTCTTTATTCCAAATCTCACCACAGTCTGCCCCGAAGACACACTTTCTACCAGCGATGACCTGCATGGTATGCAGATAAGCTCCTGGAGCCGAATTGAAATTCCCTCAGGAGGTGGAATAATGTAGCTGAAAGAAGCCTATATCCCACACACCTGCCTGCATCAGAGGGCCAGAGCCATTAAGGAACACGCAACTCACACTGTGTTTCAATATTGCCGTGCTCCTGGACTGCTTCCCAATAAACACGACTCCTGTGTGACAGTCACCTGTAATTGATTACCCTGCCTTGTCCAGCGGCTTCTGTTGTTTTTATATGTAATGAAACCGGGGACTCGACTCTCAGCAATCTCCCAGGTCTCTTAGAGGCTATTTCTTAAAATTAAAGTTTTTCTCCTATAAAAATCTTTTTCCCCCAAAGTCCAAAGGTTTGACTCAAGCCCAGCTTGGCAACTGACTGGGAGACACTGCATTGCATGCATTCTGACTGCTTAATGAAGGAGTGAAGATACAGTAACATTTCTTGAGCACTTACTATGGAAAAGGCCATGTCCTTGGGGATATATATACATATATGAATGACCTTGTCCATTTTTATTCTCATAGCCAATCTCAGGAAAAGGTGCTGCCACCAACATCTCACAGCACAGTGAAAACAATGACCTGTCATTAAGCTAGTTAGAATGTGCCCACCAATGCAGGAGATATAAGAGTTCAATGGTTCGATGGTTCGTGGGTTTGACCCCTGGGTCAGGAAGATCCTCTGGAGAAGGAAATGGCAACTCAATTCCAGTATTTTTGCCTGGAAAATTCCATGGACAGAGGAGCCTGGTGGGCTACAGTCCATGGATTGCAAAGAGTTGGACAGGACTGAGGAACTGACCACACAAGTAGTTAGAAGGAGCGCAAGTGCAAAGGCAGGCTTATACCTTTGCTCTGCCTCTGACTCATCATGTGACCTAATGCCGAGTCAGTTTCCTCACATTTAATATGGGAAAATGGCAGATGCACTGCACTAGGAATCATTTAGCTTACGAACGCAGAAGCACACTGTCGGGCACACACAGATCCTTTGTGAGAGATCTCCCTTTCTAGAACTCATGGGCTGGGTTTGCATACACACAGTACACGTGAGTCTGAAACCACTGTGCAGAAAATTCTCATCCGAGACTGGCCCAAAATCTGAGACCTGGGCAGGTTCTTCTCTGGGTCACCTTTCACTCTCTGTGTCCACTCTGGAGCACATGTTTCTCTCTTGGCTCTCCTAGAGTCTTACCCTTTCTTGCCCTGTCTTCTCTCTTTCCTCGTATCTATCTTCTGCTTTCCTCCTTTCCCCACTGAACACTTCCCCCTTCTGGACAAAGAGGCTTTGTGGACAAAGAGCTCCCCCAAATTGGAGACTGTCCCCAAGTATCTCAGGGACCTCCACAGTCCAGAGCCTGGAGGACCTCCTGCCATCACGACGCCCATGAGAGGCCGGTGGACTTCGTGTAGCTGGAGCCCGGTTACATATGTAGACTTACTGTCAAAGCGGCTGGCAGCATTTTTGTTCCCTGAAACCACTTCATCACACGTGCGTAATAGTCCACTGAAGAATGGACCCTCCTGATTTGAGATGAAGATGTCATATCTACATGATCCCTCCTGGTCCATTCAAAGACTGTGAACACCAGCGCAGTCCTGTTCCCCTGAGGACAGCCAGTAATGACACATGTGACTTCATCTGGTTCCACTCAATTACTGCCAGCACCTTGTTTCTCTGAGTATCGACATGCAATTTTCCATGCCTGTTTCCCTTCCTTGGTCTTTGTCTACTTATCGGCTGGAAAATCGATGCATGCACTCTATTCTTGCACCTCATGAATCTGAGAAAATTGAGGGAACTAACACTTCGGTGGCACAATTCCCTGAAAAGCTGAAAGGCTCGCTGCAATCCAAGCACATGGTTCGCCACGGCCTCCATTTCTCCATTTCTCCCCAATGTAACAACAACAGTGATGGGGAGCATGCGTGGAGTGGTTTCTGGGTGTCAGGCACTGGGCTAAGTCGTGTTCACAACCACCCTGAGAAGCTGATAACATTACCCTTATTCTGTAGATGAACTAAGCCACTGAATCAAATCTCTTCTAAGGAGCAGATACATAAGGTGCTACTGTGGAAAGAACATGGGCCTCAGACCAGAAAAACCTGAGTTTAACTGTCAAGCACCCACAAACTGAATACTCAAGGAAGGTTGCTTCACCTGAAACTGAAGCCTCAGTTTTATTATGTCTAAAAATGGGAACAATAAATCCTATTACACGGGGAGAGCTGCAGGAGTCACTGTGAGAATAAGTCAACTAATATATGGAACAGAGTCTGGACCATAATGACACCTCTGCGAGTGTGTATTACCTCCCTTCTCTCATGACGGCCATGAGCACACAGGGTGTGAGATGCTATGTGTGCATGATAAGTCACTTCAGTCGTGTCCAACTATTTGCAACCCCATGGACTGTAGCCCGCCAGGCTCCTCTGTGCATGGGATTCTCCAGGCAAGAATACTGGAGTGGGTTGCCATGCCCTCCTCCAGGGGATCTTCCTGACCCAGGGATCAAACCCGTACCTCTTCAGTCTCCATGAGACCTAAATATATATATATATAGTCAGATATTTTGGCTTTGTTGTCACATAATCCAGCCAGCTGGCCTTCCAGACGAATGCTCATAGCCATGTGTGACCCAATTTTTAAAATGTGTATTTATTACCCAGACACCCTCTAGGGCCATTACAATCTCATGGAAATCTATCTCAGTTTACAGACCACTGGCCCAAATAATCCTTAAAAGCTGGTAAAAGTGTGTTTTGTCAGTTCCGTTGTCATGCACGAGTACTACATCTTCGCACTACAAAATCTTTTTGCAACATTTTTCTTTCTAACTCATTCCATATGTCTGGATTTTTCACGTACTTCTGTGGTGGTTCTTGAAGAGGGAGAGTGAGTCAATACCAGTAACCCATCTCCCCTGCAGAGATTCTGCTTGTCTGCCTGAGCGTGTCCTCTGCCACACGGGTCCTGCATGTGGCATCCCAGGGCTGAACCACAGGTCTCCGCACACTCACACCCTTGAAAATAAGGGCTTAAAATAGGAGTGCTGACACCATCCTCATTCCAATAGCACAAATGCAGGGCTGTAATTTTCTATGCTACTTAATCTCCTGATACAAAAACCTCTGTGGCTCAAGGGAATTCCTCACCCAGTCCGGGGGCGGGGGGAATCCTCTCAAGGATGCAATAAGTTAACCAACCAAATTAGCATGTGGTCCAGCTTTGTGGCTCTTACCAACCACATTAACCCCAAGGCTAATATCTTTAGTTGTGCTGTTTTTTGCTTGCTGTCTCCAGACCACTAACCTTATTTCTCTACGGGGGAATGGAAAGCTACGTTCTTTGCAAATCTCCCTCTGATTTCTGTTCTTTTTGGTGGAGCTAAGCCTTTGGTTTTCCAAGGTCAAATGAGCTAAGCCCCTTCCAGAGGAGCTTACTTCTGACTGACACAATAAGGGGCTACTCTCTTTAGCAGACGCGTGCGCGGGCGTCGTTAAAACGCTTCTCCATCATTTGAAACGCAATTCTCTTCCCCGAGCCATCTTGTGGGCCTCAGAAGAGACACACGTGGAGCGGCAGCGCCACCTGCCGGTCGTCTCTGCATCACTGTTACAGCGACGTTTCGGGTCTCTGCTTCTGCCTTAGAGAATGAGGTCTGCTCACTCTGGGACTCTGTCACCTACAAGAAGGTCAAAAGCCGCAATACCTTTAACAACTTTTTTTAGCCCCCTTCCCCATGAGATGCTGTATCTTTAGGGACTGAATTTTGAGATGGAAGGGGAGATGGGAAAGCCAAAGTTGGAAATATACAAAACGCTTCTTGTTGATTCCTGGTGGTATCTTCTCCAAGCCCCTGCGGGTGTCTTGTTCAACCTGATGTATGTCATGCTGGCTAAGCAGGGGCCTATTTGCATAGCTGACACTGTGGCATATGGGAAGCCTCTGTTTCTGTGTCAGAGTGGGAAGACAACGGTCCAGTAAGTGATTTTTACCTGATGCAGGTAAGTATGATATAAATGGATCAAGACAAAAAATGCCTCCAAGTAAGAAATGCACATGACACATTGGATGGCTTAGTGATCAGTTGGACCACTAAGCTGGACCACCCCAAGCTGGCAAAGTCACGAATTTAACCCCAAGGGCACAGGTAGAAAAGCTCTGCTTCGTAGAGTAAAAGAACTGACATTTATAGATGAAAGACACCTTTGTGGACGTATGCTGCCCCATTTAATTCCAGCAACTGATCAATGCAGTAGGCATCACTACCTCCATATATAGATGAGAAAACTGAGATTTCAGAGGTTGAACCCTTGCCCAAGGTAGCAAACCAGCAAGAGCTAATCTCTGAATGCAGTTCCTTGTCTGTCTAGATTCAAGCCTTGTGTTCTCAAGAGCACAGATATGCCCTTGTCCTGGTTGGCTGTCTTGAAAATGGGTCCTCTAGTCACAAGAGGAGTCACATGAGGAAGGGTGATGCAGGTTTCAAAAGCCTTGTCTAGTTTTGCAGGAAAAAAAACCCATGGACTTGATCCCCAATGATAAATAGCATCACCTTCATCAATAACAGAAAGCATTAAATGTCAGCTATAGCATAGGAAGTTATACTGTGCCTTTTCCAGAGGGGAAATTACAATGAACACCAAGATTCACAATGAGGCCATTTTGTTCTACCCATTCTTATTCAGGGGACCACATTATATGATTTTCATGTCAAGAAAAATAAAAAGATGTTCCACTACCAAGTCTTTGAAGGGGCTTATCGCTCTATAAGTCAATTATTTCTTGCAGACTATATATAAGCTCAGGGCTTCCCAGGAGGCTCAATGGTAAAGAATCCACCTGCCAATGCAGGAGACATGGGTTTGATGCCTGGGTCAGGAAGATCCCCTGGAGGAGGAAATGCCAACCCATTCCAGTATTCTCGCTGGGAAAATCCTATGGTCAGAGGAGCCTGGCAGGCTACAGTCCATGGGGTGGCAGAGAGTCAGATACGACTGAGTGACTGAGCAACAATATATAAACCCACGTGCTAATGAGAACTGTCCCCACCACTGCACTCAAACAACCCTTTCAAAATCAACAAGGACCAGCACCTGTCAGATACAACGGTCAGGTCTCTGTCCCCAGGAGCTCAGAGTGAAGAAGTGATCCCCAAGTCACAAAGGGCAAAGCCAGAAGCAGGCCTCCCCTCCCCTGCCTTCTGTGAGAGCATGCCAGCTTTCTGCACTCTCCCTATTATCTTTCAGATATATTTTATAGCTTTTTATATTACAAAGTAGTACATGTATAAATGTTAAAATTGCATGCAGTAAAGGATAAGGACAAACATAAAACCATCGATAATCCCACCACTCAGAGATGACCACTGTTAACATTTTGGTGTATTTCCTTAGTGTGTCTGTGAAGGGTAGTGGTGAGAGAATATTGTCTATTTGTGATTTTACTCAAATGTTCAGGGGCTTCCCTGATGGAGATGGTAAAGAATCTGCCTGCAATGCAAGAGACCTGAATTTGACCCCTGGGTCAAGAAGATCCCCTAGAGCAGGGATTCTTGCCTGGAGAGCCTCATGGACAGTCCATGGGGTTGCAGAATTGGCTACAACTGAGTGACCAACACTTCCACTCCAACTTTCACTTTCAAATGTTCAGAACACATATACATATATTCATATGATATCTATCATTATATTACATACCAACATGGAGACAATGTTTTCATCTTAACAGCTAACATGACAATATATGTCAAGGAAAGAAGAGAACTGGAAAAAACAAAACTTTACTAAGCCCTTGGGTAGGAAGTCAGCTCCCACTCCCCCTACCGCAACTTGAACTAAGAACTAAGGGTTAGCTGACATCAATGCTCTCAGAGTAGGAAGGAAAATTGTAAAATAGAAGGCAGAACTTGAAGTTTCTGAAGGCAACTCAGCGGGGAGGCGATGGCAGGAAAAGATGGACCTGGAGAAGATAGGGACTCAGTGTAATATCCACCAAGCTGAAATATCCACCAAGATCAACCAAAACTTTCTCCCAGAGTCTAGTAGACTCATTGGCAATTGCATGAGTTTGGGGATGAAAATGCATAAGGGGATGACAAGACACACTTCATGCGTAGCAGAAATTCCAAGGTGGGTTTAGGGACTTCCACTGTCTACAGCATGGGAGATGCAAGGCAAGTTAATTCAGATCACAAGAGTTACAGGAACTCCAACTAATATCTGAGTTACACAGGGCTGAGCGTATACGGTTTTTTACAGGTTTTATGTGCTTTTATTTCCCAGTGTGCAGTGGCTGAATGCTGTTTTTGCAAGGCCTGCCTTCACAAGCCTTCCTAGAGATTCTAAAGATTCTCCTACCTTGCTCCAGTTTCCTGAACAGAGGTCTGACAACTCTGGTCTAGGAGGGGGACCACTGGGGGTTGGCAGAGACAGTGGGTGGGATTGCATGAAGTGGTCATGCGTGGAACAGGGAGAACTGTCCACTAACATCTTCTGACAGCTAAACTAACTGCAGCCGAGGGAAAGCTTTCCGAAACGTGGATACTCTCTGTGTTAGATACAGTAAATCGGTGAGCCCAAGGTGTAGAAACTGCAAACCCAGAATTAAATCTATCAAAACCTCAGGAGAGATTCTTTTCCCATTCATCCTATGTGGGTTTGTGCAGCTGTGTCAGACAAGTCATTAACAAGTAGAAATTGATGTTAAGGGTCTAAGGGCCTCCTGCAATATTTCAAATGTGAGATATGAAGAGTTTGAGTTAGAATGTGCAATAGAAAAAAAAAAAGAGGTGTATATCAAAGAGGTTATGAAGGAAACAGAACTGTGTGAGTGACCATCTGTAGAATTATGGAAGAATGAGAAGTGAAATATGACTTCATATTTCTTACCCTGGGAGCTTAGAATGAATAACAGAAGTGGGGAAGGAAGGATGACTGGTTTGCACAGAGGGAGATAATAAGGGTGTTTTATTATTGTTGAGGTTCCCAGCTAAGGAATGGGGGCCAGCAATCAGATAGAAGAGTAGGGTTGAAGTTGAGAAGGAAAGTCAGGGCCACAGCTATGGGTTCGGGAAAGTTCCATGTGGGTCAACTGAAGTCAATCAGGTGGGTAAGCCCTCCAGGGGAGAGAGGGGAAGTCAATACCTCTGTAACACAGTTAGCTTTCCTGAAGAATTAATTCCTTTTCTCCTTTTCAAAGATGGTTGTCAGAAAATGCCATGGAGGGGCTTAGGAGATTTTCATTTCACTTCACATGATGTCATGGATTTCTAGAGTGCATGTTGAGGGAACATAGATGATCTGATGAGAACTGCAGAAGGACAAAGGAAGGAATCTTCAAATTCAGAACCCTGGGCAAGCTTTCAGTCTTTCACCCCAAAAAAAGAAAAAAAAAAATGCCCTTTCACAGAAGCTAAAAACGTCACTTGGTACCCTTGCTTTTGCCCTAACCTAAAGCAAGTTAAGTATTTAGAATGCTAGAAGGAAGGAAGGAAGTTCCTTTCCAGAACTCCAGAGTCAGCTCTCTTTGACCTACAAAACAGGAGGATAAGTGAAAAGCACAGCAAAGATGGAAATGAAAAAGGCCAAGCATTACTGAAGCAAAGCTTTAGAGCTCATTGAGTATTAGGAAGACTTCTGAGAATATAAATTCAGAGTGTTTGCTTTGGACTTATTGCGGGGGGAACATAAATCTAAAAACAACAGCACATACAACAGTGATTCCACCATTGATTTTCACAATGAACTTAAGTTTATTTATTTTTCTATTTATAAGTACCCTTCCTGAACTTTTCTTTCTTTCCTTAAAAACCGGCTCTGCTCCCCTAAATTATGTTCCAGTCATATTTCTCTCAATGTAGATCCCCTGCATCAGAACCTTTGGGATGCTTATTAAATATATGGATTTTTGTGGACTAGAGATCTACTCATTCAATTTTCAACAAACAATTCACAGGATCACATTTTACACATTCAAGCTCCAGGTACATTATATGAAAAATCTCTGGCCTTCCAGAGATTCTGATCCCCATATATATGAAGGGTAATCCACTTTTCCCTACTGTTTAAATCAAGCTGGAATAAATATCAGCTACTCCCCACCCCAGTATCCTTGCCAGGAGAATCCCATGGACAGAGGAGCCTGGCAAGCTACAGTTCATAGGATTGCCAAGAGTTGGACGTGAAAAGGTCTGAATACACAAACAATGCATCTCAATAGGCTATGTTTCTTTGACTGAGTAGATATAATCTTAGGTCTAGAAAAATTTTATAATCCTTCAGTTTGTCAGAGTGAGCCCTATTATGGGATGGGGCCTGCCAACAAAATTCTAGAAATAACTGATACTCTGTCCATTAAATATATATACAGGTGCACGCACATACACACAGAGAACAGAAACACATTTGGGAAGTTTCCTAAATGATAATGATGCTGGGGGTGGGGGGAGTGGGTTTATATGTGGTTTTGTTGCTAGTTTTAATAACGTACAAGATACAACTTTACTTTTATACAAGTTCTTTTACTAGAAAATGGTAAAAAGAGAAAATTTGGAGTAGGGGACACAGAAAAAAAAAAGGATGATGGATAAAGTTAAACTAAATATCCATCAGAATTAGATATTTTCAAACTTGCATAGAGAAAAACAGTTCAATGCAACTCTCTCATCCTGGCCACTTACATACACTAGGTAGGTTTGCTAAGGAATATCTGTCTCTATTTATTTCCATACTTACAAAGCTTACGGTCCTTTTTTATGTTATTTAAACCGAGGCTTTTTCCAAATAAGGCAGCTTTTCACAAACCTATTTCCCCTCCTACATCTATGTTCCCAGTGTCAGCAAGCCATAGAGGCTGCTATTTTCTAGAGCTGTCATTGTATTCTGTGACAAAGCACCCTTCCTTTTAGCTGAGCTGAACACTAGAAATGCTTTCAAACTAAAGTTTTCAAAGACTCCAGGCATTTTTTACCTTCAGTTGTGGGGTCTGACAAGCAATTTTCCTTCTTCCTCTTGATTGAAGCTCATTTTAAGCTTAAAGAATAGTAACTGTAATCCCAATTCTCCTTCAAAGATCCTGGAAATGATTTTTTTTTTTTTTTTAAAAAAGAAGCATCCCTTGGTTCTTGGAGTAATAATCCATATGTCTTAGGACATCAGTGGATACAGAGGCATCTGACAGTCAAGAAAATCCAGTGACCAGGAAATAAATAGTCGACTGATCAGCAGTAGAAACCTTAGGGTCTTCCACCAGAGGGATGCAGGAAACATTTAAACCAGGCTGTTTTATAAAGCAATACTGTGGGCAACAATAATCAGATTTGGAAATCTGAGTCTCTTAACCCATGAACAACAGTGTGGATCAAATTGCCTTACAGGCTTTATAATCTCTTTCTTGCTTTCTCCTGAACCTGATCCCAGGGTAGTTTCTAGAACTCAAAATTCTTTATCAAATCTCTAAGAGTTGCTCATGCTGGTCTTTTTGTAGGTATATTTAATTCTACAACAGAAACTTAGTACCTAATGATGTACCATGCACTGGGCTAAGCATTAGGAATTTAAAGAAGTAGGAATCATGTATCCTCAATAACTTGCAAGTTAGTGGGAAAGCTAGAAACCTCTGTGTTATCCTCCAGCACTCAGCTTAGGCATTGTCCCTCAATAGTGTGGAGCAAATGCCACAGAGGCTTTATCCCTTTGATCTATACCCCTGTGGTCAGCTGAATTCTAAGACAGCCTTCAAGATCCCTGGTGTACACACCTTATATAAGCCATTTTCCTTGAGCATGGGTGGGACACACTCATGGATCATGAATGTGATGGAATATCTCTCCTGTGATTAGGTTATACTATTTGGCAAGGTTGAAGGGATACTGAAGATGTAATCAAGGTTGCAAAGCAGTTGACCGTGAATTAATCAAAAGGAAGGTTATCTTGGGTGGGCCTGCTCAATCAGATACACACCCTTAGAAAACAGGGACTGTGCTTTCTGAAAGGAAAGAATCTTCTGATCTTGAAGAAGCAAGCTACGTTCTTATGAGAGGGTCACATAGCAAGGGAGTGGCCTCTAGTTGCAGACAACCACAAGGAAACAGAACTTAATCCTTCAACCACAAGAAACTAAGCAACGGACAGGCATGTAAACGAAACAGGACACCGAGCTCCAGAAAGGAGCACAGCCACCCTAAATCTTGACTACAGCCTTTGGAGACTCGGAGCAGAGGATCTAACCAAGCCGCACTGAGACTGCTGGCCTGCAGAAACCATGAGACAACAACTGTGTGTCACTTTAAGCCGCTGAGTTTGTAGTAACCTGTCACCCAGAAACAGAAAACTACCACAAAGTTCAAAACCCATCGAAAAGTGTGCTGTGAACAAGAACCAAAATGAAGAAAGGTAAGGCCATGGTGCGTGCAAGCTAAGTCTCTTCAATCTAACTCTTGGCGAGCCTATGGACTGTTGCCTGCCAGGCTCCTCTGTCCACGGGATTCTCCAGGCAAGAATACTGAAGTGGGTTGCCGTGTCTTCCTCCAGAGGATCTTAATGCGTCTTCTGCATTGGCAGGCAGCTTCTTTACCGCTAGTTCCACTTGGGAAGTCCTAATGAAAATGATGAAAGATATGGTCATGGTGCAAGAGAAAGAAATACATATGGTGGAGAACATGCTCACCAGCCATTGAGAGACCTCAGTTCTGGTCCCAGCTCTCCACTAGCTCAGTGTATGACACTGGACAAGTCATTTTACCTCTCTGGGTCCCACCCAGTTAACTTACATATAAAATAGAGGAGTTGAACTAGATAAACTGTGTGTGTGGTCCGTTGCTTCAGTCACGTCTGACTCTTTGTGACCCCATGGACTGGAGCTCACCAGGCTCCTCTGTCCACGGGATTCTCCAGGCAAGAATACTGGAGTTGGTTGCCATGCCCTCCTCCAGGGGATCTTCCTAACCCAGGGATTGAACCTGTGTCTCTTGTGTCTCCTGCATTGCAGGCGAGTTCTTTACCACTGAGCCACCAAGGAAGAGACCGCTCCAATCTCCAAGGTTCTTCAAGCCCATGCAACTATGTCCACCACAGCACGGACTGATAGCCTTCCATCCAAACCCCACCAAAGGACAGCTTCCTATTAGCTGCCATGAGCCCCCAAGAAACAGGCACTTACGAAGGACACGCTTTGGAAGAGTAGAGGGAGCCTGCTGCTGTCTTTCCTCTTCTAGATGTCTTCACAGTGACATGAAGAGCAATACAGAGATACCTCCAAACCTATACAACCTAGAAAGACTCATATCATAAAACTACACTCAACATCAAGACCTCAAAATGGTCCCTGATCTCATAGCCCTCATTAGATATCTGTGTATCTCTTTCAGAATGAGGAGCATCTGATCACAAGTATCTTGAAACATCACTTTTTTTTTTTCCTCCTGCTTTATTGAGGTATCCTTGACATACAACATGTATAAGTTCAAGGTACATATTGTAATGATTTATACATGTATATATTGCAGATATTTACCAGAAAATAGTCAGTTTAACCTATCTATTCTCTCACTTACCATAAATTTTTTGTAGTGAGACTATTTAAGATCTACTCTTTTGGCAAATGAAACATCACTTTTATGTATCAAATCATACAACAGCTACCATGTATTGAAAACCTGATATTAAAGCCCAATCTCAGATCTTTCTGTATACCTTTGGCACTGAAGGTTACACAGTTACTAAGCAGGGGTGAGAATTCTAACCCAGCACTACCTCAGGCTAGAGCTTATGCGTCTTCCTTGTATGATACCTGCACTGGGGTCATGGTTTTTATTCACATGCCCTCACCACTCAAGAAACATTTGATGACCACTCATTTATACATCACACCAGAGAGTGACCAGTCACCCTGGTTTGCCCAGGACTGAGAGGTTTCCCAGGATGCCAGACTTTCAGGGCAAACTAGGATGAGTCAATCTCTCTAGCACCTGTGCCCAGGGCTGGGGATGCAGAACTAGAGCCCAAAGGACATGTGCAGATACCAAGCTCAAAACCTCCTCTGAGAGTTAAGACACATTTCACTTCTTAGACACAATCCCATGGGAGGGACCGAAGCAGAGTCTATCCATGTTGCTATTCAGTCACTAAGTCATGTCCACCTCTTTGTGACCCCATGGACTGCAGCACACCAGGCTTCCCTGTCCTTCACTATCTCCCAGAGTTTGTCCAAATTCATGTCCATTGAGTTGGTGATGCCATCCAGCTGTCTCATCCTCTCCTACCTGCTTCTCCTCCTGCCTTCAATCTTTCCCAGTATCAGAGTCTTTTCCAGTGAGTCAGCTCTTTGCATCAGGTGGCCAAAGTACTGGAGCTTCAGCATCAGCATGAGGCCTTCCAATAAATATTCATGACTGATCTCCTTTAGAATTGACTGGTTTGATCTCCCTGCAGTCCAAGGGACTCTCAAGAGTCTTCTCCAGCACCACAATTTGAAAGCATCAATTCTTCGGCGCTCAGTCTTCTTTATGGTCCAACTCACAACCATACATGACTACTGGAAAAGCCATAGCTTTGACTATATGGACTTCTGTCATATATGCAGACACTACATGCAGAGTCTGTCCTTGAAATCTCTTAAAAGAAATATGCTCAAGGTTCTAAGTACAGGCCCATCTGTCTGCTGAGAAGTCTTCCTATACCTGCATACCAGGGTTTCTCAGTCATCTGCCAACCTGTGGTCATTCGAACTAGTACACTGCCTACAATACCAGAGCGTATGAAGCTTACTCCAGGCAAACCCCAGGAGGTGGTAAAGGACAGGGAGGCCTAGCGTGCAGTCCATGGGGCTGCAGAGTCGGACACAGCTTGGCGACTGAACAGCAACGTGAAGCTTAACCATTCTCTCTGTAGCCAGTGCTGCTCTTCGATCTGATACCCAAAGCCCCTGGAAGCAACTTAAGACGTTCCACAGGGTTGCTGATGCTCTGCTAATAGATTCTAATCTCAAACCCATTAAGTCCCTTATAAACCTAATGACAACACCTGAACTCACATACAGGGCTCTTGGACATCTCTTGGAACTTCCTAATTCCGTACACTGGAGACAAGAAAAACAGGCAGTGAAGGCTGTAGCCTGGGGCCATATTTACTCCAAAAGTTATATCCATAGTCAAGTAAAACCTGAACCTGATCACTCTGCTTCTAACTTGGAACTGACCATAGGGGGTCCAGGGTTGAGATGGGCTGGACTTTGGGTCTTCACCTTTGGTAAACTACAAAGCCCGCATCTCCCACTGACCTGGGCCCATTTCAGGTTCCAACAGCTGAACCTCTTGATCACTTTTAAACAGAAGGAAGAGCTCAATGTTCACAGTGCCAAAACCGAAATGCCTCTTTCGGCCTGGATGTTTAAGCATTCAAACAAGTTATACCAAGAGCTCCTATTACCAGATGACCCAACCTGTGAGCTGAGGGTTCATACTCGAGGAGTCTCAGTCTGAGATTCAGCCTGTTCAAAACACAGTGAGAATGTTCAGAGAGAACAGCATTGAAACAAGTATACTATCAAGTATGAAACAGATCACCAGCCCAGGTTGGATGCATGAGACAGGTGCTCAGGGCTGGTGCACTGGGAAGACCCAGAGGGATGGGATAGAGAGGGAGGCGGGAGGGGGGATCAGGATGGGGAACACATGTAAATCCATGGCTGATTCATGTCAATGTATGGCAAAAACCACTACAATATTGTAAAGTAATTAACCTCCAACTAATAAAAATAAATGGAAAAAAAAAAACCAAAAACACAGTGAGATCCGGCAGCCACAGGGCAGCTGCCATGGACTCTGGGTGAGGGGTACCTCCTGCTCCAACTCACCTAGGCCAAAGCCATTACTTCTTAGTTTTAGGGTCTGAAATAATACCAGGCTTCCCAGGTGGTGCAGTAATAAAAAATCTGCCTGCCAATGCAGGAGACACAAGAGATGTGGGTTTAATCCCTGGGTCAGGAGAATCCCTTGGAGAAGGAAATGGCAACCCACTCCAGTATTCTTGCCTGGGGAACCCCATGGACAGAGGAGCCTGCTGGACTACAGTCCATAGGGTTGCAAAGATTCAGACATGCCAGAGCACGCAGCTTCAATAAATATTATTACAGCTTTTCCTCACTTGAGCATTAACTAATTTGAAAAATGAAACTGACAGATTGAGGTTCAAAATATCACTTTCATTACTGATAAAGGTCAAACTGAAAGATGTGACTTAGTGAGAAAACCAACAGGCTGGGAAGTGAAACCCAGAATTAGGCCAATTTGCACACACTTCTCAGTAGAAGTGGAGAAGACTTGATCCTGGAAGAATAGTGAATAAATATTCTCTGCAGTGAAGCATCCCAAGGCAGAGGGGAGGGTTTTGGGGGTAGGGAGAGCGAGGCTACTCGCATCTGATTTATTCTTCCTAAACTCACCAATCAGGTAAATCACTCCCTTCCCACATCTGTATGAATAAAGGGGCTGAAGGGTGGGGAGGAGTAACTGATCTTCCTCACCTTGAATAAGACGACATGTCTGTACTAAGTTCAGAGCTCCAGGTTACGGGTACCCTTGCTCCACTGAGACAAGAACACTGATTAGGACTTTCAGAAAGAAAAAAAACAAAGTCAAGCTGAACTGGGTGGCAAAAACTGTTAAGTGCTCTAGGATTTAAAAGGAGGGAAGGGGAAGGGATGGTACTCAGGGAAGGCTTCTCAGGGTGGGGAGACCTTGGGTAGAATGAGAGAGGGGAAAATAATTTAAATAGCAAAAAGAGGAAGAGATGATATTCTTAATAAAGAAAAAGCCAACAAGAACAGAGAAGTGAAGTCTGAAGGACAGGGGAGAGTTAGAGGAGAAAGGAGATGGAAAGCTTCCACCAATGTGAGCAGCTAAGGACTTAATGCTGGACACAACCAGAAGCCTTAGGGGTTCCTTAGCTGGAAATAACAGGCATACACTTGAGTGAATGCATTTGGGAGCCAAAATTCCAGCTCCCTAAAATGTCTGTTTAAATACATAAAATGAAAGTGTAAGTGTTGGACTGTTAGTGTGTTAATCTTAGAATGAGTCACAAGTGTCTGACTCATTGCAACCCCACGGGCTATCGCCCACCAGGCTTCTCTGTCCATGGAATTCTCCAGGCAAGAACACTGGAATGGGTTGCCATTCACTTCTTCAGGGCATCTTCCTGACTCAGGAATAGAACCCAGGTCTCCTGCATTGCAGGCAGATTCCTTACTGTCTGAGCTATCAGCTCCCTTAAATACATAATCATGCTTTATCACACATAGAGTTCTCATACCTATAAAATCAAAATTATGACTTTACTATGTGTAAAAAGTAAAACTATAATTGTTAGGGGAAAAACAAAGTCATTTATACATGACATTCTATTTTCCAAGGAAATGAACATTTTTGGCAGGGCCGAGCTTTTACACTGGCTTTGGTGTGCAGTACGAGGTCATCCTGGGTGCTCAGCAGGTATGCCTTGAGGAAAGTCCCTCTGGCAGAAGTTTAGAGTGGCTCCAATGAGAAGCAGAAGCAGGCAAAGAGCCATCTGCAAAGATAGCTGAAGATGCTCTCTGGGTCCAGAGCTCTTGAGAATCCCTCAGGAGATGCTTAAGGGTTGGCCAAAACTCCCAGGGACAGTTTACAGGGCCAGGATTTCAGAGAAAACCCTGAGGCATGAAGTATTTTATAAATTCTACCTTCTTTAGTCAAACTTCTGTGAGTTTTTCCAAGTTGGAGGGTTGCCACCTTCTCCCTCTAGCTGAGGCAATACTGAGAGAAAAGTAAGTCCTCAGAAATCTCAGCTGACGACTTCCCTGGTGGCCCAGTGGATAAGCATTCTCCCGCCAGGGCAGGGCACACAGGTTCGATTCCTGATCCAGGAAAATCCCACAAGCTGCAGAGCAACTAAGCCCGTATGCCACGAGTGAGGCTGCTCTTGAAGCCTGGGAGCCACAACGACTGAGCCCATGTGCTGTAACTACTGAAACCCCCCTGCCCTACAGCCCAGGCTCTGAAACAAGAGAAGCCAGGGCAACGAGAAGCCTGAGAACCACAAGGAAGGGCAGGCCCCACTTGTCGCAATTAAAGAGAAGCCTCAGCTCAGCGAGGAAGACCCAGGGCAGCCGAAAACAAACTGAAAATTGTTTTAAAGAGAAGTCTTGACTGCTGCTGTCATCCCACAGTCTAGGCCCTCCCCTACAGCTCCTCTTTCCAGGGTGGAGAATCATCCCCCCTCCTCCCCATCTCTCCCCTTCATGACCTACTTTCAGCCCCTGGGATTCTGGGGAGATTTCCGTAGAGCTTCCCAGAATCTCAGATGTCGCCCCAGGATAATAATGTCCTGACCCCACCTTCGGCCTCCATTACTTCCCAGTACGCACAGGGCTTTGCATGCACCTGCTCCTTCCCGACCAGCTGTGCCGCCAGAGGCTGTGTTTCTCTCCTCTGCCCCAGGGCAGGAACCTGCAGCCCAGGAGGGCTGCAAGACACTCCAGGGCCTTCTGCTTTGATCTGCTCCTCCCGGTCTGCGTGAGTGCCCGAGGATACCTCTGGCTGCAGGGCAGCACTGGCAAGACAGTCTCAGCCTTGTCTGCTAGGAGCAAGATCACAGAGGTGGGGAGTGAGGGGGGTGAACGCACTCTCCACGCGCACTCCAGGTGACTACAGGGCCCCCGGGGACAGCTGCAGCCTGAGACTCCAGCAACAAAGCCAGCAAAGCGCCCAGCAAGATGGGCCAGAAGACAGATTCTCCTTCAACTCCTTTGGACTCTAGAATTGGAGTAATAGGAGGGACCTCGGAGGCCATCTGCCCAAATTCTTATCTATAATGGCAAACATCTTTCCGATTTCACATGAGGGCCATTGGAATAGAACAGCCCATCTTTCCTAAGGAAAACGCCAGCTCTTCGACTGTATGGGTCCTACAGTGAACACAATCTATAGACAACAAACCAGAGACAAACTCCTATTCTCCTCGGAAAGTCCTTCCCCAGTCTGCACAATGCCTTCCTGACTGTTCTCACACGCAGCATCAGCAGCTGCTGG
The DNA here is from genome assembly GCF_033118175.1 of Dama dama. Classification (NCBI taxonomy): domain Eukaryota; kingdom Metazoa; phylum Chordata; class Mammalia; order Artiodactyla; family Cervidae; genus Dama; species Dama dama. The sequence continues at coordinate 25,520,370 of NC_083709.1, forward strand.
TTGATTCACTCGCTCCTAACTAAGAAGGGTTTCTCGGCTTTTCCTCATCCCAGTTTCAAAGCTGGGGACGCGCTCTGGTGTTTATCAGGAGCCCCTGAGAAGTGCGGGGATTGTGTCTGTAGGTGATCAGCCCAGGGTATGGAGGGGCTTCTATTGTCCCTGAGACACTACCGTACATCTCTCCTTGTGGCCAAGACAGACACGGACACCAACAGCTGAGAGACTCATGGCCATGCACTGGGGCAGAGAACAAGGACTCTGGGTCAGACTGACCAGGTCCTAACACCAACTTTGTCAATTACTAACTATGTGACAGGACATTTCTAGTCGTGATTCATCCTGTGTGAAACTGGGATAATAATGCCTTCCTTATCAGGTTACTGTGAAATTAGGTAAGATGCTATATGTAAAAGCACTGCACAGATTAAGAGAACAATTACTGGCTGCTATTATTGTTGCTAGGACTACACCGCATCCACAGGTCAGACTGGACTAAGGGAAAACAAGGTCTGTATTGCTCTTTATGCTTTGCTATTGGTCTCTTCTTTCCAGCAGTCCTAGTCATCTGGATTGAAAGCTGTTCTCCCCATTCCTCCGCTGGTGGGAAGGGAAAATAAACATCATTCCCCTGGTGCGTTAGAATTATACCCTTGGAGAGCTTGGCTTCTGCCAGGAATGGGTCTGCTGCTCTGCAAGTTAGAACTTCTCGGTCTACGCCAGGATGCTAGTTGCATTCACAAGGGGGAGTGGGGTTCAGACACAACGCAGAGGGTAGTGGGACCAATCCTCAAAGTTTCACTTCTGCTCTTCCGTATCCTCATAGATGGGGTCATCTCACAGCTTAGCCCACTGGTACCAGTGGAATTCCCACTCCTCATCTTTAGCCCCTCATGCCTAGTCCAAAAGCCTCTGCTAATTGGTAGAAAGTGATGGTAGAAATCGTTTCCTGAAGTCGATGGACGTCACTGAGATGCTGGGAATGGATGCACTTAGCTGTCCTCTTTGTTCCATGTGCTTTCTCAAGAACACAGGGCCCTCTGTGCAAAGCTCCAGAAGGAGCTCTCCCTTCCCGAATGCACACTGCTTTCCTCCTGCTGCTGCTGTTGAAACTGGCTGCCCAAAGGCTGCCACTCTTCTATGCTGACAACCAACTCAGCCCTGCCCTAACTGAAAAAATACAGGCCTTGGGGGCTCTCACCAAGTCTGCAACTCACTCTTCCATGATGGGATTCAGTGGCCTAACTGAGGATATGGAGATTCAGCCACACGTGCCTGTGTTTCCTGCCCCACCCCCATTTCCCACAGAAGGTCCACTCCCCTCCCCTGCATCCACTCTGGCCTCCTGCCTACAGTTGACCTTGGGCCCATCTGTGATTGTCTCCATCAGAAGAACAAATAGGTGCTAAGGATAACAGGAGGGAAGAAGGGACTACCCCGGTGGTGGAGTGGCTAAGACTGTGCTACCGATGCAGGGGGCCCAGGTTTGATCCCTGGTTGGGGAACTAGATCCCACCTGAGAGTTCAGATGCCACAACTAAAGATCCCCCAGCCACAACAAAGACCTGAAGCAGCCAAATAAAGAAATAATTATTTTTCTTTAAAAAAAAAAAAAGATGGAAGAAGAAAAAAGAGAAAATAAGAGAGAAAGGAGATCAGAGCCTATTTCTGAAGTGTTTCCTACTTTAGAGACTAGTATACATCACCTAGACCCCGCCTGCCAACGCAGGAGACATAAGAGATGCCGGTTTGATCCCTGAGTCGGGAAGATCCCCTAGAGGAGTGCATGGCAACCCACTCCAGTATTCTTGGCTGGAGAATCCCATGGACAGAGGAGCCTGGCAGGCTGCAGTCCATGGGGTCGCAAAGAGTCAGACTCGACTGAAGCAACTTAGCACGCACGCGTATACATCACCTAGAGCCCCAACAGAACCCTAGGCCCTAGGAGCGCTGGTGAAGAGGGAGATTTTTCAGAATTAAAAACCACATGGCCTGGACCACAGTCTTGCTGCACCATGAGACAGGAATGCTTGCTTTTTATGACTATTTCCATTTTCCCTGAACCTGAGCAATCAGGATTTCAGTGTTTTATGCTCCCGTGGGTGCCCCGACTTCACACACCCTCAACCCCACTCACCAGGCCCTCAATTCCTCCCACTCCTTCTCTCCAGATCACTCCGCTGGCTCTCCTATCTCCATGGTGCTTTATCCTGGGGTATTACAGACCTTCACAATCTCATCCAAAACCCCAGTCAAACTGCTTCCCAGTACGCCAGGCCTCTGCCAGTCTTCCCTAAGCCATGTTTTTAATCAGAAAACACAACTAGAGGTGCCAGGCCCTGCTGGTGGCTGTCAGGCTGGCAGCAAAGCCTGGCAGAGTCAAGCAGCCAGTGGGCAAGGAACTGGGGACTGGCTTGCCCCAGACCAAAGACAGGAAGAGGAAGGACGTGTATGTTTTCTCCTACAAAACTTCAGTTTCTTTTGAAAAGTGAAGATATTGAACTAAATGATCTCTAACTACTCCTCCTCTGTGTTCCCCTAGTAGGCACACACACACTGAAACACATAAAGGGGAAGGGATCCATTTAAATGAATGTGTACTTACATGCATGCAACTGTGTACAGGTGATGCAGGGACCCTGCGGGAACAGATTACAGATGCAAGGCCCTGAGAGCCTATTCTGAGTCCTCAGAAAATATAATAGCTACAACGGTCCCCTCCACCATGCCCACCTGCCACGCTTCCCTTTTTCCCACGCTGAGGGGCCTAGGTTCACACCAGAATCTTCCTGAACAGAGGTCAACTCACTCCACCCCACTCACACCTGTTTAAGGTGACCAGTGCTGACCTCCAGGACAGCATCTCTCACCTGCTCTGCTTCCAGTTGCTTCCGCTTCTGACACCACTTCCTGGCTGGACTGGGCACCAGCCTTTCTTAGGCTTCTTAAGGCTGAGCCTTGCCCTTGAGCTGGTGTATTCTTTTAGCTCAGAGATATATTTGACCATGACCCCCCACAACTAGGACAACCAGAATTTGCAAAGTCTCTCCAAGAATCCACATTTTCATCAAGCCAGGGGTAGCCTCCAGTCTCGGTGCATTCTCAAGGATATTCAAAGTCAAACTCTAACCTTATCCATGATACTGTCCCCAGAGAAAGCTGACATCCAGCAGACCTGATATTTTCATCAGCATCTCCAAGAACAATCTTCACTTTTTCCACTGGAAAATTGCTCCTTGACCCACATTCAGTGTCTTTCTGCTGCGACTGCATTTCATCAAAAATATTTTCTTGACTTCTCAAGAGATTTTTGTTTTTAACTCTCTGGAATTACCCTAGGTAACTGGCCCCAGCCTCTTGCAAAAGCAAAGAACAAGGAACTACTAAACACAGTTAATAAAATCTCAATTAGGTTGTGTTTAACAGGAAGGAAGAATCACTAAAAACCTTTATTCTTGTATCCAACCCCCACTTCCTCCTTAGTATGTCAAAAAAAAAAAAAAAAATTCTAGAGTTGCACAGACATTGTAGTAAAGAACATTGAAAAGATAAAAAACAAAATCACCTACATTCCCATAACCATCACAAAGTTTCTATTTTCATTCTTCTAATCTCTGCCTATCCATGAAAATAAATGCTACCCAGGTGGATATAGCTCTGACACAATCTGTGTAGGTTTGCTTTCATTTTAGGTTATAAACAATTTTTTCCACTATTGCTGCAAAGTCTTCAATTATAACTCTTAATGGTTACAGAATAGTCCATTGATTTGATGAGCTTAACTTATTTCATGCTTTTCTAATATTGGACTTTTAGGCAATTTTCAGATTTTCTCTAAGACAGACAGTGCTGCAACAAATATCATAGTGCATAAAGCTTTACCCCTTTATCAGATTATTTCTTTAAGAGCAATTTCTAGGAGAGAAATCCCTGTATCAAAGCATAAACCTTTCATGGCTCTGAAAATATTTTGTCCTATCCCATTCCAATCAGGCAATATTCTTGTTCCCCGCCATTGGAATTTATGAGCACAGAGGAGGGGAATGTCTGGGCATGAACTTTTAAAACATGAAAAAACTATTTCTTCAAAAAGTAACCAAACATTCATACCCAAGCCCTATAGGAAGAGGAAAATTCCAATCAATTTCCTCAGATTCCTTCCTGTCCTTACTGAGGCCAGATCATGACCCTCCCACATTATACTTCATGGGTCATTCCTATTCTTTCCCTCCAGGATCCAACAGCAAGAAGATAATACCCCCTCCCTCCAGCCATAGGCTGGACAACTCTGCCCAGCACAATGAGGACAGATTTTTTTTCTATGTCTGGGTCTTTTTCTCCTGACTTTTCAGGCTACTGCTGTTTACTTTCTGCTAGCACCAGTAGATTCCTCTCCTTCCTGGTCTAGACCTAGCTTGTCTTTCCAGTTGCCGTGACAACTCCATCATTCCACTGAGCCCCTGATGTCCTAAACATGAAACCACTCTCTTTCTAGTTCCTTTAGTTTATTCAAGTCTCAATGCCTCTATCACTGTTATTTCGTAGTTCTAACACTTGGTGGGGCATGGGGAGGGTGGACAATGACATTTCCAAAGGAAACAGAGGAGGAGACTAAAAGTATTATTCAAACTCTCAATAAAAGCATAAAGCATGAAAGGGCTGAGAGGAATGATAATAAAATGGATTACCCTCCCAAGCCACCAGCCAGGAAAAAGAAATAAGATGCCTTTCTTCAACAAAATCATTAAGTTTGAAGATTTCTGTTTAATAAACGCAAGTTTATGCAGCTGAAGCAACTCCAAGCTAGTGATGCTTGCCAGATGTCCCAGAAGTCCCAGGAACTGGACGGCCTGAGAGAACTAGGCGGAACATCAAGGTGACCTGAATTGAGATTCTCCACAAATATCTACCATCACATCTTAGCTGAGGGACACTCACAAAATCAATAACTTGCTGGTACCGGAGAAAACGTTTGGCACAAGCCAGTGCTTAGGCAGTACTCAGGTTGAGGTAAAAATCAAAGGAGACTGCTAGATGATTCCATATCCCTGACACCCCAGTGCCTACGCTTCAGATCTCTAGACTGCAGCTACTCAGGCTTATTACCAAATTAAAAAAAAAAAAAAAGGTTATATGTCTATTTTTCCTTTTCAGGTCATCCATATTAAACATAATATCATCTTTGATGCGATTTGATGAGAATGTGGATAAAACACACAGAAATTCATGTTCTAGGACTTGGGAGTAGAGTAAAAGATGTAGACAAATTGACAAAAGAAGGCAATTCCCAGTTAACCATTACCACTCCCTCTGGCCCTGGCTCAGTGGTACTGATTCTACCTGAAAAGCAGGAGACCCAGGTTCGATCCCTGGGTCAGGAAGATCCCCTGGAAAAGGGAATGGCAACCCACTCCAGTATTCTTGCCTGGAGAATTCCATGGACTGAGGCGCCTGCCAGGCTAGTCCATGGGGTTACAAAGAGTCAGGCATGACTGAGCAACTAACACTTTCTAGCACTCAGCTAAAAATCTCAACTCACTGAACAAAGATATAAGATCAAGGTCAAATCTCTACCCCCTCAGAGCACAAAGTTCAGTTTACCTGATGTTTCAGAGAAACACTGAACTCTTTAATTGAAGACTGAAGAATTTCCACTGGATCATCAAAAAAGCAAAAGAGTTCCCAAAAAAAATCTATTTCTGCTTTATTGACTATGCCAAAATCTTTGACTGTGTGGATCACAATAAACTATGGAAAATTCTGAAAGAGATGGGAATACCAGACCACCTCACCTGCCTCTTGAGAAATCTATATGCAGGTCAGGAAGCAACAGTTAGAACTGGACATGGAACAACAGACTGATTCCAAATAGGAAAAGAAGTATGTCAAGGCTATATATCATCACCATGCTTATTTAACTTATATGCAGAGTACATCATGAGAAACCCTGGGCTGGATGAAGCACAAGCTGGAATCAAGATTGGTGGGAGAAATATCAATAACCTCAGATATGCAGATGACACCACCCTTATGGCAGAATGTGAAGAACTAAAGAGCCTCTTGATGAAAGTGAAAGAGGAGAGTGAAAAAGTTGGCTTAAAGGTCAACATTCAGAAAACAAAGATCATGGCATCTGGTCCCATCACTTCATGGCAAACAGATGGACAAAGAGAGGGAACAGTGGCTGACTTTATTTTTTTGGGCTCCAAAAACCACTGCAGATGGTGACTGCAGCCATGAAATGAAAAGACGCTTACTCCTTGGAAGGAAAGTTATAACCAACCTAGACGGCATATTAAAAACCAGAGACATTACTTTGCCAACAAAGGTCTGTCTAGTCAAGGCTATGATTTTATTTTTGGTTTTATTTTTGGATGGCATCACCGACTCAATGGACATGGGTTTCAGTAAACTCTGGGAGTTGGTGATGGGCAGGGAGGCCTGGCGTGCTGCAGTCCATGGTGTCTCAAAGAGTTGGACATGACTGAGAGACTGAACTGAACTGAAAGAATTTCCACTTAAAGTCTAGAAACCTGCAGCTCTATTTGAGGAAAATTTCAGCAAGCTGAAAGTCAGTTTGATAGACAAGGGCTTCCCAGTTGTGGTAAAGAACCCACCTGCCAATGCAAGAGACATAAGAGATGCGAGTTTGAACCCTGGGTCGGAAAGATGCCCTGGAGAAGGGAATAGCAACCCGCTCCAGTATTCTTGCCTGGAGAATTCCAGGCACAGAGGAGCCTGGCGGGCTACGGTCCATGGGGTCGCCAAGAGTCAGACACAACTGAGTGCCTAATGCTTTGGAGGGAACAGTGAGGAAGTAAAGAAGAAGGAATGGGGTGGAGGCAGCAGCGTTGTTCCCTACCACGGGCCATGCACTTCACCTTTATCAGCTCACTACAAGGAAGCTGTTATTTTCACCACTAGCAAATAAGGAAGCAAAACAGAAAGGATAAGTAAGTTGTTAAAACCAAGCAAAAATACGTGGCAGAACCACATCTGAACCCGGACGTGCTGTTTCCCCCTCCTCCCAGATCCCCACATAGCTGGATTCACACACCAGAGGTCCACTAAAGTCAACACCTGCGGGAACTGCAGAAATTCTAGAACATAAGCTCCACAGAAGAAGACAAGCCTCAGAAGAGAAAGGACCACACACATGCTCAATAAATGTTAGCTGTCATTGTGGCTCCAGATGTTCATTTACTAAATAAATTTGGATCCTCAATTAGTTTCGCTCCACTGTAATAATAGCTACTATTCATTTTGTGTTTACTCTCCACTGGGCACCATGGTAAGTGCTTGAAATGATTTATTTCATTTCCACAGGATTTCTCCAAAGTAAAATTTATTATTCCCATTTTACAAATGAGGAAATGGAGGCTCAGAAAGAGGAAAAACTCGACGAATGTTAGAAAACCAACATATGACAGAATTAGGTGTCAAACAGACCTGGGCCCCCATGGTCTGGGCTCTTCATCATTCCATTCTCCTGCCTTTCACCGCTCCCTGCACCCCCAACCGCTAATGAAACTCAGTAGCTTTACAGTCCGTAAATTAGAACAGGCGATGTAGATAAAGAGGGGGATGGGGTGAACTTCTTCATATAAAGTGGGTCTCACAAAGCGGTGGCTCAGCGGAAGTTCTCAGAGATGAAAAGGGAACGAAATAAACATTCAAGGCAGGCAGACCAGCTATCACAGCCTGGGATGCACATGTCATTACCGTCCACAGTGCAAACCCGAACTTCTCTGGCCTCCTCCGGTGCACTTCAAAGGCAACATAAGCTCAAGAAGTGTACAGTCCATGTGGTCAGAGATGAACAGGAATTTGTCACATCTGAAGGCAGAAAGCAGGATCATTTGAAAAACATAATGCTCTTATAGAAGTTTTCGGATCCAGGTGGAAAGCGAACCCTTAGTCTCAAAGAAATGAAGTCTTCAGTCGTTGATGACAAATTGAAATTAAAATGGAGTGACCACAGTTCAAGCATATATGACTGGAGTCGGGCAGTAATGAAAGATCTGGTCTCTGACACATCCCTGTACCACTGAGAACCTCAACTCCTTTGAGCTGTACCTGACCCAAGGACACCACCAGCTGTATTTAGAACAACATCCAGTCTCCCCTTGTAACTATGTAACTGTAGGGTCTCCCCTTGTAACTATGCAACCATTTCAGACCCCAACTAATCCTTACTTAACAAGCATCCTTACATCTTCCCAGCTCCAATTATAATTCTTGATTAAAAAAAAAAAATTCATGTAACTAACAGTAACCTTGCAGTCTTTTGCCTTTGTAAGCCTCCTCCATTTTGCAGGGTAGTGGGACACAATTCAAATGCCTCTTGAATCTGTGTCTCCCAGGCTGCAGTCCTAGCAACTCCCCCAAATAAACCCTTTTTTATTTCAATCAGGTGTCCAATTCCTGAAATGTTAGTTAGCAATCCCATCAGCCAGTTTTAAAACAGATGCCCTTAAAGGAGTAAGAAGACCAAGTTCCCAGAACAGCAGCCTAGAAGCAAGAAATACTTCCATTCAAGAAGGCAGGAGACCAGAGCGGGGGACTGGAAGAGAGGGGCCATCTATACCTGCCCCATGGTCTGTATGTCAAATACAAACACCTGTCTCCCCCAAGAGCACCTGAGCCAGTAGAAGAGAAATTTCACAAGCCACACGGCATAGAGTAAATATGTAAAGCTACAGGACACCACACAGGGGTTTGCTAGAATCACTGCAAGCAGCGCACACAGCCAGCCCAGCCACAGCAGAGTCATGACCATCTGATGAGATGAGAAACTGGAAGAACGGAGGAACAGAGGACAGAGCAATGTCACAGAAGTGCGTCTGACAGGTGGTGTCCTGGGGGAACAGGGACAGACCAGAGAACAAAGGAGGAAACTTTATGGCTTCATGCCACGCATGTTCCAACCTCAAGGTCCCATCATCACACCAAAGGATGACATAAACACATGAAGTTCAGTACATGTGTTCTCCTACTTCAAAAGCGAGCTGAGGCATTTGACTGAGATATATAGAGATATATGCTAAAGAAAATGCAGCATGCCAGGACATTTAAATTTATTAGCTGACAAACAAGGTGTTATACCATCTGCTGTTCTGTGCTAAACTTCCTGTAACTAAAGATGCACAAACCCTAGAGAATAAGCATTAGGTAAAATAGATTCATTTCATATAATTGAACATAATTGTGCATGTAATGTTTTAACGTAATATTACTCAACAGCTGTGCAAATAATAGAAGGGTTATTCCCCACAGACCATATGCTGGCGATGAGATATAAAGGCAGCACTCTAACCGACCAGTGAACCCACAGCCTCACTGGGATGACATGATGGCTTGCTTTAGAAAAAAGAGGGGAGCAAGTTAAAAGCAGAAATGGAAGCAGAGCACCAGAGAATTCAAAAGCAAAGGGGTGACATTATCCTCTGACGCCTGGTGCAGAAAAGGACAGGGGCCTTGCATTTGGTCACCCTTAGCTCCTGTCACCCTCTGTTCTTCCCAAGGTTAACTCTGCGTGGCCTCTCTTCCTGCTCCATAACTTTTATGATGCTTTCAATATTCTCCTTTTATAACCACATGCTGACTAACCACAAGGAGACATGTCTCCTCTGGTTTTACATTCTGTTTTACAATAATATGACAAGTGAGCTCTAGAGCCAGAATCTCTAAATCCTTACAAGACTCTAGTTTTTGCCTTCTCAATAAACTTTTTCAGGGATCTTCACGTAAATCATAAATTTTCTCCATTCTATGGGTAGAATTCATTACACCCATTTTAGAGATGAGAAAACTGAGGCTTAGTGTTTCAGTCAACCAACAAGTGTTTACTTAGTATCTAGTATGGGCCAAGTTTGTATAAGTCCTTTGCCTACAGTAGGACAAGCACAAAATGGCAAATCTAAGAATTAAGATGTAATGTTTTGTTCTTTACATTAGTTCTTTTAGTGGTTCACTGCTAAATGACTTTGGACAAGCTGCTTAACATGCCTACGACTCATATTCACCGTTTATAAAAGAGCAAAAAATCAATTAATTGAAATGTATCTACATGTACCCCTTTGATCAGATACAAAAAGCTTTAACTGAGTAAGCTCCAGGAGTTGGTGATGGACAGAGAAGCCTAACGTGCTGCAGTCCATGGGATCGCAAAGAGCCGGACACGCCTGAGTGACTGAACTGAACTGAACTGAACATCTGACCAAAATCAGTCCATAAGCATTAAGTCAATGTAGTCTATCTCAGCCTTTGATTATTCTATTCATTCTATTCCACCCTTTCCTATAAAGCTTGTTACCATTTCTTTTCAAACCTGCTTGGCTATAGTGGCCATTTCAAGTCTGTGGAGTAAGACGAGATATATATATTTTCTGATATATTATGCTAAGAAGTGTCTTACCTGCAGGCTAACTATTGTAAATTGTCTCAACATTCACTATATTATACATGTCACATTGTTTTGCCTATAATATTAAACCTTGGTCTCTTGGAAAACATTATAAAGGAATTTAACTATACATAAATATTAACAGGTGCAATAAAATAAGAACAGCATAACAGTATTTCAGTACTAGAAGTTAAATGTGGTCAAGCCTAAGTCTTTTACCCTTTTCCCTTTTGTAAATGACTTTAAATTCACTTAAGATGATGAAATTATAAAAATGAAAATAAAATACAAAAATATATTTATTACAATATATGAAGGAGAAGAGTTAGTGGCCCAGAGAGCCCCAAAATGACAAAAGTATAACATTCTAGAATTGAAACAAATCATCACAGTTACTCAAATACTGTTCACCACCACAGCATAATGACTTTTTTACTAACACTCAGATAAATATAATAATCTCAAACTATTTAAAGGGTGGGTGAAGGTTATGAGGAAAGAGTCACTGAAGCCAATAAATATCAGACTTGGAGCTGACATTTGGTCTCAAATCCCCTGTGTCTGCAAGAATTTCAGCACAGGTGGTAAGTACTATCACAGTATGTTCAAAATACAGACATCTGCAGATTCAGAACCAAGAGACTGTCAACTTAAATGTATGTTCTTCTCGGGGTGGAGGGTAGTTATTCTCAAGTATAGTGAGAATTATTCAGCTTACCCCCAATTCATTTGAAAAACTAAAGATTAACCCAATCTGTCAAATGGGAGCTCTGGTCATTGAGTTTCTTTTCTACGCACATTCCAAAAGGATCTGTGCAATCTGGAGGAGGGGTTTTGGTTAAAATATAATTAAATTTAAAAGATTTTGTAATCTCTGTTCTTCTGTTTTCATGAATTCAAGAAGTGGAGATGGGGTTACATCTTTGTAGTGATTCTACAATTATCTGAAAACCATGAAAATCCAGACAGAATGTAATCCTTCCAAGGTAGTCTTCATTTTTATATACACTTGGAAACAAATTTTGTGTTGTTGTTGTTGTTTGGTCCCTAAATCGTGTCTGACTCTTTGTGACCCCATGGATTGTAGCCGGCCAGGCTCCTCTGTCCATGGGACTTTCCAGACAAGAACACTGGAGTGAGCTATCATTTCCTTCTCCAAGGGATCTTCCCAATCCAGGGATCAAACACATGTCTCCAGCATCAGTAGGAGGATTCTTTACTTCTGAGCCACCAGGGAAGCCCTGAAAACAAATATGCTGACTTAAAAAGTAAAATCTCAGAACTATCAAGCAATGAAAAGACACAGAGAAATCCTAAATCCATATTACTAAGTAAAAGAAGCCAATCTGAAAAGACTTCACACTGTCTGATTCCAAATATATTACTTTCTAGAAAGGTAAAAAATACAGAAACAGTTAAAATGTCAGTATTTGCCAAGAAGGAAAGAAGGAGGAATAGGCAGAGGACAGAGGGTTTTTAGGGCAGTGAAATTATTATGTTTAATGCTACAGTGGTGGATACATGTCAATAAACATGTGTCAAAACTCACAGAATGTACACTAAGAGTCAAAAATCATCATTTGTAACAAATGTACCACCATGTACAGCACGTTCACAGTGGGGGAAGCTGTACACGTGTGGGAGCAAGGAATACATGAAAATTCTATACTTTCTGCTCAATTTTGCTTTGAAAATGAAAAATTCTCTGAAAAAATAAAATTTATTTTAAAAAGACCAAAAAAAGATTTCAACCCCATTGTCTCATCAGTTTCAGGGGACTCTATCTCAGAAACAATCAGCAAAGCCTGTCAACTTTCAGAAATGCCCAAAGTCTGACCACATCCATCCACCTCCAACACTATTACACTGGCCCAAGTTACAGAAATGAGTAGATGTAAGAGGGTCTTCATGGCTCTCCCATTTCCATCACCACTTCCTGCAATTCACTCTTCATAGAGCTCTAGAACCATCGCAGTTACATCATACTTTTGGAGGAAGCTGCCCACCCATGACCCTCCTTGTCTTCACTCTACTCCCGAGTTGATTAGACCTTTGATCCAGGCAGGGTCACCGAGATTCTGTATCCTGGAATCTCCATGAGGATTCACAGCACCAAGTCATTCTTTGTTGACCACTTTGCAAAGAGAAGATGCAGTAAATCTCAGAGAGAAATGGAGACAAAAGTCTGTGCCAAGAAAGAGAAGAAGAGATAGGAACAGACTGACAAGAGAATTAATTAGCACCTCGGTTCCTGATGCCTTGCCAGCTGCTAATTGCAGGCACTTATTGGGGCCCATAGTTCCACTAAAAAAATTAAAAAAAAAAAAAAGAAAAGAAAAGAAAAACCCTCTGTATCCTTACAACAAATTCTCAAGACTTAGCAACAGTGACGTCAAACCTACCACTGGAGATGCAGGGCCAAGGGCCTTCCTTAGATTTCACCAGCTCCCATAAATGAGAAAGACTGAATCCCTTTAGTGAATGATTTATTCCATGTCACTTACAGCTACTCTGCTTCCCTGATAAGACACTAACTGATACATAAAGAGCCTGCAATTAAACTATGTTTCCTGCAATGACTAGCTGAGTGACCTCAAGAAAGTCACTTTCTAGCTTCAGTTCAGTCATCTGTAAAATGGGGATGATAATTCCCTCCTTATGGGCCTCTTCAGAGTACTGAAGGAGTCTACTCTGCTTAGGCGCTCAGTCGTGTCCAACTGCAACCCCATGGACCGTGGCCCACCAGGCTCCTCTGTCCATGGAATTCTCCAGGCAAGAATATTGGAGTGGGTTACCATGCCCTCCTCCAGGGGATCTTCCCAACCCAGAGATCAAAAACAGGTCTCCCACATTGTAGGAGGATTCTTTACCGTCTGAGCCACCTGGGAAGTCCATTTGCTTATGATGTAATATCAAATAGAGGCAACAGATTATTGACGGATTAGTTATATGCAAAATGATTAGCTTATAACCTTATAAATACCTTTATCCTCATCATCACTATTATTATTCAAACGAGCCTATATGATAGGCTTCCCTCATGGCTTAGACGGTAAAGAATCTGCCTGAAATGCAGGAGAACCAGGTTCCATGTCCAGGTCGGGAAGATCCCCTGGAGGAAGGCATGGTAACCCACTCCAATATTGTTGCCTAGACAATCCCACGGACAAATGAGCCTGGCGAACTACAGTCCATGGGGCCACAAAGAGTCAGACACAACGGAGCAACTAACACTTTTCACTTTCACTATGTATTACAAGCTGAACTTATTAACTGCCGGTATGTTCTTCTGGTGAACATATTAGAGAACAGAATTTAAGAGCTATTGTTTTTGCTCTATCCTAATTCAGAGCCAGCTCAAGAAGTGATACAACCTTCTAACACAGTACCTTTTTTTTTTTTTACCTAATAGTGATTATGCTATACATAATTATCCCCAGCCTGCTTTTAATTTATTTTTGCTTATTCTTCTTATTTTTCTCTTCCTGGCATAGCACCGTGGCATCTGAACCAAAGGAGGCCATTACAATAAAAACAGAAAGTGCTGATAAGACACTCTTGGGTCTAAGGCAACAGCAGCTTTAGGCTGTGTTTAGAGGGTTCAGCCAGAGGGCAATGCTCAGCCCAGGAAATGTGCTAATGGGTGGTCGGGACCCACTGTCAGTGCCAGATGGCCCAGGGGTCTTAGCCTCCACCTCTAAGGGAGTCAACAACACGTCCCAGGTTGCCCCTGCCAGCCTGGCCGTGTTTGTGTATTCCCTTCTGGAAGAAAGTGTAACTCTGGCACGGCTGCAACTCCACTGAGGATGTCCTCTATTTTCAAACTGATAAATTTCACTTCCCCAACCTGACAAAAGGTTCTGTGGTGGATGATACATGGACGCAGGCCGATTCCACAGGAACCTTCAGAGAGACGAGTCTGTCTGCTCTTATTAGAGTTGATGGCTAGGCAAGACATATGCTGCTGATCTATAAAAGCTGTGAGGACAAGAAAGTTTTAAATTGGGTTAAGGTGACTTAAGGCAGAATTTGAGAAGCCAACTGCTTCAGAAATGAAATTGGGCTGACATTTCCTCCAAAGTCCCCTTCAGGGACAGCAGGGTGGCAGGTGCTCGAACCACAGAGACACACTAGAGTGTCATATCTGAAGACCATGCAGCAAAAAGAATCCAATGTAAAGAGAAGGGTCGGGAACACAGAGTGAGAAGGATGAGCAGAAACTGAAGGCTGACTTCCCTAAGAGAAAGGGAGCCTAAAGGGGACATGACAGTCACCCCGGCCTTGGTCAAGCCCCCAAGCCACTGCAGACACAACTCGACGGAGGCGCATAACTCACGGATGCTATGAAGACAGGCAGAAAGAAAACAGGGCTTATTTACATCACGTAACAAACACATACGGAAATCTTAGTACAAGTCAGCCTTGTTGGGACCAACAAGATTAATGCTTCCACGTATAACTGTGTCTCAGAGGGATCAAAATTAAGATCAAAGATCTGTTCAAGGAGAGAATGCTGAATCTTCTGGCAAGAAAGAAGTTGAGATTCTAGAATTTTGTGCCAGGTAACATAAAAGGGATAATTTAGATCTGAAATCACAGAGGGAAAGTTTAATAAATATACCATTTCTATAAGAACTTAGTCGGGCCCTCATCATCATTACTATACAAATAATCTATATCATAAATCTACTATGCATTATAAGTTGAAGCTATTCATAAGAAGTTTTAGCTGTTGGTATCAGGTGGCACTAACAGTCAAGAACCTGCCTGCCAGTGCAAGAGAAAAAAGAGACACAGGTTCAATCCCTGGGTCGGGAAGATCCCCTGGAGAAGGAAATGGCAATCCACTCCAGTATTCTTGGCTGGAAATTCCCATGGACGGAGCAGCCGCAGGCTAATTGCATGGGGTCATAAAGAGTCGGACATGACAGAAGAGACAGCACATTCACACACGCTCTTCTGGAAAGAGTAGTAGAAAAAAAAGAATGTAGGTGCTATTGTTTTATCCTAACACAGAGTCAGCCATATCCTGGAAAGAGGTGAGACGAGATCCCAACACAGCATCTTTTTGACACTTGGAAAGTGTCATGACTGATTTAAGGGAGGCTTGTATCTCTGAGGATTTCTAATGCTAGGGGATACTTTAGTAGAAGTCTGTTCCTAGCTACCTTTTCTGCTAGTTCACATCAGCCATCACAGTGGTGACTGAGCTCTCTCTGAACCTCAATAACAGGGCGTGTCCAAGAGCAGTCAGCTCTTTGTGGTCTCCTTAACCTGCCTCCAATGAGCCATGTATCCCAGGATCAACTGTGTGACCTTGAACCCACTAAGATTAGCATGGTTTCAGAATGCTTTCAGAAAGTAATACTTTGGTATTATGAGCACACATCGAATGGAAGCAGCACTGCAGCAAGATAAAGAGCTAAAGCATTTCTCCATCCTTATGACAAAACGTCTAAAGCTAAGTAAAGAGATCTTCTCCCACCTCCTTGGTATGATCTTGAAGGGGATTCATTTCCCTGCAAGGCTTTTCTCCTAAACGTCAAGTCTCTTTTTAAAAAGTAAAGTTTTAAAGCTATTACTCCAATGAAAATTAATTTTAAAAAATTAAGTTTCTGTTTTCATAGTTAAAATATGATCATTGTTGGAATTTTTTAAAAAATGGTTTCTCCATCCTAAAGCAATCATTATAATGCATTTCTGTATTTCTCAGGAGTATGTTACTACATACTCTGTTGTATGTATTTACCACAGTCATTGCTTCTCATGTGTATTTTTAGATCTGGTTTTCTCTCACTTAAGAATGGATCAGAAGTGATTGACTCTGTCTACCTAACCTTCATTTGGATCATTTTTTCAAGTCCTGCATAATGTTCTATTGCTGCTGTCTATTTAGATAACTCCTAAAAAGTCACTACAAAGAGGGTTTTCTCTCCCTCTCCTTCACTTTCCTCTCTCTTAACAACTCACGTTATTCTGTAGAGAAAGCAACCACTGTTGTGAGCATCTGGGACAGACTCACTGAAGCTTGGGCTCAAGACTGATGAGCTCTGTGATTTAAAAACACCAAATCTTTCCAACCTTTCATGATGTTGAGGGAATATACATGGGTAAAGTGAAGTTGCTCAGTCACACCTAACTCTTCGTGACCCCATGGACTGTAGCCTGCCAGGCTTCCCTGTCCATGGGATTTTTCAGGCAAGAATACTGGACTGGGTTGCCATTTCCTTCTACAGAAACATGGATAACTCCAACATTAAATGTTTCCTTTAGCCCAAGTGGCACATTGAGGTGACAGATGTCATTTACACTCTAAAGTTGGTGACATACATACCTTGTTGGGGCACAGAGAGAATTTCCTTTATGAAGTTTATCATTATTACCTTAAGACAGATGCAATCTTTCTCTCCCTAATGTTTTAACCGTACTTTTATTTTTAGCCATCAAACATTCATCTTATTCCACCTACTCCTTCTATTATTTATATAGATGCTTCCTCCTAGATAATAATAACCTTCAGTAGAGTCATTCATTCATCCATAGAAGTATGGGGAGGTATTATACTGACTTTATGTGTAAGACATGGTGTCTGGTTGGAGTAAATGACCAATAAATTTTTAAATAAACTGTCGATAAACAAATGCTCATTGTTCACTGGGTGTCTACTACATACGAGGTAGTTGGAGAGGTACTAGAATTGTATCACATTTTATTCTTTCTCAAGGAAAATAATAGACTTAGTTCTTGCCAAATGCAAGATAACAGATGTGAGCTTAAAAATCCAGCAGATCTTCTTAGTGCAATTTAAAAAAAAAAAAAAAAACACTTACTTCAAAGCTTTCTCTAACTTGGTATCCACATCTAATAGAGCCAATAAATTAAGCCCTGATGGTAAAATATCTTGAGCAAAATTCAGACTGGGGAGGTACTATTAAACAGAGAGCCATAAAGTAAGTGTAAACCTGTTTATGAACTACCTTGGAAGTAATTTCAGGATAGGAGAGAAAGAACTGATTACCAGGAACAGTAGCTGCCAAGATCTTTTACTCCAGTTCCTTATAAATGGGAGTCACCTTAGCAATCTTCAGCAGCCTCCCACTAAGAAGAAAAGTAACTTGTATTTAAAGTTTCATAATATCTACTTAAAGGTGACCTGACATGGAATTTGTCTTTTTTTTTTTAACATCTAACTTCTCAACTGTGACACAGGGAATTCAACCAGTTAATCTTAAACTGTCTTACAGACTGTACCAATAAATGGTCTTTCAGGTCTCAAGGCCAGATCCAGTTAAAATCCCATTGCCTCTGTCCTTGACTATCAAGAAGGTTTCAGTTCAGTTCAGTTGCTCAGTCGTGTCCGACTCTTTGCGACCCCATGAACCGCAGCACGCCAGGCCTCCCTGTCCATCACCAACTCCCGGAGTTCACTCAAACCCAAGAAGGTTTAGAGGGTATCTAAGACACACCCCAAGCCCTATGGATTTAGTTACCCATTTCAGAGTTAAGACGAAGATCTCAGTCACATATAAGCCAATGCAGTGGGTCTGATGGCTAATAAATAGTTGTGAAGTTCCTCACAATGGCAATAGGATAGTGGCCCTCTACTATGGAGAGGACTTCTCCATGGGGCGAACTCCTGGCCAAAGTGAGTATCAGCAGCCCCTTCTCAATTTCTTCAACTATAAAAAGGGAGGAGGATGCAGTTTTCTGGTGTAATCCACAGCCACCCTTTTCAAAGTCTCTCCAGGTGGAAAAAATATTCTCCAACATTCAGACAGTTTACAGCCAAAAGCTAATTATTCTGTTTCCTCCAGATTCAACAAGATATACTATTCAATTAGACACCTTATTGATTGTGTTTTCTTCTTGCTTGTAATCATGGAAGAAAAATCGAAATACTTTTATGGGAAATTACATAAGATAAACACACTGTGATCATGCCCATGATACACAGCGAAACACTGGGACTCCATTATCTAGTCAAACTTCTGTGTTAAAGCACACACAAGGGCCGTTTTCTGAAGAAGATTCTAGTCCTGATCATAGATGCTCTGAGGCCAGCTTTTAAACCTATGGGATGTGAGCACCCATTCAAGTGCAAATCTTAAGATTCCTGTTTTAGAGGGGAGGAGTTTTTATTTTCTACAGGATTTTTATTCTGTCTGCTGCACCATGCACTGTCCAAGCGTGGGAATCTGCCCTCCATAGTGGTCACCATAACCCAGGGGCTTAGTAGTTCTGATGACCCTGAACCATGCTCTCCCATTCATCCCCAAATCTCAGCTACCCAAATTCAAGTATGTAAAGATGCTAAAATATATTCATGTATCCACTGCTCCAAATACTCCAAAATTTGTCCAAAAGTCAATCGTTCTTTCTCTTATTAAAATGCAATTCAGAGTTGTTCCCTAATAAATAAAAGATGGGAAAGGAAGATTGAATGGAACCTGTCACTACTAATTATGCACATCCGGTGACTTTAACCTCCAGAGATCACTCCAGGCTATTCTGGCATTACAAAAAGCCCTATTAACAGGAATGGCCTAGTGGGTAAGCAGTAAAAATGGAAACGTGCACTTCAGAATGTTCTCTCACACCATGGTTAGATTTTACGGCAGCATAACTTCCTGTTTATGTGACTTCTCTGAGTCTCACATTCTCCATCTGTAAAAGGCATATAATAAAACTTTCCTCACTGGTTTCTGATGAGAATTAGAATACTGAGCCACAAGTACAACAGTTCTTACCTTTGTACTATATCTGGTGGTTTAGTTGCTAAGCCGGGTCCAATTCTTGGGACCCCATGGACTACAGCCTGCCAGGCTCCTCTGTCCATGGAATTTCCCAGGCAAGAATACTGGAGTGTGTTGCCATTTCCTTCTCCAGGGGATCTTCCCAACCCAGGAATCAAACCCAGGTCTCCTGCACTGCAGGCAGATTCTTTACTGACTGTACTATATCTAAGCCTGCTCTAATCACTAACCTCTAGATTATCTGTAATCAAAACACACTAATTTACTTATCAAATTTTTCAACTATAAATTAATTTGTTTGTATACTTCTTTATTACCTACTGTCAATTAGATTTTAAGCTCTGGTAGGGCATGCACCACGTCCATTTCATTAACCACTACATACCCAGTGGAGGAGGAGGAGAAGCCGGTAAAAGAGGATGAGATCGTTAGATGGTATCATCGACTCAATGGATATGAGTTTGAGCAAACTGGGAGACAGTGAAAAACAGGGAAGCCTGGTGTGCTGCAGTCCACGGGATGGCAAAGAATCAGACGTGACTGAGCGACTAAATAACAACAGACCTAGTGGCTATAGGGTCCTCAATGATATTTAAATGACTGAACAATTGAATAAAAGAATAAATAAACAAGTGAATGAGTTAGGGTATTAGCATTTAACAGAAGCATTAAATAATTATAATTGCTTTAATTATTTTAGCACTACAAAATTATGACACTTTGAATACTGTGAAAATTCTAGTGGTTTTGTTACTTGCTAAAATATCAGGCAGATCATTTGGAACATCATAATCAAATTCACCCAGGTAATTGCTATGCATTTCAGAATTCTTCAGACTATCTTAAAACTATTCATATCTTCTGTATTAATACCACTTATATATTAAAAAAAAAAAACATGTTTACAAGACTTAGTTAAGTGATAAAATCAAATAAAAAATCATATAAGATAATTCACTGGTTTCTTATGGTGCTTATGTTGGCTCAGATGTTTATGGTGGCTCAGATGGTAAAGGATCTGCCTGCAATGTGGGAGACCCCAGTTCAATCCCCTAGTGGGGAAGATCCCCTGGAGAAGGAACTGGCAACCCACTACAGTCTTCTTGCCTGGAGAATCCCATGGACAGAGAAGCCTGGTGGGTTATGGTCACAAAGAGTTGGACACAACTGAGCAACTAACACACACATATACTGTACAGATATTCTAGTTATATTCAAAACATCACATGCCTACCATAAAATATTTACAGGGCTTATCTCCATCTCATCTTTGAGGCTTTTTCCTATTTTATTTATCTTCACTGACTTTTCTCCTATAACTACCAAGGATTACTCATATATTTAAATTTCAAAAATCCTAAATAAGAAGCATATATTAATTTAATTTTAAAATTGTTCAAAGGAACACATTTTAGCATGCATTTTTTTAATTTTTATTTTTTATTAGGGTATAGTTGCTTTCCTGGTGTATGTGCATGCATGCCCAGTTGCTAACTCATGTCCAACTCTTTTGCGACCCCATGGACTGTAGCCTGCTAGGCTCCTCTGTCCACGGGATTTCCCCAGCAAAAATACAGGAGCAGCCTGCCATTCCTTCTCCAGGGGATCTCCCCAACCCAGGTATCAAACCCACCTCTCGACATTGGTGGGTGGATATGGCACAGTGGTAAACAATCCACCTGCTAATGCAGGAGATGTGGGTTTGATCCCTTGGTCATGAAGATCCCCTGGAGGAGGGCATGGTAACCCACGTCAGTATTCTTGCCTGTGAAATCCCACAGACAGAGGAGCCTGGTGGGCTACAGTCCATGGGATTGCAAAAGAATAGGACACAACTTAGTGACTAAGCAATAACATAGTTGTTTTACAATGCTATGTTAGTTTCCGCTATACAGTGAAGTGAATCAGCCATATATATACATACATCCCCTCCCTCTTGGATCTCCCTCCCACTCTCCACCCCACCCCTTTAGGTCATCACAGAGCACCAAGCTGAGTTCCCTGCTTTATAGCAGGTTCCCACTAGCTACCTATTTTACACTATAATTGGGAGATGCTGCTGCTGCTGCTAAGTCACGTCAGTCGTGACTCTATGCGACTCCATAGACAGCAACCCACCAGGCTCCTCTGTCCCTGGGATTGTCCAGGCAAGAAGACTGGAGTGGGCAATTGGGAGATGAGCATGCATTTAAAATTAATAAAATACTCCTTTGTAAGTGCTCCTCTGTCTTTCCCTTAATTTATTTGGAAAATAAGGTTAAAACAACCAAAACAGAAACTCATTTACTGTTTCCTCCACCCTGTGCTCAGTATACTTCTTAGAAAGCAAAAACCACTTCAAAATATTACATTTTTATAAAGACGCTGGCTATATGTGAAAAGAGTCTATTCACTTAGAGCTCAAGAGTATAAGACAGTCTGTGCAACTTTGTTTTACGTAGCCCCTCAAGTCACTGGTAGTCAGCTGGGCCGGGGGAGACCGTAGGCATTTTATCTGAATCACCTGGGGCAAACTTCACTCCACACTTGTGTCTGAAGTCCTGTTCCCACCTATTATTCTTCTCAAATGTACTGGTATTTGAACATAAAAGTCTTCCTAGAAACCTGCTTAGCACACTGGCTAGGGAGAATCATACAGTAGCAAGAGGAATATTGACGGGTATCCTTTTATTGAGTATTTACCATGTGCCACAGAAAATGGATTAACTCATTTAATCCTCAAAAAAAAAAAGAAAAAACTGTTTGGCAGATACAATTGTCATCTCCATTTACAGATGAGGGAAACTGAGGCCCAGAAGACATGACCTTGGCCAAGGTTACACAATTAGTAAGTGGTGGAGTCAGAATTGGGCTTTCCAGGTGGTGCTAGTGGTAAAGAACTTCCTGCCAACGCAGGAGACGAAAGCAATGCTGGTTCGATCGCTGAGTGGGGAAGATCTCCTGAAGGAGGGCATGGCAACCCACCCCAGTATTCCTGCCTAGAAAACCCCATGGACAGAGGAGCCTGGCAGGCTACAGTCCATATGGTTGGAAAGGGTCAGACATGACCGAAGCGACTTAGCACGCACACACACAGAGTCAGGATTAGAATACGGGGGTTGAGTCCATAACACACACCCTTTACTAACACTCTCTGCTGCCTCCCAACTTTACTGAAACCAGCTTCACTGAAAATGCAAAGTACCTATGACATATTTCCCAAGTTTCTGTATACCACTAAAGATTTCTCTTTTGCTTGGAAATGAGTACATTAGATACAGTCAGTATAGTTATTTCAACTGGATGACATCATGAAATCCTAACACGTGACTGTTTCCCCCCAGATTTTCCCCTTTCTCTTTCATATTGGTGACAATTCTACTTCCTCACTTCAGGAAGATAAAGGGTGTGAGTTTCTCAAAGATTCCCAAACAACCCTTCAAAGAGTTGCAGAAAAAACACCAGTACTGTGTTATATTTAAATTCAGATAAATGGCAAACCCATTTTTACTATCAGTATATCCCATGCAAAATCTGAAACATATTTATATTTTAAATTATTCATAGTTTATCTGAAGTTCAAATTTAGCTGGGTATCCTTTTAATTGCTAAACCTGTCAACCCTCTCCTTGGGAAAACTCGGATAGTTTATGGAGGAAATAAAAGGTAAGAAAATTCACACAACAGGCAGAGTATCTTAGAAAAAGCGGGAGGGAGAGGGTCTAGGCAGGTGAATTTGAGGTTCTTCCTTCATCACAAAAGAATTCGGAGATGAAATGATCAGTAAGAAGTGGATTTCTTTAGAGAGAAACACAGACAGAACATGGGCCATCTCAGAAGGTGAAAGAGAGAGCCTCAAAATGTGGCATGGTAGGAGTATGGGCTGGGTAATTTATTTGACTAATGAGAGGGAGGATCATTTCTATTATTTTAGGGAAGGGGCAAAGATTTCCAGGAATTGGGCCCACATTTTGGTCTCAGACAGCTGCCTTGGAACTGATAAGGCACTAGTGGTTGTATCACTTAGCACGCTACTGTATCACAATGAGTGTGCGATGAGGCTCAGCGTCTACTGGAAGTCAACTCTTCCACCATCTTGGACCGAGTGGTTCTAACCAGTTTCTGCCACATCCTAGACCATGTCAGTCTTTTAAAGGCTGCGCCCTGTCCCCTTCTCTCCCGTTTAAAAAGCATATGCAGCCTGGCAAAAGACTCCAGGGTCCAAGGGTAGCAAGGAAAGAGCGGGGGCTGCCAGCCCTGTGGGCAATGAGGACAGATGACCCTTGACCAACTGTTTCCTACTCTCCAGTTGATGTCGGAGCTATGTTACAACTCCAAGTTATAAAACTAAGATACAACCTAAAAGCCCAATGCAGAAGGTTGGCCCAAAATGCAGGCACCGTGGATAAAGAGGAAAGCTATTAAACTGGGAAAATGCGGATATCCACCAGTGTTTACTGAAGAAAATTAAAACTAATCTTTAACTTACAAGGACTAAGATAGCTTAATAGACCCTCTTCAGGCTTGACCGCCCTAGAACCTGAAGCAGAACTACGTCTGCAGGTTTTATACGATCAGCCTCTGAGCAATGAGTCTGAAATGCTCGGTGTCCTGTGCTCTGCTGTACTACAGACCAGAGATCCTGAGATGAGAAACACACAACGCTCGCGTTTTAGGTAATCACCACCCGACATGTGAAAGCAACAGGCCCAGAAGCAATCTCGACTCTAGAGTCTCCCATATGCAATCAGAGTCATCAGGAGAGGGTAGGACTGACTCTCTAGAAAATGGCAGGGAACACTTGAGAAAGGAAATTGCTCCAAAGAAAGATCTTTACAGAACCACTGGTATTTGCCAAGAGGACACTATTGAGAAGGATGGTCCCTGTGAGATATGTTTGGTGTTTCTGGAACACACATTGGCTAGAAGGAGAAAGAAAGTACAGTAGACTGAAGACAGATTTTAACAGCCCTATGACACACAAGTGCTTCCCAAACTTTATTACATGCACCAGTTCTCCAGGGGTCTTGTTAAAATGCAGGTTCTGGTTGATGTGGTATGAAATAGAGCCTTGGGGAGTCTGCATTTCTAACTAACTGTCAAATGAGGCAAACGTGGCTAGTCAAGGCGCAAATAATTAAGGCTGGGTGCCACACTTTGGGCTTCCCTGGTGGCTCAGTGGTAAAGAATTCACCTGCAATGCAGGAGACTTAGGACATGACTAACTTTACACGGGTTCAATCCCTGGATGGGGAAGACCCCCTGAAGGAGGAAATGGCAACCCATTCCATTATTCTTGCCTGGAGAATCCCATGGACATAGGAGCCTGGCGGGCTACAGTCCACAGGGTCATATGCCCACCACACTTTAGGTGTTAAACCTTTTCCTGCAGACAGTCGGGAGCCACCCGGTGGCTTCTCTAGCCTGAGAGTGACTAGAATTCAAAAAAGCTACAAGCAGGTATAAGACTCTCCCTATGGTCCAGGTAAGATATAGCCAAACTGAAGACGCTAAACATAAAGAGAAGAAGATGAGTTGAGTCATTTGCAAAGGTAAATAACCAATATTTTATAATAACCTTATATGGAGTATAAGCTATTTATATAAAAATATCACATATTACACTGTACACCTAAAACTAATAAAACAGTTAACTCATCTTGACTTCAAAATTTTTTAAAAGGTAAAATTGACAAGCTGGTATTCAGTGGAAGCATGGATAAGGGAAACGGGTGATGGTAGTTAATTTTTTTCACAATATGATATGATTGAGGTGTGAAATCTCATTTAACATTTAGGATGTCCTGTGCATGCATGCATGCTAAATCACTTCAGTTGTGTCCAAATCTTTGGGACCCCATAGACTGTAAACTGCCAGGCTCCTCTGTCCATGGGATGCTCCAGGCAAGAATACTGGAGTGGGTTGCCATTTCCTTTTCCGGGGGATCTTCCTGACTCAGGGATGGAACCCGCATCTCTTATGTCTCCTACACTGGCAGGCACGTTCTTTATCACTAGCACCACCTGGGAAGTCCTTAGGATATCTTACTATAATCAAATGTGACACCCTTTTAACCATAAGATATGACTTTAAACAAGGAGTTGGGTTTTAAATGCAGTATTTGGAGGGTTCCGTCCCCTCACTTTTAGGTCACTTCTGATACAGATCCAGTCTTTCTAGATAGACTGTAAAACTCGTCTCCAGCAGGGATGGGCTTCACTGTGTCCCCAGCCCTGGGCATGTGCCTGGTGCACAAGGCTTCCTTTCTGATCATGGTTCTATGAATCTGCAGACATGCCATTCCTGACCAGACACTGCTTCACAAACTTGAAAGCTTGAGAAGATTCCAAAGCATCAGTCCCCAGGGAGTTTCCTAATTTATTTTCCCCCTTCTCACTTTCAAAAATCTGAACTGGTAAGACATTTCCATGCCAATCCTGAAACTGAGAGCTCAAGCATTTCTCAAGTTCCGGAATAACATCCTGAGGTACCGATCCCAGCGGTCCTCCTTAATGACTGATTAGAGTTCTTTTCTTTACCTCCTACAGCTGATTACTTGTTGTGATACCACAGACTGTTTAGAGGCTTGACTTAGCACCTGTGCTAATTGCTTTATCCTGTTAGAATCTGATTTTCAGTGTGTTGAAATGTTAACTTAAGCCAGTGGTTCTCAGGCCTGACTTCACATGAGAATCACCAAAGATCCTTTTTAAATGCTCAGGCTCCATCCCCAGGGATTGCAATTTAACTGGACTAAAGTGGGTCCCAGATATCAGAAAGGTTTAAAAAACCTTTCCACGCGAATCTAATGCACAGCCAAGATGAAGAAACACTGATGTAGACAAACTTATGTGGGGATTTTGTTTCCCTTATTCAGCATCTGAAGCTGCCTTCCCATACCACAGTCCATCCAAGAAAAAATACCAATAAATGAAAAATTTGATAGTGTTTGTCCAAGTCTGTCTAAAGCAATCTCACCTATCAAGACCCTTGAGAGTCCCTTGGACTGCAAAGAGATCAAACCAGTCAATCCTAAAGGAAACCAACTCTGAATATTCCTGGGAAGGACTGATGCCGAAGCTCCAATACTTTGGCCACCGGATGTGAAGAGTTGACTCATTGGAAAAGACCCTGAGGCTGGGAAAGATTGAAGGTGGAAGGAAAAGGGACCAAGAAAGGTGAGATGTTGGATGCCATCACCAACTCAATGGACATGAGTCTGAGCAAACTCCAGGAGATACTGAAAGACAGAGAAGCCTGGAATGTTGCAGTCCACGGGGTCTCAGAGAGTCAGACACGACTGAGCGACTGAACACCACCAACACCCATCAGGAACACCAACAGCATAAGGACAGTCTCCAAACCACCAAACCAGATGCTATGAAATCCACACAGAAAGGAACTAAATTAGGAGCTGAGATCTGATGGTTAGAAACAAAACAAAAAACAGGTCTCCTAATTTACTGGTTACACAAGTTATTTTCTGCATCTAGTTTTCTCATCCATCCACATAAATTGTCCCCATGAATTTTTGTTACATAGATTTAATATAATAATATGGTAATGAAACAATTTGTTCTCATGTTTCAACTTCTTTTGAGATTTTTTTACATCATTCCAGGCATGCTATTTTTCTTCTTTGCCACATTCTCGGCATTTGAAAGATTATTTTAACCTGTTAAGCTAAGGCCATTTGCAACTTAATTTTATTTTTCTGAATACCTGTCAAATGTGTAGCATAATAAAAATTATGGCATTGTTCTATACTTTTGTATCTTAATCTCAGGTATAGATTTTTTTTAATGTTTTTTGCAAGGCCTCTACACCAACAAGGAAGTGTTAACCAACAAAACAACCTGATACACCAACATTGGAGCCCAAATGTTATGGGCCACTGAACAGCAAGTAGCAGTGGGCAGGCTGATCATTTGACAAAGCAGCCTGATCTCATGGCTTTATCCCTAAGGAAGCCAGCACGTGGCTAGTGACCCACCTACCGCAGGAATCCAGAGGCTAAATGCCTAAGCCACAGAGGCTGACCACACAGGATAGCTGGGTAGGTATAGCCCAACGTCCAACGGCCCAGGTTCTCAACAGGCCAGGAGGGGTGAGGGACCACAATAATTCCTCAGCAGCAACCACAACCATGTTGTAAAATAACATGGCTTTGTGTTTCCCTGTAAAATCATTAAATCCCATTCTTTGAAAGTTTTGTTTAGTTCAGTCCTTTTATAAAAATATGAGGTGCGCCTGATTTTCATAGCCAAAAGCTCAGATCTGCAAATATTAGAGATTTCTCTTTTTTTAATGTCACTTATTCATACCATGAAATACTTTTTCACAATTTCTCTCTTTTTTTTTTTTCTTTACATTTTTATTTGGCTGCCTCAGGTCTTAGTTCCAGCTCACGGACTCTAGAGCGCGGGCTCAGTAGCTGAGGTGCCTGGGCTTTGAGGAGGCATGTGGAATCTTGGTCCGCAGGCCAGGGATTGAACCCATGTCCCCTGTACTGGAAGGGGGATTTGCAACCACTGGACCACCAGGGAAGTCCTGAGATTTTTCTTTATAACTGAAATAGTTTCTACCACAAACTCTGCATGTTTCCTGCTAGAAAACTGAATCTGGGCACTTCTAAGTAACCTCAACCACTTCAGTAATTTCTTAGTTATATCTGTTTTAGACTCAATCACATTAGGGATTGTCTCCTTTTTTCTTCTCCCTGGGGCTGACTGTAACTCCACTGTTTACACAGTAATGTAATATCTATGAGAGCGTGTCTCTGTGGTCATGCAGTGACATTCGTGATGTACATATAATCCTGTCTGGTTCTTTGTGTTGCCAACCTCCATAGAGGCTTCCACCCAACTGGTCCCAGATTGCATGGTCCCTGTCGCCAATGATAGTTGCATCCCCTTCTCATGACCTTGAGACCTCTCTGGATACCTGGATTTCTCTCTCCACTAAAAGAGACATTTTTATTCCAGAACTGAGGAAGGTTCGCTTGTTACCCCACATCTCCCCAGGGCAACGGGATAATTAGGATCTGTTCTCAAGCTCTCTCTACCTCTCACACCCATGCTGAATGACATGAGAATCTTTGTGAATTCAGTCATCCAGACGGGAAACACAACACTTACTCTACTCAAGGTAGGGCAGGTTATGCTGTAGTAAAAATGCCCAAAAGATCAACAAAATGTCATTCTTCACTCAAAATCCATTATGAGTCCAGAATACTCTCCCTGACAGCTGTCTTTGGCACATTGGCTCAGCCTTCCAGATTACAAACAGAAGAAGTTGGAAAGTCTAGCACCAATAATTGGATGCTTCAACACAGAAGTGACCCATGTCATTTCTAGGAACAATGTATTGGCCAACGCAAGTCACAAGGTCATGTCTAGCTACAAGGCAGAGAGGAAATTTTTGTCATTTAATTGCTAAGTCATGTCCAACTCTTTTGCAACCCCATGGACTGTAGCCCACCAAGGCTCCTCTCTCCATGGGATTTCCCAGGCAAGAATACTGGAAAGGGTTGCCACTTCCTTCTCCAGGGTATCTTCCCAACCCAGGGATCAAACTCGCATCTCTTGCAATTCCTGCATTGGCAGGCAGACTCTTTGCTACTGAGCCATCTGGGAAGCCCTAGAGGAGAAATGCAATGTCCCACATGCCTAGAAGAACAGTGGGCCCAAACCTTGGTGCAGTGTAGCAGTGTTTCCTGCAGTCCTGGTTCCCTTACACTTACTTGGTGTTTTATAGTCTCTTTGCCCACTATTTAGCTCGTGAAGAGGGACTTGGCTCAAACAGGGGGTTCAGCCCTAAAATTAATGTCTATATCTCTTTATGAGCTTCCAACCTTCTTCCTTCAGTTAGGAGTTTCTTTATCGAGCGAAGGAGTGAGGACAGGAAGGAGAGATTAAGGGAAACTATAGAAAGATGTTTTAAGACTTGTAACTTTAACAGTCAGAAATTTGACATTTGAAAAGAGGGGAAATAGGAGTAAAAATACATTCAATTTCAGACTAAGAAGCTCCACACAAAACTCTTAAAAGTGACACATTCTGAACAGCCTAATGTGTATGAGCTTCTGCTTCAGCAAATCACAATGCCAAAGTCACTTCTCCTTAACTAATGAAGGTGGTTCAAGAGATGGGTTACCTGCCCCCCCACCCCAGAGAAGGCTCTTCAGGCTGAAGAACCTGTGCATTTAAAAATATATTTAATAGCATTTTAGTCATGACTTCCCTAGACCTCTATTATTTATGAAACTTCAGTTTTACCTCGTGTGCCAAGTCGCTGCAGTAGTATCTGACTCTCTCTGACCCCATGAACTGTAGCTCACCAGGCTCCTCTGTCCATGGATTCTCCAGGCAAGAATACTAGAGTGGGTTGCAAGCCCTCCTTCACCTAGGGATCAAACCCATGTCTCTTTAAGTCTATGTGCATTGGCAGGCAGGTTCTTTGCCACTAGTGATACCTGGGAAGCCCTAAGTTTTGCCTATAATGATACATTTCAGGATCACAAGCTCTGAGACTAGGCAGGGTTTAAAGTCAGGTGGTTATGACAACTACTGTATCCATGTTCTACTGCTACAATTAAAATGTGCAGCAGCCACAAAACTTCAGGGCCATAAAACAATAAATGTTTTGCTCACATTCTCGAGGGCCAGCTGGGCATCGCTCGAGTGATCTCAGCAGAGAGAGTTTACGTATCTGGGGTCAGCTGGTTATTGTCTGATATGGGTTGGCCTCAACTGGGGTGACTGAAACATTCCACTCTAGCCCACATGTCACCCCCTCTCCTCCTAGGATCTGCAGGCTAACCTGGGCATGTTCACACGGCATTAGCAGCATAGTCATCAACACAGTTTTCAAGGCTCTGCGTCCATCATATCTGCTCATATTCTACAGGCCAAAGCAAGTCACAAGACTACACCTGGAGTCAGAGCAAAGGATGGACGTAAGGAGACATGAAAGATCAAAGTCAAGGCGCGCTATGTACCACGTCTAGGATTCTGTCTATCGAGCATGCCTGGGCAGGGCTGAAGAACTCACTGGCCTGGGCACTAGAAAAATGATGAATGAACTTAAAATGGGGGCCAGGTCAGAAAGAGAAAAACAAATATTGTATGTCAAGGCCTACACGTGGAATCCAGAAAAAACTGGTATAGATGATTTTATCTACAAAGCAGAAACAGAGACACAGATCTAAGAACACACATATGGATACCAGGGGGGGAAAGGGGAGATGAATTGGGAGAAAGGGATTGACATATATACGGTATTGATACTATGTATAAAATCGAGGGGTAAGGAGAATCTGCTGTAGGGCACAGCGAACTCTATACTCAGTGCTCTGCGGAACCTAAATGGGAAAGAAATTCAAAAAGGAGGGTGTATGTGTGGAGGTATAGCTGATTCACTTTGCTGCACAGTAAAAGCTAACACAACACTGTAAAGCAATTATACTCCAGTAAGAGTTTTTTCTTTTTAAACAAAAATAAAGATTAGTTAACTGAGAAAGAAAGTGAGGGCAGGTCCTGAGTCCTCAACAAGAAAGACCGGGGAGCAGAAATGGCACAGAGACGTATGGGGAGAAACAGGAACTCAAAATCCTATAATCATATTTAGAAATTACAAGACATATTAAGCATGATTGAGAATGGCCAGAGTTTGCACAGTAATTCCTAGCACTATTTTGCCTGCAAAGACAGTACCGGCAATGTTACAGAAAGTGAAAGTAAAAGTCACTCAGTCGTGTCTGACTCTTTGCAACCCCGTGGACTATACAGTCCATGGAATTCTCCAGGCCAGAATACTGGAGTGGGTAGCCTTTCCCTTCTCCGGGGGATCTTCCCAACCCAGGAATCAAACTGGAATCTCCTGCATTGCAGGTGGATTCTTTACCAGCTGAGCTATGAGGGAAGTGTTACAGAGGGCTGTGTAAATAACAGTGTTTCACATTGTTTTTCTCAACTGATCCTATCAATAGTCCCTATGCAATGTGCGGTGGGCATTGCTACTCCATTTCAAATGCAGGGCCATCCTGAAGGACTGAAGAAGAAAAGTGAGGTGTCCAGTGGAACAAGGCTAGTGAGTGAGCCAGCTGAGACTCAAACTCAAGTCTAGTTTTTTTTCTCTCCCCAATATATAATGAAGACTTTTGAAAAGTAAGCCTTGAAACAATTACATTGAAAACGTCTTCGCCATAAGACTCCAGAATAAAGGCCAAAGAGTCAAGTGTCTCCCAGTTTAGAAAAGCGTAAGCAAAGTGGTGATTGCTATGGAGGCACTTACTCACTTACTTGCTTGTGAAGGTAGGGGTGATGCTGAAAGCTATTAAAAGTTAAAGGCAATCATGAACCAACACTTACATGTTTTCTGAGTAGTGACAAAAACTTAACGCAATTCATATCAAAGTGGGGGGAATAAATGGCTCAAAATGCTATTAGAAAAGGTAGAGGAGAGGAAATTCAATGAGAGAATCAGACTCAATCAGCCTTTTGATAGGAAAAGATCACTTTGAAAAATGGGATAAAATAAAACCTAAAAATCATGAATATAACACTGTTAGAGGCAGGCAGGAGGGGGGATTGGGATGGGGAACACATGTAAATCTATGGCTGATTCATGTCAATGTATGGCAAAAACCACTACAATATTGTAAAGTAATTAGCCTTCAATTAATAAAAATAAATGAAAAAAAAGAACACTTGTTAACAAGGAGGAAAATCAGAGATGACAAAATGTACATACAAGAACTACAAGATTAAAAATAACGCAAAGGTGTAGATTATTAGCAATCACAAAGAAGGTTAAAAAATGCAATAGAACAACTGAAGAAAAAGCAAAAACCATTGGTCATTTTTCTTCCAGAAATGAAAATATGTATCCTTGAAGGATATTCTGCTGTCTTTAGATGCAGGCAATACTGCAAATTTGTTGGAAGATAAACAGGAAGACTTGAGTCTGTCCCAAACTTAATAACAGAGTTCTGTGGGTTTGTTTTTTTTTTAATAACTTGAGAACTTGCTGATCTCATTTCTGTGACCTGATACTACACAGAAGTCCGGCTTCTAAGAAATGACTGGGGGATTCAGGAGGAGATGGGATACACTTCCAAAGACTTGCAAGAAGACACCCCTGAAGCTATGTACCAAGCAGATAACTGATGAGAACCTGTTGCAGAGAACAGGGAAGTCTAGTGCACTGTGCAGACGCGAAAGGGGAGGGAAGCTCGCAAGGGAGGGGTTTATGTCCACGTAGGACTGATTCACTTTGAAGGACAGTAGGAAAAAACAACACTGTAAAGCAACTATACTCCAATAAAAATTAATTTTTAAAAAAGTTACAAGAAGAAAACGACTCTCAGTGAACCATCAGGCCTTTGATGGAAGGGCCTGTGGAACACACCCCACTGAGACAGAGCCTCATGTACAAAACATGGTGAGTGTATTCTCAGAAATCTAGAATTAGGTAACGATAACCCTACATGCAGGACAGAAAAAGAGACACAGATGGACAGAACAGACTTCGGGACTCTATGGGAGAAGGCGAGGGTGGGATGATCTGAGAGAACAGCATCGAAACGTGTATTATCAAGGGTGAAACAGATCGCCAATCCAGGTTGGATGCATGAGACAAGTGCTCAGGGCTGGTGCACTGGGAAGACCCAGCGGGATGGGATGGGGAGGGAGGTGGGAGGGGGGATCGGGATGGGGAGCACATGTAAATCCATGGCTGATTCATGTCAATGTATGGCAAAAACCACTACAATATTGTAAAGTAATTAGCCTCCAACTAATAAAAATAATCGGGAAAAAAAAAAAGAAATCTAGAATTAGAGACACAGCAAGGCCACTTGTTGAGAACTAACGCTTGAATATCTAGACTAACTCTTGAACTCCCAGGGAGCAATCTGAGGAGAAAAATAAATGCAAAAGATTTTCATAGCCATTAACCCTCCCCTGGGTCAGCCCTCACTTCAGCAATGATTTCAATAAAGATAAAGAGACAGTGCTCAATAGATCATTCTTTTTAAATATCAAATATGTTAACACGGGTGAGCTAATGAAAAGAAATGGCTTTGTGACAGATGGAACTACTAAGAGGGAATTCGGCAGAGATAAGCAAATAATGCTAAAGGTAAACCCAGGAAACTGGTTACACAAGTTAAGGGCAGAAAACTAAGAATGCTATGTGCTTAGTCGCTCAGCCATGCCTGACTCTTTGCAACCCCAAGAACTGCCAGGCTCCTCCGCCTATGGGGATCCTCCAGGCAAGAATACTGGAGTGGGTTGCCATGACCTCCTCCAGGGGATCTTCCCAACCCAGGGATCGAACCCAGGTCTCCTGAATAGCAGGTGGATTCTTTACCATCTGAGTCACCAGAGAAGCCTAAAAATACTGGAGTGGGTAGCCTATCCCTCCTCCAGGGGATCTTCCCGACCCAGGAACAGAACCGGGGTCTCCTGCACTGCAGGGGGATTCTTTACCAGCTGAGCTACCGAGGAAGCCCCTTAAGAGTGGTATATAGCCTAGGAAAATAAACTTGGTGTTGGGATGGGCCAAAAGCTCCCTGTCAGTCTACCTTTATTTACCACAATGGTTCATAACTTCTTTGGAATCAAGGATTCCTTTGAGGGCATGGTAAAAATTAAGTGACTCAGCTTGGAAACAGGTGCACTTTGCACTGAGTCGAGCAGCTCACAGAAAGCCCACAGGGCATCGGTGCTTTAGAACGTGGGACTTTCTCTGCACGAGTCCAAAGCCAGTCCAGGATTCAAGCCTGTCCCCACCACTCACTTTCGAAAAGTAGCACCACCCTCTCTTCACTCTGAGTTTCCTCATCTGTCAGGGCTGATAACAACAGCAGTACCTACCCCCACTCCAGGGTTACTCTAAGTAACTCACAAGGTGAACACCAGGACCCTGTTGGTATTTTTGTTATACTTTTATTACACTGAAAATATGGTAATACATGTTGCTACATGTATGTTTTATTTTATGGATTGCATTGGCAAAGTCAGTTGCTACTTTATGCAACTTCTCAGTAACTTTTAAGTTTAGTGTACAAGGCAGCAGAGGGGATTGCTCCTCTGGGATTGGTTGCCACTTGGAATAATTCCTGGAATCTTCAGTTCTGATCTGGGCATCTCATGTTAAGAGGGAGGCCAGGTAGGGTGGTAAGGAAATGTGAAAACTAGGCACAGATAGACATATGAAAGAACTAATCATATTCAGCTCAGAAGGAAGAACTAAGGATATTTAGCCTAAAGAACAGATGGTTTAGCCAAATTCAAATACTGAAAAAATTGTACTGTTGTGGAAGAAAAGGAATTATTCTGAATAATTCCAGGGGTCAAAATTTAGGCCAAGAGACAAAGAACTTTCAGGTGGTTAAAAAGAAGAATGTCTTAGTGATTAAAAGCTGATATGTCCTTATCAATGAAAGGTCAATCTATTCCTTTATTCAGCAAACATTTATTTAGCATGTACTGCGGACCAGAGACCATGCAAGGTACTGGGAATACAAAATGAGGAAGACACAGACCTTGTTGTTTAGAGGGAGCAACCAAAAAAACGTGTAGTTGCAAGATAAGCAGAGGCAATAGCATTGCCTGGAGAACAAGGCAGGTCTACTCTTCAGCCTGAAAGACGGGGCCTGATGAAGATGGCACTAGAGCTGAGACATCATGGATGAAGAGGAACAAGCCAGGTGACCAGGCAAGCTGGGCAGACGGTATGGACACAAGTGAGGAGGAGGACGGTGTGTCCAAGGAGTGCTGGGTGCAAAGGACAAGGCAAAGTAGAGAGGGAGAAAAGAACTTCGATGTGATCCTTTGGACAAAGCCATTAAAGGACTGGAAACAGATAGGTGACCTGGTCAGATCTGTGCTTTAGATGAAGACATGTCATTACTCAAACGTTTGAGATGAGAGCTGGTGGTCTTATATTCCATACTTGTGATAGTTCCATATCTCCTCCAAGTGAGTGAAGAGCTTCATAATAGTTCAACATTTTTTTAATGGGTTCTTTAGTCTTGTATAATACAAGAATGTCTCAAACAAGATACTTGTTAGGAGTGTGGAAGCAAGACTGGAAATCTAAAGAAAACCAAGAGACTGGGGTAAGAATCCAAGCAACGTGAGGGCCTGCGTTGGGTATGGGAGATGAAACTGGGGCACTCAAGGGCATTTCCAAAGTTCAGACTCTATGCAGTTTGGCCTTGAAACCATCACCAAATTCTACGACTGTAAAGGACATGAAGACCATCTCATGCAGCTCTTCCATTGTAGAAAGTAAACCCCAGGGAGAGACAGTAATGTTAGGACCCTCCCCCCCAAATAACTAGCTGACGAAACAGTTAAGGATAGGATACAGAATCCTGAAAAACACTACATTTCAACCTTGATCCAGCGGGTGACCTTTTGTTCCACCATACCACTCAAATTTTATTAAACCATTTTTTTGCAGCAAATACACTTTGTTATTGAAATACAGTTCCAAGACATAAGCTATTTATCAAAAGGAAATGAGCATAGAATTTATATGTTGCCATGGATCACAGAAACCTTATGGAACAAAAAGGGTCTCCTATTTAAACCTTCCAAGGTGGAAGGAGGAGGACAGGCTGATCCAAAGCCAAGTTCCACACTTGCCAACAGAGTGACATTGAAAAAACTGCTTATAATCTACAATCTGGTTTCCTCATCTGTAAAGCAAAGAAATAATACTTACCTTAAGGAGCTTTAGGTATACAAAATGCCTTCATGATACTGGGAGATCAACACCTGTTGAGAGTGAAAGTGAAAGTCGCTCAGTCATGTCCGACTCTTTGTGACCCCAGGGACTATACAGTCCATGGAATTCTCCAGGCCAGAATACTGGAGTGGGTAGTCTTTTCCTTCTCCAGGGGATTTTCCCAACCCAGGGATCGAACCCAGGTCTCCCACATTGCAGGCAGATTCTTTACTAGCTGAGCCACAAGGGAAGCCCAAGAATACTGGAGTGGGTAGCCTATCCCTTCTCCGGGGGATCTTCCCGACCCAGGAATCAAACCCCAGGGTCTCCTGCTTTGCAGGCAGACTCTTTACCATCTGAGCTACCAGGGAAGCCACATCTTAGGCATGTCCTTTCTCCTTCTGTTCACTTTCCTGTCCCCTCCCCACTAAAACCCACAAGCAGAAGTTACCCTCCATCTTCTCCAGTCTACCAGAGACAGTAAGAGGTTAGAATTTGTTCACTGGTGTCAGGCCAACTAACTGATAATGTTTGGCCTTGTGTGAACTTGTACACATTCTTTAATCTCTCTGAGACCATTTATAAAACTATAATAATCCAAATAAAACTATTCCTACCCTATGGAGTTGTTGTGAGGATTAAAAGAAGTGAAAGTGTTAGTTGCTCAGTCATATCCAACTCTTTGCGACCCCATGAACTGTAGTTCTCCAGGCTCCTCTGTCCAAGGCATTTCCCAGGCAAGATACTGGAGTGGGTTGCCATTTCCATAAGCGAAATACATGAAAGGTATTTAGAGCTGTGCCTGACATAGTAAACACTCAAGCGACTGCTGTGATTATGTTGATTTTACATGCAGAGAACCAGATTACATTGATTGCAATTTCCTTTGTTTCCTTAACCTCCTTGTTAATGATCTCCTCATTCGTGCACAACTTCATCTTTTCAAGAAAATAGCTGCATGCATTTCTCCTCAGACATGGAAGAAACTGAAATGCTTTCTCCCAAAAGCCATGAAGGTAAACATGATCAGTGGATCCAAATGACCATCAGAAATGGAGTAGTGGAAACTTAGTATCATCAATTCAAGCTACTGGACACCCATCCATTGATTTGTTCCCTGTCTTTAATTACAAGTCAATATCTCCCCATCCCTCATTCTGCAGGCCTGAGGGACTTTGAAGCACTTCCTATGGATTATGTGGTATGATATGCTCCTAGGAAGATAGCCAGGTGAGGGTTAGAATTGGCCTTTGAATCATCCTCAATGCCAAGCACAATATATACTCAAAACATCCACTGACAAACCAATCATTCAAACTCCCTTTGTTAAGTGCTGGGTCCTACGGGATTCATGCTAGGGACCACCTCACATTGCATTTGAGAGCACAAGACTGAGGCAGGTGGTAAATGCAGTGAGTAAGAGATTGGGCTCCAGAGTGGGAATATTTGAATCCTGGAGCCATCATCTTTGTAGTTTCAGGCATGTCACTTAACCTCGCTACATCTCAGCTTCTTCCCCTGTAAAATGGGGACCATAACAGATGAACCTAACTAGTAGGGATCTCATGAGATAAACTGAGATAATGCTTATAAACAATTTAGCACAAGCAAGTGTTCAATAAATGAGGTGATGATTACTATTTCAGTTTAAAATATGACTAAGTGCTATTCAATGTTATACTGTTTATAATGCACAAATAAGAATTCATAAAAGCAGAGAGCCATGTGACACTAGATACAGTATTCATCTTAACCAATGGAACCTATTTCTTAGAGAAGATGTGTCTTGGTTCTGAGCCTAACCTTAGAGAAAGAATAGCTTTAGATCTGCAAACGGCATTTCCTACAGGCAAACAGCCAGAAGGATATGGATCCCTGAATTCACAGAAGACACAGGAATAAATGAACTGCCTGAATTTTGAGTAACTGCCTAAGGAGGTAGAAAAGGGAACATTTCTATGTCCAGTATGGAAGTGGCAGGTGATTTCAGAAAAGATGAGCTACCTGATCAAAAGTATGGGAGGTAAATGTAGATTTTAGTGGCAGAAAGACCTAGGTGTGAATCCTTAGACAAATTACCTAACATTTTCAAGCCTCACTAGTCTTATCTTTGCACTGGGAATACTTTCACCTTCCTTGAAGAATTAGGAGAAGAATCAAATGAGTTATTAAAGTTAAAACAGTCCTCTCGGCATCTGACTCTTAGCTAGTATGACTATCTGGTGGTATTCCAAGAAAAATAAACACTAACAGGGATGACATAAATTTACCTGGACAAACACCTAACTTCAGGTGAATGAGGAAGAGCCTACTTTCCTACAGCTCATTTTTTCTGTAGAAAGTTTAATACCTACAATAAATGCCAGATATTATCATTATCATGGTATAACAGATACCGAGCTATCTCATTTAATGCTCATACAACTCTGGGACAAGGATCATTTTATTTGTCCATTTTACAAAAAATTTTTTAAAAAGAGGTTTAGACATTCAACCGTGTGAAAACATACATTCTATACTCCCAATTTTCCCTACCTTTTCTGTGATTCATGTGATTCCAAGTCTTATAACTAATGATTATATAACTAAAGCCTTGTAATTTAAAAAATCAAAGAAAAAGAGGTTTAAAGAGATTAGTCACTTGTCCAAGCTCACCTACAGAAAGTGATGGAACCGAGACTGGAACCAAGGCAGTCTGGCTCCAAAGGCACTGCGCTTTGTACACATCTACGGAACGCTAACAGACCTCCCTGAGTCCTGAGGACTTCCTCCCCCTGACCCAGCCCTGCCAAGACAGCATGGGCCCGCCACCTGCATTCAAGAAAGAAAAACAGCCCTACAGGGACAAGTGGATATGATTAAGTACAGAGCTGGATCAAGTAGGCTCATGCAATTTTCATTTATTTCACTCTTTCTCTGTAATTTAATTCTCATTTTAATTCATAGCAAACAAACCCTTAGACTGAAGTATGCTGCAGATCTGGCGTCTGCTGTCAGAAGTGCTTGTTGGCAGTACTGTCCTAAAACTGCAGAAACACAGACCACCTTCAAAAACCAGTATCCTTCTGAGACAGGTCTGGTCGTGCCATGTGACATTAATTACACAACCCAGACAAGCTCTATCAATGGCCATCTTGTCTGCGGAAAGAGCTTGCTCCCACAGGTGGTACTTAGAAACAATTTGCTTCTTCTCTAGGCCAAAATAATTGAAAATCAAAGTTGAGAATGTTACAGAAAATCTGAAGAGGATTCAGTGAAGAGTGAGAAGATTAAAATATTAAACTATTGGTTCTCAATTTTGTTTTTCCTCTCAAGTATCTCCACTCATTCTCCCCAGGTCTCCTATCATAACCAATCTAACCATCTGGTCCCTAATTTCTCAAAGGCAAGACAGGAAGAGAGAGGGAGTGAGAAAGAGTTAAAAGGATAAGAGTGGGAACAGCAAGAAGGCACAGAGGAAGAAGGGAAGGAGAATCAGGGAAGTAGGGGCCTACAGATTGGAAGTCTTTGTGAGGTCAAAGGAGAGACGTAACTAGGATAACCAAGGGAACAGGAAATAAAGGTCTCAGGATTTTATCAGAGGAACATCCATGTATACTGACAAGGCCTGAGACAGTGAGTAGGTTTCAAGTGGGTTTGAGAGTAATTAGAAACAAAGAAGTGAAGAAATGTGGGGAGGAAATCACCCACTCTGTCAATAACTAAGCATTTCCCAAGAAATCCTGTCCAGTCCCAGCAGGCACAGAGGACGTCCTGCGCTCCAGGCTCTTTGGCCGTGTGCAACAGTGTCGTAAGCAGAAGGCAGACCCGCACAGTACTGACCACAGTGAACTGGGTATTTGTTTAGATGATGGACTGAATGCCTTTGGAGCAGAGACTATCTTCTATTCAGGTTGCATGTAGCTGGTACCTGGGCTTCCCCAGTAGATCAGCAGTAAAGAAGCTGCCTGCAATGCAGGAGACGCGGGTTTGATCCCTGGGTTAGGGAGATCCCCTGGGGGAGGGCATGACAAGCCACTCCGGTATTCTTGCCTGGAGGATCCCATGGACAAAGGAGCCTGGCAGGCTACAGTCCACCGGGTCACAAAGAGCCAGACACAGCTAAAGCGACTTAGCATGCATAGCTGGTGTCTAATAAATGTTTGCTGGAAAGGAGGGAAGAAAACTAGGAGGAAGGGAGGGGAAAGAAGGAAGAGAGACAAGCAAACAGACATGCAAGAGGCAAGTCCTCTTCATCTCAGATGGAGATGGATGGTAGCTGGAGTCAGGTGGAGTCAGATGGTAGTTTTGGTCTCAAATCAATCATTTCATCCTTTCAAATGTAGCACAGACTTGTCCTGACAATTAGGAAGGAGGACAAAAGGCAGAGTGATTCACGTTGGACCTCTTCACTAGAAAGTTTAAAAAACACCAGAAGCCAAAACTGTGAATAACTGAAAGTTAACGGTGAAAATGTTGATAAATGTCATGCCAAAGCTCTCTATACCAAACAAATAAAAGTGTGAGAGGATGTGAAGA
The DNA here is from genome assembly GCF_033118175.1 of Dama dama. Lineage (NCBI taxonomy): Eukaryota > Metazoa > Chordata > Mammalia > Artiodactyla > Cervidae > Dama > Dama dama. The sequence continues at coordinate 25,560,763 of NC_083709.1, forward strand.
AAAGGGAACCCTCCTATACTGTTGATGAGAATGTAAATTGGTGCAGCCACTGTGGAGAACAGTCTGCAGTTTCCTTAAAAAACTAAAAACAGAGCCACCATATGATCCAGCAATCCCACTCCTGGGCATGTATCTGGACAAAACTAATTTGAAAACATATACATATGCCTATGTTCACAGCAGCACTCTTTACAACAGCAAAGGCATGGAAATAACCTAAATATCTATTTACAGATGAATAGATAAAGAAGATGTGGTACATATATAAAATGGAATATTACTCGGCCGTAAAAAGAATGAAATAATGTCTTTTGCAGTAACATGGATGGACTGCAAGATTATCATACTAAGCAAAGTAAGTCAGAGAAAGACAAGTATGATATCACTTTTAAGTGGTTAAAAAAACGATACAGATGAACTTATTTACAAAACAGAAATAGACTCACAGACATGGAAAACAAACTTACAGTGACCAAAGGCAAAAGGCAGAGTGCAGGGTAAATTAGGAATTTGGGTTTAACAGATACACACTACTATTACATAAACTTATGTAACCAACAAGGACCTACTGTATAGCATAGGGAACTATACTTAACATCTTATGTACTAAGGCCAGTGTGAATCCAGCCCCTGGGAGCTTGTAATCTGCATCCACTTCAGTTCTGTCCAGCTCTTTTGCAACCCATGGACTGGAGCCCACTAGGGTTCCTCTGTCTGTGGGATTCTCCAGGCAAGAATACTGGAGTGGGTTGCCGTGCCCTCCTCCAGGGGATCTTACCAACCTAGGGATTGAACCCATGTCTTTTAGGTCTCCTGCACTGGCAGGTGGGATAACATTCTATTTCTATAATAGAATAATAATAATAATATTTCTATAATAGAATCTTTAAAAAATTATATATATAATTTATATATATATATATGAATCACTTTGCAGTATACCTGAAACAGTGTAAATCAACTATCCTTCAAATAAAAACTAATAAAATAAAATAGATCAAAGTAGAGCTGCACTGGTTGAAGCAGAGCTGAGAGAGCTGTTAGGCTTGGGGACGAGGGCCACTGGCCTTAGTCTCAAAGCCAAACGTGCAAAGTATCAGGATGCCACTGACTGAAGACCCTATCACAGAGTACGTCTGACTGAGTGTGGAGTGAGAAGGGCAAGCACTTCACACTCCAACCAATTCTAACTTCAAGAGTGTCAGGTGCTCACCGCGTGCACTGGGGGTGTTAGCAACATTTCTGAGCCTCAATTGCTTGATCTGTACAACGGTGGTCGAATGCTGGGTGAGTCAGCTATGAGGATCAACTCAGGCACCATCAGGGAATCTTAGAACACCACGCTCAGCACCCAGCAGGAACTCAAGCAGTTTCCTTCCGAAGGCCCATGCCAAACCCGCATGCTTTTCTGATCAGAGATGTGTTCGTTTCTCCAAGGGTACAAATTCCATGTGTTTCCTGAAGTCCAGCTCATGCCTTTAGCACTGCTTGAGCTGTTCCCTCAAACATTCAGCATTTTCTATTCAGTTAGCGCAGCACTGAGACTTTAAAAGCAGCTTGAAAATAAACTTCATTCCAAATATGATTTATAATGTCCCAAGCAACAGCTCACTTACCCAAGAAAGCTCCCTCAACTATTGACAGGTGTACCCTCAGAGGAGACGTAGCATGAGGATTAGAAATGGAGGGAAAAGTATGTTCCAACCCCTTAAGCCAATTATCCAAGGTGATTTTGAGCATTTAGTCTTTAGATATGCTTAATTTACTATCCTTGCCTGCAAGCACAGAAAAGAGTGTAAAGAGCAGAAAAAAGTGCTAAGCAATTTACGACTGCTTTTAAAAACAAAGAGAAAGAATAAGCATAGATGGGAAAAATACACAGGAGGCAGCATGTGGGTGTTGGACGCGTGTGGGCTTTATCGACTGAGTATCCCCAGGCCTCACCCATTTGCCCTCTCATGGGAAAGCCAGCCACACCCCCACCTGTCTTTGTTCAGTACAGAAATAATTGCGCTTAACTGCCTCTGACCTAATAATTATAGCAGTGCCTGATTTTATTCTCAGCATGTTCACTGTGGTTGAATTTCCTCGGTTTTCAGTGCAAAGGCCTTACTAAGGATGCTAGCATTATTTGCTTGAACATCAAGCCAGTGACAAGGCTGTGTAAGGTTCTGTAAAAAAGCCAAGAGGCCAGTGTGAATCCAGCCCCTGGGGGCTTGTAATCTGCATCTGACAGGCGGATAGCAGAAAACCTTGGCAAGATTACAAGGCTTACAGGCGAGGGAAGAAAGAGAATGCATGAGGCCAGTAAATTTGAGGATGTTAATTCATTTCTCTTTAGTTTTCTCAAAAGGAGAAAAATAGAAGAGAGAGGGTTTTTTTTTAAAAATCCAAACCATAAGGTAAAAGGTGACCAATCATGCCTGCTTGCCTTTAGTCTAGGGCTTCCTTGGTGGCTCAGTCGGTAAAGAATCTGCCTGCAATTCGGGAGATCGGAGTTTGATCCCTGGGTCGGGAAAATCCCCTGGAGAAGGAAAAGGCAACCCACTCCAGTATTCTTGCCTGGAGAATTCCATGGACAAAGGAGCCTGGTGGGCTACAGTCCATGGGGTTGCAAAGAGTCAGACATGATGGAGCAACCAACATTTTAGGTTTAGTTTGCACATACTTGTGTGTGTACCCACATGCACGCACATGTGTATGAACAGGCATGCACAAGTGCACTGCATGTATGCTATGGATGAACACAGGGAGATGGAAGCAAGGAACACTGGCGGCATGGAGAAAAGGTCTAACATACACACAAATTTTTGCATGATAAATTAAACATTTCTACATTGAGAAAATAAACCCTGCCATAGGAGACCTGAAAAATTACTACTCTGACTTAACACAATCTAGGGTTTCAAGTACAATTATAGAATATTCTAAAATTACTTCCTTATACCTCATAACCTGGCAGGGTAATTATAGACTAGATTCATTCATCTTTTCACATTTTTTAAATTAAGAATTAAGAGATCCACTGTATTGCATTATTAAAAGCCTGACCTCTTACAGTGTATTTTTATCCAACTATGAAATTGTGTATATAAAATGTAGTAAGTTTTGACTTTTATAGCATTTACTTTTAAATTTCAGATTTGTAAATCAACATCTGAGGACCAACTGGGTACCAAATATTGCCTAAGTGCTTTGAAAGGCACCCCCTCATTAGATCAACAACCAGTTTCCTAACCAGGTCTACTGATTCTGACCTCGTACCGATCCCATGGATCACAAGCTTGTCAACAAGTCTCTGAGCGTTAAATGGAGACAGAGGAGCAGTGGCAGGCTCCTTGGTGATGCACAATGGCCAGACACTGGCTTGCTGTCAGAGGCATATGGCGTTCTTCTTCTGGGACATCCCATTTCTCTAAATGTGAAACTGAACAAAAACAGAGGATCTCCAATCAACTCAAAAAAAATGTGGTCAAGCATCTTTAGCACGCTGCATCCTCTTGAGGTTTCTTCTACATCTAAGGTGTGACTCAGAAAAACAAAACCATCGGTGAATGTGTATCACCGGAAAAAGGATGAGCTTTTAAGGACTAGTGATTTTAACAAAGCTGCAACCACTTCAAATCTTGTGTTAGAGGAGAGGGGCAGTCTGGGGCCAGGGGAGTCCTCTTTGGGATTATCATCATCCTTAACATCCCTGAAGGTTTATTTTGTCAGGGGTGGAAATTTTTTATCTTTAAAAGGATACTTGAAATAACCAAAACTTATTCAGAGCCACGGATGATAAGTAAAGCAAAGGGTCAAACTGGATAATGCCATTTACTATCAACATATCAGATATGACTATGAAGTAGCTTATTACCTTGAGTAACTTGTAAGCTGTTTATGAACACAAGGGCAAAAGAGAATTCCAAAACATTTCAGGTAACTATACACACACATGTAAAGGTTCCTCAGAATGTGTAGATATTTAAAACACCGAACAAATTGTAAAAACATATTTCTCCCATTAAAGAGATGCAGAAACTGATTTGCAAAATAAGCCATTGGCCTGGACTACATGTGTGCCCACATGTCTGTAAGTGCACACGTGTGTACCTGCACATATGTACATTTGAGTGGACACATAGGCTTGCCACCCGCAAAGAGAAACTGCCTTCATTCTGTTAGAGCTGCTAGTTACCCAGTCTGTTCATCTTGGGCCCCTGAATCTTCAGTACAGTTGTCACGCTTCCCTAGGGCAAGTTTACTGGGAAGGATGTTATTCCTGACTAAGGAAAAAAAAAAAAAAAAAACCACCACCAACAACAAATATACCTAAAGGAATTATGTGACAACCTCAACTTTTAAATTAAAACTAACATAAACTTTCTAAAACAGTAAAGTACGAACATACACAAAAAAAACTATTTAAACTATTTATTAAATACAATCTGTCCAAACTTAACTTCCAAACAAACTTACTGGACAAAAAGAGTATTTTTGAAGTTTTGAGGAAATGTAATAAAGAAGGTGAAGCACCCTCTAGTTTGTGTGGTTTTTGCAAGTTTTCCTCCCTTGGAAAAAAAATAAAAGCTAAAATATAGTAGCAGTGATCACAATTCAGATACTGATTTAACACAAAATGTATTATGGGTTTTTCAAATTGTGAACTAATATTGTACTCTAGTCAGTAAATTTGTTTCTCAGAGATATGAGCTATCAATTCTGAAACTACTTTATCTTCTACTAGAGTTGAACAAAATAAGTGACTACATCATAGATAATAAGGACCAAGTTTCTCATGTTCAGAAAAGAAGTTACAAATGAGGAAAGGAAGAAAATGATACCCTAGTAGCAATGAGTACATTCATTACTAACATTTTAGTTTCTAAAGGCCATTCTCTAATGAAAGAAGCCAGAGGGTTTCTTTAAAGAAGTGGTGGATTCCAAGGCTGAGGCAGGAAAAATACTGGATGAGTCTGAAGCATCTTTTAATTCATAAAAGTAAACAAGTGCTCAAGAAAGGATGGGGACGGGGGATGTGGAAAGGACACAGGAGCCAACCCGAAAGAGCTCACAATGGCCAAAAAATGAAACAATATGAGCAAGAAAATAATGATAGCATTGTATTATGACCCACAGAATAAAGTAATTTAATATACATGGATCTGTACTGACATAAATACCTGCTTGAATAAATAAGCAAGTGGAAGAGAAGAGATAACTCTTTTTTTCAGATGAATTCCAATTCATAAATGCGGGGAGGAAGGAGGAAATAAAAAGTCACTCAAATTGTTGTAGGTAAGATCCACAGATGAATGCTAATACTTGCAGATGAAAGTATGAGGGATATCCATCCCAACAGGGTGGACAGGACAGAGAAAAGAACTTACAAAGGTTTGGTGGAGACATACCCCACAGGAAGAGAGAAGTGAGGACACTATTAACTGCCCGGAAAGAAAGGGTGGAAAGGATGATGCATTATTGAATACCAGCTTCCTCCGCTTCAAAGAGAACCACGGCAGGAAGCTGAGGCTGAATCAAGAAGGCAAAGATTTAGATGTAGCTGTCATCACCGCCTGTGTCACGGAGATCTCGCTGAGGATACTAACGTGAAGAATAGTCATGACACAGAGTCAGTTTAGCCATAATCCTTATTCGTACTTCTTGTACTGCTGTTTCTTGCTAGTAACTTTAGCATCATTCTAAGGCAGCTTGGGAAAGCTACTCTACGGCAGGACAGACTGTATTCTAAAATTTTGATAACCTGGAAGTTCTAAGATGTCTTTTCTACCTCGATACAGGTAACTCATTAAGAATGTATGTAGTTTGGATTTGAATGACTTGAATATACTTTAGTTCCATTCTTTGATTTGACCAAAAGAAGCCCAACAGGTCTCAAGTACTGCCTATTTTAGAAGCTTGAGGTCAGGAAGACAAAACTCAATATTAAGAATTTGAAGCTAATTAACTTGAGTAGAAGGAATGTAAAGAAAACAATAGGTAGCATGACCAGAGCATAACTAGAATAGCACACATTAACCACTTTCTCTGGTTTTCAAAAATCTGAACTGTAGTAAAATTTTTGATGTGCTATTTCAATTTTCAGTTGGGCTTCCCTCATAGCTCAGTCAGTAAAGAATCTGCCTGCAATGCAGGAAACCTGGGTTTGATTCCTGGGTCAGAAAGGTCCCCTGGAGAGGGAAATGGCAACCCACTCTAGTATTCTTGCCTGGAGAATCCCATGGACAGAGAAGTCAGGCAGGCTACAGTCCATGGGGTTGCAAGAGTCGGACACAACTTAGTGGCTAAACCACGACCATATTTCAATTTTCAGTAGCAAAGAAATTTGTGTATAGCGAATTTAAAGTTTAAAACATATCTAAGTATCTTTTTAGAAGGAAGAAAAGAAAATACTAGCATCCCCTCTTTATCACCCGTATTCTAGTCAACTTATGGAAGAAAATATGTTAAGAAAAAAATATCTGCCCTTGGCCTGGAGGAACCTTCTCTTGCTAGGCTAGTCCACACTTGGAAAATGAGTCATTACTGGTTGTCAAGCTGCGTGTTCATTTCCTAGGAGAATGAAAGGTGGCAGGTATGTTCCCAGGTTCCCCTATGTCTGTTCCAGTTGTGATAACAACCATGCTTCACATTTGTATAGAGCTTCTGCTTTATAAACTTGACTCACATACTGTACCTGATCTTCGAAAATCACCCTTGGAGATTGGTTCGTGAATCAGTACTTAAGGAACCAGCTCTGTGTCAGGCCCTAGGAAAGAAATGGCAAACAGGACAAAAGATCGTTGCCTTCCACCTGAAGTTGAAATTACAGTGGGAAGGAAATACAACCAAAAAAAGAGGAAAAAAGAGTAAACAAAGACCTTATGGTAAGTACAGAGTAACAGATAAAGAAAAAAACAAGAATACTATAAAGTGAAGCAAATAAGCAGACATACACAGAAAGCCCTACTCTAGAGAGGGGATGAGTCAAGGCCCCTCTGAGGAGGTGCTGTTTGATGAGAAAGACAGCCCAGGAGAGGCTGGGGCAGCACCTGGCATTCAGAGAAATCAGCAAGAATAAAGATGATGTGTGCGAGGGGGCTGTGCAGGGTGGACAAAGAGCTTGGCATACTCCGGAAACTTGCAGAAGGTAAATTCCTCTGAAAAAAACTGGGAAAGAAGCAGGTAGAGGTCTGAAATGAGGTCACAGAGGAAAGCAGAGCGCAGATGGTGTTTAAAGCTGGGACTAACAGGCGATGTATGAAGGGTTTTAAGTTCAATGAAAGGGGTGACAACATTACTGTCACTTTACAGGTGAGTAAAACTAAACTCAGAAACATTACATGCCTTCTCAGAATTCTTATAGCTGGCAAGCATAGAGTTCCATCCAGATCTTTCCATTCCTTCCTCCTTTCCACAAACATGTAATAAGTGCATGCCAGATGCCAAGCACATTACTACTTGCCAGATAAGATGAAGTTTTAATCTCAATTAGATTAAGCCCAGAACTGGGAAACGGTCACTCGAAACAAATGCAAAAACATATGGTGGGCACTGTGGCCAGAGGTCTCTACAGAATATAGAGGAGACTGGAAGTGGGGGGAAGTCAGGTCTATGTGGGCGGGGCAGGGAGAGTCAAGAGAGTTAGTACTGAGCTCAGTCTAGAGGACGCAGGTTTATAAGGAAAATCGGGGTGTGGGGGATTAATCAAAACAGATAGAGCCAAGATACAGAGAATGAAACAGTCAGATAGATGCTGGAAATAGCAAGTTGGAGCTGGGGTGCAGGGCTTGAGGATGGGGTCAAAAAAAGAGAAATGGCCAAAGGCCAGACCATGAGCTCCTGACACAGCAAAGCAATAAGTTTGGTCTTCATTCTCTAAGCAATAGAAATTGGTCAGCAGTCAAGTAGGCAAGCAACCTGATCTGATTGGCTTCAGAGAGATCACATTCACAGGACCACAGAGGTGAACTGCGGTGGCGGCAGGAGGGGCAGCGGTAACACTGGCAACAGGGAAACCAGTTAGAAGACCTGCAAAGTCTAGGCAGGAGGAAACGGAGGACGCGGAGCTGCAGAATGAAAAAGACTGAACAGAGAGGAAGAAGACGTAGAACTCAACGACGCTGAGTGTGTGGGGTGAGTGAGATAGGGGACTGAGGGTGGATTCTGGGTTTTTAAGGTCTTCCCTGGAGGCTCAGACAATAAAGAATCTGCCTGCAAAACAGACCTGGGTTCTGTCTGTGGGTTGGGAAGATCCCCTGAGTGGGGGCATGGCACTCCATCTGGTATCCTTGCCTGGACAATCTCCAAGGACAGAAGAACCTAGCGGGCTACAGTCCATGGGGTCACAGAGACTCAGACACAACGGATGACTTTCACTCTGGGTTTTTATGACTTGTGACTCTAGGGTCAGTACTTCTGACATGGAAAGGCTTTCCGCCTTATATTAAAGAATGTCTTTTATTTATTGCAAACAGCTTAACATATCCTCTCTGCCAGCTAAGAAAAATTCACCTGAGATTCATATTTTAAGTTATTTTTAAAGAGAAAAAATACTTTTTTTCTGACAAACTATTGTTTAAAAGACAGTGTCTTTGTTTTCTTCTTCACCTAAAATGATCAGCATAACACCCTCCACTAAGATACAGAATAAATGCCCACAGGGCTGCTGGCAGGATGGATATCTAAGCAGAGAAGGAAGGTAGGTTTTAAGATACGGAATTTTTTTTATAATGTAACTTTCTATCATAGGGAAAAGATTAGCACTCTATTTAAGAAGACAGTTCTCTGAGATTCTCAGAAAAGGTGAAACGATAATTTCTTTTATGTTCAGACCTGTCTTGACATGCCCTACTACCACCATAAACATAGCACATTAGAAGTTCAATTTCTATTCTCAGATGCACAAGAAATAACTTCAGATTCAAGACTGACATTTGACTTGAAAGATATGATGTTAACATGTCAATAGCCAGTGCCTGGAAAAAAAAAAACATTTAAAAAATATATTTAAAGACTTTTCAAAATAATTTGGCTCTAGGGAACAAACGACAGTGATATTTAAATGTCAGTGATATTTAAACGTCAGTGATATAAGTTCCGAGAGCTTATACAGGATAGTTTCCATGTACAACCTGTCCTTGTCATGCTCCTTTCCTTTTGTACATCCCTTCTCTCTTGTCTATTTTATTTTGTCATCCTTTTTCTTTTTGAGAGGTATAGAAAACCTTTAACCGTGCTTCACCATGCTTAGGGGGAGAAATGAACTGAGATTTCTACCTGCTTAAAATTTTACATAGAACGTGCTGTGTGCAGAGAACTAGAAAAGAACTTTGAATTGTCTTGATTGAAAGCACCACTATTGAGGGTCATTTGGGAGAACTGTGCCAAGTAATTTTTTTTTTTTTAATTTTTTTTTTTTTTAATTAGTTGGAGGCCAATCACTTCACAACATTTCAGTGGGTTTTGTCATACATTGATATGAATCAGCCATGGATTTACATGTATTCCCCATCCCGATCCCCGCTCCCAACTCCCTCTCCACCCGATTCCCCTGGGTCCTCCCAGTGCACCAGGCTGGAGCACTTGTCTCATGCATCCCACCTGGGCTGGTGATCTGTTTCACCATAGATAGTATACATGCTGTTCTTTTGAAATATCCCACCCTCACCTTCTCCCACAGAGTTCAAAAGTCTGTTCTGTACTTCTGTGTCTCTTTTTCTGTTTTGCATATAGGGTTATCGTTACCATCTTTCTAAATTCCATATATATGTGTTAGTATGCTGTAATGTTCTTTATCTTTCTGGCTTACTTCACTCTGTATAAGGGGCTCCAGCTTCATCCATCTCATTAGGACTGGTTCAAATGAATTCTTTTTAATGGCTGAGAAATATTCCATGGTGTATATGTACCACAGCTTCCTTATCCATTCATCTGCTGATGGGCATCTAGGTTGCTTCCATAAAAATATGGAACGCTTCACAAATTTGCGTGTCATCCTTGCGCAGGGGCCATGCTAATCTTCTCTGTATCGTTCCAATTTTAGTATATGTGCTGCCGAAGCGAGCACTGTGCCAAGTACTTTAAAGATTCAAGGTATGTAATATTATTTCCATCGCGAAGATGAGAAAACTGAAGATCAGAGAAGCTAAGTAAGTCACTCAACCTCGCAAAGTCAGTAAATGATGGAACTGGGATTCAAGCCCAGCTCTGTGACTTCAAAGCTAAGGAAATGAGTGTGTGTGTGTGTGTGTGTGTGTGCATTAGTTGCTCAGTCGTGTCTGACTCTTTGCGACCCCATGGACTGTAGCCCACCAGGCTCCTTTGTCCATGGGATTCTCCAGGCAAGAACACCGGAGTGGAAAATGAGTAGTCAGTCTTAATCCAGTGAACCTCCCGACCCCACCCATTTTGTGGGAAATTATACAAGTGCCCTCTACATCATTTTTCTTCCCTCAAGCACAAATGTTGAAGAAAAATTTGATTCATATGCATGTATCCTTAATTGGCTGTCCTGCTTATTTATTTCAGAATGCAAAGGCACATTTCACTTATTAAACCTCTGGGTGTTTTCAAAAATTGGCAAAGGAAATGAAGTAATGGCTATAACACACTTCCTGCAAGAGCCAGCAATTAATGGAAAGGGCTCTCATAGCTGTAGTTAACTCAGCTGTAAACTCATATTCTTCCCATCTAACTTCAGAAGCAAATTTCTGAGAAAACAAATGAGTTAATTTGCTCTCTGAGCTAGAGTGGACCAAGGAGAGGCAATTCTCTGTTGAGTAAGTAGTGTTTGAGTTTGTTAATGACAACCTTGAAGTAGCCTAACATTATGGTCTCATATGACAAATTTCAGTTTTCTAAATCTAAACTGCATACAACTAAAAATCAATTGCTCAGAGGGAAGGAGGCTATCAGCAGAAAGTATGAAGGTAGGAAGGAGATACTTAGCATGTTTTAAAAATAGATTTTGATATAATTTCATCATTTTCTAGAGATACAGATTACTTGGATTAGATAAGTGGTTTCCCCAACCACACTTTCTACCTGTGTAGACTCATTTTGTGTGTACCAAAGAAGGTATAGGCTATTACAGGTGTTACAGGAATCTTGTATGTATCCTAGAAGTTACAGGATACTAACAGATGTTATATCAAATCACAGGATGGACCAGGAGTTACACGAATTGAATTTAAATGGCAAGGAATACACCACCAGAGAAGTATTAATAGATGAAATCTGACCAGTGGAAATGTTCCCGAGTCCAATCTCACTCTGCTTGCCTCACTTCAGGCCAATAAATCTGAGAGACGAGGTGTTGAAGAAAGGAATATGACTTTATTCAGAACCCAGTTAACAGAAAAGATGTCTGACTAATGTCTCAAAATAACCAACTTATCAAGGTCTGGATGCCAGGTTCTTTGATAGAACAGAAAAGGAGAGAGTGAGGAAACAAAGTATTATAAAAAGGCCATTAATCTTGCAAATATCTCCTAGAACCACAAGCTATGGGCAGGGGATGTGTTAAGTTCTTCCCTCCTGCCCTCCACAGGTAGACAGGGCCCTGAACAAAGGCACTTTACTTTAACAGTCAGGCAGAGGGGCAGGATTCTCTGAAGCAGATCATTACCTATGACTATAATAACAAAAGTAACAGAAAGCAAGTCAAAGAAACAGTTTCAACGTGGAGTCAGAACTGGCTTTTCCCTGCAACAGAAATACCAGACCTATATCTGGGGATCTTAGGGATGGACATTGTATTAGTTTCCTGTTGAGGCAGTAACAATTTATCACAAACTTAATGACTTAAAACAATGAAAATATATTATTGTACAGTTTCTAAAGGTCAAAGATCTAGGTGGACTGGGCTGGATCTGCTCCTGAGGGTCTCACAGTACCAAAATCAATGTGTTGGTAGGGCCGCTCCTTAGTCAAGGTGCCGGGGAAGAATCTGCTCCCAAGCACACTCACGTTGTTGGCCAGATTCAGTTTCTCGCAGTTGCAGGACTGACGTTCACATTTCTTTGCTGGTGTCATCCTGGGGACACAAGTAAGGAGGGTAGCTTCTGCCCCTAAGAGCTGCCATCCTTCCTCTAGCTCTCCATGTGGTCTCCTCCAGCAAAGGCAGTAGTCCTCGTGATGCTTTAAGCGGGTCAGATCTCTTCTTATGCCACCTATCTCTCTGACTCCAGCAAGTTTTCCAGAAAGTTTTCTACTTTTCAAGCCTTGCTGGATTAGATTGAACCTGCCTGGATAACTGAGGATAACCTTCCCATCTTAGGGTCAGGGAACTCCCCTGGTGGCTCAGACTGTAAAGCGTCTGCCTACAATGCGGGAGACCCGGTTCAATCCCTGGGTCGGGAAGATCTCCTGGAGAAGAAATGGCAACCCACTCCAGTGTTCTTGCCTGGGAAATCCCATGGACAGAGGAGCCTGGTTACAGTCTACAGACTACAGTCCATGGGGTCGCAAAGAGTCGGACACAACTGAGCAACTTCACTTTCTTTTTTTTTTTTTTTCCCCATGGATTTACACGTATTCCCCATCCCGATCCCCCCTCCCACCTCCCTCTCCACCCGATTCCTCTGGGTCTTCCCAGTGCACCAGGCCCGAGCACTTGTCTCATGCATCCCACCTGGGCTGGTGATCTGTTTCACCATAGATAGTATACATGCTGTTCTTTTGAAATATCCCACCCTCACCTTCTCCCACAAAGTTCAAAAGTCTGTTCTGTATTTCTGTGTCTCTTTTTCTGTTTTGCATATAGGGTTATCGTTACCATCTTTCTAAATTCCATATATATGTGTTAGTATGCTATAACGTTCTTTATCTTTCTGGCTTACTTCACTCTGTATAAGGGGCTCCAGTTTCATCCATCTCATTAGAACTGGTTCAAATGAATTCTTTTTAACGGCTGAGTAATATTCCATGGTGTATATGTACCACAGCTTCCTTATCCATTCATCTGCTGATGGGCATCTAGGTTGCTTCCATGTCCTGGCTATTATAAACAGTGCTGCGATGAACATTGGGGTGCACGTGTCTCTTTCAGATCTGGTTTCCTCAGTGTGTATGCCCAGAAGTGGGATTGCTGGGTCATATGGCAGTTCTATTTCCAGTTTTTTAAGAAATCTCCACACTGTTTTCCATAGCGGCTGTACTAGTTTGCATTCCCACCAACAGTGTAAGAGGGTTCCCTTTTCTCCACACCCTCTCCAGCATTTATTGCTTGTAGACTTTTGGATAGCAGCCATCCTGACTGGCGTGTAATGGTACCTCATTGTGGTTTTGATTTGCATTTCTCTAATAATGAGTGATGTTGAGCATCTTTTCATGTGTTTGTTAGCCATCTGTATGTCTTCTTTGGAGAAATGTCTGTTTAGTTCTTTGGCCCATTTTTTGATTGGGTCATTTATTTTTCTGGAATTGAGCTGCAGGAGTTGCTTGTATATTTTTGAGATTAATCCTTTGTCTGTTTCTTCATTTGCTATTATTTTCTCCCAATCTGAGGGCTGTCTTTTCACCTTACTTATAGTTTCCTTTGTAGTGCAAAAGCTTTTAAGTTTCATTAGGTCCCATTTGTTTAGTTTTGCTTTTATTTCCAATATTCTGGGAGGTGGGTCATAGAGGATCTTGCTGTGATTTATGTCGGAGAGTGTTTTGCCTATGTTCTCCTCTAGGAGTTTTATAGTTTCTGGTCTTACATTTAGATCTTTAATCCATTTTGAGTTTATTTTTTGAACTACATCAGCAAAGCCCCTTTTGCCATTTAATATAACATAACCCAGAGCAGGCCATCAGAGGGTAGGGTTCACAGGAGGACAGGGGCAAAATTCTGCCTTCCATCAGCATTACTATTTCCTGGGGGACCTGGGCTCACAAAGGTTCGGGAAGGAATGTGGCTTCCAAAACCAGCAGGCTATCTTCCAAACTATGAGCACACACACAAAAAAAAACCTATGCAGCAATGCCTCTTTCCTCAAAAGGTAACCAAATCAATTTGGTTTACATCCAACTGTTTTGAACTGTCAAAGACAGAGAACTTCATAGTGCACAAGTCAACAAAAAACACATTCTATTTTTAAGGCAAAGTCATCAAAAAACATTGACAGTAGGTTCAGTAATAATAATAGCTACTGTTTTGTACCCCGTAGTAACCAGTTTCGGGCAGTAGTAAACATCCCCTTTATCAGTCTTTTGATGGAATGGGATACAATTGCTCCTTCTGGACAGCGGATAAAAACATTTCAGTGCCAACAGGACTGTAATGAAACATGCAGAGCCAACACATTATTCCTTGTTAATATTTCCTGTGCTCATGAAAGCTCTCCATATATGACTATGTAAACTAATGTGTGCAAAACGTGGAATGAAATTGCATGGTTCACTGCTGCCACAGAAGGGTAGACCAGTGCAATCCCCAACGGTGGTCACAAATCTCAAATCTGCTTTGACATCACAGTCTGCAAATTACAGTCCATCAGTGGACACAGCTCACTGGTCTCTGCACATTCATTTTCTTAGGCAATAAAATCATTTCCCAGCAAGAATACAATTTCATGAGAGTCGCTTCACAGTGAGGATCATCCAGCATGGTAGTTAAACGCCAGGGGGTTATACAAATACAAATAAAGTAAGAATGTTTAAAATCCTTTGAGTTGATATTTTAAGAACAAGGCTGTTTAACATCTCTGGACAATCAAAATAGTAATTTGATAGGTACAGTCAGTTCAGTTCAGTCGCTCAGTCCTGTCCAACTCTTTGCGACCCCATGAACCGCAGCACACCAGGCCTCCCTGTCCATCACCAACTCCCGGAGTTTACCCAAACCCATTTCCATCGAGTCGGTAATTCCATCCAGCCATCTCATCCTCTGTCGTCCCCTCCTCCTCCTGCCCCCAATCCCTCCCAGCATCAGGGTCTTTTCCAATGAGTCAACTCTTCGCATGAGGTGGCCAAAGTATTGGAGTTTCAGCTTCAGCATCAGTCCTTCCAATGAACACCCAGGACTGATCTCCTTTAGGATGGACTGGTTGGATCTTCTTGCAGTCCAAGGGACTCTCAAGAGTCTTCTCCAGCACCACAGTTCAAAAGCATCAATTCTTCGGTGCTCAGCTTTCCTTATAGTCCAACTCTCACATCCATACATGACCACTGGAAAAACCATAGCCTTGACTAGATGGACCTTCGTTGGCAAAGTAATATCTCTGCTTTTTAATATTCTATCTAGGTTGGTCATAACTTTCCTTCCAAGTAGTAGGCATCTTTTAATTTCATGGCTGCAGTCACCATCTGCAGTGAGTTTGGAGCCCAAAAAAATAAAGTCAGCTACTGTTGCCACTGTTTCTCCATCTATTTGCCATGAAGTGATGGGACCAGATGCCATGATCTTACTCTTCTGAATGTTGAGCTTTAAGCCGACTTTTTCACTCTCGTCTTTCACTTTCTTCAAGAGGCTTTTTAGGTCTTCTTCACTTTCTGTCATAAGGGTGGTGTCATTTGCATTATCTGAGATTACTGATATTTCTCCCGGCAATCTTGATTACAGCTTGTGCTTCGTCCAGCCCAGTGTTTCTCATGGTGTGCTCTGCATACAAGTTAAATAAGCAGGGTGACAATATACAGCCTTGACATACTCCTTTCCCGATTTGGAACCAGTCTGTTGTTCCATGTCCAGTTCTAACTGTTGCTTCCTGACCTGCATACAGGTTTCTCAAGAGGCAGGTCAAGTGGTCTGGTATTCCCATCTCTTTCAGAATTTTCCACAGTTTATTGTGATCCACACAGTCAAAGGCTTTGGCATAGTCAATAAGTCAGAAATTGATGTTTTTCTGGAACTCTCTTGCTTTTTCGATGATCCAGCAGATGTTGGCAATTTGGTCTCTGGTTCCTCTGCCTTTTCTAAAACCAGCTTGAACATCTGGAAGTTCATGGTTCACATATTGCTGAAGCCTGGCTTGGAGAATTTTGAGCCTCACTTTACTAGCGTGTGAGATGAGTGCAATTGTGCGGTAGTTTGAATATTCTTTGGCATTGCCTTTCTTTGGGATTGGAATGAAAACTGACCTATTCCAGTCCTGTGGCCACTGCTGAGTTTTCCAAAGTTGCTGGCATATTGAGTGCAGCACTTTCACAGCATCATCTTTCAGGATTTGAAATAGCTCAACTGGAACTCCATCACCTCCACTAGCTTTGTTTGTAGTGATGCTTCCTAAGGCCCACTTGACTTCACATTCCAAGATGTCTGGCTCTAGGTGAGTGATCACACCATCGTGATTATCTGGGTCATGAAGATCTTTTTTGTACAGTTCTTCTGTGTATTCTTGCCACCTCTTCTTAATATTCTGCTTCTGTTAGGTCCATACCATTTCTGTCTTTTATTGAGCCCATCTTTGCATGAAATGCTCCCTTGGTATCTCTAATTTTCTTGAAGAGATCTCTAGTCTTTCCCATTCTGTTGCTTTCCTCTATTTCTTTGCATTGATCTCTGAGGAAGGGTTATTTATCTCTCCTTGCTACTCTTTGGAACTCTGCATTCAGATGGGTATATCTTTCATTTTCTCCTTTGCTTTTCGCTTCTCTTCTTTCCACAGCTATTTGTAGGGCCTCCTCAGACAATCATTTTGCTTTTTTGCATTTCTTTTTCTTGGGGATGGTCTTGATCCCTGTCTCCTGTACAATGTCACGAACCTCTGTCCATAGTTCATCAGGCACTCTGTCTATCACATCTAGTCCCTTGTATCTATTTCTCACTGCCACTGTATAATCAGAAAGGATTATGATTTAGGTCATACCTGAATGGTCTAGTTATTAACAAATGTATTTATCCCCCTTTGGAAACAAATTCATAGCATACTGAATTAAAACCAGTTGCAACTAAAAAAGCTCAAGTTGTATGGTCTGAAGTTACTAGTTAACTTTGGTATAGACACTGCCTCTGACAATATTCCACCTTCCATTTAACTAAATTGTTAGAGAAAGGAAAATGGTAGTTATGATAAGCCCCTCTGTACTTTTCATGCTTTCTATTGTGTTCCTTGTGCTTTTCAGACTAATACTCACTGAACTTTCGAATGAATTTTGAACATCTGTAACTTTTATTACCAGTGGCTCAGAGGTAAAGGATCTGCCTGCAATGCAGGAGATCTGGGTTCAATCCCTGGATCAGGAAGATCCCCTATAGAAGGAAATGCCAACCCATTCCAGTATTCTTGCCTGGGAAATCCCGTGGAGAGAGGAGCCTGGTGGCCTATGGTCCAGGGGGTCCCAAAGACACGACTTAACAACTAAATAACAACTTTCATTAACATCCTTCAGAACATCTCCCTGTGCTACTCTGTTCTCTAAAAAAGAAATAATTGATTAGAAGATTTAGGAGATCAAATACTAACGCAGCTTTCACACTGATCAAAATTAAGAAAAAAATAGAGATTTCAGGGTTTTTTCATCTGCCTACAGAGAGATATACAAGACAGGCTTATTGAATAATAAACTTAGCTTTAAATAATAGATAAAGCATGTCATTTTCATATCAAAAAGCCAAAGAGTTTTAATCACTTTAAATTTAAGGCACTTTACTATTTAAGTAAAAAATTAATTCAGTAAAATACAATCAAATTTTATATAAAAATCTGCCAAATGGAAGCTCTTTACTATGTGACCTTTAGCATCGTTTGACAACCTCCAATAAAATCTTATTTTCACTTTCTGTTCTATACTGATACTTCATGCATTATCAGCTCCAGAAAATTTTCAGTGGCTATAATTTCATTGAAAGTGTCTTAATATAACCTATATTCAAATTCACTGAATGCCATGTATCATTTGTACAGCCTATTTCTTGACATTATTTTCAAAATATTGCTTGCATCCAATTATTCTTGTCTGCAAATACTCAAATTCACACTATGGCTGTTATAGAAACAGCTAATTTACATATAGATTAAAAAATTACCTTGAAGCCCATTTACACCCTGATGAGTTAGAGACAAAGTAAGCCAAAGCTGATAGCTGGCTTCCATTAAATCCAAGTATTACGACACATTAGACTAGTCAAAATACAGGCTCCAGGTTCATGGCTTGGATCCTAAAATGCTGGATGGGATGATGGCAATGTAGCAGACATGGCCAAACTCAGATATTTTCTTCAATACTATGCAGATTCTGAGACACTATCCCTTAAATTGACTCACCTCTGTGCTTACTCTTTATGCTTTATCCAATATGCATTAATGGTAGCTGTTTTAAGTCAAATCAGTTAGCAGGCCATTGGCAATCTAGCCAATTTTAATTAGACTTGAGGAAAGAATGTTCTTTCAAAATGACTACAAAGTCTGCAGTATGACTAACTGCATAGTTTGACACCGGTCTACTGGCCTGCCGCTTTTCTACCTACTAGAAGCATTAGAGGACTGCTGCCTACTATGACAGATTTTCTACCACTTTCAGTAAGTAAATGCTTGTTCACACTGGACATATCATTCTGTTGTGCCAGCCACACCCAAGTCTTCTTTAAGTTCCCCAACTCCTGGTCGCTATTTAAAGGGGAAGGGCTAAGTGACCAGCTTAGAACTCCATGAGCTATTATAGCCATAGTACTGGACAAAAGATGGAGAGCTTTCTCTATGCCTGTTAACCTGTTGGTCTCTCTGTTACCAATAGGATTCTCTCTCTTTCTCTCTTGAGAATTTAAACTCTTAGACACATAGACTATTGTCAGGAAAAGCTGAAAGACTATGTAGAGTCGAAATCAGAATTGGTATCAAAGAAAGCCTCACTAATAAGGAGTAGAGGGAGTTTACTGGTGGTCCAGTGGCTAAAACACTAGTCCAGGGGGTGTAGGTTTGACCCCTGGCCAGGGAGTTAAGATTCCACATGCCTCACCACCAAAAACCCAGAACAGAGCAATATTGTAATAAGTTCAATAAAGCCTTTAAAAATGGTCCACATCAAAAAATATTAAAAAGAAAAAAAAAGGAGTAGAGGCTATGGATCAGCAGATCAAACCATCCAGGAGAGGAGAGAATGAAGGAGACTTGCAGGGAATGACAGCTGAAAGAACAGACTGTACTATAATAGAGACGCAGTGAAGGAGACATAGACAGAGTAAGATTCAGAGAATGGCAGCCTCAGAGACAGAGCTCCTGAGTTCCCACTGGCTGTCCACCTCCTGGCCCACTGCCCATGAAAACTGGCCATACTTCCTACCCTTAGTTTAGTGATACAGCCTTATATTTCTTCCATGTACATTTCTGCTTGAACTGGTATGAGTAACTATGCCTTTTAGGCAAACAAATGCTGATTACAAAACCATGTTAAAAGATGCTTTCAAGCAGTAGATGAACTAGTTTATATCTGGATTTAACAGAAGGAAAGAAAAAAAATCTGTTTTATAGAAACAAGAACAATCCTTCTGATGTGGCAGGATTCTCTAACATCCAACATAATGTGCTTTTAAGAAACAAATGTACTGCGACTTCCCCGGCAGCCCAGTGGTAAAGAATCTGCCTCCCAGTTGTAGGGAACATGGGTTCAATCCCTGGTCTGGGAAGATCCCATACACCCTGGAGCAACTAAGCCTGTACACCACAACTACAGAAGCCCAGGCTCCAGAGCCCATGCGCTGCAACAAGAGAAGACAATGCAGTGAGAAGCCTGCGTACCACAAGTAGAGAGTAGCCCCCTGATTGCTGCAACTAGAGGAAGCCTGCACATAGCAATGAAGACCCAGCGCAGCCAGAAAGAAAAAAAGACCCCAGGTCTGCTTTGTTTTCATGAGAAAGTATTATACCTAAAAGTTATCATCTCGGAGAATTTCTAAAGAACCCAGGGGAAAGTGACATGTTGGTATCTTGTCCATATTTGAAAGATGGAAAGGTCTTGAAGATGCATGACTATGAAGTCTGTTCTGTGCTCAGCATTTACACTTTGGTATTTATTCAAGAGACTTAAGTCTCCTGTCTCTGTGCTCATCTTACTCCTTTTGCCGACCAAGTCTCTTCACCCAATTCATTTGCTTATGATTGTGACACTCAACTGTCCCTCTGTCTCTAGTTCTTGTCTGCCTAAATTTTACCACAGAGAGTATTTCTGCTTTTCCCCTTATAAATTAAGACACGTTTTCAGTTTCCTGAAATAGAGGCAACACTACAAAAGAAACTGCATTGGTCTGGACTACTTCCAGAGCCCAACAAGTTAAACATCAACTAAAAAGAAAATTAGACAACGGCTCTTTTCTATCAGAATGACTTTGATCAAATGATTGTATTACAAACAAGGAGGTATTTATTGCAGGCTGCTGCTGCTGCTAAGTCGCTTCAGTCGTGTCTGACCCTGTGCTACCCCAAAGACGGCAGCCCACCAGGCTCCTCTGTCCCTGGGATTCTCCAGCCACGAACACTGGAGTGGGTCGCCATTTCCTTCTCCTTATGCATGAAAGTGAAAAGTGAAAGTGAAGTTGCTCAGCCGTGCCCAACTCCTAGAGACCCCATGGACTGCAGCCTACCAGATTCCTCCGTCCATGGTATTTTCCAGGCAAGAGTACTGGAGTGGGGTGCCATTGCCTTCTCCTATTGGAAGCTAAAATAGACCAAATCACAAAAGATGCAAGCAAAATAAATAAAGAAATTTTAAAAAGAAATGTTTAGCCATATAAATGTTAAACTCCATATATTTATTCAAAAGAAATAAAAACACATGTCTGTACAATGACTCACAGAAATGGTCATGAAAGCTTTATCCATGATAGCCAAAAACTGGAAACAACCCAGAATTCCATCCATAACATAGAAACAAACTATGGCATAACCACACAATAGATAATATTCAAGCAGTGAAAAGGTATGAAGTTCTCATCTGTGTAACAACAAATGAACATCAATATTATCATGCTGAAGAAAGAAGCCAGACACAAAAGAGATTGTAAGATTCAGCCTGTATGAAATTCTAGAAAAGCAAAACTAATCTACAGTAACAGAAAGCAGATGAGTAGTTGACTGAGACTAGAGACAGGGGTAGTAGCAAGAGCTGACTACATAGAGGCATGAGGTAGCTTCTTGGAATAATGAGAAGGTCTTTATTGAGATGGTGGACATGCAGCTGTCTACATTTGCAAAAGGTCATTGAACTGAACACTTTTAAAACTGGTCCGTTTAATTGCATATTAATTATACTGCAATTCATGAGCCATGAACTTCCAGATGTTCAAGCTGGTTTTAGAAAAGGCAGAGGAACCAGAGATCAAACTGCCAACATCCGCTGGATCATCAAAAAAGCAAGAGAGTTCCAGAAAAGCATCTATTTCTGCTTTATTGACTATTCCAAAACCTTTGACTATGAGGATCACAATAAACCATGGAAAATTCTTCAAGAGATGGGAATACCAGACCACCTCACCTGCCTCATGAGAAACCTATATGCAGGCCAGGAAGAAAAAGAACTGGACATGGAACAACAGACTGGTTCCAAATAGGAAAAGGAGTACGTCAAGGCTGTATATTGTCACCCTGCTTATTTAACTTATATGCAGAGTACATCATGAGAAACGCTGGGCTGGAGGAAACACAAGCTGTAATCAAGATAGCTGGGAGAGTGCTCGCTTCAGCAGCACATATACTAAAATTGGAGCGATACAGAGAAGATTAGCATGGCCCCTGCGCAAGGATGACACGCAAATTCGTGAAGCGTTCCATATTTTTAAAAAAGAAAACAAAGAAAGATAGCTGGGAGAAATATCAATAACCTCAGTTATGCAGATGACACCACCCTTATGGCAGAGAGTGAAGAGGAACCAAAAAGCCTCTTGATGAAAGTGAAAGAGGAGAGTGGAAAAGTCGGCTTAAAGCTCAACATTCAGAAAACTAAGACCATGGCATCTGGTCCCATCACTTCATGGGAAATAGATGGGGAAACAGTGGCAACAGTGGCTGACTTTATTTTTTTGGGCTTCAAAATCACTGCAGATGGTGATTGCAGCCATGAAATTAAAAGACGCTTACTCCTTGGAAGGAAAGTTATGACCAACCTAGACAGCATATTGAAAAGTAGAGACATTACTTTGCCAACAAAGGTCCGTCTAGTCAAGGCTTTGGTTTTTCCAGTGGTCATGTATGGATGTGAGAGTTGGACTATGAAGAAAGCTGAGCGCCGAACAATTGATGCTTTTGAACTGTGGTGCTGGAGAAGACTCTTGAGAGTCCCTTGGACTGCAAGAAGATCCAACCAGTGCAACCTAAAGGAGATCAGTCCTGAGTATTCATTGGAAGGACTGATGCTAAAGCTGAAACTCCAATACTTTGGCCACCTCATGCGAAGAGTTGACTCACTGGAAAAGACCCTGATGCTGGGAGGGATTGGGGGCAGGAGGAGAAGCGGACAACAGAGGATGAAATGGCTGGATGGCATCACCGACCCGATGGACATGGGTTTGGGTAAACTCCGAGAGTTGGTGATGGACAGGGAGGCCTGGCGTACTGCGATTCATGGGGTCGCAAAGAGCTAGACATGACTGAGCGACTGAACTGAACTGAATGTTAATTTTAAAGCAATAAATTTATCATAACGCTGAGCCCCCTCTAATCCTTATCATTAGAGAGACATCATTGGGATTCAGTGAAATCACTACTTACCTAAATGTTCAAATTATTTTTTATTTAATATTATTTAACATAGATTTTTCATGCAGCTACCTGAATTCACTTAGTCATCATTTAATAAATTCCAGTAATTTATTATACTCATATATCATAGTTAGTTGTATTAGGAAAACATTTACCATCTAAGATTGATCACTTTTACAGTTATCAAGCAAGAAAGATAAGAGTTTGAGAGATCCTCGAGAGAGGGGGGAAAAAAGGCATAACTCGCTTGCTATTTTTCTTCTCTAATTTAAACTATTAAGCATTTCATAGGTGTACACACACTTTAGATACATTTTATTATTTACAATTTAGCCTTTTTGGGTGCTTAGTTATCTCTACTTGAAAGCCAATGACTCATTTTCAACAAGTTAAAAAATGCCCTTGAGGCCCCATCAGTCCATTCTCTCTACCAGATAAAAAATCACTGATGTACATAATAGTGGAAGCAATCCCACATTCCATTACAAGAATCTCCTCCTGGCCTCCAGGAAACCTCCAAGAAACCATGATGGCTCAATGATTCATCTGTGGATGCCCAACCCAACCATCCACACCACCTAATATATTAGTGAATCCACTAGAACAAAATGGTGGCTCTTATGAAAGAAGCTCTTATTTGTGTCAAAAAGCTGCATTCTCCCAAAGTCAAAAGCTTTGGGTCCTTTCTATTCTGATGCAAACTTTCTGTCCTTCTCATGATCTCTCTTATAGAACAAGGATATTTCTCTATATCTTATAAATATGTTATTTGTCATCACCCCCAGGTAATTGTCTCAAATGATGTTAATAATTACTTTGCCAACAAAGTCTGTCTAGTCAAAGCTATGGTTTCTCCAGTAGTCATGTATGGATGTGAGAGTTGGACTATAAAGAAAGCTGAGTGCCGAAGAAATGATGCTTTTGAACTGTGGTGTTGGAGAAGACTCTTGAGAGTCCCTTGGACTGCAAAGAGATCCAGCCAGTCCATCCTAAAGGAAATCAGTCCTGAATATTCATTGGAAGGACTGATGTTGAAGCTGAACAGCTAATCCTCTGGCCACCTGATGTGAAGAACTGACTCACTGGAAAAGCCCCTGATGCTGGGCAAGACTGAAGGTAGGAGGAGAAGGGGATGACAGAGGATGAGACGGTTGGATGGCATCACCAGCTCAATGGACATGAGTTTGAGTAAGCTCCAGGAGTTGGTGATGGACAGGGAAGCCTGGTGTGCTGCAGTCCATGGGGTCACAAAGAGTCAGACACAACTGAGTGACTGAACTGATGTTAATAAAATACTTCAGGAACACAGTGTGATTATTGAATTTTTGTGACTGGAATAAAGAGTTCCTGCGGACCACCCACAGCCAGGACACTGCTGGCTTCTGAATGGCTGAATTCACCAATGGGCCAGGGATTGCAGCATCAGTCACTCACGCACCTCCTCAAGAGTCCAGGTATAAAAAAGGCTCCTGCAGTGAAGTAACACTGCTCTGTTTTATATAGAACCCAACAGATTTTAATCGTCCTGAGTGAACATCCAAGAGCATCCATGTAACAACATTGGTGAGTGATGCTCCTTCAGTACAATGACTTCCCCTAAGATAGATAAAAAAATGCATACCAGGGTTCATAAAATACAAGGCCCAAGTATCTTCTGCCTTAATAGACCCAGCTAAAATAATGTGAAGAACTTAGCCTGGCCCTCAAGCTGTCCCATTATTATATCTGAGATACAGAGGAAGTCCTTCAAATGTGTTCCAAGTTAGGATAGTCCCCACTCAGATCCCACACTCTCCTTTTCCTGGTCCATTCCCCATCACCCATATCACGTTTCCAGAGTCAGCCAGAAAAAGCTCACCACTCACCTTAGTCATCCTGAGAACAGCACTGTCCACACAAATGATCTTGTCTCTGGATATTCCCAGAGATTCCTATGAAAGAAGTCCAGGGTGCAGAAGAGGCCGCTGTCTTCCTCACTGGTGGTACATGTGGTCACTGAATTATGAGGGTTCACTGTGCTCAGAATCTCATGAAGTGAGCTCCTGACATTACTACCTTCATTCAGAGTGTTTCAATACCAGTTCAAGGAGCCTGATCCTGGAAAGGTGCCATCCATTCACAAGATTCTCCTAACCCTTGCACCCACCACCACCCAGGGTGATGTCTGAATGATGGCAGGAACAAGGGTTTTTGCATTTAGCAACAAGTTCTCTGATACCAATATGAATGTTAATAGGCACAGAATCAAGAGAGACCCCCAGACTGTTCTTCTCAGGGTCTGGCCCCTGAAGACCTGCAAATGATGCAGGAGATAGATGGGCTCCAGGTTAGACATTTACAACTGGCCGCCTGTTTGCATTTCACGGGACATGAAGAAGTGAGCTTCAGGCTGGATACTTAAAACTGTTAGCATTTCCTGAGATAAAAGGTAGATGGGCTCAAGTTAAGGCATTTACAATCAGCCTCCCGTTTGCCCTCTGAAATGGAACTAACAGCAGAAACAGGGTAATAGCCAGTGTTTGTCTCTTGTAAACACCTTAAGGTAATAATCACGGCA
This sequence comes from Dama dama, assembly GCF_033118175.1. Taxonomy (NCBI): domain Eukaryota; kingdom Metazoa; phylum Chordata; class Mammalia; order Artiodactyla; family Cervidae; genus Dama; species Dama dama. The sequence goes on from NC_083709.1 coordinate 25,585,921, forward strand.
GTAGTCAAGGTGATAGTCATGGCTAGGACAAAGAGGGGCAAAACTCTGATTGAGTAAAGGATTAAGGCATCTCTGCTCCCAGCTTTTTTGGGACAAGGGAGACACTACACATGCATAAAAGGCTCTTTGGGGGTCAAAAGTCAAGGGATAACACAAGGCCATAATGAGTCCTGCTTCTTCCAGAAGCCTTTACTTCGAGATCCATCTTGGCTGAGGGGTGTGTGTGCACTCAGAGGGTCCGAAGGTAGGTCAGGTGTGGAAAAAGAGGCCAGATAATTGGCCTGAAGGAAGACAAAGACCCGGAAGAACTGCCCTGTATAAATGACTTAACCGCCTCTTTACTGCGCTCCTCCTCACTAGAAGCACACCCCTTTCTCTCCGGGTGTGCATCTCTGCCTTGCTTCTATCTTAACTAAACAAACCATTTCTCTGTACACTCTCCCACTTGTTGTTCTGCTGTGTCTCTAATAACAAACGTTGTACCTGCATTCACAGTTTCTGCCTCCATGTTAAACACATTTTCCACTGGGGGCAAATTTCCAGGGAAAATAGCTTCTAGCCTCTAGCCCTTGCTGGTCTGGTGACAAGGATTTCTGGATCTCATCCAAGCTACCCAGGTCCAATTCCCGGGCATGGAATAAAGATCTTGCTTCACACCGCTGCTCACTGCTACCTCACCAAGATCGCAAAGCACACCTTCATGCTTATTGATGATATATATTCTTCCTCTAGGTTTCAGTCCCCAAATGCTAAATCAATAATCTGAAGAGATGAACAAATTCTTAATTTTCAAACAAGAGCATGAGATGATTTTGCATAGATCTAGTACTGAGAACCATTGCTAGGGAGGCTAAGGTAAACACTAGTATAATTTAGATTTGTTGATATGCAAAATGTGGGTATTTTCATATATCCTGCAGGTTTTTCCCTTGAATAGATATGTGCCATAGCAGCAGTACTAACATTTATCTGAAATGTGGGTTCTCAAAGGATGCAGGGCCTACAATAATGGAGACCATGAGGAATACTGTCTAGACCTCCAGTTTTCACATGGATACTTGCACACATGTGAAAATGAAAGTGTTAGAAATTTCTGAAAGAATGATAAAGACAACAGGTATTTAATTTTTGCTTTTAAGGGGAAAATATAGAAATTTCAGAAAAAAGTGAGATGTATGTTTAATCCTAACTTTAAAATTACTCTATTGATGTAAAGACATTGGTTGGTTCAGGAAGATAAAGAATATGCTATGTTTAATTTGCTTTGCTTTGCTCTTAGAATTGCCATATTTGACACATTACAATAATGGAGACCATGAGGAATACTGTCTAGACCTCCAGTTTTCACATGGATACTTGCACACATGTGAAAATGAAAGTGTTAGAAATTTCTGAAAGAATGATAAAGACAACAGGTATTTAACTTTTGCTTTTAAGGGGAAAATATAGAAATTTCAGAAAAAAGTGAGATGTATGTTTAATCCTAACTTTAAAATTACTCTATTGATGTAAAGACATTGGTTGGTTCAGGAAGATAAAGAATATGCTATGTTTAATTTGCTTTGCTTTGCTCTTAGAATTGCCATATTTGACACATTGAATTGAAGAGTACAATTTATATAAAGAATAATTATCCATTTACTCACTGAAATTACCATTAGATCATTTAGAAGTACCAGTATCTTTTCTCCATCTCTTTTGGTTAATGAATAGCAGGCCAATATCTGAGAGACAAGAAAAGAAGAACTAGTATTTACTGTCATTACTACCCACCAGTTCTTGTATTAAGCAGTATACAGGCCATGTATGAGAAAAGAGTGTGAAAAGGATTTGTTTAAACACACAAGAAAAAGTTATGTTTTCAAAACTTAGTAGCCTGTATGGTGTGAAGGGGGCTTCCTTGGTGGCTCAGACAGTAAAGAATCTGCCTGCAGTGAAGATCCCCTGGAGAAGGGAATGGCAACCCACTCCAGTATTCTTGCCTGGAGAATTTCATGGACAGAGGAGCCTGGTGGGCTACACTTCACAGGGTTACAGAGTCAGACACGACTGAGTGATTAACACTTTCACTACTTTTCACCGTGTTAAGAGTTACAGAAACCATTCATGTTCTGAAAAGAAAATGTGGAGGGGCAGAGACAATCTACTGAATTCAACATTTGTCAACTGTAGCTTAATCTAACACAGTGGTTTAAAAACCAGATATGACTTCTGGCCCCCATCCCTGGAGTTCCTAATTTTGAAAGTCTGAGGGTGAGGCCAGAGTACTTTCATTTCTGAATTTCCAGGTGATACTGACACACGATTAGAGAACTGCTGGTCTGAACAGTTTCATTTTCCAGCTGTGGCTGCTCCGGTACCCTTGGCCCAGTGTTGCGGGAGGTATATAATGGGCACAACACCAGATGCATCCTGGACCTAAGCCCAAATGTCTGTTTCTGGAACTGTTTTTACACAGTTTTGACAAGAAAGGGAAAGGATTTCTGATTTCAAAAGTATATTTTGTACATGTTAGAAATATTGGAGGAAAACAAAAAGAAAATGATCTTGTAAAAACTGGAAGTACCTTTCCAAAACCATCTTTAATGTGCACTGGAATCCACTTAAATGGCTTTGGGCTTTACAAATGCAGAGCCTGCTTTGCTCATATTTCTGCTGTTGAAACTTGGCTACAAAGATTAGCAGAATCATAAAAATGGCTGACAATCAAATGTGCCTTGTTTTTTTATTTTGTTTTGCACTTTTCAATGAAAGATGCACCCTGAATCTCAAATATATCTTCCCCCTGGGCTATTTGGTAAAAAAGAAAAAAGAAATTTATCTTACTCAGCTGCAGTATCTCTTGAAGAAATTGGCATCACAACCCACAATGAGTTCCACAGGATTCATCACCCTCAAGTATCAGCCCTTACACTTCTGGAGATGTAAAGATTCCCAATTACTAATGCTCTTAAAAAGTTTCACCGTTTTCTAGTAAAAAGTGTATTGCCAATTCACAAACAAAGAATTTCAATCCAAACTTTATCTCAGGGTATCGTTTCTTGCATCCTTTCTTTCTGGAAGGCAGCTGCTCTAAGAAAAAGATTCTTTGTCTTTCCTAAATTCTGCTCTCTTCACTAGATATTTTCAAGAGGGATTAGTAACACAACGTCAGGAAGCAAAAGCGAGCCTTGGAATGCACACCTCATTAGAATCATAAAATAGGTGTCTGTCATGACTTCTCTTGTTGCACACACTTTATTTACACAATTAATCAACAAATAAACATAGCGGACCCTTAATATTCAGTTCAGTTCAGTTCAGTTCACTCAGTCGTGCCAGACTTTGTGACCCCATGAGTCGCAGCACGCCAGGGCTCCCTGTCCATCACCAACTCCCGGAGTTTACTCAAATTCATGTCATCGAGTCGGTGATGCCATCCAGCCATCTCATCCTCTGTCGTCCCCTTCTCCTCCTGTCCCCAATCCCTCCCAGTATCAGGGTCTTTTCCAATGAGTCAACTCTTCGCATGAGGTGGCCAAAGTATTGGATTTTCAGCTTCAGCATCAGTCCTTCCAATGAACACCCAGGACTGATCTCCTTTAATATTCAAGGGATGCTATAATAATATTGGTGGCTGCTTTCATAAAGAAAAAAAGCTGTCACTTTGTGTTAGAGAATTGTAACAGTTAATAGAAACAAAAGCTTCCCTCCTCCTCCAGGCAGTGTCCTTTTTTCATTTTTTTTCCTTTTTATTGGAGTAGAGCTGATTTACAAAGTTGTGTTAGTTGCAGGTGTAGAGCAAAGTGATTCAGTTACACACATACATATATCCACTTTTTTTAAAGAGTATTTTCCCATATAGGCCACTAGAGTATTGAGGAGCTTTCCCTGTGCTATATAGCAGGTTCCTATTAGTTATCTATTTAATATATAGTAGTGTATATATGTCAATCCCAATCTCCCAATTTATCCCTACTCTTTCCTTATCCCCTGGTAAGCATAAATTTGTTTTCTACATCTGTGACTCTACTTGTGTTCTGTAAATAAGTTCATTTGTATCCTTTTTCTTAGATTCCACATATAAGCGGTATCATAAACCTGTCTTTCTGTGTCTGACTTACTCCATTCAGTATGACAATCCCTAGGTCCATCCATGTTGCTGCAAATGGCATTACTTTCCTTTTTATGGCTGAGTAATATTCCATTGTATGTACATACCACATCTTCTTTATCCATTCCTTTCCTGATGGGCGGGTTGCTTTCATATCCTGGCTTTCATATTCACTTCATTCATATTCATTTCATAATCATATTCATTTAGGTTGCTCTCATATCCTGGTTTTCATATTCATTTCATTCATATTCATTTCATATTCATTTCATTCATATTCATATGCATTTAGGTTGCTTTCATAGCCTCTAAAGCGTGGTGCAATGAAAATTGGGGTGCATGTGTCTCTTTTAATTATGGTTTTCTCCATGTCTATGCCCAGGAATGGGATTACTGGATCATATGGTAGTTTTATTTTTAGATTTTTTTTTTTTTTCCAGTGGGTTTTGTCATACATTGATATGAATCAGCCATGGAATGGAGTTACATGTATTCCCAATCCCAATCCCCCCTCCCACCTCCCTCTCCACCCGATTCCTCTGGGTCTTCCCAGTGCACCAGGCCCGAGCACTTGTCTCATGCATCCCACCTGGGCTGGTGATCTGTTTCACCATAGATAGTATACATGCTGTTCTTTTGAAATATCCCACCCTCACATTCTCCCACAAAGTTCAAAAGTCTGTTCTGTATTTCTGTGTCTCTTTTTCTGTTTTGCATATAGGGTTATCGTTACCATCTTTCTAAATTCCATATATATGTGTTAGTATGCTATAACGTTCTTTATCTTTCTGGCTTACTTCACTCTGTATAATGGGCTCCAGCTTCATCCATCTCATTAGGACTGGTTCAAATGAATTCTTTTTAATGGCTGAGTAATATTCCATGGTGTATATGTACCACAGCTTCCTTATCCATTCATCTGCTGATGGGCATCTAGGTTGCTTCCATGTCCTGGCTATTATAAACAGTGCTGCGATGAACATTGGGGTGCACGTGTCTCTTTCAGATCTGGTTTCCTCAGTGTGTATGCCCAGAAGTGGGATTGCTGGGTCATATGGCAGTTCTATTTCCAGTTTTTTAAGAAATCTCCACACTGTTTTCCATAGCGGCTGTACTAGTTTGCATTCCCACCAACAGTGTAAGAGGGTTCCCTTTTCTCCACACCCTCTCCAGCATTTATTGCTTGTAGACTTTTGGATAGCAGCCATCCTGACTGGCATGTAATGGTACCTCATTGTGGTTTTGATTTGCATTTCTCTAATAATGAGTGATGTTGAGCATCTTTTCATGTGTTTGTTAGCCATCTGTATGTCTTCTTTGGAGAGATGTCTGTTTAGTTCTTTGGCCCAGTTTTTGATTGGGTCATTTATTTTTCTGGAATTGAGCTGCAGGAGTTGCTTGTATATTTTTGAGATTAATCCTTTGTCTGTTTCTTCATTTGCTATTATTTTCTCCCAATCTGAGGGCTGTCTTTTCACCTTACTTATTTTTAGATTTTTAAGGAACCTCCATTTATTGTTCTCCATAATGGCTATACCAATTTACATTCCCATCAACATTTTCTCCACACCCTCTCCAACATTTACTGTTTGTAGATTTTTTATGATGTCCTCTGCAAACAGTGACAATTTCACTTCTTAACCAACTTGTATTCCTTTTATTTCTTTTTCTTTGCCAACTGCCATGGCTAGGATTTCCAAAACTGTTGAATAATAGTGGTGAGAGTGGACATCTCATCTTATTCCTGATCTTAGAGGAAATGCTTTCCATTTTTCACCATTAAGAATGATGTTTACTGTGGGTTTGTTGTGGCCTTTATTATGCTGAGGTAAATTCCCTCTCTGCCCATTTTCTGCAGTTTTTATCATAAATGGGTGTTGAATTTTGTCAAAAGCTTTTTATGCATCTATTGAGATTATATAGTTTTCATTCTTCAATTGGGCTTCCCTGATAGCTCAGTTGGTAAAGAATCCTCCTGCAGGACATCACTGTTTCGATTCCTGGCTCGGGAAGATCCCCCGGACAAAGGATAGGCTACCCACTCCAGTATTCTTGGGCTTCCCTGTGACTCAGCCAGAAAAGAATCCACCTGTTGTGTTTTGTTTTATTTTTTTAATTCTACAGTTTGTTGATGTGGCGTATCACACTGACTGATTTTCAGATATTGAAAAATCCTTATTACCCCTGGGATAAATTCTAGATAAAAACTAGATCATGGTTTATGATCCTTTTAATGTATTGTTAGATTCAGTTTGCTAGTATTTTGTTGCGGATCTTTGTGTTCACGTTTATCAGTGATACTGGCCTGTAATTTTTTTTGTTGTGATAAACAGGTCTGGTTTTGGTATCAGGATGATGGTGGCCTCATAGAACAAGTTTGACGGTGTTTCTTCCTCCACAGTTTTTTGAAAGCATTTCCAAAGGATAGCTGCTAACTCGTCTCTAAATGTTTGATAGAATTCACCTGTGAAGCCATCTGGTCCTGGACTTTTGTTTGCTGAAGATTTTTAATCACAGTTTCAGTTTCATTACTTGTGTTTGCTCTGTTCATAATTTCTATTTCTTCCTGGCTCAGTCTTGGAAGACTATATCTTTATAAGGATTTGCCCATTTCTTCCAGGTTATCCATTTTATTGGCATATAGTTGCTTGTAGTAGCCTCTTATGATTCTTGGAACAAAAGCTTGATTAAAACAAACACTTAATTTGAGGTGTCAGAGCCCAAGCTGAGTGAGGACAGTCAGGTGTGACTCAGGCTGGATTGTTGAAGCATGGGCAAGTTGATGGGGGTGCCCACGGATTGGGAGGGCAAGTGCTGAGGTGGATAACAGCAGCCCCGCTAGGGATGTCAAAGCCTGTGTTGGGTAAGATGGGTATCTTCGTGTGCTAGTATAGCAACAATGTGAGATTGGTCACACATAGGATAACTGATCAGACAATACAGAAGGCTAATGGGAGCCAAGTTTCTCACTGTTGAAGAAAGGAGTTACAAGTATGTAATGGGAAAAAAAAAACTAGAATATACTTTGTGGTAGTGGATTGAAACTGGAGGTATAGGTGAAAAGTCATGACTTTGATACAGATATGGAAATGCAGATATACTTATGAGGACAGATAGCTAGAAAGGTAAATATTCCCTAACTCCGACCACTCAGCGGGCCTCAGAACAACAATGCTTCATTATCAATGAGAACAACTAGGTTGCAGAATTCAGCTTTTATATATATTTCTCTGTTAGTACAGGGCTCCTTGGAGTAATTGGTGATTTCAGCATTGGGGCAATAAAAGTACATGAGCCACAGAAACTCACTGTTTCCAAAAGTAAGGAAGCACTCAAAGAATGATAGACATATGAGAAGACAAAAGCCATTCTGAAGGGATTGTCAATGACTAAATATGAGGAAATTTGAGCATCAAAATAAATAATTATAGTAGTGAATTATAACTCATTGAATTTAATCAAAACCCGTAAGTCCATACTAAATAAGTTGATTGAGTGATTTTAAGTGAGAAGAGAAATGGGAGAGTTAAATGGTTTTAAAGTAACTCTCCATAAAACACTTATTAATTTCAAAAGGGAAAAGAGTAACCTTACAGTGGAGAAGCTCTAGTACACATTTAACCCAAATGATCAAAAAAAAAAAAAGTCGCTCAGTTGTGTCCGAATCTTTGTGACTGCATGGACTATACAGTCCATGGAATTCTCCAGGCCAGAATACTGGAGTGGATAGCCTTTCCCTCCTCCAGGGGATCTTCCCAACCCAGGGATTGAACCCAGGTCTCCTGCATTACAGCGGGTTCTTTACCAGCTGAGCCACAAAGTGAACATAAATAAAAAGGCAAACTGAAATCATGAGCCACCAGACACAATGAGAACAATTCAAAATCATCTGTAACATTCTGGAAAAAGATGAACTGGATTATAAACATGATGGAATATCAAACCCAAACTGAGGAGTAGTCTACAAAGAAATCCTTAAAAACATCAAGGTCATTGTGCCAGACAGACCCTAGAATGAACAATAATCTCGGCTTCTTGGTGTTAATGCCTTTGTGCAATCCCATCTCTTGAGTTTGGGCAGAACCAAGAGGATACAGCAAAGGTTGATGGGATGTCCCTATCATGACTACATTACAGTATGTAGAAGGCTCCATCACACCAACAGAGTCTCAGCTCCTGTCCTTGAAGGAGGATTCTGCCATGAAGTGGTCATGCTGGAAAAAACCCACATGGTAAGAAACTGCAGGAGCTAATGTAGTCTTTGGCAACAAAACAGAAGTCCTGCAGCAGCAAAGAAATGAATCCTTCCAGCAATCTGAAGGAGTTATGAAGTAGACCTTTCCGCATTCAAGCCTCCGATGAGACCAGAGCACTGGCTAACACGTGAACTGCAGCCTGCTGAAACCCTGAAGCTAAGTCCTGTCTGGACTCCCGACTTCCAGAAACTGAGATAATAAATGTGCACTGATTAAAGTTGCTAAATTTATGTTAATTTCTTTATGCAGCACAGAAAACAAGGACAGTCATTAAAGTCAATAAAAGACTGAGAAACTCTTACAGACCAAAGGAGACAAAAGAAATATAAGAACCAAATGTAATGCAAGATTATGAACTGGATCCTTCTGGGCATTACTGAAACAACTGGAAAGACTTGAATGTGGTTTGAGAATCGGATGGTAGAAGTATATCAATGTTATTTTCCTAATTTTGATGAAGGTTTTAAAGTTATTTAGGAGACTACCCTTGTTAGTAGAAATACTAATAATAAACAAACACATGGAGTATAAATATCTGAATACTTTGATTACTAAATACTCTGGACACTAAAGTATATAAAATATTCAAAGGTGATGATGGGGCATTAAATTGGCAACAAATGGTTCAGGAGGATAAGTTATTTATATTCACAACCATTTTGTAAACTGAAGACTGTTTAAAAAAAAAAAAAAAGTATTTCAAAAACAAACCAAAAAACCTGTTCCTACCTACTCTTTTCTATCTCAACAAATAACATTTTTATTTTCCCAGTTGGTTGGGTCAAGAACAGTATCTATTGCCTGTTCTGTTTCAATAGACTCCTAACTGTTCTCCTTGTTCACCCTTGCTCTATAACACCCTCCCACCCCGCACCGGCACGTCAATTCTCTACACGGTAGCCAGAGTGATGTTTTAAAATTTAACTCAGATCCTGTCAAGCCCCTGCTCAAAATCTCCATTGGCTGCCCTCGGCATTCCTTCACACTAACTACACCTCCTCGTGAGCTGGCCCTGCTCACCTCTCTAGCTCACCCCTTACCATTCTCCTTCATCACTGCGCTCCCGTCCTTAACACCCTTCTTGCTGCTTCTTGAGTTCAAGTTTCTGCCCTTCCTATTCTCTCTGTTTATGTTCCCCTAGGCAGCAACATGGCTTACTTCTTTCCATCAATATGGCTTCCATCAAATGCCACATCCTTAGAGAACTCTTCTTTGAGCATTATGTTAAAAATGTGCCCTCTTTCCCGTTCCCGTTTTTTTTTTTTTTTGGCTGGGAAAGATTGAGTGCAGAATGAGAAGAGGGTGACAAAGAATGGGTTGGATGGCATCATAGACTCAATGGACATGAGTTTGAGCAAGCTCTGGGAGATAGTGAAGGACAGGGAAGCCTGGCATGCTGCAGTCCATGGGATCACAAAGAATCAGAAGCGACTCAGCAACGGAACAACAACTTTCCCAGCATAATGTACAATTATCCCTCGCCCGACTTTATTTTTCTTAATGGTACTTATCACAGCATGCATGCTAAGTCATTTCAGTCGTGTCTGACTCTGTGAGATCCTATGGACTGTAGCCTGCCAGGCTCCTCTGTCCATTGGATTCTCCAGGCAAGAGTGGAGTGGATTGCCATGCTCTCCTCCAGGCAATCTTCCCGACCCAGGGACTGAACCCGCGTCTCTCACATTGCTCTGTGTCCTGCCTTGGCAGGCAGGTTCTTAACCAGTAGCGCCACCTGGGAAGCCCATTTCTTTATTTACTTGTTTATTATCTGTCTCTCCTGTGAGGGCAAGTTCTCTTAATCTCCAAATCTCCAAGACTAGTCTGCTGCCTGATGAATGAATGAACACAGGAATATCAATATTTAGATGCTGAGGTATCAGCTAGGTTTATTCACTAGCTGCATGCTTTTACCCACAAGCCTTGCAGTACCTATGGCTCAAGTTCCTGTCTCAGAAAAATAAAATGCTTCATGGGCAGAAACTCTAGGATCACACAAAATAGGCAGAACCATAGCCCTTAAATTACAAGAGTCCTTTCAACTTCATCTCTATCTATCCTAGAGAAAGCCGCTCACTTAACACATATGTATTTGGAACCAGGTCTATCTCTCTTGTTTTATGAAATCGATCAGAGATTCTAAACCTTGTAATTTTTGACATTTGGGGCCAGATCATTGTTGTGGAGGGCTGTCCTATGCGTTATGACTCATGTGCTCAGTCGTGTCAAACCCTTTGCCACCCCATTGACAGTTCTCTGCCAGGCTCCTCTATCCGTGGAATTTCCCAGGCAAGAACATGGGAGTGGTTTGCCATGTCCTCCTCCAGGGGATCTTCCCGATCTGGGGATCGTACCCTTGTCTCTTGTGTCTCCTGCACTGGAGGCAGATTCTTTACCACACTGGGGAAGTCTTGTGCACTACAAAGTACTTAGCAGCAGTCCTGACTCCTACTCACTGGATGCCAGCAGCGACCTCCCAGCTGTGACAACGAAAACGTCTCCAGACGCTGCCAAGAGTCCCTGGAGGGCAAAAGTCGCCCTTAACTGAGAGCCACTGATGGAACCCAAAATCACAGCAGATGGTGACTGCTGCCATGAAATTAAAAGACGCTTACTCCCTGCAAGAAAATTTATGACCATTCGAGGTTTTTGTATTTCCATATGAATTGTGAAATTATTTGTTCTAGTTCTCTGAAAAATACCATTGGTAGCTTGACCCTGGGGGATGGGATGGGGAGGGAGGTGGGAGGGGGGTTCTGGATGGGGAGCACATGTGCACCCGTGGCTGATTCATGTCAATGCTTGGCAAAAACCACTACAGTATTGTAATTAGCCTCCAATTAAAATAAATTAATTAATTTTAAAAAAAGAAAAGTTATGACCAACCTAGACAGCATATTTAAAAACAGAGACATTACTTTGCCAACAAAGGTCCACCTAGTCAAGGCTATGGCTTTTCCAGTAGTCATGTATGGATGTGAGAGTTGGACTATCAAGAAAGCTGAGCACTGAAGAATTGATGCTTTTGAACTGTGGTGTTGGAGAAGATTCTTGAGAGTCCATTGGACTGCAAGGAGATCCAACCAGTCCATCCTAAAGGAGATCAGTCCTGAGTGTTCATTGGAAGGACTGATGTTGAAGCTGAAACTCTGATATTTTGGCCACCTGATGTGAAGAGGTGACTCATTGGAAAAGACCCTGATGCTGGGAAAGATTGAAGGCGGGAGGAGAAGGGACGACAGAGGATGAGATGGCTGGATGGCTTCACCAACTCAATGGACATGAGTTTGGGTAAACTCCGGGAGTTGGTGATGGACAGGGAGGCCTGGCGTGCTGCAGTCCATGGGGTTGCAAAGAGTCGGACACAACTTAGTGACTGAACTGAACTGAACTGAACTGATGGAACCCTGGTGGAACAGAACCTGAGTCTTTTGTTTATTTATTTGACTGCATTGGGTCTTAGTTGCAGCACACAGGAATCTTCTGTTCAGGGAACAGGCTCAGCAGTTGCACTTCATGAGATTAGTTGCTCTGTGTCATGTCAGATCTTGGTTCCCTGACCAGGGATCGAACCCACTTCCCCTGCATTGCAAAACGGATTTTCAACCACCGGACCATTAGAGAAGTCCCTGTGTGTGCTCGGGGGCTCAGTGATTCCTGACTCTGTGACTCCATGGACTGGAGCCTGCCGGGTTCCTCTGTCCATGGGATTTCCAAGCACAAACACTAGAGCTAACTGCCATTTCCTCCTCCAGGGGACCTTCCTGACCCAGAAACTGAACCCTAGTTTCCTGAGTCTCATACACTGGCAGGAGGATTCTTTACCACTGCACTACCTGGGAAGTCTGGAGCTTAGGCACTAGTATTTTATAAAAGCTTTTTACCTGTTTTTCATAAGCAACTAAGGCTGAGAATCACTGAGCCAGACTCTTCTTGGAGGGGAATGAATACCGTATTTAAAAGGATCACCGTTAAAACCTGGGCAGGGCTCAGGGCTCAGTCTATAGAGGTGGATGAAATCTCTTCAACTGTAGAAAAGCCAAGGTGACTAGGCTTGGTAGATCTTATTCACTCTCTCCAGTTTAATGTGTTTAATTGCAATTTTTTTAGCAGTTTTAGAATTTTATGCTATGATTATACTAATAAGTTTGCAAGACAAAAAAAGGAACAGAAAAAAAGAATTGACAAATTGCAGAACTCCTGAGTTTTTTTTTTTAACTTCTCTTTCATTAAAGAAAAAGAGGAAGTTTGCATTTGCTGGTTCCTTTTTCACTCTTTAAAAGCTTTCTATTAATATTATGCTATCTTTTGAGATTGCCAGTTATCGCTTGGGAACATTAGCAATTAGAGGGAGGACCTTTGTGGAGGTCCTTCAAGTCTCTGAAAACAGTACCATGCTTGCCTTTCCTAAATCCTATGCAGAGTGGGCAGTAAAGAGTTACAGGTCAGCCTGCTGCCCTGCTCTGGAGTTCCAAGGCAGGCAAGCCTCTGCTTCTGCAAGCTCTTCTGAAAGAGAACCCAGAAGTATTCTAGAGCGGGGATACCCAACCTTCAAGACCTAATGCCTGATGAAACAAGGTGGAACTGATGTAATAATAATAGACATAAAGTACACAATAAATGGAATGCACTTGAATCATCCTGAAACCATCGCCTCAACCCGAGTCTGTGGAGGAATTGTTCCTCCACAAAACCACAGCCTGGTGCCAAAAAGGTTGGGTACCACTGGTCGAGAGAAAGGCCTTTCTTGCCTTACTGGGCCTGATCTTCCCAAAAAGGTTCTATAAGCATAAAACATCCCTCTGACTGTGCAAAGGGCATGTGCACTCAGAGAATTCAAACAGAGTGTAGACACAGATGGTACCAAGAGGGCCTTTAGCATTAGTGATGCTTTCTAATGGCTGAGCTGCAGCCACATTGATATCTGTCCTACAATATCTGAACAGTCCTCATTTCTGTTATAATGTCACTAAGTCCTGTTGAAATAAATGTTAAATAATGAAGTATGACTTAATAATGAGTGATAGGCACTCACTGTTAGGCTCACCGGTGTTCAAGGAACAGGGCTGGTCATTAGCCCCGCTGGACTGCTTACACTAGAGCTTTCAGGTGGACACTTGCATATGGACAATACCTCCCTTTCTCTTCTGCTCTCCAAAACTACAACATCCACCTTCATTCCATCACTGCGAAGAATTCTCAGACGAACACTTAGATTGCCAGGATCTTCTTGGGACTCCCTTGATTTTCAATGCAATAAAAACAAGGACAACAGAATAAGGAAGTGAATGCAGTGAGGTGGGAGCCAGCTGGCATGGAATGAGGGCAGCCCAGAGCACAAGGAGGTGTCCTGGGGAAAGTCAGGACAGCAGAGATACCAAGGCCCACTGCAAATGCCTGGTGTGCAGTCAGCGAGAGAGTGGTAGGAGAGAGAAACTACGGAGAACGAAGAATGAGTGTATTATGAAAGTCAGGGGACAAATTCAGTCATAAGGATTTGGAGCCAATGGGGCAAGGCCCAAGTAATAAAATACTGGAGATAAGCAATAAGTGAGTCATATTCACTAGTATGAGGAAATGGGTTTCCTTAAATGCCTCCTCTCACTCTTTCTGGAACCCAGCACCTCTGTTACTAACAGAATTAAGTGGGGACCGTTTGTAATATAACTCAACCCTGAAGAAAACACTCCATTAGCACAATGAGCTGGAGATTACTCTTCATGGTCTAGAGAACTGGTGGTGTGTTAGATATTTCAGTATTGCCCTGAAGCCCACAAGAGGTGTCATTCCTGCATGCTCTGTGCTTTACACAGCCTGGCAGATAGCAGACGAACAAATAAACTTATCAAAAGCACACATGTGCCTCTGCCACTTGGGACCCGATGATCAGCACTGGCACAGCATGACCAACAACCACAAAATCTGTTTTCACAACTCACACCCTTCAAGCCCCAGGGAGATGATTCTCCACATATCTGGCCCTGTGACTTCAAAACCAAAGGCAAATGCACATGAATTCTGTGAATTTTGTGGGTGGAAATTAGATACAAATACCGATTTAGATGAGGGAATGTCTGAATGGCAGAAGCACTTAGGTAAGAGAAAAGACAAATTAATTATCTTGTCAACTCCTTCCTCTCAGATAAAGTGAACGCAATAGATTACTGCATAATGCAATATAGCTTCCCACTGTCATGCATCTATCTTTTTTGCTTCTCTTCATGTTTCAGTTCATAGTTCAAAAAGTACTTATGAACTAGACTAGTTTTTGAAAATTAAACATGGTTGCTTAGGAACATTTTAGAATATTGAATATTTTATAGCAGCCTTAAATCTGTGTATACATAGGCTTAGATGTAATGAGGTTTAAGTATTAGCAATTAGAGGGAAATTGAACTTTAGAAGTGCAAAAACTTTTATGATTATGAAAATACTTAAGATTTGATCAAATTTATAAAAATTAAACTAAAATAAGTCAAAATGTTAAATAATTTTATTTAAAATTTTTACATTATAGTTTGCTTTTAATTATATTGTAAAATTTTGATAGTATTATCAAATATTTAATAAATATTACTAGAAAGGTTTTTAAAAGTAAAATTTTAAAAATTTTACATTTATTTCAATTTAACTTTTAGATGAAAATGTTTCTAAATTTTGTACACTTCAAATGAAGTTAACTGTGATTGAGTGTTTGATCCTTGAGCATTCGTTTTCTATTGCTCCTATAACAAATTACCACAGTTCAGTGATTTGAAACAATACAGATTTAATATAGGCCAGAAATTCAACACGGTGGCTTGATTCCTGATCTGGGAAGGTCCCACGTGCCGCGGAACAACTAAGGCCATGCGCCACAAGCCCACGTGCTCTAGAGTCCATGCACCACAAGAGAAGCCACCACAGAAGAAGCCGTGCGCCGCAACTAGAGACCACTCCCTAATCACTGCAACTAGAGAAAAGCCCGGTCAGCAACGACGACCCAGGACAGCCAAGATAAAATGCAGATCGAGTCCTCACAGCACAGCTTTCTGCCATGAAAAAGGGTCCAAGGTTTACACACGGAGATCTTAACGAGATAATCATTCTACCCACTGCAGTCACTGCAAATGAGTAAGAGACTAGAATAGCAATAGAATATATGTTCATGAAACTCAAAAAGAAAACAGGTGAAGAGGAAACCGGAACTCTTGAAAGAGACACCTGCTTATCCTCTTAAAAACTGAAAACAATGGGAGTGAACAGACATCTGTTGAGCATGAAACACTTAATATTTGTGAAAATAAAATTTTTTTATAATGGAGAGTTACTTACTGATCAAAACAATAAAAACAAGCAAGTGAATTATTCACATTAAATTCATAGCATGAAAAGGTCAGGCAAAATTCCAACAACTTCACATTCTTAACTAAATGAAGACTAATTATCAATCCAAACAATGAGACTGTACGGGAGTCCCCATTTCCATGTCTGCCTGGAATCTAAACATACCAGGGATAGGGGCTTCACCCTGAGACCACAGAGTACCAGCCCATACCTCTCCTCTGCTGCACCCACAGGTCCGGGGCCTCATCAGAACTGGATCTGAGGAACACAAAACCTAGAGGAGGGAGCAAACAGTTGAAAAAGGAGCTGATAGGGAGACAAAAAAAGAGGATGCAAGAGAGAGGGTATTGAGGATAATTCTGCTCTCACTATCAGAGGCTCTGTTGTCCCTGAGAGTCAGGAACAAGCTAAAGAGACCAGAGAATCCACACCCAAATCGATGCTACTCTGGATTCTAGGTTGGTTAAGAAATCTCACCCACTCAAAGTCCTCTAGATCATTCTCTCTGATTCCACATAGGTGCTTACCAATGAATGGCAAAGCCACTTTGTTTTAGACTGCACGACCTCCTGCTCCAAAACAAAAGGAGAAATGATGAGTTTATACTATAAATTTGCTACTTTATTAAACATGGGGAAGAGGAAATCTAAGCAAAGAGCTGAGATGATGCGCTAATCATCCTTGTCCACAGAATGGTGACCAAGTCCTTGTCAAGGGATGAATGACAAAGTTAGCTCACACTTCATATAGCATGGGTCTATTCAGTTACACTTTTAAACATAGTGTTTATGAATTCTGATAATTATATACTTGTAGTGAAAAATGAGCCATTCTCAGGCAAATCACTTACTACAAATTTTAAATAAGAATCATAAAAGGACAGTATCACAAAAGTAGCTACATCTGCACTGGAACTCTAATTACCAGCTACTGACTAATCAATGCCCGGAAAAGGACAGTTCATCTTTTATTTTCATCAACATTAAAAGAAGCAGATGAAGTGCCTATTCAAATATTTAGACCATTTTCTATTCAGTTGTTTCCTTTTTGTTGAGTTGTGAAAACTCTTTATACAATCTGAATGCAAGGGTTTCCCAGGTGGCATTAGTGGTAAAGAACCTGCCTGCCAACGCAGAAGATGTAGGAGACCTGGGTTCTAGCCCTGGATTGGGAAGATCCCCTGGAGTAGGAAATGGCAGTCCACTCCAGTATTCTTACCTGGAGAATCCCATGGACAGAGGAGCCTGGCAGGCCACGGTCAGTGAGGTGCCAGAGTCAGACATGATCAAACGGATGTAGCAACATGCATTCTGAATACAAAGCCTTTATCAGATAAGCATTTTTGCAAGTATTTTTCTCTAAGTCTATGACTTATCTTTTCGTTTTCTCGATGCTCTCTTTCACAGAGCAAGTCTGTAACTCTTATGAAGCCCAATCTAACAATTTTTTTCTTTCATGGCTTTGTAGGGGTTTTTTATCCCAAGAAATCTTTACTTAGCTTTGTGTATTAGCTCAGCTCAAAGCTAAGCAAACTGATCAAAAAGATTCTTATATTTACTTCTAGCAATTTTAAACTTTTAGATTTTGATTTTAGGTCTCTGATCCATTTCAGATGGAAAATTAGCTCATAAAAATATGTCTTCATCATCATCAGGCATAGGAAAATGCTTATCAAAATCACAAGGAAATACCACTATACACTAAAAGTAACAAACAAAACAAAAAAAGAACCCTGACCATACCAAATACTGACAAGGAGGAAGGGCTACTGAAGTTCCCACACAGTGATGGTGAAAATGCAAAATGACATTACCACTTTGGAAAACATTTTGAAAGCAGCTACACTGACAAGGAATTTTGAGTTGGAAAAATCTTAGGAAAAAATATATTTTATCCCCTCATGATCTCTCCACCCTGAGGAACTTTGAGATGAGGAAAATGTGGCTCAAGGAGGAACTTGTCTTTTTCCTCTTGGAGCTTTCCTATGGCAATCACCTTGGTATCATAATCATGACCCTAATTATCATGTCTACTACAGGCAATTTTCCCCTTTTATTGTTTTCTGGAGGTGGCATAAATGGTAAAGAATCTGCCTGCAACGTGGGAGACCTGGGTTGGATCCCTGGGTCAGGAAGACACACTGGAGAAGAGAATGCCAACCCACTCCAGTATTCTTGCCTGCAGAATCCCATAGACAGAGGAGCCTGGTGGGCTACAGTCCATGAGGTCACAAAAGTCAGACATAACTGAGCAACTAATACACCTTATAAAATTCTACATATATATACTCACACATATGTTTATTCACACATACATATATTCACACATATATACATATAATATACATGATATATATTATGTATTTTCTCATTGTAAAGATTTAAAAAATACAAAGATAATAGAATAAATCATGAAAGTCTCCCTTTATCCTAACCCTATCCAACTTCTGTCTCCTTAATAGAATAATACACATTTTAATTTGATAAATGTTCTACCATTTTTCAATGTTTTTACCTATATGCATGCATGTATTAATACATATAGATAGACAGACAGACATGTGATTTTTACTGTAAACTGAATTTCACTATACTAGCGTGTGAGATGAGTGCAACTGTTTGGCAGTTAGAGCATTATTTGGCATGGCCTCTCTTAGGGATTGGAATGAAAACTGACCTTTTCGAGACCTCTGGCCACTGCTGAGTTTTCCAAATTTGCTGGCGTACTGGGGGATCATTTTCACAGCACCATCTTTTCAGTTCATTCAGTTCAGTCAGTCAGTCATGACCGACTGTATGCGACCCCATGAACCACAGCACACCAGGCCTCCTTGTCCATCACCAACTCCCAGAGTTTACCCAAACCCATGTCCATTGAGTCGGTGATGCCATCCAACCATCTCATCCTCTGTTGTCCCCTTCTCCTCCTGCCCTCAATCTTTCCCAGCATCAGGGTCTTTTCAAATGAGTCAGCTCTTTGCATCAGGTGGCCAAAGTATTGGAGTTTCAGCTTCAGCATCAGTCCTTCCAGTGAATATTCAGGACTGATCTCCTTTAGGATGGACTGGTTGGATCTCCTTGCAGTCCAATGGACTCTCAAGAGTCTTCTCCAACACCACAGTTCGAAAGCATCAATTCTTTAGCACTCACCTTTCTTTATAGTCGAATTCTCACATCCATACATGACCACTGGAAAAACCATAGACTTGACTAGACAGACCTTTGTTGGCAAAGTAATGTCTCTGCTTTTTAATATGCTCTCTAGGTTGCTCATAACTTTCCTTCCAAGGAGCAAGCATCTTTTAATTTCATGGCTGCAGTCACCATCTGCAGTGATTTTGGAGCCCAGAAATAATAAAGCCGGCCACCATTTCCACTGCTTCCCCGTCTATTTGCCATGAAGTGATGGAACTGGATGTTATGATCTTAGTTTTCTGAATGTTGAGCTTTAAGGCAACTTTTTCACTCTCCTCTTTCACTTTCATCACGAGGCTCTTTAGGTCTTCTTCACTTTCTGCCATAAGGGTGGTGTCATCTGCATATCTGAGGTTATTGATATTTCTCCTAGTGATCTTGATTCCAGCTTGCTCTTCTTCCAGTCCAGCATTTCTCATGATGTACTCTGCATGTAAGTTAAATAAGCAGAGTGACAATATATAGCCTTGACGTACTCCTTTTCCTATTAGGAACCAGTCTGTTGTTCCACATCCAGTTCTAACTGTTGCTTGCTGACCTGCATACAGGTTTCTCAAGAGGCAGATCAGGTGGTCTGGTATGCCCATCTCTTGAAGAATTTTCCACAGTTTATTGTGATCCACACAGTCAAAGGCTTTGACATAGTCAATAAAGCAGAAATAGATGTTTTTCTGGAATTCTCTTGCTTTTTCGATGATCCAGCAGATGTTGGCATTTTGGTCTCTGGTTCCTCTGCCTTTTCTAAAACCAGCTTGAACATCTGGAAGTTCATGGTTCACATATTGCTGAAGCCTGGCTTGGAGAATTTTGAGCCTCACTTTACTAGCGTGTGAGATGAGTGCAATTGTGCGGTAGTTTGAATATTCTTTGGCATTGCCTTTCTTTGGGATTGGAATGAAAACTGACCTATTCCAGTCCTGTGGCCACTACTGAGTTTTCCAAAGTTGCTGGCATATTGAGTGCAGCACTTTCACAGCATCATCTTTCAGGATTTGAAATAGCTCAACTGGAACTCCATCACCTCCACTAACTTTGTTCATAGTGATGCTTCCTAAGGCCCACTTGACTACACATTCCAAGATGTCTGGCTCTAGGTGAGGGATCACATCATCGTGATTATCTAGGTCATGAAGATCTTTTTTGTACAGTTCTTCTGTGTATTCTTGCCACCTCTTCTTAATATTCTGCTTCTGTTAGGTCCATACCATTTCTGTCTTTTATTGAGCTCATCTTTGCATGAAACGTTCCCTTGGTATCTTTCATTTACTTGAAGAGATCTCTAGTCTTTCCCATTCTATTGTTTTCCTCTATTTCTTTGCACTGATCACTGAGAAAAGCTTTCTTATCTCTTCTTGCTACTCTTTGGAACTCTGCATTCAGATGGGTATATATTTCCTTTTCTCCTTTGCTTTTCAATTCTTTTCACAGCTATTTGTAAGGCCTCGTCAAACAGCCATTTTGCTTTTTTGCATTTCTTTTTTTGGGGGGTGGTCTTGATCCCTGTCTCTTGTAAAATGTCACAAACCTCTATCCATAGTTCATCAGGCATTCTATCTGTCAGATCTAGTCCCTTAAATGTATTTCTCACTTCCACTGTATAATCGAAAACGATTTGATTTAGATCATACCTGAATGGTCTAGTGGTTTGCCCTACTTTCTTCAATTTAAGTCTGAATTTGGCAATAAGGAGTTCATGATCTGAGGCACAGTCAGCTCCCAGTTTTGTTTTTGCTGACTGTATAGAGCTTCTCCATCTTTGGCTACTAAGAATATAATCAATCTGATTTCAGTGCTGGCCATCTGGTGATGTCCATGTGTAGAGTCTTCTCTTGTGTTGTTGGAAGAGGGTGTTTGCTATGACCAGTGTATTCTCTTGGCAAAACACTAATAGCCTTTGCCCTGCTTCATTCTGTACTCCAAGGACAAATTTGCCTGTTACTCCACGTGTTTCTTGACTTCCTACTTTTGCACTCCAGTCCCCCATAATGAAAAGGACATCTTTATCGGGTGTTAGTTCTAAAAGGTCTTGTAGGTCTTCATAGAACCATTCAACGTCAGCTTCTTCAATGCTACTGGTTGGGGCATAGGCTTGGATTACCATGATATTGAATAGTTTGCCGTGGAAACGAACAGAGATTATTCTGTCGTTTCTGAGATTGCATCCAAGTAGTGCATTTTGGACTCTTTCGTTGACTATGATAGCTATTCCATTTCTTCTAAGGGATTCCTGTCCACAGTAGTAGAGATAATGGTCATCTGAGTTAAATTCACCCATTCCAGTCCATTTTAGTTCGCTGATTCCTAGAATGTCGACATTCACCCTTGCCATCTCCTGTTTGACCACCTCCAATTTGCCTTGATTCATGGACCTAACATTACAGGTTCCTATACAATATTGCTCTTTACAGCATTGGACCTTGCTTCTATCATCAGTCACATCCACAACTGGGTGTTGCTTTTGCCTTGGCTCCATCCCTTCATTCTTTCTGGAGTTATATCTCCATTGATCTCCAGTAGTATACTGGGCACCTACCGACCTGGGGAGTTCATCCTTCAGTGTCCTATCTTTTTGTCAGTTTTCATTCCAATCCCTAAGAAAGGCAATGCCAAAGAATGCTCAAACTACTGAACAATTGCACTCACTATCTCACACACTAGTAAAGTAATGCTCAACATTCTACAAGCCAGGCTTCAACAATACATGAACTGTGAACTGCCAAATGTTCCGGCTGGTTTTAGAAAAAGCAGAGGAACCAGCGATCAAATTACCAACAACCTCTGGATCATCGAAAAAGCAAGAGAGTTCCAGAAAAACATCTATTTCTGCTTTATTGACTATGTCAAAGCCTTTGACTGTGTGGATCACAATAAACTGCGGAAAATTATGAAAGAGATGGGAATACCAGACCACCTCACCTGCCTCTTGAGAAACCTGAATGCAAGTCAGGAAGCAACAGTTAGAACTGGACATGGAACAACAGACTGGTTCTAAATAGGAAAAGGAGTACGTCAAGGCTATATATTGTCACTCTGCTTATTTAACTTACATGCAGAGTACATCATGAGAAATGCTGGACTGGAAGAAGAGCAAGCTGGAATCAAGATCACTGGGAGAAATATCAATAACCTCAGATATGCAGATGACACCACCCTTATGGCAGAAAGTGAAGAAGACCTAAAGAGCCTCTTGATGAAAGTGAAAGAGGAGAGGGAAAGAGTCGGCTTGAAGATCAACATTCGCATCACAGCACTGTTTATAATAGCCAGGACATGGAAGCAACCTAGATGCCCATCAGCAGATGAATGGATAAGGAAGCTGTGGTACATATACACCATGGAATATTACTCAGCCGTTAAAAAGAATTCATTTGAACCAGTTCTAATGAGATGGATGAAACTGGAGCCCATTATACAGAGTGAAGTAAGCCAGAAAGATAAAGAACATTACAGCATACTAACACATATATATGGAATTTAGAAAGATGGTAACGATAACCCTATATGCAAAATAGAAAAAGAGACACAGAAATACAGAACAGACTTTTGAACTCTGTGGGAGAAGGTGAGGGTGGGATGTTTCAAAAGAACAGCATGTATATTATCTATGGTGAAACAGATCGCCAGCCCAGGTGGGATGCATGAGACAAGTGCTCGGGCCTGGTGCACTGGGAAGACCCAGAGGAATCGGGTGGAGAGGGAGGTGGGAGGGGGGATCGGGATGGGGAATACGTGTAACTCTATGGCTGATTCATATCAATGTATGACAAAACCCACTGAAATGTTGTGAAGTAATTAGCCTCCAACTAATAAAAAAATTAAGAAATGCAATAAATAAATAAATAAATAAATAAATAAATTTTTTTAAAAAAAGAAAGAAAAAAAAAGATCAACATTCGGAAAACTAAGATCATAACATCCAGTTCCATCACTTCATGGCAAATAGATGGGGAAGCAGTGGAAATGGTGGCTGACTTTATTTTTTCAGGCTCCAAAATCACTGCAGATGGTGATTGCAGCCATGATATTAAAAGACGCTTACTCCTTGGAAGGAAAGTTATGAGCAACCTAGAGAGCATATTAAAACGCAGAGACATTACTTTGCCAACAAAGGTCTGTCTAGTCAAGTCTATGGTTTTTCCAATGGTCATGTATGGATGTGAGAGTTGGACTATCAAGAAAGGTGAGTGCTAAAGAATTGACGCTTTCGAACTGTGGTGTTGGAGAAGACTCTTGAGAGTCCATTGGACTGCAAGGAGATCCAACCAGTCCATCCTAAAGGAGATCAGTCCTGAATATTCACTGGAAGGACTGATGCTGAAGCTGAAACTCCAATACTTTGGCCACCTGATGCAAAGAGCTGACTCATTTGAAAAGACCCTGATGCTGGGAAAGATTGAGGGCAGGAGGAGAGGGGGACGACAGACGATGAGATGGTTGGATGCCATCACCGACTCGATGGATATGAGTTTGAGTAAACTCCAGGAGTTGGTGATGGACATGGAGGCCTGGCGTGCTGCGGTTCATGGGGTTGCAAAGAGTCGGGCACGAGTGAGTGACTGAACTGAAGTGAACTGAATTTCACTATAAATATTATTCTATGACTTGCTTTTTTAATCAAATTACATGTCTTGGAGAAAAATATAAATATATATACATGAGTATATAAAATGATGCCTAAGGAGGAACATGTGTATAATCTCGAGTACATCTTCTTCTCTCTCTATGTATATATAAATTCATTCTTTTTAAAAGTTGCAGAAACTTTTAACTGAAAACATGGATGGGCCATAATTTATTTACTTATTCCCCTATTCACATGCATTTAGGCTTATTCTAATTTTTCATAATTAAAAAGTATACTTCAACTAACATACATACATCTTTGTGCATCTTTGCACAATATATATGACATTTTTTTAGTACGGGTTCCAAGAAGTTCAACTGCAAAGAGGTCAAATGATTTTAATATTTGTATATTTATATGCATAGTTTTAATTTAATAACTTATAAAAAGGCTGTAACAGTTTACATTCACATCAGCAGTGTAACAGCCTATTTTACTGCTTCTTTTTCCTTGCTGGCTATGAGCAATATTCTTTTACTGAAGTAGAAATGATTTATAATATATTAATTTCAGGTGTGCAACATAGTGATTCAATATTTTTATAGATTATACTACATTTAAACTTATAAAATATTGGCTGTATTTCCCATGCTATACAATATGTACTTGTAGCTTATTTATTTAATACATAGTAGTTTGTACCTCTTAACCCCCTATCTGTATGTTGTCTCTTCTCCACCCTTCCCTCTCTCCCCTGGTAACTGCTAGTTAGTTCTCTATACCCGTGATCTGTTTCTGTTTTGTTATATTCATAAATTTGTTGTGTTATTTTTGATTCCATATATAAGTGATAACATAAAATATTTATCTTTCTCTGTCTGACTTATTTCACCGTGCATAATATCCTCCAAGTTTATCCATGTGTTGCAAACAGAAAAATTTTCATTCTTTTTTATGGCTGAGTAATATTCCACTGCATGTATAACTGTCACTTCTTTAACCATTAATCTGTTGCTGGACACAAGTTTCCTCTGTATCTTGGCTATGGAGAATAATGCTGCTATAAACACTGACATGCATGTATGTTTTTGAATTAGTGTTTCTGTTTTCTTCAGATATACACCCAGGAGAGGAATTGCTGGAACATGTCATAGTTCTATTTTTAGTTTTCTGAGGAACCTCCATACTGTTTTCCACAGTGGCTGTGGAATTTTATCTTGTAAATTATTTTTCCACAGTGGCTGCTATAAGCAGTGTATAAAGATTTCCTTTTCTCCACATCCTTGCCAACATTTTTTTATTTATAGTCTTTTGGATGATACCATTCTGATAGGTGTTAGGTGGTATCTCATTGTTGTTTTGATTTGTATTTCTCTGATGATTCACAATGTTGAGATTCTTTTCATGTGCCTAATGGCCATCTGTCTTTCTCTGGAGAAATGTCTATTCAGTTCTTCTTCCCATTTTTTGATTAGTTTCTTTGTTTGAGGGTGTTTTCAATATTGAGTTATATCGACAGTTTATGTATTTTGGACATTAGCCCCTATTGGTTATATCATTTGAAAATATTTCCTTCCATTCAGTAGGTTGTCTTTTCATTTTTTCAATGATTTCCTTTGCTGTGCAAAAGCTTTTAAGTATAATTATGTCCCATTTGTTTATTTTTGCTTATATTTCTTTTGCCTGAGGAGACAGATCCAAAAAATGTTGCTACAATTTATGTCAGAATGTTCTGCCAATGTTCTCTTCTAGGACACTTTTAATCACAAATTCATGATGATCTGTTTATTACAAAACAGATTATTTCTTATTCAGTCTTGGCAGGCTGTATGTTTCTAGAAATGTGTCCAATTCTTCTAGATTGTTTAATTTGTTGGCATGTAACTGTTCATAGAATTCTCTTTTTTGTAACTCTGTAGTATTGGTTGTTATTTCTCCTCTTTAATTTCGTGTTTTATTTGAGTCTCTCTTCTCTTCTTGGTGAGCCAGGCTAAAGGTTTATCAATTTTTTTTTAATGTTTTAAAAAAACAGCTCTTGGTTTCATTGATCTTTTCTACTGTTTTTGTGTCTGTTTATTTCCTCTCTTCTGCTGACTTTGGGCATCATTTATTTTTCTGTTTCTAATTTTTTATGTGGTAGATTAGACTGTTTATTTAAGATTTTTCTTTTTTTTTTTCTTTTTTTTTTTAATTAGTTGGAGGCTAATTACTTTACAATATTGTAGTGGTTTTTGCCTTAAAGAAGGGTTGTATTGCTATAAACTTCCCTCTTAGACTGCTTTGGCCACAGCCCATAGATTTTGGAAGGCCATGTTTCCATTTTCACTTGTCTTAAGGTATATTATGATTTCCTCTTTAATTTCTTCATTGATCCATTGGTTTTTCAGTAGCATGTAACTTATTCTCCACGTTTGTTCTTTTCCCATTTTTCTTCCTATAACTGATTTCTAGTTTTATACCACTAGTTTCTAGTCGTCAGAAAAAATACTTCATGTAATTTCTATCCTCTTAAATATGTTGAGAGGCCCACCACATGATCTATCCTGGAAAACATTCTATATGCACTTGAAAAGAATGAATATTCTGCTGTTTTGGGATGGAATGTCCTGTAGATATCTATTAAGGCCCATTGATCTATTTTGTCTTTTAAAAGCACTGCTGCCTTTTTTATTTTCTGTCTAGATGATCCACCCATGGATGTACACACTAGGGGTGTTAAAACTCCTAGTATTAGTGTATTACTGTCAATTTCTCCTTTTATGTCTGTTAATATTTGCTTTATATATTTAGGTGCTCCTACACTGGGTGCATATATGCTAACAGGTACAATATCCTCTTTTTGCATTGATCCCTTTATTGTTGTATAATGTCTCTGTCTTTTGTCATAGCCTTCGGTTTAAAGTCTTTTCTGTCTGATGTGAGTATTGCTGCCCCCATTTTCTTGTTGCTTCTGTTTTCATTAAATATCTTTTCCATCCCTGCACTCTCAGTCTTTGTGCTCACAGCCTTAGATCTGAAGTGAGTCTCTTTTAGACAGTATATAGGATTCTGTTTAATCCTTTTTAGGTGATATTTAATCACTAGAGAATCTCAAAAAATCACTTTTCAGGAATTGCCTGGTGGTCCAGTGGTTAGAAGTCTGTGCTTTTACTGCCAAGGATCCATATTCGATCCTGGTTGGGAAACTAAGATCATGCAAGTTGTGTGGCGAAGTCAGAAAAAGAATCATTTTAAAAGAATTCTTCAGGTTAATTTCTAGTTTAAAGATGTTTCCTGGGTTAAGAGAATGAGGTGGTTAACATTATTCAGGAACAGTGGACTGGGTGGACAGGCTCTGGGTGAATGCAGAGCTCCACATACTGGAAGAGATTCCAGCTGGATATATTAGTAGTTCCTGAAAGTCATCAAAGCAGATAACTGAAGGCAAACTAGGGGAAACACTATCTGAGACAAGGTGGCAAAATACCAAAAGAGCTGAGCCCAATATGGTGGTGGCCAATTTCTGAGTAGGTAGTCCTAAGAACAGACAAGCAGTGAACTGACAGCCACCATGAGCGGGGTCTGTACCCCATGGAGGGGTTTAAGGCTACAGGCAGCCACTAGTATAGAAAGAGAGGGAAATGCACTTACACACGTGCTTCTCTACCATTAATATATATAGGAGCCACCTGGAAATCTTGCCAAAGTGCAGGTTTTGATTCAGTGGGTCTAAGGGAGGTACTTTAAGATTTTATATTTCCCAACAAAATCCCAGCTGATGCTGACACGACTGGTCCCTGAACCATTCTAAGTGTTAGTTGCTCAGTCCTGTCCGACTCTTGCGACCCCATGGACTGCAGTCCACCTGACTCCTCTGTCCCTGGGATTCTCCAGGCAAGGGTATTGGCGTGAGTTGCTATTTCCTCCTCCAGGGTATCTTCCAGAGCCAAGGACAGACCCCGTGTCTCTTGCATTACAGGTGGATTCCTTAGCATCTTAGCCACCAGGGAAGCCCTGAACCATTCCAGAAGGTTTGTATTACTAGGCACAGAGAAGCTCCACTTTTCGGATGAGTGACAAAACAGGTTAAGAATTTGAAGAGTAAAGCAATGCAGATGTCAGAGTATGTAGCAGCCACTTATGTCCCTCCTGGCTATATTCAGGATGGCTTTCTAAGATGAGTGGGGAGTTGATCCTGCGTCTGGGAGTCAGGAGGCTTAGGTTGTGCAAAGGGTAGGACTAATGAGGCTGGGACATGGGCGGGAACTGGGCAGTGACATCCTGCTGATTTTGAATTTGCACAAAACAAAGCAATAAACTGCTACATAGTATCTGTGTTCCCAGCATCTAGAAGCTCTTTCACATATCACCACTTCCATTAATAGGGCCCTTCGCTATTTCTACTTTTCCCTCCAGCTATCCACAGTTGGTTTTTCATACCTCCATCAGAAGGTGGCCATAGAGGAAATAAAATGTACTGGAATGAAAACATGCTCATTTGTCTACTTGTATAGACAAGTACTAGCTGCCAAAAGTAGACAGGAAAGAAATTGAATGTATTTTTATGGGGAAGATTTTCAAACATTTTTTTCCTTGTGGCTCATTTGGGTAAACTAAGAGACCTAAGACCCACCTACAATTTGGGTTTCCACTTTTCAATAGGAAAAGAACTCAGTTTTTGTTTTGGGGTTTTTAATAATTTAATTTAAAAACAAAAAAAGGCAAAAACAATGAAGAGGGTACACAGTACCAAATTTTTGTATCCTATAATAACTGGGATAGATCATGATTAAGTAGCTTTTAGCCACATACTGGTGGCACTAGTATCCGCCTGTCAGTTCAGGAGACACAGATTTGATCCCTGGGTCAGGAAGATCCCCTGAACTAGGAAATGACAACCCACTCCAGTATTCTTGCCTGGGACATCCCATGGACAGAGGAGCCTGGCAGGCTACAGTCCATGGGATCGCAAAGAGTTGGACATGACTGAGCACACACGCACAGCATCATACAGAGAAGAAAATATACAGAAATGTGTATCATGCTCTTATGAAAACAATCACTTCACAGCCCACCAGGAGGAAGCCTATGGCCCACAGGAGCCTATGGATCACACACTTTGAGGACCCCTGGTCTGTGATGGAGGCTTCAGAACTCTGAGAAGACTTGAGTCTCCTTGGAGGTTCCCTGCAGCCTAGAGAAGTAGGTATATCCAGCTTCCAACCTCATTTTAAGCAAAGCATCTCCCCTTTCATCATGCTAATGCACAATATCGTGCTTCAAAACGGTTCTCAGGACTGGTGCTGAGTTTGAGAATCACTGATTCAGAGTTACATTTGTATATTTTCTCTGGATTTGACTTATTCATGATATCCCATCACTCATAAATACAGAAATCCAGAGTTAACTGTTTAAGTTTACATTGGGGATAGTCTCAAATTCCTTGATGAGATAAACTTCTGCAGCAAATTACTTGGATCAAAAACTAATACATTATCGCTGTGAGCTGTGTAATTGGGAATAAATACCCACTAATGAAGCATCTTGAAAGGGAAGAGCCTCAGGTATTCTGAGAAGTGAAGCACTGAAGTGTATCGCTCCTGGCTTTGATCATTATTTTTAAATACAGTTTCTTTGCAGTGCATCCATAAATCAGCATCCAGGAACCTGAAGTGGTGCTATAATAGGAAGTAGATGCTACAGATAATGGGATTAAATGGGACACTATAGATAATGGCATAGACGTTCACATATTATCATTCACGGGGAGAGACCAATAACACACTGTATAATATACTAGAGAAATGAGAATTATTGAATGTTTTCCAGACTTACATAATCAGCCACAATGTCAAACAAAGGACAGGTTCTGGTGATAAAATGATCAAAATACAGTAATAACAGGTGAACCTTGAAGGCCTTTTTCTCCCCTTTTCTCTGAAGCAGAACTGCCTGAATAGTCACTTTTGGCAGAAAGCTAGTGCTTATGAGGCTCTCTTAAAGTATCATCACCCAATTAAAATTTATCTCACAAACGCCCTACCTCCCCACCAGCCTTCAGGGAGAACAACTGATGCAGTCTCTGCTCCACTGGCAATAAGAAGTGGGTTCTCACTCTCAGAATCAGCTGAGCTCTGCTGAGATAACTTTTGGGGGGGCTTTACTTGGGGATCATTTGTTTCGGGCCTAACTCCTCTTCACGCTGTGAGTGTGAAGAGTAGGACCAAATCAGTCTTCACCATTAAACACTCGTTACCAACGCAGGGCCTGGCACATGTCATTGAATAAGTATTAAGTTGAGAGAATGAATGTCCTTACCAGGGGAATATCTGACACAGAAGGCCAGGCTCACGGCCCCTAATAACATCAGCTGCTTCTCCTTTCAGTCCTCTATCATACACTTCTTGGTTCGTGTTATCTGTGTTTCCTCTCCAACCTCGAGTTGGTTTGAGGGAAGGACCCCATTTTTGTGGTACATAAGGTTTAAAGTACCTAAGATGGTACTTTTTGTGTATTAATAGCATGATATGTATATGATGCTTGGTAGGGTTTTTTTTAATTGGAGTGTAATTACTTCACAATGCTGTGTTAGTTTCTGCTGCAAAATGAAGTGAATCAGCTCTGTGTATACATAAATCCCCTCTTTCTTGGACCTCTCTCCCACCCCCCGCCACATCCCACCCCTCCAGGTCATCACAGAGCCCTGAGTTAGGCTCCCTGGGCTATACGGCAGCTTCCTGCTGGCTATCTTCCATAGATATTTATTAAATAAGCAAATGAGATTACTAGGTTTTCTAGGCAGTTCTGAAGATGTTTAACACATTATCTGATGATAAAACTACACTTAATTATGGAGTCCTGTGCAGAAACAGTTGTAGCTTTATTTTTATTAAGATAATAAGCATCTGTGTGTGTTATCAGAGTGCTCAATTTGTGGTATGAGGCTGTTTTGCTTCCCTGAACACAGACCACAGAAATCCTGAAAAATAAACTGCCACCCCAGAGCCAGTGCCTAACACAGGCATTTTTAATCCTTGAGGCTTTTGCAATAACTGAGCAACATTTTTTCAAATGTAGTAACACCAACATGCAGACATATTTATTGTCCATTCACGAAGCCATCCCTCAATATGATTACAATATGCCTCCCTGGATGTCATTAAAAACCAGGGTCTTATTTTTCTAGGATGAGTTAGCTGAGGTTCTGCATGAAAGAAGATAATGGGAAATATGATTTCTTGAGTCCCCTTTGGCCTTTTGCTTCTGTGCTACAACCTTGCAGTCCATTTCCAAAGTCAGGGTATGCTTCTTGCAAAACCACATCTTTGGAGTAACTTGTTTTGTTCTTAATACATGCTCCCAGGAGCTTAATAAATATTATTTCTGCAACTTGCTTAGTGGCAAAATAATGAGTCCTTGGGGTATGCTTAGCCTCAGCTTTGCTATTAGAGTAGACAGATTCAGACTATTTTAAGCAAAACTCAATTCAAGGGCAGAAATTAGTTCTAAGAACTATTAAAATTCAACTATTTGGTAACTGTATGTGCAGCATGTGTGTTTTAGAAAAGGCTATCATTTTTAAAAGATAAATTTCACCTTGTTGAGGAATTTCAAATATCAACTGAATATTTCAAGTATCAACTGAATATTAATAACTGAAATGCTCCCAAGTATACAAAGAGTTCCCAAAGAAATCATGACCCTGTATAGACAAGCATCCATGGAGGAACAATTTTAAAACCATCTCTCTCTTTATTTCCTCATGGTATCTACAACAATGTGGGTGCACTGAAGTTGATAAATGGATAACACTGCAACCTTTCCAGTCTCTCTTGCCTTTCATTTGCCCATATTTCAAGCTTCACAGATATAAGAGATTTTATGTTTTACCTCATCATTGTCTGATTGCTTCCCATGGTTCCTTCCTTTCCTAGTAAATTTTGGTTTACTAGGTGAGAAGACCCACATCTTTGTGTCCTGATATTTTAATCTCACATCATGTTACAGACTTTACTTCAAGTTGCTATAGTCATCAATTATCTTTTCAACAATTATATTATAATCGATCATTTGAGTGTATCATCAATTAACCATTCATCTCTTTTTTGGACACTGGGTCATTTAAAAAGTGTTGCCATTTTGAATAATGGCTCAATGAACAATGCTGTACGTGTAACTTTTTTTCTGTCAAATTATATCTCCAAGGGATACATCCCAGGAGTGTAATTACTTCAAAAGGTAATTACTCAGAAGGGTAATTATTACTCATACACAATCCTAATAAGAGAAAACAATTTTAAGTGGCCAATCTTCTTAACCCAATAAGATGCTTACATTTGGATTTAGAGACCACTTGGTGGTTCTAACTGCACCTAACCTTTTAACTACCTAAGTGACTGCTTCAATCACCTAGTTTCACTGAGCTTTACGCTCCTTTGTATTGGACAAGACTGGGTTGTGAGTGCCAGTTCTTCAGACTCAGATACCAATCAACACACTAGAAAAGTGAACTTACAAGTGTCCCCATGTATGCAGTGACCGGAGACCAACCTTGATGGACTGATGGAAGTACAGTGTATGTACAACATATGTTGGGAGAGCCATTGAAGGGTCATCTCGCACTAGACAAGAGGAATAATGGGGAAAAAAAGGTTTACTGAAAGAATATATTTCAACACCCAAATACCTGGTGTCTGCTCAAATAAGGAGTCAGTTAACAGTCAGCATCTGTAAAGGAGACGATGGCCCTGGTAGGGGTTAACCTTCTAGACTTCTCAGCGGGAAGCAAATGGGCTCAGGAAAGCACCCTTCAGTAAGATGCAGCTAGAATTCAGATTTTCGGCCCCGAAGTAAATAACAATCAGAATAATTAAGAAAAAATGAGAAAGTATTTGTGAGAACTTACATTTCACAAGTCTGAGGAAAATGAATATTAGAGAATCCTTACAGAAAACCAATATTTATATCAACTCAAGGGCATTGTACTATAAGGCAAGGCACCCTGATCCTGGCCTCCTCGCCTTTTTTGGTGCTAGGTCTACAAGGTTCCATGTTAATCTTAAAATAAGAAGTGAGAATTCCCTGCCAGTCCAGTGATTTAGAGTCTGCCTGCCAACTGACATGCGTTCAATCCCTGGTCCAGGAAGATTACACATACCGTGGGCTGACTAAGCCCATGTGCCACAACTACACAAGCCAGGCTCTAGAGCCTCTGTTCCACAAGAGAAGCCACCACAAACACAAAGGCAGTGCACTGCAACTAGAGAATAGCCCCTACTCGAAGCAAATGGAGAAAGCCCACACACAGCAACAGAGACCCAGCACGGCCAGGAAATAAACAAATAAATAAATAATAAATTAATTAAAACTTTCTAAAATATGGAGTACCTGGAAAACAAGAATAATTGAAGTTGGTGTGTCCCACTCTTCGCAACCCCATGGACTGTAGCCCACCAGGTTCCTCTGTCCCTGGAATTTCCCAGGCAAGAATACTGGAGTGGATTGCCATTTCCTGGTCCAGGGGATCTTCCCAAGCCAGAGATCAAATCTGCATCTCCTGTTTGGCAGGCAGATTCTTTATAACTGAACCACCTGGGAAGCCCCACAATTGAAGATATTCAAATCCAAATGAAAATACTGGCAGTACGGTTCATTATGGAATATAACATAAAAATAAACATTCCTACCCTCCCCCAGCCAAACTTTCCTGAGGCCCTTACTATAGGAGACGGAATGTAATGACAATGAGAAAGGATAGACCTTGAATAGACTGGGGAAGATAATATGTGAGATCACCTGGCAAGTGAGACTTAAGATCTAGCTTGCTCCTGGACTGTCACCAGCCATCATAAAAGTCAATAAAATCTTCCAAGACCATTCAAGCCTGACTGACCTCTGTCTTCGATATGCTATCCTGGGATTGTAAGCTCTTCCATCTATCATACTAGTATTTATCATCTACAATATGATATTATTTCAAGTATGATGACTCATCTCCCAAAGATACTGCAAATTCATGAATTCAAGTTTGCGTATTTTATTCTTATCTGACTTAATCAGAATTTACAGAGTTAGACTCCCTGATTTCTAGAACAGTACTGCTTATCTCTTTGTATATCAAGGAGATCTTTCTCTATCAAAGACCGTATGAGGGAGACCAAAAGCGAACTTGACTTCAAAATATCTAGACTGTAGAATGGCAACATCAGAGTTTGAAAACCCCACAGGAGGTAGCCAATACACACCTATTACTAAAGGTACTGATGCTGTAATTTACAGTACAAAATCAAATGCCTCGGGGCTTTGCTGGCGGTCCACTGCTTAAGAACCCACCTGCCAATGCAGGGGACACGGATTCGATCCCTACTCAGGGAGCTAAGATCCCCCACGCCAAGAGGCCACAAAGCCTGTGCTCCACAACTACTGAGCCCATGCGCTGGAGCCCACATGCCACAACTACCAAGCCCACATGCTTCCACTACTGAAACCCACACACCTTAGAGCCGGTGCTCCGCAACAAGAGAAGCCTCCATAATGAGAAGCCCACATAGAGCAACAAAGACTCAGCAAGGCCAAAAACAAAGTTTAAAAAAAAAATCAAATGCCTCTCTTACCATATACTATTTGGAAGGTCAAATTAAGAGCAGAACACTCTTTGTAGGTCTCTTCATAGAAACTACTAATATTTGTATCTGCTTCAACTAGATCTCTTCAGTGGTCCTATTTCCTACTACCTTGGGGGAAATAAAATTGCTTAAAATATTAACAAAGACTACACTTCATACTTCTGTGGCACAGACAATACTTACATATTCACCAAAATGTCTTCTATCCTGCCTGGATACTTATGAAGATCTAATTTCCCTGCTCCCCTTCATTTAATGGAGATGTTATGACATCTAGACAGGCGACGTGAGCAGAAGGAATCCATGCCACTTGCAAGCCTGGCTTAAAAAAAAAAAAAAAAAAACACTCCCTCAGGCATGATTCTCCTCTTTTTCCCCTTCATGAGCAAGCTAGAGGCCATGTGGTAAGGATGGCTGGGTACCAACTTTAAAAAGCATGCATTTCTGATTCACCATATTGAGAAGTACTCACCAGGAGAACAGCCTGACCAGGAATGTCTGCACAGGACGCTGTAAGAGCAAAAAATAAAGTTCTTTTATAATGAGCCATTGAGATGTGCGTGTTCTGGTTATAGAATTTAACGTTAATTTTCCTGGTTAGTACAACTTCTTTGTATCCACCAGGTGAGAGAATAAAATACTGAATAAATGCGTTTTGAGTTTGTTACATTTTTCACATTCCAGTAGTTGCTAATTCCACTTGACATCATTTCAATGGATGACCAAGGGCTAGAGCTACCCCACCCAAGCCAAGCACCAAAATCACCTTTTGAAGATACAGCTTCAGAGATGTCACCCACTGAGATGCAGACTCAGTGGGTTTTCAGATGGAGCCCTGGAACTTAACATTCTTTATAAAGCTTCCCATGTGATTCTGATGCATAGACACCAAGTTAGGAGGAACCACTGGCCTGGAGCTTTAGCAAGAGGAAAAGGCAGCACCAAAGACAATGCCTTCAGTACAGAAAACATTACACATTCAATAAGAGCTTGTAGAACGGTAGATCTACTAATAGATTCAGGGGCAAGTCTCGGGCAAAATAATGAGGGTACCATTTTTTCACCAAAACAATTATCCTATCTCCTTTATTCCTTCTGGTCTCCAGGGCTCTGTGGTTCCTTTTTCCTGCCCATATTAAAATCTACTCTCGGGGGGGGGGGGGGGGGATCTCATGCCACCTCTATATGCTAATGAATAAAATTAGTGCTTCTCAAATATTTATGACAAAGGACCCACTGAAGACCAGTATTTTCGTAAAACACAATAAAAACAAATTACTAGAAAATGAAATTTAATGATCAAAGACATACAAAATACAAATCCTAATTTTTTTTTATTATTAGCTTTAAGAAACTTAAAATTACATTTCAAGTAACCAAATCAAGGCATACATAATGCAGGAAAAGATCATCACAGGGCTCATCTGCACACTATGCTTCACCAAACACCAGCATAAAGAAGCAAGATCTTTCACCTGCAGGCACGTCCACCGCCATCGACAAAAGATACGAATGAAAGGAGGGCTGCCCTTGACTCAGAGTGCCAGGCATCAGTTGGCCAGTATGTGTGCTTTGAAACCGGGGTGTTTTCCGGGCCCCTCAGAGTCAGCATGCACATGTCCGGGCCTGTGCTCTGGATCAGAGCGTGGGCCAGGCCATGGATGGCATGCACTGTCCTGAGAGAAAAAAAGTCAGCAGCAGAAGCTTGACAGAATTTCCACACTCTGGTCACAGCAAGCTCCCAAGCCCTGCATCTGAAGCCACGTGGGTCCTGACTTGTACCGTTGCTTCCACTGAATTAGCTGTGATACTAAGACCTTGGGGCTTACTTGTAGCTACGTGGGGCTTCCCTAGTAGCTCAGCTGGTAAAGAATCCGCCTGCAATAGAGGAGACCCTGGTTCAATTCCCGGGTTGGGAAGAT
Organism: Dama dama; assembly: GCF_033118175.1. Lineage (NCBI taxonomy): Eukaryota > Metazoa > Chordata > Mammalia > Artiodactyla > Cervidae > Dama > Dama dama. The sequence goes on from NC_083709.1 coordinate 25,621,877, forward strand.
CTGCTGGAGAAGGAATAGGCTACCCACTCCAGTCCTCTTGGGCTTCCCTGATTGCTCAGCTGGTAAAGAATCCGCCTGTGATGCAGGTGATCTGGGTTATATCCCTGGGTTGGGAAGATCCACTGGAAAAGGGAACGGCTACCCACTCCAGTATTCTGGCCTGGAGAATTCGATGGACTGTATAGTCCATGGGGCCCCAAAGAGCTGGACATGATTGAGTGACTTTCACTTTCACTTCACTAAGGCCTTACTGTCAAAATTCTACTCACCTGTGAAGGTACCAAAGGTTTGGAATGTGGACATTTTTAAAAATGTAAACTTAAGCCCAGCTAAGCAATTCTGCTCAGTAGCAGATATATTTGCCATCATGTGGGGAGAAAAAGTAAACAGGGAACTAAGATTGATCTTACCAATAAGGAACAGAAACAAGACTTTAGAGTTAAACAAGTGGGTCATTTAGGAACCCACTGACAGATTCTTAATAAAGACTGTAAGATGCGCTCAGCATTAGGCTGCATGGAGATAACATCTGTAACTTCAATGTGACAATTTTATGTGACGAGAAAAATCATGGACTTTGACTTACTGCTTATTAGCACAATTCTAGAGTTGTAACTCCAGCATTCTGTCTTTGAGACCTTTGCCTTCAATTAAATTGATGAGAGGGCTAGAAATAACACACAACTGTACATTGTTCATGACACTGTGGAACAGGTAAGGGGTGTCATCTGCTCCTGCTTCCCCCCATCTGAGCACCCCTGTCACAGTCCGGAAGCATCCCCATCCTGTCTGCTACTTCAGGACCCCATCCACTCCCTGGTCCTGTCTAGGGCTTCCTTCCCTTCCCCACAATCTTCCCTCCCTGCAGTTTTACAAGCTATTTCCATGCCAGTGATTTGGTTTCAGATGTAAAACTGTATCCTTGCCATTATGGAACCAACCTGGAGAGCCTCTGAATCACGGCTGGGTCTTGTGATCAGGAGACTCTGTGAGTCTTTAGCCAGTCTCCGCTAGGAAAGTAAAAAAAACAATGGGGACAATTATTCCACTGATTTCAGCTATAAATTCTATTTTGCCTGAGTTGTTGGGATGATGAGGATTCTGTGAAAATGCTGCTCTCTAGTGCAATGCAACTGCAAATAATGCATATCTATTTCTTATAATCCCATCCGACATACCCCATAAGTCTCAGCTCTCACAAAACAGAGGTGATATGGTAATTAAATCATACTAGATGTACAGGACAGAGGAGGGAAATTTCAAGCATGAGGACGCTACAGTGGAAGTAAGTTTTACTTAAATGGAGGTCACAGATAAGAATGATATTACCAATCCATCAACAGGCAATTATTAACAGCTTACAGTCCACTCAGGAATGAAATATGAAGACAGTGGAAGTTTAAAATGTGGCCTCCAATTCTAAGGACTGGTTTGCAGTCTGGATTGGGTGAAAAGATATGAAATAAGAAAGAGCATGTTTGAGAGCTGGAGAATGTGGTGTGTGAGTGCTAAGTCATTTCAGTTATGTCCGACTCTTTGCAACTCCTCTGTCCATGGGAGTCTTCAGACAAGAACACTGGAGAGGGCTGCCATTCCCTCCTCCAGGAGATCTTCCTAACCCAGGGATCGAACCCACATCTCTTATGTCTCCTGCAGAGGCACATGGGCTCTTTACCACCAGTGCCACCTGTAGAATCTGGTACCAACTCTTAACCTGCCCAGTTCAACATAGCAGTCACTCACCACAATGAGCACCTGAAATGGAGCAGTCCAAACTGAGATGTGTTATAAGAATAAAACATAAATCAGATTTGTAAGACTTGGGAAAAAATGAAGCCATCTCATTAATCTTAAATTAATTACAGACAGAAATGAAAATATTTTGGAAATACTACATTAAATAAAATATATCATTAAAATTTATTTTAGTTATTTCCAGAAAGTATAAAATTACATATATGGTCTGTGTTTCATTTCTAGTAGAAACTACTACGGAGGAATGAGAACTTACAAGAGAATGGACTAATCTGACACCCTTGGCAGAAATGGACCTGAATGAGGCTTGCTGAATTTGGAGAGGCAGAGAGAGTAAAAGGAAAGTCAAGTCTGGGAAATGGATTTATGGAGGGAAAGTTTAGAGAGAAGGAAGAAAACGAACAGGAGGAGGAGAGGATGTAGTTTGGAAGAGATGACAGAGAAGGCCTGATGAGGATGGAGGAGGAGGAAGACAGAGGGGATACAAAGAGATTCAGTCTTTAAATCCAGGCAGAGGTTTTGCATGCCTCAGAAATAAGGCAGCCCCTTGAAAGAGTTAAAGTAAAGAAGACTGTGGATGAAAACTGAAATTAAGGAAGAAAATTCCAACATCGAGTTACTCAAACCTCTCATCATATTAGAAAATTCTGACATAATTCTCAAATTCAGATTCCCAAATAATGCCACAAAACTATAAAAGCTCAGTCACAAAATTCAATTAAAAAAAAATAACAGCAGATTCTCACACATCCACTTAACCGTGGCCTTTGTGGGGTGCTTAGTCACTCGGTCGTGTCTGACTCTTTGTGACCCCATGAACTGTAGCCCACCAGGCTCCTCTGTCCATGGGATTCTCCAGGAAAGAATACTGGAGTGGACTGCCATTTCCTTCTCCAAACCTTGGCCTTTAATCAAAGTTTCTTTGGTCATTTTCAAATGCAATCGCACAGAGGTGCTGTGATTTCTAACAAGGAGGAGAAAAAGAAAATAGAAAGTGAAGTAAGCAGGGGGCCTGGAGAGCTTTCGGGTGATGCCATCTGAACTAACAGTCCCTTTTCATTGTCTATACAATGAGATGCCTTTTCTTAAAGTCCTCTGAAATGATGAAGTGCTTGTCGATAAACATCGATTCCTTTTAAATCATAAAGTTCGCCCGTTTGTCTTCCTCTATCTCACCCTTTACATTTTCCCCGGAAAGTGACTGTCACAAATATCTGGGTGAACAAGATTGTGAAATGTGGTCATAAAACAAGCTATTATTTCTAAACTCATCTTTGTCACATTGTAACACTCCACAAAACACCTTCCCCGGGGCTATGACTCACATTAATTGATCCCATCAGCACCATAGCTGTATCCTGAGTGACTTCACAACACCCTCTATTTCAGGAAAAGCCAATCGGGTTATGGGTTTGCTAGTAAGGAAAATTACCAGGGAGCAGTTTGTGGATGTAAGAGCAATGCAAATTCTAAAGAGAAGTAATCAGAAAAATAACGAGCATCTTTTCACTTCTTGGTAGTGAACAGTCCAAGCTCCCCAAAGGAACACTTAATCTATCGTACTAAACGGTAATGGACAAGTATTAGAAATGTCTATGTCAGCTCTGAGAATCTGTCAGCATCCAAACGTCATTTGAAAGTTCAGTTCTTTTAAGTATTCTTCGTCAAGCTTCTTTCTCCAGTGCTCTTTTCCTACTAGGACGAAGCCCTTCAATCCCAGAAGAATAATTTTGCTCTTGTTTTCATGATTTGTTTCCTGGTTCATTTCAGAGGGCAAGCCAGCAGAAGGGGAAGTGTCCTAAGGAGTCTTTTATGTCTCATGATTTTCCACTGTGTCACTCCTGGTAGTGCTCCCCTCTGCCCAAACTATTTGAGAGGCCCAGTAAATTTGAGGAGCCCACTGGGCAAGCTGCTGAGGAGACCCCAGCACTAACTGGGGCCCAGGCTGTACACACGTGCCCTTTACCCCAGCAAGGAGCCCCTGCAAGGACCTGCTAAATCCTTACCGCACATCACAGAGCGAGGAAAGTGATAGAACAATCACAATTACACCAGCAGCTCTTCTCTCTCTCAACAAGAAGAATCCGCTGGCCTAGAGGGTGAGTTCTTTGGGGAAAGAGGAGACAGAATCTGAAGAACGCAAGAGGGCTTTGCTGGAGCAGACCCTCTCAGGAGGGAAGGGCTTCCCTGGTGGCTCAGAGAGTAAAGAATCTGTCTGCAGTGCAGGAGACCCAGGTTCAATCCCTGGGTGGGAAAGATCCCAGAGAGAAGGGCATGGCAACCCACTCCAGTATTCTTGCCTGGAGAATCCCACGGACAGAGGAGCCTGGTGGGCTACAGTCCATGGGATCACAAAGAGTAGGACACGACTGAACAACTAACACTTTTACTTTTAGGGTGGGAAATAGACTTAATGAGTATGATTTACTCAAAGGAACCTTGGGGCCTCTTTCAAGGAAGCAGTTAAGGCTGAAATAGAGGTATCCTGCAAGATGCAGATTCTGGCAAGCTGTGAGGGTTTGTGTGGAGGAGGCAGGAGGTAAGGGCTGTCAAATAGGCAGTATCAGCCTCTCGCGTCCCACACTTGGAGCAGACAGCCAGCCTTACTCAATCACAGCCTGTTATCACAACCCTTTTCCAAAAAGTGATCCAGGCACCACTGCCTATGAAAAGGCATTTGCACTTGAGAAGAATTCCATCTGCCAACTTGCTTGAATTCAGGCTTAAAAATAAGTCACCTGTTTTCCTCTGTAGCTTGATTTAGCCACTGTTGCTTAGAGAAAGAAGGCAAAGTTTCAGAAGAAAGCCAGGATGAACAAGTTCATAGACTAATACTAAGGACATAATTATAAAACTAGTTGTCAACTTCCAGGTCCCTACACTTAAAATGTGCCAGTTATTATGTGTCATTTCTAATCCTCATAACTCTTGCAGTGGACATTAGTATCATTTCTCCTGCTCTTTTTTTTTACCTTTTGAGGAGACTGGTGCTCAAAGAAGTTAAGCGATTTTTCCTAAACCAAAGAACTTGTAAGTAACCAAGCCAAGGTCCTTTGATTCCCAAATCCCAAATTCACTCTTCTAAGCCATTTCCAAAAGCGGGAGATGGTTTTAAAGATATGCCTTTATTTTTATATGTGACTTTCATTTGTGAGAAGTGTAGTGTTTTTCTATTTATTGAAGTGAAATAAAATCTTCCTTGAAAACAAATTATCTCTCAAAAACTAACACTGATTTTTTTTTTTTTTTTTCGCCGCCGCCCCCTCCCTCCCGCTTCCTAACACTGATTTAAAGAAAAATATTAAGAGAGTAATAGTCTGGATATTTACAGAGTACAGCAAATGACAACTATTAAGTAAGTCAAAGTGAAACAGCTTGAAATAAGTGATTTGTACTGACTACTCCTCAAAGCTCATGAAAAAGAGGTAGTACTCAAACTTAGACGCAGGGGAACAACTAACTGGGCCTGTGGTTTCCTCTTCTGCGCTCGTCGAAACTCCCTCTACATTAATAGAGCATGCACAGGCCTTGGAGGGAGCTTTCTATTCTCAGAAAACTGAAGACTGCAGTCAGAAAATTAAGAGGTGTCTATGCTGCACTTCATTCCCTTCCAGGTCAGGATCTGTGCCATTAACAGTGACAGTTAGCTAACACATAAAATTATGTTGTGCAAATGAACTTACAGAAAGCTACGGGAGAAACCCAGGAGCCCATCTCCCTTCCCAGACACCTTACAGAAACTTACTCAAGACATTCTCAAAATGTGGGTGGTTCTTAAGGTGGCAGGAAGGCAGGGGAGACAAGACAAATGTTTGAGGGCAAGTGGTGTTTCTATGGGGCTTTCCAGGTGGCGCTAGTGCTAAAGAATCCACCTGCCAATGAAGGAGCCACAAGAGACGCGAGTACTATCCCTGGGTCAGGAAGATCTCCTGGAGGAGGAAACGGCAACCCAATCCAGTATTCTTGCCTGGAGAATCCTGTGGACAAGGGAACCTGGTGGCCCACAGCCCATGGGGTCACAAAGGATCGGACATGACTTAGCAACTGAGCATGCATGCATAGTGTCTCTATAGAAATCCTGGAATGGCACTTTGCACAAACATCCCCATTACATCTAAATGGTGACTCATCCCTACCCTCAGTGGCCGCTGATGGGCAGCAATATAAATTTCTAGAGTGACCTTGACTTTTTTTTTCCCCACTGTTTTGATTTTTAGAGAAAACCCTACCAACGTCAAACCACCTCTGGCCAGTATCACCTGCTGACAGCATCGGCAGATGGCACTACTATGATTCCTGAATTCCAAGATGCACTTTTCCCACCAACACACACACGCTTCAGCACTGCTGACACTGAATGATACCTTCCACCCGACCGGTACATTCCATGTGGCCACTCTTCTTCCTTCATTGCACCTCACACCTGATTTTCCCTTGCAATTGAGTAAACAGAATGTTCACATGGGTTCCCAGGAATTAGGGTCAGTCTTCATTTCAGAAGTATGTCACCAAATAGAAACCTCTCTACATATTATTGGGTTTTTCAAAAATACTTATTTATTTGGCTGTGCCAAGTCGTAGTTGCGGCACTTCAGATCTTCAATCTTCATCACAGCATTTGGGATCTTTCAGTTGCAGCATGCTAACTTTTAGTTGTGACATGTGGGATCTAGTTCCCTGACCAGGGATTGAACGCAGGCCCCATGCACTGGAAATGTGGAGTCTTAGCCACTGGACCACCAGGATGGCACCATATTATTGGCTTTGAAGTCATTTCTTTTTTAAACTATTAAATATTAAGACATTTTGTTATGGAAAATTCATTTGAACAAAGTTGGTAGAAAGAAAAAAAATGTAAATGATCAAAAGGATGCTTACTATGTCCCTAAGGTTAGAGTCACCTTACTATCAAGATAGAAAGTCTAGAGCAAGGAGAACCAGCTAATTCACAAATGGAAAATTTTGGTGCTCATTTATCTTTGTTTTTAATAATTCCATTTGTGTTCACGTGTTAGATCACAAAGTTGTGATGTTATTCTTCATGCTGACTTCTCATGAAAATTACAAATACATCTTTCTGATGATGATTTATGGAGTTAGCTATTCATCTTCCCGACAGAGCTACCTACAAAGAAACAATTATTCTACCTCTGACATGGCCTATCATGGAAGGAATGGTTTCCAGACGCTTTGATTTAAAAAGGTTTCAAGAATATATGCAACGTAAAATTCCAAAGCAGGCAAAACTAATCCTGTTAGCAGTCACTGCAGAAGGTGGAGGGAGGGGGCTAGTAACAGAGAACAAGCTCACAAGTCCCTCCTGGGGTAGTGGAGGCTGGTAATATTCTTTTCCTTGACCCGGTGGTGACTACATAGGTATGTTTACTTTGTGATAATTCACTGAGCCATGCACCTATGAACTATGCATATTTCTGAATATACGTTACATTCTTCCTTTTAAAAAGAACTTTACAAAATAAATTCAAAAGACACAGGACTTCCTATATTATTTGCTAACAAAAAAAAAAAAAAAATGGGGCGGGGGGTGGGAATTGATTCTCCCTTCATATAAACTGTACTAGTGGCTTTAACATTACATTGACTAGAGAGGGGTAAATATTGACCCTAGAACCTGAACCTTGATGTTCTTCCAGGTCATTCTCTGTTCTCTGGCATTATCCAAACAGAACACAGTTGTATATAAATGACAATTTCTGGTCATTCTCAAAGAATATCACTAAGCCTGAAAATCAGAAATATTGATCTTGTATAATGATATTTCTACTCGTGGGCAATAGTTTCTGTAAAATCGTATACATGCTGTCCTAACACACATAACTGGCCCTGGCGTGGCTTAGAAGACAGCCACAACTGGGAATGACTTTCCTCAGTAATCAGGTTCCAACAGGACAGAGCAGGGGCATGGATGCTGGGGTCCTCTGTCTCAGCTCACCCAGGGTACTGGGGACCAGGAAAGGACCAGTCTGACACTCTTGCTGTGCTCCCCACAGAACAGGGAGCATATGGCCAGTGGGTAGGGCTTGGGCACAGGTGATGAGAAAGGGATGCAGAGGAAGAGGACCCGTGTCCCTGGGACCAGTCCATATGGGAGCACTCACGACATCTGCTTGAAATTCCAGCACCCATCAGCATGTGTGCGGGATGCTGACCTGACTCAGGTGTTAAACTTGCTTGTACCACCACAGACTTTAGGTGATGTCTGTTAAAGACTCAAACAAAGGCACACAGGACCCTCCAGTTCTCCCCATTCTCAGAGCAAGTACATTTATGTCAGTGGGTAAGGGCTATTATCCCCCCCAAAGGCTCTGTACTCCCGTCTGTACCTTGCATCTGCTGGGGACATGGAACAGTTCAGCCTTTCCCTCTCCCCTCTCCCAGCCCAACTGGGCCCTTGTCTCTTCCACCCCTTCTTCAGCACCGGCTGAGACCCACTCATCTCCCTTACCCTAGATCACAACATAGAGGCTTTTGAAAGAACATACCTGATCGTCAGGAAAACACCAAAAACACAGTGAGACATCACCTCACACCCACTAGGATGGCTACTATTCAAACAACACAAAGCAAGACAGAAAATAAGACACGCTGGTGAAGATGTGGAGAAATTGAAAGCGTTGTGCTCTATATGTGGGGATATAAAATGATGCCGCCACTGTGGGAAACAGTATGGCATTCCCTCAGAAAGACTGAAAACAGAATTACGATAGGATCCAGCAACTACACTTTTTGGTGCTGAAAGCGAGGCCTCAAACAGACACTTAGTACACCTATTCTCTTAAGAGCGTTTTTGTAATAGCCGAAATGTTAAAGCAACCCAAGTGTCTGTCAATGGACAGATGGACAAACAAAATGTGATTTATACATACGACGGAATACTACTCAGCCTTAAAAAGAAAGGCAACTCTGACACATGCAACAACAGGCGTGAACCTTGCACGCACTGTGTTAAGTGAAACAAGTCAGTTATAAAAAGACAAGTACTGTATGACTCCATCTATATGAGGTGTATAGAGCAAACAGATTAGTAAAAACAATTCACACTTGCGCGTGCAATTAATCTACAACATGGCAGGGAAGAATACACAATGAGAAGACGTTTTCAATAAATGATGTTGGGAAAACTGGATAACTACATGCAGATGAATCAGTATGGACTACTTTCTCATACCATGCACAAAAATAAACTCAAAATGGATTAAGGATTTAAATGTAAGACCCAAAACCATGAAAATTCTAGAGGAAAACACAGGCAGTACTCTCTTTGACATCATCTTAGTAATCTTGTTTGGAAATATCTCCTTCAGGCAAGAGAAACAAAAGCAAAATTTGGAAATATGTCCTCAGGCAAGGGAAACAAGAGCAAAAATAAACAAATGAGACCACATCAAATTAAAAAGCTTTTGCACAGCAAAGGAAACTATTAGCAAAATGAAAAGGCCATTTACTGAATGGAGAAGATATTAACATCTGCAAACAATATTTCTGATAAAGGGTCAATATCCAAGATATACAAGGAAGTCATACAATGCAACAGCAAAAACATAGAGAACCTGATTTAAAAATGGGCAGAGGATCTGAACAGACATTTTTCCAAAGATGAAGAACTAGCCAACAGGCACATGAAAAGATGCTCGCCATCACTAATCACTAGGGAAATGCAAATCAAAACCTCAGGGAGATATCACCTCACTCCTGACAGAATGGCTATTATCAAAAAGACAAAAAATAACAAACGTTGGCATGGATGTGGAGAAAAGGGAACCCTCCTGCACTATTAGTGAGACTACAAATTGGTGCAGCCACTATGGAAAATGGTATGGAGATTCCTCAAAAAATTAAAACTACCATATGATCCAGCAATTCCAGTCTTGAATATTTATCTAAAGAAAACAAAAACACTAATTAGAAAAGATATATGCACCACAATGTTCATTGCATCATTATCTGCAATAGCCAAGATATGGAAACAACCTAAGTGCCTATCAACAGATGAATGGATAAGGAAGATGTAGTACACACATACAATGGAATACTGCTGCTAAGTCACTTCAGTCGTGTCCGACTCTGTGCGACCCCATAGACGGCAGCCCACCAGGCTCCCCCGTCCCTGGGATTCTCCAGGCAAGAACACTGGAGTGGGTTGCCATTTCCTTCTCCAATGCATGAAAGTGAAAAGTGAAAGTGAAGTCATTCAGTCGTGTCCGACTCTTAGCGACCCCATGGACTGCAGCCTACCAGGCTCCTCCGTCCATGGGATTTTCCAGGCAAAAGTACTGGAGTGGGGTGCCATTGCCTTCTCCATAGCCATAAAAAAGAATGGAATGCTGCTATTTGCAACAACACGGATGGACCTAGAGGGCACTATGCTAAGTGAAATAAGTCAGACAGAAAAAGATAAATGCTGTATGATTTCAATTCTATGTGGAATCTAAAAAATAAAATAAATGAGCAAACATAACAAAACAGAAACAAAGTTAGAGATACAGAGAACAAACAGGTGGTTACCAGAAGGAAATAGGTGAGGACGATTAAGAGGTACAAACCTCCAGCTGCAAAATAAATGAGTCATGAGTATAAAATATACCAAGTGTGGGGAATCTCATCAATAAATAAGTAATATCTTTGTGATATATCATAACTAAACATTGCGGTTATCATTTTGAAATGTATAGAAAAAATCACTATGTTGTGTAACAGTAATTAACATATTGTTGTAAGTCAGACATACTTCAAAAACAAACAGGGACTTCCCTGGCGATCCATTTGTAAGGCTCTGAACTTTCACTGCAGGCGGCATGGGTTTGATCCCTGGTCAGGGAACTAAGATCCTGCATGCCTCATACCACAGTGAAATTTTTTTTTTTAATTAAAAAAAACAAAAGACCCGACAAACAAACTCAAAGATAAAGAGATCAGGTTTATAGTTACAGAGTAGGGGAGTGGGAGGAAGGGGAATTGGATGAAGGCAGTCAAAAGATACAAACTACCAGCTATAAGATAAGTAAGTACTAGGGATATAATGTACAACATGATAAACTAACACTGTTATGGACAGAGGAGCCTGACAGGAGATCGCAAAGAGTCAGACTAAAGTGACTTAACATGTTATATATAAAAATTAAGACAGTAAATCCTAAAAGTTCTTACCACAAAAAAAAAATTTGTTTCTCCTTTTCCATTTCTTTAATTTTGTATCTAAATGAGATGATGGATGCTTGCTAAACTTACTATGATAAGCGTTTCAGGATGTATGTAAATCACATCATTACGCTGTACGTGTTAAGCCTATACAGTGCTGTATATTAATAATGCCTCAATAAAACTGGAAAAAAAATTAATAGAAATAGATAGCAGAATGGTGGTTGCCAGGAGCCTGGGAAGGGAACAGAAACTTGTGGGTTAATGGGTACACAGTTTCACTTTTGCAAGTTGAAAAAGTTCTGGACATGGGGTGCACAACAATGTGGACATACTTCATACCAAACTGTACACTTCATGGTTAAGATGGTAAATTTTATATTATGTGTATTTTACCACAATTAAAAGTAAAAATTTCAAAAGATATAAAATATATAGGAAAGTGCAGAGACTAAAACAACCACTTACCCAGACTGAAAGCTCCTCTCCCACCCTCCGCCTTCCTTTCCCCTCCATCTCCCATAGCAGGTATGTACCTGGGTCATGCTTTATTCTCTTTTCACTTTCCTTCTCTCTATCCCCAAACAATACGTACTCTCCTGACATATCTCAAAAATATATCTTGAGAGGGGAAAAAAGCAAATTACAAAAAAAAAAAAAAAAAGCTACTAATCATGATTTCAATTTTAAAGGCATACAATCCCACAGCAGCTTCAAGCAGAAGTGAGTGTGTCCACATTTATAAGCTAGACTCTGCTAAAGCATGCCGGTCTCAGATTCAACTTGCTAAAACACTGGAAATAATCTGCCTGCTGTTTTGGTGAGCAGTGTCTTACACTTCAAAGTCCTCTTTTTGTTTTCACTGGATGCCTCTCTCATTCGGCCTGGCTAAGACTCTAGTCCTCCTCCCAGTTCGGACGTCACCTCCTGGCCTGACCGACACAGTCAGAGCAGACACCTTGTCACAGATTCAGCAGCGAGCCCCACGATGCTCCTGTCTGAGCGCTCACTGCCACAGGCGCCCCAATTCCTGGCCTACTGCAGCCTAAGAGGTGTGCCCCAGAGACTTAGGGGATTAACAGATCATCGTGAAAATATACGGTTTGATTTTTAGGCTTATGCTAAAACATAACCTTCTGCATCATGGAAATACATGAACAATTCAATTTTCAAAGAAAGAATCAAACAAAACCCTGAAACTGGGACACAAAGCTGAAAATTTGAGCCTCTCATGTTAAGAAACTCCACAACAAAATTCCAACAAATGCCATTAGTTGAACTTAAATTTCGGCAAGCCATATTTTATATAATGAGAATTTTACATATAATTTCTTTCATACATCTTTGCACTTCAAGCATAACCTAAGTTATCTGGTCAGTATTAACATTATTTTACTTTTTATATTCACCCTCAAGTCAGTGTCACTTGGGTCACCCACTCCTAATAGAAAATTTATTTCACTTCTGCATAGGTTAGATCTTCAGTTTTAATAGAGGCAATCATAATCAACTAATCTGACCTAAAAGCAGAGTGGAAAGCCCAAAAGATGTGACAAGGTTAAATGGTTTTCTCTCTACTTTTCTGCATAAATGAAATTAATTTTTCTTGAGCTAATCGCTTCACTTCTCTGAGGCTCAGTTCTCATGGGCACGATGAGGATAATAAAAACCACCTGACATGAAGCTGGATGGATCAGAGGTAAACAGATCAGAGGTGGCACATGCAGTGTCTAGCACAGTACCAGGCATCTCACTGTTAGGAACTAGGTTTAACAGAACTCTTTTTAAACCGTCTCATGAAGATCAAATGCAGGTTAAGGGGAAACACAAAGAAATCTGCTGATTTGGTTTTTGTTATATGTTTGTTCCTTGGTTTGCTTCTCGTTTTGCTAATCTGATCAGTTGTTTCTCTGAATTAAGCAAATCAATACACTGGTTTGACTATAAATAGGTCACAGCCGTTTATAATCAATCTCTATTTCTGGATTACTACTGGGTGATTTTCTGGGAAGGAAAGAGGAAGCTACTTCCCCACGTCACACTGTATACATGGATAAATTCCAAATGAATCAAAGACTGTACATGAAACATAAAGAACTATAAGAAATGGAAATATAATAATTTTTTTAATAATCTTGGAGAAAGGAAGGTAACTCCAACTATGACTCATAATTCAGATGTCATAAAACAAAAAAAAGATGAACTGATTCATTACAGAAAAATACTAAAATAAAATTCTGTGACAAACTCAAGACAATAAAACACTAGAAATTTGATTTCAACACATGCTACAAAGGGCTTATCTCTATAATACATAGTAAATTGCTGGAAATAAAAAACACAGACCAACAACCCAACAGAAAACATTGGCATGTATGAATGATTCTTAAATATATGAAAAGATTTCAATTGCAGTCACAGTAAAAGTAATGCAAAAAAAAAATACTACACTAACTTGCAATTTCCCACCTGTCAAATTTGCAAACATCTAAAAGTTTGATTAAACATTTGGTTGGCAAAGTTGTGAAGAAATATGGACTCTTCATGCACTATTGGAAGCAGTGAAAATCATTTAACACCAATGAAAGTAAATTCAGTAACAACTGTTTAATTATAAGTGCTTTTATATTAGCAAGTCTATTTCTGGGGGGTTGTCTTAAAGATATACCTACACACTTAGAAAATAACATATATTTATTACTGGTTATTCATCACAGAATTCTTTGTAATAGCAATAACCTGGAAGCAACTCACATATCCATCAAAAGAGAACCAATTCTCTATGTATGATTGAGCCACAAAATGGAAAATTCTGTAGCCCAGAAAAAGAATGAGGAAGCCGTGTGTGTGTGTGTGTATTAGTCACTCAGTCACGTCTGACTCTTTGCAACCTCACGGACTGTAGCCCACCAGGCTCCTCTGTCCATGGAATTCTCCAGACAAGACTACTGGAGTGGGTTGCCATTCCCTTCTCCAGGGGATCTTCCTGACCCAGGGATCGAAGCCAGATCTCCCACATTGCGGGCAGACTCTTTACCGTCTGAGTCACTAGGGAAGCCCAAGGAAGCCCTCGACACACTTACAAAGAAGGACGGCAGATGGCTGAATGAAAAAAGTATAAAACTGGCCACAGAGTCGGAGACGTTTTAATCAAAGAAAGGAAGGTAAAATGAACAGATACTTATATTTGCTTGCATTCACATAAAGAGGTGCTAGACACAAAACCGGAATAAAGTGGTTTCCTACAAAGGTAGGAAAAATAGAGTGAATAAGGATGAGGGTGGGGACTAGATTTCCTAGTGTATTCATTTTAAGACCATTTTGATTTTTTAACAGGTGGCAGTGTTATCTATTCATAAAACTATACTTAAGATGTACTTATTGTTTACCTGCTAGGTAGAAAGCCCTGTGTTCAGTACTATAGTAACACTCTTAAACCAGCTACAGTGATTACTTATGTGCATCAGTGTGCTTGACACGATGTCTGAGTTGGTTGATGGGGGTTGAGGGAGGAAGGGAACTAATGGTGTATAAGTCATATTGGAGGAAGATTTCCATCTTTGACTTATACTTCCCTGCCTCAGGGCCCAGCATGAATATGATCTTAGAGGAGACAAGACATACCTGGATAAAAAGATACCTATCAATGGTGCACAACAGAGCTAAATAAATATGGAAGGAAATACACTTCTAGATCAGAAGAGAGAAAAGTCCTACTGCTGAACTCATCCAGAAAGGCTTCAGAGAAGGTAAAACTTGAGCTCAGTCTTGGGTACCATGCAAATTAAACCTTTTTCACAAAAAGTTCTTCCACAGAAAAAAAGTGAACTTTTTCTGTACAAATGCTTTTTTTTTTTTCCCCAGAACCACCTTGATTATGCTGATTTTTCTGAATGGGGGTTAAAGGTAAGGGGATGTAATGGGAAGGCAGGAAGGAGATGCTCCATCCTTTCTACTCAATTATCAAAAAGTGAATTAAGGTCACAAAATTAGTTTTTCCTGGTCATCAGTCCTTCCATAAAAACAGTATACAGAAATCAGAGTCTGGACTGAAACAATTCAAAAAGTTATACTACTCTACTTTATTGCTTTCTCACTTAAAATTTCACATCACCTCGGGAAGTTTTCTCTTTGTCAGCTTTCATAGACAGTTCGTTCCTCTTCATGGGTTGGCCAAAATCGGGAGAGGAACAGCAAGTTTCTGTTCCTGTCCTACACTTACAAAGAGATTTCGCTTTGTAAGTGCTTATGCCAATGCAGGATACGCAACAGACACGGGTTTGATCTCTGGGTCAGGAAGATACTCTGGAGAAGGAAATGTCTACCCACTCTAGTATTCTTGCCTGGAAAACTCCATGGACAGGGGAGCAAAGAGTTGGACAGGACTGAGCAACTGAACACACACAATAGGGCTACAGCGATGGAAAGAGGGAACACACCCTGGAAGGAGTCATTTGCCCTGATGCTCAGGATTGGAACTGCCCACCTAATACCGGAATGGCCTCCTTGGCGCAGGGGGGGCCACCTTTGAACACTTCCTGTGATGGGAACTCACTACTGCCGTCATCTGGATGCAAGGTCTTACGTTGATATGGAAAATCTCTTATCTTCAAGCCCCTGGTTCTGATGCTAACCACAAATTTGCAGACAAGGCAAATTCATCTCACATGAGTTAAACTGATCACACTAGAATTGCTCTATGTCTTTCGTTACTTTGGAGTCAGGATGCAGGAGTGGGAAGGGGAAAGAGAATGAATGTTTTTGCTGTTTTTGGATTCTTTTTTTTAACATTTATTTATTTATTTACTTGACAGTGCTAGGTCTTAGTTGTGGCACGCAAGATCTTTAGCTGTGGGATGCACACTCTTAGTTACTGACCACAGATGGAACGCAGGCTCCCTGCATTGGAAGCCTGGAGTCTTAGCCACTGGACCACCAGGGAAGTCGCTGTTGTTGGGTTCTAAACAAACACTGGTCACTTTTGCATTGAAAATAGTTGGGTAACAGTGCTTAGATTAACTGCAAAATAAAAGCATACTATATCCAATGTACCATTTAGTCCTCTAATGGACCATTCACCTGAAAAATAACATTTTTCGGGAGTGCATCTTAAACATGTAAAATGACAGGTAGAATGCTAACCGTCTTCTAAGCATGCACCCTGAAGCATCAGAGAAGCCCCTATCACTGCAGGACCCAGGTGCTCAAAGCAACAAAATTCAATAGTGACAAACAGGAGACAAGCCTACTTAGCTTCCACTAGAGTTAGGGCCACCTAGAAATTAGGTGTTTGGAAAGTTTTTCCCAGAGAATAAGAATTATTTTGAATAAAGTGCTGTCACCTAAGTCAGTAATACCCCAAGCAAGTTTTATGGCTCTGTAAGGAAAGAATTAGCCTACTCATTTGGGAATTTAGCGGTGTTTGGAATGCAGAAAAGTGACAATGAGGTTGGAAATGGATTGGCTTTGGGGCTTGTTCTGCTTTATAAATAATAATGAAGCTTTTCCAACGAGAACTAATGTAAAATGAGAAAAAAGAAAAAGAAAATCTGTCCCTAGAGTATAAAATTACCTCATCACCCAATTTGCATTTCCCCACTCCAAGCACATTTTCTGTGAGTTCCACTTAGAGCGAGGAAGTCGCTGTATGATAATTAATTTTAACAAGCTCTTGGCAGCCTGAGCTGGCCTGTAGACAAGCTGCCCTAGACCAACTATGAATTCGAAGTGCACTTTTTATGGTGTTTTTTTCCGCAATGACATTATTTAGGCATTTAAAAATCATCTGGACTGCAACTTTACTTTGTTCTTTTCTTCTTCTTCTTCACTGGGATTTTTTTCATGTACTTGAATACACAAGCAGTTTGTAAAAACTGTTAAGAAATGTGGGAGATAATTGGATCTTGCTGTAGCAAAACTAGAAGGATATTAGGTATTTGCTATTCATCAAAAGGGCCACTTGTTTTTCTTTTCTTTTTCCCCTGTGTTCAGAAAAGAAATGTGCACATCGCCTGACTTATAATGTATAGTTCATTAGAGGAAAAAGTGCTTTAGAATTAGATCCTTATGCCATTTCCCGTGCAGCATTTTCATTCTTTTTTTAAGGCACTATTGTAAAAGCAGGTGATAGTCTTGAGATGTGATGAGCAATGTTTGAGCACTATTTCTCTTTTATGTCACTGCACATGGAATATGGGCAAGCAAATAATGAGTCATTTCTGAGCAGGAAAATAAATCTAGAGAGAACTAATACTTGATTTCATAGTAATGACTTACCTCTCATCTATCCATCGAGTTTATTGTTCTATACCAAATGATTTACACGTCTGTATGTTTATAATTTATATGAAAAGTTGCAAAATCTTAATTACAGCAAAAAAAAAAGAGACATTCTGTAATTTCCAGGCAAGCTACTTAAAAAAAGATTATATCTCTACATTTTTTAAGATGAAAAACAATGACATGATAACTCATTCCTTTTCATGTTTTTTAAAACAGACTTACTGCCTGTGACTCAGTTACTTGCTCTCACAAAGAGTCCAAATTAACCTTCATGATAACAACTTGTCAAATTCCATTACTTTCATAAAAGCAATTCTTTCTTATCTTTCATAACAGAAGTTTAAACTGATGATTAACACCACGGGTACAATTGCCTGTTAAAAATAACATGCCAGAATTTCTCATCCTTTTCACTTAGGAGTGTATGAAATGTTTATCTAGAAATCTTGATGCAAGTGGCCTGTTCGTGTCACCTAAAAATGCAATAATATTTCAAGTTAAGCTTTTCTTTATTAGGATCATTTATTAGGATCACTATATTTGGAGCTAAGCAAAATTCTCCAAAGTCAAATCTATGCACTGATTGGAGAAATGTTCTTAATTTATCCTCATTCCTGGTGGAATTTTCTTAGGTTAAATTGCATTCACCATTTATTGAGACTCTTACCTGGGCAAGACACTGGGCTTAGAGGCAAGGGGCAGACAAAAGTGAATCAGAGAAGCTCCCTGTTCTCAGAAAGCGTAGTCTAGTGAGGAGATAAACTTACGTTCACCTGAAGCTGATAATGCTGAAAGAGCTCACACCTCGTTGTTAGCACACAAAGGTGCAGAATGTTCTGTATATATTTGTTCTAACATGCCATTTAAGGCTAATGTTTCCTTATTGATTTTCTGTCTGATGATCTCTCTGCTGACGTAAATGGGGTATTACAATCCGCTGCTATAATTGTGTTGGTACCAATTTCTCCCTTTTAGTCTGTTAACATTGGCTTTAAATATTTAGGTGCTCCCATGTTCAGTGTATAAAAATTGTAAAATATTACATCCTCTTCTTGGATTGAGCCCTTTATCATCATGTTATGTCAGCTTTGTCTCTTATTAGTATTTATTATAACTAATAAATTCAGTAAAGCTGCAGGATACTAAATCAATACCCCAAAATCTGCTGCATTTCTATACACCAATAACAAAGTATCATAAAGAGAATAAAGAAAACAATTTCATTTATAACTGCATTACAAAGAATAAAATATCTAGGAATAAATTTAACCAAAAAGGTGAAAAACCTGTATACTGAAAACCACAAGATATTAATGAAGGAAATTCAAGACATAAATAAATAGAAAGATATTCTGTGCTCATGAATCAGAATAACCAATATTGTTCAATGTCCATGCTACCAAAGTAAGTTACAGATTCAGTGTAAACCCTATCAAAATTCTAATGGCATTTTTCAAACAAACAGAACAAATAATCTTAAAATGCGTGTGGAGTCACAAAAAAAAAAAAAAAGCCTGAATAGCCAAAGTAGTTTGGATAAAGAAGAACAAACCTGGAGTTATCATGCTCTCTGATTTCAAACTATTACCAAACTATAGTAATTAAAATAGTATGATACTGACCTAAAAACAGACACACAGAACAACTGAACAGGACAGAGCTCAGAAATAAATTCACACATATATTGTCATTTAATTTACAACAAAGGAGCCAAGAAAACACAATGGGTAAAGAACAGTCTCTCTAATAAATGGTGTTGGGAAAACTGAAAAAGAATGAAACGTGACCACTATCTTATACCATACACCAAAATTAACTCAAAATGCATTAAAGACTTGATCACAGGAGCTGAAACCATAAAACTCCTACAAGGAAACACAAGTGGTAAGCCCCTTGACACAAGTCTTGGTGACGATTTTTTTTTTAATCAGACACCAAAAAAGCAAAAGCAACAAAAGCAAAAATAAGTATGTGGAATCACATTATAGTAAAAAGCCTCTGCATAGCAAAGGAAACCATGAACAGAAAAGGCAATCTAATGAATAGAAGAAAATATTTGTAAATCATACATCTTAAAAGGGGCTAACATTCAAAATATATAAAGAACTCATATAACTCAACAGCAAAAGAAAATCTAATTTTAAAAAATGGGCAGAAGATCTGAATAGACGTTTTTTCAAATAATATATACAGATGGCCAACAGGTAGATGAAAAGATGCTCAGAGTCATTAATCATCAGGAAATGCAAATCAAAACCACAGTGGGATACCACCTCACAACTGTTTTGAATGGCTGTTATCAAAAAAGACATGAAATAAATGTTGGTGAGGATATGGAGAAAATGTACCCTCCTATGCTGTTGGCGGGAATGTTAACTGATGCAACCACTATGGAAAACAGTATGAAGGTTCCTCAAAAACTCCAAAATAGAATCATCACATGATCCAATAATTCCACTTCTAGGTATTCATCCAAAAAAAAATAAAAATACTAAAGGACATCTGTACTCCCATGTTCACTGCAGTATCATTTATAATAGCCAAAGTATGGAAATAACCTGTGTCCATCAGTGGATGAATGGACAAAGAAATTGTGGCTCTATACAATGAAATAATTTAACCATAAAAAAGAGGAAATCTTGCCATTTGCAACAACATGGATGGACTTTGGGGCTTCCCTGGCAGCTCAGCGGTAAAGAATCCGCCTCCAATCAGGAGCCACAGGAGATTCGGATTCGATCTCTGGGTCAGGAAGATCCCCTGGAGGAGGGCATGGCAACCCATTCCAGTATTCTTGCCTAGGAAATCCCATGGACAGAGGAGTCTAGCAGGCTGCAGTCCATAGGGTTGCAAAAAGTCGGACACGACTAAAGCAACTTAGCGTGCACACACGCACAGATGGTCTTTGAGGGAATTACACTAAATGAAATGAGACAGACAGAGCCGACTCATTGGAAAAGACCCTGATGCTGGGAAAGACTGAAGGCAGGAGGAGAAGGGGACGACAGATGATGAGATGGTTGGATGGCATCACTGACTCAATGGACGCTGGGTCTGAGCAAACTCCAGGAGACGGTGAAGGACAGAGACCCTTGGCGTGCGGCAGTCCATGGGGTCGCAGAGAATCAGACACGTGTGCGTGACTGAACAATAAGACAGAGACAAATACTGTATGATTTCTCTTACATGTGAAATCTGGGAAAAAACAAACATGTTCATGTAGATATAGAGAACAGATTTGTGGTTGCCAGAGGTAGTGAGTGGTGGAGGGTGGGAGAAATGGGTGAAGTGGATCAAAAGTTAAAAATAATTCAAATAAATACAGTGCATTACTAACAAACATCAGAAAACAGTGTACTATATTACCTCGTAATCTGTTACCATCTCCTATAACAAGTAAACAAGCAAACAATTTGTGTGTGTGTTGCTATATAAACTGAAGAGGGCTGTAGAAAGGATAATGTCATTATCCTTGCTCTAGCATCAAGTTCCACTTTTATAATCCAAGCAATCCACTCTTCTCCAAACATACAAAAAATTACCATCACTTAAAATTTTCTTGTCTTTGTTGTTCAGTCACTAAGTCCTGTCCGACTCTTTGCAACCCCATGGACTGCAGCACAGCCCGGGGCAGTTGGCTCATCTCCCAGAGTTTGCTCAAACTCACGTCCATTGAGTCACCGATGCTACCTAACCATCTCATCACTTAAAACAGGCATACTTTAACAATGAAAATGCATCTTTGTCAAACTAAACATTATGTTGAAATATTTCACACATTTCCACAGAAGGGAGGGGAAGAATGACACTGAATTTGCTTGCTTCTCTGTGGTATAGTCAGTACATATATTAAGGTTGGATGGTAGGACTTGCCTGGTAGTCCAGTGGTTAAGAATTCACCTTCCAATGAAGGGACTCAGGGACTTGGGTTCGATCCCTGGTCAGGGAACTAAGATCCCACACGTTACAGGGCAATTAAGAGATATGGCTTTGACAATAGGTATTGGTTTTTCCAAAAATGTTTTCCCAAAAACCCTGTGCCTGCTGACAAAGCCATGATATGCCATGGGGCAATTAAACCATGCACCACACAAGAAAATCCGATTGCCTCAATAAGAGAAAGCCCACATGCCACAACAAAGACCCAGAACAGCCAGAATTTTAAAAACAAAAAAAAACACAAGCTATAAAATTTTTTTAAAAAAAGACTGGATGGCATACCATTGCTTTAGGAGATAGACTAAAAAGAAATTGTAATTTTTTTTTTGAAACATTATTGGAAAAACCTATACCCGCTGACAAAACCATAATATTTTATTTAGTAACTTAACAAGATCTAGTAAATATAATGGAAATTTTACTTAAGTCTTTCTGGATCTCAAGAATTCTAACCATTTTAATGGTCCTTCTTTTCAGTGTGCTGATATTTACCAACATTCTGATTCACATTTATCTGCTGTTGTTCAGTCGCTCAGTCCAACTCTTTGCGACCCCGTGGACTGCAGCACGCTGGGCTTCCCTGTCCTTCACCATCTCCCGGCACTTCCTCAAACTCATGTCCATTGAGTAGGGGATGCCATCCAACTCATTATCTCAAAATGTCTTGTCTTCTCAAAAATAATTCTCTTCCCACCTCATTATTTCTCCCAATCTCCCTCTCTCTCTCTTCTCTCGGTCACACTCGCAGACACACAGCCCTATACTTAGAAACTGTCTCTTTTGCGGGAACATAACTGGATTCTGTCTCTCTCACTCTACCTCAAAGTGGTAATGCAGTTATGAGTTGATCAAGATGGGCAGATGGCGTTCATGTTCCCCTCAGCTTGTCTAAACTTCAGACCGGCTTCTCTCTGACTTTAGTCCCTAATCATTCCTGCTTTAGAAATTTTACCTTAGAAAACTTGTCAAGGTAAATTCTTAATCTTCCTTGCTGAGATGTAAAATTTTTAAAAGCCTCTTGCAAGTTTTACAACCCAGGGATGTCTTTCTTGAGGACCTGGGGTCATACCTTTGAAATATACGCATCAAGGAGGGTAGTAACCCCTCCCCAAATCTCCATGGGAGAGAAGGAGCCTACCCTCAGTATGCAGACAGTCTTGCTCCAGGTTGTAATGCTATCACCTATTGTGAAGACAAGGGAAAGACCACTTACCCTTTTCAGTTTGGTTCAGTTCAGTCACTCAGTCGTGTCCGACTCTTTGTGACCCCCCGGAGTTTACCCAAACTCACATCCGTTGAGTCAGCGATGCCATCCAACCATCTCATCCTCTGTCGTCCCCTTCTCCTCCTGCCCTCAATCTTTCCCAGCATCAGGGTCTTTTCAAATGAGTCAGCTCTTTGCATGAGGTGGCCAAAGTACTGGAGTTTCAGCTTCAGCATCAGTCCTTCCAATGAACATTCAGGACTGATTTCCTTTAGGATGGACTGGTTGAACCTCCTTGCTGTCCAAGGGACTCTCAAGAGTCTTCTTCAACACCACAGTTTAAAAGCATCAATTCTTTGGTGCTCAGCTTTCTTTATGGTCCAACTCTCACATCCATACATGACTACTGGAAAAACCATAGCCTTGACTAGATGGACCTTTGTTGGCAAAGTAATGTCTCTGCTTTTCAATATGCTGTCTAGGTAGTCATAACTTTCCTTCCAAGGAGCAAGCATCTTTAATTTCATGGCTGCAGTCACCATCTGCAGTGATTTTGGAGCCCAAAAAAATAAAGTCAGTCACTGTTTCCACTGTTTCTCCATCTATTTGCCATGATGTGATGGGACAAGATGCCATAATCTTAGTTTTCTGAATGTTGAGTTTTAAGCCAACTTTTTCACTCTCCTCTTGCACTTTCATCAAGAGGCTCTTTAGTTCTTCTTCACTTCCTGCCATAAGGGTGGTGTCATCTGCATATCTGAGGTTATTGATATTTCTCCCAGCAATCTTGATTCCAGCTTGTGCTTCATCCAGTCCAGCATTTCTCTTGATGTTCTCTACATATAAGTTAAATAAGCAGGGTGACAATATACAGCCTTGACGTACTCCTTTTCCTATTTGGAACCAATCTGTTGTTCCATGTCCAGTTCTAACTGTGGCTTCCTGACCTGCATACAGATTTCTCAAGAGGCAGGTGAGGTGGTCTGGTATTCCCATCTCTTTCAGGATTTTCCACAGTTTATTGTGATCCACACAAAGGCTTTGGCATAGTCAATAAAGCAGAAATAGATGTTTTTTCTGGAATTCTCTTGCTTTTTCAATGATCCAGCGGACACTGGCAATTTGATCTCTGGTTCCTCTGCCTTTTCTGAAACCAGCTTGAACACCTGGAAGTTCACAGTTCATGTATTGTTGAAGCCTGGCTTGGAGAATTTTGAGCTTATCCTTTTGGCTATTAACAAATATAAATAACCTAAGATTCCCCCTCAGGGCTTAAAGATCTTAGCTCTTAAAAACTTTTCCAACTATTATTTCAGGGAGTTTTCTGTCTCTCTTCCCTATCACAGTAGCTGTAGAAAGTCCTCCTTGCCTGCTTAACTTTGGCCAGTTTGATGTTTCCTGGGAAAGGGCCAAATTCATGATGTCAGGAAAAGATGCTTTTTTTGTGATGTGGAATGAAAAGGCAATCTCTTTTTCCAATTCTTAGTCTGTAAGCTCTTTCTGAAACCCTTTATCAAAAACCAAAAGTTAAAAAAAAAGATGTTACATAACTTACCCAACAACGTTACAGAGTGGTTGGGCCGGGATTCAAGCCTCAGTTGATTCAAGTCTAAAAGCTGATGCCTTTAAACCCTACACAGTGTTCCTGCAACGATTTCCAAAGGCTTCGCAGGTTGTAAGTGGTCAAGAATCGGCCTGCCAATGCAGGAGACTCAAGAAACATGAATTCGATCCTTGGCTTGGAAGATCCCCTGGAAGAAGAAATCACAACCCACTGCAGTATTCTTGCCTGGAGAATCCCCTGGACAGAGGACCCTGGCAGGTCCACAGGGTCACAAAGATTCGGACACAACTGAGCAACTGAGCACACACGCAACCATCTCCAAAAGATTCCAACCTCAATATTATTAAAATAAGGCCATTATTTGCCCTAAAAATATAAAGTATAAATCACAAAGAGTTTGGCTTTTATATTGATGGTGGAGATTAAGGGTGCACAAGACACATTAATTCCTTCCTGCAGATGACACCTCGTGGCTGTAGTTAATAAGATTTCTTCACACAGAACCAGAAGGTAAGGGCATTCCAGGCCGAGATAAGAGAATGGTTACAGAGCGGGGAACGCTGGTGGATCAGAAGGCAACAGGGGAAAAGGCAAGAAGAATGAAGTCTTGAAAAGTCCACTGGAAGCAGATTGGGGAGAGCCTTGAGAGCCATTCTAAGGACCCTCGACACTATAAAAAACATAAGCAGCTACTGAAAGTTAAGGGATGTGAAAGTAAAATGATTAGTACCTTCTTGTCTGGGGCTTCTTTCTTTGTTTTGTTGCTTTTAATTATTTATGTCAAAAAAGAACATACAAAATGAGTATAACTGAATACTAGGAACAAATCATTTAAAATGTCGTTTTTAGAAGAAATAATTTCAATGGCAACCTAATTAAAACATAACTCGGGAAAAACTCCCAAAAGATGGAAAGTGTCTTTTATGAGAAAACTATAAAATCTGATTAATCAGTACAAGAGAAGTTGTTAAGTAGAGAGACAGACCATGCTAATAAATGGAAAGACAAGAAGCTGATCTATAAATTCAACACCATACCAATAAAAATCTAAAAGGGTTATTTGTGGAAGTTCACAGGCCAGTTGGTCCTCATGTTCACAGAAGAAAAAGGGCCAAGTTGGTCAAGATGATTTTGAAGAAGAAAAGGAGATGTCAAAACTCCCCAGGTATTAAAACACTTTAAAACTAAGTGACCTGAAAGAGGCAGATACAGAGAATAAACTAGTGGTTACCAGGAGGGAGAGTGAAGAGGGAAGGGGCAAGATAGGCGTAGAGGATTATGAGGTATAAACCATGATGTATAACATAAGCTACAAGGATATATGGTACAACATGGGAATGCAGCTCATATTTTATAATAACTATGATGACATGATGTGCATGCTCAGTCGTGTCCGACTCTTTGCAACCCCACATACTATAGCTTGCCAGGCTCCTCTGTCCATGGAATTTTCCAGGCAGGAACACTGGAGCAGATTGCCATTTCCTCCTCCCGGGGATCTACCAGGCCCAGAGAGTGTCTTGCACCTCCTGCATTGGCAGGCAGATTCTTTACCACTGTGCCACCTGGGAAGCCCCTGGAATAACTACAAATGAATTATAAGCTTTAAAAACTGTGAATCACTACATTGTATACCTGTAACTTATATTTTTTTAAAGAAGGATACTATTCTTTTAAAAAAAATTTTTTTAAGTGACCCAAGATTGATCCAGAGTCTTTAGTTGTGCTTTTATATTTCTTTGTTGGGTTAAAGAAACAGTGTGAAGAAGGGAGATAGAAAAGATGACATGGATGACAAAAAGAGATGGTCTCCTTCACAGCTCCTCATCCACTTTAAATCAGAGGGACCCTGATACTCAAACAGAGCAACCCCGGCTCTTAAAGAAAGACAAGAACTATTTTCAAAAGAATTACTTACACCACAGGTGTCTGGCCTAAGGATAATAATAGTTGGAGTGAAATAGTTCAATCATCCACCTGACATTTGCCGATCCAAACAAAGGAGTCAGAAGACAAAACTGTAAGTACTCTGCCCTGGGTCTCAAATAGCCTGGGACAAAGTTAAGAGGCAGAAGACACACAGGAAATATGGAACCTACTTACAAAGCAACATCCTAGTAAGTACAATAAACTACAAGTATAAACACAAAAAGTGCTGAGAGTTGCAAGCAGAGGGGTAACCGTGGGCAGATGTGCTCAGGGAGGTGGGTCCGGAAAGCATAGGGCTAGTAAGGGAGTCACTGCCACTGAGCTTGCTGCCCTTCATCTGTTTCTGGTCCACTGAGACCCAGACATCCATCAGGGCAGCACCAAACCCATCACTGTGCACTGCTGACTGCACCTAAATTCCATCAAAGTAGGATAAACTTTTCAAGCTAAAACTTCATAATCTGTCTTCTGTAAGACATTAATTAATGATCTTGTCTAAGAATTTAGAAAATGGGGGGGCTTCCCTGGTGGTCCACTGGTTAAGACTCCACACTCCAAATGCAGGGGGCATGGGTTCAGTCCCTGGTCAGGGAACTAGGATCTCACATGCCACACAGCACGCCAAAAACAAAGAAGAGCAGAAAAGGGTTTGCCTATCATCCCACTTCTTTCTGCCCTTCCTTCTGTGGGTTACATGAGACTGCAGTGAACTGAGAGTTTTCCCTCGGAGACTCTTTCATGTAGAGCCTTAGATCATTCACAACTTGTTTTCAGATCACCAATATGGAAGGAACAGAGGTTAATATCTGACCAACGGTGTGATTCCTCCCACTAGAGGCTTACTGACTTGCCTATAGAATGATGAGTCCCAAGGAGGACCCAGAAAGAAATATATATTGGATCCTAATGATGTTCTCTTGCAGGGTCACTGCCTATATTGAGCATCATTAGAACTCCAGACTGTGAGCTCCAAACATGGACCCACTAGAGCTTTCTCAACCACGTACATACCACACTAACTCACAGAACTAACTTGATATATCCAGGAATCAAGATTCCAACTACAAGTACCTCATTTGGGGGTTGGCTCATTCCTATTCCTACCAAACAGTAAACTAAACTACCTATTGTTTTTTAGTATATGTGCTGCCGAAGCGAGCACTAAACTAACTATTGTTAAGTCTGCAGTGGTTAAGGCAACCACATAAAATCATTTTACTTAAAAGAAATTAAACTCACTGTGGTTTATTCAGCAATATTCCTCATCCATGTCCAACACTGGAGCACCCATGTCAGTCACAGCTGAATCTAATTTGCTGTAATCTTGGTAAATGGGAGGTAGTCAACAAGTTCTCAGCTCCAGCCCAAAAGCAGCACATAACTCGTTTCTGAAATACAGTAATAAAGAGAAGATGGGGGAAAGGTTTCCTGATCATAACTGACATTTGTGATGTAGCAGGAAGGTCCCCTGGGTTCTGATCTCCTATTTATTGGAATTATAAATATGTACATTGTTGAAGAGATTGATAAGTCATTTGTTATTGCTTCTGTTACCCCTGCACAGTTACTGAGATTAGAGCCCCCATCTCTTGAGTGTTCTAAATTCATAGTTTGCTTGATCCTGGGCAAGCTTCACAGAACCCTTTGAGAACTTACTCTGCTTGCTATTTTGCAGCTGAGAAACTGAGGCAAGAAAGTGAAGTATTGTTCAAAATCTAATAATGAGCCAAAGGCAGAGACAATACACCAACTCTGATGCCAGAGCCCAAGCTCTCAGCCAGGTGCTTCATGGCTCCTTTAGTTGCAAAGCCTTTTTGTATAATTGCTCATTAATTATATGCGGGCTGGTGGTGAGCTCACACATTTCTAAATAAGATTTTAGGGCTATCATTCTGGTTGGAAATGAGGAACTAGGGCTCTTGTTTGAACATATGTTTCAATAGCAAAACCTACTTGCCCTTAAACAGTATAGTTATAAATATTTGAGGTGGTTTATTTGGGTTAACAGAACTTAGAGGGATTAAGGGTTAAAGTCCTCCCAAGCCATCCTTTCCAGCTGCTAATATGGATCACATTACTGGTGAAGGGCATGGTAACCCACTGCAGTATTCTTGCCTGGAGAATCCCATGGACAGAGGAGCCTGGCAGGCTACAGTCCATGGGGTCACACAGAGTCGGACACAAACTATCAACTAACACTTTCACTACATACTTAACTCCATTTTCTCTTTGGTTTGCTGAAGAATCGATATGAGTGAGGATACCTGTCTTCCTATTTTACACCTTGGAGCATGCAAATACCATGAACCACAGTACTGTCACAACTGTTTTTGTTCCTCCGACTGGATTTTTTTTGGTTCTGATTCACTGAAAAACATATAAGCTACGGCTGCACAATGCCTACAGAAATTGTTCAATTAGATGTGAGAGGAAAAACTCACATTTACTAACTATTAAGCATCCTGCATATAGAGCCACTTTCATATGTATCTTCTTTCTCATGGCCATGCAGAATCTAGGCCTAGGTGTTTGATTATATCTCTCACAGGAAGCACGGCTGTTCTAGGGTTGATGTTGCACAAAGCCAGAAACAATTTCCCTTGTCTCCAAGAAGAATTGGAGACAAGGGAAGTTATCTTGTCCCAAGGCAGAATGTTGAAGTAGGAAAAACTGCCCTTGGCACTGTATTCCTCTCTCAAGCACTTACCCTAAGCCCCAGTGTTACTCTACACTGCAAGTGTTGGTATTATCCCCCCTAGGTGTTATCTGAGAAAGACTGTCATCAACTCAGTATCAGCCTGGTATCCTCAGAACTCAGTGGGCACTTAGAATTGCACGAAACTGGCCTGAATCTGCCGGCTGGCTGGTTTTGGGTAATCTGTCTGAACATTAGTCAAATCCTCTGTAAAACAAGGATGACGATATCTATATCCTAAATATGTTAGGAGGATTGGGCGTGATTCCTTATGTAGGCTGAGAAGCACACCACCAAAGACACAGTAGGAACTAGAGAAATGATAGCTTTTCTGGTGTTTGATAAAAGCATAAAACACAAAGGGGTCTATTTCCGCAGAGAGTATAGGTGTGAGAGAATCATTTTGTGTATTTCTTCCTCTGAATGACAAAGATATGCTATTCTATAAAGATTTAAAATATTAAGTGCTACTCATCTGCAGCAAATAACCCGAATATACACATGTGCAGACCAAAAGGCTGATTTAACTAGAGGTTAAAAAAAAAAAAAACAACTTACAACACATCAGAGAATAACAAAATATATGTTCGAAGGTTAGTAAAAACCCAACTCATTCACATTGTGCAACTGGCTAATAGGATCTTTAAAGATGTGAAAATCACGCCTGAGAAAATGCTTACATGTAAAGAAGACAAAACTGCGGTAACTATACATTGTGGGAAAGGAAATTGCCTAAGGACACTTGGGGTGAAGTTACAGTACACTGAATTGTGTCATAAACAAAAAAAAATCCACTCATTCATCAAGTATTTGTTGAACGCCCGCTACCTGCCAAACACAAAAACAATTCACAGCCACCAATTCGACTTTACTTTCTAGGGGCCCGGCAGCCCTCCAAGTAAACTATAGAATCTTCGCAGCTAACTTCTTACGCTAAGTTTATGGAGCCCGTCTTTGAGCAAAAGGATAGAGCAAGAAGGCCTCGCCCCTCCTCTCGCCGGCCTCGTGCGTTTACGTAATCGTATTTCGAAAACGCCAAGACGTACCTACGGTGTCCCACGAGGAAACGGTGGAGCTGCAACTTGTTCCGCCCGCATGAAAGATGGCGCTTGATGCGTCAACCATCCCCGCTACCCGGTTCCTTCCTTACGGGGGTGGGGCCTAGAGAGGACGGGTGCTTAGGGAGTGTGTGGTTTTGTTTTTCCCGCCCTTTCTCTCCTTTCCTTTGCTCTCACTATATTCGCGGAGGGTGAGCGAGGAAAGATCGGAAAAAATTTAACCAGAAGAGCACAAGGCGAGAAACGACCGTGGCGTGAAACCAGTTCGGGGACGCGACGCGCACGTGGGCGGGACCGGGGCGGGGCCAGAGCCGCGGGGGCGGGGCTGCGGTTGCGGTCCATTTGCCCGCGGCGGCGGCGAAGCAGCAGGCGGTGGCGAGTGGGTGAGTGAGAAGCCGGCGTGTAGGTGGCTGTTTGGGCTTCGGTGGCGGGGATCGGGCGAGGGCGGCGGTGGAGGCTCTCCCAGGGCTTGGCTCCGCGGGTCTTCTTTTTACTCCCTTCTCCCATGACCGAAAGCGGGCGTCAGGTTCTCCAGCCCGGCGACTAGTGCAGTTGCCTGCATCCGGGCCCCGGACTTCCCGGCAGCGGCGGTGCAGAGATAGGGGCTTAGGGTTCCGTCCCCTTTTCTGCTTTCCCGCCCGCAGTCCCCGAGCTGGCTCCTTCCCGGGGTCCTGGCGTGAGATCCGAAGAGATCGATCCGTCGGATCCCTGTGCAGCGGGCTCGAGGGGAAGGATCCTCGGGCACCAAGAGGCCTGGCCCGGGGAAGGCCAGAGGGCTGGAGGCGCGCGGCTGCTCCGGACCGAGTCGGGGTCCAAGAGAGGATAAAGCGGGATGGGGTGGGCTGGGATAAAACTACTGGCCTACAGAATTGTCTCGGTTTCGAGGTTTCTAAGGATTGCTGATGTTCTGGAATTTGGGGCGGTAGTTCTAGACTGGGTTTTGCTCCCGTTCTGTGGTTCGTGACCTGTTTACTTCTCTTCTCCGAGATTGCACAGACTTAAAGGAAGTGACCATTATGATTTGGGCATCCGTTGACTGATGGTATCAGTTGCAGAAAGATGTGCCCTGATTACGCGTCTGCTTTGACCACACAGGGTCTGACTGGCCCTGGTGCTCTCCATCAAGCTTCTGTATTCAGGAGACTGGGAGGTCATGCACTTGCCCGAGAGAGGTGGCCCTTTCCGAAACAAGGGAGATTGTTAGGCTTTAGTGAAAAGAGTCTGACTGTGGCCAGTGGATAAATTCCGATTCAGATTGTTCTCATCTTTCTTGTGATCCAAAGCGGGGGGGGGGGGGGGGGTCAATCCATCTGGCATTTAAATTTGTACAAAGAGATTGGAAAATACTGTTATATCTTAACCGATGATCTTAGACGTTGGAAAACTTTTAAATTGATGTGAAAGTCACAGAAGCAGGAATATAATACATGGGAAATTAATAGCCTGGAGTCAGAATACTTGAAATACGATGGTGTTATGTGACACAGATAGTATTGTCGGCACCTTGTCAGTCTAGGAAAGCCCTGAATCAGTTGGAAACTAACATCATGATGAATGTACTCTGTGAAACAAAAACAAGAGACGTGATAGACTGTGCACTAGGCCGGTAGTAACCTGCCCCAGGGAACAATTACATAGGAGCTAAAGGGTTTTTTCCCCCCACCTTATAAAGTTGATAAAATAGTGTCGTTTTTTTGTTGTTTTTTTTTTCTACTGGCTCTGTTAGCAATCCAAATTAATTTTCAGAGAAAGAAAAAACCAAAGACTCCTGTCTTTCAAGACTGCCCTGGGGCTCTGTTTTAATTAAGTAATTCTAAGGAGTAGTAGGTTAGCCCGCCTGTTTGAGAAACTGGAGCTGTTGAGAGATGGTCAGATAGGGCTATGGTGAACTACACCTCTGAGTCTTGGAAAGTGTTGCAAACTCTTTTTTATCTGGCATTACAAGGAGTTCAGTGTCAATAAAATCTGTCTGGGCAGGTCCTATTTTGGAAGGCGGGCTATTTTATTAGGACCCTGCTTCTCTTAGGGTTGTGTGTGTGTGTGCATGTGCATGCTCAGTCACTCAGCTGTGTCTGACACTATGACCCCGTGGACTGTAGCCCCAGGCTCCTCTCTCCATGGAATTTACCAGACTAGAATCCAGGGGTGGGTTGCCATTTCTCCATCCAGGGGGTCTTCCCACCCCAGGGATTGAACCCAAGTCTCTTGAGTCTCCTGCATTGCCAGACAGCTTCTTTACCACCGCACCATCTAGGAAGCCCTCTCTTAGGATTGTGAAGTCTCTCAGTCGTGTCCGACTCTTTGTGACCCCATGGACTGTAGCCTACTAGACTGCTTCGTCCATGGGATTTTCCTGGCAAGGGTACTGGAGTGGGTTGCCATTTCCTTCTCCAGGGGATCTTCCCAACCCAGGGATCAAACCCGGGTCTCCGGCATTGCAGGCAGACACTTTACCCTCTCTTAGGATTGGGAGGTAATAAACAGACAGCATGATTATGAGAAGTGTGGGCCTAATGATGGTTGAGTTCTTCTTTACAACAGCAGTAAGGGCCAACCAACTTTGTAAATATCAATCAGAGAAGAGATGGCTGATTTTTAGCAGAGGTTTAAAAAAAGCAAAACTTTAAAACTACCCCTGTGCTAACCATTTTAACATGTGGTAATTAATCTTTATGTCTGCATGTGTTGGATTATTTTCAGCAAGTATATTAGGTACACCCTCATGAACCTGTTCTTTGTTTACAGGAGTGTGGCAAGCACTGTGTCACCCAATTTGGATCCTGGCTTCCCTCAAAACTTTTGTTTCATAACTGTCTGGTGTAGCCAGCACTACATGTAAAAAGATATATTGATGAAAGACTCTTGATTTCAAGCCATTTCTGTATATATGGATTTTCTTTACCAAAGATGATGACTTTAACTGTTAGTAAATTCATTTTACTGCTCTTTAACTATACTTCTCTGTGACTTTAATTTCTTAAGTTATTTCTGCTAGTAGGATTTAAAGCTAAACAATTCAGCATAATCTTCATCCTTTATTTTCTTTCTGATGATACTAGCAGTAAGATTGAACGTAGTTAGTGGCCTATAATAGAACACTTTTCACAATTAGGTAAAAGGTTGTGCTATAATCTAACCAGATTTTGTTCCAGGGCTCAATTCCACTTAAGGAAGTGTTTTTTATTTTCAGTACAATGATGAAATGTTTGAGTGGCAGTATTGCCTTTATGATTATTCACCTTTTTTATCCAAAATGGAAGAACAAAAGAATATGTTACAGTATACTTGTATGGGTCTGTGTTTACTTAATGCATCTCCTTGGCCTCTAAAGTTTGCTGTTATTAATTATCTTAGCATCATTACAGTTTCTATTCAAATTATATTCCTATATTCTGTCATTGTAAAGTATTTAAATGGTATCTGTAACAGTGGATTTTTTTTTTTTTTTCCTTTTCTGACTGAGTCATGTGGCCTACAGGATCTTAGTTCCCTGACCAGGGATTGAACCCACGCTCCCTGCATTGGGAGCATGGTGTCCTAATCACTGGACCACCAGCGAAGTCCCAACAGTGGATATTTTAAGCAAGCTATACAACTGATACTGAGTGTAATCTCTAAAGTCTATTAAATTGATACAGCACATTTAAAAATGTGAATATTTCCTAAATGAATTTCTAAAATAAAAAATACACAAGAACTGTCTTTGCGTTAAACCATTTCTGCACATACTTACAGTAAGGCATTTTGCCAAACGCTGTATGTCTATTCTTGACATCATGATAAAAGTTCTCATACAACACTCTAAAGTTAGAGTATTTTATTTTTTGCTTTTCATCAGTCTCTGAGCTCTCCTGACAAGGTGTAGAAAAAGTTCTTTATTTGAAGTAAAATGGTTTACTTTGACATGAATTTAGTTATAGATCAAATCTTATTTCTAAAGCAATCATACAGGCAAAGATAGATATATCATAGCTCACCTATTAACTACTATCCTTTACTATTAGGTAAGACTTCCCTGGTGGCTCAGACGGTTAAAACGTCTGCCTGCAATGCAGGAGACCTGGGTTTGATCCCTGGGTCGGGGAGATCCCCTGGAGAAGGAAATGGCAACCCACTCCAGTACTCTTGCCTGGAAAATCCCATGGATGGACAAAGGAGCCTGGCGTACTGCAGTCCATGGGGGTCTCAAAGAGTCGGACACGACTGAGTGACTTCACTTTCACTTTTACCATTATAATGAAGAGATTCCACAATTTTAGACTTGCCTAAATAAAATTGGCACTGAATATGCATTCAGTGCATATTCAATTTTAATATTAGACAGGAATGATTCATTTTGCATTCATACCTCATTGAATGTACAGTGTTAGAGTGATTCATTGGAATGGGTTAAGATGTCAAAATGGCAACCCACTCCAGTGTTTTTGCCTGGAGAATCCCAGGGACAGGGGAGCCTGGTGGTCTGCCGTCTGTGGGGTCGCCCAGAGTCGGACACGACTGAAGTGACTTAGCAGCAGCAGCAAGATGCCGAAGAGACCTGGATTCTAGTGTGGTTCAGTGACCTTGGGCAGTTCACTCTTCTCTATTTTCTCAGTAGATTGAAAGGGCCCATCCAACCATTTAGTTAGTCCTCTACATGTTTTAAATAATTAAAGCTTTTTTTTACTTCAGCCATTTAGTGTAGAAGCTTCTTTGTAATGATAAAATGCCATACTGCTTTCTTGAATAGCATATTAAATATATTTCTTATTTCTTGAACAGCATATTAAATATACTTACCTCACTTTAAACACCTGTATTTGGCTTTAGTACCCTTGATGGCCAAAGAGTATGTTGAGAATAATCATGTGTGTTGTGTTTCCTCGTTTTCTCGTATGGTTCCAGATTGTTGTGGTCTTATAATCTTTTGTCTTTCTTTTCTCTCTGCCCCCCGCCACACTCCGCCCCCCCCCCCCCCCCTCCGCGCCGGCCCGTAGCAGCTTTTAAGGTTTTCTACTGCCAGGTATGGACTGCCATAACAAAGTACCACAAACTGGGTGATGTAAATATGATAAAACTGTATCCTGTCTCAATTCTGAAAGCTAGAAGCCCAAAATGAGTGGTTGGCAGAGGCATGCTCCTCTGAAGACTCCAGAAAAGAATCTTTGCCTCTTTTTAGCTTCTGGTAATTACCAGCACACATACCTTGGCTTGCAGCCACATCACTCCAGTTTATTTTCATCTTCACATGGCCCTGTTTCTGTCTGCACGTCTCCAAAGCTTTCTCTCCTTGTCAGGACACCAGCCATTGTATTAGGACCACCCTGATCCAATACCACCTCATCCTAACTTGATTACACTTGTTTCTAAGTAAGCTCACAGGGGGTTAGGACGTGAACGTCTGTTTGGGGTGGGGAAGGACAGTCCAGCCCACGGCAGGTGCCATGGTCTCTTGGTGAGCCCTCCCTTTCCCAGTTGGCTTCTCTTTAATTCCTATGGGTCAGGAACCAAATAGCCAATCATATTAGAATTGCAAATAGGCTGGCTACCCAGAAACAGTGAGGATCTATACAATGAGCTTTAGTATATAATATTTCATAGTAATGTTCAAAGGCTTTTTTTAAGGTCATTATTTCAGATTTCTAAGTGTGTATCCTGATTATAAGTGGTAATTTACTACTGTGTATCATGAAATTATCATCACATCAGCAAACACTTAATGTGCACCTGTCATGCATAGTAGAAGACATGCTTTCACATCTTTTTGACTGGAGAGGAGAAAACCACATATATCTAAATCATTTAAGTTTTTTTTTTTTTTAACCTTAGAGTGCGCTTTTTTTTTTAATTGAAGTATAGTTGATTTACAGTGTTATACAGTGTGTACAACACACATATCCATGTGTGTTGTACAGCACATGGATATATCCACTCTTCAGGTTATTTTCCCAGATAGGTCATTGCAGAGTATCAGAAGAGTTTCCCGTGTTACGCAGCAGGTCCTTATTAGTTATCCATTTTAAACAGAGTAGTGTGTATATATCAGTGGGCTTCCCAGGTGGCTCAATGGTAAAGACTCTGCCTACCAACGCAGGAGATGTGAGTTTGATCCCTGGGTTGGGAAGATCCCCTGGAGGAGGAAATGGCAACCTGCTCCAGTATTCTTCCCTGGAGAATCCCATGGACAGAGGAGCCTGGCGGGCTGCAGTCCATGGGATCACAAACAGACGGACATGACAGTATGCGCACACGTGTATATATATCAATACCAACAGTTGTGTTTTTGATGGATGACTTTTAAAATCGCTGAACTTGATCACTGGTTTTGTATGTCATTGTCCAGGTATCCCTGGAGCTTTCAGATAATGTGACAGTTGGGATGCAGTGATGTCGACCCTCTGCCCACCACCATCTCCAGCTGTTGCCAAGACAGAGATTGCTTTAAGTGGTGAATCCCCTTTATTGGCAGCGACCTTCGCTTACTGGGACAATATTCTTGGTCCCAGAGTAAGGCACATCTGGGCTCCAAAGACAGAACAGGTACTTCTCAGCGACGGAGAAATAACTTTTCTTGCCAACCATACCCTCAACGGAGAAATCCTTCGAAATGCAGAGAGTGGGGCAATAGACGTGAAGTTCTTTGTCTTATCTGAGAAAGGAGTAATTATTGTTTCATTAATCTTCGACGGAAACTGGAATGGGGATAGGAGCACCTATGGACTATCGATTATACTTCCCCAGACAGAGCTGAGCTTCTACCTCCCACTTCACAGAGTGTGTGTGGATAGATTAACTCACATTATCCGGAAAGGAAGGATATGGATGCATAAGGTGAGTGGGTTTGGAACTTATTAAGCATGCTGACCTAGCCACTGAAAGTTTACCTTCCAATACATTTATTTCTGGCTTCTTAGGTGGCTCAGTGGTAAGAGCCCGCCTGCCAATGCAAGAGACTGGATTCAATCCCTGGGTGGGGAAGATCTCCTGGAGAAGGAAATGGCATCCCACTCTAGTAATGCCATGGTCAGAGGAGCCTCTCAGGCTACAGTCCATGAGGTCACAAAGAATCAGACACAACTGAGTAGGCATGCAAGCACATTTATATGTAATTTTTAGAAATTATATACAGTTAACTTCAAACAGGAGCTATTATTAGCTTCTACGATATTAGGTACAAATCAATCTAGGCTTATATTTGTCGTTTCTAACCCTGGAAGGTAGGAGATGATGGCTCCACATTGTAAACAGAAAACCAAAGCTTAGAGAAATTAAGAAACATAAGTTTCCGAGTCTGGATTTGTCTTGCAACATGTTTGACTCTGAAAGCTTGTTTTTGCATTGCATGACCCTGTCTTTCACTCACTGTGTAATGTGTAAGCAGTTTAGGACAATTGTTTCATAAGCCTTTGCCCATATAACCTTTGGTCCCTTTAAGTTCTTTGCCAAGTTCCCAAATTTTTAAAATTAAAAAGTTGGACCAAATGGTATTCAGAAGATATTCCTTTCAATATTGTGACTTGAGCTAGAGGAAATTATTGTTATCACCTAAATCCTATAGTTTAATATATAGTGATATTTATATTTCCATATACTGTAATTCTGACACATGAGAAGAACAAATTTCATTCTTTCTGCTTTGCAGTTTGATACTAATATGGAAATCCAACTATGTTTCAAGGTGTACCTCCTTAATTCTCACGTATATAAAAATAATTTAAAATCTAGCTCTGTATTCCCTAGATTCATCTTCATCTTATCCAGTTTGAAGAGTACAAATCATTAGTTTCTTTTGTGAAACTTTGCAGATGTTACATTGACTGTTTTTCTGTCAAATTACATTTTTAACTGCAGACGAAAAGGGTGTTATTTTATTTCGTATTGTCTATGAGAGCATGGATTTGTTGGCTGCTTCCCACCCACCCCTCTTTTTTTGACCCTAAAGTGGAAAGTATTTTTCCCATGAATTAAATTACCCAGGAAGATGTCTGCCATTTAACTGTATTGTGGAAAATAAACAAGTATCTAAAGGTTGTGGTTTATTAATTTTAATGAATTTTCTCTTGCTCAGGAGAGGCAAGAAAATGTCCAGAAAATCGTCTTGGAAGGCACAGAGAGAATGGAAGATCAGGTAAGGTGCAGATTTCTCATCCCCGGACACAGCCAGACCCACCACTGAGGGCTGTATAAAGCTAACGGGTGCTTCTGTTAAACCTCCCTGGTGTCTCAGATGGTAAAGAGTCTACCTGCAATGCAGGAGACCCGGGTTCAATCCCTGGGTTGAGAAGATTCCCTGCAGACATTATTAGTTTGACAGAGCGAGCCTAAATGCGAACAGAATCTTTATGGAGATAAATGGAATAACCTGGATGAAAACTTCTGTATCTTAGACCTGAAGAGTTAAATAAATAAAGGATAATAAGAGCTGCATCTACAAATTAATATTTTGCTACCTTTTTTCCATTTGCATAGGATAAGTTTTGGACAAGTTGCGCATAGTAAAAATTTTAAGTGCTATGTATTAGATTATTTTTTTAAGGTATTGCTTCTTAAGTATTTCCACAGAAGTAGTTGTAGCAGGAGAGTGAGTACCCCTAAGATATCTGGGAGTACACACACAGGTCTAGGCATAATACTTCTTTGAAGTCTCAATTGTATCTTTAAAACTCTTGCAATTTTTTTTTTTAACTCTTGCAATGTTTTTTAATTGGAGGATAATTGCTTTACAGTCTTGTGGCAGTCTCTGCTGTACATGAACCAGGCATAAGTTTGAATTTGTATACATCCCATCCCTCATAAGCCTCCCTACCCGCCCCACCGCACCCTTCTAACAGAGCACCAGGGAAGGCTCCCTGTGTTACACACCAGCTTCCCACTACCTATCGATTTTACACATGATAGTGTGTGTCTATGTCAATGCTCCTTTCGCAATCTAAACCTCATGCAGTTTACATTTTATTCCGTGATGTATCTATTTGTTTTACTATTACGGTTTGCCATTAGTATTCCTCACCTTCTTACCATTCTGGCTTCTGGTGGTATCAAGTCTCCAGGAAAACATCTCATGTTTATCCCATGGCTTTGAACATCCTTAGGGAGCAGGCACCAGGGTTTGAGAAGCATGATTGCAAGGGTATGGCTTCCGTCATGGAAATTAATTACAAAGCATTTCAACCCAGGGCAGAGATTTTCTGAAGGGAGATCTTCCCCCAGGGAAAGGGTTCTCTGCTTTTACTCTCATCGCCTCTGGCCACCCTCGTTGCTCCTCTGAAAACTCCAGTGTAAACAAGCCTTCTCTCTGGTTCTCTTTGGGATGCCTGAGACAAATGGTATTTGAAACAATAACTTTTTCTACAAATTTGTCAGGATATAGGAACATAAACAAGGCAAATACAAAATGCTATAAAATGACTTTCTTTACAAAATTTATATTTTATATATATATACTGAGCGACTAAGCACACATACTTGAACAAACAGGAGGTTTTTAAACGGGAACTTTGCTGCTGAGAAATTCAAGACATTTTAGAGCCTCTTCTGTGCTCATCCATCTAGTATTTGTTGTTGTTAAGCTTCAGTGAGGATCTCCATTTGCTTATGATGATAAATGTCTGAGATGCTGTGTATAAATAGTATATATGCCTACACCATGGGGTCGAAAAGAGTCGGACACAACTGAGTGACTGGACTGAGCTGAAAGGGAAGGTATGTGCTCAGTCGCTCAGTCGTGTCCCACTCTTTGCGACCCCATGGACTGTAACCCGCCAGGCTCCTCTGTCCATGGGGATTCTCCAGGCAAGAATACTGGAGTGGGTTGCCTTGCCCTCCTGCAGGAGATCTTCCCAGCCCAGGGATCAAACCCAGGTCTCCCGCACTGCAGGCGAATACTTACCATCTGGGCCACAAGGGAAGCCCAAGAAGACTAGACTGGGTGGCCCATCCCTTCTCCAGGGCATCTTCCCAACCCAGGAATCAAACCAGGGTCTCCTGCATTGCAAGTGGATTCTCTACCAGCTCAGCTACCAGGGAAGCCCCAAAGGGACGGTATTCTCCCATAATTATCCTTTCTGAAAAGGAGTTGTCTGATAATTGAGTTCTTGCAAATCTCACATCATGTGGTTGCAGTGACTTTATTTTGAGCAATAAATACTATTTGACGATGATATATAGTCTACAACAAGTTTAATCATGCTAGTTTTAGATGCTTGTAGCTGTCATATGATAAAATTGTTTTACAAGGAAGCAAATTTAACACAAGATTGATCATTAGTCTTTTTGAATTACATGTGTTGATTGTTGTAATTATAAACTGAGATTTAAAAAATTACTTTAAAAAGAAAAAGCAGTGAAGGTTTTATATTCATAGGTTACTACAGGATGGAATTTTTTTATAATAAAACATTCTGAGTGATACAAGGGGGCCTATGACTTAGGATACTGTATCCAGAGGCAGCATCATATTTAAATTCTGAAGCAACTTAACATGATATGGGGCTCTGAAAACTACGTTAAGTCACTCAAAAAAAGGACTGGTCATAGGAATGCAGAGTTTCTACTTCAAATATGCGTGTAAGGAGCTTCAGTTCAGTTCAGTCACTCAGTCGTATCCGACTCTTTGCGACCCCATGGGCTGCAGCATTCCAGGCCTCCCTGTCCATCACCAACTACCAGAGCTTGCTCAAACTCATGTCCGTCGAGTGAATGATGCCATCCAACCATCTGATCCTCTGTCGTCCTTGTCTCCTCCTGCCTTCAATCTTTCCTGGCATCTGGATCTTTTCCAGTGAGTCAGTTCTTCACAACAGGTGGCCAAAGTATTGGAGTTGCCGCTTCAGCATCAGTCCTTCCAATGAATATTCAGGACTGATTTCCTTTAGGATTGACTGGTTGGATCTCCTTGCAGTCCAAGGGACTCTCAAGAGTCTCCTCCAACATCACAGTTCAAAAGCATCAGTTCTTTGGCGCTCATCTTTCTTTATAGTCTAACTCTCACATTCGTACATGACTACTGGGAAAATGATAGCTTTGACTAGACTGACCTTTGTCTGCAAAGTAATGTCTCTGCTTTTTAATATGCTCTCTAGGTTGGTCATAACTTTTCTTTCAAGGAGCAAGCATCTTTTAATTTCATGGCTGCAATCACCATCTGCAGTGATTTGGGAGTCCAAAAAAATAAAGTCTCTCACTATTTCCATTGTTTCCCCATCTGTTTGCCATGAAGTGATGGGACCGGATGCCATGATCTTAGTTTTCTTAATGTTGAGTTTTAAGCCAACTTTTTCACTGTCCTCTTTCACTTTCATCAAGAGGCTCTTTCGTTCTTCTTCACTTTCTGCCATAAGGGTGGTGTCATCTGCATATCTGAGGTTATTGATATTTCTCCCAGAAATCTGGATTCCAGCTTGTGCTTGATCCAGCCCGTCATTTTGCATGATCTACTCTGCATATAAGTTAAATAAGCAGGGTGACAATATACGTCCTTGACATACTCCTTTCCCGATTTGGAACCAGTCTGTTCCATGTCCAGTTCTAAATGTTGCTTCTTGACCCGCATACAGATTTTTCAGGAGGCAGGTCAGGTGGTCTGTTATTCTCATCTCTTTAAGACTTTACCACATTTTGTTGTGATCCACACAGTCAGAGGCTTTGGCATAGTCAGTAAAGCAAAAATAGATGTTTTTCTGGAATTCTCTTGCTTTTTCTCTGATTCAACAGATGTTGGCCATTTGGTCTCTGGTTCCTCAGTGCCTTTTCTGAAACCAGCTTGAACATCTGGAAGTTCACCGTTCATGTACTGTTGAAGCCTGGCTTGGAGAATGTTGAGTATTACTTTGCTAGTGTGTGAGATGCATAATTGTGCAATAGTTTGAACATTCTTTGGCATTGCCTTTCTTTGGGATTAGAATGAAAACTGACCTTTTCCAGTCCTGTGGCCACTGCTGAGTTTTCCAAAGTTGCTGGCATATTGAGTGCAGCACTTTGACATCATCGTCATCTTTTAGGATTTGAAATACCTCAACTGGAATTCCATCACCTCCACTAGCTTTGTTCGTAGTGATGCTTCCTAAAGCCCACTTGACTTTGAATTCCAGGATGTCTGGCTCTAAGTGAGTGATCTCACCATCATGATTTCCTGAGTCGTAAAGATCTTTTTTGTACAGTTCTTCTGTGTATTCTTGCCACCTCTTCTTAATATCTTCTGCTTCTGTTAGGTCCATACTGTTTCTGTTTATTGTGGCCATCTTTGCATGAAATATTCCCTTGGTATCTCTAATTTTCTTGAAGAGGTATCTAGTCTTTCCCATTCTGTTGTTTTCCTCTATTTCTTTGCATTGATCACTTAGGAAAGTCTTCTTATCTCTCCTTGCTATTCTTTGGAACGCTGCATTCAGATGGGTATATCTTTCCTTTTCTCCTTTGCCTTTAGTTTCTCTTCTTATCTCAGCTATTTGTAAGGCCCTGTCAGACAACCATTTTGCCTTTTTGCATTTCTTTTTCTTGGGGATGGTCTTGATCACTGCCTCCTGTACAATGTCACAAACCTCCATCCATAGTTCTTCAGGCACTGTATCAGATCTAATCCCTTGAATCTGTTTGTTACTTCCACTGTATAATCATAAGGAATTTGATTTAGGGTCATATCTGAATAGTCTAGTGATTTTCCCTACTTTCTTCAATTTAATGTAAGGAGTTTAAATATAATCATTTCATGAAATGTGAATGAGGGGATAAGTTTTGTTCTTAGATTGATCTTAATTATGTGATTTTAAAAACATGTTTAGCTAAAAATTTATAGACATATGACAGTTTCATCTGCCTCTGTAAAAGTTTGTGATTTCAAGATGGGCAAAACATTTTGCAGGAGTAACGGTAGCAATGAATACATGCGGGAGCCGCCTGTGGTTGAGGCATTTCACACGTGCGGTGTTCTCTATTGAGTTTTCAACTTCATTCTGTAAACTGCAGATTTTAAAATTACATTTTTGAGATGTAAGCAGTCATAGTATAACCTTGAAAGAACACTAAAGGAAACTTGTCTTCTTTACTGATTCTTAAAAATACATGCTATGACTTTGATTTGGGTAGATTATACCTTATTATGAATATAGAGATTGAGTATTGACTCAAGCTTTACTACTGAGTTATCTACTGAGAATTTTAAAGCTTTTTACACTTGTCTTTCCCCATTTTTAATATAAAATGCGTCGATGATCTTTGATTAACGAGAGTTCTTATATCTCACAATAAAATTGCAAAGGAGATTCTTTCTAAATTTGGTGTGCTGATTTAATTATTGCATGTAAATGATAAACCAATGATTCCATTCTGACTAAAAAAACATTATTCCTGGAAGAATGAAAAGGAGTTTTAAATAGCACATAAGACTTTTAGAAATAGAAAGGTTTGGGAGTAGACACTGTTTGAGGCTGTGTTTGAATGTATGTCCTTAGGTTCTCAGTCGTGTCTGACTCTTAGCGACCCCATGGACTGTCCCCACCAGGCTCCTCTGTCCATGGAATTTTCCAGGCAGGAATACTGGAGTGGGTTGCCATTTCCTCCTCCAGTGTTTGAATGAGTTATCAAGTATTTCTGTTAAAGGGTGTTATTCTTTGCTTTCAGTTTTTGATTTGTTATTGCCAACTTCCTCCTATATTGTGTGATTTTCTTCACCTCATTTTACTTTTTTGTGCAGGGTCAGAGTATTATTCCAATGCTTACTGGAGAAGTCATTCCTGTAATGGAACTGCTTTCATCTATGAAATCGCACAGTGTTCCTGAAGAAATAGATGTAAGTCCTCAGTTGTCATGTTAAATGGGAGCAATGGTACCATTTATTAATTCCTCTAAGTTATATTACTATTACATATATTAGTAATGTTCTAATTTTAGTAGTACACGTTTTTATCATACATATCATTCAGATGAATTATGAGCCACTTTAACAAACACATTTAAAATCCTGAATTTAATGGCCAAGCAGAAACTTTTTGGTTAGTAATAGCAGTTATGATAAATTTATTTAGTTAAATTGTCCACTTTTATATTTCCTAGAAGTATGAGAATTTCAGACCTTAGAGAGTCAATCAGTGTTTAGTGCAGTACTTTTTGTAAGAAAGCAGTGTACAGATCACTAGCTGCTAATGGAAGTTCCCTTATCTTCACTAGTGTGATTTCCTTAATCGCTCATTTGTTGAGGACATTGAGAATTACACACTATAGACGTGAAGAGAAATCTTTAGGCAACTAATTTAGCTGCTTCCTGACTTTGTAATTAAGATTTGTTTCCTGATTGTGGCAGCTCAGAAGAGGAAGTAGTTCTTGTAAAAACGGCTGCTTAACCTGTCTCACCAGCTCTCGCGTCCTTTGTTCTGCAGGTTTCCATCGGTGACACAGATTGTTTTGTGGGGATTTGTGATGCTCAGAAATGAGGGCAATGTGTCGTATTAAACCTAGACTTCAGAAAACTTATGTATTAAAATTTTATTTCAACGTTTTGTTAACAGCCAGAATATTCTTTTTTTTCCTTTTGGTGCATTTTAGATAGCTGATACGGTTCTCAATGATGACGACATTGGTGACAGTTGCCATGAAGGCTTTCTTCTCAAGTAAGAATGTTGTTTCTTTTCATAAAAGCTGGATGAAGCAGATGCAGATCTTATGCTCACCTGTGACAAGATTGGGAAGGAAGGGAATAATAAGAGAATGCCTAACTAGATTATTCTAGGCTCAGCGAGGCACGGTTTAATTATTGCTTAGCTTTGCGTTGCTTCTTTACTTATTACATACCTATGATGCATTTGATGCGACTCTTTTTAATATTTAAGGAAGCTGAGTTTCCCAAGTGTCTAGATGAGAATTCTTGGACCCTTGTCTGGTTCTGGTTTCTTGTTTTTCTTCTCATTAAAGAACGCTTTCTAATTAAGTTGTTATACTTAGGCCTAGAAAAGAAAATTCTCCTATTTGTACCGATCCTTTCCTTGTCACAGTAGATTTTAGAGTGTGAGCTCTAAAATCAGGCGTCCTGGCTTGCTGCTGTGTATCCCTGAGCAAGCTACGTGAGCTTTTCCTCATCTATAAAATGGGACAATATTACCTACTTCATAGGAGTGTTGTAAGATTGAGTGAGATGAATCGTATTGGGCATTTAAAAGTGCATGGCACATATGGGCACATAATAATAGCAAATAGCTAACACTTTCTATTTATTTATTCTA
The DNA here is from genome assembly GCF_033118175.1 of Dama dama. Classification (NCBI taxonomy): domain Eukaryota; kingdom Metazoa; phylum Chordata; class Mammalia; order Artiodactyla; family Cervidae; genus Dama; species Dama dama. The sequence goes on from NC_083709.1 coordinate 25,666,653, forward strand.
AGAAAAATGATAACAATGATAATGGCCAGTGTTTATTGAGTGCCTGCATATTAGTCCCCTAAGTGCTCTGCCTGCGTTTATAATCTCATCTTCTACCTGAGTGTTTCTTTACAATTACAGATTATCATGAAATTTTATTTTAAAAAATGAGGAATGAAAGGATAAAGTCCTTGCTTTTACCTCTGCAGTCTTCTCCTGTAGGCTCATGATGGGGTCTTAAAGGGCTGTGTTTAACCTCAAAGCCTTACATGGCTGGAATCAGAAGCGCTTTAGTCCTGATTCTGCTCAGTGTCAGCCACTCATGATGGTATTTTTAACATCATGTTAAAATGATGTTATTTTTTAACATTTGACTTTAAACAAACCACTTTAACCTCTTTATACCGCAGTTTCTTCCACTATAAAACAGTGATATTTTACTAACTGCATTGTTTTAAGGTTCAGATAGAATCTGTGAAAGGCATGTGGTGGAAAATGCAGAGTACTATAGAAATAAAAGATGACATTATGATCAAAACTTTGGTGTCCATCATTTAAAGCTATTCAGAGTTTTTTGAAGTTCACTTGTCTTTTTTTTTTTTAGTTTGTGAAATTATTTTACAGTCAACAGTTTTAATCTTTTTTTTTTTCAATTCACAGTGCTATCAGCTCACACTTGCAAACTTGTGGCTGCTCTGTTGTAGTAGGTAGCAGTGCAGAGAAAGTAAATAAGGTAATTTATTTTGTAATCCAGCAAATGATCTGATTTTTTAATACTGCTAATGTATGTGGATTGTTATTTAAAGGTTAGGTTGCAATCAAGATGATCTTATAATATTAGGAAGCAATATAATCTGACCAAATTACTGGAACACCCTATTGCAAAAATAAGTTTAAAGTAAACTATCTGAAAAGGAAGTCATTTATCAGTTTCATCATGAAAATTTATAAATACTAGTCTCAGTATTGTATAAATGGTTTTGAGAATATTTTAAAATCAGATGTTTTTAAAAATATTTGTCTTCTATTTCCTGATGTTATCTTTAATGTATATGAAGATAGCCATGTTCTTTTGGTACTAATTCCAAAGAAATGGTATCTCATCATTCATCTTGATTTCATTACCTTGCTTTTCCCTCTAAGTCTTTTCCTTTTACGGAACTATTGCTAGTAAGTGGTCACTGGAGGTTTTATGGCAACATTTGTGACCACCTCCTTTAGTGCTGTATGAGAATCCATGAACCTTTCCAAACATTAGGTAGTAAACTAAGGGGTTTTTGTACTTTTCTTCACTGATCAGTAATTAGAAAGAGATAAGTGTATGTAGCTTATCAATTTAAGCAAGCCTAATTTTTCAGGTTTTACACAAGAAGTATGTTAGAAGTGATTATTTGCTTGACAAATAATTTCGTAATTTTTTTTTCTGTGATAAGCTTCCCTGTAGACTTACCCAACCCTTGATTTACCAAAATTATATTTCTGATATAACCATTTATAACAGATTAACTTACCTGTTATTCTATTATATCTAGTGGTTTATTATTATCTCTGCTGCCCCAAGAAGGTGGCTTTCAGTTCATGTCCTACAAAGCTTTCAGGTTCCATAACCCTTCCCAGTTGCTTCTTGGGAAGAAAAAGCCTCGACGGTTGGGGTTCTATATTTTACAAACATTTTTCTTATCTACCATCCTCTTTTAGCTTAATAGCTTCTCTTTTATCTTTTTAATTTGAGAATAAAAAAAGGTTGCCACCACTAGTTTAAAAACCACTATTTTAATGTAAAAACTTTGAATATAATCTGAATTCTGAGATAGTTACATGGCTTTTTATTTTTTCCTAATAGATCTATGATCAAATCTTGTCAGAATGATAGGTTTCTAAACCCAAACCAAATGGATTGCTTATTTCAAATTAAATTTGATAGAATTAATTCTCATTCTATTCAAGGATTTAGAAACTCTTTGATATTCATTGTGATGAGATTTCACATATAGAACTTTTAAACAGAAGATATAATTCTGCCTAATTTAACTGCATTTAGTTTTCTCATCCAAATTATTGCTGGGTGGCTATATAATCACTAATTATATTAGGTCATTATTTCCTCATATAAGATTTGGAATAAGGTTCCCATGGTAAAATAAGTTTGAGAAAGTCTGCATATTGTATCAGTCACCTAGAGAGTCACAGTGTGTATTCAAATGGTAATGGTTTTGAGATACCATACAGTTAACTTTACTAACATTTTCCAAGCTTATTTGGCCACAGAATACTTAGTTAAGCAACAGCTGTTATATCCCATAGACTATTCCAGGTTACTGAGAAATACTTATTTCTCAGAATAGGTTTTATTGAAAGTAACACCTGAAATTTCTATTCAGGTCTCTTTCCTAAGCAAACTAGTGGCCTTTTTATCCATATTTTAATGCTAAAATATTTTCATTTTACAGATAGTAAGAACATTATGCCTTTTTCTGACTCCAGCAGAGAGAAAATGCTCCAGATTGTGTGAAGCAGAATCATCATTTAAATACGAGTCAGGGCTCTTTGTACAAGGCCTACTAAAGGTACAGTTTCCATTTATCACAAGTGAAACCAACTCTTTTAAAATCATGTTTGAGATTCTTTATAAATATATGTTGAACATTAGCATTTAATGTGTCTTGTGTTTGTATGGTAAGGAGATGATATGCTTTTCACAGGTCTGAGCATGGAGTGTATATCTTATAAATTTATAGTTTGTGTCAGTAAAACATCACAGAATAGCTGTGTGTTTCTATTTGGTTTCCCATACCTGTCTGGTCTCAGGATTTTTTTTTTTTTAAATGTGCTTGAATCAGTTTACACAACTAAAATGGGAATATTTCTTATTTACTGAACAGATTTGAATTTTTGTGTTACCATTTTATGTTTTATGTAGCACATTCATTTACTGAAAAGAAAATGTTAAGCTGCTTCCTATCTTAAAAAAGTGTATAGGATTTGAGTGGTTTCTGTATATCAGTGTGTATGTATATTTTTATTTTATTTATATATATATAAATATATATATAATTTATTTTATATTTTTTCTTTATTGAGTCTGATTTTCAAGGAGCAAAACAGATAAATATAAATTAATAATTATTTTCAATAATTATGGGAAATCCTTACACGCTTTATTGAATCTATTATTGATGTTTCAATTATCATCAGAGATATGAAGAAGTAGATTTCCTAATGATTATGTGAGTCTCTCAGAGTGATTGCTTTCTTGAGGATATAGGCATAGTAAAATGAAAGAAAAAATACTAAAAATTGTTGCAAGTAAAAATTATATTCAGCTTTTACATTTTCTTTTTTTTTTTTTTGATATTTGAAATACAACTTTATTCTGATTCTAAATGAAAAGGAATGGGAATGACAGTAACAAACAAGATTCCACCTCTCAATATTGTCATGTGACTACAGCAGTCTTATATTTGAAACTCAAGGAGGAAACAGCTGTGTTCCAAAACACCTAAATATGCAGGTCCAAAAAATGAAGGTATTTTTTTTTTTTAAGTGCCACATTCACTCCAAAGCCCATCCATCTCCTTCAGCATCCAAAGATTAAGCACATGTTCTGCTTAGCTATATAATAAAGTGGCAAACACACTGCACCACGGACATCACAGGACAGTTGCCTATAAAACTAGACTTCTGACGCTGGGCCCCAGCCTCACTTTCTCACAGGTCATCATCTTCTTCCGGGAGAGCAGTTGTCTGTGCAACCTCTAAATCATGCTCATACTGTGCTGCCAAGGCTGGGTCCATGACCACCTCTGGCAGGGCAAGAGCAGGCATGGCGACAGACTCCAAGTTAGGGTCTCCAAATCAATTTTCTAGCAAGCCAGAGGAAGGGCTTTTCAAAGTTGTAGTTACTTTTGGCAGAAATGTCATAGTACTGAAGATTCTTCTTTCGGTGGAAGACAATTGACTTTGCCTTAACCTTTCTGTCCCTAAAATCCACTTTGTTGCCACACAACACAATTGGGATGTTCTCACACACTCGAACCAGATCTCTATGCCAGTTAGGCACATTCTTATAATTAACTCTTGATGTTACGTCAAACATTATAATGGCACGCTGAGCTTGTATATAATAGTCATCTCTCAGTCCACCAAATTTCTCCTGACCAGCTGTATCCCATACATTGAACTTAATAGGTCCTCTGTTGGTATGAAACACAAGAGGATGGACCTCCACACCCAAAGTAGCTACATACTTCTTCTCAAATTCACCAGTCAGATGACGCTTCACAGATGTAGTTTTTCCAGTACCACCATCACCAGCCAAAACAAGTTTGAACTGAACTTGGGGTTCTCCTTGGGCAGCTATCACAATGTTACTTCCAGAAGCGTCTCCGCACCCATCTGACTCCAGCTTTTACATTTTCAATAGTATGCTTGCTCTGAGCTCAGAATAATATTGTTTAAATACAGAAACTACTTAAGGGAAACTCATTTTTTATTTGATATGTACAGATCTGAAAATTAGAACTTATCCTATCAAAGGCATAATGAGGTACTTGGTACTTTTATCTCACTTATTGTATAATTTTATCCATTAAAGGGACCTATACCAAATGCATAGCAGAGAATTTGAAACTATAATTTAATGAAAACATGTTTGTTAAGAATTTTCCATGCAAGTTTAAAAAAAAAAAAAGAATTTTCCCTGCAAGTTTAAATTGTATAGCCTTTTAGAGCATACTTTGATATTATAACAGTAGGTACTTGTTATTTGGCAACTGACTACCCAACTGACTATACCTGCAAAGAAGTATACTTACTATAAAAAATGCATTTTCAACTGATACTTAACAGAACATATGAATAACCAAGAATATAAAAAGTCACTTGTAATCTCATAATCCATTGAATAACCCCTATTAATATTTGGCATATATGTTTCTGGTCTTTTTCTTCTTCTGTATTTTTTTCATATCTTCCCCTATCCCCACCAGAAAATTAGATTATACTCTTCATGTTTTAAGCTCCTTTTTTCACAATATATTATGAACATCTTTCAGTATCAACACATAAACATTGGCATCTTAATTTTTAGCAGCTAAACAATAAATTACTTTCATTTATTCAAATGAATAAATACTTATTTCCCTTTTTGGGTGCTCAAGTTGCTTCTGATGTTTTACTATTTAATCCAGTGCTATAGCACACACGTCACTCAAACTTGACACACAACCATGATTCATCTTCTGGGATAAATTTCTAGAGCTGAACTTGCTAAGTGAACCAGTTTTTTAAATTAAAGATAATCTTCCTATCTTTTGGTGTAAAAGACAGTTTTCTCTTCATCCTGACAGGATTCGACCGGAAGCTTTGTGCTTCCCTTCCGGCAAGTCATGTACGCGCCTTACCCCAGCACACACATCGATGTGGACGTCAACGCCGTCAAGCAGATGCCGCCCTGTCACGAGCACATTTACAATCAGCGTAGATACATGCGCTCAGAGCTGGCAGCGTTCTGGCGAGCCACTTCAGAAGACGACGTGGCTCAGGACACCTTCATCTACACAGATGAAAGCTTTACCCCCGACTTGTACGTCATGCCCTGCTTTCCGATGTTGTCATTGAGCAGTATTAGCAAATTGTCTTTTATGAGTAGAAACACACAATCCAGTGTTTAAAAGGGAAGGCATGTATTAATTATGCTCGAAGAAATCTTTGGTGAATCAAGCATTTTTTTTCTTCAATGTCTCTTTTTCTTAGTATGATTGTGTTTGCCATAAGCTAAGTTAGATTAGTCCTTAAAAATAAGTACTTAAGTACTTAATTAACAGATATCCACTGAGCCCCTAGTTACAAGGTGCTAAGGTTTGTTGTTGTTCAGTCGCCGAGTCCTGTCCGACTCTTTGCCACCCCACGGACTGCAGCATGCCAGGGCTCCCCTGTCCCTCACCATCTCCTGGAGTTCACCCAAGTCCATGTCCATTGAATCAGTGATGTTGTGGTTAATGGTGGCCACCCAGACAGCCCCAGACCCAGGTCCTTCCATTGCTTATAGACTAGTGTATAAAGGTCATTAAGAAGCTTATGTATTAACTAAACCAAGGAGGTATTGCTAAGTCTTTTTTTCCCTTGATATATATAAATATAAAATACAGCAAAACTGTGAAAATACATTAATAGAGCATTCTTTTATATTCTCTTGTATTGTGTTATTCATTTCTTACCATAAGGTATGATCGGTAAATTAACAGAGAAAGTAATGATAATAAAATGTTGAACGTAGACCCAACTAAGGAAAAAAAAAAAAAGAAATCTGAACTGTAAAACACTTAAATAACTGAAAAAAACACTGAAATCAGGAAAATAAATTGTTGTATACGATCATGGTTCTCTGTACCCGGCACATAGAATGTGCTCGGTAACCACTGACTAGTAAATAATCCAGGTGTGAGTGGATAGGGCAGCAGTAAAATTGGAGCAAGCAACCCTATCCTGTGTCTTACAGAAGAATTTTGAGCTGAGGCAACAGACTTGGGAAGCGCCAGTAGTCAGAGATCAGGTGCTGCCCACAAGCATAGCAAAGGAACACCGTGTCCTAGGAATCCCGTCTCATGTGTCTCTAGGTTCAGAAAGATGGCTTCATCAGGAACCAGCTCTTCCTGGCTGTCCATTTTTTCTGTTTCTTTGGTAGGTTGCTGGAGAGCTCTTTCAGGGGAATTTGATGAACTTTATCTGAAGTTCTGGAATTTTTTTTTTAGAGGAGATACATGTATGGTTTTAATATGTCTTACTCATTTTAGCCAGTTGTGTTGGCTTCGCTGATTTGACAAACTTTGATGAGCCACTTGTTCTTGTTTGCTGATCATAACAAAGAATGTCATGAACTTTGAAAAACTGTTCTCAGCTGTTAATTTTCTAAACATAAAATTATCCAAAAAATAATATTTTCAAACTCTAGATCGATGTATTATTCACTTTTATGTTTTATGGACATATTTTACTTTTCAGTTTATTTTAAGCAATATTACTTAATTTTAAGGTGTTTTAAATTTTAACTCTTAAAAATAATTTCACTCACTGCCTAAACATGAAAAATCAGTCACTGAATATACTCTTTTTATGACACTTTGCTTCATCTAATTCCCTTTTGACCAAGACAATCAAATTATAAAGTGTTCAGAACACTAGACTTAAATAGCTAAATTCTCTCTCCAAAGCCAGAAAATGGGTGCTGTCAGTATCCACACTGGCCACCAGTTGAACAGCCAGTAATTGTGAAATGCTGATTTTTCTTTGCCCTTTTCTGAGTTTCCTTCTTCTGTAGTAGGGAACACCCAATTCTCTAAAACTAGGAAGTTTTAGGTACTTTGCTATTTACATCTGCACACACATCTCTTTCTTGCTACTTCGATCAGGTATATGATGATCCCTACTATTTTGTTTCTTTTCAGTTAAAAATTGCTTACCTTAGTAAATGTTGTTTTACCCCTCTGACTTGAGTATAGCCTAGTATCCCAGTAAAGTCCTTAGCGAAGTAGAAGCCAGGAAAAGGGAAGGAAGAAGAGAAAGATCAAAGGGGGTTGGGACCTGGGAAATAGATAGTCTTTTTAAAGTGCCTACAATATCCTAAGTTGTATGGTAGATGAACATAATCTCAGGTGTAAACTGGAACTTAATTTCTGACTCTGCTCATTGCCGATGTAGCTAACATTTTCTTAGGTAGCTGATTGATGTTCCTCACCAGATGATGGACTGGTGGATGCAAACCCAGTGGGCAAGATGTTAGAGATAATCATCTGTGTGTGTTCCTTATTCCCACTTGAATGTTTCCTAACATTCTTCCTCTTACTTTTCTTCCTCCAAAACTGCTTATTAGGAGTTATTAGTACATGAGGTTAACCTTTTATTTTGTCTTGGTTTTTAATGGTATTGGTATATATTTATTTTTGTTGCTGTTTTATGTTTTCGAGATGGCAGGAATTGGTAGTTGCATTTACCAATTGCCTAAGGCTCTCAATATTTTTTTATAAGGTGAGGTATTACAATACATTGATAGATACGTACATACCCTTCCTGGGACTGCTTACAATATTAAAAAGAAAATAATTACATTGTGGCCTGACAGACTCCAGTAATAGATAGATAAATGTATCCTTGAGTTAAAATGAGTGTATTAATCTATTTTATTGTATTTCCAAATCTATTTGTTGTATTTTATTGTATTTATTTATGTAATTCTTATAAATATGTTTATAATCCCATTTCAAATAATTTAGTTTGGTTGGTGTGAGAGGTTGTGGAAAACAGCTTTGTATAGCCATGTCAACATGTGGTCTGTTTTCTTCGTAGGAATATTTTTCAAGATGTCTTACATAGAGACACTCTTGTGAAAGCCTTCCTGGATCAGGTAAGTGTTAAACCTGAGATTGTCAGAGTGAATGATATGACATGTGTTCTGTTTCAATATATCCCACAATGCCTATAGAATTAGCTCCTTTTGATTTTTCTAAAGTGTCAAAATTATTTTTCTGCTGAATTATTTGTGGAAAGTAGTTTGTATGTTAACAATTGAAGATGCAGCATCCCCCAGTGTAGATAATAACTTCTAAGCATTAATTTATAACCCAAGGATGTTTTCTTTTAGTGAAGGGACGTTTTGTACAAATGTTGTGTATTTGCCTTAATTAAGCAAAAAATGTTTTTAAGACTTACTTAAATGATAGCATCCTTACTGTCTTGTTTCTTTGTAAAAGATCTATGTTTTAAAGAAAATTTTAGATTATATGGGTCTTATGTCTTAAAATAGAGGGACTTTGTTATGATATCACTCTAAGGATCAGGCCAGGAAACAGTTGTCATAGATGTAGCTTTGAAATAATATAATCCTTGTTAACTAGAAATTTTGGATCCAGGTCTGTGTGATCTGTGACATATTGCAAAGTTCAGGGATAATTCAAAGTCATGTAATTCCATGCTTCCCAAGCAGAAATAAAATTGTTCTACCACTACCCATGCACCCCCACCCCTCAAAATAGAAAAATATGAATATCTCAAAACCATAGTGTAAGCACAGCCCAACCTCTAGGAGCTCCAGTTTTATTTGAAGATGTGGGCAGAGAAAAGCTAAAGTAACACAACCAGAAGTAACCTATATCATGATTTTTAATAAAAATAAATATGGTGGTAGTCTAAAGTAGAAAGACAATTTTGAGTCCATTCTTAAAGAGGAAGCAGAACTGTCAGACCACTCCAGGATGTCCATCTCCTCCTGTCCACCAGGATGTATCCATCTATGGAGACGGTTGGGGAGAGCTGCTCAAACGTGGGTTACCTGCCAGACACTACCAGCAGAAACATGCTGTGGATAAGCAGAACGGGAGCAAAATATTTATGAGCATGCTTCATTTTCCTGCAGGTCTTTCATTTGAAACCCGGTCTGTCTCTCAGGAGTACTTTCCTTGCGCAATTTCTGCTCGTCCTTCACAGAAAAGCCTTGACGCTAATAAAATATATAGAAGATGATACGTAAGTCAGTTTCCCCCATGGAAGAAGAACCTTCATTAATTGCTTTCATTTTGTCCCCTTTGGACCTTTTCTATCTTATAATTTCTCTTATATCATTATTTGTAGGCAGAAGGGGAAAAAGCCCTTTAAATCGCTTCGGAACCTGAAGATAGACCTTGATTTAACAGCAGAGGGCGATCTTAACATAATAATGGCTCTGGCTGAGAAAATTAAGCCAGGCCTCCACTCCTTTATCTTTGGAAGACCTTTCTATACCAGTGTCCAAGAACGAGATGTTCTAATGACGTTTTAAATGTGTAAGCTGTTAAGAATGTTTCGTCACAATCATAATTGCTGCTAAAGTAGGTCGGTGATGCTGGGAAAGGTGACTCCCTCGGGTCATGCTCTAGAGCCCTACTTAGCAATGGCAGTTAGTTACACTACAGTTGTCAAAAAAGTTTGTAAGGGATGTCAGGGGTACAGTTAAAATAAATGCACCTTTTCCTGGATGTGCTGTCTTAGGAGACAGACTTATTATGTTTACAATTATAGTAAATAGTATTGCTGTCTTTTAAAGATGTAGGATATAAACTTGACCACAACTGCTGTTTTTTGAAACTTAACAATTCATGGTTTACAAGCATCAGAGTGATATCTGAGTTAGCTTTCACAGGCATAAGACTACTTGACTTTCCATCTCTTGATGTTCCTTGGTATGTGGGATTACTGTAGTACTTTTACAATCAGCTACAAACCAGAGTATTTAGATTCTTTCAGCTCCACAGAAGGAAGGTAGCTTGAACATAGATTAAGTTTTAGAAAGAAAATATTGCTCAAGCATACATGTTATTGAAATCAATTTTAAGATCCTACTTTGCAGACGTACTCCTCGGCATTCAGTCTGGGTAGAAACGTCAGGCACTGTGTATAGTCCCGATGCTGGTGAACCACAGTCAGCGTGGTTTTTTCTGTTTGTTTGTTGAGCTCTGTCACAGAAAATACAGAGAATTGGATTTTAATGTTTCCATAGTTATTGCCAACTTTTCCAGTTACTTTTCATTATTTTTGAGCCAAACTGAAATGTGTACCTCCTGTGCCTTTTTTCTTTTCCCTTGGAAAATGTAATCACTTGGAAGAAGTTCAGATTTCCCTAGTCACTCATTTTTATCTTGTTTTCCTCTTGTATAGTCTTGCTCTGATTTAATAATCATTATAACTCAGATTATTAAATGGAATAGAAAAATACTCACTAGTAAGATTTCTTTTCAAGAACGAGAATAATACCGTCTTCCTTAAATTTCTGCCCATGTTTTTGGAGTTGTTGCCATGTCTCTTTGCCTTCATCATACGAGGACTAGCAGGAGAAACTTTACTGACCTGCTGTTTTTACTAGGTGCTACTTTGGCAGAACTAAGTGGTCAATTTCTTTTGTTTCCTTCCTGTGTTTGGACCATTGTGCTAGCTATAAAATACCCAATTAACCTAATTCTGTGCTAAAACAGTATTGACAAAACAATATACACAAGCATAAAATATAGTTTTATTTAAAACTGTGGAAGTAACATAAAAGGGAAAGATATGTATAAGAAAGGGAGAAAAGTGATAGAGCCCCTCCACCCTTGCCCACCGAATTTCACCAGAACCAACATAGGTCCTACCAACCTTTCTCATCACTAACAGTAAAGGTGTAGAATTTTTAGACACACACTCAAGTTTTAGACACACTGAACCTGATGAGGGATGCTATGGCTCAGTCATGAAACCGTGTACAGATACCACCTTGTTGAACCCCGTATTCAGTGCTGTTTACTTGCTAGAATATTTAAGTGCTAATTATTTTCTTTTGCTCATTTATTGTACTGTTGTTTGGGATGCAAGTTGTACAGTGAAATAAGTTATTGAAGCATGTGTGCACATTGTTATATGTCTTTCCTCCTAGATGGAGAATTTTGAATAAAATGTCTGAAATTTTGTCTCTCTCAGTTATTTGCTCAGAAAAGCAGTGCTATATTGAACGTCTGATTGACTTCCTTCTTAGCTGACAATCATGGTGTATCTAAACAACCTTTATTTTACTGATATTCTCTTTTGAAAGAAAACATATTTAAAGGTTCTATATGATGCTGGAATCATATGTGGTGTGTTTTTTTGTTCGTTTGTTTGTTTGGTTTTGTCTATTAACTCCCAAGATTGTATTCTGATTTTTTAATTTATATATTAAAATAGCAGATATAAGATAATGCTTGGGCGAATTCTTTTTTCTTAGTTACTACTATAATAATACAACCTAAGCTGAAGTTATTCCTTCCAGGTCGCCAGTATAGGTATACAATATGAAAGTGTAAGAAATCTAAACCCTTCAATCTAGAAGACAAATAAGAGTGACATTTTTACTCCAAGGAAAAAAATTAATTCATAAATAAAACAGTTGAGTTGAAAGGTTTTAGAAGAAGATTGATTCATTGCATCGCTAAATTCTCAAAGAGGAAACCTGAACTTCATATAATGCTGAAAATTAGAAATGAGACAGTAACCACTATGATCTGTTTCTGTAATGCTGCAAGTCAAAGAAGAAGACAGTGAACATCACATTTCTCTTAACACTGTTCGGTATTGACATGGAATTGTACAAATTGATATTTCTTGTGTGATCTTCAGGGTACAGCTAAAAGTAACAAAAACAGTTAACCACCCCCATTTAACACACACTATCCACTGGACTTTCTGAATCTATCATCACAACAACACTATGAGGCAGGTATTCTTAGTTCCATTTTACAGATGAGGAAACTAGAGATCAAGTAAGTGTATGCAGTACACAGACCATGGTCACTCGGATGGTTAAACTGGATTTCATCTCAAGCAGTTACAGAAGTTGTCATGTGGCACAGCTCCATGAAACAGGTATTCAGTGCCGTGGAAATGGAGGGAGGGGAATGAAGCAAGTATTATATGCTTTTTAGCGCTCTGCAGTGCCCTGCTCTGCTACTTGGAGAAGTCATTAACTTCCCTGAGGCTCGTTTTTTAAATATTTGAAATGAGGGCATGATGATAACATCATGCTTGTTAAGGAGGATTTCATGAGACTGTGTAAGGCACTTAGCTCAGTACCTGATGAGTGGTTTTATACCTGCTTTTACCCAATCTGACAATCATTACCTTTTAATCAGGGTGTTTGGAGCTTTTGCATTTAATGTGATTGTTGATATGTTTATGTTAAATATATCATCTTGCTGTTTCCATTTTTTCTTTGTTCTTTTTCTTCCTTTTCTGCTTTCTTTTGGATTGAGTATTTTTTATGATTGCATTTTATCTCTTTTGTTTATTAGTTACAACTCTGTTTTATTTCAGTAATTACTTTAGGGTTATAGTATGTACATCTTTAATATACCTGTCTACATTCAAGTGATACAGTACTTGACATATGGTTTAAGAAGCTTACAATGAAAAACTTTCATTTGTCTCTTCTTGCCTTTGTGCTGTTGTGGCCTCATGTTTTACTTTTGCATTAGTATAAGCTTAAACAGTCAATTTTTGCTTAAACAGCCAATTATCTTTTGAAAAGAGTTAAATATTCTAAATACCCCAACTAAAAGGCAGAGATTGTCTAGATTGGATAAAAAAACAAGATCCAACTATATGCTACCAACAAAAAGCATATGTTGAAAATAAAGGGCAAACAGATTAAAAAGGTAGAAAAAGATACACCATACTAACACTAATCAAAAGAAAGCAGGAGTGGCTATATTAATATCAGACAAAGTAGGTTTCCCAGCGAAGACTATTACCAAAGATAAAGAATATTGCATAATGCCAAATAAAGGGTCAATTCAGCAAAAAGACACAAAAATCCTAAACACTTGTTTACATAACAGCTTCAAAATTCTTGAAGTAAAAACTGATAAAACTATAAGGAGAAATTAACAAATCTGTAATTATAATTGGAGATTTGAAAACTTCTTTCAATGTTAGAACAAGAAGACAAATTTTAGAGCTAGATTATGCATAGGCTCAATTTTAATGAATCACTTAAGAGAAAAAAAAAATCTAAACAGTAAGGATACAGAAGACTTGAACAAAAACTCTCAACCAATTTGATGAACGTGACATAGAACACAGCGATACCCATTCATGGTAGAATACACATTCTTTTCAAGAGCACGTGGAACATGTACTAAGATGACCACATTCTGGGCCAAAAAGCAAGTCTCCATAACAATAAAAGGATTCAAGTCATACAAAGTAAATGGAAATAAATTAGAAGTCAATAACAGATATCTGGGAAAACCTAAAGTACGTGGAAAGTAAATAGCATTTTAAAGATTATAAATCTTAAGTCTGGGGGACAAGAGGAAGTGAAGTAGAGAACAGCCAGGGAGGTATCAGAATGCTCTGGAATGCTTTTTATGAAGATTGGAGCTGATCCTGCCTTTGATCTCCCCACTGCAACCCAACCTTCACACTGACAACAGCATGATCCTTCTAAAATTAACTCTGATCATCACTTCTGTTTAATGGCTCTGCATCACTCCCAAATTTAAGCCCAAAATCTTGAGACACAGTTCCTGTTCCTTCCTCTACCCTCACTTCTCACTGTCTCACTTCTAATTTCCTGTACATTCTTTTGTTGTTACACCATTTCTTTGTTTTTCTTTCTCTACTACTAAAGTCTGGACAAGATACATGTCTTTTTCATTTTTGTATCTGTGTCTAGCATGGTGTCAGGCAAAGGGCATGCTTTCAAAAAAGTTAGTTCAGTGAATGAGTTTATTAAACATTATTTTCTTTATCCTCTCCAAAAAAATTAGTTCTGCAAAATAAGGAAATTACTTTATGTAATTGGAAGCATTTTTCCCCCGAGAAAGTCCATTAAACTGAGCCTATACACAGCCTAACTCTAAAATTTCAAAGATCGTAAGGCAGTGATTTTCAGTCCCTTTAAAGTAGTAAGGCCCGTCATTTTCTGTTTCTGCATTTGTGTCTCACTACCTCATCTCTTGCTGAAATGTTCTTTTTACATTAGTAGCTTGATAAGTTGCTAAGCAGTTTTCATCAGACCCATTAGAACAATGGTAAGCATCTGTTTGTGGAGCATGGACGTTGAAGAAATCTGATCTAGTATTGAGAAAATCATTCCTGAGCTCAGAATTGGCTCAAACTGGCACCTTCTGGCATTTGCTTGTGGGTGGGGAATGTGGAATGCTTTGAAAGCTAAATACATTTATCAAGCTTTAAAACTCCCTTATGGCTAAAGGAAAACAGCATTCATTGTTTGAAAACACCATTGTTTGTTTTTTCTGCTTTTCTGTTTTTTGGAAACTGAATCTGCAAAAACACTCACGTCCAGCATTTTGCTTCATGTACCTCACTTATCTGGAGGAGGAACTGGCACCCCGCTCCAGTATTCTTGCCTGGAGAATCCCATGGACAGAACAGCCTGGTGGGCTACAGTCCATGGGGTTGCTATGAGTCAGACACAACTGAAGCGACTTAGCACCTCACTTAATACGTTTCTGGAGGATGTGAGTGACATGGAAACTTTTTTATTGTGATTACAATGTTCAGAACAAATTGAAAATCCCCACTTTATTGATCATACTGAATTTTACAGGAAAAGACACTATATCTGTCATTGTAGGAAAAGAGTAGTTTTGATAGGAGTGTGAGTCTTGGAACGAGACTTCAAATCTGTTTTTCTACTTCTTGGCTGTGTGAGCTTGGACAAGGTATTGAATTTCTCTGTGCTACCTCAATATCCTCATCTATTCCACAGGAATAATGGAACTTACATCATAAAGTCGTTTTTTAAAAAGAAAAAAAAAAGTAGGTTGATACATGCAGAACACGTGAAAGGGTAAGGGCACAGAGTAAGTGAACAATAAGATTCAGTTTCCACTGTTGACAATGGTATCGGTGTCATTAGCATCATTAAGCAACGGAATGTAGAGTTTCCACATCTGATTATTAGACCACAGCAATTCTGCAGCCATGATTCTAGGGGACACCACCTCAGTAGCAAGGCTGTTTTATTAGTGTGAATCTATCACAACCTGAGAGGTACTATCCAGAGGCTTCACTCTGTTTTTCAAATCTCTCCGCTCCAGCTCCATGGTCATTGCTAGGGCTTCATCATCGCTCACCCGCAGTAACTCAACAGATTCCCCTCTCCCATCTTTTCACCTACTAGGCACCATGCCCTTCCACCACTCCAATCCATTTTCTCCACAGAAAGCAGAGCAATCTTTCTAATATCATCTCCTCTTTAATTTCACTCACTTACTTTAAAAAAAAAAAAAACACCCTCAGTGACAACCTTTGACACAGTATAAAACCCACCATCCTTGGGTGAAGCACAGGGACCCGTGGGATCCGACCCAGCAAAACTCTCCACTCTGCTCTCGCCACTCATCCCCATGTAGAGACGGACTGTTTGTGCTTCCCCACCACCTTGCTCTCATCACTGCTCTCACTGCCTGGGGTACTCACCCTTCACCTGGATGGACTTACTTGTCATCAGGATTTACCTGTAGCTGGTATCCTGCTCTTCCAGTCCCCTCCCTCAACTTTGGATTTAGAGCATTCAAACTTCAAGCTCCTTGAGGCAAGGACAATGTGCACTAGCTTATACCTAATTGTCTGGCACATAATATGTTTTATCAAATATGTATTGAATTAATTACCCTCCATTCAGAGTTCTTGGAGGTTTCCATACTTACAGGCCTAGCATAACATTTAACTCATTATAATCACAATTATTCTAGATTTGTCTCCATTAAATTGCAGCCTTTGCACATGAGGCTGGATCCTTGTCTTATGCATCACTGTGTCCCCATCTTCCAGCATAGTTTCTGCCATGAAACAGGAACTCAGCAAGTTCCAAAAGAATGAATAGTATCCACATACCACTAATCTCAGTTTTGAAGTTTCCCCCAATTCTGAAGCAATGGGATTTATGCCCCCCACTCCCACCTTGGGAGTTCTTGGATGTTATCCCAATGATACCACTGACAAATGTTTGTATGTACATATACTTTTCTGAGTGGTGGAGCCATAGCTTTCATCAGATTCTCAGAGGGGTTTCTGATTCCCCCAAAGGTAAGAATCTAGGTCCTAAAGAGTTATATTTAAAAACCAGTTGTGAAATAAAATGTTTGCAAGGAATCAAAACTACTATGGATGTACTACCTCTCACCAGTTAGAATCACCATCTTTAAAAAGTCTACAAATAGCAAATGATGGAGAGAGTGTGGTGAGAAGGGAACTCTTCAACACTTGGTAGGAATGTAAATTGGTGCAGCCACAATGGAGAACAGTGTGAAGGTTCCTTAAAAATCTAAAAATAGAGTTGACATATGATCCTGCAATCCCACTACTGGCCATATATCTGGACAAAACTATACTTTAAAAAGATATAATGCTCGCTTCGGCAGCACATGTACTAAAATTGGAACGATACAGAGAAGATTAGCATGGCCCCTGTGCAAGGATGACAATCAAATTCGTGAAGCGTTCCCTATTTTTGTGAAACAGATCACCAGCCCAGGTTGGATGCATGAGACAAGTGCTCAGGGCTGGTGCACTGGGAAGACCCAGAGGGATGGGATGGAGAGGGAGGCGTGAGGGATTGGGATGGGGAAAAAAAAAAAAGATATATGCACCCCTATGTCCACAGCAGCACCAGTCACAATAGCCAAGACATGGAAACCATCTAAACGTCCACCAACAGACGCATGGATAAAGAAGATGTAGTACTTATATTCAATGGAATACTACTCAGCCATAAAAAGAGAATGACATAATGCCATTTGCAGCAACATGAATGGACCTAGAGATTATCATACTAAGTGAAAGAAGTCAGAGAGAGAAAGACAAGCACCTTATGATGTCACTTATATGTGGGATCTAAAAATGCCACAAACAAACTTAACTACAAAAGAGAAATAGACTCACAGACACAGATCAGACTTGAGGGTGCCAAGGGGGAGGGATGGGAGTTTGGGATTAGCAGATGCAAACGATTATATATAAGATGGATAAACAACAAGGTCTTACTGTATAGCACAGGGAAATATAGTCAATACCCTGTGATAAACCAAGATGGAAAAGAACATGAAAAAGAATATATGTATCACTTTGCTGTAGAGCAGAAATTAATGCAACACTAAATCAATTATACTTCAATAAAATATTTTTTATAAAAGGAAGTAAAAGCACACTCACAAAAAAAATTTGTTTGCAAGGTAGTTTGGTGAATCAGCCCCTTTGGCCTGGGGGAGGTGGTGGGTGTGTGGCCCGACAACCCCACAGTCTCCAGTGGTCTCCTTGCTGGACTGTAGAGGCGCCAAGCGGCTGCAGAAGGCGTTTTTTTCCCGGTGACTATCCTGAAAGCCTCCCCCAGCATACCTGCAGGAAAAGTCTGAGACGCATTTGCAGGGCCTTCTTGGTTCTGGGAGTGTCAAGGATTTCAAGCTCTGGGACTAGCACCACTAGTGTGTTAAGTCAGCACTCAGGGAGGAGAGACTTCTCTGTTCAAAGCTGAGAACCTCCTTTGATCCACATTGGCTAGACGTTTTTCCTGGCTTCCATCAATAGACTTGGCGTGTTTTGTTTTTTTTTTCTGGCCTAGACCCACACAAACAAGAGACTAGAGCTTCTCCAAAAAGCTAAGAAAAAGCACATTTTAAAAATAACTTGAGCAAATGAATTCATTCTGGCAAAAGCAGTCCCACTACGTAAAATAAACTAGGGTTTCGCAATAGCAAGTCCTAAAACACGTAAACAACCCCAGGGTCCACGTGAGCCAAGCCATTTGCTGAACACAAAGTCCCTGGCCTAAATTCTGCCAGAATAAAGAACACCTTATAAAACTAGGAGTTGATGGCCATCATGTGAAAAGATGATGGGAAGTGGGGAGGAGGGGTGAGGCTCAACCCAAGGAAAATGAGAAAGTCTCCTGACTAGATACTCAAAATGCTAGCTTTCCGAACCAAAAGCTAGGATGATGAGGTACTAGGAGGCAGGTGGTGGGTAGAGGCTATGCCTCAGGCCCTTGCTCAGACCCCACCAGGCTCTGCCTTCCCTAGGGAAAGCCAGCATCCACTCTCTCTCATGCAGTCACAGGGAGCCCCTGGAGGTTTTACCATGTGTTTTCTTGACAGGATAATGGTTCCACTGAAATTATAATAACACACTCAGCCAAAGAAGCCCATGTTGTTCTCGTAACTTCATACTCAGCCTGAGTTTTCTGAGCATCATAGTAATGCATTCTTTCTAATGAGGCCCATACTGTTCTGATGAACTTCTGCAGTGTTTCATCTCTATACCAGAACAATACTTGCTATAAATACTAAATATCACGATCATCATTTTATATTTGAATAGTTCCCCTTCCCCCCCCCCAAAAAAAATAGAGTACTCTCTCATCTCTTAGTAGTAGTGAGGTCCTTTCTAGACTGAGAACACTGCTAGAATCCACATTTCAGAACAGACAGAACTTTGGAGAAATTCAGAGAAAGCGCACAGGAATCATTTTTAAAGACTAGACAGTGCAATTTATACAAAAAGGTTGAAGAGCTTGCTATTATTTACAGTAAGCCTTAATACTATATTTCAGGCATACAAATAAGCCACATTTATGGAATAATGGCTATGTGCCATTTCTCATTTAACCCTCACAACAGCCTCAGAAATTGAATATCCCCATGATACACCACCAAGACGCTGAAACGTAGGTGGAAAGATGGTCCCAATAGACATTTTTCACAAGTAATTTGCTTTTCTCTCTCTCTCTTTTCTCTTACCTAAAAGTTGGATAGTACTTTACCTTCACCTTGAGCAAGTGACATGGGTCACTTTCAGATAGAATGAACAAAATCAGTGTGAGCTCTGCCTCTTTTTCACTCTGTCACAGCGACCATCAGCATTCTGGAAAGCGGCTGCCCCGCAGCCCCGGTTCTGTTGCGGGAGCCGCGGGAGCACAACCTTCCCCAACCCCATCCACCAAACCCAAGCACATCATGTGAGCAAGACATTGGCCTTGGGGTTTTCGGCCGCTGAATCTGGGAGATTGTTTCTGCAGCAAAAGCTGTTAGACATAGTCACCCAGCTGACCAGAACCTGGCCTGCCTCTGTGGCCCACAACTTATTTCAGCTAACACTCTACGCTGCCTTCCAGGTAGAGAAGGATGTCTGTGTCTTGTACCTTGCGTGAGGAGCAGGGGGAAAGGTCATTATGTCCAACGGCAGGAACTGAGATTCCCCAGGGTGCAGTTAAGACGGGTGGACAGGGTTTCTTCCTTGGTGGCTCAGTGGTAAAAACTCTGCTCACCAAGGCAGGAGACGCGGGTTTGATCCCCTGGTCCGGGAGGATCCCACATGCAGTAGAACGGCTAAGCGCATGCGCCACAGCTATTGCGCCTGCGCACTAGCGCCCAGGAGCCGCAGCTCCCGAGTCCACCGGGCCGCGACTACGGAAGCCCGAATACCGCGGAGCCTGCGCTCCACCACATGAGAAGCCCCTACTCGCCGCAACTAGAGAAAAAAGCCTGAGAGCAGTAACGAAGACCCAGCGCAGCCCAAGAAATGCTTTTTAAAAAAAGAAAGACTGACAGATAAAGAGAAGTGAGGATGACCAGGGGAACTTCTATTGAAGATTTATTCAGAAGAGAAAAACGGTGACGGGATGTACTGTCTCCCACACATGTTGAATGAACACTTTGCATATATTTTCTCAAAGAAAGCTCTACTTAAGGGGAATTTTCTTAATGGAGTTCCTGGCTTGGAATTGTTTCCTCTGCTTCAGGGTTTCTCTCTGGTTTAGACTATTTTCTTGCAGACCTCACGACAATAACCTTCTCCCTTACTGATTAGCCTGCAAGACGGTTTTCATTTCCAGTCCAGCAGGAACCCAAGGATCTTGGTTTGGATTCCCCTCAAATCAGAGCCTAAGATAAGGACTCCAGGACAGTGAGTTTATTTGGGAGGTGATTATAAGAAGCTGGAGTTAGAGAGCAGGCTGACTGAAAGAAAAAAGAGGAAAAGCCACTGTGAGGATGATGCATACCTACCCTCCAAGGTCATTGTGAGGATAAGAGGTGCTAATAGAAGTGAAAATGCCCAACACAGGTCCTAGCACATACCAGGCACTCAGTAAATATGAATCCCCTGCCCTCCATCGCCTGTAAAATTCTGGAGCTGTGCTAGACGCTGAAGCAAATCAACTCTAACGTCCTTCCAACTCTTCACCTGTGCTTTCTTTGGGTTTATGGTGAAGACTCTGCCCCAACTTGAGTAGCAATGAGAAACCACTTCAAGTGAAAACCTGATTTAGCATCTGCTGAGACAAACAAAAAGAACCCAGGGAAGCAAAAAGCCATGGAAAGGGAATGGAAGTGTAATTCCATTTTTATAAAAAAGGAGATTTCTTCTTCTGGAATGCTGGGTGGAAATCTTGATGAGGGACCTAGCCGTCATAAATCCTCTCTGGAACAAAGTAACAAAGGAAGGAAGGGAGAGAAAGAAAGGAGGAAGGGAAGAGAGAGGGGTAAAGGGAGGGAAGAGGAGAGAATAAATAAAAGAAAGAAGGAAGGAAATAATCCAACGGGGACTCTGCTGAGCAGACCGTAAGACTCAGGGACAGTTTAAAATGAAACTTCCCTGAAACCCTTTCGGAGAGCTGTGCTTCTTCAGAAAAGCATCATCAGGGCTATTCAATGCCCAGGGCAAAGTCTTTTTCATACTACTGGACATGAAACAATATCACATTTGAGGTTGGCTGGAGGCCATTCAGAAATTCAATAATTATTCAACCCAAGAGGCTTTCCAAATGGTGATGTAGCTTCTTAGGAGGAAATTAATGTTGAGCAGTGTATCAAATCTAATTGGAATCTTGAGGAAAGAGGGTCCCGAGTAGGTGAAACAGCTGGGGGCTAATGTAGGACAGGGTGAGTCATGTCCTTGCTTTTGTGTCTTGCGTTAATTATGATAGGAAAAGGAAAACCGTGTTTATTTTTTATGCTGGGAAGGCAGGGGTTGCTTGGAAGAAGTTCTTCCATGGCACCTTGAGTCTGACAGTAGTTTTTTGTTTCTTTGCAAAGATATTCATGGAGAACTGTATCCGCACAACTTCCTGGTTGGCCCTACAAGGTAGTCAGGGGCTCATGACTGACTTATTGGCCACCCAGTGGGTAGACACTGATCACAAAGGATGGCAGTGTTTTCTCCTCTTCAAGAGAAAGTCTATCTGATACCCATGTTATGTTCCCATTTAGAAGAATGAAGGGACTGTAAGCAAGTCTGAAGCATCCGTGACACACCAGCCTCTTCTCTATCCTTCTATGCCCTTCTGTATGAACTACTCTGAGAGCATGACTCCCCAAATCCATTGAGCATACGATGGTCTCATTTTCCCACTTGAGAGAGGTGCTCAAGACTCACTCTTAAATTGATTTGGGGGAACTAGACTACTGGGTCTTTAAAGAAGACTATGTTAGTTTCTGGTTCTCGTGGTAACTATCCCTCCTTGGATCATATCTAAGTTGATCTGTTTAATGGTGAGACAGTTTCTCTCCATTATTCAAGTGCTGAGGCCAACCACAAGTGTACCACACTCAGCTTGTGTCAGGCCCAAGCAAAAACATCAGGCTTATCTTCTGATGAGAAGAAGAGTCACTCATTAAAGATTCAAATTACATGAGAAACCCTAAATCCAGTCTAGTAGGGAAGAACTGGAAGATCATTGGGTCACTATGAAAAGTGCAAACAGATCTTAAAAACAGAAAGAAGGCTCACAGTCTCCTTTCAATAAACGACTTAGGAAAGAATATTCATTCTATGCCTATGGAATTGAAGGCAGGTAATTATCCATTGTGATTCTAAATTGCACTTTTTTTTTTTAAGCTGCTGCTAGAACTTTGAACAGTATCATAGAGTATCATTTCAGCGGAAATGACTATGGACATCCAGTGTCATTTTAAAAACAACATGGATAACATAGAGTTTTGTCCTGGTTTGAAATTGCTTGATTATACACACACACACACACACACACACACACACACACACTTTTCTTTGAATTGCCATTATTTCAGTGCTTAGGGGGAAATACGTACATTTATTTCCAGAACCCAGAATTCGCTAACATAAATGCTAGTATCACAGAGCTCATAAAGCACTGAGACAATCCCTCCAAACTTGTGACTAGTAAGAATTTTGAAAACAAAATCAAAGTGGGTAAGTCCTTACTTTTGATTTGTTATGTAGACACTTAGGCTTGCAAATCATCATTGCTTGGGATCAAAGGAGAGACTCTGAGAACATCTACTGTTTGTTAGCAAGCCGCCTGTAGTAATCAGGTTAGTGCACAATAACTCGGCCAAAATGAACAGAATTTTCACCAAATCTCACCTCTCACCAACCCGAACTGGAGTGGCCCTTGAACTCTGAGCCCTGCTCTCCAGGGCAACATAACTGTGAGCCTATGTTCATCAATGACAAGGCATACGCGCTCTCTCCACTTTTACTCTATTGCAATCTGACTGTTATGATGTTGCTATGGTGATACCCTTCTGACATCCCTTTGCTCTTTTGGTGCCTTCTCAGAGGAATCTGTAATGAAGTGATCTGGCCACAGAATCTTTCTGGGACTTTTCCCATACACCAATGCAGACCAGCATGACTTTCCTCTTCCAGGAAATGTATGTATAAAGCATGAACTGAAAATGATGAAAAATAATCTGCACTGACTTGACAAGAAATGTGAGTGTTATTCATTCTGTATTGACCTCACCAGAAACATTCCCTTTTTGCTCCCAATCCCAGGAGATGTCACCCCAAGGGACAGTGGGTCTTCTGGGTTCAGTGTGGAATGTAACACGCCCTGAGTGCTGGGACAGCTTACTCTCCTGGGGGAGGGGCCGTGTGAGGGTGGTGTGAGAATGACTGGAAGGAAAAGGACGTAAGTTTTTGAGCACTTGCCTGTCAGCACTTGAAGTGACAGGTCCTCTGCTAAGCACGTTCCATGCAGCCCTACATTGTGCCCATACAATTACATGTGTCCTTTACCTCATTTTATAAAACGAAGTAAGCTGACTCAGAGAGACTAGACACAGTTAATCTCGATCTTTCAGACTTCGAAGCCCATTCTCTTAATTACTATGAACCTTGTCTCTCTATACTTCATCTTTCAGATATTTCTGGCTTCTCTCTTTTCCCTAGAAGAGCTTGGAAGTGAGATTCATGAGTGGCCACATCCAAATCCCTCAGACTTATCCCATAGGAACCTGGGATGTGAAACAGCCTAAAAGCTGACAACCCCCTCATCTGGGACTAATACACCCTGTGTCCTTTTCCACTTACGCATTAGGATACACGGAACACTGATGGTCATGAGATCCAGATTCAGTGTCTCAATTTTAGTAGTTGTGTCATCTTGGTTGAATCACTTAATCCTTCCAGCCTTAGTTCCTTTATCTGTGAAATGGAAGTGGTGAGAACCATACTTGTCCAAAGGTTGAGAGGGCCAGTTGTTCTCACTGTCCATTTTTGCCCTCTTTTAGACATTTTTGAGCCTCCTATATTTGAGGCTGTGCCCTGAACCCAGATTTATAGGTCCAGGATTGCCCTGCAAACAGCAGTTTCCAAACACAATTTATTCAACAAGATGTTCATTTTTCTCAACTGTTTGTTGCCTTTTGAGTTACAGCTTTGACATTACTTTGGAAGTTACTTGAGGTGATTTTTCTGCATTAAGAACTGTTAACAAAATCATTAAATCCCCCTAATCTCTAGCCTAGCTTTTGGGATCCCAGCCCTTATCCTCTAACTGTAAGCATAGTCCCCATACCAACAAGATGGATCTTGGTTTCCGGAACACATCTAGCATTTTTCTCCTTTCGGATATCCTTACTCCTGTGGCTCCTTCTGTCTGAAACAGCCTTCCCATCTGACTCCACCAATGTCCACCACCTTAACGGCAGCCCAAATGCCACATTCTCCCTACAGTTGCCTATAATCAGCTCCAACCAGAATTAATCTATCCTGACTCTATGCTCCACAAAAACATGCTGGCCTCTTCTACATTACACTCCATAGTCTTTGTGTGTGTGTGTTATTGCTTGTGTTTCTCTTGTCATTTTTACTAGATTGGAAGAAACTTGAGGGCAAGATCCAGGTTTTCCCATTGCCATGCGATAGGGGCAGTGGAGTGTGAGGGCTAAGGCCATGGGTTTCATTCATACTGTCCAGTCTATAACCCACCTACATGATGTTCTAGCTGCATGACCTCAGGCAAGTTAATTCAACTTTCTAGTCTATAATGTCCTCACCTGTACCTACCACATAGGGATCTTCTGAGAATTAAATGGGATACTTCCTGTAAAGTACATGGACTACAGTCCACCAGGCTCCTCTGCCCATGGAATTCTCCAGGCAAGAATACTGGAGGGGTTGCCATGCCCTCCTCCAGGAGATCCTCCTGACCCAGGGATCGAACCCTCATCTCTTACGTTTCCTGCATTGGCTGGTGGGTTCTTTACCCACTGAGCCACCAGGCAAGCCTCCCCACCTCCCATGCCGGTTCAGTTTATCTAACATTAATTACATCCCAAAGGCCACATCTTCAAGTAGTACCACATTGTGGATTAGGGTTTCAATATGTGAACTGCAGCAGGCAAGGGGGCATGGAGTAGGGAACAAAAATTCAGTCCATAGCAAGTATCTACACATTTTCCATACTTATATTGAACTAGTCTAGGGACAGCAATAAACCAAACAGATAAAAATCCCATGGAGTTATACCCTAGCGGGAAGAGTAACTAGGCAGTGTGTAGATGAAATAACTGCTTCTCTAGGCATCCACATCCTTATCTCCCTAACCTGTGAATATGTTGCACTACAAAGGGGATTAGGTTGCAGATGGATTAGCATTGCTAATTAGCTGGCTTTAACATAAAGAGATAATCCTGGATTATCTGGTTGGCTTCAATGTTATGTTCCCCATTTATAGAAGAGGGAAGCAGGAAAAGCCAGAGTGATGCAATATGAGAAAGATTTGACCTACCCTTACTGATTTTGAAGATGGAGAAAGGGGACTATGAGCCAAGGAATGTGGGTGACCTCCAGAAGCCAGTAAAAACAAGGAAACTGATTTTCACCTATTAATTTAAAACAGGAATGCAGCCCTGCTGACATCTTGGTTTTAGCCCAGTGAAACTTGTGTAGGACATCTAAGCTACCAGAACCATAAGGTAATAATTTGGTATCACTTTAAGCCACTAAGTTTTGGGTCATTTGTTATAGCATCCATAGAGAATGAATATAGGCGTTAGACACATGCTATTCTCTGCTAAATTGCTTCAGTCATGTCCAACTCTTTGCGACCCCATGGACTGTAGCCTGCCAGGCTCCACTTTCCATGAAATTCTCCAGGCAAGAATACTGGAGTGGGTTGCCAGAATACTGGAGTGGGATCTTTCTAGCCCATGGATTGAACCCAGGTCTCCTGCATTGTAGGCAAATTCTTTACTTCTGAGCCACCAGGGAAGTTTTACAGGCAGTATATATAATGTGGTGACCCAAAGACAAAAGAGCAGATAAAGCCAAGGAGGGTTTTGGAATGCAGGAACAACGGCAAAACCATAGCCTTATCATCCTTCCTTCCCCCATGTTGTAACTATTAACAGGTTTCAGGTCCTCCTGAGCAGTATAACCTGTCTCCCCTCCTTCTCCCAGAGGGAGAAGATATTTACCTTACTCTCTCCCCCATCCCCCCACCAGTATATGTGCCTCATCCAAGCAGCAAATGACCTGCAAGACCCCTATCCCACTCCTTGTACCCTGGGTATAAAAGTGGACCAAGGACCCCTGTTCAACGTCGGTTCTCCCTTGAGCTGGCCCGCTGTTCTAACAGTGTCTCCCACTCTAACAAACTTTATTTCCCTTTCATTTTGTCTCATGTCTGGAAATTCTTTTCCAACCTACGCCTGGACCACGACATTTTTGGTGGCCCATGTGGGAAACTTAGGGTCTCTTCCCCCACCTCCTCGCTTCTCCTTTCCCACAGGGATCCTCTGCGAACAGGCAAGGGCTGTGGAAGCCACTGAGGAACTCTGGCCGGGGTTACCCTCTGGTGGGCTCCCAGGGCCCCACTGCCCACTGCGCCCCAGTAGCTGCCACCCGAACAGGTGAGGGTCTCTCCTTCTTCTTTCCTGAGGACTAGGCCCACACAACCAATGTTGTGTGGGCACAGGTCAGGCACTTAAAAACCATTATGGCGCCTGCCACATGAAGACTCCCATGTGAAGACAAGGTGGACACAGAACGAATCAGGCCACAAGGGCATCCACCCCCAGCAAGACAACTTCTGTGCCCCGTGTCAGGCACATAGTGGTTGAAGCAAAGCAGAGAGCATTGTCCCCTGGCCACCGCCTCCCCAATAGGATCGTAAGGCAGATTCCTCAGCCTTCTTCCCTGTCACTTTCACTTCTTTCCCTTTTGGTCCAGATTGATTTACAGGAGCCTAGGTGTTGCCTCTGAGCCATCCCAAGAGCACCCCCCCATCTCCTGTCCCCCTCTGTCTCTCTCCATCAGACTTCCTAGATGACCCCTACTTGACCTTTCATATCCACATGAGCTCTAGGAAAGAATTCTGAGGTTCCTTAATTCAGGTCTTTCTCCTATTTTCAAAAGCCTGAGGCATCAAAAACTCTCCTAATATTCTAAAGAATTCCCTTCTAACTACTCCTGTTTCTCAGGGTGTAGAAAGACCAAGCTTTCCCCACTCCTGCAAATTCCCTTAACCCTTCAGATTCTTCTGATGGAACAAAGACCTCACTTCCCACCAGAGGGACAATCCAAGATTTTTATCTGCCCCTGATATCAGAGTCAATTTGAGCACTATTTGCTCTATATTTTAGCTATAATACTATGACTACCAAAAGAAGATTACTTTTTGACACAGGATGGCCATGATATTCTTTAGACTCCAGAGAAAACTGATCAAAATGAAATTTTTTTTTTTCTTGGAAATGGCAAAACCATTTCTTTTTGCATATGCAATTACAAACAACTAGCTCTTTAAAAGGCCTGCCTAGGGAAAAGCTTGAAATTAACCCTTTCCATGTCCTTGAAATACACAGCCTAATTTGCCTGAGACCTCAGCCTTGGGCAAATCAGAATTTCAACCACAAAAAAAAGAAAAAAGGGGGGGTGTCAAAAAGACATTTTAAATCTCAAGCAGAAAACTATGAGATCTCCATCCGTCTGTCTGGATTTATCTATATCTCAGTGTATGTCTTTTTTTTTTTTTTTTTTTAATAATATTGCTGAAGTTGTAAATGAGTTCTAATTTAATTGGCCTCAAGAAAAGTAAGCATTTACAAATCAGACAATTCTAAATACAAGAGAAATTAACCTAAATAAATTTCAGATTCACGTGAACTGGGAAATTTTCAATATTATGTATCTAGTGTTAATGTTTGTTTGCTAATCTAATACAGACATGTCTAAGCTTCATTAACATTAAGCATAATATTTTCATTGTGCCTAGGTTTATTATAAATTAAATATTGTTATATCTGTTACAAGTTTGTCAGCAAGGAAAGTACCTCGAGTGAAGAAACTTCAAAAAAAAGGTAAATGAGATATGAGCTTTTAGACAAACTCTATTAAGAATAATTATAATTTAGAAATGTCTGTCTAAAACAGTCTCTCCAGATTTTGGTAACCTGAATTTCCAGTGTTGTGCTAAACTAAGTGATGGAAGTTCATTGAATAGCTAGTCATTTCCAAATAAAATAAGATTCTGAAACTTTCATTACTGAACACTAATTTCCTCTTACAGAGAAACTAGAGATTTTGGACTATTAATGAATAATGTTTGATGCCATCCTGAGATGTTCTCTAGAATTTTTTTTAAAGAAGTTGTTGCTGGTATTTATGTTCACCAATCTATAGAATGCTAATATAAAGGTCATTTCTTGGTTGCTTAAGGAAAGTATGATGTGTGTTTTCAGTAAAGAAGGTATTAGGAATGAAATCACACTTTATGAAGGAAAAGGAAGTAGGTCTGACTTACGGGTGGCTGTTTCAGGATGGGAGAACAAAGTAATGGGTACAGAAAGTGATAAGAAGGTTTTATGGAAAGTGGACTCCAAGAGAAGAGTTTTGTGCATAAATACAAGTTTTGTTTTGTTGAGATGTTGAACTGCCTTTGATAGTGGATTTTAAGTTTCTTTACCTCTGAAGTGATCTGTTCTATGTTTACCTTTGAAATCTTTTGTTAACTATGGCTAAGTGAATAGATAGCTATTGTTTCACAGTGACTTATATGAAACTATCTGACTGAGTGTTATAAACCCTTTTGGTATTTATTGAAAACACTTCCTAAATCATTTGACTTCTAGCTAACTTTGGGATGCTTCAGAGGGCCCTTGAAACTTCCCAAAGAGAGATGTTAAACTATCTGTGTCCATTTGACATGTTAAATTACATGGGAAGTGTTGTTGGAGGAGTGATGAATCTTCTCAGGTTGTATGGTTGATGTCGCTTATACAGATATCCTAGAAATTATGAAAAAATAATAATCCCTCACAGTTAGACTTTTGCTATCCTGGTGTCCTTACAAACATGGCAACAGTCTACTCCTAAATCAGGGAATTAAAAATGGGTGAACAATAGCTGTAAATCAAAGACTCAGGGCCATGAGAAATCCAAGATGGCCACTTGGCTTTTCCCGGCTCCCTGACAACCTCATTTTTATTTGATGGGTTAAAGCCTTCCCTGGCTACAGGGTTAATGCCCTCATACTGAAAAAAATCATGTTTCACTGAATATTAACTTCTGTTAATTGTTAAACTGAGTTTCTAGTTTCGTTCATTAAGGTCTAGAGTTTACTAAGATTCACTTCTGAGATAGTTCCTTGTTCTCATGTTATATTGCTAAAAGATTTAATTAAGTTATTAAAAAGGACACTGTAAGTTTGTTTCTAAAGCTTATCTCAATAACCAATCTTCAGATAAAGATCAGATGCTCCATGATGTACAACCAGGAGATTAACACCGGGCTATAGTCATTTAACAAATGAAGTCAGATGACCTGCGGTATACTGGGCTCTACCTAATGAAAGTTCTTGACTTATAATTCTTACTTATGACCTTACTAATAACTGCTAGCTACAACTATATTATTTTCTATGTCATTTGTTTCAGAATACTGTTTCTTATGTTACTAAATGTGTGACTGAGCCTGTGATAAAATGCTGATATGCAGTTCCATATGAGATCAATGATTGTAATAATGTAACTCTAGATACGGGAAGAAGCAACAAGAGGGAATATTTTCCTGGACCAAGAGACTAGTAAGACAGGTATGGTCCAGAGATTTTTGAGACTCGCAAGGCCTGGTCCAATAACAGCACACTGAGTGGCCTGTCGATGGAATCTTCCCTAGACCTGGGAACGAGCCTTCCCAGGACCGCAGGACACAGTGGCCATGAAATGCCCCAAGTTCGTGTCTGACTTTGCGACCCCATGAATCGCAGCATGCCAGGCCTCCCTGTCCATCACCAACTCCCGGAGTTTACTCAAAGTCATGTCATCAAGTCGGTGATGCCATCCAGCTATCTCATCCTCTGTTGTCCCAATATGTGGCTATGAAGGGACCCTGCTGACTGGACCCTGGCACTTGCCAGCTGCCTCTACAAAGATTACATTATAACCACTGCAAGCTGCTGACCTTCAACACCCTCTGAAAGGAATTCACGGTGGAGATCAGAAATAAGGCACTCTGTGCTCTGGGGAAAACCCAGAAGAACCGGCCTTCAGATAGTCAGATGTTTTCAGGTAAAGATTTTATGAGCCCAAATTCTTGCATCTTCTCATGCCTAGAGAAACACTAATGACACGAACCGATGTCTCGCCCTGGTTCTCCTGGCTAGCTCCTCAGAAGCTTTTCTAGTTCTGTTCATCTTTGGGCCACGTGCTTTTAACTTTCTCGTAAAGTTTGTTTCTTCTAGAATACAACAAATCTCTAAGTGATAGTGCGACAAGAATATTCCCTGGCCAACACCCAATGTTGAAACAAGCCGCCTTATCATTCCATGGATTCCCATCTCCCTCTGTAAATCGTAAATGCACCCTGACAGAGAGCAGGCAAAGGGAACCCAGAGCCTCACGACGCCCCTGTACAGCCTGAAGAAGCCAGAGTGGTCAGCGCCCCTTTCCCTCAGAGAATGGGTTCCCGAATGTCTGAGAAGGGAAACGGATAGATAGTTAGACGTGAGCAGGGTATCAAAAGGGGCCAAAAGCTGGCCCCAAAAATAAAGAGAAGGAGGAATGTGGTGACCCAAGGGCAAAAGAGCAGATAAAACCAAGGAGCATCTTGGAATGCAGGAACAGAAAAACCACACCCTTATCGTCCTTCCTTGCCCCATGTTGTAACTATTAACAGGTTTCAGGTCCTCCTGAGCAGTATAACCTGTCTCCCCTCCTACCCCAGAGGGAGAAGAAATAACCTTACTCTCTCCCCCATCCCCCCACCAGTATATGTGCCTCATCCAAGCAGCAAATGACCTGCAAGACCCCTATCCCACTCCTTGTACCCTGGGTATAAAAGTGGACCAAGGACCCCTGTTCAACGTCGGTTCTCCCTTGAGCTGGCCCGCTGTTCTAACAGTGTCTCCCACTCTAACAAACTTTATTTCCCTTTCATTTTGTCTCATGTCTGGAAGTTGTTTTCCAACTTGCACCCAGACCATGACATATAATGTATATCACATGGCAATAAATCCAATGGAGAAAATTGGAGGGGGGGTTGGGAGTTGATTGTAATTTTAAACAGACTTGAAAGAGAGAGCTCTAGTGACTTTTGAGTAAGTGCTGAAGGAACTGAAGTAGTTAGCCATGATGGATCTGCGTGAAGGGTGTTCCTGGTAGAGGACGCAGCAAGTGTCGAGGTAGAAGCTTACCTGGTATTTGGGGGAATCAAAGAGGGCAGTGTGGATGGAGCGGAATTTGTGATGGGGAAAGTAAGAGGAGACAAAATCAGAGATAAAGGAATGCTTATTTGTGTTGGGTTTACTCTGACTAAGACAGGAAGGCCCAGGAGGATTTTTGAGCAGCAGAGTGACAAAATGCAATGTATATTTTAAAGGAACGACACTAGTGCCATATTGACAGTAAAGCAGACGCAGGGCAGGCAGTAAGCAGAGGAACCAGGTCGCATGCTGTTGCCGTATTCCGGGCTGCCTGTATCTGTGGCTGGACCATGGTGGTAACTGGGGAGGTGGTGGACTGAGATCTGCTTCTGGGTATCTCTTGAAGATAAAATCAGTGAGATTTTCTGATAGTGTAGAGGTGGAATAGAAAAGGAGAAAAGTCAAAGATGATTCCACAGGGGCCTTAAGCAACTGACAGGTTGGAGCGGCCCTTCCCAGAGATGGGGAAGACAGCAGTGTGAGTGAGTCTGATGGAGAGGATCCAATCAGTGTGGGTGAACTTTGGGTATCTGAATCCTTTCCACTCCCCCCCATTCTTTGCATTTAGAATACTTTTCCAAACAACCTAAGATACATATGCATAAGGAATAATAAACAGTCAGTGGGAAACAATATCTACTTCAATTCATGATGGGATTGGTTTTCTGTACAATACAGGGTTCTGACAAAACCTGGATTGGAGAAGAGATGTAACCCAAGATGCTCTAGAGTGAATGCTTGCATCACCCCCAAACACAAGTCATATGTTTGAATTCCAATCCACAAGATGATGGTGTTGAGAGGTGGGGCCTTTAGGAGGTGATTAGGTCACAAGGGCAGGGACCCTTGTGAATAGAATTAGTGCCCTTATCAAAGAGGCCTGAGAGGACTTCCATGGTGGTTCAGTGGATAAGAATCTGCCTGCCAGTATAAGAGACATAGGTTCAATTCCTGTTCCAGAAAGATTCCACATGCCTCAGAGCATGCACCACAACTACTGAACCTGTGCTCTAGAGCCTGGGAGTTGCAACTGCTGAGCCCATGTGCCATAACTACTGAAGTCTGGAGCCTTAGGCCTGCATTCTGCAACAAGAGATATCACCAAATAAGTCTGTGCACCGTAACGAAAAGTAGCCCCCCACTTGCCACAACTAAAGAAAGCCTGCGTGCAGCAAAAATTAAATTATTAAAAAAAAACAACACAAAGAGGCCTGAGAAAGCTTCCTTGCCCCCTTCTGCCATGTGAGGACACAGAGAAAAGATGTCAATGAGGAAATGGACCATCATCAAACACCAAATCGGCCAGTGTGCTCATCTTGGACATCCTAGCCTCTAGAACTGCGAGAAGTCATTTCTGTTTATCAGTATTTCCTTTCAGTAGCCTGAATAGACTAAGAAACTGGACCAAGGAGGGCTTGGATTTAAAATGCTGACCCTTCAGAGCAGATTCTGAAGGTTGAGCCATCCTCTTCCAGTCACCAGGTCACAGGCAGGGAAGCTGGATTAGGAAGATGGGACATGATTCATCATACTGACCCCACTCACTGGTGAAAGTTAGCCAGGAAATAATGAAGGCTACCTCCGACCCCACCAGCTTCACTGTTGCTCCCCATTGAAGGGGTCACTAAGGGGCAGAAGTGGGATGAGGCAAGGCTGAAACCCAAGGAGTGAGGCAGAGAAAGTTCCATGAATCCTTATTGATTAGAATCGAATATTTTCTTTGCCCTACACAGACTCTGCCCATCTGTGCCCTGGAGCTTGAGCCCTTTCTTTGAGGGCAGAAGTTGGATAATG
Source organism: Dama dama (assembly GCF_033118175.1). Lineage (NCBI taxonomy): Eukaryota > Metazoa > Chordata > Mammalia > Artiodactyla > Cervidae > Dama > Dama dama. Next base: position 25,699,894 of record NC_083709.1, read on the forward strand.
ATGAGGGCAGAAGTTGGCTCTTTAGTTTCTGAGACAGAAAAACTTATTTTTCCTCTCTTCTTGACAGAACAGAAAAACTCTGTAATGAGAATTCTAGGGCAGGCAACAGGCTCTTCCCAGTTTGGGAAAAGGAGTGAAATAGAAGGACTACTAAAGGTAAACTAGAGTAATTAACAGACACTTTCACCCTAATTGTTCTGCATGACGAAGAAGAGTTGATTGCCATAAGGCCAAGGGACAAAAGGGGCTTTAAAGAAGTGAATGAAATTTGAGACAGCTTAGAAATGAGATTGCATGAGTCAACAGTTACTCGAAACATTTCTTAGTTGGATGGGTTTTAGTATCTGACCATTTTTTCTTCTCCAATTTGAGTTTTATATTCACAGTCTTCAATATCTTTGCATTGCCAAATGACACAAAATTCAATGGAATCCTTTAATTTAGGGTTGATATCATTAGACCATGACTATTAAATATTTCTTATAATATCAGACTTGATATTACAAAGGATGAGTGTGGGCTTAGAGGTTCTCACTTGGTAGTTGTGGAAACCACTTTTGGGGGAGGGATATTTCTCTATATAGTCTAGTTTCTACTTAATATATTTCTAAACTTCTTTAAAGTGTGTACTGAGAATTATAAAATGCAATACCTCGTCATTTGGTATACTTTGCAGTCAATGTGGATGAAGATGCTATTATACGAGGAATAAAAAGATATGGAAGATTCATTTTTTTTTCCTGCCTCGGGAGACTTATATATAATGACTCCTACTATGAACAAAGAATACTTTCTGTGTTTAGTTTATCCTTTAGCACCACCCTTGCAGGTAGACACTGCTCTTCCAAACTTACGGAGAATATTGAGGTTTAGAGGTCACAGACCAAGATCACACAAAGAGAAAGGGGCAGGCTGTAGGTTGGGATTCAAGGTCCATGCTCATTTCATTACTCTCAGCTTATTGTAGTGAATTTGCTAGAATCTCGAAGTATTTTCCAATGATTACTGCTATTCTTTGTCCGGCAGTCCATAGCAATTTTCAACAAGTCAAAAAATCTTGGAGAAATCTTGGAGAAGGTAAGCAATTTCCCTCTCTCTAGGTGCGTTGGATGTGACCATGCTGGGTCCAGAACGCATCCTTTCTGATCTGATAGCTTCCTCCCCGCCCTGGCCCGAGAGTCAATGTCTTTTCCACAAGGCTGGGAGCCCCGTTCAGACTGTCCATTCCCCACCTCTTTCCCGAGGGACGATGACCCGAAGGCGACCTGACGTCCCTTCCCAAGGGAGCTGCCATTCCGAAGGCGGCCGCCAGGGGGTCCCCGCTCCGCTCGCGCCCTCGCAGGAGAGCCGCGCTCCGGTTGCCGGTGGGGGGCTGCTCTGGAGCGGCGGCGGCGGCGGCGGCAGCTGGAGCCCGGTGCTCGCTCGCCCGCGCGCTTGCCGAGACCGCGCGCGCTGGCCCGGGAGCCCCTCGCTGGATCCGCGAGCGTCGCCCCTCCTGCCCCAAGCTCACCCTCTTCCCCTCGCGCCGCCTGCAGCTGCCCCAGCGCGGAGAGCCGACAGGGCCCCGGGGCTGAAGGTAAAACCCCACGGTGAGTGAGAGCTCGCTCCCAGCGAGGGGCGGTGGCGCAGCTCGCAGCCGCTCGCGCCGGGTCGCGCCCGGGCGGTTTAGAGGTGCGGGGCGCACCTGGGGCGAGTGCAACAGGAGGGCTGGAGGCGGCGGACCCCGTTTCCCCGCCCGCCCTCCGCCTGCTTCCGGGGCTGGAATCCGCCTCAGACCCTTGCCCGCGTCTTGGCTTCTGGCAGCCTCCTCCCGTTCCCTTCCCGGGTTGGAACGAGAGCCCTCCTCGGGCTCCGGGGCCTTGATTTTTCAAGATCTATCAATGAACTCGTTCTTCTCTCGGCGAGGAGGGGGCGGGCACGACTCTGTCCCCGAATCCATCTCGGATCGCAGATGATTGCAGAGTGCATGCTGGACTGTGGGTGGCGGGAAGACAAACTTTTACTAAAGTGCGCCTGGGCAGGGGGACCACGTTTAGGGCGTCTTGGTGTTGAAGGCGGAGGCTCGGCTGGGGGCTGCGAAGGGGAAACTCCAAAGCGTCGGCCGGGTCGCCCCGGGAGAGGGTGTGTAAAGGGCGTACAAATCCTTCGGAACCCCTGGGCCAACAACTGTCAAACATCGGGAATCCCAGCCCCTCGCCCTGCACTCAGGAAGAAGGTGAAAACCCTTCAACTTTCCTCTGATTGCTCCTCCCTGCCTTTGGACCCCTTTGGAAGGGTACAGGGCCGACCCCCGGCGCCTGGCAAGTAAGTACCAGACCGACACCCCAGACTTCTCAAGATCCCCCCTCACCCACCTCCCCGACCCCTCCCAGACGTCCGCCCCGCAGGGACCACGCGACAGAGCCGAAGGAGAGCGAGGCGAATGGCCTTTTGTTTCTCGGCGTTTCCCCTATTGTTCGCCTTTCTAACATCTGGCGGGGCTCGGGAGACAAGGAAGCCCCTCTTGTCCTCCTCCCCCGCCCCGCTACGCCAGCCTCCCCGCCGGCTTGCGCCCGGGAGCCTGCCTGGGGAAGGCGAGGAGCCCGACCCCCGCGGGGCCGCCCCACCCGGGCCTTGCGGTGAGAGGGCGGAGGGAAAGTTGTTCCTTCCCCGCCTCCTCGGCTGCCTGTGGCCCCGGGCGCATTTCTCAGATCTTATCCCTAGCGCGCTGCGGAGCGCAGATCCAGAAGGTGCCGCTCGCGGGAGAGTGGAAGCGAGGTGCTGCCCGAATCCCGGGTGCCTTTTTCCTGTGAGTTCCAGTGGATTCCAGTCTCCGCCTAAAGGCGTGTGGTTGGCCGGTTGCCAGGCGGTGGGACGGGATCAGGGCAGGTCCGGTAGGCAAACAGCTACGTCTAAGGCTCTGAGACTGAGGCTGTGAGTGTCCAAGGGCCGAAGGGCAGGCGAGCCGCCCTCCTTAAGGAGGGCGTGTGTGCAGTGCTGGGCTCAGCCGCGTCCGACTCTTTTGCGACCCCGTGGACTGTAGACCGCCAGGCTCCTCTGTCCATGGAGAAATTCCCCAGGCAAGGACACTGGAGTGGGTTTTCATTTCCTTCTCCAGAGGATTTGCCCGGCCCATGTCGGGAAGGGTCCCCTTCTGGAACCCGGGTCTCCTGAGTCTCCTGCATTGCAGGCGGATTCTATACCGCCGAGCCACTAGTGGAGATGTAGAAATAACCTGGGAAGCCTGGAGACTTTGCTTATAAATAGGCGTGAAGTGGCTCCCTCCAGAATGAACCTGGGGTCCTGACTTTGCACAGCGCTCCAAGTTTAAAGCCCGGGTACCCTCTCAACGTTTGGTAAGAGCAGACCTGGAGGACCCAGGACTGACTGTGCAGACGTTTCCCCGTCCCTGCGAAGCTGTGTCTGGGGACCGAATTCCCCTGTGAGCGCGCCGGTGAGATTATAACGACCCTATTGTTACTCTGCCTTTCCTATCAAGTTGTGTGCGTACACGTGGTTCTTATTCCTAATGACCGAGGATTGTTAAAGAACTAGGACTTACACCTGAAACTAATATTGTAAATCAACTATGCCTCGGAGGTGGGGGGGCGGGTAGAATTTGGGCAAAAACATAGTAGCGACTCTCAGAGGGCAGGGTCCCCAGATGGTGCCCCCAGAGTTGCTTAGCTGGTGAGGGGAGACTGTGTGTATACACCTGTGGGAATGTATACCTGCACAGAGCCTTACATATACTAATGTTAGCTCTTTCTGTCTGACATACAGTCAGTGCCTCTCCCAAGAAGGCTCAGGCAGGCTCTTGTTTTTTTTGATCCTTCACTTTTTGATCTGTGCCCCAAGCCAGGGGAGGGAGGAAGCTTCTGCATGAACACCTGTGATCTTGTACCCACTGGAAGGTTTTAAGTAGAGACTGTGCCTCTGTAGAGTTTCAGGAGTTTGCCCTTCCAGAGTTGGAACTTTTGAGCTTCCGTTTAATAATGAAAAACAAAAGAGACGAAGTCAGCAGAGAAGACACACAGAACGCATTCTCCAGTAATTTCTGGATGTTACCAGTGGGACCCACAGAAGAAAGAAAGCAAAATCTTGGAAGCGCCAGAAGGCACTTTACAAATACTTCATTATGAAAATAATCCCCAAGGAAGGATTCCTTTGAAATTTAGCAGCAGCAGCACTAGAAAAGCAGGAAGCGCCTGGCTTGCTCAAGAAGGGTCTAAAAGCATCATTAACGAAGTGAAAGGGCAACATCTGTCCCAGTCTACTCCAGTAAGGAAAACAGGGTAGTTATAGTGAAAGATAAGCTTGTACGACTTCTTTAATTTTAGAGTTAGAAGAAAACCCTCCCCAGCATTGAAGAAAAAATAAAAAATACAGAGAGGTGAAAATTAAAACAGAAGGAGGAGGGATGTTATAAATAAGGCTCCACTGAACAATCTTATCCAATTGTTTACATGGAATAAATTTCTGGAGATAGGATGACTAGGTCTAAGGGGTGAATGTACTTTTTTTTAAATGACATTTAAGATTGCTATATTGTCCTGTAGGAAACTTGTGCCAGTTACCATTTCTCTATCAATACACAGGATTTTTTTCTTCTGTACTGATACTCTACATTATCACTTTTTTTTTTTTTAATATCTACCAGACTGATGAGAGGGGAGTATCTTATTACCTTCTTTTACATTTCTCTAATCACAAATGAGAGTAAACATTTTTCATATTGTCTGTTAGTATTTCTTGTGATGTTACCAGTTTGTGTCCTTACCTATTCTTCAGTGAGAATATTCTCCTTTTTCTGACTAGTGGTGCTCTTAATAAAAGCATCCCATTGTGACTTCTGCCCCTCCTGGTACAATCAGACAAGCTTTATTGACTAGAAGTGCTGATTTTCTTTCCTTCTGCATTATTGCAAACATTTGGCAAGACTGCAACCATCAATTGCTAAAGTAACTGACATGGTCCCAGGAGAATCATTAAAGAGATCATGCAAAGGCATTATTAGAGAAATTCATGGAAAATATCAAATGTATACCTTCTGCTTTGTAGCTTGCATGTCCCAATTCCTTTATAGCTTGTAATGCTTTTTAAAAATTTACAACAGTTACTGATGAGTTACTGTTACTAAATGGATGATATAAATTTGTTTTATTGTCTGATCCTTCTACTGGTAACCAGGATACTGTGATCCACAACTAGTTCTTGTTCTTTTAAACATTTCTTCTAACTTTTGAACTGAGTTTTATTTTAATACTTTCTCAGTATAACTATGTTGGAGTTTAACTATCCAACTATTCAACTATGGATGAATCTTGAGTCTAAACCATTTAGCATCATGCTATGAAAATAATAGCAAATAAAGGCCTTCCAAGAGTTGAACTGGATACTCTCTGTGATGCATTTGAGTAGTCACAATCTGTCTGTTAATCTTCTTGCTTGAAGATAGATGATTCTGAAATGGGGTAGAAGGGAGAGAGAAAGGTAGAGAAAATTCATTTCAACTATAAGGTGAATTAATACAGATGAAGGACCATGCAAGAAAATTTAAGTAAATAATCTGGGTAATCTACGCACAAAATAACTTTCAAAAAGATAAAGTATATTAAAGTGTCATGTATTAGTAAGAAGATTAGTAGAAGAAAGTGGCCTTCTAGTTGGGAAAAATCCAGTGTGAAATTCTTCCATAGTCTAACCATAGGTATTTCATTTCAGGTAGAAAACAAACAAAAAAAGACAGATATTAAACTTTTCTGCAGTATTTTTCATGCTTTTAAGTGTCAAAATCGCATAATATGTATTGGGAATGAACAATGCTCTTTGTATTAGAATCAAAAGCTCTTAAAGGTTGAATGAGACTTTAATGGTCATCTCATTCAACCATCTAATATCATTATGGATCTTCACTCTCTTACAGTAATAAAATACCAACCCACAAACTTTCTATCATTTTAACCAAACCAGGCTGAGAAGCAAATGGGTCCAAAATTTCTATTTTCTTTTTTTTAGAGTAGGGAGACAGGAACGGTTTTAAGACTGTGGGACCTTGTACAGGCTCTTTTAACATGCTGAACTTTCCTAGAATAAACAATCTTGGCAGCAAGAGGGTTAAGTCATTGAGGTGTTAGATTTTGCAGGATTCTCTGAGCCCTGTCCTCTGGCCATGGGTTTGAGGGAGTTCAAAAGCAACAGAGCAAAGCAAGAGCAAAAGGAAAGAAGAACAGAGAATAGGAGATGGGAGGGCGAGTCCTCCTCTAAAACTGTCTTCAGGACTTCCTAACAAGACTCTTGATCACCCAGGGGGTGGTAGGCATCACCTTGTTTGGAGAGGTGAATGTGGCCAATGTTGCAAGGCCAGACTTCAGAAAGAAAATGACCATTACCCAAACCACCAGTAATCCAGTTGAGGGGAGCCATGGGACAGCACAACAAGCCTTAAAAAGAAGATGAAGGAGGAAGAGAAGGAAAAGGAGATTTTGGCGAGAAACAGAATTTTAATTCTTAGAATATATTATTAATACCTTATCTCCTCCTGAGTAGTGCTGTGAGTTTCTGAAAGAAGTAGAAACACCTTCTGATTTCCATTCAGACAATCTCCCAGGCACAGGGACTGCGTTTCTTATCTTTGAGGAACCTGTCTATCCTGTTGAAATATCTCCTCAGTTCTAGGTTGCCTGGCTGGAGGACTGGAGCTCCTGAGGGTCTCCTCTCTGGCTGAGAGAGGCGCTTCCCTCTCTCCTGTATCTTCATCTCCGTCCTCCTCTTCTTCCCAGCATTGCTCCAGGTACCGCAGCTGGTGATCAAGTCCGACCTGGACTTGGCTCAGGTGTTTCTTTTCCCAAGTGGGTTTGAACATGTCTTGAGTGAAGATGTGGAAGGCTTGTCTGGACATTTTGTAGAAGGCCTCCTTGATGTTCCTCTTCAGAGGCTGGCTGTGTGAGAAGATCTCTTGGGGCAACTCGAAAGCTTTGCCTTCTTGTAGACACTCTATAGGAAATGAATTGCTCATCCTCCTCAGAAGTCTCAGATTCTGCCAGGTGACTCTCCTCAGGTGAACATTCAGTAAGTTACAGTCCAGAGAGAGGATGCCAGTGATGAACAGACCCATGAGGCGTGCCAGCCACACATATTTTCAAATCCCATCAGGCTTGCTGCTCATTTTTTTCTCCCTCGCCCATGGAGGTGGAAAATCCACAAGACTCAGAGGTTGACAGTGAGGTTTTAGGTCTGAAGTATCCTTTCGTGTGCCTTTTATCCACCTGGGTATCTTCAGTGGGAAGGAGTTTTTGCATTCATCATTTTATGGTACTCAGCATTTCAGCTTCTTTGCCTCTGAAGCTTTTTTGATTTGAGGTGACTATGCTGACTTTGGAAGTGCTTTTTTTTTTTTTTTTTTGAGAAAAGTGAGCAGAGCATTATGATTGTGTTACCATCGATGGCTGGATGATCCATCCCAGTACTATACAAGTGTCAGCACAAGACAGATGCAGACTGTTTCAGAAAGCCCTGAAAGCTACGATTCTATACACTTGCTCACCCAACACTGTTACATAAGAGAGAGCCATCCTCCAAGAAAATATTTTTTTGTACCTGGCCCTATAACCAAACCTCTTCTCTCATGGAGTTAATCATAGACGTTGACCAAATGAATATGATTATTTGATTGCAAGGCCACTAGAACATCACATGGTTGAGGTTTTTTCCTGTCTTGTTAAACTTCTGTATTTGCATATTTTCTCTTTTATTTGAGTTTTTTGTGTCTCAAGAAAGATGAAAACCAGAGTGCATCATTGAGCATGGCACTTGTCACATAGAAGACTAGAGCAGCTTAGTTTTGTATTGCCACTAGAAAATGTTGGCACTCTCCAGCTGTCCTTTCCTGTAGTGAAGCTTGAACCAGCACTTACCATCCCCACCTAGCATTTTGTATGCCTCTGATCTCCTTCTTAGAAATCTTCTGGGGGCTTATATACTGGGGAATATTTTTCTGCCTCATTAACTTCTCTCCTGTAGTATCTAAACTTTAAGATGTGGTTTAGCAGTATGTTAAAACTTTGGCTTAACTTTCTTTCTTGCTGAGAAGTTCTGTGTGCTGTAAAGATTTTTTGTTCTGATTTGTTTTTGAGGAGGTATGTGAGTAGGTGATCACCCACATTAGCCAAACTAATTCACACCTGGACCAATATTCCTGTGGTAATGAGGGCTATCCACCATTTATGATTTTCACTTTCTTTGACCAGGTAAGCTTCTTCTGGTATGGTCAAAGGAAATGGATTTTTTCCTCCAGGAACCTGAAATGGGATGCCATTAAAGAAGGCTAGTTTTAATTACCACCTTAAAAAAAGAGAAATGCATTAATTTTTAATAAAGTCATTTTAGAATGGTGGGCAACCACAGTTCCTCAAGCATGGCAGACTTTGACTGGAAATTTGGCTTAAAATGTTCATGTCTAAATTAATTGGCTGCACCAAGGACTAATTGTAGACAAGTGAGATTTCTTAAAATCCTGGCTTTTTGGACTGATTTATTTTGAGAAGAAAACCTACTACATATGTTACTTTATATGCTCTCTTTGTATAAACTCTGATTTTGCAGAGGTATTTTGTGGGATGACTAACTTAGAAAAATAATCGGGAAAATGAAACCTTTTCTATAGGATTATAAACTGACACAGACTTCTTGGAGAGCAAAATGGTAGTATATATCAAAAGCCTTAAAACTGTACATGATCTTTGACTCAGCAATTCTCCCTCTAGGCATTTATCTCCAAGAAATAATGATGGATGTCTCTAAGGACTTACCTGTCAGGAAGTTCATCACAGCAAAAAACTGAAAACAATTAAAATGTTTAGCAGTAGGTACTTGGTTAAGTAAATCATCAGTAGAAAATGTCTGTGCAAGCATTCAAAATTATGCTGTGGGAATATACTTGGTTACTTGGATGGACAAGCTTTGCAGCTTAAAAGCAAGTTTACACGGTAGTATACAGAGTCTGTTAAATATAAACACATGCATATATGTACAGAAAAAAATCTAGAAGTATATATGCTACAAACATTAAGAAAAATAATTAAGAAGTATGAACTATGCATTTATAAACTCTGTATGTATGTATGCATAACAATAAATATATGTTTATAAAATGCCAATGTCTTCTGAAGGCCAGACCTCCTTCCATCCCTCACACTACTTCTTATTCCTAAAGCTTCTTGAATTGTCTCAGTAGAACGGCTTGTTCCTCTTTTGGGCTTTTACAGTGCTTTGTCCTCCTTAATTTTGGCTTTTTAAAGTAAATAATTGTATAAGTGCTGAACTCCCAATTCTGTGTGCCCCCACCCCTACCCACTCAGGGCACTTAGCATAATTCCTACTGCTTTGAGACAGTTTCCTGGTACTATCCAAGCTAAGAGTTTGTTCAGTTGAACTTCTATGCTGATAGGTTCTGCCAGTGGGTGATGGAGGTGGCTGGAAATTTGGCTGTTGTCCACCACCTTGAAGGTCCCTGTATTTTCTGTCAGGTACAGTTTTGTCACCTTACCCCTCCTTACCTCAAATTTCCTCCCTTTATTGTCACTCCACATTTTATCCTCATTTATTCAAAACCTTATTTTTAGCATCTGCTACATGCCAGTCACTGGGCTAGTCCTTGAAGAAGGAGGGATAAGATAAGTCCATGATCTCAAGGCATCCATGGTTGAAGAAGCAAGCATGTTCTGAGGGTTTTGGGTACAGAAGTAATTCCTAGGTCTTTGTTATAGCGTGTACCTCATTCCTCATGTGCCGATGATGTTGACAATATTCATGACAAGAAAGGAAAGATGATTGACATGCATGTTGTCTACGTCTTCCACCATTAGAATTGCCTGGTTTAACAAATAAAAGTGCAGAAGACCCATGCAGTATTTGGGATGTACCTGTACTAAAAATCCTTCATTATTTATCTAAAATTTAAATTTAACTGGGTGTCCTATATTTTACCTGGCAAGCCTATACACCATGCCAGCCCCACTGACTTCTTAGAGCAGAAGTGAAGTGAAGTGGCTCAGTTGTGTCCGACTCTTTGCGACCCCATGGACTGTAGCCTGCCAGGCTCCTCTGTCCTTGGTATTTTCCAGGCAAGAATACTGGAGTTGGTTGCCATTTCTCCAGGGAATCTTCCTGACCCAGGGATCGAATGAGGGTCTCCCGCCCTGCAGGCAGTCTCTTTATCATCTGAGCCACCAGAGAAGCCCAACTTAGGCACGAAGGCCTCTGCAGGAAACTCTTCCTCTTCTAGCTGTGCCCCTCATGCACAGGGGCATTCGATTTTGTCTCTCTGTGCTGGTTTTACTTGTGTGCACTTCCCTGACAACTGTGCCCACTCCGAAGAGGGTACCTGCCATGCCAAGACAAAATAGTCCACACACACATACAGTCACACGTAATTGTCATGGTCAGAAGCATTTTTGGATGATCAGTGTTGGTCATGCCTCTCTTCTGTAAAAGCCATGGCATCTGACTCCATCTCAAAATACAATGAGAAAGTCAAAAAGGATGACAGTGGAAGGAAATGTTTTTATTCCAGAATTTGTGTGTGACAACTGCCCAGTCTGTCACTGTGGGCTAGGTGTGACATGCTAACATTGTTCCACAGGGCTTCCTAGTTTGGAGCTAGTGGTACAGAATCCACCTGTCAATGCAGGAGACATAAGAAATGCCCGTTTGATTCCTGGGTGGGGAAGATGCCCTGGAGGAGGGCATGGCAATCCACTCCAGTTATTCTTGTTTGGAGAGAGGAGCCTGGCAGACTGCAGTCCGTGGGGCCTCAAAGAGTTGGACAGAACTGAAGTGACTTAGCACGCATCGTTCCATGATATCTGCTCTCCTTTCTCTAGATCGGGGGAAAGGTGATTACCAGGGCTGCCCTGTTGTCAGTGCAATTGTGTGAATTTGACATGGGGATGACATGGTTACTGGTAATGGGTGAGACACAATTTGTTTGACAAAGTGAAGATGAGATATCCCGGTCTAGACGAGATAGCCATGACTCACTCGTGTGCATTTGGCATTGTGCGGTAAGATTTATAGCGCTCCAGGAAGAGGCAAGTTTTGAACCAGAGTAAGCCTAACATGTTGATCATACATGTTACATTACTCAGTGCATGTAAGTTAGTCATTGCGTTTGTGGGGTCACTAGGTGATGGAGCCGAGTAGGGAGCTCGAAGATGGGAAGCCTTGTTGTATCCATGCATAGGACTGCTTTCCACGTGGCGTGCAGACCATGGCCACCACAAAGTCACGTGGAACTGTTTTAGCCCAGACCAGCCCTGACACTGTGACAACTTGGTGTTTCACCCATTTCCACTGCCTCCCACATTGGGGTCTGCCTCTCCCCTGGTTCTTTCTTGGTTGTTCTTCTCTTGATGGTGTACCTGATATAGAACCTTACAGTGACTACACAAGTAATAGGTGGATGTGTTCACATTATAAAAATTTAAGCACTTCAGATAAAGTGAAAGCTGGCTTGCCAGCTCCGCCCCCCATCGTGTCTCTCTCCCCTGCAGTAACCACAGTTATCAGTGTGGTAGGTCCTTGCTTGAGATCTGTCTCCCCACCAAACACTACGTTCTGCAAGCACACATCCAACAACTGGCTTGTCCACTGTTCATTCTTGAATGCCCGCAGGGCCCACAGACATGGAGAGACCCCTGGACCTCTTCCTTGCTGATCTATAGCATGGGCGTAGGGAGACTTGCACTTATGTTTTGAAAATTACCAAAACAGGATTATAAAGATTGTGATATGCCATGAAATTCAAGCCTGGAACTTGTATCTCTGTGACTGTATCTATGATATCATTTGGATATGATATGATTTTTTTAATCTGTGTTATTATAAATCCTTAGTGAATATGAAGCCCAGGGTGAAATGGCTCACCAGACCTGGATCAGACGGGTCCAGTGCCTTTCACAGCACCCTGCGCATACTAAGTACTCAGTAATTATTTGTTGGATGACTGAGGGAAGATAATGAAGCCGTGTCTCTCAGTGACAGGGAAGTTATTTGGTGGTTTTAGTTCTGGTGTAGAGATACGGGGTGGGCAAAGTCAGGTGCTGGGGAGATTTGAGAAGTTCACAGAATGGTAGATGGCAGCCGAAGCATTCACTCAGCATCCCCTCCTCCCTCCGTTGCTTTGTCTTTGGGATTCCCAGGGGCTGGTTAGGTCATGAACACCAACATACCTCCATGCTGGTAGTATCACATAGTTCTGTGTTATTTGGCTGATTCATACATCTTTGCCTCCAGACAAGACATATATCTTACTCAGTTTTGTAGGCATGCTACCTCTTCAATAAAGACATCAATGTTTGTTGAATAAAAGCCCACCAGGTGACTTTTTTCTGCTTCTTAAATTTGGGTGTTAACTTGTGCTGAAAAAATTGCTGAGTGGTTCCAAAATCGTGACTTCCCCCCTCCCCTGATTGTTGTGCTTCTCTGTATCATGTGCTTCCAAGGATTGTCACTTTACCACATCACCCTTAGGGAGGCTGAGTGGACAGTCTTCCCACTGGCTCTCTTTCACAGCCCAGCTTCAAGTGATGCATACAGTAACTTCCTCCACAGGGCTGATTGGAGCTTTTATTTTATTTATTTATTTATTTTTGATTGGAGCTTTTAGAAAAGGACCCCTGATGAAAAGAGACTTCTCCTGGTGAAATAAGGATGTACGTAAACATGCACCATTGGTAAAAACCTTCCCTCAGTTTGGGGTTCATCAGAACAGCTTCCATCCAAATCCTTGTTCCACTCTTGGTTGCTCTTGGTTCATTTGAACACTAATGGGACTTTCACTTTTGAGATGGTGGTAAGCATTTCAGACGAGAAGAGGTCACCTCCCAGAATAACCTTCTCTTTTACCCACTGAATAGATGTGGATTTATTTCTTCCCAGACTGTATCTGAATACGCCTGTAGTTTGGAAAATCAGTGAGAGTGGAGTGAAAGATGGACAGAGATGTCTTCTTGTCTTGGATAAAAATTTTAAAGGGAATTGCCATGGCAGGAAGAAGGGTAGTGTCTTTTTAAAATTCCTGTCAGTTTGCATGTGGTCATAAGATTTCCTTACATTTATGAAGAACAAAGAAAGGCATTATTATGGAAAAATTTAACTGGACTTTTCTTTGACAGAAAATTCACATGTTCCAAATAATAGGCTTTTTTTTTTTTTTTTTTTTTAGTACCTGAGCAATGCCTGGTTTTGGGGATGGTGTCTAGAATAATCTAGTAGAGCCATAGGGTGCCATGTGGAGGGGGCTTTTTTCTTCCTGACAACTCTCCTGCCTCTAACTAACCTGTGAAGTACAGACTCTAAATCCTAGATTTTAGGTTTGGAAGGACACTGAGAGGTAGACTTGGGGTTAGAGGGATAAAATGACTTGCCCAAGGTCACTTTACTTGGGGTAAAGTCAGAGAGGGCAATTAATTCATTTAAGCCTAAAATTAAAGCCTCCCCCTTCTCTTTTCCCTCCTTTGTGATCTTCCAGCATATGCCCCTCATGAAACATGCCAGGTATGTATCCGTGAGTTCTTGGCAGATGTTATTGGGACTGAAAATTGGCTTGGTTATTTCACTTCTGCCAGTTGGGGCTACATGTGTTGGAGACTGTAGTATTGATAGTTTCCCAGGACTGCTGTAGTAAATTTCCATGAACAGTGTGGCTTACAACAATAGAAATTTATTCCCTAATAGTTCTGGAGGCTAGAAGTCCAAAATTAAAGTGTCATCAGGGCCGTGTTCCCACCAAACCTTCAAGGGGAAACTCTTGCCTCTTCTAGCTTCTGGTTATTGCTGGAAATCCTCGGTGTCCCTTGCCTGTAGACATATCACTCCAGCCTCTGCTTCCATAGTCAGATGAAGTTGTCCATGTTTTTGCATGCCCCCATGTCTTCCAGACATTGCCTTTGGTATTCTCTGGTAACAATCTGCATAGTTACTAAGTACAATAAAGATACTATTTATGTAGTAGATACTAAGTATCAACTCTTTATGTAAATTATCTTTAATTCTCATAGCCACTACACAATGTATTAATAGATGTTATTCAATTCAGTTCAATTGCTCAGTCATGTCTGACTCTTTGCAAACCCATGGACTGCAGCAGGCCAGGCCTCCCTGTCCATCACCAACTCCCAGAGCTTGCTCAAACTCATGTCCATCTAGTCAGTGATGCCGTCCAACCATCTCATCCTCTGTCGTCCCCTTCTCCTCCTGCCTTCAATCTTTCCCAGCATTAGGGTCTTTTGCAATGAGTTAGTTCTTCGCATCAGGTGGCCAAAGAATTGCGATTTCAGCTTCAGCATCAGTCCTTCCAATGAATATTCAGGACTGATTTCCTTTAGGATGGACTGATTGGATCTCCTTGCAGTCCAAGGGACTCTGAAGAGTATTCTCCAACACCACAGTTCAAAAGCATCAATTCTTTGGTTCTTTATGGTCCAACTCTCACATCCATACATGACTACTGGAAAAACCATAGCTTTGATTATACGAACCTTTGTCAGCAAAGTAATGTCTCTGCTTTCTAATATGCTGTCTAGGTTGGTCATAGTTAATAAATGTTATTACCCTCAGTTTAAAGAGAAGGAAATGGAAACTTGGAAGTATTAGGTGACTTGCCTGATATCACATATCTGGAAATCCACAGAATTAGGTTTCAAACCCAGGTCTGTCTGAGCCCAAGTTGTATATTTGCAAGATGTAAGGGTTCTAAAGATTTGGCATAAAATCCACTGTGTGTGTATTTCATTCCCAAAAGGATTTGAAGAAGCTTATAAATATATATATATATGGGCTTCTCAGGTAGCTCAGTGGTAAAGAATCTGCCTGCCAATGCAGGAGATGTATGTTCCATCCTTGGGTTGGGAAGATCCCCTGAAGGAGGAGATGGCAACCCACTCCAGTATTCTTGCCTAGGAAATCCCACGGACACAGGAGCCTGGCACACTACGGTCCATGGGGTCACAAAAGAGTCAGATGCAACCGAGCCACTGAGCACACACACATAAACATGTATAACACAGGAGAATAAAAACAGTTAAAGGACTTAGAGTTGAGAGAAAACAAGAGCAAGAAAATAAGATGAAGTCAGGTGCAGTCTGAACATAAGCGTGCTTGTCATATGTCTAGTGTCGTTATGGAAGGGAGATTGCATATCTGTCTCTAGGCTTTCTAGAAGCGAGGCGGAACTATGCCCTGCTTCCGTAGTATCTCAGATGGTAAAGCATCTGCCTGCAATGCAGGAGACCCGAGTTTAATCCCTGGGTCAGGAAGATTCCCTGGAGAAGGAAATGGCAACCCACTCCAGTATTCTTGCCTGGAGAATTTCAAGGACAGAGGAGTCTGGCAGGCTCTGTGGGGTTACAAAGAGTCAGACACGACTCAGTGACTAACACACACACACGAAGTAACCACAGTATCCGAGAGATAAAACAACCTAGCAGCAAAGCTAAATCCTCAGTAGAGGCAAAGCTCTTCTTTTTTTTCTCTTTTGTGTATGTGGCCATATCACCTGGCATGTGGCGTCTTAGTTCCCCGACTAGGGATCAAACCTGCACCCCCTGCATTGGGAGTTTGTAATCTTAACCGCTGGACTACCTACGAAAGTCCCAAGCAAAGCTCTTCTTGGTGCTGAGTCCTGGGGGGGAGTTTCTCCTGCAGTCTTTCTGAAACAGAGTGCTGTAGGATTTTCTGGACAAAGACCCCAGCAACTTCCTTACAGGAGTAACTGTCACCACCATCACTACCACATGTATTGCAAGGCTGAATTTTTTTTTTTTTTTTTCAAAAATTAATAACTAATTAGTTTTGGCGGTGCTGGGTCTTTGTTGCTGTGTGTGGGCTTTCTTTAGTTGCAGCGAACCAAGGCTACTTTGTAGTTGTGGTACTCAGGTTTCTCCTTGCTATGGCTTCTCTTGTACTGGAGCACAGACTCAGGAGTTGTGATGCACAGGCTTAGTTGCCCCGTGGCATGTAGAATCTTCCTGGACCAGGGATCTAACCCATGTTCCCTGCATTGTCAGGCGGATTCTTAACCACTGGACCACCAGGGAAGTCCCAAGGCTGAATCTTGTAACCTCCCTCGGTGCAGGTGGATGTTCCATGGCCAGTGCAAAGTTTCTTGCAGGCTTTCTGCAGCAGCTTGTTGATTTTTCTCCTGTCGAGCTGCAGAACGGAGTTCATGAGTTCTGGATTGGGACAGCGTTTCTTCATCAGGGCTCCAAGTGTGGAAAACTATAGTCATACATGTTGGCATTCCTAGGACACTCAGTGTGGAGAAACTGCCCTGACATTTCCAGAGTCCCTGCCCAGATCCAGTTCTGTGTTTCCTATTATACGTACAGAGGAACTTTGGGGAAAACTGTTTGTAGGCATGACTCTCTTCCATTTAGTCAGAACTGGAAACATAAACTATTTTGTCATATTGACCCAGTGCCATCAGCAAGAGGGAAGTGTGTGTTGGACTTCCATGCAGTTGTGGGCTTGCTTTGCCACACTCCCCTAAGGGCGATAGTTCTGGATGTGGGAACTCAAGCAGGCAGCCTGGGGTTTCACTCTGCATCGAGGGGACTTTTTTTCTCTTCTGAGAAAGCTTCTTTGTAAGTTGGAGAGCTTAAAATTCAAAGTGAAGATAGCCTTATGCCCCCAAATATTGTAGATAATTAAGTGTTAGGACATCCTTTTGGAACTATTAATTTTGTAAACTCAAACATTTTTTACATAAGAATAAAACCGATACATGGATGGTCTCAATGCTAAAACTTTATATTTCCAGGAATTGTGCGCTTAAGGGAGCGGAAATTGGCATTATCCTATAACCATCCCCACTGGGAGAGGGCAGTAATACTCATTGTTAAATGTGATAAGACTGTTTCTCATGGAAGATTCATGGGACAATGAGTGCTAAAATTATCTGTTCCCTAAAATTTCATCCATCCATCCATCCATTCATCTTTGAGGATATGATGCCTGAAACAAGAGAGTATGAAAGATAAAGAGGTGAAGAGGTTCATGTCTTCATAGAGTGTCCAGATTTTCAGACAGTAAAGAATACAATTTCAGTAAATCTTTCATCCAATTTTTTGTTGATGGGCGGGGCTGTGTTCCCTCCCTGTTGTTTGACCTGATGCCAAACTATGGTGGAAGTAATGAAGATAATGGCGACCTCCTTCAAAAGGTCCCATGCATGCATTGCTACACTCAGTGCCCCCGACCCTGCAGCAGGCCACTGCTGGCCCACGCATCTGCCAGAGACTCTTGGATTAAAGATTTACTGAACATGGCCCTGCCCATCAGAACAAGACTCAGTTTCCCCTTCAGTCAGTCTCTTCCATCAGGAAGTTTCCATAATCATCAAAGGTCAGAGAGAATGAAAACCATAATCACAGAAAACTAACCAAACTGATCACATGGACCACAGCCTTATCTAACTCAATGAAACCATGAGCCATGCCATGTAGGGCTACCCAAGACTGACAGGTCATGGTGGAGAGTTCTGACAAAACATGAGAAGGGAATGGCAAACCATTTCAGTATTCTTGCCTTGAGAACCCCATGAACAGTAAGAAAAGGCAAAGAGACAGGACACTGAAAGATGAACTCCCCAGGTCGGTAGGTGCCCAATATGCTACTGGAGATCAGTGGAGAACTAACTCCAGAAAGAATGAAGAGATGGAGCCAAAGCAAAAACAACACCCAGTTGTGGATGTGACTGGTAACGGAAGTAAAGTCCAATGCTGTAAAGAGCAATATTGCATAGGAACCTGGAATGTTAGGTCCATGAATCAAGGCAAATTGGAAGTGGTCAAACAGGAGATGGCAAGAGTGAACCTTGACATTTTAGGAATCAGTGAACTCAAATGGACAGGAATGGGTGAATTTAACTCAGATATGAATTTAACCCAATTCATATCTACTGCTGTGGACAAGAATCCCTTAGAAGAAATGGAGTAGCCATCATAGTCAACAAAAGAGTCTGAAATGCAGTACTTGGATGCAGTCTCAAAAATGACAGAATGATCTCTGTTTGTTTCCAAGGCAACCATTCATATCACAGTAATCCAAGTCTATGCCCTGACCAGTAATGCTGAAGAAGCTGATGTTGAATGATTCTATGAGGACCTACAAGACCTTCTAGAACTAACACCCCAAAAAGATGTCCTTTTCATTATAGGGGACTGGGATGCAAAAGTAGGAAGTCAAGAAACACCTGGAGTAACAGGCAAATTTGGCCTTCGAGTACAAAACAAAGGAGGGCAAAGTCTAACAGTTTTGCCAGGAGAACGCACTGGTCATAGCAAACAACCTCTTCCAACAACACAAGAGAAGACTCTACACATGGACATCACCAGATGGTCAATACCGAAATTAGATTGATTATATTCTTTGCAGCTGAAGATGGAGAAGCTCTATACAGTCAGCAAAAACAAGACTGGGAGCTGACTGTGGCTCAGATCATGAACTCCTTATTGCCAATTTCAGACTTAAATTGAAGAAAATAGGGGAAACCACTAGATCATTCAGGTATTACCTAAATCAAGTCCCTTACGATTATATAGAGGAAGTGAGAAATAGATTCAAGGGATTAGATCTGATACAGTGCCTGAAGAACTATGGACAGAAGTTTGTAACATTGTACAGGAGGCAGTGATCAAGACCATCCCCAAGAAAAAGAAATGCAAAAAGGCAGAATGGTTGTCTGAGGAGGTCTTACAAATAGCTGAGGAAAGAAGAGAAGCAAAAGGCAAAGGAGAAAAGGAAAGATATACCCATCTAAATGCAGAGTTCCAAAGAATAGCAAGGCGATATAAGAAAGCCTTCCTCAGTGATCAGTGCAAAGAAATAGAGGAAAACAATAGAATGGGAAAGACTTGAGATCTCTTCAAGAAAATTAGAGATACCAAGGGAATATTTCATGCAAAGATGAGCTCAATAAAGGACAGAAATGGTATGGACCTAACAGAAGCAGAAGATATTAAGAAGAGGTGGCGAGAATACACAGAAGAACTATACAAAAAAAGATCTTCATGACCCAGATAATCACGATGGTGTAATCATTCACCTAGAGCCAAACATCCTGGAATGTGAAGTCAAGTGGGCCTTAGGAAGCATTCCAATGAACAAAGCTAGTAGAGGTGATGGAATTCCAATTCAGCTATTTCAAATCCTCAAAGATGATGCTGTCAAAGTGCTGCACTCAATATGCCAGCAACTTTGGAAAACTCAGCAGTGGCCACAGGACTGGAAAAGGTCAGTTTTCTTTCTAATCCCAAAGAAAGGCAATGCCAAAGAATGTTCAAACTACCACACAATTGCACTCATCTCACATGCTAGTAAAGTAATGCTCAAATTCTCCAAGCCAGGCTTCAACAGTATGTGAACTATGAACTTCCAGATGTTCAAGCTGGTTTTAGAAAAGGCAGAGGTACCAGAGATCAAATTGCCAACATCTGTTGGATCATCGAAAAAGCAAGAGAGTTCCAGAAAAACATCTACTTCTGCTGACTATGCCAAAACCTCTGACTGTGTGGATCACAACAAACTGTGGAAAAGTCTTAAAGAGATGAGAATAACATACCACCTGACCTGCCTCCTGAGAAATCTGTATGTGGGTCAAGAAGCAGTTGTTAGAACTGGCCATGGAACAACAGACTGGTTCCAAATCGGGAAAGGAATACATCAAGGACGTATATTGTCACCCTGCTTATTTAACTTCTATGCAGACTACATCATACGAAATGCTTCATTGGATGAAGCACAAGCTGGAATCATGATTGCCGGGAGAAATATCAACAACCTCAGATACGCAGATGACACCACCCTTATGACAGAAAACAGAGAGGAACTAAAAAGCCTCTTGAAAGTGAAAGAGGAGAGTGAAAAAGTTGGCTTAAAACTCGACATTCAGAAAACTAAGATCATGGCATCCGGTTCCATCGCTTCATGGCAAATAGATGGGGAGACAATGGAAACAGTGACAGACTTTATTTTCTTGGGCTTCAAAATCACTGCAGATGGTGACTGCACCCATGAAATTAAAAGACACTTGCTCCTTGGAAGAAAAGCTATGGCCAACCTTGACAGCATATTAAAAAGCAGAGACATTACTTTGCAGACAAAGGTCCGTATAGTCAAAGCTATAGTTTTTCCAGTAGTCATGTATGGATGCTAGAGTTGGACTATAAAGAAAGCTGAGCACCAAAGAATTGATGCTTTTGAAGTGTGGTGTTGGAGAATACTCTTGAGAGTCCCTTGGACTGCAAGGAGATCAAACCAGTCAATCCTAAAGGAAATCAGCCCCAAATATTCACTGGAAGGACTGATGCTGAAGCTGAAACTCCAATACTTTGTTCACCTGATGTGAAGAACTGACTCATTTGAAAAGACCCTGATACTGGGAAAGATTGAAGACAGTAGGAGAAGTGGACGATAGACGAAGAGATGTTTGGATGGCATCACTGACTCAATGGACGTAAGTTTGAGTAAACTCTTGGAGTTGGTGATGGACAGGGAAGCCTGGCGTGCTACAGTCCATGGGGTCGCAAAGAGTCAGACACGACTGAGCGACTGAACTGAACTGAAAGAATACAGGGTATTACAGGTGTTATGAAGGAAATTAACAGGACAAGAGGGTAATTGCAGAAGTGATGGCTGAATTGAGACTTGAAGGATGAGGAAAAATCCACAGTTAAGATCTGGAGGCTGGGCATTTCAGGCAACGAGAGCAGTAGGTTCAAAAACTGTCATGGGAAAGAGCTTGGAATATTTAAGAAACACAAAGGAGATTGGTTGTGTTGGAGTGAAGGGAGTGGGGTAACTGGTTCTAGGATAGGCTGGGATTGGATAGGGCATGGCAGGGTGTGACAGAGTTCCAGTTTTATTATAAGATTAGTGTAGATACATGAAAGAATTTTAAACAAGAGAATGGCATCACGTGACTGTTCTTTGAAGAGATCACTTTGGGGACTCCTTGCTGGGAGCTGTTTGGAGTAGGGGAAAGAATGGAAGCAGAAAGCCTAGGATGAGAGCAGATATTTCAGCGGATATTTCAGGTTAGAGTTATGGAGGCCTAGATAAAGGTGGAAGCAGTGGGATGGAGGGAATAAGATGATTTGAGAAAAGCTGTTTATGATGTATTTGGGTTCAGGCTAATACCTGTGATCACCAAAGGCAGTGTTCCACAAACACCGTAGATATCCATTTGATTATAAGGTCTTTACTGAAATAACATGGTCTTTTTTGATAACCAGTAAGTAATCTCATTTGGCATTACATCTTTAACTGGATGGCCTTAAACTAGGGTAGGTCCCTTATACTTCAGACAACAAAATAAATAATTTACTTCATTAGACCTGGGTTGGGATTGAAGCTTAAATTTCCCAGGTTTAGCTTGAGGCTTAAGTTTCTGAGTGTCCCCTGATACACAGAAATAATGCATATCCCTGTATGCTTCAACTTTTTTAGATAAAACCATGTGTCTCATGATCAATTTAAATCATGGATTACTATCTATAGTCAAATCATAATGGAATATATAATGACTATAATCATACAATTCTGAAGTTAAGGAAGAGATTCTAATCTGTTAATTACAAAATATAGATGAAAGCCTGTATATAGCTAACTCCAATTTTCTCCAGTTTGGTTTTTCTAAAAAGTCTCAGAAATGTCTAATTGCCAGAAGTGTCAGTCTGTACTCTGACACAAACTATACTACCATGAAACAAAGATATTTGACAGGCTGGGTCAAGGTGTTCTTGTCACTAAAGTCAAGCAATGACAGACTTTTCTTGTGTTACAGAAACATTTTTAAATGAAATGATTATTTTGCATTTCAAAGTTTCCAGGAACATTTTTCTTAAACTTTTGGCACTTCTGATGGTTTACCTGGAGTAGAAGCTAGCCTGCAATGTTATCTTAGTTCTAGATTACCAGCTACTTTTAAAATAATTAATTAACTTTTTGGATTTTTGTCTGCACTAGGTCTTCGTTGCTGCACAAAGGCTTTCTCTGGTTACAGCAAGTGGGGGCTACTCTCTAATGGCAGTGCTCGGGCATCTCTCTGCGCTGGCTTCTCTTGTTGCAGAGCTTGGGCTCTAGGGTGCTTGGGGTTCAGTAGGTGAGGTGTGTGGGATCAGCAGTTGTGGTGCACAAGCTTAGTTGCTACCTAGCATGTGGAATCTTCCCGGACCAGGGATCGAACATGTGTCCCCTGCACTGGCAGGTGGCTTCTTAACCCCTGGACCACCAGGGACGTTCCTAGGCTAGCTAATTTAATAAGCACATCCCAAAACATAGAATGGCTCGAACCTGATTGAAGTATTTCTCACTCATACATAGCTTGGAACTTGCAAGAAATCTATTTTTGTGGAAAGATAGTTTCAAACTATACTTGAGTGAGAAATACTCATGTGCTGTGGTTGGCCTTTTTCCTCAAGAAGTGATCAGGCATCAGACATTTTCCATTTTGTGGTTCTGCTATCTCCCTTGTGGCTTCCAAGGTTTCTGAGCTTATCTTTATCAAGCTGGGGCAAATGGCAAGAGCTGGAGGGATGTGCATGGGAGCATTGTACAGGTTAGGCTTGAAGGGGCACACATCACTTCTAGTCACATTCCATTGGCAGGGACTTAGGCATATAGTCAGAGCTAACAGTGAGGGCTGCCAGGAAATTCAATCCGGCCATGTGCCCAGGAAGTTGAGGGACTGCCTTGATGAACAGCTAGCCCATCTCTGCCATGCTTCTGATCCATTTGGAGAAAGTCTAGCCACCAGGATGTGTTGGCACTGGTTTGAGTTGGCTTGGGGATTGGGCTGGCATGAGGGGACACGTTGGAGAGACCCCAATAAAGTTTTTTTTTAAATACACTTGAAGAGAATTGGAGTTGTCACCCACAGGTAGCTTTCTAGTAAGGTTACTTATTTATTTTCTGAAGAGTAGAACAAGAGGTGTTATTGAAATAGAAGCTTCTCATTTTTTTTCTTCAAGGGCAATACAAATAAGAGAAATGATTAATTTGTGTCTCTTTTTTTTAAAAAGACATGTTTTCCTTGCAAAAAAAATCTATTTTTGTGGAAAGATACTGTCATTTACTTTTTTAAAACAAACAAACAAAAACAGAACCCATGGACCTTATTTCCCAGGGGGACCAACATGGAGAAGACAATCCTTCAGTACCATCCATAGCTAATACTGCTTTGGGTGTTAACCATTCATCAAGCATAGTATGACCAAGTTTGCAAACATTAGTTCACTTTAACACCAAAAAAATCTGGCAAGATCCCATTTTATAGTTTTGAGGAACCAAGGCTGCAAAAAGTTACATAATTGGCAAAGGCCTCACAAAACTGAGGTCTGCCTGATTTTCTCTTAAACTGTACTTAAGTGAAAATAAGTGTCTTGAGTATATCATGTTTTTCCTTCTTTCTTTTTTTGAATGGAGAAGAAAATCTGTCACCTAATAACATCATAGCCATAACTTCTCAGAAGCCTGACTTCTCATAGAATAGGTTGAATGTACTTGGGTCCTTTTTCCTGTCTGAACAGCAAGACAATTTCCCTCTCCCTGTGGTCAGGTTAGATGCTGGAAGCTGTTTATGTCCAGACATGGGGGACCAGACAGATACGGGGGGCCAAACATGGAGGACCAGACAGACATAGGGACCAGACAGATTCCAGGGTGTGGCTGAAGTTCATTTCTGGCTTCTGTGGCAGAGGGAGGCAAAAGCACTGCTGGCCCTGTGAGAAGGGACGAGAGCTGGGGCCTGCCAGGGCCTCTGCCCCAGAGCATCTCAGGGCTACTCCACGTGAGCTAGTTCAGGTCAGCCTGGGGGATCCTGATGCAGAGATGGGCTGTGTGTTGGACCAGAGCATCCTGCAGTTAGAAATGGGGCAATGTCAGCACAGCAGCTTCAGGTGCGGAAAGTACTCAGATCTGCCTTCCCTAAGTTGGTTTCTTGAAACACTAATTTTGCAAGAAGTTCCATGAAAAAAGCTTTTTGTGATTCAGGAAATTTAGAAAACTTTATATGTTCAGTGTAGACTCAACGGTGTGTATTAGCATATTATAAACCTCTAAAAGCTTACAGCAAGACACCTGTTAAGCTTGTTTAAACCATGATATGATAAGTTTATTTGACTATGTACTTTAACATTTTTTATTTATTTTATTGGTGATTCTTAACCACTGGGCCACCAGGGAAGTCCGACCATATACTTTTTAAAAAAAATCACACTTATGAATATCCTGAGGAGCCAGTGTTTAGGGGAATGAGGAGTCAGAGCCTTTGTGAAAAACTGGTCTAAATGGGGCATAAAATGCAACTAAAGACTCCCCCCAACCCATGCCACAACAAAGATCAGAGAGCTCGCATGCCACAGCTAAGACCCAGCACAGCCAAATAAAGTTATTTTTAAAATAATTAAAATAGTAACCACTTATTATCAATCATTATAAATTAGCATAAGTTATTAATAAGTTTGATTAATAATTATATTAATTTTATAAATAAAAGAAGATAACATTAGAAAATATATAAACCTAAGGCCCAAATATCAGTGCAACTTCATGTCAGTGGAGGATTATGAAATTACCCTTTTATTAGGGCAACATAGGCTGTGACAGTGATGGAATTACAACCGCAGTGTTTTCTTTGGTTTTAAACAGAAGAGGGATGTGAAAAACTCACACCTTTTATATTGTAAAATGCCTTTTGCGCCTCTGTTTTTTTGTTTTGTTTTCTTCTCCTTTTTCTTTTTCCAATACCACAGAAGCTTCTTGCTGCCATCAAGTCACTTGAAATTGTCATGTTTATTCATTTCAGAAGATATGTTGAAATTCCCCTGAAAGGAAGATAAAGATATTAGTAAAGTACATATTGTACAAAAGATGTTTCATATATTTATCAGGCTAATAATTTTATTTGATGTGTCTTTAAATTGGGGGAACTGGAAATACATCCTCCCTTCCTTCCTTCCTGCCTGCCTGCCTGCCTGTAGCCAATATATGTTGACACTAAGGCTTGGGATGAGAACTACAAAACTCAATGGTCAAGATGAAATAGGATGACCTAGCACAGTGCCTACCATGTAGTAGACATGCAATAATTTTTTACTATTGTTATTATGGAAAATGTGATAGATGAGAAGAGATCGCAGGGACATGGAGGAGGCATATAGCCTGGCCTGGGCTTGGCATGTGTCCCAGGCCTCTTGGACAGATGATATGTTCAGGTGAGTAACAGCTGAAAGGTAGATGATGGTTATAAAATGTGTGAAATTTAAATGAAGAGTGTCTTAATTAGAGCTATTGAAATAAGATTCCAAGATTCTAGGAGAAAATCAAATTAGTGGTCTCAAGTTTCTGTCTGATTCTCCTGTGGTTCCTCCAAAATTTCCAGTGATTCCTAAGAAACACTACAGTGACTCAGACAGCCCAGGCAGCAGAGCTCCAGAACCACAGCCTAGAATACACCAATACTAAGGCAATGACCACCCTTTTCTCTGCTTCCATAGTGACAACCCATTTGCCAAAAGGAGGAAATGTTTTAGTTTTCATGTGGCCATCTGACCAAGTCTTTTTTTTTTTTTTTTTCTGACCAAGTCTTTGATTTGACAAATAAGAGAGGAAAGCAAAGACCATGAGTGTATTTGGTGAAATGTTATTTCCTGACCCTTTTTTTCCTTTTTTTTTTTTAAATATGGATGGCCTTGAGAACCACTGGTTTATTATTATTATTTAACTACTCGGCCATTAAAAGGAATGAAATTGGGTCATTTGTAGAGAGGAGTCTGTCATACAGAGTGAAGTAAGTCAGAAAGAGAAA
Organism: Dama dama; assembly: GCF_033118175.1. Classification (NCBI taxonomy): domain Eukaryota; kingdom Metazoa; phylum Chordata; class Mammalia; order Artiodactyla; family Cervidae; genus Dama; species Dama dama. The sequence goes on from NC_083709.1 coordinate 25,725,740, forward strand.
AATATCATACTTATTTTTTCCCTTTAGTTTTAAGAGCCAAAGTCAAGGACAGTGGAAAGAGAAAAAACAACAAAATAAACAAATGAAAAAAAAAAAAAAAAACCCACTCAGCTCTCCAGGAAATGAGTCTCCAGGCAGAACTAGAGAATGTGTCCAATCACGTGCATTGTGTGTTGAGTCAGTAGACAGGTTCTGGGTTTGCCCACAAGCACCTGAGGGCTTCGGAAGAGAAGAGCCTCTCCTGCACTTCCTCTCCCAGCCCGAGGGCTTCAGAGTGAGGTTCCAAAGGGGAGCTGGAGAGAAGGGCAGACTCCCTGCAGAGCTGTTTCCGTGGCATTGTCAGGGGCCAGAGGACAATCTAGTGCGTCATTCCCACAGTGTTCCATGCAGTGTTATGTAAAAAATAAATGGATAAAAGTCGTGGTTAAAACAAGTTAAACTTGTTTCTGGGCTTCTCAAGACCTCTGATTATGCCAGTGAGAACTGTGAGCATCCTAGGAGGGAGAAATGTGAATGTAGTTCATTCCAGACTCCCTAGAAAGTGATAACCTAGGGACTAGTGTCTCAAACAGCTCTTTGAGCAAAGCTGATTCAGGACCAAAACACCAGGCTAAGTCATTTCTTTGTTCTTGCCCTCTCCCAGGGGGTCCAGCTCCAGACACAGAAGTTTGCAGGCAGCTGGTGGCTCAGATTGTAAAGAATCTGCCTGCAGTGTGGGAGACCTGGGTTCGATCCTTGGATTGGGAAGATGCCCTGGAGGAGGGCATGTCAACCCACTCCAGTATTCTTGCCTGGAGAATTCCATGGACAGAGGAGCCTGGTGGGCTACAGCCCATGGGATTGCAAAGAGTCAGACACGACTGAGCAACTAACAGTTTGCCTTTCCAGCAGCCAAATGGGGGTCACTGATCAGGAGAGCATCCATCATTTGGAAAAGCCTGGTGGGGTGTGGTAGGCCAAATAATGGTCCACTAAGAACATCCATATTCTAATCTCTAGAGCCAGTGAATATGTTACTTTACATGCAAAAAGGGCCTTTGTACTGTGGTTAATTTAAAGATAATGAGAAAGGGCATTATCCTGGATTATCAGGATGGGCCCAAGGTAATCACAGAAGGCTTTGTAAGAAGAGGCTGAGAGCTGGCAGCCATCGTCACAACCTGCCACCGCGGAAATAACTGCTCCAGCTCTAAGGGGATGTGGGCAGCGCATTAGCGAGTCCACTAAATGATTAGCCTGTGATTCTGGTGTGGCCGGACAGCCAAACTTTGAAGAAGTTTGATCACTAGTTTTGGCCATGCTGAGATCAAAATCAGGGGCACAGTAATCAGGAGGAAGAGACCAAAGTATGGGAGAGCTCTCATGATGCTAAACCTAGGTCTGGACCACTGGAGAGAGAGGGCTGGGCCCCTTCTAAGCTAGAAAACCCCTTCCAAAGCTGGCAGTGCCTGAATTGCCTACACTAGCATTTTCATTTATGGTAACTTGCTAATTTGAGAGATGTTGAAGGTCTTGTTACTTAGTCTTGTTTTGGCCTTGTAGGGCACTTGGACTCAGAATTGGAGCAGATGGAGAAAATGACAAAAACATGAAATAAAAAGTTGGTAGGTCTGACATTTTGTGGTCAGTTTTTCCTCTAGTAAAATATAGGTACCTTGTAAAGAAAAGATGAAATTTGTTCTACTCCCTGCCCCCCCACCCCCCTCCCACACTTCCCTCCCCTCCTTTTTCCTTTTGATTCTTAGGCCCTACATAGACGTCATTTTGTCTCTCCTATTTAGTCACCCCTAACTCTTTATTCTTAAACAATTGGATGCCTGGAGTCTGGCTCTTCCTTGGATTAGGAAACAATGGGGTCAACACCTCTCATTCTTTGAAATAAATGATCAGCTCACACTTATGGCTTTGAGACCCTCCCCCTTCCAAAAAAAAAAAAAAAAGTCACCAGATCTCTGAGGGAGGCTGCTAAGAAACCAGCAGAGAGATGAGCAGGATAATAGAGGACTTTGTTACAAAGCGCTGTCAGCACGTTTCCCAGTTGCTGATCTCGATGCTTAGGCTTAAGTACTAGATTTTAAAAAACTATTTGTGTCTACCTCCTTGTGATGTTTTCTTTAGAAAGACTGAAGATGTCCTTACCTGGAATAAGAATTTAGTTTTTGCATTCCAGTAGACTGAGGGATTCCATGGCCCCCTGACTAAGGCCTTTCATCTGGAGAACCAAGTCTAAGCCATTAGGAGTGGTGGTCTGGAGATGCTGAGTTAAGAGAAGATTCTGAAAGAGCCTCTGTCTGATTGGCTGATGGCTGCCCTGGCTCTGCACCTGGGGAGGTGTGTGTTTGGCCATCTCTGGACTAGTTTCCACCAACAGTGTCCTCGGTTGGCTGAAGAGTGGTTATTCTGCTTGGTTTTTGTTTTTAATGATACTCAATAGTTACCTTTAATCCAGTGGGATGTACTCTAGTGTTTTAGTTATTCAGAGGTGAAATGCTGAATGTCACATGATAAGTTAAAGAGGCCATTGTCTAGACTTTGGGGGAAAAGTGGAGGACAATTAAATTCTCATACAAGCATATTCTTGAATGGCAAAGAGATGGTGGAAGTAGAATATGTAAATATTCTTCTGTTTTGGTATTGTGTAGGAGACACAGACCAGTAACTCCACTGAGATAGGTCTGGGTCCTATGTGGCTAGACCTGCTGATAAAAGGTTGATTGGGGTTTAAAGTGGTGAATTCTCTCATTACCTCATTTGACCTGATGGCAAGTTAGTGAAGTATGAAAGGAGAGCTTACAACACAATGCTTAGCAAAGGATGATGGGAAACCAGAAATCTCCAGACTTGGTGGGGAGGGAGGGTGTGTGTTTGGAAGAAATAAGAGAGCTGAACTGATGGCAGAAGAGTGGAAGCCAAACAGGGTTAGATGCCAGATTTTGTCCTTTTGGTTGAGGGTGTGTTTTTCCTGAAAGAGCCGTAGGGACTAAAGGTAAAACTTGAACTAAGTTTTACAATTTCCTTTTGTCTGGCAACATCTCTTTTTATCAAAACAAAAAAAAAAGGCTGTCCTAAAATAGTCAATTCTCTGACACTTTCCCTTGCTGGAAGTACATTACTTTGCTCAACGTGGAGTCCTCTTTTCATAATAGTGTATTTTTAATAGGAGTTTTAAATGAGGACTCTTTTTAAAGTGTCAGTAAGACACCTGTTTGCACTTTCTGTTACTTGGATTGCATAAAAAGGTAGCTTTGCAAAAGAACTTGGCTTGCCTTGCAAGATACCTTATGGGTAAAGAGTCACAATTTTGCTCCCAGTGCAGGGAATTTGAGACACAGAATGGAAGAAACTAGAGACGGTGAATCAGACTCAATTAAAGGGAACTGGCACCTCACTTCTGGACTTCCGGTATACTCACTACAAGGGTGATTTTTCAATCATTGGAAGTTCTCCACGATACTGAGGTCAGGTCAATATGCCACAGCAATTCAGAACAAGATGAAGTTAAGTTAGGTGTAAGAAAGCAGAAATCCAACATGAGACTGTCTTAAAAGCTTGATTTCCAATGAAAAATTCATCATGTTATAAATCATCTCAATGACAAGCTTAATGGCAAAATGATAATTCTTTCCGAGCTAACAAGGTTCTGCAAGTTGCAAACAGTATTTAATAAAAACGGAAGCCCCCATGTTGAAATCGTTCAGTATTAGGCTACACAGTTTTCCTGTACTGACACCAACACACACACAGAGCCAATCGTTTCCTGCTTCAACTTGTCCCTCCGAAGGCGGGATGGTGGCCCAGGATGACTCATTTCCCTCACAGACCGGACGTCGCCTTTCTAACGAGAAATGGCATGAGTGGAAAGCAAATTTCTAAATATTTAAAGTGTTTGTCCTAGGAAGCTGAGGATGTTTATTAAATTAGGCAGTGTTTGAGTTACTCATCTTAATACTCACTTTGGATTAGATATGATTAATATTCCAGTTATTAAAGACAGATAAAGATGTCTTAACCTGACACATTTCCTTTCCACGTGTTTTCAGTGAGGACCTGAGTTTGTCTTGCCAGGACAATTAGAAGAGTAATTTGTTGACATGACAACTTGCTTCATGAACCTAGAAGGTTTGTAGCCTGGCTTTCTTACTTGCCCCTTTAGAGAAGGTTCTGAATTGATTGTTGAATTGTGAGGAGACCGGACTCCAGTCTTATCCCTTCATTTCTATGTGATTTTTTTCTCCCCTCCATTTGGGAAAAAAATGGCCACACCACACAACATGTGGGGTCTTAGTTTGCTAACCAGGGATCAAACTCTGCCCTTTCATCAGAAGGCAGTCTTAACACCTGGACTGCCATCCTTTTTTTTTTCCCCCCAACACCTTAAAGAAAGAAGTCATTAGTAACTCTGAGGTATAAAAATAAATGCATTTGCTCTCATACGTTCTCAGGTAAAATACTGTGAAACCCTAGTACATTATTCCACTTTTAATAAAAGGAGGAAAACAGACCCCAGAGGAATTTAGGAACTTGATTAGGGTAAGTTGGTCCAGCAGTTTAGACTTTAAATTCATGATTCTTTTCTAGTCTGTTCGTTGACTGATCACTTATGCATATACAGAGGAATTTAGTAAATGTGCACCTTCAAAATCCTATTTTAAGATCTTGTTCTTTGGAATCAGAGGTTGCAAGCTGGCAGTCCACAGGCCTGTTTTGGTCCTCAGAGATGTTTTGTTTGTGCATAGAAAGCATTGGTGTTTCTTTTTAGTTGTCAATCTGTAACAAAATACACAGATTTCACATAAAATTTAGAATTTTCAGCTACTCTTAGAAAGTCAGAAGATCCAGCATTTCTAGGTCTTTCTCCCCACACTAGCCACTGCTGCTGGAGAGGAGTCCCTGGCCCTTTTTAAACGTTGCCCGTGTCCTGACACTTTGTGTCCTTGATCTACCCGTTGGCTAAAAGCATTTGAGTATGAGACCCTGATTCTACAAATCACACTTTATTCTGTTGGCCTTGATGGAAAATTTTCTAGCATTGAGAATATAAAGAATTTTAAGCGTATTAAGTAGTATTTGTATTCAAAGAGATTGGGTACCAGAACAAAAACTTAGAGTCCTACTTAGCGTTTAAAAAAAAACTTGAGTTGTTTGTTTTTTTAGCAAGAAGTGAATTCTCCTAACTTCACACTTTCTCTTAAGTTTGTCCCAAGGTGCACTTGCAAATGGTTTCCCAAGACCGTGGCCGAACCCGCCCTCCCCTCCCCAACGCACACATCACACACTTCTTCCAACAACCCTAATTAATGGTCTAGCAAAGCTCTTAAGATTCCCGAAGCTAATTAAACAGGGCTCACCCTTGTACCTCCCAGTAGGTTGGGGAGTAGCTTGGCAAATGCTGTGATTGATATGAAAAGTAGCAAGGTATTCTTAAACACTTTTAGCAGTGTTGTTGCTCTATGAAGCACAAGCGTTCAACACAGTGGCCTTTTATCCTCTGTGCTTTTGGAGTGTGAGAACGCCATGGAGGCTACATGCACCGCGGCTTGCTTGGGCTGAGAATCAAGACTGGGAGTAGAGGGCAGGCAGCAGGGGAGTGACTAGCGGGGAGAGGGGGCTGGCAGCTATCATCTGAATAGCTTCTCCCTCCTCCCAGTAGCCTGTTGTCCTAAAGCTCCATCCATTCATATTCATGGTTTCCACTCCTCTCATGGCTTCCAACCCTCTGCATGCTGCCAAGGCCAGCTTCCTTTGCACATTTTATTTCCTTGATTGTCTTGGATTTTCATTTGAATTTACGAAGAATCATTGAACTGCTTCAGATAAAGGATGAGCTATGAGAAATTGGAGTTAGTTCATAGAGAATCTACTAGGAGAAATTTATTTAAATGTAAGAATTGAAGGCCAAATCTATAGTATAATATACTGTATGTTCACTGACTTTTATTTCTCTTTGTTTCCTCCTACTGATTAATTTATTCCATATGTATTAGTAATTTATTCCATACGTATGATGAGAGAACAAATGAGGAAAATGTTTTATATTCTAATTACAAAAGTAATATTTATTTAGTATAAATGTTAAACTACAAAAAAATCATGAAAATACAAAGAAATTTAAAATCGCTCTGTCCCACTGTCTAATTATTATTAACTTTTGGATTTCTTTTCAGTCACACATGTATGTATATTAAGAAATCGAGATAATTCTAGACATGTTTCATTATCTGCTTGTTTATGTGTAATACTAAATCATACATATTTTTCACGTCATATATTAAAGCTTTTAAAAAGTCTTTATAGAATTCCACTCTATGGATATCCTATGATCTATTTTTAAAAAGATAAGTTTTTCCCAGATTTGACACTATTGATAAACAGTGCTATGATACCAACATTCATAAACTTTCACATTCAAATTGTCTGCACATCTATAATTTTTTCTTTGGAAAATTACCCAGAAGTAACTTGTGAGTCAAAGAGTATAGCTGGGCTAATTGTGACCTCCAGAAATGTAGGAATTGAACCTCCTCTTGGTATTTTTTTCCTAAAGATGTATTTATTTATTTTTGACTGCGCTGGGTCTTTGTTCCCACGGGCAGGTTTCTCTGGTTGCCGCCAGCACGGGCTACTCTTAGTTGTGGTGTTCAGGCTTCTCACTGCCCTGACTTTGCTTGTTGGGGAGCAGCGGCTGGCTCTATGTGTGGGGGCTCAGTAGTCGTGGTTCATGGGCTCTAGAGCACAGGCTTAATAGTCGTGGCCCACAGCCTTAGTTGCCCCGAGGCACGTGGGATCTTCCCAGGCCAGGGATGGAACCCATGTCCCCTGCATTGGCAGGCAGATTCTTAACCACTGGACCACCAGGGAAGCCCTCCTCATGGCATTCTATGAGAGCCCTAAATAGGGAGCTTTTCTCAGGATATCTTTTGGCTAAGCCACTCTGAATATTCGTTGACTGCTTTTACCTAGATATTTCTACCCCAAGAAGAAAAATAACCACTTAGGTTTCTCGGCTTACAGGAAGAGGAAAGTGGAATGCTGCCAACTGTGAAAATGTTTGGAAAGAGTCTGGGCCACCTTAACCATCATCCTAATTAACATTTGCTTTATATCATGCATGGGAAGCCAACTCTTCTGTCGGAAAATATAAATGTCTGCTGGGAAACATGTATTTGCTCTGAGGAACTCTTGGGACCAAGAAAATAAAGTGCTTAATAACAACAGCATAATGAGGTCACAGGGGTGCTGAAAGCATTAATTAAAGAATGATTTAAAAGTTCTCCAGAAGCTTACAGAGAGGTGTGCTGTAGCCTCCGCAGGAGAAAGATTCGGTTCAGAATATGTGGATTCCTGTACTGACAGAAACTATGTCAGTTTCTGACATATGTCAGTCAGAAAATATGTCTGACTACCTGGGGTGAGTTGATTAAATCAGAGCTAAATCATAAAAACACACCTAATTACAGCTTTCCCTATTGTAAATGCAACGTGCCATATTTATTGGAATCCTATTATTCTATTGAGAAGATGAATCACAGCTCACCACACCCAGTTGTTTGAACATTTAGGTTGTAGAACTAAAATTTTAAACATATCTGTAAAAGTTTAGAAGTAGATATTGTCCTGACTATATATATATATTGATATAGGCACAGTGTCCTGGTTTTGCAGCCAATGAGTCGTAAGAAGACAGGCCTGAGCTGACCAATTGAATTAGAATTTGAGGCTCTGATCAAAAGAAAAAAAGCCATGTTATATAAATACATCAAATTTGGACAAGTGCTTCCTAGTATTGTCTAATGAAGCTTAAATTTTCAGTTGTCCTTCTGGTTTAATGAGGTTTCTAACTCCTAGCAAGAAAACCAGATTTTGCTATAGTAGCTTCCTTGGCAAATCTAACCTCTAATTGTCCGTGCAGTAAAATAATCCATGCAAAGACTGCATGACTTGACTGTACAAGCTGATGCTGATACGAAGCCCCAGTTGGAAGACATATTTTGTAAGCAAAGCAATGCAAGGGTTTTTTTTGCTTTTCAGTTCAGTTCCGTCTCTCAGTCGTGTCCGACTCTTTGCGACACCATGAATCGCAGCACGCCAGGCCTCCCTGTCCATCACAAACTTCTGGAGTTTACTCAAACTCATGCCCATCGAGTTGGTGATGCCATCCAGCCATCTCATCCTCTGTCGCCCCTTCTCCTGCTGCCCCCAATCCCTCCCAGCATCAGGGTCTTTTCCAATGAGTCGACTCTTCGCATGAGGTGGCCAAAGTATTGGAGTTTCAGCTTCAGCATCAGTCCTTCCAATGAACACCTAGGACTTATCTCCTTTAGGATGGACTGGTTGGATCTCCTTGCAGTCCAAGGGACTCTCAAGAGTCTTCTCCAACACCGTAGTTCAGAGCTATTACATGCCTTGAAAGAGAATCTATCTTCATTATAATAATGTGTTGCCAGCCTGATTGTTTTGGAGAGATACTATTGTTCCATTGAGGTACCTGGAATTATAGTTCCTGTTCTCTGATGACAGAAGGCCTCCCTTGAGAGAGAAGAGTTCTGGACTCTTCCCCTTTTTACTCTTTCAACATTACATTTCTAGAGTGAATGTCCAGGATTAATCTTTCCTGATGGTCCTTTTCCCTGACTATCAAGCTAGATAAAGGATTTAATTCCCACAACATTAATAATGTTAGCCCAGCAGTTGAGAAGTATGAACTTCAAACTCATTTAGACTTTTATGTATTAACCAACTGTGATTTCCTTGAATTTCATTCATTCACCACATTCATGGATCCATTCGCTTATTGACTCATAACTGAACTGAGTATCTGAGTTGAGTTCAGCAGCACTTGGTGCTATAAGGATGGGAGCTCTTAGCTGATGGAGCGGGCAGAAGAATTCCAATACTGTGTTCAGTGTTACTGTGGAAGTGTGCTCTGTGTGTGCAGGCACACGTTGAAAGTAGCTGACACTGCCCGGGCTTAATTTATCTTAGTTTAGTTATAACTGTTTTACCCTGGACCTTGCTGCTCCGGTTGTGGCACCCAGACCAGCAGCATTTGCATCACTCGCAGTTTGTTAGAAATGTGGCATCTCAGACCCCGTCCAGACCTACTGAATAGTATTTTACATTTGAACAAGATCTCCAGGAGCCAAATCTTGTCACATGACTTAAACTCTTATGTGGTTAGGGAAGGGGCACCTTTACAAACATATGTTCCTAAAGGATTCAGCTGAGAGAGCCCACTGTTGATCAATTTTCAATGAGTGATGGAATAATTTAGTACTGTAGCTCCCTTTTTTGCATATCTATGGCTTGCCAGTGTGACCGTTAGGTGACTTAAATATACAGTCTTACTCATTTCTCTCTGGGGCTTCCCTGGTGGCTCAGATGGTAAGGAATCTGCCTTCTATGCAGGAGACCCAGATTTGATCCCTGGGTCAGGAAGATCCTCCAGTGTTCTTGCCTGGAGAACTCCATGGACAGAGGAACCTGGCAGGCTACAATCCATAGGTTCACAAAGAGTCGGGCATGACTGAGCAACTAACACAAACACACTCACTTCTTTCTACAACCTACAAGAAAGGGATACTTACCCCATTTTGCACATTAGTAAACAGATGTTCACTGAGGTCAAGGGATGTGTCCAAGGCCACACAGCAAGTAATTGCTGAACCAGCAGATAAACCCAGGACTGCTTGGCTCCAAAGGCTTGTTCCTTCCCCACCGGGACCCACACAGACTCCTCAGTACTGTAGACACCTCCCTCCGAGTTTGCTTTACACTTAGCTTTTTCAATCTGTCAGTTCAGTTTCATTTTAGAAATTTGGTATGCTTAACCCAAACAGTCTAAAACTGGCGATAATAATCTTCTATCCCAAATACAATGAATAATTGATCTAAACTTGCTAGTCTGGTGCCTGGTGGCTGCCGGTTCCCAAAGGTAGTTTGGATCAGTGGTTGCTTATTTATGGGGCTGGAAAGTAGTTGAATTATTTCTCTGAAAATCTTCCAGTAGACTCCACCTTGGGGATCATTTACGTGGTATTCGGGGTAAATTACTTGTCAGATACCAGGGCCTTAAGAGACTATTTGCTATGGGATACATTTTACTCAAAGAATGCTTATTGAATCAACTGTTAAAAGATTTTTTTTTTAATTAATAGGATCTATTTTTCTTTCCAGTTTGTTCTATTCAATTAAAAGAAAAGTGTGACATTTATGATCATGGTAACAAGCGTAAGAATTATGAGGATGCAAGAAGAAAAGTTAACAATCTCTCTCCTAATTTTCTTTCCCACTGCCTTCCTCCTGTTTCCTCCATGGACTGGCCTGAATTGTTCTGCACCTTTCTTCTTCCTCATGCAAATGTATACAGATGGATAAGTGCATATACCAGATTTTCGGTTTTACATGAAAGTAGCCTACAATTTGCTTTTGCCCTCATGGGCTTCTCTTCCTCTACCCTCTATCTCCTTTGCAAAGCTCTTTTTTTTCTTCCCTACAAGGGTTCTCAATTTGAGCTGGGCCCGTGGTGGGCAAGGCGAAGAGAAGGCTGTTTTCAGCTTAGGTATCTCAAGAGTTCAAGAATATATGCCTATAAAGGTGGTCATGCAAAATCAAAGGTACTTATAAAGTATAAAAATGCTTATCTTGATCTTTAAGGAATTACCTTCCTAAGCTGGCATAAAGAAAAAGAATGGTTGATCTCGAGATATGTCTTCCCCCCCCAAAAAAAACTAAGCAGCTTGATGGACACTGACTATTTTTAGAAGAAAATATGTCTTATTCCAGCAGAATTATATGGGATCTAAAATGTCCTAAAAGGATGCTGCTATCGTTTTTCTGAGCCTGTTGCTGTGCTCTCTTGCACAGCTTCATCATTTGAGAAGAAAACATTCTTTTCCTTGGTAAACAGCATAAATGCACTTTTATTTTCAGTTTTTCTAACTTTCTGGATTAGAGTTGGCACCAAATCTCTCAGCCTGAAGGCATCTGTTTTATATATTTGACGGCAGTGGCAGCCTCAAATGAACAGTTATAAATAGTATATCTTAGTTTTTAAATTATGGCCCACATGTTAATCTTGTCCATGCTGTAAAATTATCTTATTCTTGTGATGAAATAATATATATATGAAGATTTTGTAAGTGTAAAGTACAAGGAATATTTGTTGCAGGTATTATTACTATTATTATCATTTTCCTCTGCCCAAGTATTCTTTATATTATCTAAATATAACAGGGGCTGACTATATGAAATACATTTTTCCTTATCTGATGTGGGGTGGTTCCCTTTCCAGGGCCCGTTCCCAGCTAGGGAAATCTGTGCTTTTACTTGTAACTCTGGTATCCTGCAAGCAAGCCCCCACCCCCCACCCCACCCACACACACAGTTTGCATTTTTCTGCTGATTAGGGAAATCCATGCCTGGGCATCTCCAACATAAGCAGAGGTCTGTACCAGCAACATAGTCGCTCTCTCTTCCCATGGTGAGAGAAGTGTGGTGCTTTTGGAAAGTTTCAAGGCCAGAGTGGCTTGAGCTCAAGATAAGAGAATTAACCCCCAGCACACTTGGTTTTCATGTAAGTCCATTTTACTGCTTTTTAAAAAAGAGTGAGAGCTCAGGATTAGCAGCTGCTGGGTGTAGGTCTAAGGTCCAAACCAAGGCTTTGCTGGGGCACCTGCTGCTTTCAGAACTGCCTGGGAGGGAGAGAATCCCCTACACAAAAGGCCTCTGTTAGATTTCTGTGCATAGCTGAGAAAGCGTAAATGACAAGGGAAGAAAACCGCAAGTGAAAGAGGGGGACAGACCAGGAACAGTAAAAGGGAATACTGTTGACAAAAGGCTGTGCCAGGGCGAAAAGATACATGTGAGTATGAAACAGCAGAGGAAAACTGAAAAACTTGCCCAAAGTGGCCGAAGAGAAAACCCGGTGGCAGCATCTAGATCTTTGAAAAGGAAGGTGGGAATCAAAATTATCTAAAACCCCACAAGACAGTTGAAACATCATGGTTCGCCTTTTAGTCTGTGCAGGTTACCATTCCCCCCCCACCGCCCCCCCCAGAATAAGTAGGAATGGTTGAGTCCCTGCCATGGGATGGTTGTAACCCTGGGCCAGTCCTTCTCCTAACCCTGGCATGGAATAAGTGGACACAGGCAGCCCTGAGATGTACCTTCTGGAAGCCAGACTCTGTGCGCTCATCATGATGCCATGCAGTTCTGTCGGGTATGCAAAGAGCACCCTGTGTGGTTAAGTCTATACATGAATCCTCTGTAGGTGTGACATACCCTGATATTGTTGCAGCAAGGGGGACCCCTTCCAGGGCCCGAAACTGGGCTCTTGTTTAACACTCGGAAATGAATTGTCCAAGGAGACACATGTGCTGACAAAGCAAGAGATTTTATTGGGAAAGGGCACCCAGGTGGAGAGCAGAAGGGTAAGGGAACCCAGGAGAACAGCTCTGCCACATGGCTTGCAGTCTTGGGTTTTATGGTGATGGGATTAGTTTCCGGGTTGTCCTTAGCCAATCATTCTGACTCAGAGTCCTTCCTGGTAGCACGCCTTGTTCAGCCAAGATGGATACCAGAGAGAAGGATTCTGGGAGGTGGTCAGACAGGTGGTATCTCCTTTTGAACTTTCCAGAACTCTTCTGGTTGGTGGAGGCTTATTAGTCCCCTGTTCCTTACCAGGACCTCCTGTCATAAAACAACTCATGCACATGGTTTCCATGGTGCCTGGCCAGGGTGGGCGGTTTCAGTCAGTGTGCTTCCCCTGACAGTATTGGCTGGGCTAAATGCTGAGCTGAGTTCAGTGGGATGGTTAGAGTTGTGAATCACCCTGCTCTCGTGGCTGTTACCACTGCCTCCCCCTAAGAGCTACGTTCTTACAGGAAGATTTTGTCTTACTTCCACCTGATGTTCTCCTTCCTCTGCCTCCCATTTTTACAACATCATAGGAGACCTGTTGGTAAGGGAGTTTGGGAAAGTCGTTTGCAGGCTTCCAGCCCCAGGGGCAACATGGAGCCGAGAGTAGGAGGGCAGGTGTGAGGGGAGAGACAGCAGATCAATAATCATCTCCTGGCTCAAGGGGGGCCAGTCTGCAAGCTAACAGACCTATGCACTTGCCTGGTTTGAAAATAAATCTCTATCCCATCAGAGACAGGTTGTCACAATAGACTATCTTTCTCAGAAATTTGATATTGGGAGTGAAGATTATCAGACAGCAGTGAAAACTGAAAGGGTACGCCTAAAAGGCCGTAAGTAAACCGAGTTTGAGACGGCAGAAACATGATTGGGCAAAATAAGGCAGGGAAAAGATGTATAGCATCGAGGTGTGAAAGATGCACATGAAGAACCTGTGGACATAGTTGAGTTATTCATGGAAAATGCAAGAGTGGAATCTTCCAACTCGTGCTTGGAAGGGTCAAGCAGTCCCTAAGTAGCAACCTAGAGGGAGAGGGAACCTACCAGATCATAAGAACTTAGGTACTCACGGTTCAGCAGACAGCATGAACATCCTGTTCACATCAGTCCCCGCTTTCCTCTCAAGTCCCTTGGGGGTGTTGTGGATGTGGGTCCGGGTGGGTGCTGAGCACAGGGGCCTGATCCCAGCTCAGCAACATTGAGCTTAGATACACTCCACCACCCCCACCCCAACATCTTACAGGAGGACCCGCCCATCCTCCCTTCCAGACAGCCCCATTATCTTTATTACCCTGGAGTGTAGACAGATCTTCTCTGGGTTGGAGCTGTTCCCTGTCTTTACTGTGCTGATCAGGAATCAAATGTACCTTCTGGAGGGGGATACTGTCTCTCGCTTCCTACGCTGTTTGTTAAAGGAAACTTTCCAGAAAAGACAGTCTGGGAATCAGACTTGCAGAAACAACATGGTGAATTATCTCCCCACACTGAGGACTCTCAGGCTCCTTTGACTCTCATTCCGATTTAAACAGAGCACAGAGCAAGTCCTGCGTATTTTTCTTACTGCTGTTACGTTCTTAAATATACTTTTATGGCTAACAATAGTATTAATAATATAGATTAAAGTGTTAGTCACTCTGTTGTTTCCGACTCTTGGTGACCACATGGACTGAAGTCAGCCAGGCTCCTCTGCCCATGGCATTTTCCAGGCAAGAATACTGGAGTGGGTACCCATTCCCTTCTCCAGGGGATTTTCCTGACCCAGGGATAGAACTCAGGTCTCCTGCATTGCAGGCAGATTCTTAACCGTCTGAATCAGAAAAGTCCATCTACCATAGAGTAAGTAGTATATAGAAGTATTGACTGTGGTCTTTATAGTCATTAATATGTGATCCATGTGTGGACAGGATGCCTGCTGCGGCCAGCACAGCAGTTAGGGGTCGAAAGTGGTTGATGCACAGTTTGGGAAAAAGAAACTAGAGACAGAGTTAAAGTTTTAAAGATGGGACCGGGGGACTCAAGACCTCTTGGATCAAGAGCCCTGTTCCTCAGAGTCACATCACTTCTATTTACAATGAAGTCAGCCTCCTGTATCCCTGGTCACGTCTCCCATTTTACTAATTACTAAGCTATCTTTGTTATTTTCTTGTACGAAGGCTATCACCTAGCTGGAGGTCATAGATCCGCATATGCCTTGGGAAAACATCTCAGTGTGTGCACAAGCAGTGTTCTGAACTTGCGCTGACCTGGCGTTCCAAGGTCCACACTATGTTTTTCCTTAACTTAGCAGGGTATGCCGATCCCAACTAATCAACCCGATGTACTTTTATTTGGGTTATGCTGTATTGCTATATTTTGCTTTTATTCTTTTCCCATGGTGATTTTCTCATGGCTTAGCCAGAGCAACAGGCGGCTGACTATTAACCCCTGCAGATGCCAATGAGAAATCCCACAGAAACTGTCCACCTGGCAATGGAAAAATGCTGACCTGGAGCTTGGGTGAGTGGTCTGTTCAAAAACAGCAGTAGGGTCAATTTTCCAGGATGGTTCATGTGTTGTTAAAGGCTGAGTTAAGTTTTCATGAACTGAGGTGTATGGTTCCTGTCATTGTATGTCTCAGAGTCCCAGGCTAGCCCCTCGATAAGGTGTGGATGTAGCTTATACTGGCTGGACCCCTGGTGAGCCCAACGCCTGGAAGTGAGTGCCTGCAGACAAAGCCCCAGGTGTGGGATCCTGAGTTCTGAGAGTGAGGGGATGTGTTCGGAGGGAGCGGAGGGGTTGATTTGTGCAGGCATCAGGCCCACAGGGCAGGGACAGGGCTCAGCAGGTGGGCAGGCCTGAAATGCATCAAGAACAACCCTCCTGGAATTCCTGCAGGGGAGCCTTTGCATGCACGTTAAGTTGCTTCAGTCAGTCAGTTCAGTTGCTCAGTCGTGTCCAACTCTTTGCAACCCTATGGACTGCAGCACACCAGGCTTCCCTGTCCGTCACCAACTCCTGTCCATTGAGTCGGTGATGCCATCCAACCATCTCATCCTCTGTTGTCCCCTTCTCCTGCCTTCAATCTTTCCCAGCATCAGGGTCTTTTCCAATGAGTCAGTTCTTTGCATCAGGTGGTCAAAGTATTGGAGTTTCAGCTCCAGCATCAGTCTTTCCAATGAATATTCAGGACTGATTTCCTTTAGGATGGACTGGATAGATCTCCTTGCAGTCCAAGGGACTCTCAAGAGTCTTCTCTAACACCACAGTTCAAAAGCATCAGTTCTTTGGTGCTCAGCTTTCTTTATGGTCCAACTCACATCCATAGATGACTACTGGAAAAAACAGCTTTGACTAGATAGACCTTTGTTGGCAAGGTAATGTCTCTGCTTTTTAGTATGCTGTCTAGGTTGATCATAGCTTTTCTTCCAAGGAGCAAGCGTCTTTTAATTTCATGGCTGCAGTCACCATCTGCAGTGATTTTGGAGCCCAAGAAAATAAAGTCTGTCACCATTTCCGTTGTTTCCCCATCTATTTGCCATGAAGTGACGGAACCGGATGCCATGATCTTTGTTTTTTGAATGTTGAGCTTTAAGCCAACTTTTTCACTCTCCTCTTTCACTTTCATCAAGAGGCTCTTTAGTTCCTCTTCACTTTCTGCCATAAGGGTGGTATCATCTTTGTATCTGAGGTTATTGATATTTCTCCTGGCAGTCTTTTTTGTTTTTAAATATTTATTTATTTGGCTGTGCCAGGTCCTAGTTGTGGCATATGAACTCTGGTTGCAGCATGCGAACGCTTGGTTGCAGCATGTGGGATCTAGCTCCCCAACCAGAGATTGAACTCAGGCCCTCTGCATTGGGAGCTCAGAATCCTAACCACTGGACCAACAGTGAAGTCCCTCTCCCGCAATCTTGATTCTAGCTTGTGCTTCATCCAGCCTGGCATTTCGCTTGATGTACTCTGCATATAAGTTAAATAAGCAGGGTGACAATATACAGCCTTGACGTACTCCTTTCCCAATTTGGAGCCAGTCTGTTGTTCCATGTCCGGTTCTAACTGTTGTGTCCAACTCTTATAAACTGTAGCCCACCAGGCTCCTCTGTCCATGGGATTCTCCAGGCAAGAATACTGGGTTTGGTTGCCATGCCCTCCTCCAGGGGATCTTCCTGACCCAGGGATTGAACCCACATCTTCTATGTTTCCGGCATTAGCAGGTGGGTTCTTTATCAGTACTGCCATCCGGGGAGCCTTGAGGGCGGCTCTCTTACGTGGATGGGTTAGCGCAGGGGTCCCCGGGTTACGGCGCTAGTCCGTGACCTGTTAGGAACCAGACTACACAGCAGGAGGTGAGTGGCAGGCAAGTGAGCGAAGCTTCATCTGTATTTACGGTGTCTCCCCATGACTTATATTACCATCCAAGCTCAGGAAAACAAGCTTAGGGCTCCCACTGCTTCTGCATTATGGTGGTATAATTATTATATATCACAGTGTAATAATAACAGAAATAAAGTGCATAATAAATGTCATGCATTTGAATCATCTCCAGACCATCCACCCCCCCCACCGCTTCTTGGTCCCTGGGAAAATTGTCTTCTGTGGAACTGGTCCCTGGTGCCAAAAGAGGTTGGGGACTCCTGGGTTAGAGTGACTTCCAGATTGGAGGCTAATAGCAAATGGTTTTCAAGTTCTTTATGTTTTTTATTTAAAGTAAAAATAAGCTCACAATAATGGTCTTTACTCTGTTTTCTGCTTCCCACCCATCAGATTTGCACAGGCAGAAACGTGCACTTCCTATGGTTTCCTGCCCCACCCACGTTTTTTTTTTGTTCCATTCTGCGCCTGATATTGGTCCATTCTAACTGGAAGCATGGAGATCGCCTCCTCACCCCCCACCTGGTAGGCAGCAGGGGCCGTGGGAAACCTGGGAGACCTTGTGCGATCAAGGGCTTCTGTGACAGCACTTGACTCACCCCTTGCCCTTCTCTCCTCATTAACTTGAGTCTCTGAAGGGGGGCCCATAGAACACCCAGTCACTTCTATTTTCAACCTGTCCTTAGCACCAGATGATCTTGACAAGTTGCCCTTTTTCAGAAGAACATCCGTCATGAAAGGCAGGTAGCAAGTCTCATTGAGGGCTCTCCTGCCCCACAAAGGCTTAGGGAGAACTTGACCTCAAACCCAATTCCTGACACTGTGAGTTCAACATGGCCACTCACCCCTGCTCCAACCCCCTTCTGCTCTGCCCCCCTCACCCCTGCTCTGACCCCCTTCTCCTCTGCCCCCCTCACCCCTGCTCTGGCCTCCTGCACCTTCTCTGCCCCTCTCACCCCTGCTCGGGCCCCCTTCTCCTTCTCCCTGCTGCTGAATCATGCAGCCTCCTCACTTTTATTCAAAATCCAACCTGGACCCTGAGTCTTGTCCTTGTTCCATTTCTACAAGAAATCCAGGGGAAATCAGCCTTTTCCTGGGCCTCTAGTTTTATTAATGATTTTGCTAGAGGTGGAGGGCAGAGCAGGGGCCACTTCAGCCATAACTGGCCCTCTGCCATGCCCTCAGCACCTCTTCATGTCCCACCAGCCCTGTGTCCTGCCCCCCACCTCCTGCTGTGCACCCGATGAGGTCTGCGTGACTTTCCAAGGCCCTCGGTCCTCTTCTGCCCACACACATGCCGAGCATGTCAATGTGTGCCCACACCCCATGTTAAATGTAGTTTCTGCTGCAAGAAATGAAAAGCGTTCTTATAATTTCGCTTTTGAGATTGACTATAAGTAGCTTATTCAATTCATGATTGCTCTGATTTCCCAGGAGTTATTCATTCACCTGTTTCTGAAAAGTAAGACAATGTATTAATAATTTACCATATCGAATAAAGTATCTTTGAATATTGGGCTTCCCAGGTGGTTCATTGGTAAAGAATCTGCCTGCCAAAGATCCCCTGGAGGAGAAAATGGCAACCTGCTTCAGTATTCTTGCCTGGAAAATTCAATGGACAGAGGAGCCTGGTGGGCTGTAATCCATAGTGTTGCAAACAGTTGGACATGACCGAGTGAGCACATCTTTGAATATAAGATTTGAAAGTTATCAAGTCAGCATTATATATTTATAAACATTTACTTATACATTTGTTAATTTTAAACCTTAGAGTATTTAGGTACAGAAATGTAAGTCTTAAGAGTATTTAACTACTATAGGCATTATAGCTATGCTTTCCGGTGGATGAGACAGCTTTGGCAGGAGGCATGTCTACAAGCAAGAACCTTTGGGAATAAAATCCAGTCCCAACCATGGCTTATCCCTTGCCAGGAGCAGCCCCATCAGGCGGATCCATTTACCCTTATGTCTTCTGGAATGATGATGAACACAATTATGTTTGTCTCATTATACATGTTTTTGCAGAGCCCATGCGTGCGTGCTAAGTCACTTCAGTCATGTCCATGCGTGCTAAGTCGCTTCAGTCATGTCCAACTCTTTGTGAGCCTATGAACCATAGCCCATCAGGCTCCTCTGTCCGTGGGACTCTCCAGGCAAGAATACTGGAGTGGGTTGCCATGCCCTCCTCCAGGGGATCCCAACTAAGTTTTAAAAAAGCCATGAAGTACATTCCTCCTACAGGGATTTCATCAGGCACCTTAAACAGCCTTTAGAGAACATTCCACTTAGGGGTGGGCTTGGTTTCAAGTGTGGAAGAGGAGACTACAGGCATCCTGGCAGGGGCAGTAGCCTGGGCAGAGGTGTGGAGGCAGGGACTGCAGTGAGCCAGGTCTGACCACCGTGGAAGCCATGCTGAACACTTGGGACCTTACTGCACAGGTCATGGGGAAGAAGTGACATTCCAGGAACTGGCTCAGCTAACAGACTGAGAGTCACATAGGGTGAACATCCTTATTTCTTCTTTTCTCAGCTTCCTCTCCTCCATCCTTTCAGGCATTTTTTTTTGGTAAGGAGAGACTTTATTCAAAAGTTGCAATTCAGGGAAGGGGCTTATTGCACTATTGGGAGGGGAGAGCATTATGAAGAGTGCTCCATTTGTAAGATCTGCAAGTTTTTGAAAGGTCAGGCAGAAAAGGGCCTTTTTGTCATGGGAAGGAGTCAGCAAGGCTAGAAAGAGAGTGAGATGAGTGGCTGGCTTGACTCGACAATTGACCAGGAAAAGTTTTCCTTGAGGTCAGTTGGAAAGGGACTTCTCCGCACCCCACCCCCATGCCAGGCTGCCTGCAGGATCTTAGCTCCCCAACCAGGCATGAAACCCATGCCTCTGAGATGGAAGTGTGGAGTACTAACCACTGGGCCACAAGGGAAGTCCCGAGAAGGGGCTTCTTGGTAGGAGCTCAAGTGTCTTTTAACATCACTATTTTTATTAACAGGTAGATGAGTGCAGGTACCCAGTAAGGCCCAGAGAAGACTTGGTGTAAGCAGAACTGATGGAATAAGCACCAGACATTATTTGGAGTTTTCAGTGACCACTGGTGCTCCATGTACTTTATGTTTGGATTATTCAGTGTTTTTCCCATCCTTTAATGTTAGGTCTCTTCAGCCAAATGATAAGGTTGAACAGGGTGGAAATTACAGGGTGTGGATCACAGTGGGTGTTTAGTAGAAGCCATCACTTCCATTTGTGCTGCAAGGTCTCCCAGAGGTGGCTCTTTTTTCCTTTTGTTTTATGGGGTTTTTTTCCTCTGCATTTTATTTATCATGCTTTTTCTTTGCTTGCAGGTTTCATTTTTGTCTCCTTTCTTCCATCCATGGAGTTGATAGGAAATTCTTTTTTTCCCCCAGTGATTGTTTTTTTTAGAAAAGTGGTAGCCTATGTTTAAAATTCAGATTTTTCGTAAAACTCAGAATTCCCAGCTTTATTTGAAAGTTGACACACAGGACCCTGGACGGTATTCCCATGGCAAAAGTCCATGAGAACTGCCTTCTTTAGATAGTTATTCTCTCCCCAGTTTACCCCAGGCCCCACTCTGCTCTATTGTCTCTCCTACTCTGTGGAAGCATCAGTTATCCTTTCGTTTGAGCTATTGCTTTCCTATATCTGCTGTTTACTCATGTGTATGACTTTGCCAGCCCCAGGAGGTATTTAAAATTGTTACCATTTCTTAACTGGAAAATTAAGTGGACTTACAGTTGTTATCATTACTGATATATTTTAATTCATGTCTGCCAGAGTCTTTTGTGCTGTTTCTTTGTCCCACAACATCAGTTTCTTCTCTCCTTTCTTGTCTTCTTTTGGGTTGATTGAGTTTGCTGTCTCACTTCATTTTTTTCTTCCTGTACCACTTTGAAAATTATACTGTTTTTTTAATCAGTCTAAAAAACTGATCATGGTTAATGATCAGTTTTTTATACTTTAAAAACTTTAGTGGTTAACCTAGTAATTGTGACTTTCACTTTAAATTGTGACTTTAACTTACCGAATTCTAAAGTGGTCAATATCTTTATTCTGAACAACACCTTTCCCTTTTCTGCCCCGCCCCCACTTGTATTTTAGTTGTCCTATATATTTTAAGTCTATATATTTCTTTTCTTTTAGAATCTCATAAAGCATTACTTCTTTTATGCTTCTGTAGAGTCAGTGCTTGTACTGATTTACCATTTTCAGAAAATATTCACCTTTTTCTGTCTTCTTCATTCTTATAGTTTGGGATCTTGTATCTTTTATCTTCTTGTATCCTCTCAGTTACTTCTTCTAGCTCCTTTTATATGTCTTACATCTCTGATCAATTTCCTCGACTTGAACTATAGTCTTTAAATTTCCTTTAATGAATATCTGCTCATGGTAATGTGTTTTTTTTTTTTTTTTCTGATTTTATTTATCTTTTCACCTCTCATCTGAGTGCTCTTTCTTCCTTCTCCTCCGTGCTTTTACTTTGGAAAGTATACATTACATTTCTTCTTCCCATCCCCACTCTTATTTCCTTAACGTTATAATTAAAATTATAATCTGCATGCTTAGCTTTAAAAAACTTTTAAAAAAAATCTGTTTATTTATTGTTTATTGCACTGGGTCCTCATTGCTGCGTGCAGGCTTTCTCTAATTGCAGAGAGTGGAGGCTACTCTCTGGTTGTGGTGTGTGGGTTTCTCATTGTGGTGGCTTCTCTTGTTGCAGAGCTTGGACTCTAGGCCTCACAGGCTTCAGTAGTTACTGCCTTGGGTTCAGTAGTTGTGGTGTACAGGCTTAGTTGCCCTAAAGTATGTGGGATCTTCCCAAACCAGGGATAGAACCAATGTCCTCTGCGTTGCAAGGCAGATTCTTAACCACTGGACCACCAGGGAAACCCCTAAAATCTCTTTAGAAATTCTTCAAAATAAATATTCTACCAAACAACACAAGGACCTTAAAATACTTTAAGATAATCATACTTCCATATTATTGCTATCTAATATTTTAGTTCCAAGTCATTTATAATGTCTCCCCTCCATTAATCTTACACAGCATGATTATTTACAAATTGACTATCATCTCTATTATCTTCTTTGCTCATCATTATCTTCCTTTTTTCTATGTTTAATTTACTTTAAAATGAAATATATTATTGTTATTTAACATTTTCTTTCAGGGAGCCTTGAATTGGGTATTCCTTTCTTTGTATAGATATGTCTATATTTTACCCCCATTTAAAAATAATTTTATTTATCTTTGACTGTGCTGGGTCTTCTTTGCTGCGTGGACTTTTCTCTAGTTGTGGAGAGTGAGGGCCACTCTAGTTGCAGTGCGTGGGCTGCTCATGGCGGTGACTTTTCTTGTTTTGGAGCACAGGCTCTAGGGTGCATGGGCTTCAGTAGTTGCAGCTCCTGGACTCTAGAGCACAGGCTCAGTAGCTGTGGGACGTGGGCCTAGTTGCTCCACAGCGTGTCGGATCTTCCCGGATCAGGGTCGAATTCACGTCTTCTGCATTGACAGGCAGATTCTTTACCACTGAGCCACCAGGGAAGCCCTTACCCACATTTCTGAGAAATAATTTAGTTAGATATAGAATATGAGTTTGACACATTTATTTTTTTACCCCTTGAGTGTGTTATTCCATTATCTTCTTGCTTCTGTCATTGATGATAATTCTGGTCCTGATCTAATTGCCCTTATTAGGTTGGTAACCTCTTTTTCTATCTGATTGCTTCATGATTTTCCCTTTGGCCTTTGGGTGTGTGTTGTTCTTTTGAATCCTGCTTAGAACTTGTGATGATTGAAATGAACATCACAGGTAGCATTTTAATTCTGTCAAATTCTCAGTAATTGTTTTTCTAATGTTTCCTCTTCTACATCTTTCTCCTGGAACTCCAATTAAAAGTATATTTTATTTTGTCAACACACTCTCCATATCTTGTAACCTCTCTGACATTTTTCTATTTCTTTTTTTCTCTCTTTACTATGTTATGAGTACTTTCTTTCCATCTTCCATGATATGGATTCTCTTTTTAGCTATATCTAATATTTAATGTAACACTGTATTTTTCGTTTTAAAATTTCTACTTAGTTCTTTTTTTCTTTCCAAAGCTGTCATTTCTTTTTTCATAGAGGCTTGTTCCTTTATTATAGTTTTTATTCTTTCTTTTACATTTAAAATACCTTTAAACATACTTAGTTTATAGTTCCATCAGATTATTCTCTCTTTTTTTTTTTATTTTAATTTTTGCTGTGCTGGGTCTTCATTGCTTTGGGCAAACTTTCTCTAGTTGTGGCAAGCAAGGGGCTATTCTTGCTTGTGGTCCATCATCTTATTCTATTACCATCAGTTCTTGAGGTGCTAATTCTTCTGCTTCCTATGCATGTGGCCTCTCTGAATGTTTTGTTTCTTTGTCTGGTTTGTTCAGCAGGACTTGTTTATTCTGAGAGAGCCTTATATGAGCCTGGGCTATGAAAATATTTCTCCAGGGCATTTTGGTCCTGGCTATATTTTAATGGTAATTTATCAGCTCTGGATTCTTGCACAATTTAAACAGTGTAAATTTGGGTCACATACTGTACATGTCACAGGCTTGATGTTTTGTTTTTTCATGAGATATATATATATTTTTTTCACCCTGAGACTAGGGCAGAATACACTCTGAGTTACTAGGGGGTGGTACTAGTTTGTCTGGTCCTACACTCACATGGAGGGAGGTTTTCAAGAATTTTGACTGTATGCAGTTATGTCGGTTCCAGGCCCCTACCTTGCCTGGGTCTAGGCTACATCACCTGCCCTCACCTGGACGTTAACATTGCAGCCCTAGGCCCCCTGCAGCTGAATCCAGATTCAGCCCCGCTCTGGGGGGTTTTGTAGCATTTGCTCTCATGCCTCCTGCTTTGGGCTTTCTCTCTTCATCTGTGGCCTGTGTTTTTAAAAAGTTACATTTTATAAGTCTGTGAGGTATATTCTCAAGATGATCACATTAGGTTGTATTTTATGTTTGGAGCTGAGAGAAGATCTAGGTGATTTTTATATGATGTTTTAAAATATAATATATTAATTTACTTACAAACTTTTTATTGGATACCTGTTATGGGCCTGTTTTCTTTTTTTTTTTTAATTAGAGGATAATTGCTTTACAATGTTGTGTTGGCTTCTGCTGCACAACAACGTGGATCAGCCATAAGTATACACATGGCCCCCTTCCCCCCCCCCCGTCTTGAACCTTCCTCCCACTTCCTACCCCATCCCACCCCGCTAGGTTGTCACAGAGTACTGGGCTGACCTCCCTGTGCTATGCAGTAACTATCTGTTTTACATGAGATAATGTATATGTTTCGATGCTACTCTCTCAATATGTCCCTCCCTCTTCTTCCCCTGGTGCTGGGGTACAATACTAAACAAAACAAGGTCTTTGTCTCTGTCCAGTTTACATTCTCAAGAGGAAGACAAAACAAAGAATAAATAAAAGTGTAATGTCAGAGGGAGCTATGTGGAAAGTCAAAGCAGGCTAACGAGAGAGAGACTGGGTTGGTAGGGTGTACTATATTTATGTTTAGTACAGCAAAGGAAGCCTCTCTGAGGAGGTGATGTTTGAGCTGACGTTCACATGAACTGATGCAGAGCCATGCTGACATCTGGGTTGTCACTCTGGGTCCTCTAAGCAGCAGACACCAATGCAGGATTAGCCACACAAGAGATGTATTAAGGCAACGCCTGTGAACAAGGCAAGTGTCCAGTACAAAGGGCAGGTGTGGGTCTCCTTTAGCAAAAATGACACATTACGGATTTCAAGTCAGGTCCAGCAAAGCCTTCAGTCAAGTGCAGGGCCTTTCTGGGTGCTCTGCTCTGACCAGGAAGGAAAACAGGGACAGAGCTGGTTGGAGCCTGGGAGAGACTGTGACGGGGGTCTGAGCCCAGGTGAAGAGGAGAGGGGAGGGCAGAGGCTGAGGGGAAGCATCCTGGAATTCTACACTGCTCTAGGAGAGTTTGGCCAAGTTGTTGAAAAGCCCTTGAGCCGAAGGCCCCTGTTAGGTGAATTTTTCATCTCCCAGGAATAGATTTGTCTTGGTCATCTTGCCCCGCTGATGTCACTGACGAGGAGTAGCTTATGGAGGGCGTGACTTTATCACACATGCAGGGATGGATTTCAGAGCACAGTATCCATGACTCCCAGTCAGTTATGGGCCTTTGTGTGGCACATGGGCTTTCTCTGGTTGCAGCATGCAGGAGCTTTTCTAGTTGCAGCATGCAGGCTTCTCTAGTGTGGAACACAGGCTCTAGAGTGCATGGGCTCAGTAGTTGTAGTGTGCAGGTTTAGTTGCCCTGTGGCATGTGGGATCTTAGTTCCTTGACCAGGGATCAGACCTGTGTCCCCTGCATTGGAAGGCAGATTCTTAACCACTGGACCCACTAGGGAAGCCCCTGTATTTTTTAAGCATCACTCTGGCTATGGTCTGGAAATAGATTGCAGAAGAACAGCAGTGGAAGCAGGGTAACAAATTAGCTCCATTGTAACTCCCCAAGAAAGAGGGGATGGTGGCTTGGCTGGGAGTAGTCACTGTGGAGGTGGTGAGAAGGGGGGGATGTGGTAATTTGAAGGTAAACTTCAAATTTACTGATGGATTAGGTGAGCAGTTAGAGGAAAAGAGGAGTCAAGAATAATCTCTCTTTTCTCTCTTTTCTGTTTGTCTATTTGCCTATAACAACTAGATAACTACAGTTGTTATTTTCTGAGATGGGAACACTGTGTGAGGAGCTTATCTGGAGATTACAGAAATGAAAATCTATTGTAGACCTCTGCTGTGTTTTAGAAGTCTCAATGTCGTTTTGCAACTTGCTTTTTCATTTTTGTGGGCTTCTTTCCAATTTCAAATACAGATATATTGCCTCATTATATTTTGAGGGCTGCCCAGTATTTCTTGTCTGGATGTGTCATTCTTGATTGAACTAGCTCCCTCAGGATGGACTTTTGGGTTATTTCCATTTTTGTGTGTGTGTGATTGTAAACCATGATGCTTAACAATGATATTATTTATACCTTGCCACGTAACAAGATAGCCCAAAACTTAGTGGCTTAAAAACAACATGTAATATGTCTCAGTATCTCTGGGTTAGGGGTCAGAGCATAGCCTAGCTGAGCTCTCCAGTTCGAGATCTCTCTCCAGGCTGAAACCAAGGTGCAGGCTGGGGATACAGTGTGGAGGAATCTGCTTCTGAGTTGACTCAGTGGTTCTGGGCTGGATTCAGTTGCTGATGGAGTGTTGGCCCGAGGGCCTTCATTCCTCACCGGCTATTGACTCTCAGAGGGAGAACTCACAGCATGGCAGCTGACTTCATCAAAGTGGACAGATGAGAGAGTGGAAGAATGTGTAAGCACGACAAAAATCACCATCTTTAAAATCTCAGAAACACGCCCCATTCCTTTTGCTGTATTCTGTTCACTAGAAGTCAATCACTAGGTCCCTCACTCAGGCAGAGAGGATTACTCAAGTGCCATGGATACCTGAGGGCTTCCCAGGTAGCCCCAGTGGTAAAGAAGCTGCCTGCCAATGCAGGAGCGTGAGATGCGGGTTCGATCCCTGAGTCAGGAAGATCCCCTGGAGGAGGGCAGGAGACTGAGATCATTGAAGCCCATCATGGAAGTCTGCCTATCACTATAGCCCTGTATAGTTGTCTTTTGATAGATTATTAAAGGTGGATTTGCTGAAGGAAAGCATTAGTCTCTGAGTTGTGTCCAACTCTTTGCAACCCCATGGACTGGAGCCTGCCAGGCTCCTCTGTCCATGCGGATTCTCCAGGAAAGAATACTGAAGTGGGTAGCCATTCCCTTCTCCAGGGGATCTTCTTGACCCAGGGATTGAACCTGGGTCTCCTGCCTCCTGGCAGGCAGATTCTTTTACCGTCTGAACCACCAGGGAACCCCCTTGCTAAAGGAAAAGGTGTGCATATTTAACAAGTTCAAGAAAGGGAGTTCCCTGGTGGCCTAGTGGTTAGGATTCTGGGCTTTCACTGCTGTGGCTCCGGTTCAATTCCTGGTCAGGGACCTGAGATCTTGCAAGCTGCATGGCAACAGCCAAAACAAGTATAAGTAAATAAAATTAAGTTTCAAGTATAATACTATAAGATTTCTTCTCAAAAGTGTTACTGCAGATTTCAAAGTTCATCTTGATGGGACTATTTGCTATTACCTGAGAGGGAGAGGTTGTAAATGCTTCAAGAGCCTTTGCCAGATTTTGTCAGGAGTCTCTCTTCCCCTCCTGTCTTCCTTC
Organism: Dama dama; assembly: GCF_033118175.1. Taxonomy (NCBI): domain Eukaryota; kingdom Metazoa; phylum Chordata; class Mammalia; order Artiodactyla; family Cervidae; genus Dama; species Dama dama. The sequence goes on from NC_083709.1 coordinate 25,752,790, forward strand.
TCGCCCCTCCAAAATTTCCCAGAACCAGAAATAGCTGTGCATCTTGCAATAGAAATGACAGGAAGGTTCTAACCAGCAGGTACATGCCATTCCGTCATCGTGGCTACTAGTCTAGGCTGTGCTGACCTGGGTTGTGCCACTGAGAAATGTCATTGCCTTTACTTGTTTGCTGGCTTGAGTGAGCTTTTTGCAGCCAGCTTTGGTGAGAGAGATGAAAAAGCAATACATGGGGAGGGTAGATGGGGCAGATGAGAACTAGGAAACACCACTTGAATCACTTCTAAATCCTCTGTCCTCAGGAGTTTCTGGTGGAGGAATGAGGAGGTGTACGTTTATTTCTTCATTAGTCAGAAAGAATCTTTACTTAAAAGGACCCTCCTGTTTACTTGGATAGGGTTGGAGGAAATGAAAATTGCTTTATCTCCTTCCCACACACTTTTGGTGGTTTTATAAAATTATCCATAAGCACATCCTAAACCTAGATTTGTTATAAAGACGAAGCAAGCGTGTTCCAAGTATATGGCTGCCCTCAGGTCGGGTGGCCTAGCAGAAAGCTTAGGTTCTCTCTGCAGCTTAGGTCCCTTCCTAAGGGAAAATGCACGCCGAGGCCGCTTCCTCCTGGGAGCAAGGTGGACAGGGATGTGGAGCTGGGGAGAGTGCGTGACCCGTGATGGTGCTGAGGGAACATATTACTGGGGTTCCTGTTTGTGGCCAGCCTCTTGGGTGGAGGAGGGACTGGAATGCCCCATGCTCTGTCCCGACTTTCCACTTTCAGGCCCCTACGTGGCCCCCACAAGCCCCGAGGCCCTCCTTGAATGTAGATCAGTTTGGCGTGCTAGCTCTCAGCGCAGCAGTTCCGTCTCTGCTTGTGATGCCAGCTTGGAAAACTTCTTGAACTGGGCATCTCCAGGGCCAAGGCCAGGCCTCCTTACTGTCTGGGCCCTTGCGTGAGCCCGGCACTGCAGGAGCCAGCCTGGAGCGGCTTCACTGGCCAGCAGGACCAGGCCCCCCGCCCTCCCCCATCGGCTCTCACCCAGGGGCCTGTGCAGGTTGTGCTCACATTTCACAAGATGATGCTGCTAGATGAGAAAAACATGTGCTTGCATCCGTACGGTGAGCCCAGCCATGTGGATTGCCGTCCCTGCAGAAAGGAGACCCTGAGAGCAGTGACCTTTCAAACGGAAATAAATGAGGGCTCCTTGGCCATCCTTGCCCCGCTCTGTCAGGTTTTGTCTTTTTCTAGAAACCATGCCGAGTTAGGCCAAATTCAGGGAGAGGAAATAAGGCCCAGCTCATTGCATAATCACCCTCAACTTCTAGGATGTGGGGCCAGCCATCTTGTGATTTCAAATATAAATATTTGCAAACGGTTTCTGTCTTGATCGGTTATGCAAAAATCTGTGTTTAAGATATGCCGAGGTGGCTGTTAGATGTGTTTCCTTTTTTAATGGGCCAGTCTTCTATCTTTGGAACTTTGTTTTTTCAGTCGTCAACTGTGTTAAAGCATTCGTTTTGTTTTTTTTTTTTAATTGACTGACAGTCGGTGGGAGAAATGTTTGTGGTTATGCTTATAGGAGTTTTTATAGATTCCTGTATCATTTTCTTCCAAAAGGAATTTGAGTCATTTAAACTGTTTAAACTCACGTGGTTGCTTTTGGCTTTTTTTTTCTCCTTAAGAATAAAACATAGTTTAAAGAAAATAAAGTGCAGTTTAGATAGTATTAAACACCTGCTTTGGTCTCTTGAGTGGTAGGTGGTTGCTGTTTTCCTAGGAGTGGTGACTGTGTTTCTGTTTTTCCTCTTTTTCTTCGAACAAATAGAGGAAATCTCTAATGGAGACTTTCTCAGCAAGACATATTGATGAATGTAGAATCTTAAATGAAAAAGAAGTCAGTGGATGTGGCTTCTTGGCCTCTATGCTTGGACCAGAAATAAAGCGAGCCCTCACCGCAGGCGTTTGGCACCAGGCTGTTGTTTTCCACCAGTTTGCTTCAGCAGCACACTTCTCCAGGCAAAAATTCCCTAGCCTTTGGAGATTTTTAAGGGCCTCCCACCAACCTTGTTTCATTGTTTTCGAGAAAAGTGGTGTCACCCTCATTTGTCATTAAAGAATAGTGTGGGAAAAATAAATAAACTGACCCAAAGAATAAAACAGGAAAAACAAAAACCACTCCCCTAAATGAATGAAAAAATTTACACCCATCACCCTTTTGTGGAGTAGCTCTTTCCATGCAAATTGGTTTAGAAACTACAGGAAGATTTTTTTTTTCTTTTGATTTTTTTTTGGGGGGGGTTGGGTTGTCTTCTGTTTTTAACATTATTGGCAAGTCTACCCATTGTGCTTACATAAGAAAATAAAAATTAAGATTTTGGTATTAAAACAGCACCTCTGGACTCAGGATGAGTTTTTCTGGCACTGCCCTGAGAGAACTTGATTTCCTGTCATAAGATAGTAGGCATAAATGTCCAATCAACACAGGCTTCCTGGCTGGCTTCTCTGAAGAAGCCTCCTAAACTGGGCTATTGCCCTCGTGAAAGGCGGCTAGAGGGAGGAGTCAGAGCACCAGACTTGGCCAGAAATTCCCTGCTGTTCCTCACTCCCAGGACTGGCCAAGGTGGGTCAGACTCTTGAAGAACCGCCTTACTGAGTGCCTACTGTGTGCCAGACCCACTGTGAACCTCTTCTCATCTCTTGTCTTATTCCATCACTTTTTTATATTTTTCTATAATTTGGTCCTGCATAAGACATCATTTAGGGGAAAAAGACTATGTTGCTTTAAAGAAAAAAAAAAAAGACTTAATAACCACAGGGGAATTAAAGAAAAATTGTAATATATAATATACATGTATATATATATGATATATACATAAAACATATGCATGTGTGTATATATATATTGTTGTTTGTTGTTTAGTCATTAAGTCGTGTCTGACTCTTTTGAGACCCCAGGGACTATAGCCTGCCAGGCTCCTCTGTCCATGGGATTTCCAAGGCAAGAATACTGGAGTCTGTTGCCATTTCCTTCTCCAGGGGATCTTCCCAACCCAGGGATCAAATCTGTGTCTCCTGCATTGGCAGCTGGATTCTTTACCTCTGAGCCACCAGGGAAGCCCCAGTATATACATACATACATATACACATATAATATTATATTATAGATTATAGATTATATAGATTATATATATTTATATTATATAAATAGAAAAAGAATATATAAATATGTATATAAGCTTCCTTATATATATGCATATATACATATATATGTATATATATGTATAAATATATATAATATATAGGCTTCCTTATATATATGTGTGTGTGTGTGTGTGTATATATATATATATATATAGGCTTCCCAGGAGACATAAGAGACAGAAGTTCAATCCCTGGGTCAGGAAGATCCCCTGGAGAAGAAAATAGCAACACACTCCAGTATTCTTGCCTAGAGAATCCAATGGACAGCGGAGCCTGGTGGGCTGTAGTCCACAGGGTCACAAAGAGTCAGACACAGCTGAAGCGACTTAACACACGCGCACACTGCTAAGTTAGGACCAGTGACCCGTCTCCTGCATTGGCAGGTGGATTCTTTACTGCTGAGACACCAGGGAGCCCCAGTATATATGTATATAGCTTCAGCTGAAGTGTTGAAAGAGAGTGTTATATTGAAGTTGGGGGCAGTTTTGAAGGGCAGCTAGGTATCACATTCGGGTAGACATTTAAGAGATTTGTGGCTTAGTGGAAAGAGCACTGGCTCCGAGGTTCACACTTTGTTTGTTTCAGCTCCAATCTGTCCTAAGTGTGGGCCTCACCTCATTTTTCTGGGATTAGGTGTGTTTGTTTCTGGTTTTGTGTTGAGTACATCAAGAGGATGAATTAAGTGATTTTCTCAGGCTCTTCCTGCTGTGAAACCCGCCCCACAATGATCTTGCTCCCAGGCCCGTCCAGCCTATCCATAGTGCATGGGTGGTAGGATCTTGGCTTGAGGAGAGTGGGTTTAAGGTGTTCAGGATGACATAAGGAGACAGGTTAGGGGCCAGGATGCCTGCTGCCATGTCTCACTGTGAAGGGTATGAAGGGTGGATCTGGCAGAGGTGGACGCTGGACACGGGCACCAACGTCACAGAAATAAAGTTTGCACTAAACAAGGTGATGTGATATGTTTTCTTCTTATATACATATTAAAAAAAAAATTCTCCAAGCTGATTTCCCTCTTCTCTTCCCCATTATTTTTCCTTTGAGGTATATTTTTTAAACTTACTTTCTTCATTCATACATTTATTTAATATATATTTGAGTGTCTTTTTGGTTTGGACACAATGCTAAAAGTTGGAGCTCTAACTGTAAAATGAAAATGAATAGACTTCATGCTATTGTGGATCTCACAGCTTAATTAAAATCAAGAAATTATTTCAGTAATACTAGATGCCAGAACAGATGGAACTATATCAAAGTTTTGAGTGACTATAGATTAGAAATCTAGCAAGCAAAATGTCATAAATTCTTTAGCTAAGCAAAAATTTATAACTTTTCTAAAATATATGTTATACATACTATTTATTTATATATGTGTACAAAGCTTTTCTATTACACTTGATAAAGGCTTGAGAAAGAACAATGATAAAAGAGACAGAGGAATTGGAAAACAAACTAAGTGAAATGGGAGCACTGCTTATGAAATTGAAAAAGGGTAACAAACTTGATAAAAGATCATCATGTAATCCAGTTGTTTTTAAACATGACTGCTCATTAGCATCACATCTGCTTTGGAGAAAAACAATTCCTGGGCATTAAACTTATTTTTTAAACAAAATACAGAAGTTAGGGTTAGAGGCCTCTGTAGCGTCATACAAAGATGGCTACAAAGATCTACCGTGAGTTGTGAAACATTCTTTTAAGGCCGGCCATCCTTCCAAAGGAGCTGACTTTTCGGTGGATGCTGGAAAATGAAAACGTGGACGCTGTTTAGATTGGCCTGGGGAACCACAGGTCTAGTGGCCGCTAATGATTCTCTGGTTACTGAAAAGGTTTTTTTTTGTTGTTGATCATCCTTTCCTCGTGATTCTGGGAGTGTGGCCCTCTCAGCTGGAGAAGGGACTGTTGTATCTGTGCAGCATTTGATTAGAAATGATCTAGATATGCCATTGAGCCACACAGCTTCCTGTTCGTGCTGGGTCAGCACTGGTCCCCGTGCTGTGATGCAGGCTAGGGTGGGATCCCAGGGTTCTGGGGGCAGGGATGGGCCAGATGTGTGAGCACAGAGATGCAACACAGCGTGAGGTTACGGCATGAGTATGAGAGAGGTGGGTACAAGATGCAGGTGTCACTGGACAAAGATGGTGAGCCATCCTGCTCTTTTCCTTCCTCTTTTCTCTACCTCTTTTTCTTTCCTCTACCTTGCTCTCTGTCCTTTACCAGAGGTTGAAGTTAACCCCGAGAGACCCTTGAGGCTACGAGGCTGGGCAAGGGAGAGGCCTTACCTGGGTGGCTCAGAGGCCTTATCTTATCATGGTTTAGATTCCATGTTTAGATTCTATGGCCAGAAGGCTGCTGGCCATACCCTGTTCCTGGACAGTGAAAAGAAAGTGAAAGTGAAGTCGCCCAGTCCTGTCCGACTCTTTGCGACCCCATGGACTGTAGCCCATCAGCCTCCTCCGTCCATGGGATTTTCAGGCAAGAGTACTGGAGTGGGTCGCCATTCCCTTCTCCAGGGGATCTTCCCGACCCAGGGATCGAACCCAGGTCTCCTGCATTGTGGGCAGACACTTTACCGTCTGAGCCACCAGGGAATCCTGGACAGCAGCCACCTGCAACCTGGGACTGTCAAGCCTTGAGCTCACAGACTGTTATGGAATGTCCAGAGACGCCTCACGGACGAAGGGTGCCTCCCTCTCTGTGCCCGGGGCAGCACAATAACCGGGAGAGATGCTCCCCTCGACGGTCTCTGCCGTCTGAGTCGACCCTTAAGGAGACTATGCATGCCTGGTGTGGAGACACAGAGCTTCTGCAGATAAGTAAGTTATGTTGTCTTAAGCAGGGCTATCCTTGGATTGATAATACCAAAGCTCTGCTAGAAAACAGCTACGTTTACATAGGCAAGCTTGTGTGCAAAACCTGATATTAGCATCTCCAGGAGGCCCCCCCTGAAACAAATAATATCAGTCTTCTCTAAATGGTTTCTGAAAAAATTGATAGAAACAACAACAGATCAGCCTTATTCTTTATAGAAGCCAGACTGGAGGACGTAGCTCTAGGTCTGTTAGTGAAATTTGCTTGTTAAATCTAGACCCTAAGTTTACCCACCTTTTCCCAGGCAGTGCTGGAGACATGGGCTTCCTCCATTCAGAAAGCTGAAGCAGCAAATAGCATACTCGCTGAGGGCAGGCACCTCTCTGGAGGCAGACTGAGCCAGCTGAGCATGCCCAGTTGATTCTCCTCATATTTACCAGTGACAAGAGTCAATCCCTCCACTTCCCCTGGGGTAACATTAGTAAAAGGACAGAGAAAGGCCAGGTGTTTCCTTAGGGAAAATTCTTCCTAATAAAACCCAGGAATGGGGACATGAAGCTGTCCTTCAGACTCCAAGATTTTATACATTTTGAAGTTCAGGTCTTATGGAGAGGATGTCAAAGGACAGCCTGGTTATGCTTAGGAACCCTGTTGGTCAGGAAGCCATTTGAAACTGGATACTATGAGAAATCTGGGTTAATAAATGTAACATTTGAAATCTGTCTCTCTTTGCTCACACTGTCTCACTTATCTCTCGAACACGTGGTGCTATTCATGTCAATTCAGTCGCTCAGTCCTGTCCGACTCTGCAACCCCATGGACTGCAGCACGCCAGGCCTCCCTATTCATCACCAGCTCCCGGAATTTACTCAAACTCATGTCCATCGAGTCAGTGATGCCATCCAACCATCTCATCCTCTGTCGTCTCCTTCTTCAATCTTCCCCAACATCAGGGTCTTTTCAGATGACTCAGGTCTTCGCATTAGGTGGCCAAAGTATTGGAGTTTCAGCTTCACTGTCAGTCCTTCCAGTGAATATTCAGGACTGATCTCCTTTAGGATGGACTGGTTGGATCTCCTTGCAGTCCTAGGGACTCTCAAGAGTCTTCTCCAACACCACAGTTCAAAAGCATCAATTCCTTGGCGCTCTGCTTTCTTTATAGTCCAACTCTCACATCCATACATGACCACTGGAAAAACCATAGCCTTGACTAGATGGACCTTTGTTGGCAAAGTAACGTCTCTGCTTTTTAATATGCTGTCTAGGTTTCTCATAACTTTTCTTCCAAGGAGTAAGTGTCTTTTAATTTCATGGCTGCAGTCACCATCTGCAGTGATTTGGATGATATTGGTGTTATTACAAAGACATAGTGTGTAGCCCAGGGGAGGAACTAGTTAAGGGGCAGAGTCTAGACTGAAGCCTATGTCTTTCTGGCTCTGAAAGCAGATCTCTGTCCGGTTTTCCAGGTGACCACATTGTTTACAATTGCTTGTTTGATTCAGTTTTATTTCAAGCCTCTCTTTTAGTTGTTGTGGATGTGTTCAGGAACACAGAGAGGATAGCGTCATGTAAATGATGGGGTGCTTACCTCTCAAGCACCGTGGAGTTATCCTCCTGTCCATCTGTTTCACCTGTGTTGTTCAGTCCCTCAGTCGTGTCTGACTCCTTGCGACCCCATGGACTGCAGCACACCAGGTTTCCCTGTCCTTCACCATCTCTTGGAGTTTGCTCAAACTCATATCCATTGAGTTGCTGGTGCCATCCAGCCATCTCACCCTCTGTCGCCCCCTCTCCTCCTGCCCTCCGTCTTTCCCAGCATCACGGTCTTTTCCAATGAGTCAGTTTCATCTACTCAGAAGCTCGCTGGTGGATGTTTGTTTTCTCTCTTTTGAGAGTTTCTGGGGATGCAGCCTAAACCCTCCAGTGGGATCCCTGTGTTTGATAAGAGGGGTAACTTCCTAATCGGTTGAGAAAGTTATTCTGTTATCAGCACACAGAGATCATAGCTGAGTTAAATCCTAATGTGTTGTATTATATGTAAAGCATTTAAAATTTTTAAATGAGGAATTTTATATTTCCTTCCAAAAAAGTGTTTGAGAGATTAATGGGAGGGCGTGGGACATGTAATGTGTCCTGTTATATCAAAATGCATGAAATAATATTGCACTAGGTTTTATTACATGCAAAAATGCTGGAACTCCTTCACAATATTAAGTGGGTTATAAATATTGGGGAATCTTGACTCATTGTCAGATCATTTAGATTAATGTTATTTCCTTTTGTCTGAGAATTACAAGTCCATTCAAATGAAGCCAGAAGGAAGCATTTGATTTCTTACTTTCATCCTCCCATTGCCACCCCTTCCCCTTACTCATAAACACACACAATCTAAGTGTTTGATAGTGAGTCAGTATTCCCCAATATTTATAGCCCACTTAGCTTAACTGAATCATTTTCCATTACTCATATCATTTATTGGTGTTAACGTCGGAATTCGTAGTTCGTTTGTCACCAGTCACCGTGTAAATAGGGCTTCCCCGGTGACCCAGCGGTAAAGAATCTGCCTGGAGTGCAGGAGCCGCAGGAGACATCCCCTGGAGAAGGGCATGGCAACCCCACTCCAGTATTCTCGTCTGGAAAATCCCATGGACAGAGGAGCCTGGCGGGCTGCAGTCCATCGGGTCGCAAAGAGTCGAACATGACTGAAGCGGGCGCGCACACTGCTTCACTGTCAATAACAATGTAATGATTTTCCATGGAAGAAGTGCTTTCATGTGAGCTGTCGCTTTTGATTCTCACAGCAAAGCAATAACGAAAATCTTGAGAGGTAAGCACCATTATTTTTTTAAAGAAAATAGAACTGAGGTGCATAAAGGGTGCCTTATGCAAAGATATAGCCATCAGAGTCATTGCCAGGTCCTGACTGCACACCGCAAAGGTTCAAGAAATACGTGTCCCTGGGGGTGGCACGTGACTGTGTGCATAGCGCTGGGTCTGTGTTTCTCCCGTCCTCTTCCATAACCCCCTTAGATGACTCTAGAAGTTCCTCTGGTCTTTTTTTGGTGAACTACTTAACTGTTTAAGAGGCAGTCTTTTTCATTGTTTTTTTAACTTAGTAACTTATTTATTCATTTCCTTTTGGCTGTGCTGGGTCTTTGTCACTGCGCATGGCTTTTCAATAGCTGCAGCGACGGGGGCTGCTCGCTAGTGTGGTGCACGGCCTTCTCGTTGTGACGGCTTCTCTTGCTGCGGAGCATGGGCTCCCAGTTCAGTTCAGTTCAGTTCAGTCGCTCAGTCGTGTCCGACTCTTTGCGACCCCATGAATCACCTGTCCCTGTCCATCCCTGTCCATCACCAACTTCCGGAGTTTACCCAAACTCATGCCCATCGGGTCGGTGATGCCATCCAGCCATCTCATCCTCTGTCGTCCCCTTCTCCTCCTGCCCTAGGTCTTCTTAATTAGGGTTAAGGGTTTTGGAGTTCACTTGGCTACTTACTGTTCCCGTGACCTGGGACAAGTCTTAATCTCACTGTGTCTCCAGTTTCTCTAAGTATAACCTGGGGATAGCAATACCCAGTTCATAATTTTCTACTTAAATAAATAGTAAAATGTTAGTTATTTGACTATTATATGAGATTGAGTAGAATTTTAACCATTCTAATATTCCAATTGGCTATTTGCTTTCTGAAGAATCTGACTTGCTATTAAAACTTGTATCAGGAGGGAGGCTCAAGAAGGAGGGGCTACTTATCGCTGATTCATGTTGTTGTGCAGCAGAAATGAACAGAACATTGTAAAGCAATTATACTCCAAAAAAAAAAAAAAATTTAAAAATGGCACAAACTTTCAGTTATAAAATGAAGCATATAATATACAATATGATATTATGATACAATATGATAAATATAATTAACACAGCTGTGTGTTATGTGTGAAAATTAAAAGAGTAAATACTGAGCTCTTATCACAACGAAATATATTTTTTTCTTTTATTTTGTGTCTGAGTGGATGGATGTTCAGTAAACTTATTGTGGTAATTATTTCATAATGTATATAAGTCAAATCATTACATTGCTTACCTTAAACTTACACATGCTGTCTGTCAATTATACCTCAATAAAATTGGAATAAAGAGACTTAGCATCATAATATGATTCAAAGGATGGTGATGATGATAGCAGCAACCATGTTATTCACTGCCCTCTGTGTTCCAAACATTGAACAAATATACCCCCCTGGAATTCCCACAGCAACCCTACAGATGGATGTGTTCTTAGCCACTGGGCTATATTACCTCCAAATTTTGCCTACCATTGCTGTCAATTCTACCCATCCGTCCCCCCCAGCTTAAAATAGTACCCTTTGGAAAATTTGAAATGTATTTTCCAATTTCCAGTCGTCTAGCCCACTATTTGTTCTCTGCCGCCTTCAAAGGTCTCTTGCAGTGCTTCCAGACGTCATGCATAAATTCCCATTGTGCCAGGGGTAAAAATTTTCCAGACTCTGAGACTCAAATTCACTTAGAGTGGCTAAAAGTAAGTAAGTCTGTTAATAGTTACAGAAACCAACTTCCTTGAATTTGAACATTTTTCCTTTAAAGCAAGACTTTTCCAAGAAAGAATTGGCATATCCTGTCTCAAGGAGAAAGAAGGAAATGGTAATTGACAATGACCTTTATCCCAGTATCCGATGGAGGTTCTCACTGGCATCGTACCAGCTAGTATGCACCTGTGCTTTGAGAAGTAAAAAAGCATTTTTTATTTGTCGTAATTTTTTATTTCACATGTTAAATTAGCTCTATCTGTAGTTACCACCTCATCCTCCATTTCTCTACTATCTGCCTAGGTATTGTGGTCCCAACAAATCATGATTTTATTTTTAACTACAAAAATATTTTTTAGCTAGGTGAAAGATTTGGGAATAGAGAGCAAGTGGATTGCTAACTTGGAGAGGTTTTTTTCCTTTACAAATTATTAAAATAATTAGGTTGCATTTCATAAATATTAAATGTGTCAACTGCATATTTATCTTACAATAATTTTACTTTCATTGTTTATTTTTGAAACTATGATAAGATTGGATCAACCCTGTGCAAGGTAGAACCAAAGATTTGCCATCTCCCTCATTAGTGGGAATCTGAACCAGTCTCTACTGGGCTCAGGAAGGCCTTTATTTAAGAGAACTTTATCCTCTTTAAGAAAAAATATTTTTAAAGGTCTGTCTTTTCTTCAGCACAGTGTGAGTATATGGTAAATTGCGCATCTGCAAGCCAAGTTGTTCAGTTGTGTCCAACTCTTGTGACCCTATGGACTGTAGCCGCCAGGCTCCTCTGTCCATGGGATTCTCTAGGCCAGGATATGACAGGTTGCTTCTTTACCACTAGCACCACCTGGGAAGCCCATATGGTAAATTAAACCACACCAAATAACTCCCACACTGTCTATCGTTCTATTCTTTTCAGTCTTTCTTACCACTAAGTGTCCTCTTCTGAATAGCGATGTTTCCGAGCCTGTGGAGGATTCTTACGGGTCTCTGCTATAAAACCTGTGCATTGACCTACCACTGCTGTTGTGCCGCTGCAATGTACAAGCTTGCATGCAATATTTTTATCTTTGGAGGACATACTCATATTCTTAATGCTAGACTGCCCACACTGGTGACTTAAATATGCAAATAAGCAATGAGAAAACAACTTGAATGGACACCGAAGAGCTAGAAATTAATGGGGAGTGATGGTCACGTGACAGACTTCTGTAGGGCTGCACCTGTTTGTACCGACTTGATCTGTGTTCAGAAATAATCTGGGCATTTTAAAGCTCTGAAATCATACATGCCTTTGAAGATGAAATTGAGGCAACACTGTTTTTCCCAACTAGTCTAAAATGCAACAATATGGCGGCTCAAAGATGAGGAGATAGATCATCAAAAAAAAAAAAAAGCAAGATTGCTTCTTAGGCAGGAATCTCTCCAATCTGGGGACTGTTTTGTGAGCAAAGATAGCACCTAATGACTAGGCAGGAGTAAAATATTCCATAAAGATCGATAGAGTCACATTTTAAGGTACAATCCATCTATTGGAGCCTAAGAAGGTCAGATGATGTAGAAATTATTTGTGCGCACACCCATGCGTGTGCACACACATACATACATACATACATACATTTCTCTAAAATAAAAACCTAATCTACTTGTATTCAATATTTGACGTGTTACAGGAGGGTTCTATGGACTCTTCTAGCCCTAAAGAGAAAAAATATAGTGGAAAGGTAAGAAATCAGATGAGTCATTCTTTAATTTCAAAGAGCTGCAATTTTAGGTAGCTCATGGGAAAGCAGCAGCCGCTTTGAGAGAGAAGTTGGACACATATCTTGACCTCTCAGGAGAGGATGCCTCAGAACAGCCCAGCTGTTGGTAAAATCTGACCTCAGTGTGCTGGCAGTGAACTTGCAGCTTCAGGTCAAATCCCCAAATAATGAAAGATAGGAGAAATAATGAAAGATAGGAGGAAAACTGGTTTGGTTTTATTTTTGTCGTTTCACTTTGATGCAACAGGTTCTTCATTCACTGTCATTTATTCATTCATTCAGCAAACACGTAGTCAAGTTGGCTCTGTTCCAGGCATCATCCTAGCTCCTGGGGGGCCCCACAAAGAAGATGGCACAGAAATTCCCTCATGTGAGGTCCTTCTGGGGCTCCCATGTTCCTAAGTCCTTCCTGTAGTGCACTGCCCTGCTAGCTGGTCCGGCCAGAAGGAGTGTTTCATCCTACAGAGAAGACAGTAAGCTCCTTCCCCTGGCTAACGTCGCTGTGGTCCCTCTGCTTTCTGCCCCACCCAGCCTCTGTACCACCAATTTCTAGAGATGCTGAAGAGGATGCGTCTCTCTGGAGTGGGTGGGAGAGTTGTTTCATTTCTCCCTTCTTCTTGGCGAGGACTCTGATTTTTCAACTAATAAGTTAGAAGACATCAAGAGGAAAAGAAAAATAAGAACTTCCCTTGCCAGTGTTGCTTAGTTACCTCGACAACATTTCCTTGCCGCCCAGCTGAATGTTCTCTGCATATTTTTATAGCGCACATATTTTATTGCTATATTGATCTATTTAGCAGAAAATATGGAGAACACATGGCGCTCCTGTCAATTCCGTGCTGTTTATTTGGATTTCCATTTTTCTCTTCATTGTCCTTTTCATTCCTGACCTGAGTAATACTGTACAGGAATCCCATCATAATCCATGTGGGGGCATTTAACTCTGTAGCTAAAAAGGCAAAAGTCGAAGAACTGACCTTAAAATTAGACAACAAACTGTGGACTTTCCAAAGGCAGGGCCTGGATTTTAATTAGCTCTGTGTCCTTGATGTCTGGTCCTTTAGAAAAGGTTTATTGGTGGCATGAGCAGTTGGCTTCAGACATGTCTTAAGTACCAGCATTGTAATGGGTGTTATTCATAACATAGAATTTGCTATAGTTTTAGCCAGGGGGCAAAACTGGTGACTTGAGCTTTTCTTTCTGGAGACCGGACAAAGACAGAGAAAAGTGACTGTCTTGTTGCTTCTGCCACATTGTTTAGCCAAAGCAGCTTTCCTGCATGAGGCCGTGGGAGCAGAAGGAGAGCCACAGTCCATCTGGCATTTACGAGAAGGTATTCACAGGGAACCTCCTGGATTCAGGGGCTGTGCTGTCCGAGGCAAGCCAGATCAAAAGACCTGGTCATTGTTACCATCTGTCAAGGCAATTGTATTCAAAACACTGAGTCTCTCCTTGTTCTTTTTCTCAGACAGACACACACTCAGCTGAAAAGAGGTTTGTTTTTTTAATTGGAGTCTAGTTGCTTTAAGCAAAATGGCCTTAAAAGCAAACAAACAAAAAAACCCAGTAAGTTTAAATACATACAATGTCTGTAATGTGTTATGAAAATAGATGTGATTTCTCTTGGTGAAAAAATACTGGAAGTGTGATATTCAGATAATGTACAGTTTATAAATGAAAGAGTAAATTGAAGTTAAGAGTTCAGTGGGAAAAAAATGAAAACTAGGTTTATGAAGCAAACTCTTGACCAAACAAAACATGGAAGAGTGTTAGTTCTCCCCTTTCCCAGCTTGCTCACCCAGTACTCTTCAAAGCAAGTACTTTGGAGATTTTGTTAAAATATAGGCTTAGATCTACTGGGTCTGGGGAAAGGCCTGAGAGTCTGCATTTCTAACAAGCTCTCTTAGTTAGATCAGACCTTAGCTGAAGTGTCATCCATGGACTTAAAGATTTGGGAACTTGCTAGAAACCTAAATTGTTAGGTGCCAGCCCAGACCTACTGGACCAGAAGCTGCATTTTTAACAAGATCCCATGTTCATATTCAAGAGATGCTGCTCTAACCATTTCATAAGCCTACAGTGTCCATTGTGGGTAAGGATCCCTAATGGGGCTCTGTGTTAAAAGTCAGGTTGGATGGATTTCTTGGTGCCTTTTAATTTCAAAACTTTTGGGTATTTGCCTCAGTAGACCATCTGATCCTCAGATAAAGACACAGACAGGTGCCTCTTTGTTCGTTCAGTGGCATGATGAATTTGTTTTTATCTTTCTTGGAGTGCCCTTGTCTTTAAACATGGGGGCCCACTGACCAACCTATCCCTGTTCCAGAAAACTTTAGACAAAAATGTTTGACTGGAGGACTTCCCTGGTAGTCCAAGGGCTAAGACCCTGTGCTCCCAAGTGTAGGGCCTGGGTTCGATCCCTGGTCAGGGAACTAGATCCCATGTGCCACAGCTAAAGATCTCACATGCCACAACTAAGGCACAGCCAAATAAATAAATATTAAAAAAAAAAAGTTTGACCGGAAGAGACATCCCATATCTGAATGATGTCAGAATGATGAACATATTTGAAACAACACTAGAGGTCAGAGTTTTTGTTTCTTCATCTGTAAAATGGCAGTAAGAATACCACCAGTGCTAGCTTCCTTTATAGTCATGTTGTGAGGAGCTGGGAAATCTATATCTGAAGGGGCTTTGAAAACATAAAGATGGTCATGAGATTTAAAAACAACTTTAGTAAGGAAAAAAGTCATATGCATTTCAGTATCAGAGAGGTCTGGATTCAAAATTTAACCTTTCAGTTCAGTTCAGTCGCTCAGTCGTGTCCGATTCTTTGTGACCCCATGAATCGCAGCACGCCAGGCCTCCCTGTCCATCACCAACTCCCGGAGTTTACTCAAACCCATATCCATCGAGTCGGTGATGCCATCCAGCCATCTCATCTTCTGTCGTCCCCTTCTCCTCCTGCCCCCAATCCCTCCCAGCATCAGGGTCTTTTCCAATGAGTCAACTTTTCGTTACTATCTACTAATTTTGTGATTTCTGCAAAATTATTTCATGTGGTTGAGTCTCAGTTTCTTTTTTGACAAGATGATCATAAAACCATATATCATGCAGTGCGCATGTGCTAGGTGGCTTCAGTCCTGTCCAACTCTCTGCGACCTTATGGACTATAGCTCACCAGGCTCCTCTGTCGGTGGGATTCTCCAGGAAAGAATACTGGAGCGGGTTGCCATGCCCTCCTCCAGGGGATCTTTCTGACCCAGGAATCGAACCCGTGTCTCTCATGTCTCCTGCGTTGGCTAGTGGGTTCTTTACCGTTAGTGCCACCTGGGAAGTCCCCGTCATGGAGGTGAGGGTTAAAATGTGAATAATATATGTAAAAATCTGGTGCATAGTAGAGTTTAATAAATGGTAGCCAAGAGCAGCGCATTACATTACTTGGTTGAGAAATAATCCTCCAAAGATGATTTTTCCCTCAGTTAAGCCTGTGACACTGGGGCAAGAAAAAAGAGGCTAAGGGTTTGAATGGGGCTTCCCTGGTGGCTGAGTGGTAAAGAATACACCTGTAATGCAAGAGACCTGGGTTCGATCCCTGGGTTGGGAAGATCCCCTGGAGGAGGGCCTGGCTACTCACTCCAGTATTCTTGCCTGGAGAATCCCCATGGACAGACGAGCCTGGCAGGCTACATCCACCAGGTAGCAAAGAGTCAAGACACAACTGAGAGATTAATACAAAGGTTTGCATAAACGTTGATCTGGTTCAAGAGATTAACATCTTGAAGTAAGTTATGTGAGTATCTGTGATAGAAAAATCCCCAACCTCAAGCAAGGGTTTAATGTTTATTTAAACCTTAGTGAGTACCAGGCACTAGAGGGCTTTGTGATATGGAGGATTTGCTGTGATTATTCTGTACATTCCCTCGCTCTCAGCAGAGGCACCAGAGGGACGTGATGGTGTCCACGACAGCCTGGTACGAAGGTAGTCCTCCACGCTGGTGTCCGTGCACGGACACTCCAGGGCGTGGGGAAACAGCCAAATTAATGATGACGAGGGTCATGTAAGGTGATGAGAGAAGGAAGATTGCTTTGCGGACCGTGGGAATGGATGGTCCCCTCATTATCAGAATAACAGAACAGCAACTCTTATTTACTGGAGACGAGAGGGGGCGGCTGTTGGGTTCTTGCTGCTTTACTGTCAGCAATTAAGCATTTGCAATACAGAAGGACTATTGTCTCTTTTAAGAGGAAATAAAAGCCCTCCTCTCTCTAGCTATCCCAACCTCTAGCTCCTGGTTTTATTTTGGAAATGCTCTTTGAAGGCCTTTGGTTTTCTTGTTTCTTTTCAGGCAGATTCAGCCTTTGGGAAGTGTTTTTTTTTTTGTTTTTTTTTTTTTTTTTGCAGATGAGATTGCCCCTTTCTTTCCCTAGACTTTGCAGAGTTTTTGTGCTGATAACCTTCCTGGTGATGTTCTGAAGTGACCGGAAATGTGATTTCCCAGACAGCCAAAGGCAGGGTGTCACGTGACTTTTCCACACAGGTCTCCTTGTGGGGAGTGTGTATACTCACGCCAAGTGATGACGGAAAAAAATACCTCACTGATACACAGTCTGGCAGTGAAAACCTAATAGGAAGAGGATAGGATTTAGAGGAGGAAGTAAGCAGACTGAGGCTTCAGCGAGTTGCCAGAGGTCTTTAACTGAATAATCAACGCTTCTGAACCAAGACCAGAATCTATGAGAGAGTCTATGAGAGGGAATCGGGGTGTCTTAGATGGTCTTGGGTTCTTTTTTTGTTTTGCCTGAATAACTTAAGTTTGAATGCATCACCAAACCCTGTTGGAATGTGGCCTACCGGAACCCCTGCTTGGCAGGAAAATGGCAGATCAGTGGGGTTGTGCCTCACATCCATCTCAACAGATGCCACTGTGGCTCTGGCCACAGTTGTGGGTTAATTTGCTAGGGCTTGACCCTTGGGCAGATCAGCTATCTCCTCTCTGTTTTCAGGCCACAGGACACAGTCTTCACTTCCAGCCAGTCAATACTTGTGTTTTTAGGGGAATATGTGCATGGAAGGGCTAGGTAAAGAGGCTTTATGAATGAACCAGTAGGAAAGACAGATTGAGGAGGATCACTTTTTAGAATGTAAGACTATGTGGAAAGAGCATTTGCTGGGAGTCAAAAACTGAATCTCAATCCTAACCATGCCCCTACTCAGCATGGGGCCTTGTTTACAACTACTTTTATCTCTTGGATATGGTGGTTGCTTTGTGTGTGTGTTAGTCACTCAGTTGTGTCCGACTCTTTGCAGCCCCATGAACTGTCCATGAAATTCTCCAGGCAAGAATACTGGAGTGGGTTGCCATTTCCGTCTCCAGGGGATCTTCCTGACCCAGGGTTCAGAACCCGGGTCTCTTGCATTGCAGGCAGGTGCTTTACTGTCTGAGCTACTAGGGAAGCAGGTCTTGGAGACCCAGGGATAATGATACCTACTACAAATCTACTACACCTGCTCGAAATCTACTCTAAACCACACCAGGATTTTGAAAGGGTGAAATGAGGTGCCAGAGAAGAGAACAAAGCTGTGATGTCCAATATGACAACCACTAGCCACATGTGGCTTTTGGGATTATTATTTAATTAAATCAATCAATTTTTAAAAATTAATTAAAATTAAATAAAATGAAAATTTTAGTTTCTGAGTCATACTAGCCACCTTTTTAGTGCCCAGTAGACACTTGTGGCTAGTGGATACCATATTGGGCAATAAAGACATAGGACATTTGCATTATCACAGAAAGTTTTATGGGCAGCTCTGCCTGAAAGCACTATCTAGGGTGTGATATTAAATATGTGAAGGATGGCATGTTCAGGGGTGATAAATACTGTCACAGTTAGGGGTTCTTAGAAACAAAACGCACCCAAGTTGGCTGGAGTAAAATGAGATATTTGTTTGACTAATTCAAGAAAAACACATGTGCCCCAAAGGATCTCTTGAGAGTCCCTTGGACAGCAAGGAGATCAAACCAGTCAATCCTAAAGAAAAACAGCCCTTTTCCTAAGGGAAATCGATCCCAAGGATTGGAGATACAGCCAGACTTCAAGAGGAATTGGAACCAGTTCCTGAAAGACTATTGAGAACAAAAGAAGTATGGCTGAGTGCCTTTGATGTTTACCTAAAACTGTTGTATTTTTAATAGGCTATACCCCAATACAAAATAAAACGTTGAAAACAAAAGAAGCTACCCTCTCCCCACTGCCTCTCCCTCTTCCTCTTGTTGTTCTCTCCCTGTGACCACTTGTGTGTCTCTTTTTCTCTGTCCGTGGCATCTTCCTTCCTCTCCCCCTCCTTCACTTCTTCCTTTTCTTCTTTCTCTACCCCTTTCCTTCTCCTCTCTCCTCTCTCTGCAAGTCCAGGTTTCTCAACTGTACTACTCATGGTCCAAAGAGGGCTCCAAAGAATTCAGTTCTTAAAACTTGCTTTATTGCAGTATCATTGATTTACAGTGCTGTGTTGGTTTCCAAGGTACAGCAAAGTGATTCAGTTATACGTGTATATAATAGTTTGCATCTGCTACTCCCAAACACCAATCCTCCCCCAACCCTCCTCCTTGACAACCACCTTCTCTCTATGTCTGTGAGTCTGTTTCTATTTTGTAAATAATTTCATTTGTGTCAAATTTTAGATTCCACATATAAGTGATACCATATAGTATTTGTCTTTCTCTGCCTGACTTACTTCATTTAGTATGGTAATCTGCAGGTCCATCCATGTTGCTGCAAATGGCATTATTTAATTCTTCTTATGGCTGAGTAATATTCCATTGTGTATATATAACTACATCTTCTTTATCCATTCATCCGTCAATGAACATTTACGTTGTTTCCATGTCTTAGGTCTTCAGTTCAGTTGCTCATTGTCCGATTCTTTGCGACCCCAAGGATGGCAGCATGCCAGGCTTCCCTGTCCATCACCAACTCCTGGAGCTTGCTCAAATTCATGTCCATTGAGTCGATGATGCCATCCAACCATCTCATCTTCTATCATCCCCTTCTCCTCCTGCCTTCAATCTTTCCCAGCATCAGGGTCTTTTCAAATGATTCAGTTCTTTGCATTAGGTGGCCAAATATTGGAGTTTCAGCTTCAGCATCAGTCCTTCCAATGAATATTCAGGACTGATTTCCTTTAGGATTGACTGCTTGGATCTCCTTGCAGTCCTAGGGACTCTCAAGAGTCTTCTTCAACACCACACTCAAAAGCATCAATTCTTCGGCACTCAGCATTCTTTATAGTCCAACTCTCATATCCATACATGACTACTGGGAAAACCATAACTTTGACTAGATGGACCTTTGTTGGCAAAGTAATGTCTCTGCTTTTTAATATGCTGTCTAGGTTGGTCATAGCTTTCCTTCCAAGGAGCAAGTGTCTTTTAATTTCATGGCTGCAGTCACCATCTGCAGTGATTTTGGAGCCCAAGAAAATAAAGTCTTTTACTGTTTCCACTGTTTCCCCATCTATTTGCCATGACGTGATGGGACAGGATGCCATGAGCTTAGTTTTCTGAATGTTGAGTTTTAAGCCAGCTTTTTCACTCTGCTCTTTCACTTTCATCAAGAAGCTCTTTAGTTCCCCTTTGCTTTCTGCCATAAGGGTGGTGTTATCTGCATACCAGAGTTTATTGATATTTGTCCCGGCAATCTTGATTCCAGCTTGTGCTTCCTCCAGCCCAGCGTTTCACATGATGTACTCTGCATATGAGTTAAGTATGCAGGGTGACAATACACAGCCTGATGTACTCCTTTCCCGATTTCAAACCAGTCTTTTGTTCTCATGTCTTGGCTATTGTAAATAGTGTCAAGCAGACCCAGTTTTCATCACTTCTCAGGGATAATACAAAGGCTGGATCCTGATTCTAAGTTTCCAAGGGAAATTTGGTGTGAGGACCACCCCTGCTCCAATCAGGTGTGGCCAAGGGGATGGGGGTCGTGTCCTCCTGCTTACTCAAGGATAGTGAAGGGTGGGGCAGATACTCTAAAAAGGAGCATATGGGGATGTTATTGACTATCATGTTCATCCTTAACACCTTGGAGCAGCCCCTTGAAACTATGACCACTTAGTGAAAAGTTGTCAGAGATTTGACTAAAGCCGTAAAGAAAAAGGGTGTGATACCTTTTCACCTTTGGTTATATGATTAGATCACCAATACAGATTCTCAAAGGTTTGGCTTGACTTCTACATTATTATACCTGGATATAAGTGGGCACAGTCAGAAGCAAGGTGGAAATCGGGTCCAAGCTTTTGTCATTTCTTAAATGCAAATGGGACATTAATGAGACCCTTTTCCTCTCCTACCTTTAGGAAGAAACATGAAGTTCCCCTGGAAATTATTCAAGAGGGAGATGGAAAGGGCTATCTAAAAGAGACTTGAGAGCCGCAGACCACAAGACTGGGGCCAGAGGGCTGGCAGTGGAAAACCCTGTTGGGTTGCGATCTCTCACTGAAAAGTCCCAGTTGCCTTTTTACTTCCTGCCGAAGGAAGGGAGAGAAGGAGCAGACCATGTCCATAGCCTTGAAGCAGGTGTTCAACAAGGACAAGACCTTCCGGCCCAAGAGGAAATTTGAACCTGGCACGCAGAGGTTCGAGCTCCACAAGCGGGCTCAGGCCTCCCTCAGCTCGGGCGTGGACCTGAAGGCGGCCGTGCAGCTGCCGAGCGGGGAGGACCAGAACGACTGGGTGGCGGTGCACGTGGTGGACTTCTTCAACCGCATCAACCTCATCTACGGCACCATCTGCGAGTTCTGCACCGAGCGGACCTGCCCCGTGATGTCAGGGGGCCCCAAATACGAATACCGGTGGCAGGATGACCTCAAGTACAAGAAGCCGACTGCCCTGCCGGCCCCCCAGTACATGAACCTTCTCATGGATTGGATCGAGGTCCAGATCAACAATGAAGACATCTTTCCAACGTGTGTGGGTAAGTTCGTGACCAGCTGCCTGGTTGTTTTGTCACATCCCACCCCAGCTTGGAAAGTTGCAGAGGCTTCTTCTGAAGCGGCCTGCCTTTGAATGCGGGATAGCATCCATGTCACTGTTCCCCTAAGTCCCATCATTCACGTATCTGCAGTTTCTTTTTCCGTATCTAAGGACCTTATGGAAAAAAAAAAAATCATGTGTGGACCACTTATAATTATTCTGTGGTCCTCAGTATTGGGCAACACTGGCTTGATGAAAAGTTAAATGTGATCTTATTGACATCCTTAGGATTAGCCTCCAAACCCACCCAGAGTTCCTAGTGAAATTTTTAATTTGGAGCTAATTAACTAGGTAGTTACACTAACTCTAGTACAGTGATTAGTAGTCATCTCTCAGGATGAGAATTCCCAGTATGAAAATCCATGGATTTGTTTGGGAGTTGAACAAACAGGTGGTTGGCATTTTGGACAAACAAGATCCTGGCATTCTCTTCTTCCCTGATCATAGGTATTAATTCCTGGCTGTTCTATTAACTCTGGACCGTTGTGGAGTGGCTAGACCAACCCAGACACTTGGAATGCAAATGCTTTCGTCTGCTTTGTACTAAAAGCCATGAAACTCTTCAAGGGGAAGGACCAGACCTTTTCCATGTCTTTTATTTCTTTATGCTGCTGATCATTGGGTCTGCCTGCCTAGCAGGATGAATTTACAACTCAGTTTTAGGGCCTTTGGGTCAATAGAGATGAACACTGTCCTCTTTGCCTTGTTGTATCTCTGATGCCCAGCATGGTGCCCTGGAACCTTTTAGGCCCTGAGGAACTATTTGTAGAATGACTGAAAAAAGTACTTATGCTGCTGCAAAATATTATTGAAAAGATCTGAGAAGGTTGGGGTATTAAAAAAAAAAAAAAGCATTTGAAGCACATTGCTGAAATCACCTTTATATGGGGCATGTGTCCGCATGTGGGATGTGGGAAGTTGAGGTGGGGTGTATGGAAGTAATTGCTTATATAAAAAAAAACATATATAACTTGACTACGGTAGTATGCCCATTTTGAAATATTCAGCACACAAACCAATTTGCTCGGATTCCTCTTGTTGCCTGGCCTTGCCTGATTTCCTCTTGCACTTTCTCTCTGCTGGCTCTTGTAGGGCAGGGGGTGGGATGCATGATAACACAGTTCCCCTTGGTTGACTCACCAGCATAGGAGGAAGAAGGCAGTTTTCAGAAACTCCCCTAGCTGCATAACTGGTGCCTTGGAGGAGTAGAAATTTCCTTGGCTCATGTCTTGCATTTTCATTGACTGTCAGAGGCTTCTTTTGGAGCTGGGCGGAATTTGTCTTTTCCGAAAGCATTATAGGCCACTGCCAAGGCTCTGTACAGAACATGTGATAGCAATAAAGATAAATAAATCTGGGCAAGGATCCCTCCTCATTGTCCTTCCCCTCCTGTTTCTGTTCTTTGATGCTTTGAACTCTGGGCACTTCTGTTCTCTCTGGCAGCTGTGGTTACCACACAAAGTTGCTGACCAGAAATAACATCACGGAACCTGGTGTGTTACTTAAGGGCGAGGAAGCTTCTGGCGTTCTCCTTGGAAAATAGGACATCAGAGGTGATTTTAGACTTTGGAGGAAATCAGTGGATGCTGCTGCATCTCTCAGAGTAATTGACTTTGCTTTCTTTTTCTAAATGGTTTCCTTAGCCATTCACTATGCTTGGGGCATGCTCACTTGATCAGAATCCTCTGTTTCAGCTCTTCCCAATATGGACTTCACAGTATGAAAGTGTTCTGAGAGATCTTAATAGGTGCATATGTTTTGTCTTTTTTTTTGTCCCCATGGAAAAATAGGTTTGGGAAATGCTGAGTGAAACTGATTTCTTTACTGAAGGACTTTATATTAATGTGCATTAAATCTCCAAGAAATCCCTTGAGAAATCTGTATGAAGGTCAGGAAGCAACAGTTAGACCTGGACATGGAACAACACACTGGTTCCAAATAGGAAAAGGAGTACGTCAAGACTGTATATTGTCACCCTGCTTATTTAACTTATATGCAGAGTACATTATGAGAAATGCTAGGCTGGGTGAAGCGCAAGCTGGAATCAAGATTGCCGGGAGAAGTATCAATAACCTCAGATATGCAGATGACACCACCCTTATGGCAGAAAGTGAAGAAGAACTAAAGAGCCTCTTGATGAAAGCGAGAGAGGAGAGTGAAAAAGTTGGTTTAAAGCTCAACATTCAGAAAACTAAGATCATGGCATTTGGTCCCATCACTTCATGGGAAATAGATGGGGAAACAGTGGAAACAGTGACTGACTTTATTTTTCTGGGCTCCAAAATCACTGCAGATGATGACTGCAGCCATGAAATTAAAAGATGCTTACTCCTTGGAAGGAAAGTTATGACCAACCCAGACAGCATATTAAAGAACAGAGACATACTTTGCCAACAAAGGTCTGTCTAGTTAACGCTATGGTTTTTCCAGTATTCATGTATGGATGTGAGAGTTGGACTATAAAGAAAGCTGAACGCCAAAGAATTGATGCTTTTGAGCAGTGGTGTTGGAGAAGACTCTTGAGAGTCCCTTGGACTACAAGAAGATCAAACAAGTCAATCCTAAAGGAAATCAGTCCTGAATACTCACTGGAAGGACTGATGTTGAAGCTGAAACTCCAATATTTGGCCACGTGATGTTAAGAACTGACTCATTTGAAAAGACCCTGTTGCTGGGAAAGATTGAAGGCAGGAGGAGAAGGAGACGACAGAGGATGAGATGGTTGAATGGCATCACCAATGCAATGGACATGAGTTTGAGTAAACTCCAGGAGTTGGTGAGGGACAGGGAGGCCTGGCCTGCTGCAGTCCACGGGGTCGCAAAGAGTCGGACACGACTGAGCGACCAAACTGAACTCAAATATCCAAGAAAATAATATGGTAGTATGTAGGGGCTTCCCTGGTGGCTCAGATGGTAAAAGAATCTGCCTGCTAATGCAGGACATGCGGGTTTGATCGCTGGGTCAGGAAAATGCCCTGGAGAAGGGAATGGCTACCCACTCCAGGATTCTTGCCTGGAGAATTCCATGGACAGAGGAGCCTGGTGGGCTACAGTCCATGGGGTTGCATAGAGTTGGACACCACTGAGCGACTAACACTTTCACTTTCAATGTATCCTAATTTGAACCTGGTACCTTTTTTCTTAATGGAATACTGTTAGCATCTTTCGGGAAATGTTCATCTGTATACATTAGAGCTGTCAAACTTTTGTATGTATCAGAATTACTTGGGTCTTCTTTTCAAAATTTAAATTCCTTGGTTTTTTCCCTCAACAACTAAATCAGAATCTCTTAGGTGAAGCCTAAGTATCTCTACTTTTAGTAAGGTCCTCCCACTCTTCTTATTTATTGTAAACACCCAGAATGTTTTTCGTCCCTTCCCCAGGAATAGTTTTGTTTCTTTTCTCTCTGGTTTTATCCATGTCATTCTCTTCTTTGGAGTCCCCTAACATTTCTGTCTAGTGAATTCTCATGCATCCTTTATACCATCTCCTCTGTGAAGACTGTCATCTTTCAGAATATAAACCCCTTAAAGTTATGGAATAAGTCTTATTCAGTTGACTATTTGAGCACTAAGTCCAGTCCTGGTGCTTTACAAGTTGTTGGATGGATGGATGGATAGAAAAATAGTCCTTATAAAGTTCCAGCATGTGTATGGTATGGTGTTCGTGATCAAAGTAAACAAATGTCTCTGAAACCATTATCACCATTCCTGGGTATTTCCTCCACTTTGCCTTCCTTGGAGCTTAATTTTCTCTGTTTAACTTTTCCAAGGTTAAAACATTTGTTGTTCAGTCGCTAAGCTGTGTCAGACTCTTTGCAACCCCATGGACTGCAGCACACCAGGCTCTTCTGTCCTTAAGTATCTCCCTGAGTTTGCTCAAATTCCTGTTCATTGAGTCGATAATGACATCCAACCATCTCATCCTCCATCACCCCTTTCTCTTGCCCTTAATCTTTCCCAGCACCAGGGTCTTTCCCAATGAGTTGGCTCTTTGCATCTGGGATTTCTGCTTTGGCCCAGCTGCTTCATTCTTTCTGGAGCTATTAGTATTATTAATTGCCCTTCCCTCTTCCCCAGTAGCATATTGGACACCTTCTGACCTGGGAGCCTCATCTTCTGATGTGATATCTTTTTGCCTTTCCGAACTGTTCTTGGCGTTCTTGCAGCAAGAATACTGCCATGGTTTACCATTCTCTCCTCCAGCGGACCACATTTTGTCAGAACTCTCTACCATCTTGGGTGGGCCTGCATGGCATGGCTGATAGCTTTATTAAGTTATGCAAGCCCCTTTGCCACTAGACAAAGCTGTGATCCATGAAGGGGGTTAAAATGATAGGGGTTAGTAAAAACCACCACCAGCCACCACCACCCTGATGGTCTTCATTGGTATCCTGCTCACCTCTGCTGTTTGCCCTCGGATAACACTGTTGCTGTCTTTGCAAAAACTTGTCTCTTTGGAGCCACTTTCTCTATGAGAATTCATTTCCTCTGCTTCTTCCTCCCCCTGATTCCAGCCTACTTTCCTTCGTTTTGATCTTGGTGCTGCCATGAGTCATTATCATGAAAATGATCAAGATGTCTGTCAGGATAAAGTGAAAGAGGAATTTCCAGCCACCAGCAGACCCTGGGCGGATGAGAAATTTGGGAGTTCTGCTTAGCTTTACAGCTTTGAATCCTGGGCATATTTCTTGTCGTCTTGTCTGGGAATTGGGAGGAATTCAAACTTCCCCTCCTCCCCACTGTGATTCGAGGAACCAGAACCGGAAAAATACAGACAGATGTGATGGCTTCAGCCTCAGTTAGGTATTAAAGGATATAAACAGCTGTTGATCTCTACTGCTGAAACATAAAGAAAAACTCTCATCTGTTTCTGGATCCTGATTTAACTAGGATACCCGGGCTATTTCAGAAGTTGAGCCTTCTCGGTTGGGAGAATACCAAACAGATGTGGCTCCCTTGCAAACCAGAGTCTCCTCCACTCTCTCTTGATCCTCCCCAGTCTCCTTTGTTAAAAAGCCAACAGATGTTCCTGCAAAAGCTCCTAAAACATCAGTAATTTCAGAAGCAAGGGCCACCTCCTCTTTGATTGTATCTTTTTTTTAAACCACTTTTAGAGGTAACGAAAGAAAAATAGAAAGCCACAGCCACCCACTTTTTAAATTCCATTGCCTGGCTAATCACAATAATTTTTCTGTTCTAGCCCCCAGCTTCCCTGTTTTTCTGTTATATAATAGGACTTAAATCTCAGATCTGACACTTAGA
Organism: Dama dama; assembly: GCF_033118175.1. Classification (NCBI taxonomy): domain Eukaryota; kingdom Metazoa; phylum Chordata; class Mammalia; order Artiodactyla; family Cervidae; genus Dama; species Dama dama. Next base: position 25,779,405 of record NC_083709.1, read on the forward strand.
AAAAAAGGGAGTTGAAAACTTAGTGCTACTCCAACTCATGTTTTTAAAATGTCTTTGAGCAGGAGGAATAAGAACATTTAAAAAGTAATGACATGATCTCACCTACCTTTACGGTTTTAGAATAAATGGGTGTCAGAGAAGGAAAGAGCAAGGAAAGTCAGGGAACGTGCATATATTGAGTTTGCTAAGCATCAAGCACTAGACCTGGAACATTAATCTTTCTTAATACTTATAATAACTGAATGAATTAAATATGCCATTTTACCAATGAGGAAGCTGACATTGAAACAAGCCAAGGGGCCTTCCTAAGGTTGTAGAGTTAATCAGTCATTTAGAAGTTAGGGTTTGAGCTCAAGAGTGTCTGGCCCAAAATCTCTGCTCTTGTCACTCACTACCATTTATATTATAGCATGAATTGTTATTTTGCAGATTTCCTTCACATGGTGAAAGACTTCTCAATCATGGTTTTAGGAGGTTACCTGCTGCTGCTGCTGCTGCTGCTAAGTCGCTTCAGTCGTGTCTGACTCTGTGCGACCCCATAGACGGCAGCCCACCAGGCTCCCCCGTCCCTGGGATTCTCCAGGCAAGAACCCTGGAGTGGGTTGCCATTTCCTTCTCCAAGGCATGAAAGTGAAAAGTGAAAGTGAAGTCACTTAGTCGTGTCCGACTCTTTGCGACCCCATGGACTGCAGCCCACCAGGCTCCTCCATCCATGGGATTTTCCAGGCAAGAGTACTGGAGTGGGGTGCCATTGCCTTCTCCAGGAGGTTACCTAGGAGGGAACAGTTTTTCAGAAAAGCTGATATGGGGTATAAGTTTTAAAGAAATGATTTTGTTTTTTTGTTTCTGTTTTATTTTGTTTTGTTTTTGTTTGCCCCTGTTTTCAAAAATCACCCCTAAAATGCCTGAGCACTATGTCAGACACTATATCTGTTCCCATGTCGAAGGACTGAGCAGAGGGTGACAGCCTTCGGAAGATGCTTCCTGGGCCATGACTACCTGTTACAGCATTTGGCCATTCACTCACTCAGTAAATGCTTGTGGAATGCCTGTTCAGAAGCGGGTCCTATTTTCGGCACCAAGAAGGAGTGAAGCAGACAGTTCATGTCCTTGAGCAGTTTCCATAATGCCTAGAATGTCGAGATGCTCCAAATTAATCTGCACATTTTTCCAAAATGAGTACTTTGCTCAGTGGACAAGTGCATTGTGGAATTGGTTGCCTCCCTTTGGCAACCTCTCTCATGAGACTACAGCCGAGTCTCATCTTCTCTCAAAATATTGTGGCAGGAAACATAAGGCTATAAAAATATCCATAGGGATGAACTTTTCAAACATGGGATGTTGGGGAACTAAGTTTAGAACTAACCTTTAAATTTTAACTTTTATTTTCTATTGTTTCCCTTGTGATTTTTAAATTTTGATATAAATCTAGATAATGCTGGTAAGACAGTGTGTATGTCATCAAAATATACAATATGGCAGGGCTAGCACTGGGCTTGTGGACGGAGACCAGCTCTGCCGTTATAAAACGCTACAGTGACTATAGTAAACACTATATGCTGGGTGCTATTGGTAAACACGGAACCTCTGGGCTTACATTACTCTGTGTGAAGATTCCCCTTGCACAGGGCTGTTGCAAAGAAGGAAGCAGTGTGAGTGAACACACCCACCCCAGAGCCATAAGTCCCCGTGCTAAGTGCTAACTCACTTCAGTTGCATCCGACTGTGTGTGACCCTGTGGACTGTAGCCCTCCAGGCTCCTCTGTCCATGGGGCTTCTCCAGGCAAGAATACTGGAGTGGGTTGCCATGCACTCCTCCAGAAGATCTGCCCAACCCAGAGATCGAACCTGCATCTTTTACATCTGCTACATTAGCAGGCAGGTTCTTTACCACCAGAGCCACCTAGGCCCTCATAAGAGGTGCTAAAAAAACAAATGGATGTCAGCTGCCTCTCTCTCTGCATACGTTTCTACATGACTGTCAACCAAGACTCTTGGAGCCCACGTGGTGATTTCGGAACAGCAGCCCCGGATAAAAGCAAAACACGCTGTAAGAGGCTCCACGTGAGTTTTAAAGACTCAGCTGTCCTTTTTGCTGGATCGCTCTGTTGTGTGGGGCCATGTGAAAGTGAAGTGAGAGTGTCAGTTGCTCAGTGGTATCCGACTCTTTGTGACCCCATGGGACTGTAGCACACCAGGCTTCTCTGTCCATGGAATTATCCAGGCAAGAAGAATGGAGTGGGTTGCCATTCCCTTCTCCAGGGGATCTTCCTGACCCAGGGATCGAACCCAGGTCTCTGGCATTGCAGGCAGATTCTTTACCATCTGAGCCACCAGGGAAGCCCGATGCAGGAGCTCATAAATATCCTCAAGGACGTTGGGAAATTTCAATGTTTCTTTGGGAGTCAGACCAACTCCTCTTGTCAGGGCTGAACACTTACCTCTTTAGAGAGAAAGCGACTGGGAAGGATCATCTCCTTGGTTTTTAGAAGACTGAGTGTTGGGGACTTCCTTGGAGGTCCAGTGGTTGAGAATCTGCCTGCCAATGTAGGGGACGTGGGTTCGATCCCTGGTCCAGGAAGATCGCACGTGCTGAAGGGCCACTGAACCCACGCACTGCAACTCCTGAAGCTGATGCACCTAGAGTCTGTGCTCGGCAGCAGCAGAAGCCCCCGGTGCGCCTCGACGAGAGAGTGGCCCCGCTCGCTGCAGCTAGAAGAACGCCTATGCACAGCAGCAAAGACCCAGTGCAGCCGAAAAAATAAATCAAAAAAGAAAAAAGACTGAGTACAGAGCCTGCCCGTGTTCATTTCAATCCAGCAGACCTCAGCAGAGACTGTGTGTAGGTTAGCTGGGAAAGAGGGGAGATAATCACGTCTGGAACAAGCCATTCACTAAAATCAGCTGCCCTGGATTTGATCTCTCAAGAGGAAGGGAAAAGGGTTTTCAGCACCAGGAATGGAGCCTCCAAGCTAGCCTTGTGAACTGGCAAGTTTTTCCTAAGGCTCTGCAAACATGTTTTCCCTTTGGGATCTGAAAAACTATTTGGCAGGGCACCCCTGGTGACTCAGATGGTACAGAATCTGCCTGCAATGCAGGAGACCCGGGTTCGATCTCTGGGTTGGGAAGATCCCCTGGAGAAGGAAATGGCAGTCCACTCCAGGATTCTTGCTTGGAGAATTCCGTGAACAGAGGAGCCTGGCGGGCTACAGTCCATGGGGTCGCAAAGAGTCAGACATGACTGAGCAACTAACACACACAAACTGTTTGGTGCTCTAAGAGTTTACTCACTGGGAATGCATCATAACAAAGCTGCAATTTTCTGAACACTTCACCTGCATCATGTCATTTAATCTATAAAATGACCCCATAAGGCAGGTAGCATAAGGTCCATGTCACAGATGAAAAAGATTAAATCGCTTGCCCAGGGTCGCATGGACAGACCTAGGATCCAACCCAAAGCAGCTCAGCTCTATAGCCCATGCTTTCAGCTAATCCAACATCTCATGTCTGTGGTATTCTCACCCCAGAAACAGCATCACTCTTGTTTTAGCCCTCCCTGTGGCATCACATGTTAAATCCTCCCTAGGAAGTGTCCTGACGTAAGTCCACATTTACAGGGAAGGATGTGAAAACAGAAAGGGCCCTGCATCCAGTGCAGATCACACTGGGTCCTTGCTGATGATAACTCTTAAAGTTCTGCTCCTGGTGAGAACTTGCCTTCTCTAGATTTTGACTTCCCCTAGTTTATTCAGTCATCTATTCATCTATTCATTCAGTCATCCAGTCATCTATTCATGGAAACCATGCAGAGACAGCTGAATCCACTCTTCCTCACCCCCACTGGCTGCGGGCGAATTGATGGTCTTTTGTGGATGGACCCGGTTCCCTGCTCCCACTTGTTACGGCAACTGGACTCTGTGTCACGGCAGTGATTCTGTGACTGAGTTCTTGAGAACAATGGTAAATAACCACCCCTACTCAACAAACCCCAAGAGATACCTCTGGAAAATGGTGAGGACCACCAGTGTGCTAAGAAGCGGAGTGGGGGAAGGGCGTAGAAAGGGGAGCCCAGAGGGCCTAGCAGTTGCCCTGTAAGTTAATGCTAATTACCTGCTGTCCCCACCTGCACTGAGTTTTCCCTTACCCATGCTGTGTAATTTTAATAAGCCATATCTCAAATGACAAGTCATTACATCTCAGCATCAGCTGGGAAGGGCTCCGGGCTATGTGATACTCAGTGGAAAACAAAGATGAAAAATAAAGGCTGCAATTGGGGTGGTGGTATCTGCTGTTTTTAGGGGCTTCCCTAGTGACTCAGAGGTAAAAAATCCACCTGCCTGCCACTGCAGGAGATGTGGGTCCAATCCCTGGGTGGGGAAGATCCCTAGAGAAGGAAATGGGAACCCGCTCCAGTATTCTTGCCTGGAAAATCCCATGGACAGAAGGAGCCTGGAGGGCTACAGTCCATGGGGTCACAAAGGAATTGACCACGATTTAGCGCCTAAACAACAGTAACCTGCTGCTTTTACTTGTTCGTGTTTGTAGACATGGCATCCCTCCTTAGTCAGTAAAGACTGCCTTGCGGAGGTCAGTGCTGCTTGGAGACACAAATCAACTCAGCACCAAGCCATTTTTTTCTTTTTTTTAATTTAAATTTATTTATTTGGCTGCACTGTGTCTTCGTTGTGGCATGCAGGATCTTTAGTTGCAGCATGCAAACTCTTAGTTGAGGTTTATGGGATCTAACATCCAGGGATCCAAGCAGGGATCAAACTCAGGTCCCCCTGCATTGGGAGCACGGAGTCTTAGGCACTGGACCACCAGCCGAAGTCCCAGCACCAAGCCTTAAGGGATGTGGAAATGCAATGGGATGGGGAAAAACCAGTTAACCAGAATTCTAATCCAGAACAAAGATAGAATTGGAAGGAGCAGTTGTATAAGCTGCGTGAAGTGAGGACGAGATCCCCATAGCTTACTGGATTACCACTGATGAGCCAGCTGACTGCTAATGAGCACAGGGTTTTGTTTATCTGAGCGGTACGTATCAGCAGGGCCCTGACACCAGAATTTCTCTCCGTGCCCTCCTCACAGGCCTCCGCCTCCCCTCTAGATGAAGTAGGTATCCTTGCTCGGTGTCATTTTGAAGGGAGAACAACTTATTGTCCTGCCCTAGATCTCATATGTGGAGAGTAAGTCTCAAGCATTTCCTTCAAAAGACCTTTGTAGGTTTCAGGACATGTAGTGTCTATTAAGGCCTCTGCATGTAAGAACTTTCTGGTGTTTCATCTTTAAAAACTCATGCCAAATTTATATTCTAAAAGCTAATTCTATCCTTGTTTTCCCTCTCACAAGTCATGTCTTTCTGTTAAGTCTTCTGGTAAAGTGGATGCTCTGGAAAGATGAGCCAGTTTGGGAAGGTGGGGGTGGTGGTAAAAAGGAACAAAAGCATTAATCTCTGTTAGACCTAAGGTTTAATCCCACGTATCAACTTTTATTAGAAAATTTTCACTCTCTGAGCTCGTTTCCTCATAATTGCATTTAAAAGTATCTACTTCATAGGACTGTTGAGATTATTAAATGACATGCTACATGTAAAACACTTAGCGCAGTGTTGAGACCTCGACTGGGTAGGCTTTCAATGCTATCTCAATATCACACAGTATCAGTGTGAAGAATTAGACTTCTCAGGTGAACTCAGATAAGGAAAGAGAGAAGGTAAAATGAATCAGTAATTCTCTCATTTGGCTGTGGAGTTGATCCCACATTTTCTTCATCTTCTGCTCTATCTTATGGATCCTTTGGAAGAAAAGGTAAGCATCTGCAGGATGGTTAGCTTGGCATTGATAGCCAGACCAGGTTGCGCCCCAGAGGAACTTGAGAAGATGTTCACATGAATAGCATGTGAGGCCTCACAAAGCCAATCTTACCTTCTTGTTTCTGCTTCACGCCACTGCACCCAGCTTTACAGGAAGTAAAGCCACATGTGTCTGCATGAAGTAGACACATGGAGAACTAATTACTACTAAGTGTAAATTGATTGACTCATGCCATAGAGTTCATATTACAGAATAGAAAATTCCTGAAAATTCAGAGGCAGTTGAATTTTTATCACTTGGCTGATATTTTCATTTCTCAGAGAGCATTTAGCATTTTAAGAAAGCTTGGCAAAGAATCCTTTTAGTGCGTGAATACATCCTTAGTGACGTGTCTGATTGATCCTTTGGAAGTTAAAATGTTTGTCTTCATGGAGAGACAACCTGGAGTTTTTAGTTCTCTCTCAGGAAAAGGAAACATTCTTCAAATTAAGCATTAGGTTTTCAGTGTTTCTACATGTCTAGCCCAGGATACCAGGGCTGGAGGGCAGTGATGAATTAAGGGAGCAGCTCTAGCCAATAGTCAGGTGTTCATTCTGTTGTCTATGCCTGGGATTCAGCCTACAACAGCTGGCTCCTGCCTGGCTTCTGGGCTAGCTGAAGTGAGGAGCCCTGATGCCTGGGGTGGCACCGCAATGAACCTCAGCATCTGAGGACCACCAAGAATTACTTGTGGGTAATTTCCTTCAATTACTTGGTTGCCTAGCCCAGCCAGGGAATCCTACTATGGCCTCCAGGAGTGGAGTGAAGAAACCTGTTGAATACTGGGGATTTACCCATTTCAGCCTTCAGATGAACTATTCATATTTCACCATCCCAAAATGGGGAAGGAAAAGCCTAGAGCTGAGGGCATCTGTCTTTCTGTGTTTTTGAATTGTGAGCAGATATGTTAATGATATGTACTAAGTCCCCTAGGAAATTATCTGTGGGCAGTAATTGTCAAAACACATGGGTTGTGTTATGATGGCTTTATTTTGTTTTCCAAAAACAGTAAGGTTTCATCATCAGTCCAGGTTCAAATATATTCTTCTCATGGGCTTTGTGACCTTGGCAAGCCCTGACCCCCTCTGAGCCTGTCTCCTCATCTGGAAAGTAGGGATATTAAGGGGTATTAATATTAATAATTATACTCACTTCATAAGCTTATGAGAATTCAGTCAAACTGCATATAAGGCTGCATATTAGGCTCTTATAAAGTTCCTGGTAGAGAACTAAGTGCTGAATACATCTAGGCTTTATTTCTTTTCATGGTAGTATAAAAAGGAAAGACCAGTGATTTATTGTAGTTTGTAATGCTTGATTATATAGGAGAATTTCTCTTGCAGTATTTGATGTACGTTTCTTTTCCTTCAGAAATAAAAATTGAGAAAGGCTATTGATCATGATATAATTACAATAGTTTTTCCTACATAAACTTTTGTATATAAGTTTATCTTGGAAAAAGAGTAATTTTTCACATCCATTAGAATACCAGTTAAATAATCCAGACACGAATACACGGCTGAAATCAGTAGATTCCATTTTTTTTGTCAGGTAGTAATTCCAACGTTTAAAGTACAGAAATAATAACATTAGTTAACATTTATTACCTGTTCTGGGTCCAGCGGCATGCGAGGTTCTTTATGTGTTTGTTTGTTTTTCTTTTGGCCTCCATGCATGACTTGGGAGATCTTAGTTTCCTGACCAGGGATTGCACCGCAGGCTCGTGCAGTGAAACCCCTGAGTCCTAACCATGGGACCACCAGGGTGTGTATTTTTTCTTCCCCCCTCTATCCTCAAAGCAGCCCCAGTTGCCATTATCCTTATCCCTATTCTCAAATGAAGAACCTGAGATAAGTTTCTTTCCCCAAAGTGTGGGGAATGTTGAAATGTCAAACTGGGGTGGTGAAGCACTCAGGTAATCACAAGAGCCGTAAGCTCCTACACCCTAGGATTGGACGGAACAGTCAAGGAGAGGGGATGGCTAGCGCCTGGGAGCCAAGGCTGCTCCGAACGAGCTGGGAGCATTGCCCTTTCTGTAGAACTGGAACCAACGAGAGGATGCCGCACTGCTGAAGGCCAAGGAAAAGTCTCGAGAAATGTGGGCTCCTGTGTCCCTCCTCCAGTCCCCTGCCGGGGCCGCCCATGGTCTTGGGTAAAGGGGCCTGGGAAGCATACGTAGGGAGTATATCTGCGAGCAAATAAGCAAAAGGCTGGCATACAGAGAAAACAGATAACAAACGTGAGATAATTTTAGGTAGTGATGAGTTCTGTAAAGACAAAGTTGGTAAAGGGAATTGGGATGCTGTAAGATTTCAGCTTCCTTGGTGGCTCAGACGATAAAAAAAAATCTGCCTGCAATGCAGGAGATGTGGGTTCAATCCCTGAGTCGGGAAGATCTCTTGAAAAGGGCATGGCTACCCACTCCAGTATTCTTGCCTGGAGAATTCCATGAACTGGAAGAGCCTGGTGGGCTATCTATAGTCCATGGATCATATAGATGTATAGTAGAACAGTGGCCTCAAACTTTTTTGGTCTTGGAACTCCTTCAGACTCTTAAAAATTATTGAGAGTCCTAAAATTCTTTCATTTGAACAACTATCAATTGTTATCGTATTGGAAATTAAAACAAATTTTTTAAATATTTATTAATTCATTGAACAATAACAATAACAAATGCATCACGTATTAATGTAAATAACATTTTAATGAAAAATAGCTGCATTACTCAAACCCCCCAAAAAGTTAGTAAGAGGAGTGGCATTGTTTAACTTTTTGCAAATCTCTTTTATGTCTGATTTCATAGAAAACAACTGGACTCTCTGATCTGCTTCTGCATTCCAATCTGTAGTTCAAGTCCAGCTTTGCAGGGATATGTAGTTGGAAAGAGGAGAACTTTGTGTACCTGTGAAAGGAACCCCGGGATCCATACAACCCTTTGAGAGGCCCTGCTATAGATAAAGCAATGCAGAAGCCAGTCCTTTGCACCTCATAGGCACTTGATGATTTTGGTTGAATGAACATAAATTAAGATTGCATTGAGGGTTTCACAGTGTCTCTTGTGATAAATGGTGACATTGGTGACATGGTGATAGTATAAACCAGTTAGACAAGATTCTTAGGAGCCAGTGATCTGCAGGACACATGCTTTGTGGTATTTACCCAGCAATCCTGATGGCTTTTTACCTTAGTGTTGAGTCATGCAGGTTCCCTGTCACAGACTTTAGTAGGACCACCAAAAGAAGGATGCTAATTAGCCTAGTCTCTGAATACACACTCTCTCCATACAAAAATAGATAACTAACAAGGACCCACTGTATAGCACGGGAACTATATTCAGTACTCTGTAATGACCCATATGGGAAAAGAATCTAAGGAAGAGCAGATATATGTGTATGTATAACTGAATCACCTTGCTGTACCCCTAAAACTAGCGCAACATTGTATATCAACTATACTCCAATAAACATTAAATTAAAAATACTTCCTCTGATTTCCTTAACACTGTGTTCACACTAGCATAATGAGCTAGTTCAAAGGAGATTCGTTCACTGGTGGTGCTAGGTGTGTCCATGTTGTTGTTGTGGTTTAGTTACCAGGGATGTTGGACTCTTTTGAGACCCCATGGACTACAGCCCACCAGACTCTGCTGTCCGTGGGAGCTCCTAGGCAAGAATGCTGGAGTGGGTTGCCATTTTCCTCTCCAGGGGATCTTCCCGACCCAGGGATTGAACCCGTGTCTCCTACATAGCAGATGGATTATTTACCCCTGAGCCGCCAGGGAGCCCCCGGTGTATACGTAGGAAGTATTTATTTATGCATTTATGGTTGTGCTGGGTCTTCTTTGCTGTGCGAGGGCTTTCTCTCGTTGCAGAGAATGGGGGCTACTCTGGCTTCATCACACCGGCTTCCCACTGCACTGAATTGTCTCGTTGTGGAGCACAGGCTCTAGGGTGCGTGGGCTTCGCTAGTTATGGCGTGTGGGGTCTAGAGCTTGGGTTCAGTAGTTGCGGCACACAGGCTTTGTTGCTCCTCTGTACGTGGGATCTTCCTGAACCAGGGATCAGACCAATGTCCCCTGCATTGCAAGGGGGACTCTTAACCACCGAATCACCAGGGAGGCCCCGTAGGAAGTATTTTAAAATTTAAATGGACTTTTTATGATACAATTGCAGCAATGTGCTATACAATAGGGAGTGGTAAACCATCACCAGTGACACACCTTGAAAATTTTCTGCAACAGTCTTCAATATAACTTTCTATCTGGGTGAGAGAGGTTGTGAGATTTTTCTCACCATCAACTACTATTCATTCTTATAGAATGCTGACAGTAGGCAAGATCTAAGTAATACAGTAAAGTAGCTGTTATGAAAAACAAATCAAATGAATGATTTAGACACTTATTTGCTCCTTTGGATTATCTGTGATCCTGCTCTTTCTGTGAACACAGATCATTGAATTCAGCATTAATTGAAAGCCCTGACAAGGGACAGTATGATGGGGATGAGCACTGATCAGCTTTGGATGGGCATGACCGCATCGCTTCAACCCCCAATAGGCAGATTTGAGTAACCCTTTGTGGACCAACTAGTTTTCAAATGGGGTATATACAACATTTTAGGCCAAATGAAATGTACGTTTAGTGCTGGTGTCAGAGGCAAATCTCACACTTCTTTTCCGAGCAGATTACATTGTATCTTGCTTTGATGTTATGCAGTTGATGTAATAATGACGTCTACCATATACAGTGTCTATAGTAGGTTAGGTGGGTTTTCCTGATGGCTCAGCAGGTAAAGAATCTACCTGCATTGTAGGAGACAGAGGAGACATGGGTTCGATCCCTGGGTGGGGAAGATCCCCTGGAGAAGGAAATGGCAACCCACTCCGTTATTCTTGCCTGGGAAATCCCATGGATGGAGGAACCTGGCCAGCTTCAGTCCATGGGGTTGCAAAGAGTCCGATACAACAGAGTGACTGAGCACATAGTCGGTTAGGTGATTTACAACAGCTTTATTAAGCTGTGTTTTGCCTCTTTTCCAAATGAGGAAACTGAGTCAGAGGCCCAGGTTACACAGCTTGTAAAGACCTGTAACAGTTCTCTATTATTGCTCTGTGTTTTTCCCTGCACCAGGGACCTCTGAGATACACATAGTCCAGGCGTGTGCATGCATGTCTTTGCGTAAACACAAAGACAGAAATGTATTCAAAGGCTGAATGAGAGAGGAGAAAAACGAAAGGATAAATTGGAAGAAGGAAGAAGTTTGGCTTCTCCATGACGCCAAAGCATGAGACCTTTGCAGAAGAAATCCTGCCTGGATGAAATAAGATGTTTCAAGTCACAGCTTTGTTCCTTTCTCACTGTGTCTTAGATACGTGGATTTGACTCATGGTCTGTTGAAAGTAGGGAGAGGGGCTAGTGGGACAAACCCTCCCATTAATAGGGTGAGACACATGAGGTGGTTCAATAATTTTCATGTGTATAATAAGGCCTGGTTGTGTGTGTGTGTGTGTGTGTGTGTGTGTGTGTCTTTTCAAGGTAAAAATATCACTGGTTAGGAAGAAAAGAAAGAAAAAATAAAAGAATATGAGGATATGCCAGCTAGCTACCTACAGTGCCGTTTGGTTCCGCATTGAGGAAATGAGCAGACTAAAATAATTGAGTTTTTATCTTTCACTGCAGTATGCAAAGTCCCTCTGATTCTTTTTACTGCCTTTCCTTTTGACTCCTTGATCTGTTAACCCTGTTTCTCTGCTATGAACCTTATTTCTCATAACACTAGGAGACCGAGGTCGTAACGTTGCTGTGAGGACTTAATAAGATAACACATGGGGCTTGGCAGGTCAAAAATATCTGCTATCTATCAGCTCACATGATCACTAACAGTATCGTCAGTACTGTATTTCCGCTACGTTTTTCTCCAGTGTGAGAAGCTGCACATAGCGGTGGTGGAGGCTTCCAGAAATTAGGGCCCTGGAGGCCCACGAGAGGCCTCGACAGGCAGAGGCAGGCTTCTGGACGCCCTGCCCAGGCTGGACTTTTCAGCCGTGGCCTCGCTGCCGCCCCTCAGACAGTGAACACCGTGGGGCCCAGGAACTTTTTTTTCAGCCCTGAAACATTTTGACTCTTCCAATGGCCATGGGATCTGGCTGCCTCTGTCAGTCTGCGGTGGCTCGTGGGGCTGACCGGGCTCAGTGTTGCTTCAGGTGCCACAGGTGCCCATTTTTGTCTCCTCTCCACCGTGCTCTCCCGCAGCTGGCCTCTGAGGAAGGCCCGGGGCACACTGTCAGCTCAGGAGAAAGACAGCCAGACTCGGAGCTCAAGTTTTTCCGGTAAAATGGTGTTGCTTTTTCCAGGACAGTTTGAAAAGGGGATGCTATCAAAGGGAACCTTTTAGATGACCCAATTAAATAGAGCCATAAGCATTGGTTCCTTGAAAAAGCTGTGCTTCAGAGTTAAGTTTGGGGTTATAACTAAACAGCTGTTTAATTAATTGATTTAGTCATGGCTCTGCTGGGTCTTCGTTGCTCTGCGGGCTTTTCTCTGGTTGCGGCGAGCAGAGGCTACTCTCTAGTTGAAGTGCTTGGGCTTCCCATTGTGCTGGCTTCTCTTTTTATTTTTTTGACACTGGAAACATGCATTTACAATTTTTTAATATAAATTTATTTCTTTTAATGGAGGCTAATTACTTTACAATATCGCGGTGGCTTCTCTTGTTGCGGAGCACAGGCTCAGCAGTTGTGGAGCATGGGCTTCGTTAGCCCGCAGCATGTGGGGTCTTCCCGGATGAGTGATCCCTGCCGTGTCCCCTGCATTGGCAGGCTAGTGAGCACCAGGGAAGTCCGCAACAACTATTTATGAAGCACCTGCTTATTCCAAGTATTGTGTTAGGGGGTGGTCTGCTGGTCGGCCTGGTCCCTGCGCCCACCCCTGGGGGTCTCCCTCAAAGTGCCCTGTGCCCACAGCTGGAGCATGTAACTCTGTCCTTAGGCTCCAACCCGCCAGGAGGCTCTGAGCATCTTCTCAGGTTTTAGTAACAAGATGGACTCTCCCAGTATTACTTACTGGGCCAACCCCACACCCCAAATCCCAAGACTGGGAAGCGGATTCTTGCCTAGGGCTCTACCTGGAACCCCGGTCACCGTACTCTGGTGCTCCGCCTTGGCTGCCTGGGTGTGCCGTATCAGAGTCATGCTTAGGGTGTTCAGACAGTGTCAGGGTCCCCACTGTTTGATCAGCCCCCACACGCAGACCGTTGGCAGCCCCTAACTCCTCTTCCAGTCCACCTCTTGCCCAGCACTCTGCCGTCCCCCAGGGCTCCCCGGGTTGCCTCCTACTGAGTTTGCCCCGGGCACCTGCCTTATCCCCGTGGGTCTATAAGGGGTCCTCGGCTCCTCCCACTGAAGTGGGCCTCCTCCCACCAGCTCAGCAGCATGAGTTCTGGAGGTGTAAGCTCGGCCCAGGAGGCTTTCAGCTGCAAATGAGGGCTCCCAGACTCCGGCACAAATGGGGCTCTGAATCAAGTGTCCTTCTATCCGCTAATGCCCTGAACCTTCCACTTAGGCTTTTTCTAAAGTTAGCGCTCTGCTCCTTTGCCCAAGCAGAAGCGGTGTCAGAAGACCGAGAGACTAAGAGTAGCCCCTTCCTTAAAAGAATTCTCAGTGCTCTTGGCTATGTGCACCGTTACTGCTGTCTGTGGATGTGGCTTCTAAAAGGTAAGCTGGCTTGCATCACAATGTCTTAACAGTGTTGCCACTAAATAAGAAAAAGGAGAATGCAGTTGGTATATTTTATGTCTTATCAAGGGCCCCTATTCATCTGGTCCAGCAGGCTGTCTCCTTAATTTAAGAGATAGCAACGTGGCTTCTGGGCTTTCCTGGTGGCTCAGGCAGTAAAGTATCCACCTGAGTTCAGTCTCTGGGTTGGGAAGATCCCATGGAGAGGGGAATGGCAACCCACTCCAGTATTCTTGCCTGGAAGATTCCATGGACAGAGGAGCCTGGCAGGCTACTTCCATAGGGTCGTAAAAAGTCGGACATGCCTGAGTGACTAAGCAGGCGCACAGTGTGGCTTCTGTTAGTCCATAGCTTCTAGATGTGTTTTTATTTCCAGTAGGATTTAGCAAAGTCATTATCCCATGCTTTAAGTAGGCTCCAGACCAGAAACACCTCAATACATTTTTTAAATGACATGATGAGAGAAGAAAGTCTTCTTTTTTCCTTGGAGAGAAGAGGTTTCAAATATAAGACAGGCTGATGTGTCCCTAAGAATGAGTCTCAGTTCTGTTGCATAGTTCACTGCTCACAAATAATGAGTGTGACAAATGTGAGATGCATCGGTGAATTTCGAAGGAAGGGCTCTGGTGACAATGTTACGCACTTTGTAGTGGTCAAAGGGAGATGTTTATCAGAGATGAGCCTACTAGTTTGTTTTTTTTTTTCATGTCCATCAAATGGATCATATTCATCAGTGATCAGTAAATATAAAAAACAGGCCTCATGTTAATAAATAAATTTGATAAGAGTTTTGGCCCCTAAAGGAAACGGGTCACTTGTCCCCTTACTGGTGGCGAGGACTTAAAACTCACCAGAAAGGATTAAAGTCAACATATTTCATATTTAATTATGTAATAACCCCAAATGAAGTCAGATTTTTGAACAGCAAAATGATTTTATTTTTTCCTATAGCAGTCTTTGGTCTTCTAAGAGGTCTTAATGCCAAGAGGGTCAAAATTATTTAGTCTATTCTTCTCATAGCAGATGGTCATTTTCTTAAAAACCATAAATCAGATCACATTTATTCTCTGCTTTAAAAACCCCAATATCTCCCCACTGAAACCACAAAAGAGTCCTAAACCCTTGCCTGGGCCTGTTGCCCACTTGGTGAGCAAGCCCCTGGCCACCTCCTCTTGCCTCATTTCCCCTGCCCCCTGGACTCCAGCCATCCTAGCCTTCTCTGTGCTTCTCAACAGCCCCCTTCCTGCTAGTTCTTCCCCCGACTCCTACCGCCAAGCCTTTGCCCTTTCTGTGTCTGGAACCCTCCGCCCTGGATTTTTGCACAACTGTCTCTTTCCTGTTATTCAGGTCTCCACTTAAATTTCCCCTTTCTTGGCAAAGACTTTTCTAATCATTCAATATAATATGACATAGGTCCCTTTGGTTTGTGTTTATCAGACTATCCCATTCAATTTTCTTAATATTATTTTCATCCTGAAATCATTTGTCTTTTTCATCTATTCATTTATATTGGTTAACAGGAATAAGAGAATAATTCCTCACTAAAAATCAAATGGTACATTGAAAACCATCGTGCTAAATCTGAAACATCACCTTTTTCTAAGGACACAGTTGCCTGAATGATTTTGTGTAATTCAGCATGCTTCTACTTACTATGTGTCCAGTACAATAGTAACTTCAGGAGGCCAGTCAGACAGCCAGCAAATAAATGTTTACTGAATATTCCCATGACAAGATGCTAGTGTGCTGAACACACTGGCCAGCAAAACAAGCATGACCTTCTCCTTGAGGAACTGAAATCAAATAGCGGAGGGAGAAAAATGTTACAAAGGATGAAATCTCCCTGAGTGCAGGGATGTCTCCCTTCCGATGCTGCAATCCCAGTGTCTACAGCAGTGCCTGGCACAATCAGGGGGTGATGAACAAACAGTGAAATTAATCATTACAAGTGTGAAGTTTGGCCGAGGGAAATGCACTGGACTCCAGCCAGATACACAAAATACAAATACTCTCAAACATACACACAACGTCAGGGGGAGGGAGGGGATGTTTAAGATGAGACTGGAAGGGTGAGTAGGACTCACAAGGTGGGAAGGGCAGGTAGGGCAGTGGTGTGGGTAGGAGGAGAGAGCGTGTACTAAGGCTCCGAGGTGAGAGAGGTCTGGCATCTCTGGAGAACGAAAAGAAGGCGGTTGTGAGGGCCGCCTAGTGAGTGAGACAGGAGTGACACCGGATGAGCTCACGGAGGTAGCAGGGTCCTGGAGACCTTGCAAGAAATCAGGGAGGTCCTGGGAAGAACTCTGAGATTCATCCCACTTGACTTCCCTGGTGGCTCAGACGGTAAAGCATCTGCCTACAATGCGGGAGACCGGGGTTCAATCCCTGGGTCAGGAAGATCTCCTGGGGAAGGAAATGGCAACCCACTCCAGTATTCTTGCCTGGAAAATCCCATGGACGGAGGAGCCTGGTGGACTACAGTCAGTCCATGGGTCACAAAGAGTCGGACACAACTGAGCGACTTCACTTTCTTTCTTTTGTAAATAGCCTCTGAAGGCAGCGAGTGATGTGGTAAGACTCGAGTGTTCAAAGTGGTGCTCTGGCCACAGAACAGGGAGGGGCGGAATGGATGCAGAGGGACCAGCTCAGAGCCCATTGCAGTGGACCAGATAAGAGATGGTGAGAGCTTAAACACAAGTGTGGAATAATGAATTCCAGACGTTTAAGAGAGAGACTAGGTGATGGAATCTATGAGGGTGAAGCAGGAAACAGTAGAAGGTAACTCCTAGGTTTCTGACTTGAGCAACTAAATAGAGCCATTTACTGAGCTGAGAATATTGGATGAGGAGGTTTTTTGTTTTTGCTTTTTTTAAAATATTTATTTATTTGGCTGCATCGGGTCTTAGTTATAGCATGTCGGATCTTCACTGCATCATGCTAGATCTTTCATTGAGGCATGAGGATTTAGCTGCCCTGTGTCATGTAGGACCTAGTTCTTCAACCAGTGATGGAACCCACGTCCCCCCACCTGCAAGGCAGATCCTTAACCACTGGGCCACCAGGGAAGTACGTTGGCTGAGGAGTTTTGAGGGGCTGGGAAGTTTGGCTCAGTTGATTTTGAGGTGCCTCTGAGACATCCAAATAGGAATACGGACTGGGCAGGTGCGTATACAGGCCTGGGGCTCAGGAAAGAGGTGAAACAGGTAAAGGGCACTGAAGCCATAGGTGTGGCTGAGACCACTTTGGGAGGGAGTCTTAAAGGGCAAAGATCCAGGACACAGCCCTGAGGGACCCCACCCTCCAGGGTGGGGCAGAGTGGGGCATGTGGGTAAAGGAGCATGAGGAGAAGTCAGCTTAGGAGGGAAATCGGGAGAGAGTGGTGTTACTGGAACAGAGGGAAGAGAGGGCTGCAAAGAGCAGGGTGTTGAAAGGCCAAGTGAGGGAGGGCAGGAAAGACAAGTGCTTGGCAGGTCAGCGTGGTGAGAGGCGCAGGCAACAGGCCGGGGGAGGCAGCTCTGTCCTCCCGGAGACACTGATCCACATCAGTGCCTGGCAGAGCCCAGCCTGCCCCATGAGTCCTACTTCCCAAAGCAGAGAAGGTCGGCATCAATGAGAAATGTAATCAGCCCATCTAAGAAAGAAATAGAAAATTGTATTGGAATCAAGTGGGAGATTATAACCCAGGAACAGCTTCTCAGAAAGTCCTGAAGACTCTTCTGCCTGTTAGAGGTCAAAGCACAGTTAGTTATATAGGTTTTTAAGATAGAGGTGGTGGTTTTTTATTTGCTCAGTTGTGTTTGAGCAACTAAACTTAAGCTTTGTGGTCCCATGGACTGTAGACTGCCAGGCTTCTCTGTCCATGGGATATCCCAGGTAAGAATACTGGAGTGGGTTGCTAGTTACTCCTCCAATGGATCTTCCCAACCCAAGGATCAAACTGGCCTGCATTGGCAGGTGAATTCTTTACCTCTGAGCCACCGAGGAAGCCCACTTGAGCCAGAGGGCTGTGTTTCAATGACATAGATAGTTTGCACAATCCAGATCTGTGTGTACAAAGCGGGTAGTGGGTCATGGGTCATTACAAGATTATAGAAGAAGGTTATCGCCTAAGGTGTTATCTTGGTGGTGGAAGGAGAATGTTGCTCTGTGTGGCTGAGCAGGTATTTCTGCCTGGGGAGGTCTCATCCATGCATAATACAGAAACACATTACACAGTAAAGAGGAGAGGGATGGCCAGAGGGTAGAGAAACATCTTTATGTTTACCTTTTCCTTGACTTGCCTTAGCATAGGAATTTTTATATCATCATCTGTGTGCAGAAGGAGAAGGAGCGAGCAGACAAGAGGCTGCCATACATCTTCAGAGAGTGGACCAGTGCTGTGGGCCTTGACATGCCAGTTCCATGGCCACCCACTCATGATGCTGGACCACATTTCCTGCCCTTGTTTCCTTCCATCCAATCTCCTGTCTTAGCTGATGCTCATTCAGGTGGTTTTCTTTTGTGTTCAACTAGAAGAACCTTGGGTAAGCCACGGAATCTTTGACTCACAGAAGAAAGACTGCTTGACCTCTGCAGGCTGCATTAGAGGTCACCCTTGGCAGTGATTCAGTAGCTTAGCTGGTTTATGGCTGCAGGACAGCCTGCAACTCCTAAACTATAAATTAAGAATCCCGTGCACCTTCAATATGCACGGAACAGCCTCATTCTCTCCTGTAAATCACAGGAATTCTAAAGTCCTTGACAATTCATAGTGCAACCTCCGTTAGTTGTTCTGCTTCCAGGAATTTTTTCAGACCTGATTAACTGGAAGGGCGGAGATGGGGCTTTACAGGCTCATTTTTGTTATCCTTGGCTGTATGATGAAGTGAGAAGAATAATTCTCTTTTTTAAAGCAGAAGGCCTGAGGTTGGTTTTTCTGACAGACTTTTTGCATCCCCATTCTGGATTCAATGGAGACTTTAAAAATGGCTCATATATAAAAAATCTTTAAAGAACAATAAAAAATAAATAAAAGCTTTACAAATGTGACAATACTATATAGAACTTTCCAGTTCTATATTCTAATACATCATGATTATTACAATATTGTTATGATTATTCTAATACATCATGAAGCAATAATCCAATTACTACTATCTCTACCTGGAGAAGGGAATGGCAGTCCAACCAATATTCTTGCCTGGAGAACCCCACAGACGGAGGAGCCTGGCAGGCTACAGTTCGTGAGATCGAAAAGAGTAGGACACGAGTGAAGTGACTAACACCCTATCTCTACAGGGGAAAAAAATCAGTTCCCAGAAAGGAAGAAATCTTATAGAATTGCTAAAGAAGGAGGGCTCCTATCTGGCTGAATGATTAAAATCAGTTTTACAGAAATGACTGGGAGTAAAACACTGCTTTTTTTGGTGACCTTTTTATGAATAGACTATCTTCCTCCCTTTAATTAATTTCTCTCTTAGCTGTGCCAGTCCCAGCATTATTTTTCCGAAAATGGCAGCTGATTGCCTGATGTTTTTTGCTTTTGTGACGCATATTACCTAATGGATGTTGGACTGCTCCTAATGTTACCTTTTTTTCCCCCCCAGACTAGGGCTCATTTATTCCAGCCCTAAAAAATTGCTTTAGCTTGGCTTTAAACTGCCCTGCACTGTGATACCTAAAAACGCAACTCATCTATTCTGTGCGTATGACATATAAGCCTCGTACCCTAGAAAACTTGGAAGAATTTTTTGCATGTTTTGGGTCTCTGGGTACATGGAGCCGTGTTTATCTCTCATGTTGATCAGCTGTGTAGTTTTTAATGGGAAAAGCATGACTTTACTGACCTTTTCCGAGCAAATAAATTGACTTCAGGCTGCTTGGTGTCATTTGGAAAAGAATGTTTTTTTCTCTTCCTCTGGGGCTGCTTCCAGAGGTTTTGCATTTCAAAATCACTGTATTCCCAGCTTCACACCTCCCCAGTCACCTCCACCAACCCCACAACTTTAAAAGCAGGCCTGAGGGAAGATGGAGGTGGGAAGGGCAGACCCGGGGCTTGTGTGGCTGTCCATCATTTGTGTTGTATTACACAACGTATTATTACACGTTGGTTCGCAAGGAAGATTTACATCAAATAGTCCTCATGTTCTCCCCATGCTCCTGCTGCCTCTTGAGGTCAAGCTTTTCTTCCAAAGGGAGGTCTTGTCTTTCTAGAAAATTCTTTCCTCTTTATCAGGTTGGACTCCTTTGGAATTCTGTGAAGACTGAAGAAGGAGCAACCAGGAAGATTAATCTGTTCCTTTCGCTGTCTCCATTTTCTTTCTGGAATCTCCTTTCAAATACGGTGATATAATCACTTAGATCTCTAAGGAGATCAGGAGTCTTGATTTAACAACTAAAATAAAACCACACATCTCTCGTTAAGTGAGGGAAATAATGTTGTTTGTTTGACTTTTGATTCTTTGGATGTAATTCCTGGCATTTGTTTATTTTTTCATCGTAGAGTGATCCAGCATCTCCTCCTTTGGGAATATAATGTCCTTTCCAGGGTGGAAAAATCATTTAAAAAAAATGAAGATTTCTCTCTTTAAAAAATAATGTTGAGTTTCCCCCTCATCCCGGAAGTCATTTTTCTATCCATGCACAAAATCCAGGCCACTTACAAGTGGAGAAACCTGTTGAAAGAATGGCTGTTGAATTATCAGTGGCCAAATTCTTGGGGCTTAAGAGTCTCAGAGGAAATCTGATCTTTGGGATTTTTTTTTTTTTTTGACCTGGCAGGCAGGACTACAGCTTAGCAAACTGTGGAATAGAATCCATGTGATTAATGTTCTGAAGAGGGGGATGGTTCAGAAAGTTAACATTATCGTGGCAAGAACCAGGAGTCATTGTGTCTACTTTCACTTGAAATACTTAAAAACAGCTACTGCAGAACCCCTCTCTTAATAGGCAAAATAAGTGACCCAACGAGCTTTTCTATTTCCTGATGACCTCTTGTAGGAATTTTCCATCTCCTTTGAATTCCACCTGGACCCACTTGGCTTTTATCTTGGCTTCAACCTTTTAGTTGTTTGAACTACAGAAAATACTGTGTGATGTTATTTTTCTATTATTTACTTATTTTTGGTTGCCCTGGGTCTTCATCACTGGGGCTTTCTCTAGTTGAGGTACATGGGCTTCTCGTTAAGGTGGGTTCTCTTGTTGCAGAGCACAGATTCCAGGTACACAGACTTCAAATGCATGGGCTTAGTTGCTCCAAGACATGTGGGATCTTCCTGGACCAGGGACTGAACCCCTGTCCCCTGCATTGGCAGGCAGATTCCTATCCACTGTACCACCAGGGAAGTCCTAATGTTGTTGATGCAGACACACTTTCT
Organism: Dama dama; assembly: GCF_033118175.1. NCBI lineage: Eukaryota > Metazoa > Chordata > Mammalia > Artiodactyla > Cervidae > Dama > Dama dama. Next base: position 25,800,346 of record NC_083709.1, read on the forward strand.
TTTTGCTTAAGACCATTTTATATTTTTCAAACCAACCAATCAACCAACCAAAGGCTTGCAACCTTAAATGAAATGACGTAAAATCAGATCTGCACTGGCTGCAGTGGTAGGGGGAAGGCTCAGAGTCAACCCCACTCCTCCAAGAGGAAGTAGCTTCCCTCAGTCATGAAGTGGCACCTTGAAGCTTTGAAAAACAGTTTGAAATGCTCCCTAGACATTTGCCACCTGTCATTTCCCCTGAGGTCTGCTTTCCTTCTTGTTGTTGGGGAGTCAGGAGGGAGTCACAGAAAGTAGTCGCAGACCAAATGAGGCTGCCTGAGAAGGAGAGAAGAGACTGGGGGGCTCAGATCCAGCTTCTTGAGATCTTGTGGTCTCAGCACGTTCACCACATCTTGTGATCTACCTGGAGGAGGGGTGCCTGGCTGAAGATGAGGATGGTGTGAACCAGGGAGCAAGGCTGTCTCCTCACATCCAGGAAGGTTGATCAGGTGGGGTGGTGTAAGGAACAGGTCTGTGGGGCTCCTACAAGCCAGATGCCACTCTTGTGGCTCGTCAGGGAATTCTGTTGCAGCAAAAGGGCTCCCAAGAGCTTTGTCACCTTCACTTCTGAGCTGCAAGCACTGATTTTGCTGCCTCAGTAGTCATCTTAAATCTCCTAGCCTTCAACACACCTACTCTTCCCTGTTAGCCTGGTTTGACAGTAACTCTTAAAACCCTCATCTCTGCTTTTACCTGGAGATGGTGCTTATTCCTCCAGTGGTAACCTTGAGACTCACGCTCTGGCTTCCCTGGTGGTCCAGTGGTTAAGAACCCACCTGCCAGGGCAGGGGCCAAGGCTTCAGTCCCTGGTCTGGGAAGATTCCACGTGCTGCGGGGCAGCCGGGCCCGTGCTCCACGAGAGCAGCCCCTGTAGTGAGAAGCCCATGCACTGCAACTAGAGAGTAAGACCCACTTACCACAGCCAAAAACAAATAAATAATTTAAAATAAACAAATAAGAGGGGAAAAGAGTAATAAAAATTGCTTACTATTTAAAAAAAGACACTCATGCTCACGAAACTTCACACTCATGACCTTGAATATAAGTGTGTGTGTGTTCACTCAGTATGTCCGACTCTTTGTGGCTCCATAGACTGTAGCCCACCAGGCTCCTCTGTCCATGGAATTTTTTTAGGCAAGAATATTGGAGCTGGGTGCCATTTCCTCTCTAGGGGATCTTCCTGATGTAGGAAATGAACATGCATCTCTTGCGTCTCCTGCATTGGCAGGTGGATTCTTTACCACTGTGCCATCTGGGAAGCCCTGTGACCTTGAATAGTGAACTTGAAACTGGGTAACCTTCCACCTGCACCAATGCTGAGCTGCTTAACCTTGCATCTGTGCAACAGTCTGCATCCATCTGATGTTCCTTTCCCCAGATTCCTAACTGTGATGCCCAGCTCAGCCTCCTCCTGCCATTAACAGACTGCCGCAGCAGGAAGGTGGGCTCCTGCAAGCTGAGCTCAGATACAGCAGATGGCCTGCCTGGCCTCCCCCGGGATGGGGATGAGGGGGTGATACGCCCAGCTTTAGGTCTAAAAGAGAGTGGCGTTCAGAACTCAGGTCACTCGTTCAGACAACAGCAGGTATAGACTAAGTCCTAAAGCCTGACAGAGAACAACCTAGAAAGCTTGGGTTTTTGAAGTACATTCCTAATGTTTCACGTTGTTAACATCTTGAAAATTTGTTAAATGTTGAAAATCTTATTACTATTTTCAGATCCTTTCAATAAACAGACTTGTTTAAACAAAAGACAAACAAAAACCAACTGCCACAGAAAACTGAGATAATGGATCCTGTCCTGTCTTCCAAGAGTATTTTTTATGATTATTTTCATTGTTTTAAGATGTATTTTTTTCTCATACTAGATCCCATCCTGAATTTCTCTGAGTGGGCCTAGAATATTAGAAAACAGGAGTTTTCCCCCCTTATTTTCCATTCTTATGACTTCAGAGACCAGGTTTCAGCTGATGTCTGCAGTGAACAGAATGACTACTGGTCATATCACCTCTTCCCAGGGGATATTTCCAAAGATCACACATCTCATTGCAGGCCCGTGCAGTTCATTGGTTTATTGACCACTGTCTCAAACTGGGCTTTCCAAGTGCTTCCTTTTAGATCATTTTTCTGAAGTCCTAAATTCAATCAAGACCTGTTAGTTGAGGTCAGTGTAGCAAAGGTGTTGTTTGGGTGGATGCAAAGCACACAGAATGTTATTTTGTTCATATTTCCCTTTGTGCCCTGGGATCCGGAGTGTCTCCTGAAGGCTTCTGGTGTCACCCACACATTAAACCATTTTGAACTCCTTAAACTTCTGAAGTGTGCATGAATCAGCAACACACACTTGAGCGTGAATGGAATATCAGTGGAATGTCGTGTCAATTTTCCTTTAATTTTATCTAAGTGCAGTCCGTGTTCTATCACGTGGTGGGAAACCCACCCTTAGGCATTCTTGAGGTTCGCTGTCCTTCCTTAGAGTTTGACAGTTTCCAGGATTTGACTCAGTGCCCAAACCAGCCCAGCCAGTCCTTTATCTACACTGCCTACCACTGAGATGCCTGTTGTTCCGACCCATGTGGTGCCTCAAGGGTGTTGCATTTATGTCAGTCTTGGGGCACAGGAATCCTTGTCAGGGTCCAGAACTCTGGTACCTCCCATCCAGTCATTTTAGATATGCCCTGAAGCCATCACCTTTGATAGGTTATCATTTCCTTTGGCAATAAGTCATATCAATAAACCATCTTGAGAGCTTTCTGTTCAGGCTTTGGGACTACAGTGAATGGAAATTGAACATTTTTACTTCATCTTTTGCCTCTGCCACCCTCTCACTTCCCCATGTGGAACAAACCCATCTATTTTTGGCCATCTCCTACTCATCCTCTGGGTCTCAGCTGCAGTATCACTGGCCATGTTAAAGGGTTCCATGTGGGCACCTTCTCTGCCTGCCCATTCACTCTTCTGTTATCTTGTATCCCAAGTATGATTTGCTTTGACATCACGTGGGAAACTGTTTAAAATGCAGCATCTTACACCCCATCCCATGGCAGATTACTAGAATAGAATCTTTATTTTCACAACATCCCGCATGGCTCATGGGCAAGTCAAAGGGTGAGGGGCACAGACCTACTGGACCACAAGGAAATTGTCTTTTCATCACTACGTCCCCTTTTGAGGTGCCTACTTCATGGCAGCCCCTCAATAAATAGCTGCTGAAGGCATGGATAGCCCTTAAGAAGCAGAGAGATCAAGCCTTCAGTTTGCAGTGGCTGCTATTAAAGGATGGATTGTCCCTAAAGTGTGACGTGGCGCTACTGAGCTTGACTAAGCTGGAGATGGAGGTGGTTGGGTCATGACTTGGTGGAGCCGGCTGGGTGGCCAGGCCCACAGATGTAATAACCAGCTTAATAGGCCAGGTGGGATAGGTTAGAGAGCCCACTTGGGGGAGTCTGACACAGGTGGGAGGACAAAGACTGATTTCCCTGGCGGCTTAGTAAAAAAGTCTGCCTGCAATGTGGGAGACCTGAGTTCAATCCCTGGGTGGGAAGATCCCCTGGAGGTGGAAATGGCAACCCACTCCAGTATTCTTGCCTGGAGAAGTCCATGGACAGAGGAGCCTGGTAGGCTACAGTCCACGGGGTCACATAGAGTTGGACACGACTGAGTGTCTCACTTTTTTTCCTTAATGAAGCAGAAGAGTGGGTGGGGCAGCTTCTGTGGGTGTTCCTGAAGGGCACGATGGGAAATAGGTTTGGACAGGTAGATTGAAATTCCAGCGGCATTCATTTCCCACCCAGTGCTGGAACACAGACTCTCAACTAGATCAAAGACAAGGCAAAAAATATGAACAGAATCTTTATTGTTCTTTGCTTTCCTTTTACCCATTTGAACTTGAGGGTAGGGGGATAAGAGCCAACAGATGGATTCGATTCATCTCTCAACGCTGTTAGAAAAGCTGAGATTTTAGTAGTGACTTTTATACACCTAATAATGGCAAAGACATGACCCCCAGACTGACACGAAGGAACTGTTTGGGGAGCTAGGGCAGAGAGGCAGCTGCCTATGAATGGATAGTGCTTGGCTGTGTAGACACCTCTCTTCAGATCAGTACCTCTGAGGGAATGTCTGATGTTGGCCACCTGGGAATTGTCTGGCAGGTGACGTGTTTGCTCTGACTGGCGTTTTCTTTTTTCCTAGGAGATAATTCAGGTGCTCTCTGGGGACTCTGGCACATTGGTTCCTTATCAGTTACTGAGATTTCTCCTTTTTGGGGACATAAGCTCTGTGGTGGCTTAGTTGCTAAGTCGTGTCTGACTCTTATGACCCCATGGACTGTAGCCTGCCAGGCTCCTCTGTCCAAGGGATTTTCCAGGCAAGTGGGTTTCCATTTCCTTCTCCAGGAGATCTTCTGGGCCCAGGAATTGAACCTGGGTCTCCTGCATCTCAGGTGGAGTCCTGCACTGCAGGTGGATTCTTTACCGACTGACCTATGAGGGAAGCCCCTAAACTCTATGGATTGTACCAAAGAGGCTTAGCATTGGATCCAGGGTAGAGGAAAAAGAAGAGAAAGCAGCAATGTCTCAAGGCTGCAACAAGGAACCTCGAACTCCACCACGGATGGGCAAGAAATCAAGCCCTGGACGCTGTTTGCGCTCCCTGCCCTGGAATGCCCAGATCTGCTTTTTTGGGGAGCATGTGGCACCCATTCTGCCCTTGCCTGTGGCAAACTTGGATGCCCTCTGCTGAAGTTGGCACCTGGGATAATCCCGCACGTGCTTGCAAATTCCATCTTGCCTACACAGGCATGGGATTCTGCAAGAAAAATCAAGAGTCCCTGCCCATTCCCCTCCACCTCTCTGAGCTTACAATGAACTTGGAGAGCTGGCTTCCAGAGCACCCGTGGGGGAGGGGAGGCTCTTCCAGTTGAAGTCAGTCCTCCCTTCTGGGTGTAGGAGGCTGCGGAAGAGGAAATAAATAGTGCAGGCGGGGAAGAGAGTCTTGGGTATCCCAGAGCAACTCATTTCCCCCTTGGATTCTAAGTTGGGGGCAGAAAGTGTCATGTATTATTCTGAGATCAGAATTCAGCTGAGCCTGGGTTTCTTTTGAAGCAGCAGCTGCTGCTGCCTAAACATGAACTAGAGGTCTGTGACAGACAGGAGCATTGATGTTCTCAAGTCAGCTTCACAAAGCCCCCGGAGGAGTGGAATTACATGTTCCATTGAGAGATTCGTTTCACAGCAGCCTGGTCATCTGCCTGAATCTCTTTGCACACAAGCTTTGCCAATGTATGTGGTATCTCAGCCATGAGGGTTTGAAAAACTGTATTTCTCCCCAAGATTCCTCCCCACCTATCAATATGCACAAACCTTACCAAGCAAAAATGAAAATGAAACAAAAACCAACAACAACAAAGCATAGGGCCCTTCTTTCCTTCCTAATGATGCTTATAACTGAGGAAAATGGGTTGGAGTCTGGCTGCAGTGCAGAAGACCTGGGTTCGATCTGTGGTCAGGAAGATCCCCTGGAGGAGGGCATGGTTACCCACTCCAGTATTCTTGCCTGGAGAATTCCCATGGACAGAGGAGCCTGGTGGGCTACAGTCCAAGGGGTTGCAAAGGATTGGACTGAGCGTAGCTCAGTGTAGCTTCATTTCTTCAGTGTAGCTGGCGTTATTTAATCCAAGTTAGATAGATGATGAGTGTGGGCTCTGGTGTCCACACAGTCTAGGTTGGAATCCCAGTCCTGCCACTTATAGGCAAGTTACTTAACCTTACTGAGTTGCTGTGTCCTTGTAGATCAAACGAGGGTAATAATAGCACCTACCCCCTAAAGTTAACTGAGAGGATGAAATGAGACTTTAAGGGGTTAGCACGGTCCTTTGCTACAGTAAGCGCTGTGTAAATATCAGACTTCTTAAAAATGTTCAAAAAGTAACAGATCAACCCTTTCCACTTGCTGGATGCATCTGTCATCTGCCTGTCTAGTGGACATGTCAGTGTCCCGTGTCGTCCTTGCTCACACTGTGCCTTTCCTGGTCCCACATATTGAGCTCTCTGTGGTTTGATTGATGAAGAGATGGTAAGATGTATGCTCGGAATCCATTAAGTTTGAGAATACCTTGGGGGAGAGGACGCGAGGAAAGAAATGAAGTGAGGAGAGGACTGATGAAAAAGCCCGCAGGCTTTCTGGTGGACATACTGAACTTTATCTTCTACCCACCCAGCTTTATAAAACCCACTGTGTGAGGACTTTGGGTTATAAATATGGGTCTGATTCCATTCTGGAATCCAGAAAAGGTCTGAAAACCACATGTGTTTTCATCTGGCAGGAGGCTATTTATAATTCTTTACTTGTTTAACTTAGTATGAACATTCTTATGTTTCACTGAGAAGATATTAATGTGTTTGATTCCAGAATGCTGTTCCTGGGCCTGCCGGGGAGGGGGGTGTTATGTACTGTGTTACCATTCTAAATTCTAAAAACTTTTGACCTCTAAAACCAAATCTGTCTCCAGTGACTTTGAATAGGATTTTTTTTTTTTTTTTTTTTTTGGTAACAACAACAACAAAAAAACTAACTTGAAGTAGATTAAGCCAACAAACAATAAATTCGAGGTGGTGAGGGAGAAATTTATTTCAAGGCTTTTAAGCAGAAGCTTGGGCTTCCCTGGTGGCTCAGACGGTATGCAATGAATGTGGGAGATGCAGGTTCGATCCCTGGGTTGGGAAGATCCCCTGGAGAAGGAAATGGCAACCCACTCCAGTATTCTTGCCTGAAGAATCCCTATGGACAGAGGAGCCTGGCGGGCTACAGTCCAAGGGGTTGCAAAGAGTAGGACACAACTGAACAACTTTCACTACTACTATTAAGCAGAGGCTCAGGGAAGCTGTAGTGAGAAGGGACTAAAAGCAGGCCTGGGAGGCCTCCGATGCCCTCTCCCAAGTTCTGGTTCTTAAGGGCGTGAACATGGGTGGTTGCCATGGACGCACCAGTTATAACCCTGGAGGCCCAGTCTGTGGCAAGTGGTAGGAACTTCATATGTACGCATCAGTTCACAGATTGGCTTTCCAGTCTGACACAGTCCTTGCTTGGTGGCCAACACAAAGGGTACCTTCATACTCAGCCCATCAACAGAATTTGACTTTGTAGATTTCTGTATGATGACCTTCCAAGGCTCCGCTCTGCTCCCAGGCTTCTGAGCCACAGTCCTGGATCCCAAAGCAGTTTGTGACCAGTCCCTTTGTGGTTCCTTCTATAGGTTTGGCAATGGCAAAAATCATTCATCTTTTGATCTTACCTAGGATTGTGGGATTTGATTCACAGAAGAATCTATGAGAAATGAAGCAACATGGGAGAAGGATGGCAAAAAGAACCCACTCAGGACTTAACATGTTCCTGTGTATTTTTCTGGACCTTCAGTTTAAGCTCAGCCCACATTAGTTTTCTTTCCCTGGCCCTCACACCCTACAACCTGGCTTTACTTAGTTATGATTGTTTGGGATGAATCTCTAAATCAGTCTAACATTTTCCTTCTAAATGCGTTGTCTTTAATCTTAGTGTCTCTCTCTCTTTTTTTAATCTTTGTTTACTTACTTATTTGGCTGCTCCAGGTCTCAGTTGCAGCACTCAAGATCTTTGATCATCGTTGCAGTATGTGAAATCTTTAGTTGTGGCATGAGGGATCTAGTTCGCTGACCAGGGTTCAAACCTGGGCGCCCTGCATTAGGAGTAGGGAGTCTTAACCATGGGGCCACCAGGGAAGTTCTGGTCTTAGTGTCTTTAATAAGTCACAGGAACCTCTCTAAATGTTCTATTCTTGTTTTCCTTCTCTTATCTAATAGGACCTTCATACATAGGCACAGAGAATTCAGGAGGCTGATTCACTGTGGGTGAGATCACGTATCAGGAAGCTGGAGCTTTGAGACACATACACAGTATCCACAGACATTCATCCTGAGTCAGTGCAGTGATTGAAGCATACAGACTCTGGAACCAGCCTTCTAGATTCATGTCCTAGTTTATTCACTTACTAGCTATAGGACCTTCGGAGAGTTCCTTAACTTCCATGGGTCCTCATTTCTTTACGTGTAAGGAAGGCATCCTGGTATCTACTTTATGTATTTGTTGCAAGGATTAAATGAGCCAATATATGCAAAGATGCTTAGAAAGTAGGTAGCATGTTATAAGTTCTAGATTAATATTTGATACTTTCCTTTTATAAACGCAGAGTCTGAGTTAGATTCTTATTCATTCATTAAACAAATATGTATCCTGTGTCTACCATGTGAAGGCATCATGTTTGAGCTGGTGAACAATTCGTGTACCTAGAAGGTATGGTGAAGACAGACATTAAATAAGATCTTACACATGTGATGAGTATTATTATGACCCAAGCATTATGCTTTCTAAAAGGATGAATGGAAATCAGATAATAATAAATCCAACTTTATTGTCTTTTCTCTTTAAATCTGCATACTAAATACTTCATATATTCTGCAAAGATGAGGACATAAATAGAGATGAGAGTGTCCTTAAGCAATAGTCAGACCAATTGTTGCTTTCTGGAACGTGAAGTGATTTCAGTTTTGGATAAACTGAAAAAAAAAGTTATCGCCCTTACTAGCTTATGCATGGGAGCTAAATTTATCTACAGAACAGGTGAAATTATTGTATTTGTTTGTGATAATAGTAACAACCAGAAGATCTTTCATGCATAGCAGTTCATCCTTCACTTTTGATTCTCACAGCTATGATGTAAAGTCAGTAGGGTAGGATTTGTGCCCAATTTACAGATGAGGACACTGCCCAAAACAGTAAAATGACTGATCCCCCAGTCACAGGCAGGGCTGGTGCTTGACACATGTTAGCTCTGGTAATACTTGTTGGATTGAAAAGCATCCAGACATCTGACTTCCTGTGTAGTATTCTCTCTGGTTCTCTACACAGAACACAAGCAAAACCTCAACCATGTCATATTTTCAGATTTCGTGCTTATTGCATATTATTAGGCTTATTTATACTCTTCTTTGCAGATGGTAATTGAACAGAGCTGTCTTCTTGACCCTATTAACACCCAAGAGCTATATCTATACATCTCTATATTTTTTCTATCTAGAGATTCAAGACTTAGAAAGCTAGTTTTCAAGGCACATTGTTTAAAATTTTGTAAGTACATTTAATATTTTAAAAAATCATGTACAATGTTTCTTGACAAATTGTTTCTGTAGCTGCAATTTACAGACAAAGTAGAATTAGTGTTATACATGCTTCAGCCTGTTCTAGGATTACTTCTTCCAGATCCAATCTTTTCAAAGCCATTAATATTCATCAGAGGCTGATCTTACAAGGACTGTCATACAAAAAGCTTAAGAAATGCATCATTCCCCCTGAATTTTTTTTTTTTTTGGCAAAATATAAAACTACGTATTGCAAAAGCCTGAAAACAGAGAGATAAAAGTCTGTCTTCAGCTGTCTTGTTTAGATATGATGCCTTGATTCTATTCCAGCAATATCCTTAACTTCTCAGGGTGCCTAATTGTAACCTGGGTCAGACTACATCAGCAGAATTAGAGAAATGACACCAAGATAGGCGTGCAGCATATTTCACACTTACCAAATACCTCTGTTGTAAAAGGCTCCTCTGTAAGTAAGTAGTAGAGTTGGACTGAACTTACTTTACGTGTGAAATGGCGGGCACTTGATTTATTTTAATGCAGAGATTAAATGAATGAACTCAGGAAATGCTGGGAAATGAAAGCTAAGTGTAAATTGCTCAGCCAGCCATCTCTTTGGAGAGTAGGCTCAGCCCTTGATTTGTCAGCTGAATTGAATATTTAGTCCCCACCATTTTCCATTTGTAGGGACTTCTCCTGTAGCTCAGCGGTAAAGAATCTGCCTGCAATGCAGGAGACACAGGAGACAGGGGTTCAGTCCCTGGGTTGGGAAGATCCCCTGGGGGAGGGCCGGGCAACCCACTCCAGTATTCTTTCCTGGAGAATCCCATGAACAGAGGAGCCTGGCAGGCTACAGTCCATGGGGTCGCAAAGAGTTGGCCACAAGTAAGCAACTAATACACACACAAAGGGTTTTAAGCAGAGATGTGATGTAATCTCCCTTGCCTTTTAAAAGAACCGCTCCAGCTGCTGTGGGGGGAAGAGTGTGTTTTGAGAGGAGCAGTGGGTGTGAGCAAAAAGCTTTCTTTGCATGGTTCCTGCCTCTTTCAACTAGTCCTTTGCAAGCTGAACTCCTCCCTTGTGAAATGGAGCTGAGAATACCTCTAGTCCCTGTGAGGGGAAGGTTACCCCTGTGTATGATAAAGGCCTCCCAGGACAGATGAGACTGTTATTGTTGTTGAACTCTGGGTCAATTGTGTATGTTGTCCACTTTCCTATTTTCTCACCCCAGAGGGTCAGCGCAAAGAGCGCAGGAGATCATATATGTGTAGTGCTGGCTGGAGATCAGTACACATTCGCCCTTCACCATCTCTTTACTATTGGAGTCCAAAGTACTGGCTTCTTTCTCCTTGGGGACCATGAGCAGGGGTTTAGAGGCTTACGGGTGTTTTGTAAACTCGCAGGGTAAAGAGCTGTTGATTCCTGGAGCCTGGAGTAGAAGGCTCTGAGCAGACGAGCTGCAATCAATCACTCAAACCTTATATTTCATTTCCAAGAGGGTCTCTCTCTCCCTCCCTTCACCCCTCCTTCCCTGTTTCCCTCCTTCATTTCCTGCTTTTGTGTTTCAAAAGTAATATATCCTGGTACTAATAATTTAAGTAATACCAGTGTCTAAAGTCCCACTATAATTGTTTTTCACTCTCCACCCCACCCCAGTCCTAAGCTCCAGATGTAACTAAAGATAACAATTCAGTGTATATGTTTCTTTAGTTTTCCCTTGCCTGTTAAATCATAAGCACAGTTATAGATTTATGGTGGTGTTTGACTTTTGTTTTGCAAAAATAAAGAAAAAAGAGATTCCACAGTTTCCACAAAGCCCTCCAAATTATATTAAAAGTGTTTAAAAATGCACTTTCTAGGTAGAATACCTATAGCTTTATCAGATTGTCAAAGGAGTCTGGAGCCCTACCCCAACCCCAAATTTTAAGCATTAGTTGTTTAAGTTACCTAAAATCCCCAAACATGGAATTTATGAGTTTATGTGCTCAGTCGTGTCCGACTCTTTGTGAGCCCATGGATTGTAGCCCACCAGGCTCCTCTATCCATGAGATTCTCCAGGAAAGAATACTAGAGTGGGTTGTCAGGCCCTCCTCCAGGGATCTTCCCGACCCAGGGATTGAACCCGTGTCTCCCGTGTCTCCTTCATTGCAGGCAGATTCTTTACCCGCTGAGCCACCCAAACATGGGAATTAAACCAGATGTTCTCTGAGGCCCCTCTATTGTTGCCATTTCACTAAATTTCAGTTCAGTTCAGTTCAGTTCAGTCGCTCAATCGTGTCTGACTCCTTGCGACCCCATGAATCGTAGCACGCCAGGCCGCCCTGTCCATCACCAACTCCCGAAGTCTACCCAAACCCATGTCCAGCGAGTCGGTGATGCCATCCAGTCATCTCATCCTCTGTCGTCCCCCTCTCCTCCTGCCCTCAATCTTTCCCAGCATCAGGGTCTTTTCCAATGAGTCAGCTCTTCACATCAGGTGGCCAAAGTATTGGAGTTTCAGCTTCAACATCAGTCCTTCCAATGAACATTCAGGACTGATCTCCTTTAGGATGGATGTGTTGGATCTCCTTGCAATCCAAGGGACTCTCAAGAGTCTTCTCCAACACCACAGTTCAAAAGCTTCAATTCTTCACCACTCAGCTTTCTTTATAGTCCAACTCTCACATCCATACATGACTACTGGAAAAACCATAGCCTTGACTAGACAGACCTTTGTTGGCAAAGTAATGTCTCTGCTTTTAAATATGCTATCTAGGTTGGTCATAACTTTCCTTCCAAGGAGTAAGCGTCTTTTAATTTCATGGCAATCACCATCTGCAGTGATTTTGGAGCCCCAAAAAATAAAGTCTGACACCGTTTCCACTGTTCCCCTATCTATTTCCCATGAAGTGATGGGACCAGATGCCATGATCTTAGTTTTCTGAATGTTGAGCTTTTTTTTTTTGAATGTTGAGCTTTAAGCCAACTTTTTCACTCTCCTCTTTCACTTTCATCAAGAGGCTTTTTAGTTCCTCTTCACTTTCTGCCATAAGAGTGGTGTCGTCTGCATATCTGAGGTTATTAATATTTCTCCCGGCAATCTTGATTCCAGCTTTTGCTTCTTCCAGCCCAGCGTTTCTCATGATGTACTCTGCATATAAGTTAAATAAGCAGGGTGACAATATACAGCCTTGACGTACTCCTTTTCCTATTTGGAACCAGTCTGTTGTTCCATGTCCAGTTCTAACGGTTGCTTCCTGACCTGCATACAGGTTTCTCAAGAGACAGGTCAGATGGTCTGGTATTTCCATCTCTTTAAGAATTTTCCACAATTTGCTCCTATTCAAGTCCAAGAAAAGCTTTTTTCTCTAATATGCCACCTACTGAATTCCTTTTATTAACTGATCCTTAACCATACCTAGAGTAAGTCTTGAGATCTTTCAAGATCATGAGGGGAAATCTTAATGCTTAATAGAAATTCTTGATTGTTTTTCTATGAGTGAAAGTGAAAGTTGTTTAGTCGTGTCCAACCCTTTGCAGCCCCAAGGACTATACAGTCCATGGAATTCTCCAGGCCAGAATACTGGAGACAGTAGCTATTCCCTTCTCCAGGAGATATTCCCAACCCAGGGATCAAACCCAGGTCTCCCACATTGCAGGCAGATTTTTCACCAGCTGAGCAACAAGGAAAGCCCAAGAATACCAGAGCGGATGGCCTATCCCTCCTCCAGCGGACCTTCCCAACCCAGGGATCGAACTGGGGTCTCCTGCTTTCCAGGCGGCTTCTTTACCAACTGAGCTATCAGAGAAGCCTCTTTCTATGAGTATCGTTTATTAAAGTTAATTTTTCAGAATTCAATAGTACTTGTATATTCTACATAATAGTTTTATCAATCAGAATAGTGTATTAATTCAAAATACAGTTTTTTTCATATAATTAAAGGATTAAAACATATTGCAAGTCCAAATATCAACCAAGTTTAAATATAGATAACTCAGTGGTTACAGTATGTGAAAAGTAAATCTAATCCTATATTTGCATCATGAGCTAGCTAAATAAGTGCATTAAACCAAAGATTAAAAGTCTGTTTGAGTGATAGAATCTACTCATCTTGCAATTTAGAACCACATGTGATGAAACTGTATTTTTTTCAGCAAGGCAGCACTTCAGTAAAGCAGACACACATCTGTTTGGTTGTCCCCAGAGGATGCAGTGGTTTTCAGATCTAAAGCCAAATCCATTTGAATCAGCCAGGACCTTTTCCATTTTTCCAAGTGAAAAATGAAGTTCTTTCTTAACACAGTTAGCTGATGGTGCTCGGCTAGCATGTTGGGTCAATTATTGCAAACTTCAGATGACATAAAATGTACATGCCCACCTCATTTATTGTTTTCATGATCCATCCAAAGCTGGTCATATATAAATCTATACTTATCAATGGAATGGAACACTTTTAGAGAAAAGTCATGGATAGAAAAATTCAGAGACCACAGAACTGGACTTCCCTGGTGGTACAGTGGATAAGAAACTGCCTGCCAATGCAGGGGACTAGGGTTCAATTCCTGGTCTGGGAAGATCCCACGTGCTGTGGGGCAGCTAAGCCCGTAAGTCAAAACTACTGAGCTCGCACACCCTGGAGCCCGCGCTCCACGACAAGAGACGCCACCACCAAGAGAAGCCTGCGAGTTGAAACTAGAGAGTAGCCCCTGTTCGCCACAACTAGAGAAAGCCCACTTGCAACAACAAGGACACAGCACAGCCAAAAGTAAATAATAAATAAAATTAGAAACAAAACAACAAACAAAAAGAGACCACAGAACCGAGTCCTAATTTTAAAAATTTTGTTTTCTAATTTGAAATTATTTTAGATTTACAGATAAGTTGCAAACGTAGTAAGGAGTGTTTCCATGTTGCCATTCATCCAGCTTCTCCTAACGCTGACTTATTACATAACCTTAGAGCAGTTTTCAAACCAAGCAAATTGATGTTGCTGAGGTCATAATTTTTAATAGTTTTTCTGAAAGCAAACGGTAAAATTTCACTATTTGCCTAGGTTTGAGAAGGAATTGGTATTTTGTCTTTCCAGATTGTACACACACATAAAGCAGTCTTATAAAAATGCCTTCATTCTAAAGGACTTAAAAAAAAAACAAATTAGAGGGCTGTTCAGTCAAGATCTCCTGCAGGTTTTTTCCCTCATTTTGGTTGAGGATTTTTAAATTTCTGAACAACAGTTCCCACAAACAGCTACTTGGAAGGCTTACATGCATTTGACTTATTGAGGAGGAAAAAAAAATACTTGTGACCGAGTCATCTCATGTTTATGTTGCTGATTTAAGTAGTGAGGCAGCACTTTGAAAATTACACCATGTGTAGTTGGTTTTTTGTCACCAAATCCAAGGCCATAGGGAGTATAACCTCAGTAGCTGAAGCCAAGAAAAACTGCCCTTGGTTCAAGACTCGGGCATTTTAAACCTAATCCCCATGTTAGTTTTACTGGGTCAGGAGGTGGGTCTTGCCTCATGTGAGGATTCTTCAGGGTCTTCCCACTGCCCAGACCTAGATGAATGGAGGCCACGAGGCCAGTTTTGGACTGGACCCTCAGCAGCTGCAAACATCTGTAACAATCTGGTGTTAAGATGAATGAGCCCCAGGGGCTCCCAGCCACTTGCATCCACCAAGATTTTGTAGCTTTACACAGATGTTTCTGCTCTGAACACTGGGAAGTGAATGAACAGTTTCACTGCCTGCTGCCAGGAATGATGGTTATTCCCAGCCACACTCTGAGGTCCTCTGAAGCCATTAAGTGGTACCTGTAGAAGTTGGCGTCTATTGACAAGAGAAGGCTGACATCTGATGCTTTGAAAAGCAAAGCCTTCCCTTGGGAAGCAGCAGCAAGAGAGATAGTATGTATTTCTCCATCAGAACCCATTCCAGACTTATAGAGTGAGGGAGGGTACAGAGATGTCACAGTGTACTCTGGCTCCCCAGCTAAATGAAAGCTTGACTCTAGCCAAGACATGTGTCAGTTCTGAAAATACATCTCAGCTTCCAGCATTGGCCTTCTGTTCATTGAGACACCTCAAAGAAACCAAAGCTCTTTAGACGACTGTTCTAAAATCGCTTCAGCAACTTGCCAAAGTTTGGATTTGTTAGGGGGGACCCCCTCTCCTCTCTGTGCCAAGCCTGCTTCTCCTGCAGGGTTCTCCAGCTCGCAGTTCAGCCAAGATCTTCTTCCTAGCTGCTCAGAAACCTCGACAAATTCTTGATGCCTCCATTTCTTTGCTCCTGCTTTCAATCTATCCTCAAATCATACTGTTTGTACCTTCTGATGCATGTTGGGTTCTTTATTTCTTTCATTGCCATTTCTATAATCATTTCTCAACTGGAATACTGCAGTGCCCTCCAATTTTAAGTCTCCCACTTCACTCCAATTTTGATGTTGGAGAAGACTTTGGAGAGTCCCTTGGATTGCAAGGAAATGAAACCCATCAATCCTAAAGAAAATCAACCCTAATATTCTTTGGGAGGACTGATTGGCGTTGAAACTCTAACACTTTGACCACCTGATGTGAAGAGCTGACTCACTGAAAAAGACCCTCATGCTGGGAAAGTTTGTAGGCAAAAGAAGAGGGTAGCAGAGGATGAGATGGTAAGATAGCATCACTGACTCAATGGACATGAATTTGAGCAGTTCCAGGAGATAGTAGAGGACAGAGGAGCCTGGTGTGCTGCAGTTCCTGGGGTCTCAAAGAATCAGACACGACTTAGCAGCTGAACAACAAACTTCACTCTTGCCATCTCTCAAATCCATTCTTTTCAAAATATCCAAGTGTAAGCTTTTAAAACAAGTCAAGCCATGTACATAACTGGGTCATTCATTAGTGGGTGTAACTAGTGCTTCAACCCAGATGTAACTTTATTCTTTCTCTCTGACTGCCCCTTTAAAAAAAGTGAATTCAGTGTAGTGATCCTCCCATTGTTCCCTGATAAAATTCTTTCTGTCTCTCTTAGGTGATAACAATTTTACATCAGTTTAGAGCATGCAAAAAATGTCCCAATTCTGTAATGAGAATGAGCTCAAGATAAGCATAACATTTAAAGATAAGACTCTTGCCCCTAGCTGTGCCTTCACCTCTCTGGCTAAGATTTGGGCTGTTTGCCTCTGGGGAGTGGATCAATAGAGATATGGCAGGATTCCACTCATGGCTCAGGATTTCCTTCTTTTCTTACTGTTGTTGTTGTTGTTGTCCAGTCTCTAAGTCTTGTCCGACTCTTTGCGACCCCATGGACTGCAGCACACCAGGCTTCCCTGTCCATCACCAACTCCCAGAGCCTACTCAAACTCATATCCATCGAGTCAGTGACACCATCCAACCATCTCATCCTCTGTCATCCCCTTCTCCTCCTGCCTTCAATCTTTCCCAACATCAGGGTCTTTTCCAATGTGTCAGTTCTTTGTATCAGGTGGCCAAAGTATTGTAGCTTCAACTTCAGCATCAGTCCTTCCAATGAATATTCAGGGTTGATTTTCTTTAGGATTAACTGGTTTGATCTCCCACTACTGACTGCTATTTCAAAGCATAAGGAGAGAGCAGGAGATGGGATAGCTATGTTGGCACTTATGTGACTGTAAGCTCTTGCTATTTGGCTCTACAAATGGATAAAACTAGCTCTTTAAAGTGAAGTCTTTCACAGTAGAAACCACCTGAATGGATGGTCCTTCTTGGTCCACTCATGGTTGTCAGCTGAAAGATGAATGCACAGCCTAAGAGTTGCACGTTTCAGTTTTATTCAGAGACCTTACTGAGGACTGTAGTCCCGGAAACAGCCCCTCAGTAGCTTCTGAGAGAATTGCTCCAAAGAGGTAGTCTGAAGCCAGCATATAAGGGAATGCTTGCAGTCAATGCATCTCATTAAAAGTTACTGCTAGTCACAAGTAATAGATATCTCAACAAATGATTGAGTTCTTTTCTGTGTTTGGGAAGATGCAAGGGTTTGGGCTGATTTAAATTATTTATGTATTTACTTGGCTGCACTGGGTCTTAGTTGTGGCATGTGGGATCCTTGCCCAAGCAGCCCATCTGTGCTCTGTAGGATTCTGAGTTAGTTATTGGACATGGCTAGGTGTGCCCCTCCTGTTTGGTTGTATGCTATTGTTTTTATTTATTTTTCATCAAAAGGGAGGATTTTAAAGCAAAGCTAACCTTTTTTATAATCTTTACTCCATGCCATCCTGCCACATACTGTTTGAATTGTTTCATTTCACTTTGCTAGATTGCATTAAAAAAAAACACAAATGATAAATTAGGTAGGACCAACAAGCAGCCTTTTACCCCTTAATTAATAAGACTGTATATTCTAGAGCAGTTTTAGGCTCACAGAAAATTAAGCAGATTAATACAGAGCATTCAGGTCTGCCCCTTTCCCCACCCCTCACAATTTCTTCAGCTGTTAATATTTGGCATTAGCATGGTATGTTTGTTACAACTGATGAACCAGAATTGTTCTGTTATTGGGACTTTCGTGGTGGTCCGGTGGTTGAGACTGTGCTCCCAATGCAGGGGTCCTGAGTTTTGCTCCCTGGTCAGGGAACTAGATCTCACATGCTACCACTAAGAGTCCACATGCCAGAACTAAGACCTGGAGCAGCCAAATAATTTTAAAGAAAATTTTAGAATAAAATAAGTAATTTTAAAAACTGATTCATTATTGTTCATGAAAGTCCCTAGTTTACGCTGGGGTTCACTGTGCTATGGTTCTGTGGGTTTTGACAAGGCATGAGGCCATGTGTCTAGCATTACTGTAGCAAGTAGAATAGTCTCACTGCCCTGAAACTCCCCTGTACTCTGGCTTTTCACCCCTCTTTTCCTTGTGTACTGACTGACTTAACAGTTGTCATACCTCAAGAGTGAGCAAGACCCCTCCTGTGGGTTCATTTAATGCAACTGGCATCACTTCAGACTTTTAAAAGACTCTGCCAAATCCTCAGGGTGATGAGCAAGGAAATCCACACAGACAATAGAAAAGTCTAAAAATAGGTACAGTGTGTATTCTGAGGATGGCTTTTCCTGCTCCCCCAGGTTCCCCTGCCCCTTCAAGGCCTCACCCCGGCTTCTGGTCTCCACATTGTAATCCCTTAAGATTAGTTCAAATCTGCAAGCACTTTGCTAGAAAAATTAAGAGAGCACTGACTCACCACTTAAATGCTCTTTCCTAGAAAGTCTGAACCTTCTCTGGACCAAGAAAGAGCTGAATTTCTCTGGTGCAACAGCAGCCCTCCAAGCTGAAGGCTTTCTTTAAAATAAGCTATTATGGGTTTTGTTTTTTTTCCTGGTTACAAATTAGTGATGCTCATCTTAGAAAATTTGAAAACATTTGTGTGTTATTTCTAGATGTGCCTACCAAGCAACCACGGAGGTGCAAAGCTGGGGTCAGAGTGTTAACCCCTGAGTGGTCAAATTGCCTGTGCTTATTTCCAGAAAGAGACAATATATGATTTACCGCAAGGACAAATGTTCTCTTTAAAAAAGAAAGAATTTCCAGAAATTCAAGGCAGAAATCTTTCCTAATCAATAGCTTAGCCAGGTGCCTCTAACCCCTTTCTTTCTTTCTTTTTCAAACGTGGACCATTTTTAAAGTGGATGTTGAATTTCTTACAGTATTGTTTCTGTTTTACATTTTGGCTCTTTGGTCATGAGGCGTGTGGGATCTTGGGCTTCCCAGGTGGTGCTAGTGGTAAAGAATCCACCTGCTGATGCAGGAGACGCAAGAAGACACAAGTTCAATCCCTGGGTTGAGGAGATCCCCAGGAGGAGGGCATGGCAACCCACTCCAGTATTCTTGCCTGGGAAATCCCATGGACAGAGGAGCCTGGTGGGCTACAGTCCATGGGGTCACAAAGAGCTGGACACGACTGAGCAACTGAGGACATGCATGTGGGATTTTAGCTCCCTGACCAGGGATCAAACCCATACCCCCTGCATTAGAAGGCAGAGTTTTAACTGCTGGACCGCCTGGGAAGTCCCTAGAAACTCCTTTGAACTGGGTGACTTGAATTTCCCAGTTTCTAGTATTCCTGTCTTGTCATTTTCACCAAACTGTATTTATTACATTTGCAATATACTGCCTGTACATTTAGGGATCAATGACTCCCATTGGAATAAAGGTAAGGCCTTGTTGGAAGCTGACATCTTTTCTTCCCTAAATGTCTTGGGGTGGAAGTGTTTGTTCACTTTGAACTCAAATGACAAAATGAAGAAGCACATGCGCCAGACCCTGACAACCCCTAATAACTGGCTGCTGAATTCTTGTTCTTGGGCAGATTTCCTTTATGATTAGATTTTGTAAAAAATTATGTTTCTTTTGTTGTGGTAAAATAATATAAAATTTACCATTTTCACTACTTATATATATAAAAATCAGTGTATTCACTGTGTTGTGCATTCACAGAGTAGTTCAACCATTACCACTGTCCATTTCCAGAACTTTTTATCACCCTAAACATAAACTCTGTTAACCCATTAAACACTGACTTTCCATTCCTCCTTGCCTTCAACCACTGGCAACTTCTCCTATTCTACTTTCTGTTTCTATGAAGTGACCAATTCTAGGTACCTCATATGAGCTTCCTAGGTGGCTCAGTGGTGAAGAATCCACCAGCCAAGGCAGGAGATGCAGGTTTGACCCCTGGATTGGGAAGATTCCCCTGAAGAAAGAGATGGCAACCCACTCCAGTATTCTTGCCTGGAGTGTCCCGTGGATAGAGAAGCCTGGTGGGCTACAGTCCCAGGGCTCGCAAAAAGTCAGACATGACTGAGCACGTGTGTGGGCATCTGGTATGCAAGTATCTGCCCAAGCCCTTGCTTTCAATCCTTTGGAATTGCTGGACAATGTCATAATTCTGTCTAACTTTTGAGAACTACCAAACTCTTCCACAGTGACTGCACCATGTTCTATTTCCACTAGTGGTGCACAAGGGTTCCAGTTTCCCTCCATCCTCACCAATACTTGTTGTCATCCCCCTTGTTTCTGATGATAGCCTCTTGATGGGTGCGATGGTACCCTAATGGATATCTCATCATGGTTATGATCAAACCTTTTAAAGCTCATCTTTCTATGTGGTTGTGACCATCTCTGAACTGGTGTCATATAATTTAACCTCTGACTCCAGCTCTGCGGTCAAACAGCTTTGAGCATAAACTCCACGAGGAAAGGAATTCTGGGCTGTTTTGTTTGCTAATGTATCCCCAGTCTCTAGAATAGCACATAATAAGAGCTTAATATTATCTGTTGAATGGATGAATTCTACCTCCATCACTTACTAGCTAGGTGACCTGACTGAAGGCAATAACTGGAATCTGTTTCGTCAACGATAATGTGGGAAGAAAGATAGTGCCCTCTGCTAGGGCTGTGTGAGGGTTAAGTGCAGCAATGCCCAGAGAACACTGGCACATTGCCTGCACATAGTAGGCACCCTGTAAATAGTAGTAGAAACTTGTTATGATTATGCAGGGGGCTTCACACATAGCCCAGTGCTGAGCGCTCTTTGCAGCATGATGGTGAGTTTGGAGAGGCAAGTATGGTGCCCTGAGCTCAGAGATTTGGATAGCTTTCATGCTAAGCCAGGGCTTTATAGCAGGAAGGAAGGGGAGTGCTTGCAAAAATCCATTAAAGCCAGAGCTCCCCAGAGCAAATGTGTCACCTGGCAATGATGCCGGTGGGGCCAGACAGAGGGAGAAGAACCGGGAGGTATCCTGTCTGTGGGTCCATCCAGCAGGACTGTAAGCCAGAGCGAGCTCAGTGAGGTTACAGCGAAGGAGCACTCAGTGGGGATTAATGGCCAGTGATTGATGGTGGGTCTTGTAGCTACAGCTCCCACATTCTTTCAAGATGCATAATAACACATTGGGAAGTGTAGCTTCATGCAACCAAATGCTAATGGAATCCTACCGTCCCAGGTCCACGAGGAAGTAAGACTGAAGGAGGGGAAAGCTGGGTGTTTCCTCTTTTGCTCAGGTGTTGATAGAAAATGCATCTCCCATCTGGGTGTAAAATGTAGATTCCTGGGAATTCAGGCAGGCTTTCTGCCTCCTGTTTATTCTGTTACCTCTCTAATGAATGGATGCTGGGTAGTATTTCTCTTAGGAAGAGGATAACTTTTGCCTCCCCCCTCCCCCACCCCCAGCATGGTTTGTCTGTCTTATCAACTTCGAGCCTGCTGGGATGTTTCACAGGTGGTGCAAGTATTACCGCCAGTGGCTGAGTCACCTCTGTGTTATTCTGAACAGCTCTCTGGGGTAGATGGCCACCAGGCCCTACTCTGTGCATCCCACATTCTCTCAGAAGCTCAGACCCAAGCCTGCTGTGTAAACCCTAACCAGAGATGGCCTGGATGCCCCGGGGCCCTGGTGAACTGTCAGAGTTTAAGGCCTCTAGCTAAGTGCCCAGAAGCAGCTTTTAGAGTAAATGTATGGCTGGGTTCCTTTGCTGTCCACCTGAAATTCTCACAACATTGTTAATTGGCTATACTCCAATACAAAATAAAAAGATTTAAAAGAAAGAAAGCCTGTAGACATTGGGAGGCCTATGAGGATTCAGCAATGACACCAACCAGGGCAGGTAGGACCAGGTCTTGAAGCCCCGGAGCCAGAGATAGGTATGACTGGTTGTCAAAGAATATAGAGCTCGTGTTTCAGAATCAGAGCCAAATAATGCGAGAAAAAGACAAGGAAAGAAATTGAGAGCAAGCAATATTGGGAGCAAATAAACATCCCCCAAATGCCAGTGTCTTGAGTCCCTGAGGCCTTTCCCCGTATTCCTGTTTCCAAGTCGGTTCCTGGGCCAGGCCCTTGAGCACTTCTGGTTTCAGGCTCTGTGAGAGAGGGGAGAGTGACCTGGAGAGGCAGGAAGTCTGCCAAGGGGGAGAGCTGGCCCAGGAGGAGCAGAAGAATTCCTCAGCTCCTCCACCCCCAGCACTTCTCCAAGAAGGGGGAAAGGCAGGGCAGAACACCGGCCTTCCCGCCCTCCCGGAGCTCAGAGCTCTCCAGGCCTGCCGGGCCCTGGCTTGGCCCGCGTCCAGGGACCACTGGAATGCCAGTGAGCAGGGAGTGTGGGAGTCACTCCACACCTCTCAGGGAGTTGTTTCCTCTTCCTTTGATGGACGACTCAGACCCTGTCTATAACCAAACAAAACCCATCATTATAAACCTGTGGTAATGCTTCTGTAAACAGTAGCTTGAGCTGAAAAGACCAGCTCCTGAATCGTGAGAAATGGCAGCAGCCCTCAGCCTTCTCTGGGCAGGGTTCCCGGATGCTCTAGGCTGTTTTCTCAACTCGGATGGTGAAATGCCAGGCACTCAGTCTTTCCCCAATCTGCCAGACAACACGAAGCTCGGGCCAGGCAGTAAGAGAAATGTTGGAGAACCGTCGCGATAACGTGGGTATACTTGTCTTTGCAGACCTGGACCGCTCTTTCCTTCTTTCCTTCTCCCCATGCCTGCGTATTTGTGATTTCCTGAAGGTTAAATAATTGAAAGTGACTGATTTTCTTCCAAATGTATAGTAACTACATTCTACCTTTTATGGTTTTTTTTCCCTCCTTTATTTGTTGTCAAGCCAGAAAGAGCACTCCCTTCTTCTAAAAGTGACTTTGTTCTAAAATCCAGAGACGTAACTTGACATTTTAAAGGCAGATGTATGGCTGGGTAAAGTCTTTTTTTTCACTGTAGCTAGTTTTCCTTTCTTTTCCCTTCCTTCCTTTTCTCCCTCCCTCCCTCCCTCCCTATCTACCTTTCTTTCTTTTTGATCAGTTCAGGCTCTTTCTTACTCTTCTGATTGTCATTAAGCCCAGATACCAGATCTTTATTTTTTCTTCCAGACTATTCTCCTAACTTGTTCTCTGCAGAAAATTAAATATTTGATGAGAGGTTCAGGGAATCAACTAAGCATGTTCTTTGGACCAAAACTGCATTAAATAGCATGCGAGATACACAGTGCCTTGGGGGTGGGGGGTGTGCTGCAGGGGTCTTCCAGTATTCACAATGGCTTATCGTGCAGTTGTGAACTGTCAGCTGACTCTGGGCAGGCTAAAGCCAGCAGGCTTCTGGAAGCTACGCATGACAATCCTAAATTTTCCTGGTTTGTCAGACTGCGGCTCAGCATTTTGCCTCTCTCACTGCCTGGGAGGCCCATGAGGCCAAGTGAATGCTGACGGTGTCCACATTCCAAAGAGCCTGCTGGAAAGGTGAAAACGAAGGCTAACCGCTCGATGTTTTGTCATGACAACAACCAATACTCTGCTTCATAGCAGATTTAATTGATTGTCTCTGGACTTTCTGTGTTTAAACCTGAAATTTATTTGCTGATTCACTCATTCATTCCTTTAATAGACACTTATTGTGTTCCTACTGTATGCCAGGCAATGGAATAAAGGACTGTGTAGTCCCAGATAGAGGCAGCCCAGAAGAGCTTATATCTTCAATATCATCTTCCTTCCCATCATTATCAGTATTCACTCATATGAAAAAGAAGGTAAAACACCTATTGTCTGGCAAGTTCTTTTGTGGGAAGCAAGATGGGCAGAGTCCACACTCTCAAGGAACTCATAGTCTAATGTTGGAAACATACCAGTGCAAAATAATTATGAAAAGTGGTAAGTCCATTCCCTTTTTCAGGGCATCTTCCTGACCCAGTGATCTAACCCAGGTCTCCTGCATTGCAGGCTAATTCTTTACCATCTGAGCCACCAGGGAAGCCCTCAATAGAGGAAGCATATAATATCGATTTGATCTACCAAAATGTCAACATCATATGATTCAACATAATACTGTTTATTGATTGTTGCCCATATATCAAGCATAGGAAGATGTACTTTATAGGCATGAACATTAATGTTCAAAAGAAACCTGCAAAGTAGGTTTTATTATATCCATTTTACAGATGGGGATACTGACCCCAGAGGTTAGATGATCTTTTTCTCGGTCACAAATGCTAAGCAAGAGAACTCTGTCTGATTCTAGTTTTTGTGCTCTGTTCTTTATCGTACAGAAATATCTATACATCATGTACCGGGCCGTTGGAGGGGTTGGTAGAGCATAATGCCCACCTGTTACATTGAATAATGGATGGAGTAAAGTTTAGCAATCATTGTGGTTGCTGTGTTTCAAAATCTGCTATCAGATATGAGATAGCGTGCTAAATTCACCACGTGTTTTCAACTTTTGGCTTACCAGTGTGTTTTTCTTTCCTTGCTTTGATGTTACTTTAATGGTTTTAATTCCTCATTATCGTGTTAGGAGGATTTAGTGTTTGGCACCAAGATCGTCTCTGTCTGGCACTGTGAATGCAAGTAGAGCAATGAGCTGACAGAGGCACCGGAGATGATCTATGAGACAGAAAGATGCAGAGCAAGAGGGGGCAGGGGATATCTACCTTTGGAGGTGGTTGTAATGCCTGTGACCCTTCTCAGATCATTCATCCCTGTTCACCGCCCCAGATGAGAGGGTATCTGCCCAAGTGATTCCCGTCCCTCTTTGACACAGGGGATTGGAGCTGGAAGGACACCTGACCTGAGTCAGGTTCACCAACAGGCTAGCCTGTGTGACTTGTGTGCCCCCCAAAAGGAGAGCTGGACCAGCTAGAGCTCTCTCTCATGACTTCATGCTCTTAAAAGAGAAACCGAGGTACTAGAAATTGGAAGAGTTTATTTGACCAAAAATCATTCTAGTCAGACCATGCGAAGCTGAAAGTGGCTAAAAGCACTCCCCCAGTAGGAACCGGGGGGAAAGAAGAGGCATACTCAAAGCAAGGCAGTGCTTTGATTGGCTCTAGCTTAGTGGTTACCTTATTTGGGAAAGCTTGTTGGCTCTTTGTGGCTGGTCGTCCTTAGGTTTTGATCTCTTTACCTTAAGGCATTTCAGGATTAGGTTTCTGTTTGTTTACATAGGCTACTGAGTCGTTATAGCCGCCTCAGTCCAATGGCCCCTTGTTTAATTAATTTAATAGCACTGAGGAAAGCCATTAGTCAGAGTCCTTGAGTTGAAAACTCAGGGAGGTCAGCCTAAGGTGGCCATTTTGGGCTCATGTGCATGTCAAATGAAGATGGAGTCAAG
This sequence comes from Dama dama, assembly GCF_033118175.1. NCBI lineage: Eukaryota > Metazoa > Chordata > Mammalia > Artiodactyla > Cervidae > Dama > Dama dama. The sequence continues at coordinate 25,825,646 of NC_083709.1, forward strand.
TCTCATAGGAGACTAGAAAGAAAACGACTCCAGGGACTACAGTGAGGCAGAGAAGTGAGACCACATGGCCCATGAGAGAAGGGCACCCAGCCCCCCCCCCCCCACCCCCGCTTCAATTACTGGCACAGATCCATCCCTGAGCTTCATCACCTTCCTTTGAGCACCATACTGTAACACGGTAAATCCCTCACTGACTTAAGTAGCTTGGGTAGGTTTCTGTTCCTTGTAGCAGACAGATCAAAAACACATGTTCTCAGGGACTTCTCTGGTGGTCCAGTGGTTAAGACTCTATGCTTCCTATGCAGGGGGCACAGTTTTGATCCCTGGTTGAGAGCTAAAATCCCACATGCTATGGGGTATGGCCAAAGCAAACAACAACAACAACAACAACAACAACAAAACAGAAAGAAAACCTCCAGAAGTTCTCAAAGCAGGTAAAATGATTTGTTCCACAGCTAAAGGGAACAGAGGACCCCCATGAAGTCTGACTTCTAGGTCTCAGATACATCTGCCCTGTCTTCAGAAGGCTAAGCTAGATATTCCATGTTATTCTATCCTTAAAGAAACACTGAAAGAGCGAATAGAAAGTGTAGAAGAAGAACTGCCCTCTTTAAGTATGTTTAATGTGCCACTAGAAGAACCAGCATTATGCTCATGCCACTGGCCCTCCCTTTCCATGGACTTTTGCAAACTCAGGCTCCATGCCAGATCCTGGGTAGGTGAAGCTGAATAACTCAGCACCCATTCTTACCGTGTTCACTATGCGATGGAGAGAACAGCAAGCAGATACATCATCACACAGTGTGGGGGCTACTATAGCGGAGACATAAAGGTCTTCCTCTGAAAAGGGAATGACTAATTTCACGTGAGGATTTTGGAGAAGGTTTCATCTAGGAGGTGAATTTTGAACTGAATCTTGAAAGATGAGTAACTATTTGTCTGGCATTTCAGGAAGGCAGAAGGGGTGTAGGCAGGCATTCTGGACTGTGGGAACAGAATGTGCAAAGTCAGGGAGTAGAGAAATGGTCTGTTGAGTTCATGGAACTAGGAGAAGTCTGCACAGTTGGGAAAATGAATGTTTTGGATGAGCAGCAGGAATCAGGTTAGGTTGGGGGAAGATTTTGGATATCTGTATCTATAATGAACAATGTAATTCAGTGGTCCCCAACCTTTTTGGAACCAGGGACCAGCTTCATGGAAGGTAGCTTTTCCATAGACTTGGGGCACAAGGAGTTGGGGTTGGTTTTGGGATGATTCAAGCACATTGTATTTATTGTGCACTTTATTTCTATTATTATTACACCAACTTCATCTCAGATCATCAGGCATTAGATACCAGAGACTGGGGACCCTTGATGTAATTAATAATTATTCTAAGTGTTAGTCATTTATTCAGAGCTTCCCAGGTGGCACAAGTGGTAAAGAATCTTCCTGCCAGTGCGGGAGGCATAAGAGACTCAGGTTCAATCCTTGGGTCAGGAAGATCCCCTGGAGGAGGAAATGCAACCCACTCCAGTATTCTTACCTGGAGAATCTCATGGGCAGAGGAGGCTGGAGGGCTACAGTCCATGCAGCTGCAAAGAGTTGGACATGATGGAGCGACTGAGCACATATAACACATGTTCATTTATTTTCTACCAGAGACAAAGTCAGTCATTTATATGTATTATTCTCATTTAGTTAAAAGCCAAGGAAATGTGTTGTGGACAATGTCCAACCATTGTAAAGTTTTTAAGGCTCATTTTTGGAAGAGAGGACTCAAGGCAATTTGGAAGAGGGGCTGATGTGACGGAATATGAAGAAGCAGTAGGGTGGGCAGGAGGTAGCTGTAGTTGTCCAGGTGAGAAGTAAATACCTGATCCAAGATGGTGGCTATGGGATCCAGAGGAGCAGCTAAGTCTGCGCTCAGCTGGAGCAAATTTTTTAATGAAGGCAAAATTTTTTAAATATGTGGGGAGAATTGATGCTTTCGAATTGTGATGCTGGAGAAGACTTCTGAGGGTCCCTTAGAATGCAAGATCAAACCAGTCAACCCTAAAGGAAATCAACCCTGAATACTCACTGGAAGGACTGATGCCAAAGCTGAAGTTCCAATTCTTTGGCCACCTGATATGAAAAACCGACTCCTTGGAAAAGACCCCGATGCTGGGAAAAATTGAGGGCAGGAGAAGAAAGGGGCAGCAGAGGATGAGATGGTTAGATAGCATCACCAACTCAATGGACATGACTTTGAGAAAACTCCAGGAGATAGTGAAAGACAGGGAAGCCCAATGTGCTGCAGTCCGTGGGGTATCAAAGAGCTGGACACAACTTAGAAACTGAACAACAATGGGGAGAATGAAAAAGAACCTGAAGCTGGATTTGCAAGTTTTCATCTTTAGAGGTGGAGTCAATAGTGATAGCACTAATCAAGATAGATGATACAGGAGCAGGAATGGGCAAGAGGACATGATTTCATCTAAGGACATGTTCAATTTCAGATCCTGATACGAGATCAAAATCAGGTGAAGACCTGTGGGCAGATGAGGAAATCTGAGGCATGGGAAAGGGTTTCGGATGGAATAGATATATAGATTTGAGTTTCTATCACTCTGTCCTTCTGACTGGGGGAAGAGTCCAGACAGTTCTCAAGATTTGTAATAATGGGAGGGTCTCCAGGCCACATCTGTCAAGGTTCCATTGGCATATCCAATACTCTGAAATGGCCATCAAGTGACTTGCCTCCCTCAGCCATCTCCCTAGAGCCCTAATCCTACTTTCCATCACTTTCTCCTCCTTTGTGGGCAACCCAGTGGGGGTGAGCTGGGGGTGAGAGGTGCACTAACCCCAAACACATAGTGGTCTGAACGGCATCTCCATCTACCATTTTGTGCTGCGACACCGTCCCTTGTCCTGCCTTCTCTTACATGCCATAGCCTAGTAGCAGTTTCAGATGAGTTCTCCCTGCTCCCTCCGAGTAATTCAGAGCCCTGCTGGGATCTGGGAATAAGCACCTGTCCCTTTTGCTGAAGACTCTTTCAGAAGTTCTCTGAATTAGTCTCTTGGGTTTATGAAAGGAAGTGAAGGAAGAATAGAAATTTCACCCATAATAGTAGTACATCTCATGTGGGCTTGGCTTCTTCAGAATTTTCTAAGCATAACCAAGAATGAATTCTTTGACTCTCCTTTTAGGTATTTGAAAGAGTCTATCTCCCCTTCTCCCCAAATTTAGACTGATTCCTAAGAAAGTGCCATTTGCCGATAGAAAATAGTCGAGTATCAGCAATTTCCATATGGTTCAAGCTACGAGGGTCAAGGTATAGGGATGATGAAGTGAAAATATGAGAAATCTTATATGCTTTTAGAGTCATTTGCCCGAATAGTCACAGATGTCTCTTTTCCTTAATTTAGATCACAGTGACTTTAAAAGCCATCAAAGTATTTCGTGACATGTAATACTTTATTTGTAGAAAGGCTTGGCTGTGAGTATTTTGGCTTCAAAGATGTCTTTTGCCCCTCAGACATGTTGAGCTTCCTCGAGCACCCGAATCCATGGGGAGGGGAGGCCCACGTGTGGCCTTGTGCCCGGCCCATCTAGCCTCCATCGTGGCTTCCGAATTGGACCATGTGGTGGCCTTGATTTGACACTTCCCGTAAGAGGGGATGAAAGAGCTAGCATTTGTTATGCACAACGGCTGTGTACTAGAGTCTGTCCTAAATGCTTTATGTGGGCTCTTTTCTTCCATTCTGGGCAACAGCCTTGAGAAGTAGGAACTACTATCTTTGTTCATACTATCTAGGAGCGGAAAAAGTGAGGTTCTAAGAACTTAGCTACCATATGTGATAGTCACTCAGTAATGTCCAACTCTTTGTGACCCCATGGACTGTAGCCCACCAGGCTCCTCTGTCCATGGGATTCTCCAGGCAAGAATACTGGAGTGGGTTGCCATTACTGTCTCCAGGGAATCTTCCTGACCCAGGGATCAAACCTGAGTCTCCTGCATTGAGGGAAGATTCTTTACTATCTGAGCCACTGGGGAAGCCCAAGAACTTAGATAACTTGCTCCAAATTACCTAGGACTTGATTCTGTTGTTAGTTCTTGCTTTGCGCTATTAAACTCTCCAGTGCAGTTTTTACCTCCCCAAGGAGAAGAGGCAATAGGTGAGGTGATGATCCCTCTGCCCATGTTAGGAGGGAGGATATACATTGCAGGAGACACTTCATGTCCCTGTCTCATTGTATGACTTTGGATCCTGTTTCTCAACAGTGAATTGAAGATAACACATCAACTCCTCTCAGGGATGCTTTGTGATTAAATATAAAATTGCTTTGGTTTGTACTCAGATAACCCAGAAGGGTAATCTTCAAGGTGAGAGGAGGGATGCCATAAAATTTATCCTTGGATCATCTATCAAAAAAAGGCAGAGGTTAGTAAGCAATAGAAAGAAAGTGAAGTTGCTCAGTTGTGTCCGACTCTTTGCGACCCCATGGACTGTAGCCAACTAGGCTTCTCTGTCCATGGAATTTTCTGGGCAAGAGTACTGGAGTGGGTTGCCATATCCTTCTCCAGGGGATCTTCCAGACCCAGGGATCGAACCCGGGTCTCCCTCATTGCAGGCAGACACTTTACCATCTGAGCCACCGGGGAAGCCAGGGAAGCAATAGAGGAATAGCCTAAAGCAGGAGTTCTCATGTGGGAGTGATTCTGAACCCCAGGGGACAGTTAGCACTGTCTAGTCACATCTGGGAACTGTTCCTGGCGTTTAGTGAATGGACTCTACCTAAGCAGCCTACACAATGCATGCAACAGCTTATTGCTACAGTTATCCAGCCCTAAAAGTGAGTGGCGCTGAGTTCGAGAAACTCTGGTATAAAATGTACCTTCTGGGAAAAAGTCTCATCCGCTCTAAAAGAGCAAGTTGATCTTATTAACTGTCATGTGTTTTGGAAGTCCTTACCTGCTCAGAGAGAATTGCTGTCAATTATAGATTACAAAAGATCTGGTCATAAAAACAAGCCTCAGGAGGGACTTCTGTTATTACTATTATTATTATTATTTTCTTCTGAGGGTTCTATGAACTTTTTAAAAAATGTATTTTAATAAAAAAAGATGTAGTCAAATTACACAGACTTACACTCATCAGAGTAAGGAGGGGAGGTAATACTCAGAATTAGTGAAAATTCAAAATATTGAGACGTTATTGGTTTATTCCTTGGTAATGTATTGCTGGTGGACAGGGAGGCCTGGCGTGTTGCAATTCATGGGGTCGCAAAGAGTCGGACATGACTGAGTGACTGATCTGAACTGAACTGAATGTATTGCTTTACATAATAATCAGTGAAAACCTTATTGACTTTCATTTATTTGATTATTGCTTTCTATGTATATATTGCATCTAATTGTCCCATGGCTTGATGGAAGAAAAGCCTTGAATTAAGTGAGATTGTTAATATATTAATCTTTACCTCCTTTTTGGTGTGGAGGGGAACTGGGTAATTCTATAAAACTTGTAATCATAGTGTCTCATCCGAAGCCTCAGTTCAGTTCAGTCATTCAGTTATGTCTAACTCTTTGTGACCTCATGGACTGCAGCATGCCAGGCTTCCCTGTCCAACACCAACTCCTGGAGCTTGCCCAAACTCATGTCCATTGAGTTGGTGATGCCATCCAACCATCTCATTCTCTGTCGTCCCCTTCACATGCTGCCTTCAATCTTTCCCAGCGTCAGGGTCTTTTCCAGTGAGTCATTTCTTCGCCTCAGGTGGCCAGAGTATTGGAGTTTCAGTGTCCCCATCAGTCCTTCCAATGAATATTCAGGACTGATTTCCTTTTGGATGGACTAGTTGGATCTCCATGCAGCCCAAGTGACTCTCAAGAGTCTTCTCCAACACCACAATTCAAAAGCATCAATTCTTTGGCGCTCAGCTTTTTAGTCCAACTCTGATATCCATACATGACTACTGGAAAAGTCATAGCTTTGACTAGATGGACCTTTGTTATCAAAGTAATGTCTCTGCTATTTAATATGCTGTCTAGGTTGGTCATAGCTTTTCTTCCAAGGACCAAGTATCTTTTAATTTCAAGGCTGCAGTCACCAGAATGTGATTTTGGAGCCAAAGAAAATAAAGTCTGTCACTGTTTCCATTGTTTCCCCATCTATTTGCCATGAAATGATGGGACCGGATGCCATGATCTTAGTTTTTGGAATGTTGAGGTTTGTTTTCGTTTTTGTCTTTGAGTGTTTTCCTTTAACGTCTTTTTTTTTTTTTTTTATGTATTTTTTATTGAAGGATAATTGCTTTACAGAATTTTGCTGTTTTCTGTCAAACCTCAGCATGAATCAGCCATAGGTATACATACGTCCCCTCCCCTTGACCCTCCCTCCCACCGCCCTCCCCGTCCCACCCTCTAGGTTGATTCAGAGCCCCTGTCTGAGTTTCCTGAGCCACACAGAATTCCCGTTGGCGATCTATGTTACATACGGTAATGTAAGTTTCCATGTTACTCTCTCCATACATCTCACCCTCTTCTCCCTATGTGAGTGTTGAGCTTTAAGACAGCTTTTTCACTCTCCTGTTTCACTTTCATCAAGAGGCTCTTCAGTTCCTCTTCACTTTCTGCCCTAAGGGTGGTGTCATCTGCATGTCTGAGGTTATTGATATTTCTCCTGGCAATCTTGATTCCAGCTTGTGCTTCTTCCAGCCCAGCATTTATTTGCACTTTGGGAAGGATATGAAATCGAAGAGGTCAGGGACTATGTCTTGAACAGAGGAAAAGAAATCCATCTCTAAGCTGGAAAATGTGAAAAAAGATTACTCTCTCTTATTTGATGATATTCTTACTTCAGTTGAATAGGTGGAGTTGAGTAGGATGTTATGGAAAGTGCTTGGGTAGATACTGAAGTGTTTGGGGATCCTCAGAACCCAGCTGTATATTCTTGAGGATCAGAGGAAATGAATGCGCCAGGCATTTTGCACATTTTTAAGACCATTTGTAACTGATGCAGATTTATTATAAATTTCATGTTATAAATTTAGTAAATTTATTATAAATATGGTATATTTATTATAAAGTTAGTAAATTTTATTTATTATAAATTTACTGCATAATAAATTTAGTAAGTTAATGAACTTACTAAATAACAGGACTATGGAAATTCCAGCTATTGAATAAGCAAGCTTGAGTACCAGGATAATTTCATGGAGAAATGGTTAAGTGGGATTCTTTGTGTTTACCTGTTGGCTGTGGCTGTTTGCTCCTCTGTGCTGAGAAGATTCTGGGACTCTGGTCTAGGTGGAAATGAGCACTGTGGTCAGTTGGTGCTGTTTGCTTTTGGAAGCCTCATGGGAGCTTGGTGACATGTGAGGCGTGTCTTTGACAGCCAGCCTTGATTTATGTGTTTAACAGTTAATCGTAATCTCTCAGAGCCCTGAATGTAAAAGTTCTCTGAGTTAGATCCTATGATAAAAAAATCAGAAAGTTATATCCGCCCTACCTTTTGTCTCTTACAACTGTCTTATACATTTAATGTTGTAGTTGAAGTCAAGGGTGAAGATCTAATTTCATTCATTTTTAGGCTAATGAACACTCTAGATGCTATGGTGACCAAACTTCTGTCTGGAAGATATCTGCAACAGAGCAAATTTTTAGATCATAGAAATTTAAAGATATGTATCATTTCCATGTGCCCTCAGTGTTCATACTTCAGTGTTCACACAAGGACTTTTCTGTAGTGTTATCTAACAAAAATTTTGGACAACTATGCATGTATGCAAAGCATTTCTAAAGCCTGTGTATATCCTATACCCCTTCCCATATCCTTCACTTGATCATCCAGGGAGTTTTAGGAGACTCTGATTATTTGTTCCATGGATATAAAAGAAAATTAAATAGTTTTGTATATTAATTTGACATAAAAAACTCTTATTGTTTCATTGCTTTGGGCCCATTATGCAATGCTTATTTTTGTGTGTGTGAAGAACCCTCGGATTTAAAACAGCTCACTGCACATAAAAGTTCATAATGTGTGGGCTGGCAGGCAACTTGCAATGACTCCTTTTTGGGGGGTCCTACACCTCATTGGAAAAGACCCTGACGCTGGGAGGGATTGGGGGCAGGAGGAGACGGGAACGACAGAGGATGAGATGGCTGGATGGCATCACCGACTTGATGGGCATGAGTTTGAGTACACTCCGGGAGTTTGTGATGGACAGGGAGGCCTGGTGTGCTGCGATTCATGGGGATGCAAAGAGTCAGACACGACTGAGCGATTGAACTGAACTGAACTGAACACCTCCCAGTGGGAGAAATCGTATCAGGCGTTTTTCTTTAACACCCCCTCGCCCTTCTTCCTGCATTCTTCTCTTCCCCAGCTTCCTTCTATTTTGAACCGCTCTTAGATGTCCTTATTATAAGACTCTCTTGTAGATATCATTGCCCTGTGACAAAAGCCTTTTCTACTTCACAAAGAAAATTTGTTTGGATTGGACCCAAAATAGCATTTCTTCATAAGTTGCCCAATGAGATGACAACAATCCCTTACCAAGTATCGGGAGACTGCGTTCTAACCCTTCCTCGATCTGGCAGTTTGGTCTTGCACAAGTCATTAAAAGTCTCTCCTCCTTCTTTCCCTACTATGTAAAGTGAATAGAGCAGATGGCAGCTACTTCTCCTCATGCCTTACCATTCTAAGATGATGACAAGTGAGTCTTAGGGCACTTAGGATGCTAACATTAACATCTTAAGCCAAAAAAAAAAAAAAATCAAGTTTGTTTGTGGGTAACTGAATTTCATGAAGACACTATGCTAGTTAAGAGGAAGGCTGGACTTAGAGGAGGGGTGATGCTATCCTTTCACAGAATGGATTAAATGCACAGAATGGATTAAATGCTGACGTGTTCAGTGCAGAAGGGGATAAGTTTGGTGGTAGGTAGACAAGGAGACATATGGGAAACCATCCATGAAGTAGAAAGGATACCTGAGTAGAAAGGTAGAAAAAACAAGTTAGCTATCAGTTAGGGCATCATCAACTCAATGGACATGAGTCTGAGCAAGCTCCGGGAGATGGTGAAGGACAGGGAAGACTGGCGTGCTGCAGTCCATGGGGTTGCAAAGAGTCGGACACGACTGAGTGACTGAACAACAAGGGCCCTTTAGTTGCAAGCAACAGAAGCTGACTGGTGACTTCCCTGGCGGTCCAGTGGCTAAGACTCTGCGCTCCCAATGTGGGGGCCTGGGTTTGATCCCTGGTCAGGGAAATAGATGCCACCTGCTGCACAATCAATCAAGAGAAACTGACTCTGACAAACCAGAGCAGGGAGAGAATTGCACACTTCAACCAGCTATCAGTGATACATTGATTTGAATCAAGGGAAAACATGGTTCACTATTTTGGAGAAGAAAAAAAAAAATAAGGAGAGTATACCAGGAAATGAAAATGAAATAAATCTAACCAAATTAATTTCTGCTTGAGCCTCTTTAGGCCCCTCCCCACAACCTTGGATGCCCAGGCACCAGTCCTAAAAGAACTCCCAGTCCAGCGATGCAGTGAGATGAATCCCTCATTTATTGATTGCTCACTGGCTGCCAAGCTTCTTGATGAGAGCTTTAAAGGCATAGCTCCTTTAATTCTCCACATGCTCTTTGAAGAATTGCAGGTTATTGCAATACACTCACATTATTTTGCCTTCTCTCTCAGAGTATCGGTGGAGTGTGCAGATTCTGACATCAGAATGCCTGCTTTGAAGCCTGGCTCTGCCACTTACAATCTATGTAACTTTAGGCAATTTCCTCATCTGTGAAATGGGTATAATAACAGTGTCTGTGCATGTAAAGATTAGTGACATGTTGCACATAAAGTGCTTCATTCAGTGCCTGATACATTAAAAAAAACCTAAAAAAAAGTTTATAATCATCATCATTATTATATGGGAATACCATGAAGAAACATGGAAATCGTGTAAGAAAATTAGACAGTAAAATAATTATTTTAAAGAAAAAAAATTTCCATTTCATATGAATATTCCCTATAATTAAACTCAGTGTCAAATTGTGATTTCCTTATCTTGAATTATAATGGTCATCATTTATTGAGCAACTATATGTGCAAAGCACTGTGTTATTTACTATATACATTTATGTTTTATCTAAGACATGGTACCACCTACAAAGTTTCAGTTATGCAGGATAAGTAAGTTCCAGACAACACAGGCCCTATACTTAACAACACGGTATTGTATACTTAAAATTTTGCTAAGAAGGTAGATATTAAGCCAAGTGATCTTACCACAAAGGACAAAAATTTTAAGTGCAAAAATAAATAGCAGGGGCAGGAGGTAATTTTTGTAAGTGATGGATAAATTTATGGCCTTAATTATAGTGATAGTTTTGTAGTATATTCATAATATATTTATCTCCAAACTCATCAAGTATTATACATTAAATATGTAAAAAAAAAAATCCTCCAAGTGTTCTTTGAAGCAAGTCCTGTTGTTACCTCCATTGTGTAGACGCCCCTAAGACGAGTAAGCGGACCAGCCTGAATGAAGTTCGGGAGCAGGCAGGGCAGAGCTTTGCCCAGCTTTGCCCAGTTTGCCTAAAAGGCCTTGGAAAAGACTTTTCCGAGTCTGTGTTACCTGCCTTAGCAAATAGAAGAGGAGAAAGAAGACAGAGTAAGACAAAAGGGGATGATCAGCTCCACCCTTGGGTATCTCTGGTTATTAACTAGTGTACTGAGCTGCTGTAATGTTTAGGAAATCGACTCAGGTTCGCTTCCTATTGAAGCCCGCCATCAGTTATTAAGGACAGCCACGCACAGTCCCTGCGCAGGAGCCGGCTGGCTGCCGTTCCAGAGCCAGGATGGCTCTGGGGCAGACCAAGCAGCCAGCAGCCTTTCTGTGCCGAGTTTCCACGAGATGACATCCTGACTTACTAAGTCCACAGATGACCTTTCCCCCCAAACCAACTTCAGATTTCAAGTCTAAAATTTCCTAAGCCAGGATAAAAATGGGATTGTCTCTGCTGGGTTGCCTCTGTTTATCAGCAGTGAATGGAATGCTCAATAATTATTTATATTTTTAGTCTAGGGAAACCACTGACTCTTGATCACCCCCAAGTGTCAAAGCGTGGCCCCCAAAACATGAAACATGAAACTTAAGGTGACATGACTCTTTCCCCTTTATTTATTTATACGGTTTTTCCTTTAAAAGAATGTTTAGTTTTACAATAGAAAAAATCAATTTTTTAAGAAAAATGCCTGATATGCTAGTTCAGTTCAGTTCAGTCGCTCAGTCGTGTCTAACTCTTTGTAACCCCATGGACTGCAGCACGCCAGGCCTCCCTATCCATCACCAACTCCCGGAGTTTACTCAAACTCATATCCATTGCTATGCTAGGGTCAATCTAAAATTCATCACTTTTCTGCCACCTGTACCATTCCTTATAAAGGATTTTATTGGAGGTGCTGAAAATATAAATGTGACTATTCTGAATCTAAATAACCAAGAGAAAGCCCCCTCATTTGAGATGAAGCTTGGGATATCACGCTTCCTTTCCTTGTCATTATCCCCACTGCCCTTTTGTGGCCTTTGAACCTTTTCATTGAGACGCTTTCTGGCCAGAGTTTATTCAGTGGCTGGTGTAGCTTGGAGGTATCGGCCTTTACAGTCCACTTGGGGCCACTTCTGTTGATCGTTGCGTCTCTTGGAACTCTAGACCTCTGCCTCTGTTTTCTTTTCCTTTCATAAGTCATTGAAGTCCGGAGTGTCGGCGGTGACCTTTGGAGATGTTTTTACAGCTTCCAGAGACTTCCTGACATGTTTTATTAGCTCTTGGTGGTAGCTCATAAAGTGAGTCCCAGCAGAGCTGTGCACTGGGACAGATGAGAGCCGCCTCCAAAATGACCCGCACCAGCATGGACGGGAGGAGGCCAGACCGCAGGAGATTGGGTACCACCCCCTGTCCAGTTCAGCAGGGCAGAAGTGATTATTTCTCAAAGAAAAAGAGGTCATCCCTTTAGGAAATACAGGGACCAACTTATTCTGCAAGAGGCTCAAGTTATGGGAGCCCCCTTGCATGGAAAACAGAGACATCACTGCTTTGAGGATTGAGCTATTCCAAAAGGCTTTTGTGTTCTGGTGTCACAGAGGTAAGCCAAAAGCCAAAGCTGGTCAGCTTTCTTTTTTGTTTTTAATTTTAATTGAAGGATAATTGCTTTACCCTGTTGCGTTAGTTTCGGCTGTATGACAAAGTGGACCAGCCATAAGTATGCAAGTATCCCCTACCTCCCGAGCCTCCCTCCCACCCCGCCCCCAGCCCTCCCATCTAGGTCATCACGGAGCAGCTCCTGTGTTAAACAGCAACTTCCTATCCGCTATTTGACACGTGGTCGTGTGTATATGTCAGTGCTAATCTCCCAATTCGTCCCACCCTCTCTCCCCCACTGTGTCCACGTGTCTGTTCTCTACATCTGTAGCTCTAGTCCTGTCCTGAAAATAGGTTCATCTGTACCATTTTTCTAGATTCCAACTTCCTTTTAAAAGGAAAGAAAGAAGAGAAAGCAACCCTCTTTTCAGATTTATAAGTGTAGAGCAAGATCTCCATTCTCTATTTTCTCCTACCTGGAGAGGTGGTTTAGCAAAGTGACCTGGAGTTTTTAGGCTCTGGATTTCCACAGACATAAACTCCAAGTCTTCCTCTGCCATTGAGCTAGCTAAATGGGTGATTGTGGGCCAGAGACCACTTAAGACTTAGTTTCCTCACAGAGAAAGTGGAGATCATAATTGTAGAGTTCTCGTGAGGGATAAAATGTGACGATGCAGATCAAGTGCTTAGCACCATGCTTGACAGGTAAGCGCTCCAAGAGTGTTAGCTATGAAACTATTTTATTAAATTCTTTGGAGAGCTGTTGAGCTGTTGATGGAACAATATTTGTGTCTCCCCCAGTCTGGGTCCGTCATTTTGCACAACCTCTTGGGATATGATTGACAATGGACATCATTTATATAGGATACTGGGACCCTGGAGTCATGCAACATAGCAGCCCTCCTACTCACCTCCCACTTCTCTCTCTCTCTCTGTCTCTCTCTCTCTCTCACACATACACACACACACACAAACTTGTACACACACATCTCTACACCTTTTACAGTTACATAGCCTATATTTGCTTTGGGGAAATAATTTACTCCTAAGCAGACATAACAGAAAAAAGCAAGAAGACAATCCAAAGATGTTTGGCAGGGATTTATTTGCATTTTGTGACAAACTAGGCAGAGAACTGCAGTTTCAGATCATTGGTAACTGTCTAGTACCAAGGATCTGTCTAAAGTGAACTTCTATCAGAATCGAAAGCAAGAGAAGCTAAAAAAGAAAAATGGGACATAAAAGCTGGGAACAATTAGTGAAGCAGCCCTTCTTCCTTCTTTTTATCTCGAGCAAGTCTTTATCTCAGGTCTTTTTATCTCACATCCAACAAAATCCTTGGTAGCTGGCAAAGCCATAAGAAGAGAAAGCCAAGGAAAGAGGACAGCTTTGAGTCCCTTCCTTGTGACAGCTGATTAGGTCAGTAATGATCACAGTGATGTTTATCCCTGTTTTAGAGATTAAAACAAACTGGTCATGCAAGTGACACCCAAATCACACAGCTAGCAAGGGGCAGAGCTTAGAACTGATATTTGTCTTTATGAAACTCTTGTATCTCCACTACCTGAGAACTTCCCAAATGTCTTTGCCAGTATCATTGCTCCTGTGACAAGAGGAGAATGAGGAAAATAAAGACATCACACCAAATGCCTCATACTTACTCCTAAATGTATTCTATGTAAAGGACTGTCCTTTATTCTGAGATTCTGCCTTTCCTGCTTATTTCCTTTTTTGCTGTTAAAAACGCCTTTTCTGGGACTTCCCTGGTGGTCCAGTGGTTAAGAATGCAACCTGCTTAATCACATGGGTTGGATCCCTAGTCTGGGAAGATCCCACATGTCACGGAACAACTAAGCCGGTGCACTGCAGCAAGAGAAGCCACTGAAATCAAAAAACCTCGCAAGGTAACAGGAGAGTAGCCCCACCTCGCTGCAACAAGAGAAAGCTCGTGTGCAGCAATGAAGACCCAGTACAACCAAAAATAAGTACATAAGTAAACGATTTTTTTTAAAAATGCCTTTTAAAGTTTCATTAGGTCCCATTTGTAATGAAACTTAAAAGCTTTTGCACAACAAAGGAAACTATAAGCAAGGTGAAAAGACAGCCCTCAGATTGGGAGAAAATAATAGCAAATGAAGCAACAGACAAAGGATTAATCTCAAAAATATACAAGTAACTCCTGAAGCTCAATTCCAGAAAAATAAATGACCCAATCAAAAAATGGGCCAAAGAACTAAACAGACATTTCTCCAAAGAAGACATACAGATGGCTAACAAACACATGAAAAGATGCTTAACATCACTCATTATCAGAGAAATGCAAATCAAGACCACAACGAGGTACCATTACACGCCAGTCAGGATGGCTGCTATCCAAAAGTCTACAAGCAATAAATGCTGGAGAGGGTGTGGAGAAAAGGGAACCCTCTTGTTCTTTCCATCGAGATATGGCATCATGTCAAGCTCTATGGAGAACATTTCTTAAAAAACTGGAAATAGAACTGCCATATGACCCAGCAGTCCTACTTCTGGGCATACACACTGAGGAAACCAGATCTGAAAGAAACACGTGCACCCCAATGTTCATCGCAGCACTGTTTATAATAGCCAGGACATGGAAGCAACCTAGATGCCCATCAGCAGACGAATGGATAAGGAAGCTGTGGTACATATACACCATGGAATATTACTCAGCCGTTAAAAAGAATTCATTTGAGTCAGTTCTAATGAGATGGATGAAACTGGAGCCCATTATACAGAGTGAAGTCAGCCAGAAAGATAAAGAACATTACAGCATACTAACACATATATATGGAATTTAGAAGGATGGTAATAATAACCCTATACGCAAAACAGAAAAAGAGACACAGATGTACAGAACAGACTTTTGGACTCTGTGGGAGAAGGTGAGGGTGGGATGTTTTGAGAGAACAGCATGAATATTATCTATAGTGAAACAGATCACCAGCCTAGGTTGGATGCATGAGACAAGTGCTCGGGCCTGGTGCACTGGGAAGACCCAGAGGAATTGGGTGGAGAGGGAGGTGGGAGGGGGGATCGGGATGGGGAATACATGTAACTCCATGGCTGATTCTTGTCAATGTATGACAAAACCCACTGAACTGTTGTGAAGTAATTAGCCTCCAACTAATAAAAGTAAATGAAAAAAAAAAGCCTTTTATGAAATTATTGCATTGGTGAAGCTTTTTATTTATTCTTTATTTTTAATGATTTATTTTTGGCTGCGCTGTCTTTGTTGATGCATGCATCTCTAGTTTTGGCTAGCGGGGGCTATTCTTCGTTGTGATGCACGGCGGTGTGGTGGTGGCTTCTCTTGTTGTGGGGCAGGGGCTCTAGAGTGCTTGGGTTCAGTAGTTGTGGCACTTGGCCTCAGCTGCTTCATGGCATGTGGGATCTTCCCAGGCCAGGGATCGAACCCATGTCCCTTGCATTGGCAGGCGGAGTCTTAACCACTGGACCACCAGGGACGTCCTGGTGAGGCTTTTTAAATTGCCTTCTTGATAAAATAAAGGAGACCATTGATGTGGATTCCCCTTGCCTAGTTTTTAGATTTTTGCTGGACTTTTGAAACCCAGAAGTTTTGCTACACTATTTTGCTCCCTTAAAGTAAAACATGCAAGTGTTTTAAACGCCTCTGTTTGCACTCTGTGATACTCCTTATAGTCTGTGGGTCTTTAAGCCATATGTGGTTCTGGCCTATGTAGCTCATCAAGCTGTGATGATGTTCAAGGATTACCTGCCCCAGATATGATAAAGGAATATTTCCTGTTTGTTCAGATTCTATCAAAAATGGTTTCTATTAAGAATTCTTTGGGAAACGTTAAAATTTCCGATTTCAGAGCCCAGCCCTGAGAGATTGATCAGTAGTGCTGGCCAGGCCCCAAATTTGAGTTTTTAGCAGCCTTTGAGAGGATGCTAACTCTGCTCATCTGGGAATAATACTTTCAGGAACTCTCATAGAAAGGCACTGGATCATATGAAATTATCTGTTCTCTGCACTGAGAATTCTTTGTTCTTTCCATCGAGATATGGCATCATGTCAAGCTCAATTTTGTGAGTTATAGAAGATTTCTACATTCATTTCTGATTACAGTATTGGAGAAGAACCATCTGATTTGCTTCAAGCACTTCCTTCCAAAATCAATTTAAGTGAAATTAATCTTTTTTTTTTTTTAAGAGACTCATTTCCTAAATTTGAAATCACTTTTATGCCTAACTAAACATATGATACATCCAAGTCGAATCCTGGGCCCGATGGAAAGTCTCCATCCTGTATGTGACATCCGTCACTTACCATGGAACTAAAGGCTTTAAATTCCACTTCTCAACAGAGTTTTCTTCTGTGCAAATCAGTTGAGAAACTCTTTTTTTTTTTTTGGATTATACTCAGAGAGGATACTTAGTATAAACTTACTTTTATTAAAACACTTTAATAATTTATGGTTTCCAAATGTTTTTCTGCCATCCCTGTTTTCATATGAACAGCCTGCTTCCAACAATAACGTAGTTCTTTACATGAAGGGATTACTGGCCCAGGAGAGATGAGTCAAATGAGCTGGGGCTCGACTGTAGCTAAAAAAGCCCTGCTCCCTTCCCCAGGAGAAGTTATTAGCGCTACCCACAATACCCCAGCATATATGCATTCAAATAGGCTTTCATCGAGAGCACAGGTCCTATCAAGAGCTGAGAAAGATCACTGTTGAAGAATCGGCTGAGATGAGAGCAGATCGCAGCGCGGCTCAGAAGAGAACACGCTCAGCCCCTTGTCGTGCTGTGACCTGAGCACATGTCCCCAGAGCTCTCTTCCTCCCAGTTCAGACCTCTTCTAGGAAGGAAGTAGGTGTGAATACAGGGCGCGTCTCTGCTTCTCTGCTTCTTTGTTTTCTACAAAGTGGAGCCTTTGACTCACTCGTGCCTCAGAACTCCTCCTGGACTCCCTTTGACACCTTTATCTTAACCCGGGTGCAGTGCTTGCCCTCAGTTCTGTATGGTGTATCACGCCCTGAACCATATATTATGCTCCCACTCCAGTCTTCTTGCCTGGAGAATTCCATGGACAGAGGAGCCTGGCGGGCTACAGTCCATGGGGTCACAGAGTCGGACTCGACCTAGCGACTAAACAGCGACAGTGACGGGATCCAGCAACGAGCCCAGGCGTGACAATCAGACTGTCCTGAGTTTAAAGCCCCTCTTTACCACCTACTGTGGGAACCTGGGCATGAGACATTATCTTGCAACTCAATTTTAACATCTGTAAGTGAGAATAATAATTATTCTACATAGTATTCATGTGACTTAGATAATGCTTGTGAAATATCACAGTGTCTGGCACATAAATAGTACCAGTGATTAAATTATTTGAAATATTATTTAGAGAAGTGATACACTTTTCTTTTCCACTTCCACTGCACATAACAACTTTGATTTTTTTCCCTTAGTGGGTGCTTAGAGTGAGTCAGTCAGTTCAGTCGCTCAGTCGCGTCTGACTCTGCAATCCCATGAACTGCAGCACACCAGCCCTCCCTGTCCATCACCAACTCCTGAAGTTTACTCAAACTCATGTCCATTGAGTTGGTGATGCCATCCAACCATCTCATCCTCTGTCATCCCCTTCTCCTCCTGCCCTCAATCTTTCCCAGCATCAGGGTCTTTTCAAATGAGTCGGCTCTTCGCATCAGGTGGCCAAAGTATTGGAGTTTCAGCTTCAGCATCAGTCCTTCCAATGAACACCCAGGACTGATTTCCTTTTGGACGGACTGGTTGGATCTCCTTGCAATTCAAAGGACTCTCAAGAGTCTTCCCCAACACCACAGCTCAAAAGCATCAATTCTTCGGTGCTCAGCTTTCTTTATAGTCCAACTCTCACATCCATACATGACCACTGGAAAAACCATAGCCTTGACTAGATTGACCTTTGTTGACAAAGTAATACTCTGCTTTTTAATGTGCTGTCTAGGCTTTCTATGTTGGTCATTGGAGAAGGCAATGGCAACCCACTCCAGTGTTCTTGCCTGGAAAATCCCATGGACGGAGTAGCCTGGTGGGCTGCAGTCCATGGGGTCACACAGAGTCGGACATGACTGAAGCGACTTAGCAGCAGCAGCAGGTTGGTCATAACTTTCCTTCCAAGGAGTAAGGGTCATAAAAAATTCTGAGGCCACATCCAGGTATAAGGAGGATAGACTAGAGACCAGAAGGACCTTAAGGGTGATAATGCATCCAAGTCCTTCATGTATTGATCGTCTCCTATGTGCCAAGCCCTGCAGTGTCCATTGTGTATACATTAACAAGCGAACACAGACATGCCCTGGGAGGCTTCAGACTAGCGGAGGAACCAGATTAAAAACAAGTAAACCAGAAAATAAAGGTAAAAAACAACCAGTGGTAGAGAGTGCTGGGAAGAAAACCTTCAGATCCTAGCTACAGAGAATTAAAGGTGGAAACAGAAATCTTCATTAGAAAGAGTGGTCAGAGGAAATATCTGCAAAAGAGTTATGAAAAGAGGGATGGGACATGTGTTCCAGGCAGCAGGAGCAGAACCTGAAGTAGAAAAGATCTTGACACTGTCAAGGAATTGATAAGATGCTTGATGGAGTATAATCAGGAAGTAAAGTGAACAAGTTGAGGTGGGAGAGGTAGGCAGGAGCCGATCACACAGAGCACTGGTTCTCAAACTTCAGTTGCCCAGAGAGCTTGTTAAAACTCTGATTTCAGGGTCCCACCCCCAGAGTTTCTCATCCAGTAGGTCTGGGGTGGCACCTGGGAATGTGCATTTCTGAGTGAGTTCCAGGTGCCGATGCTGCTGGTCTGGGGACCGCTCTTTGAGAACCCCTCCTATAAGGCTTCTTCAGGCCATGGTCAGCGTTTTGAATTTCATTTGAAGCATTAGTGGTAAGCTATCAAAGGTTGTCAAGAGTCTTAAGCTTTAATTATTATTTTTTTAATGATTACTCAGACCATTGTATGGAGGATTAATTAGAAATTGTCAAAAATGAAAAATGAGGAGGCCATGGAGACAGTTATTCACAGGGGTCAGGCAAGGTCAGTGGCAGTCGGGAGGGGAGGAGGCACTCAAGATCTGTCTAGGGGGACTTCCCTGGGGGCCCAGTGGTTAAGGCTTCACCTTCCAGAGCAGGGGCTGCAAGTTTGATCACTGGCCAGGGAGGTAGGATCCCGCATGCCTCGCAGCCAGAAAACCAAAACGTGAAATGGAAGCAGTATTGTAACAGATTCAATAAAGACTTAAAAATGATTCATGTCAAAAAAAAAAAAAAAAAAGATAAGAAATTAAAAAGATCTTTGTAGAGGTGACAGCAGATGGGTGAGGGAAGGAGAAGTGGTGAGTGTGGCTTGGGTTTCTGGCCAGTCAAGACATTTACTGAAATGGGTAAGATCGGGGCAGGAACATGTTTGGAAGGAGAAGAAAGAAGTTCATTGGACATGCTTTAGACATGTTAAATTTGAAAAAGAACCGCTCCAAAGGCTCAGAACCTAGCATGTGCAGATGCTTCGGTGCTTGAACTAAAAGTGCTGAAGGTAACAGCCTTCTGGTCAGTGCTAAAATGAAAACTCTATGGGTGCCTGGGGACCCAGCCCATTCCTCAGCCTTCTCTCTGCATGAACCAGGAGTGCTCGGCAATAAATTACTCCTGCACTATAGGAGTAGCATCCCCTGAAAGTCACTGTGAACTAGATCAGGTAACTTTGTAAACTAGATTATTTTTGGGGTAGCTGAAGGTTAACACTGTATCCAGTCAAAGTGGAAGCTTCCAGTCTACCTAAGATTTACCTTAACACAGGGTTTCTTTGGCAACTATTGATCATTTTTTTGCTGCGGCAGTATAGGTTTAGGTGTTTATCAGCGTCTCTGACCTCCCCCAATGATGACAACCCAAAATGCTTCCAGACATTGCCAGATGTCCCGTGAGGTGAAAAATCACCTCCAGTTAAGAAGCACTGCCCTTAGAGGGCATATTCATCAACATATGAACCCCACTGTGGTACCTCTTGCCACAGGACCAACTGTATTCCCCATTGCTAAGTCGCTTCAGTTGTGCCCAACTCTTTGTGACCCCATGGAACAATAATGCCCCAGCTCCTCTGTCCATGGGGTTTTTCAGGCAAGAATACTGGAGTGGGTTGCTATGCCCTTCTCCAGGGGATCTTCCTGGCCCAGGGATCGAACCTGTGTCTCTTACATCTCCTGCCTTGGCGGTGTTTTTTTTGTTTGTTTGTTTGTTTTTACCACTAGTACCACCTGGGAAGCCCGTATTCCCCACTGACTATACCTTTTTCTATCCCAGCCTCTCAGAACTCAGTGTCTTTCAAGGTGACTTTCAGTCAATCTGAAATGTTAATATGGTCATTGATTAAACCAGATGCTGTAATCATCTTCTGGAGAATGATCGCAGGCTTAAAGTGTTCCTGTTAATGTTGACGGGCAGCCTGTAGGAGGAAGAATGGGAGAGTCTGATGAAAATTATGATAATGATAAATCTAGTGGTAATAGCTGCTGCTAACATATATGTGCCATAGACATAGATCTAAATACTTCAAAAATATTAACTCATTTAATCCTCATAGCAGCATTGTGACTTTGGTAGCATTATTATCATTCCCATTATACAGATGAGGGAACTGTGGTGTAGAGACTTAGACAAAATCACACAGTAGTTAAGGAACAGCTGGATTCAGATCCAGAAACTCTAACCACCCACCCCTCCCCCCACCCCCATGTCCAGCCTCATAATGATGGGAGAGAATATGGTGGGAATTCTCTGCTCTGCCTGCTAAGATGCATCACCTTTAATCTTCAGAATTAATTGTCTGTCTAAATTTATAAAATCCATTCAATAGAAAATTCCCACAAGTTTAAGATATTTGAGAAATTGTGATTTCCACTCATGATAAATCATTGTCAATAATAAATAAATAAACAATCATTGATTTATTCATCCATTTACCCCCTCTCATTCTGTTTAAAGGAGGCGTCTAACTTTAGTGTTCTTAACAAGCACACTTTCAGGCCACAAACTTCATTCAGTCCCAGGGATTCATTTTCACAGACTTGTAACTCTATTTCTGGTACCCAGAAGCAACCCTGCCACTTTTTGTTGCTATTTCCAAGTTGTGTAGAGAAGCCAATGCAAATGTTTCCATCACTGTGGCAACGGCAGGCAGCTGTGAAATTACAGGTGTGCTGAGTTTTTGTGATTTAGGAGGGTGGAATGCTCATAATCTGTCCACAAACTCCTCCAGGAGCGGATCAGTTGCAGAGGGAACTGTGCTTAGATGAAGGATGGACCATGAGACACAACGAACTGATTCATTTGATGCTGCCTTGGCCCCTGGGGAGATAAGCTCATGACATTTCCCTTCAAAACATGTTCTGAAATGCAATTCCTGTAGCTAATGAAACATCAGTGAAACGCAGGCTGACTGGGCCTTCAGGGCTGTCAAGAATGTGATGACAGTTGATACAGGGTTATACCTGACCCCATTTGTGTTACATTGATAGATTCTGAAATACCTTGGGAAAGAGCTTCCATCTGGTGAATTTCTCCAAGGAGAGAAGTTTCTTGCATTGATGCATCCTATGATCCAAAAAAAAAAAAAAAAAATTCATGCTGTTCTTATGAAAATAGAAAATTGCCATCAGCACAATAGTTGCTTTAGCCTGCTCTTGTGTTCATTTTGATGAGTTTTGGTTCCAGATCCAGTCCATCCAGTTCTGGTGGTGAAGGGACATTTCCTTGGTCTTTGTTAAGCTGATCCTCTCAGAGGTGTCACTAATATTGATATTAATACTAAAAATGGCCAAGAAGTATCAGGCACTTGCATGCTAAGTCACTTCAGTTGTGCCCAATTCTTTGCACCCCATGGAATGTGTAGCCCGCCAGGCTCCTGTGTCCATGGGATTCTCTAGGCAAGAATACTGGAGTGGGTTGCCATGCCCTCCTCCAGGGGATCTTCCCCACCCAAGGATCAAATCCGAGTCTCTTATGTCTCCTTCATTGGCAGGTGGGTTCTTTACCACTAGCGCCATGTAGGAAGCCCTATTGGGTACTTAGTTACTGTGTTATCACTTTATATGGATACTTCAATGCCTCAATCCCATGAGATGGGAACAGTCACTGCCCCCTGATTTATAGTTGAGAAAATACAGGCTTAAAGCGAGAAGTCACCTGCCTCAAATCACAGATGAGGCAGCAGTAGGCCCAGGACTTGAACTTCAAGTACATTCTTGGACACCCAGCGCCTGCTTCTTGCTGCCTCCCACACAGAACCATCATGTGCCTAAGGAAATGCAGCAGCTGGATGGACTGTCCGTGTTTGTCTTGGGCCCATCTGTACAGTAGTTAGGTGTCTGGAGCTTGCAAGGTTGAAAACCTTTCTAGGCCCGGAGGCACCTTCCCCAAATGATTGGCACCAGAAGCACCCAAACGTCAAGGTGCCCTGGGGCTAATTCTGACAGCCGCTGCAGCAAACTGTCTGCGGAACAAGTAGATGCTTGAGGCACAGGCCTGGCCAGTCAGAGCTTGAGCTTACTTAGAGCTCTCAGCAAACAATGAACCATAAGTGCATCTCCTCTGCCAGAACCCATTAGGGCCATCAATATTGGCATCTGTCTTTGCATGCTTAGTAGGAGTCGGGTTCCTGGACCAGTCCTGCAGAAAAGACCTTCGTGGCCTCCCAAGGGTTTGTCAGCATCAGGAAACGAAGTCTCCCAACAGCTCTCCCTGCCAAGAAACATAAAGTTACCTGACTTGGCAGGGAGGGGATGAACGAAGGAGAGGGCGGCTGAGCCAGACAGAACCCCATTTCTCAGCCTGTCACCGCTGCACACCCCATCGCAGCCCCTCGGGCACCATTGTAACACCTGCAGGATACAGTTTCAAAACCACCCTCAGTCCCATCCTACTTCCTTGATCTTATTAACTCCATACTGACACTGTCTCACGGTGCCTAGCACACAGCCTGACACGCTGGACGTGGTGAATACATTTTGTATTGAGTTAACATGAATCAGGGGAGAAGATGTCACTGTTCTTTTGAATCTCCTAGTTTGCTTTTAAAAATGTTACGTGAATGTAAGAAGTCAGGGGAGTGTGGTAAATCCTATGGAGGAAATTCCACTGGAAAACACCTTTAGGGAAATACATTCTGCCTTCATTTTCTCCCTTTTCCTCCTCTTTGTGTCCCGCTCACTTGCCCTGCGGCAGGTCTCCTCAACAGTAATTAAACCATCTTGAAAATGAAAGTAAAAGTCGCTCGGTCGTGTCTGACTCTTTGCAACCCTATAGCCTGTAGCTTGCCAGACTCCTTTGTCCATGGGATTCTCCAGACAAGAATACTGGAGTGGGTTGCCATTCCCTTCTCCAAGGGATCTTCCCAACCCAGGGATCAAACCCAGGTCTCCCGGATTGCAGGCAGATTCTTTACCGTCTGAGCCACCAGGGAAGCCCCCAGACTGTCTTGGCTTGATGCTTATTTCTAGGGCAAGATGCCTGTCTTCGTTCTTAGCAGTCTACAGATCCTCATCCTGCTTGCTCTCGACGAGGGCTGCCTGATCAACCTTCGTGTCCTGTGAGACACGATCTCACAGAGGGGCTGGAAGCAGGGGCTGCTGGCTGAGAACCAGGCTCAGCCTCTCTCCTTCCCCTAGTGAAGGAACAGGCTGTGTCATGAAGGAACACACCCAGGAACAGGCTTGTGGCATGTGGCCAGGACGCACCTCGGCTTCAGACGCTACTGCCAGGATAGTGTGGGGGCTGCACTAGGGGGATCTTGGCAAGCCTGGGGGAAGCTTCCGTCCACACTCAGATGTGCCAGGGTAGTGCTGGAGGGAGGTGTTGATGGAGAGAGCGTGGCTGTGAGTGAGTTCCTGTCCTAAAACACGTTGGCCTTCACTGTTTTTTCCTATGGAAGAATGCAGAGCAGTTGTTTCAGTGGGAGTGATTTTATTGCCAAGTGACCAGGTTTTTTGTTTTTTGTTTTTTTTTTTCATCAGTCCAGTGAGGTGTGAGCAGCTAGTTGCCAAGATGAATGGACTGAGATTGCTCGGGTTGTTGAGCTCTGAAAGAACAGAATCTCCCAGTTCCGTTCCTGGAACTAACCCTGAGTGTTGGCATGTCAGCTACTGATCCGTGTCTTAGCTCAGGCATGGTGCACCCAGAACATCCATGACAAATGATACGGCTTGTTTCTATCTTTATAGGTTTTTTAAAAGTTACTGAAATTAGACCTAGTCTCTTTTCCACTCCTAACCAGCTCTGTGGTTTTGGCCAAGTCACTGATTTCTAATATTTGGGTTTCCCTGGTAGCTTAGCTGGTAAAGAATCTGTCGGCAATGCAGAAGACCCACTTTGACTCCTGGGTCTGGAAGATCCCCCTGGAGAAGGGGTAGGCTACCCACTCCAGTATTCTTGGGCTTCCCTTGTGGCTCAGACAGTAAAGAATCTGTCTGCAATGCGGGAGACTGGGGTTCGATCTCTGGATTGAGAAGATTACCTGGAGGAGGGCATGGCAACCCAGTCCAGTATTCTTGCTTAGGGAATCCCCATTGACAGAAGAGCCTGGCAAGCTACAGCTCATAGGTCAAAAAGAGTCAGACAGGACTGAGAGACTAAGCCAGCACAGTGCATAGACTTAGGAAATGAAAAGCAAAAAAACATAGTGTCTGGGATGGTAGCTTTTCCAGAGCAGTGTTTTGGAAATTTGAGTGTTCTTATTTTGGAAACAGACTTGGGCTTCTCTTGGTGATCCTGCCACCCACCAGGTGAGTTTCTATTTTCTCATCGGGAAAGTGGGAATAATTATCCCCTGCTTGCAGGCAAGTCAAAATTTAATTGAGCATTTTCAATATTCCCTAAAGCTTCTATTATATAGGAAAGGGTTCTGTGGCCAATTAGGTTTAGAAAGCCCTGAATTAAAAATAGCAGGTTTCTTTAGTGTTGAATTTCTCACAGCCTTTATAATGCTTATGTACATCAGAAAATTTCCTGTAAAGGAATGGAGTGAACAACATTTTCTTTAACTCTGGCACCCTTTAAATTATTTTAAGGAACTTCTAACTATATGAGGACAAACTTTAGGGCACACTGGATAATATGTGTAAATTTAAGCTCAGGCCAGTATATGGTAAAAAGTATGAGTAATTGTAACCATTTATTGGGTGCCCACTATGTTTTGGGTAGAGTAGGTGGCACTAGTGGTAAAGAACCCGCCTGCCAAAGCAGGAGATGTAAGAGACCCAGGTTTGATCCCTGGGTCGGGAAGATCCCCTGGAGGAGGAAATGGCAACCCACTCCAGTATTCTTGCCTGGAGAATCCCATGGACAGAGGAGCCTGGCAGGCTACAGCCCGTATGGTTGCAAAGAGTCAGAAAAGACTGAAGCAACTTAGCACACACAGTATAAGTAACAAATCAAGAATGCAATCTGCCAGCACGTGAGCAAGAGATGTATATATGCGCCTATTTCCCAGATACTCTTCATTTTTTCAAGCACACTCTTTTTAAGAAATACATTTATTTATTTAGGGCTGTGGTGGGTCTTTGTTGTTGCACACAGGCTTTGTCTCGCTGTGGCGGATAGGCTTCTCTTGTTCGGGCTTTAGTAGTTGTGGCACACAGACATCCCCAGATACTCATTAAAGGTACCAGCTAGTGTACTAGGTTTCAGAAGCACTCTGTCGTGATTAAAAAGGAAAACAATCAACTTCCACAGTTAGGTGTCCTTCTACACCCACATATGAACAACCTGCTCACCCTCCTGGACGTGACTCTGGAGGCTCCACGGCCTGTCCTGTCCACCCCTTTGAAAGGCTATCTCACTTCTCTCAGGCAACCTCTGTCAGTTACTGTTGTTTAATGACTTGGAATCATCAGAGCCCGAGTTTGAATCCCCAGACCTCCACTTCCTGCCCCTGTGACCCTAGATACGTTTTCGGTGTTGCAGTTTCTCCAACTGTAAAACTTGGACTCCACCCACATCATAAAGATCAGAATGAGACGGAGAGATGAAATGAGAAAGCTTCGGCACCAGGCTCTGTAGTGAAAGCACCAGCGTATACGAATGTCTTTCATCCTTGTGGAGTCCTGTGGGGGAGGTTCTCTAAATACCTCCAGGGCACCACGAGGTCACGTAACTCGTCCACGTGCCCTGTGCGGGCGGACGTGAATGTGGGCCGGCTGGGTTCTGGATCCAGGCTCTTGCTGCATCTCCTTCCTGTGCTTTCCTGTGAAGGACCTGAGTGGTGCCTGACACATGGTGGGTGAAATTGATGCCCGCTTTCTTCTCCCTCCACATGCCTTTCATCTGCTCAACTGTTACCTCTTACCATATTAATCAGTGTTTTCTCTCCTCCCCCTGGACCTTGCATAATAAAGTTTTACTCGTTTAATAGTATGCTTAACACGTAAAGACCACAGGGCACCAAGTTCTGGAAGTTCATGATATTGTTGTGGAGCTTTGAATAGGATTGGGGGGGTGCAAAATTGGGGGGGTCACTGATCATGTCAAATCCCTGGGGAACTGCAGGAAGCACCCTGTTTCTGCAAATTCTGCTCTGTAGTGAATAACAGTATAAGTGGGCCCTGCATATGGTGCCTGGATTCAGGATTTGAGCCACTGGGGAAAATAAAGTTGCCATTAATGGGAATGAGAGGACTGTTTTCAGAGATTTGTGGGATTTCATTGTTTCTGTGGACAATAGGAAGGTGTTGGTCCAAAGAAATATCTCCCAACAATAAAGAAAATTTTTGTTGGAAAAAAAAAGTGACCCCTGATATCCCTTCATCTCCCATGGCACTTTGGAGAACCACAGATCACTACAGGTTCGCACATGTCAGGTTTGTATTATGTCCTGGGAGGGCAGGGTCCAGGGAATTCTTGATCTTCTCTTTTCTCAGCTCAGGTAGGAGCCAAGGAGCTCTGCGTGGGAATCAACTTGAAGGAACTCGTAATGGGCCAGGTTCCTCTGTCCATGGGACTTGGACAGAGGAGGGTTGGGGACTCGGGGAATGGCTGGCCTTGATCTTCTGAACAATATACAGGCCTTCCAGCTTCCAGGTGCAAAGAGGAAACCAGGGCACTGGGAATAGCATTTGAATCTGTGCCATGTGTTATGGGGAGCCTAGGAATTTAAGCAGAGAAGCCCTTATAGATAGAGAATTGATTTGCTATCCTTTTCTTTATTTGGCTGCATTGGGTCTTAGTTGCGGCATGCAGGATCTTTCACTGCAGCACTCGGAGTCTCCAGTTTGGCTCATGCACTCCAGAATGCAAGGACTCAGTAGCTGTGGCCCGCAGGCTTAGTTGCCCCACAGCATGTGGGATCTTTGTTCCCTGACCAGAGATCGAACCTGCATCCCCTACATTGCAAAGCAGATTCTTAACCTCTGGACCACCAGGGAAGTCCCTTGATTTGCTATCTTAAGCAGTGGGTAACCAACCACACAGCTAGGTAACTTTGAGTCCCTCAACTTTTTTGGCTTATTTTATTCATCACATTTTAAGGCAGGCCAGGCATTGATGTGGTATTAATACAAAGTGGGAGCAGTAATAACAAATAAGAACATTTAGAGTGCCAGTCACTCCACCAAACTATCAGAATGCCCAATTAACCTATGAAAAAGTTGAGGTTCAGAAAGATGAAGTCATGGGATCAAGGCCTTGGGGTTGGAACAAAGGGCATCAAAAGTATGAACCCAGGGCTTTCTGACCTCAAGGCTTCAGACTCGAGAACACCAACTCCTGTCAGGTTATGTCCAACCCTCACCAGTTTCACATGATCTTCTCATGGACCTGGAACATTCTGGGGCCATAGCTGAAAGGCAAACATCTTTAATTCCATCACAAACCACGAGGGGACAGCCTGGGTTCTGCTGCTTGAAGTGGCTGTTCTGCCCAGACGCCAGCTGTCTGCATCTGGCTCGGTTTGCAGAGGCACTTGGTGGGGACAGCGAGGGACCCGTCTCATGCCAGGATGTGCAGAGAATGAGGCAGCTTCCCAGTCACTCAGCAGGGACAATCTTAGAGTCCCAGGCCTCTGGGGAAGAGGTGTCAGCCCGTTAGCAGTCCTCGGATCAGCGTGGGTTGGGGAAGCAACCCTGAGAGGAGACAGCCATCTATTTCACTGGG
Source organism: Dama dama (assembly GCF_033118175.1). Taxonomy (NCBI): domain Eukaryota; kingdom Metazoa; phylum Chordata; class Mammalia; order Artiodactyla; family Cervidae; genus Dama; species Dama dama. The sequence continues at coordinate 25,853,931 of NC_083709.1, forward strand.
AAAGAGCGTCTCAGAACAATAGAATGTTACATCTGGAAAGGAACTTCAAAGTCGCCCAGTTTTGGCAAGTGAAATGGATGGAGAGATGGGAGACGAGATCTCTGATTACTCCCACTAGCCCAGCGGCGCCTCAGCCCTTGCCATGAGGAGTCTGAGACACTCTGATCTCAGCTACACCTCGTGGGTGTTCACTGGGGAGCCTGAAACCTCCACAAGTTCATCAGGCTTCTCCGAAGTTCACCCTGATTGATTGTGACCCTGGTGGGAGGTTGTGTCCTGGTTTCCCAGGTGATTTCTGGGTTTATGACGTTGACATTGGCTCCGCCTCTTCCCAACCCCAGGTTGAATTGAACTTCCTTAAAGCAGAGGGAAAAGCCCCAGACATCTCTACTGGTTAACCTCATTCAAGCTGTTGCAACTCTTTCCTGTGATTTTTATTTATCTATTTTTAAGAGTTTTATTTATCTTATTCATTCATTTCTCTTCGTTGCTGTACACAGACATTCTCCAGTTTCGGTGAGCAGGGGCTCCTCTCTAGTTGCAGATCTCGGCTTCTTATTGCGATGGCTTCTCTTGCTGAGAAGTGTGGGTCCTAGCACATGCACATGAGCTCAGTAGTTGCCGCACACAGGGTTAGCTGCCCCAGAGCATGTGGAATCTTCCTGGACTAAGAATCGAACCTGTGTCGCCTGCCTTAGCAGGCGGGTTTTTAACCACGGCACCACCAGGGAAGTCCCTTTCTGTGACTCTTTTAACCAGTTTTCCTAACAAAGGGTTAGGAACTTTGAGAGAAAGGATCATTAAAAAGCCAGAAGAGCTTAAGGACCTTGGACTGGAAGCAAGAACAAGAGTGATTATTCTGGGGGTACCGGGGTGCTTAGAAGACCACCTCCACTCTAGATGTTTTGCCCAGAGTCAGCCTCAATAAGAGGATTAGTATTCGTAGAGCGCTTACCCGGGAAAGTCCTCAGGGAGTTGAGCACACAGAATGCAAAGATCCCACATGCTAAGGCTGAGGTGACCCAGAGGGAGGAAATAGAACATAGGTGATTGAGCAAGCGTCTGCACTAACGTGGCACTCCTGGTGCTGAAGCTGGCCTCCAGACGACGTGGTGGGTGAGGATCTGGACAAGGTAGAGCAGGTGACCCGGCTTTTCCCAGAAAGGTGTGGGTGGGCTCGGTTGAATTAGCACATCAGGAGTTTCACTGGGGTTAATGTTTTAACTGAGTGTCAATATACTTAATGTCATTTTGTTTGAACATTCCATGACCCAATAAAACCGTTTTTAATGAGCATGGTTTGTTTCGGTTTGGTTTTGAATGAAGGAATGGCAGTAGGAATTACCGGGGTGAATTCGTGCTGTGTTGAAAAAATTTCAAATTTTAAAAACCAAATATAATACATGTATGCCAAAGAAATCTAGACTTTATACCATGAGAGTTTTGTGATACTTTTAGTCCTCATAGTCATTTCGTGGTCTGAAAATCTATTTCACTTTGTTGTTGTTGTTGTTGTTAAGCTTTGTATTTTTTTGACTGTGTTGGGTCTTGGTTGTGACGTTCAGGCTCTCCAGTCATGGTGCACCGGCAGTTGCTCTGTAGCATGTGGGATCTTAGTTCCCCTACCAGGGATCAAACCCGAATCTCCTGCATTACAAGGTGGATTCTTAACCACTGGACCAGCGGGGAAGTAAGTCCTTACTTCACTTCTTGGTGAGTTTTGTGCTGTGGAATTTTTGTGACTCGGGAGATCAACTGCTGGTGGGTTTTATTCAGAACCTGCCTAGGACTGGATGGCTTTGAATCAGGTCACGTTTGGTTCCTTCTCCTGATGAGGAGTAAAGGTCTACAGCCAGCCTGCCTAGATTCACGGCCCAGCTCCTTCACCTCCTTGTGGCATGACTGTGGACAGGGAACTTAATCTTCCTCATCTGTGAAATGGGCATGGTGGCGGCGCCTGCCTTGTGGGGTAGTTCGTGAGATAATGCACTAGCTGTGGATCAGAGTAAACTGTTAAACGATAAACCCAGTAAACCCAGTAAATGATAGCTGGTATCGTCGTCACTGTTAACACCAGCACTGACATCCCACAGCTGGCCCTCTCTTACAATGCGGTTGCTATGGTCATAGGATCTCAGATTTGGACAACCCAGCAATTCCCAAAAGCAGCATTAGAATCTCCAAAGGTACTTTGAAAAATTAGCTAGTCCTGAGATGCCCGAGAGACCCAGAGAGTCAGAAAGGGGACTGGGAGTCTGTCCTGTTAACAAACGCAGGTGACTGTCACATGCAGCCGGTGGTGGGAACAGCCTTCTCTTACCTGGGTCCTCTCTCTAACACTAGCAAGTGGCCTCTACTTGAACATCTCCCGGCATGGGGAACTCACCACCACCCTGGACCATGATTCCCACTTTCGGACATCTCTGACAACACAACGATTTGCCCTCCCATTGATCTAAAGAAGGAAGGAACTGCCTCCAGCCACAGAAAGAGATAGCATAAAGTGGTGGAAAGAGAACAGACTTTGAAGTCAGAAAGAAATTCTTGAATTCTACTCCCACACCTGTAAGCTTTGTGGCCCAGGGTGAGTGGTTTGCTGTTTTCTTCCCCCTTTTGTTTCCCAAATGACAGGTTTTCAGTATTTAAATATGATGTTTCCAATTTTCTTCTGGCCTCCAGACATCATTAAGACCTCAGTTTCCCTTATCACTTTATGATCAGGCTTATAATTCCTGCCCAGTCATATAATTCCCAAGGAGGCATATGGTTCTCCAGGTGTGGTTCTGGGTCAGGGAGTGAATTAGGGCTGGCAGGGGCTGGGAGGGGCTGGAATTTATTTCCAATAGTTCTTTCTCCCCCTTGCTCCTTTTTGTTTCTCAGAATTAGCAGAAAATTGGTGAATTAAAAACAAGAAATTGGCTTTAAAAATGCTGTTGCCGTAGGACTTCTATTCCCAATATGTTTTGATATATATTTTGTTGTTGTTCAGTTGCTCAGTCGTGTCTGACTCTTTGTGACCCCATGGACTGCAGCACATCAGGCTTCCCTGTCCTTCAGTATCTCCCAGAGTTTGCTCAAAATCACGTCCATTGAGTTGGTGATGCCATCCAACCATCTCACCCTCTGTCACCCTGTTCTTCTGCCCTCAGTCTTTCCCAGCATCAGGGTCTTTTCCAATGAGTCAGCTCTTTGCACCAGGTGGCCGAAGTATTGGAGTTTCAGCTTCAGCATCAGTCCTTCCAATGAATATTCAGGGTTGATTTCATACTGTACCACCAGGGAAATCTAGAATGAATTACTTTTGTTATCTTCTCTCTCTCTCTGCCTCCTTCAATCATGTGTCTCAGGATATTTTGTTTATCAATCAATCCTGGCTTATTTCACATTTTAGTAACTCTGGAAAATGACCTGATAGTTTTCTATTTATATGAAAATAAGCTTTTCAATATAAATATTAAATACAATTTGAGGAGATGCTTCTTTCCCGGTATGAGCGAGAAGTTAGTAGAAAGATGCATCAGAGGTCTGCCAGGTGTGAAGAGTTAAATAGGTATTAATTTTCACTGCAGCTTTATGGCCTTGGACGCGTCAAGGTTAAACATGGGCGTATAGCACTTCCCTGGGGAATCTTCCCATAGAACAATGGTTTTCAGACTGTGACTCAAGGGCTATTGCCTCAGAATGGGAGAAGAAGGGGAACCCAAGCAGGCAAAGCTCCACCTCTGCATTCTATGGTCATTTGTTCACTTATTCACTCAACAAATACTCACAGAAAACCCCCATATTCTTTTTTTTTTTTTACTTTTTATTTTATATTAGGGTATAGCCAATTAACAGTGGTAGCTTCAGGTGAGCAGTGAACGGACCCAGCCATATATATACATGTATCCATTCTCCCCTGAATTCTCCCATCCAGGCTGCCACATAACATTGAGCAGAGTTCCCTGTGCTATTCAGTAGGTCCTTGCTGGTTATCCACTTTAACTATAGCCGTGTGTACATGTCCATCCCAGACTCCCTAACTATCCCTACCCACCTTGATCCCCTCTGGAAACCGTAAGTTCGAGAGAACCCCCGTTTTCTGGCGTGTGTTTGATGCCAGGGATGTAACTGTGAACAGGAAGTGATATTCCTTGACATTTCAAAATTTTCATTCTAATGGGAGACCAAAAAAGAGACAGTTAAAAGACAATAGTAAGTGTAATCCTGGGGAAAGTTCAGGGTGTTATAGTTTGCCTAACTAGAACTAAGGGAGAGGAGAACAGCCCAAAGAAAGTGATAACTTACTTGAGTCTTGAATAACAAATGAGAGTTATCCACACAAAAAGGCGAAGCCGAGGAGGAGGGTTTCCATCTACCAACTCTACGGTATGTGCCAAGGCCCAGAAGTGAGGGAATGGATCTTAGCTCTGGAGGGCTGGGTGTTAGATGCAAGTTGGGAGGATCCAGAGGTAATAATGGAGACATGCAGGCTTATAAAAGCAGAGAGTGTCTTGCCTGCCCTGTTAAATAGCTCTGATTTTACCTTGTAGCAGTTTTTTTTGTTTGTTTTATTAGTTGCTAAGTTGTACACGATTCTTCTATCTTGAAGGAGCTGAAGCAGTCAGAAGCGGTTGTAGGGTTTTGCTGGTGCACTACTTCATTCATTTTTACTGGCTGAGTAGTATTCCATTGTGTGTGTATATGTGTGTGTGTGTGCACGTGCATGTGTGTGTACATGCTTGTCTCTCAGTTGTAGCCAACTCTTTGCAACCCCATGGACTGTAGCCACCAGGCTCCTCTGTCCATGGAATTTTCTAGGCAAGAATACTGGAGTGGGTAGCCATTCCCTTCTCCAGGGGATCTTCCTGACCTGTGTCTTGAATTGAACCTGTGTCTCCTGCATTGGCAGGCAGATTCTTTACCACTGTGCCACCTGGGAAGCCGATAGATAGATAGATAGATAGATATAGATCAGACAAGACTGGGTATTCATTGCCCTGCATGTAATGGAAGAAGGATTCTGCTGGTGAATAAAGAGAGGTTGTATTTTGAAAACAGAAGTCATTTTCAGTTTCTGACTGGGGCTCATGATCAAAGTATTGGTGCTTCTGTCTAACTTTCCAGTTCTAATGAGGCTCATTAACATCATGTTCTCAGTTCACTCTCTCATTTGGGCCATTTGATTTTCGGCAGGTCTGAACTTGTAAGAATTTGCCTTTGATGGCTTTTATTGCCAGTCCATAGTGAACGAACGCCTTTCTGAGTTCCTCTTGGGTCTATCTTGGTCTACTTCCACCTCTACACAGACAAAGCGGATGGAGCCACCAGCCAGTCTAGAGATGGGGATGTGGATAGAGATCTTCCAGCAACAGAGACGTGGTTCTGGGAGAGGGGTGGGGGTGACAGGCAGGCACCTTTGGCTGGCTGAAACAGCACTTCCTCTGCCCGGCAAATGGCACGTCTGAAAGAACTAACAATCTGTTTAGAACGTATGATCACTTGCTCTTCTATTTTCCTTTCTCTGTTCCAGCCACTGTGATAATAGGTACCAGAGTAACTCAGGGTAGGAGTAGGGGGAGGCTGGGATCAGGCAGAGGGAGTCGGGGAAGAGAGTAGTAGCCAGTTTATTTCTAACCATTTGCAGCTGTCAGCTTGTTTGGGGCCTTTTTTTTTTTTTTTTTCTCAGGCAGAGGAACAAAGTCTTGCTACATGGGTTTGTTTTCCTTGGCACAGTGTACAGACACTTTCTTTAGGAACGCACTGAGATAACACAAAACATCTGCTTAGAGGAATCGGCCTTCCAGAGTTGAATTTTCATCAGCAAGATCAGGAGGCTTCTTCAGATAAATATATATACATTTTGCAGGAGGCAGGAGAATGTGGATGGAATGGGCAGGAGAATAGAGTATTAGGGGGAAATTTTTAAGAAATAGATTTATGTTGTTAGGGTCGCTTTTCTTTCTTTCTTTTTCTTTCCTCCTTGTGATCCAATCGCGTTTTGTTTTGCAAGTATTTTGGAAATGGTATGTTCTCAGCCATGCTGCCAGAGGCTTGTTTTCTTTACCCACGTGTGTGGGATGTTGTTTTTATCCACGAGCTATTGAGAATGAGTGGTTTTTATGACTTGGAGAGGGATTTTCACATGTGCGCTCCCGGTCCTGGCCCCCAAAGACCCAAAGGATAGCAGAGATGCTCTCAACAGGAGAGACAGTGTGAGGGAGCAAAGCTGGCATTTTTGGTCGTTGTTACTGACATGCAGGGCTTCCCTGGTGACTTGGTGGTAAAGAATCTGCCTGCAGGAGACATGGGTTCAGTTCAAGACACGGGTCAGGAAGATCCCCTGGAGAAGGAAATGGCAACCCACTCCAGTGTTCTTGCCTGGGAAATCCCATGGAGATAGGAGCTTGACGGGCTACAGTCCATGAGGTCGCAGAAGAGTCTGACGGGACTTAGCAACTAAACAACAACTGACATGCCACTGTGCGTGCTGTTCCAAGTCGCTTCAGTCCTGTCTGCTCTGTGACCCCATGAACTGTAGCCCCCAGGCTCCTCCGTCCATGGGATTTTCCAGGCAAGAATACTGGAATGGGTTGCCATTTCCTCCTCCAGGGGATCTTCCTGACCCAGGGATCCAACCCGGGTCTCTTAAGTCTCCTGCATTGAAAGGCAAATTCTTTACTAACTAGTGCCACCTAGGAAGCCACTGGGGTCCCACAAGGATTGGCCAACGCATTAGGCTTCATCCTGGGTCATGTGGAAGCTCCTTGGATGGTTCGCATGGTGTTTCCATGGATCACCTCGGGTCCAGATCTGCTTTCCAGGCAGAGCTAGTCCTTTGGAGAATAGGGAGTTCTATCCATGCAGCTTCATGTGCCTTCCCCGACCCTGGACTTTGACAAGGAAGAGCCAGCCTCCCAGCGGTAGTAACATCAGCGGCCTTTTGCCGAATGCCTCTGAGAGCTTGCTGGCCCTGTGCTTCCTGTTTTATCCTCACAGTCTCACAAAATACTAGGTGTGATTATGCTCATTCCACAGATAAGGAAACCGAGCCTGTTAGGAGTTAGCGAACTAGCCCTTGAGCAAGTGGCAGGGAAGTTCCACAGCTGGACTCTGAAACCAGAGCTTGACGCCAGAGCCAGACGCTTAACCAGAACCGTCAACCACGAATGACACATGCCTCTGGGGAAGTAAGAGCCAATACGCCCTTTTCCACCTTCATTTTTTAACAAATCTGGCTCCTTTGACTCTGCCAGTTGGGTTGGCATGAGATGAAACAAACCGTAAGAATCCCATCCACTTTCCCGGCAGAGTGGAAAGAGCCTAACAGGCTCTGGAGTCAGACAGACTTGAATTCAGACCCCTTTTCATCTCAGACTAGCTCTCAACCTCAAGCCAGTCAGTCCTCATGCCTTTCTGAGCTCTGATTCTGCTGTAAGCAGATGGCATAAGAGCTCAGCCCTCCAGCCAGCAGCCGGCAAGGACGTATCACACACCCACCCGCTCCAGGCTCCACAGTGGCACGGGGGATCCATCTGTGACAGGTTCCTCTGGGAGCCTAGAGTCTGGAGGGGCCCGCAGACACGAGTCAGGATGCACGCACTTCAGTGTGGAATTAGCATCTGGGGACCATGCTCAGATGGTTGGATGGCATCACTGACTCAATGGACATGAGTCTGAGCAAGCTCTGGGAGATGGTGATGGACAGGGAAGCCTGGCGTGCTGTAGTCCATGCGGTCACAAAGAGTCGGACACGACTGAGTGACTGAACAACAGTGTCAGCACTCAGGAGTGTATCAGGAGCAGATGGAAGATGCCAGGGAAGCTGAGTCTGGGGGTGACAGAAGGCTTTGAGCTGAACTCTAAAGAAGGGAGCAGCATTAAGGACTGGCTGGAATATCTGCCAGCTGCTTGTGGAACCTGGGATGTGTGGGGACATTCTCTCGTGTCCCTTTGAACCCTGACTCTCCAGCCCTCCACCGCCCAGGATCAACCGAGCGCTGTCACAGACCAGGGGTCTCAGCCCCAAGCATCTGGCTTTCTCTCCAGAAGGAAAGAGCAGAAAAACCATGAAAGCTAGAATGGGTAGCATCTAGCTTAGAAATTGCCTCCTAGGTCTTGTCTGACTCTGGGACCACAGTCTCCCTTCTGTGGCCTTGTCATAGCATCTCTGCATTCCCTGAGGGACTCTCTCCTTTTGCAGCTTCCATAACAGGATAAAAGAAAAAAGACACAGGTCATTTAAACAACTTGCTTTCCCCACCACCCCCCCACCCCACCCCTAGAGGTGGTGCCTGAAGAGGATGGATTGAGTGGGACATTTGGTGGCTTAACAAAAGGGAGGGGAGAGAAGGGGATGAGGAAGGGAGAAAATGGATTAAAGCTCAGAAATTACTGGAATTTTTATTCAATTTTGTTTGGGAGAAAGGAGATTTACTGAGTCAGAGATGAAAGGCAAATCCGAGTAGAGCCCCAGAGAAATTATTGTATTCCATGCTCGATTTAGCTCTTGAGCTCAATGTGGCTTGGAGATCAGAAGGTCTGCGGTTAGACACATTCATAAACTCTGTAGGGCTCCGTCAGATGCTGGGTCCCGGCCGAGTACCAGGTCCCCAGCAGCATTAGAAGCAGAATGTGAGGCTACCTAGTCAGACCTTCAAGAGGGGCTCCCAGCCCCCGGGCTCACCGCACCCTCTGCCTTCATGCCAGCTCTCTGGCCAGCCTCCTCTGTTGCCTGATCACTCAGCAAACTCTTATCTTGCTTTGAGTCTAGTAGTTGAGCAAATTCCTGCTGGAACCACATGTGAGTGATCGGTTTGGGATTCTGATTTCCGCCCAGGCATCCTGCCTGGGCTCACTCTGGAATCCAAGCTCAGCTTGGTTCTGTCTTGCTGCTGCTGCTGAGTCACTTCAGTCGTGTCAGATTCTGTGTGACTGCATAGACGGCAGCCCTCCAGGCTGCCCTGTCCCTGGGATTCTCTAGGCTGGAACACTGGAGTAGGTTGCCATTTCCTCCTCCAATGCATGAAAGTGAAAAGTGAAAGTGAAGTCGCTCAGTCATGTCTGACTCGTAGCGACTCCATGGACTGCAGCCTACCAGGCTCTTCCATCCATGGGATTTTCCAGGCAAGAGTACTGGAATGGGGTGTCATTACCTTTTCCGGGTTCTATGTTAGGCTCACGTAGAGGCCTAAGCCACACCACTTGCCCCGAGGCCATCCTCGTCCTTCCTAGACAGCTAGATATCTATCACCTTTTTGCAGAACTCATCTGAACGCATCTAGCCAGCTTCTAGGAATCTGACATTTTCCAGCTTGAATCTGAGACTCAGGGGAGGTGCCGAGATTAGTCCGTGCTTACAAATCATTTAGAGACCTTTGGGTCAAACGTTGTTTTCCATGATCCATGTGTACCTGTCCAAGATTATTGTCGGAAGGTTTGTCTGGGTTATTATAAGACTAGTCAAACTTTAACTCCAAATCTATGCAGTCTATTCTGGCTGAGACTGCTGGTTAATATTGTCTGGTATTAACTTTCTAATTGAGTACAGTGACTGAAATTTAACTATCAATCACCCCCCTCCCCTGAAACAACTATATGGAAAGGTAAAGATGGGAGGTTTTCATGATAAAAGGAGGGGTTTCGGAGTTTTTCTTCCCACCCTCTAGGCTAGATCAAAATGTTCTTCATCTCAGAGCCCTCCTCCCCAGAAGATCATTGTGCAGCCTTCCATGCCAGGACCCGATCAGGTCTCTGGGAGAAAGCTATCATTTCTGCTGTAGGCTTTTTTCCTCCTCCAAATAGGAGACGATGGATTCACATCTCGACTAAGTAAGACCACTGCAGTCTTATGGCTCAGTTTTGATTGATGAGTATTCCCTATCTAGCCCTGTGCCAGGTGCTTTAAAAGATGGGATAAAAGTATAAGACAGCCCCTTTGTTCAGGGAACTTACAGTAATACAAGACATAAATATGAGAAATATGTAGAAAATAATGCAAGGCTGAATATAATCCAGGGCTTAATCAAGTGCCTACTACTCTAGTTCTTTGCAAAATGATGCATTAATACCAAGACTGCCCTCCTGAAAATACATGTGCAGGAAGAATTTAATCCAAAAGTATGTTACAAAGACTGTTTGGTCCATGCAATACTAAAACTTAACAGTTCACGAGAGTATTTCCTGTCTGCAGAGTATTAGCAAAGGCTTTTACGTGTGTGGATTTAATCCTCACAACCACCTGAGCTACAGATAATATTCACATCCCTGTTTCTTTCACGATGGGGAAACTGTGGGTTAGACATACTAAGTTGTTTGGGTATCACTATCTTGTTACTGGATAATAGAGCCGGAGATGAAACCTAGGAAGTCTGATTAGAGACTTTTAAACCAGTTGCTATTATAGGTAAAAGGAAGTTCCAGAGTTAAATAGAACTTTTGACTACAGGCATTCTCAGATTCTTTACTATGGTTAGGTATATTGCAAAGTTTTATAAAAAGCATTTTTAATAAATATAAGGTCAAGTATAGCTTTTAACCAAGGATCTCCCAGAATTAGTCTTTTTTAAGACAGACCTTGGGAAACACAAAAAGGAGGGTCCCCAGTATCTTATGTACAAAGAGAAGCTGAAGGAACAAAAGGAGGCGGTTGGATACAGTGTTGAGTGAGTCAGTGATGCCCCATGGAACACACAGGCTGCCCTCTGCCCTGAGCCTTGCATGGCCTCCTCAGCTTCTGGCTGCCATGGTAACAAGCCCAGTGTCCATTTGAGATGGTTCATTAGCCTTTCGTTCTTCCTACTGCCAGGTTGCATTCATTTAAAGCAAGCAAACATTTTTTGAGCTCCTTCTACAACCCAGGTACTGAGCTAAGTGGAGGTCAAACAATGATCATCTCAACAGTGAGGCTGCCTATGCCATGGAGCTGTAGTAGCCGGATGCCAAAGAAAGAGCCTGAGTCTTGTTCAGAGCCAAACCACTCCTCTACCTCCTGGGCCAGGCAAACACTTTAACTGAGCTAAGCCACAGTTACATTAAACAAACAAACAAAACACTGAAATATCACTGCCCAGCGTTTCACTGGGAATACGTCACAACACACATACACATATCAAGACTCTCTCAGAGTTCAGTTTTCTGTGGCTGTTTCATGGGAACTGGGGTTTCCTGGTGGCTCAGCGGTAAAGAGTCCACCTGCAATGCAGGAGACATAGGTTCGATCCCCAGGTTGGGAAGATCCCCTGGCAGAGGAAATGGCAACCCACTCTAGTATTTTTGCCTGGGAAATCCCACTCCCTGCCATGTGCCCTAGCAGCTGGTAACAGGAAAGATAAGTGCACCTGAGGATATTCAGGCTACTCAGGAAGGGCTTGGGAGCTGGAGGTGTGTGCAGAACTCCAGAGCAACAACTCCAGATTTCAGGGTGCTGGGTCCTCATGGGCTGTGGAGTTAGACAATCCTGGGTCCAAAGCCCTCCATTCTTTGCCGGCTGTGTGACCCGGGGCAGCCACTTAATTTTCCAAGTCGGGTTCCTCATATGTGAGATGGTAACAATATCAGTACCTGGACTTGTTAAGTGTTCGTCGCTCCGTCATGTCCAACTCTTTGCGAACCCATGGACTGTAGCCTGCCGGGCTCCTCTGTCCATGGGATTCTCCAGGCAAGAATACTGGAGTGGGTTGCCATTTCCTTCTCCAGGGGATCTTCCCGACCCAGGGATCAAACCTGCATCTCCTGCACTGCAGGCAGACTCTTTATGGTCTGAGCCATCAGGGAAGCCCAAGACTTCAGTGCTCAGTAAATGTTGGCTTTTACTCTCAGTCCCAGATCCATGGTCTAAGGCACCAGCCAAGGAAACATCTCTCTCAGGGCAGCAGAGTATTAGCTGACCTCTTAGTACTCAGAGCTGTGGCTCCAGATGGTGTGGACTTTTTTCACCCTTCTCTCCTCACCCCTTTCCTTTTTAAAAAATTATATTTCTGCACCACCAAAAAGTAACCTTGAGATGCCTTGTTACATTTAGCCTTTAAGCTGTGCTTTTATCCTTGGCAGAGAGTCACATGCCAAACATAACCAGATCTGTTAGATTTTATTTATTTATTTGGTTGCGTGGGTCTTTGTTGCAGCATGCAGGATCTTCATTGTGGCACATAGACTCTCTAGCTATGGCTCATGGGCTTAGTTGCTCTGGGGCATGTGGGATCTTCCCAGACCAGGGACCGAAACTGCATTCCCCTGTATTGCAAGGCGGATTCTTAACCACTGGACCCACTCGGCAAGTCCTAGATTGGTTATATTTTAGAATCAGACTGACTTGGTCCAAATCCCAGCCCTGCCACTGTTTACCTAAGTGGCCTGGAGCAAGTTCATCTGTGTTTGGTGTTATTCACTGGTGATGCAGGACTAGTAAACCCTACATCACAGACAGGTTGCCAAGGTAACCCATGTCAACCCCTGATACTGCCTCAGTGTTGTTAAAGGACTCCCCTTCTGATGGGAATATTCTTGAATGTGGATGAAGGGAGATTCCATCATCTCTAGGTCTTGGGCCTCTTTGAAGGCTCCAGAGCCTCCCCGAGCCTGGCAACAGTGGTCTTCACCAGCCCCTTTTCATCAGTGGAAACCATCTATCAGCTCTGGGAGGGGCTGCCCTCCACCTTGTCCCAGCTCTGCCTCACCCCACCCCCAAACCCCAGCATCTGTTGCCCAGACAGTCAGCTGCCAAGCTGTGCCCCAGTCTCTCCCTGTGGTTCATTTGATATGTTGCCATTTTGTTCTAGGGAAAAAAGCCAGTATCAGTGCTGCGTAATGGGGAGGCAGACCCTGCCTCTGCCAACTGCCAGGTGTGTTTCATCTCGCATCCTACCCCAGGGGTCCCAGGCGATCCCGTTACCGACGTCTCTCACCAGACAGCTGTGATTAGGACTCAGCAGAGGCACAGACAGCAAAACTCCAGGCTTCCTGGGGACCAGGGCCATGCCCTGAGCACTGCTCTGCAATTCTGCTGAAAGGCAGGTGGTCATGTCTACCTTTTCCTGATAAGGGCTCCCTTATAACAACAGCTAGATGGTCCGGATTTTACAAAACAGAGAGATTCGGGGGGTGGGGGTTGTCATTCCCATTTAGCAAGCTCTTCCCATGTACCAGGCACTGTAGGATTTTAGACATGTTGACACTCTCCTAGCCATTTAAGAAAGTCTCTATTTTCTGAGTATCACTTCTAGTCCTTACAACAGTTGGTATTTTCACCCTACCTATGGAAAAACGGAAGCTCAGAGAGGTTAAATAACTTGCCTGGAGTCGAACAGCTGGAAAAGGATCAGTATAGGAATTTAAAGGCTATCTGACTTCGGAATCTATGATGTCACTACCTAAGGACAGTGTAAATAACGATAGCTTAAGCAGTGTTTGAGATGGAGAAAGAGTGTGGGCTTGGGATGCTGCTATCTGTTGCTCTGACCAAGCTGGGAGTGGTGGTCATCAGACGGGAAACCTGTGTAATTCCTCTGACCACCCACCCAGTCTGTGTTGTGAACAACGCCCCCCCCAACTCTCACCTTCCTCAAGAAGAGGAGGTGACAGTAACTGTCAGGCAAAGTTTCCATGAGGTTTTGTTGCATTTTCACACCCCAGAAACAGTGGATCTCAGGGAAAGTTTAGACCAGAATTTGCAAACTGGTAGTTTTCAGGATAAGTTATCCCTGGAAAGATGTTTTGTCTTGACCTGTGGTATATTTTTTTAACTTCAGGTTAATTGCTATCATTTTACTATGATTATTATTATTATTGTCCCTTTTGGCTGCAAGGCATGTGGGTCGACCAAGGAATGAACCTGCAACCCTTGCAGTGGAAGCTCAGAATCTTAACCCCTGGATTGCCAGGAAAGTCTCAATATCATTTTAAAAACAGAACTCCAGAGAATTCACATAGAACCCCGGATTTCTGAATCATCTTGAAGAACCAGAAGATCTAGCAGCCCCGGGCCTCTGTCCCCACATGACCACCACTGGCTGAGTTGTGCATTGACTGCTTCCTTTGATGAGAAGGGGCTTTCGGATTTCTGCAGCCCCCACCCCTCCTTGATGCTCTGTGTCAGGAGTGCCAGTCTCCCTGGAGCATCACCCTCCTCCTACCAGTTTTCCTATATTAAAGATAAGAAGAAAAAGAACTTTCTTGGGCTCTATGAGTGGGAAAAGTAAAAAAGAATGCATATTTCAAACTAAAAATCATTATTTCTGCATGTCTATATGTACGAAAAAAGATACCACCAAAGAAGGAAGCCTGACCCTCTTCCTTCATTTTTTCAGTCTTTTTCCTGGTTGTTGGCGTTTGAATTTAACACCATTTCGGCCACCTTTTCAGGCCGTGTCCAGTGGAGTTGCCCACACAGAGCCAGGCATCTGCAGGCTGGCCTGGGAGACTTGTCCTGGGCTGGTCTCCAGGCTGAAGCATGTGCTCGGGGCCCGCCAGAGCATCCCCATCATGGTTTTGTTCCCTTTTCCCTTCTCCAGGTGTTCCCTTCCCAAAGAACTTCCTGCAGATCTGCAAGAAGATCCTGTGCCGCCTCTTCCGGGTCTTCGTCCACGTCTACATCCACCACTTCGACCGGGTCATTGTGATGGGTGCCGAGGCCCACGTCAACACCTGCTACAAACACTTCTATTACTTCGTCACGGAGATGAACCTCATAGACCGCAAGGAGCTGGAGCCCTTGGTAAGTGTCACTGTGTACTGGCTACACCCAGGTCACCCCAGGAGGTTGACCATTTGTCACAGAACACTGCCATGCCCCTGCACTGATGGCCAGCTGCTGACTGGAAGATTGCAGAATTGCGCAGGATTTAGGGGTCAGGTAAAGGTCAGGATATGCCAAGATGTGCACAGCATTCAAGGACTGAGATTGTCACGGTTTGGGCCAGAGGGAGTAGCTTTAAAAAAAAAAAACTTTTTCCTTTTGAATATTTATTTGACTACGTCTGGTTTTAGTTGCAGCATGCAGGCTTAGTTGCCCATGGATGTGGAATCTTAGTTCCCTGACTAGGGATCGAACTCTCATCCCATGCATTAGAATGGATTCTTAACCACTGGACCACCAGGGAAGTCCCAGGAGTAGCTTTAGTTCTCACCTATTTACTTAACACCATAAATGGGCATCTTTGAGTTCTATGTCATCTGCTACGGTGGTTTCCAAAGAAGGTAATAAACATTTATTCAGTTGGTGAATAAATATTTAGCACCTACTGGGTGGCAGCTTCGAGAAACACAAAGTTAAGTTAAGCTGTCTTTGAGTAGCTTTTATTCCAGGGAGAAAGAGAGGTGAGCCCAAGATGAGAATACAGCGTCATGGGGACTTGACTTTTCATACTGAACCCCTGGCAGTGCAGTTTTAATGGAATATGTGAGAATTCAGAACACTTGGTTAAAAACACTTTGCTCTTATTGTTTAGGTGAATGAGGAGTTCTTTTATTTTCTTTCTAAGCTATCTTTACAGCTGGACTCAAACTGTGCTTTAGAAGTCAAGGGCCCCTAAAAAAACCCTGCATCTTTTGTAACGTGTATCATACGATGGATACCCTCATCAGAGCTATCTTTAACAGCTCTATTGAGTGCTGTCTTAGCCAGTATAACACAGTGCTTTATGGAAGAATCATGCTTTTTCTCTAAAACAGTTTAAAGTGGCAGTTTTTGGTAAACATAACTGACAGAGTAACTAACTTTGATCCAAGTCCACTTGAACAATGGCCAGAGTGCAGGGGCCAGACCAGTCATTTGCTAGCCTGTCTTCCTTTTTCTTTATGTACATTTTTTGTTGTTGTTGTTTTCTCAAAGATTGATTGATTGATTGATCTAATTTTGGGGCTGTGCTGGATCTTCATTGCCGCAGTTGGGTTTTCTCTAGCTATGACAAGGGAGGGCTACAGTCTAGTTGTGGTGCCTGGGCTTCTCCTGTTGCAGACTGCAGACTCTGGGCATGCGAGCTGCAGTAGTTGTGGCACATGGGCTCATTAGCTGCGGCTCCCAGACTCTAGAGCATGGACTCAGTTGCTCCCCAGCATGTGTGCCCTTCCTGGAGCAGGGATTGAACCCATGTCCCCTGCCTCAGCAGGTGGATTCTTAACCATTGGACCACCAGGGACGTCTCACATGTTCTTAAAATATAGGCTATAATTTATGTCTGGTGAGGCCAACAGATCCAGAGATGATGCCGTTAAAAAGATAGTTTGTTTTACTCACAGATCCCCAAAGAAGGGGGCACGCCACGGCAGGAGAGCCACGCAGGGAAGACACAGATTGGACGGGAAAACGTGGCACCTCTGTCGTGGTTTCCCTGGGAAGGAATGGGCGAGGCAGGGTAACGAGGCTAAACATGGGCTAATTTGAATCATTTCAGAAGGTTCTGGGGCGAAGGGGCTGCCCCAAGCTGTTCTCCTGGCCCGAGGGTGGTGAGAGAAAAGGAATTTTAGCCCTAAGTGTGAGCAGCCTTAGAGGAGGTGCTTGGGGCAGTGGACCCTGGATTGGTTGGTTTGTATTGACTGGTGAGTAAGGAGCTCAAGGATGAGTTGGTTACTATCTCTAGAAATTGGTGATTCCTGATTAAGGCCGTCCCTCCATTTTTCACAAGGCCCTGGATATTAAAGAATCAAAATACAAAAACCAGAAGACATGTTTAATGCATGTTTAGAGTTCCTGTATCTGGCAAAGAAGACATTGGGGAATGAACAGATGTTTTATACATCATTTTTAGAGTTTCTCAACTTGAAATCTATTATTAATGTTATGCTTTGGAATACATGGCAGAAAGCATGTTTTCTGTGCATCGCTCGAGTTCTGGAACAAAGCAAGACTTGCTGGGTCTTGTGTTATATCACTGGCTAAAGCATTCACTTTCTTCATTTTCTTTCACAACCACTTTCTAGAAAGCCCTTGGCAGGAACTAAATTGTCTCTGAATTCAGTTGGACATGTGGTGTGGAAAGGAGCTAAAACATATGATGGAGTTTAGCTCATTTGTAGAAAGGCTATTTTGAGTAAACAGAAAAGGTTGTGCAAATAGCAAAGGGAATTAAAAGCCTGGAAGGAATTGATAAAGCTAGTTTCAGGAAATGTCTAGGACAGAATGGACAGGGGTGGGTGAACAAGGGCAAGCACTCTCATCTCCAGAACATAGGTCTGCTTCCGGGAGTTTGGATCACCTTTGTTCTGTTGATATGTTCAGGTGGAGGGGGACACTTTCCCTAAAGATCCTCTTAGAGGACGAGATTCTTCCCAACACCCATGTTTGGGTTTCTCTGAGCTAAAGGAGCAGAAACACTGTTTGGAGAGAGGAGAATGTTAATTTCTTCTTTACATATGGAAATATGAAGGTCATTGTAGGACAGAGTTGAGTGTAAGCTAAGAAGTAGAGGGAATTAGACCTGACAGTTCAGCGGTTAGGACCTGGCGATTTCACGGCCAGGGCCCAGCTTCACTTCCTGCTCAGGTGCTAGGAACCCTCATTGCCAGGTCTGGTGAAGATCTCAATGATAGGCCACCCAACATGCTGTTATTGAACCCAGCCTCATTTAGTTCAGTACAGTTAATCAGTTGTGTCTTTTTGCGACCCCATGAACTGCAGCATGCCTGGCTTTCCTGTCCTTCACCAACTCCAGGAGCTTGCTCAAACTCATGTCCATTAAGTCAGTAATGCTACCCAACTATCTCATCCTCTGTCGTCTCCTTCTCCTCCTGCCTTCAATCTTTCCCAGCATCAGGGTCTTTTCCAATGAGTCAGTTTTTCACATCAGGTGGCCAAAGTATTGGAGTTTTAGCTTCAGCATCAGTCCTTCCAATGACTATTCAACACTGATTTCCTTTAGGATGGACTGGTTTGATCTCCTTGCAGTCCAAGGGACTCTCAAGAGTCTTCTCCAACACCACAGTTCAAAAGCATCAGTTCTTGAATGCTCAGCTTTCTTATAGTCCAACTCTCACATCCATACATGACTACTAGAAAAACCATTGCTTTGACTAGATGTACCTTTGTCGGCAAAATAATGTCTCTGCTTTTTAACATGATGTCTAGGTTGGTCACAGCTTTTCTTCCAAGGAGCAAGCACCTTTTAATTTCATTGCTGCAGTCACCATCTGCAGTGATTTTGGAGCCTAAGAAAATAAAGTCTCTCACTGTTTCCATTGTTTCCCCATCTATTTGCCATGAAGTGATGGGACCGAATGCTGTGATCTTAGTATTTTGAATGTGGAGTTTTAAGCCAGCTTTTTCACTTCCTCTTTCAGTTTCCTCAAGAGGCCCTTTAGTTCCTCTTTGCTTTTTGACATAAGGGTGGTGTCATCTGCGTATCTGAGGTTATTGATATTTCTCCCTGCAATCTTGACTCCAGCTTGTGCTTCATCCAGCCTGGTATTTTGCATGATGTACTCTGCATATAAGTTAAATAAGCAGGGTGACAATATACATCTTTGACAGAGTCCTTTCCCGATTTGGAACCAGTCGTTGTTCCATGTTCAGTTCTAACTGTGAATTCTTGACCTGCATACAGATTTCTCAGGAGGCAGGTCAGGTGGTCTGGTAGTCACATCTCTTTAAGAATTTTCCACAGTTTGTTGAGATCCACGCAGTTAAAGGCTTTCAAGAAAGCAAAAATAGATTTTTTTCTGGGATATTTGATCTCTGGTTCCTCTGCCTTTTCTAAATCCAGCTTGAACATCTGGAAGTTCTCAGTTCACATATTGCTGAAGCCTGGCTTGGAGAATTTTGAGCATTACTTTGCTAGTGTGTGAGATGAGTGCAATTGTGTGGTAGTTTGAGCATTCTTTGGCATTGCCTTTCTTAGGGATTGGAATGAAAACTGACCTCTTCCAGTCCTGTGGCCACTGCTGAGTTTTCCACATTTGCTGGCATATTGAGTGCAGCACTTTCACAGCATCATCTTTCAGGATTTGAAATAGCTCAACTGGAATTCCATCACCTCCACTAGCTTTGTTCGTAGTGATGCTTCCTAAGGCCCACTTGACTTCACATTCCAGGATGTCTGGCTCTAGGTGAGTGATCGTACCATCATGGTTATCTGGGTCATGAAGATCTTTTTTGTATAGTTCTTCTGTGTATTCTTGACACCTCTTTTTAATATCTTCTGCTTCTGTTAGGTCCATACCATTTCTGTTCTTTATTGTGCCCATTTGCATGTAATGTTCACTTGGTATCTCTAGGTTTCTTGAAGAGGTCTCTAGTCATTCCCATTCTATTGTTTCATTAACAGTGCCCAAAGTCTCTGAACCACCTGTCTTACTATTCTCTTATGGTCCAGGAAAGTATTTCCTCATATTGCGTCTTCCCATATCTAGAGTTACACTAGTACAATCATTGATCTCATATAGAACTATATATCATCATTATATCAGAGGCTCAGTTACACATATTGTAATGCAAGAAAAAACAATTTTGTAAAGCAGGCAATATAAAAAGCAAGTTAGCAGATGAATGAGGTCATAAGTAAAAGTATGTCAAGAACTTTGCTCCCCAGAAATAAAACAAACCAAAAAAAAAAAAAAGCCAAGTAGAGAAAGCTTTCCTTTGCATCAGAATACTCTCAGTTACAGCAGAGCCTCGAACAACACGAGTTCGAACTGCATATAAAGTCCACTTATATGCAGGCTTTCCTGGTGGCTCAGATGTTAAATAATCTGCTTGCAATGTGGGAGACCTGGGTTTGATCCCTGGGTTGGGAAGATCCCCTGAAGAAGGGAATGGCAACCCACTCTAGTATTCTTGCCTGGAGAATTCCTTGGACAGGGGGGCCTGGTGGGCTACAGTCCATGGGGTCACAAACAGTCGGACATGGCTGAGAAACTAACACTAACTATACCTGATATACTGTATTAGTGCACCATCCAAGGTTGGTTGGATCTGTGAATGCAGACCCATAGATACAGAGGAAACTTGGTCATGGAGGGCCTAACTATACATGAGACTCAGATTTTCAACAGCACAAAGGGTCGGGTCCCCTTACCCTCACATTGTTCAAGGGTCAACTGTATTTTCTACAACTGAGGAAGGGCCCCAGGGATTCTAACACCTAGCAGTGCCAGGTGCTGGCTTGAAATCTGAGTCACAGAAAGGCCTGGGACAACCCAGTGTTCTAGAGAAGAGACTCTTTGGGGGCATGGGGAACAAAGAGTGATTGGATTGACCAGGAATTATTAACAGTGGTTGTTTGCAAGAAGGAACATCAGTTTTCTTCCCAGAAGTTTATAGTTCTTTAAATTTTGCTTGAAACAGTAGCCTTCTTACCTATTTTATTAATCTTAATTACAGAGAGATTAATTGCAATGCTTGTACATATTGATAACAAGTGCTTTTAATGCTTAACTGTCTGAAATTAGGTATTCATTTCCCACAAACCAAAACCTATAAAGTAACAGAAAAAGATATTGAGGGTGTTTCTAAAGACAGTCATTATATATTTTCAGTCTGGATACTTAGCACAATTCAGTATCCATTAAGAATACTGCACTTGTGGACTGTTATTATTGAAATGAGCACTTTCAATAATTGACAGTGCTTGAACAATGAACTTCCAATTCTACTGTTGCCAGGCACATATTAAAATCAGTCATATTATATCAAATGAACACATTTTATCTGATTTGCATGTATCAATTACCCTAGATATGCAAAGCAAGTTACCCAGATGTTCTCACTGTATAAAAAAGATGAGTTTTGAGAATTGACAAATGCAGTCTAAAAAATATAATGAATCGTACTCGTTTTTTGGCCCTTGAAGGAGTCAGGCATTTGGCCTCCTGTTCTAGTACATTCTGTAGAATCGAATGCAGCTAGAGGCCAGAAGGGCAGCACTTGTCCAGCCAGTTTCCTTTTGAATATCAGCAGTCCCAGAGCTCCCGCATCTCCAGTGGGACATTCCTAATGTCAATTCCACAATGGAGAACACAGAAACCCCACCTCTTGTTTCTTTCTGCCATGTTTCCACCACGTACAGCCACACTCCTCTGCACCCAGAGCCCACTGTGTTGCTTTTGTCTGCTGTGGGCCAACTGCCCTGCACGGGTTGTGTTGAGGGCCCAGCATCCCACAATGGTAGGAGGTTCAGTCTCAGACTGCTTAAAGACGAGGTTCAGACTCTCTGGGTTCAAGCCCTGAACCATTCATTCACCAACATGCAATCTTGAGCAAGGCTTTTCAAAACCTTATTTTACTCATTTGAAAAATAGGTATAATATTAATAGAATTGCTGATTCAGATGGTAAAGAATCTGCCTGCAATGTGGGAGACCCCAGTTTGATGCCTGGGTTCAGAAGATGCCCTAGGGAAGGAAATGGCAACCCAATACCGTAGTCTTGCCTGGAAAATTCCATGGATGGAGGAGCCTGGCGGGCTACAGTGCATGTGGTTGAAAAGAGTTGGACATGACTGAACGACAGCACTTTCACTTTCAAAATTTAAACAGGTTAGGTGCTTAAGAAACTTGATAGGTGCTTAAGAAATATTGGCTGTTGAATGAGATAATCAATGTACAGTGACGTGCATATAGTAAGCAGAGGTACCCTGATTCTGCCTTCCTCGGCTCACATGGCCTTTTGCTATCCTCAGGATCTCCTCGGTAGCCTTGTAACAGAGATAGTTCATTGTATTTGTATCAGTGTCTTCCATGGGTTGTCAGCTCTTTGAGATGATGTTGTTGATGTTGCCAAGTACATAATAGGTGTTTAATGTGGTTTTTTTTCTCTTTCTTTTTTATTTTTTAAATTATGATACTACAATAACACATTTATAGGAGACTTGGAAAATACAGAACAAGGTTACATTTAGTTCCACTAAATATTACAATTATTTTTTAAAATAGATAAGTTAAGATTTTTAGGTGGAGTTTTAATATCAAACTCTTGAAAATTAATAGAATGAATATACAGTGAAGTAGAAGGATATAGTAGACCTGAAAAACACCATGAACCATTTCAACATAATTAAGACTTATACAATTTTCACACAACAATAGGATACAAATTCTATTCAAGTTCCCATAGGCTGTAAACTTGGACACACTGGAACATATCCAGGTACATAAAACAAGGTGCAAAAATTTCATAGTCTAGTGGTGTTGAAAAGCAGAGACATCACTTTGCCAACAAAGGTCCATAGTGTCAAAGCTGTGGTTTTTCCAGTAGTCAGGTCCCAATATGAGAGTTGGACCATAAAGAAGGCTAAGTGCCAAAGAATTAATGCTTTTGAACTGTGGTCCTGGAGAAGACTCGAGAGTCCCTTGGACAGCAAGGAGAGCAAACTAGTCCATCCTAAAGGAAATCAACCCTGAATATTCATTGAAAGGATTGTTGCTGAAGCTCCAGCACTTTGGTCACCTGATGCCAAGAGCCAACTCATCAGAAAAGACCCTGATGCTGAGAAAGATTGAGGGCAAGAGAAGAAGGGAGCAACAGAGGATGAGATGGTTGGGTGGCATCACCAACTCAATGGACATGAGTTTGAGCAAACTCCAGGAGATAGTGAAGGACAGTGAAGCGTGGCGTGCTGCAGTTCATGAGGTTGCAAAGATTAAGACTCAACTTACTGACTGAACAACAACAAAAACAGAAGTATTGAAATCATGCAGAGTCTGTTCACTTATCATGGTGGAATTATTAATATGTTAGAAGTCAATATCAAAAGATTTGAAAATAACCCATTTATTTTCAAGTGACATTTTCCAAGAGAGATCTTGTGTGTCCTGGTGGGCCAGGTCTATGGTGATGCAGTCTCCTGGATTTATCACAAAAAATCCCATGTCCTGGGAAAACCCTCCATCCCTGGTGAGGGGGGACAGTGGGTCACTCTATCAGGCCTCCGAGTGGGAATACAGTTGGGATTCAGAAGCAGGGACGAGGTCACCCTGGCAGCCCAGTGAGGAAGCCCAGCTCGTCCGTCTCTGCAGGGTCTGCCTCACGGCTCCCGTTGGGACCCGCCGGTCAGCAACAGCCTGGGAACCGGGGACACACGGGATTTCATTCCATCTCCAGCAGGGAGGGGGAGGCTGGAGCACTGACAGATGTGACAAATGATTCTGTTCTCCTGTAAAGGCAACAGCTGAAGACGATTTGAACTCAAGTTCACAGTCGGAGGAAACGAGCCCAAATGATGCTGGTAATTAGCAAATGGGCCAGGCCCTGATTGAATAAGCAGGCTGCTGGCTGGCCCGGCTGCCTGGGAGTCAGCTGACAGAATGGCGCTAATCGGGCGCTGTCATTAGCCAGCACGGGGAGCAACAGTGTTTTGTTAGCTTTTCACTAAAGACAAAAGCAGACTCGGCTGTTAGCCATGCAGAAGCTGGTGAATAAAGAACAGAGGAGGGAGGAGGAGGAGAGAGGTTGGCGACGCAGGCAGGAAAGACAGGAGGGTTCTTGTTCATCCGGATGACCTGCTCACCCCTGGGTGACCTTGGTCCAGCACTGTCACCATCTCTCTCCAGGGTTCCATTGCCTTATTTCTAAGAATGATTATACCGTCACCTACCTTGTAGAGGTGCTGCCATGAAACCAAGTGTTAGCACTGGGCTGTTCTGTTACTTTATAGCAGAGCTTCCCAGGTGAGGCTAGTGGTAAAGAATCTGCCTGCCAATGCAGGAGACACAAGAGATGCATTGATCCCTGGGTCGGAAGGATCCCCTGGAGTAGGAAATGACAACCCACTCCAGTATTCTTGCCTGGGAAATCCCATGGACAGAGGAGCCTGGCGGGCTACAGTCCATGGGGCTGTGAAGAGTCAGACATGACTGAGTGCCTGAGAACCCTTGGGCCATGAGTGTATATGCGTGCCAAGTCGCTTCAGTTGTGTCTGACTCTGTGCAACCTTATGGACAACAGCCTACCAGGCTCCTCTGTCCGTGGACCTTAGGAGCTTCTAAATTAAGTCAGTGTTTCTCAATAGGAGTCCACACACAGCTGCATCAGAATTTCTTAGAGGTGGTATTTTAAAATGTACTTACCCAAGCCTCACCCCAGATACACCAAATCAGAATTATTGAGGTTACTGCCTAGGACCAAGCACCCCAGGTCTCCATCACAAACTTTTTAAAAATAGATAGACATGTATTTATCTGGCTGTGCTGGGCCTTAGTTGCTGCACATGGAATCTTTAGTTGCAGCATGCAAAGTCTTAGCTGTAGCATGTGGGATCTAGTTCCCTGAGCAGGGATCAAACCCGGGTCCCCTGCACTGGGAACTCGAGGGTCTTAGCCACTGGAACCCCTGGGAAGTTCCTCCCTCTCAAATACAATATGCATATGAATCAACTGGGCATCTCACCACCGTGCAGATTCTGATTCTGTACCCCTGACAAAAGCTCAGTTCATTTTGCCCTCAGGGGACCTCAGTGCTCCTCTGCGGTGGGGCAAGACTCTACATGACAATTACTCTCAAATTGGAAAATTTCTCTTGTTAGCACATCATCTCTTCTCCTCGAGGGTGGGGGTGGCTAGCTCAGTGAGGTGGGAAAGTCAAGCCAAGAAGAAAAATCTAAGGATACATTTTGGCCAAGAACATTCCTCAGAACGGATCAGTGAAAAACGGGCTTTCTTTTCTTGATCAAATGAGTTTACAAAACACTGTATCACCCCCACCCTTTGAAGACCCAAGATTTACAGAGCAAAGGCCTTGCGAAGTCATCCAGTGGCGAAACTGGTTCGGTTTTCTGTAGCGCCATCCCCACTCCCAATTTAGTTGCATTTGGCTGCTGAAATCTTTTTTTTCCCCCCTAATATTTATTTGTTTGGCTGCATCAGGTCTTAGTTGCAGCACTGAGGAGCCTCACTGTGTCACGTGGGATCTCTCGTTGTGGCGCACAGGACTCTCTAGCCGCGGTATGCTCCGGGGCGCGTGGGCTCAGTAGTTCTGGCGCGTGGGCTCAGTCACTCCACAGCCTGGGCGATCTTAGTTCCCAGACCAGGGATTGAACCCACATCCCCTGCATTGCAAGGCAGATTCTTTTTTTTTTTTTCTTCTTCTTTTTTTTTTTGCAAGGCAGATTCTTAACCACTGGACCACCAGGGAAGTCCTAGAAATTTTTTGTTATTACTCATTAACATCTCATGGAGATCGTGACCCAAGGAACAAACTGGGGGCACCCCTGTCCCTTTGTGATGTGTTTCCAGATTTTGAGTGTTCCCTCCTTGCCTCCACCCTGGCCCCACGCCCACCCCCACCACTGCTGATGGGGTGAGGAAGAAAGAAGACTTAGAGAGGGAGATGGGAAGTAAATAAAAGTCCTCATACAGGAGGGCTGCAGGGAAAAAAAAGTGACTCAGCCTCATCCATTCTCACTCCTCAACCCCCCCACTTCACTGTGTGACACCCCATCATTCGGTTGACACCCCATCATTCCCCACATGTGAGGCACACACGCATTTTCGAGAAATAAACAACAGCTCCATTTCTTGAATTCCACGTGTTTCATTATACTCTTTACATGTGTTATTTCTTCTGCTTCCTATACTTGTTACCTTTAGTTCAAACAGGCGTGGTGGGCAATTTCTCAACATCCAACCCATGTTCCTCTCCATCCCTCATTACTCTCCTTACTGCCATCTTATCACCCCCAAACTTCCCCAGCTCCCCCAGTTTGTAGGCAGTGACTCTTGGCTAACGATTGAGGTTCATGCCCCAAGTGATTTTAGGCTTCAGCCACCAAAACTGCTGCTTGAAAAGTGGGTGCTTTAGGAGCAGATGAAAGAACAGCAGTTTGCAGACCAAAGACTTGGAAAGCCTTGTCTCATACAGACCCAGCACGGCTTATCTCAGCCCAGACACGTGATGACCTTGTGTTCCCCTAAGTGGTGGCCAGGGCATGCCCATGCACGCCTGGGGGACACTGGATGAGCGCAGTAGCCAAGGCTGGCCTGAAATGGCAAGATCAGGTCAGGACTGTGAAAAGAAGCAAAGCCTCTCACATGAGCCAGAGCCACTACCTCAAATAGCCAGCAAGGAAGAGCCATTGTGAGGCTTCTGAAAGGACCTTTTGTTTGGCAGCATCATCTGTGCAGAGGCCTGAGGGTTGCTTCTTGTCAGGCGGGTTCTTTCACTTCCAGCCAAATGGTTCCAGCATGGACACAGGCATTGGAGAAGAAAGAGCCTCGGCCGGCGAGTCTGGCAGTTTGGCCTTGACAAGCAGGCTTCCACTACGATGTTACCGCATTCGTTGTCCGATACTGAGCAAGGCATTTAACTTCTCTGGGGCTGTCGTCTGTATGTGAACGAGATCATACCCAGAGTCCCCCCAGCTTGACTTTCGGAGAGTATCATCTTTGACACAGTGCGTCACCAGCCTTATTGTCTCTGGTCCAAGGTGACCTTTCTTTTTTGCTTAATGAAGTCTTCATGAATTAAAGCCCAGCATGCCAGCTGAGCAGGTATACCTGGCATGGAGAGGAGCTGGAGTTTTGCATTCGTGGGACTTTATCAGTTTAGATGGAGTGTGTGTGTCTGTGTGTCCAGCATGGCATCAGCTGGGGGTGGTTGTTCAGGGCAACCCAAATGCCCACAGCCGAGTGGAAGAGCCTGCCAGAGACTGTTTTAGGAGCTTTGGCAGACATGTTCTAAAGTGTCAATTTGAGAAATAGCACAGGAATGTGGGATTGTTTTCAATGAACTGCATTGTGCCGAGTTAGTGGGCACAGTGGGGCAAAATCTGCCACATGTCTTTGTCAGTCCCATTTATTCATCTTTTGCTGATGTCCAGTAAGCTTTTGCTTCTGGTCTGTGGGATGGAAAATGGTTGGTTTGGGGTTTTTTGTTTTGTTTTTGTTTTTTAACTGACTTGGGGTGAGATATGGCTCGCTTTATTTCAGGGCCTATAATATAATCAGTTAGAGTTGAATACGATGCCCATGGGAAAATCTCAGCACATAATATTAAGTAATAAAATCAAAATTCAAAACGGTATTGGAAAATCCCTCTAATCATATGTATATCTACTAGGGTGTCAAGTAGAGCCATCTAATCATAGATGAGAAAGGAAATATGGCAAATACATGCCATTTGAACTTTTCAAGTTTTCTATCACAAACATGTATCACTTTTATAGTAAGCAGAAAAATCAAACATTATGCTTTAAAAAGCCTGACCAGCAAAGACCAAAGCTGAACATGACAAGTAGGCTGTGGACCCAGGGCCAAGGGCTCTGAGTGAGCTCTTTCCTGTCTCTGGCCATGCCCTCTGCACCCCCTTCTCAGACACACGGCGATGGAGACATTCAGAGAGGCAAGGTGGTCTGCAGGTGACAGATGCTGAGAGGAGTGGCCAGTGCTGGTACACGCCCTTTCTGTATGCAGTTGGAGGGGGGTGTACACAGTCACGTGGACTAAAGAATTTCCCAGGATATGGGGTGGTCCCTCCTGGAGAAGGGAACTCAGCCATCTTTGTGAACACTGAGGTGATATCTTTATAGTGCACGCGTGCTAAATCACTTAAGTCTTGTCCGACTCTTTGTGACTCCATGGACTATAGCCCACCAGACTCCTCTGTCCATGGGATTCTCCAGGCAAGAATACTTGAGTTGTTTGCCATGCCCTCCTCCAGGGGCTCTTCCCAACCCAGGGACCATACCTGCACACCAGTATTGGCAGGCAGGTTCTTTACCATTAGTGCCACCTGGGAAGCCCCCATGGTTAGAGTAGGCATATACGTTTCACGTTAAAGCCCCTTTTCTAAGTGAGAAGATCTAAAGCACATGATGAAATCTACAGATCACCCACATGTAACATGTTCAGCCCTGCAGGGACAGGCTTTGTCTGGGCACCTCACAGCAGAGGGTACCATGACTGTTGGTTTTCATTGGAATTTCTCCCATCCAAATTCCTCTGCTTAACTAGATCTAAGAGATTTTTGTTTCTTTCTAAGTTCAAGTTTCAAAAGAGATTTGTTGCACTCCATACTGTGGAGTGGTCTATATGTAGATTAGTAAATGTAAGCATAAGTGTATGTATTTACAATAACTACAAATAAATTTTAGCTGAAACTATGTTGTGGGTCTAGAGTTAATTCCAATCCTTTCTTACTAAGGCATTAGCAAAACTCAAGACCAGAAGTGACTATCCTGGTCTCAATCAGGTTCTTGTTTTGTCTTCTTTTGTGCACATTTTTCTTCTCAGAGAGGACCCTTCTCTTTTCCTGTCTCTCAGTTCAGTTCAGTTCAGTTGCTCAGTCATGTCCAACTCTTTGCAACCCCATGGGCTGCAGAATGCCAGGCCTCCCTGTCCATGACCAACTCCTGTAGTTCACTCAAACTCATGTCCATTGAGTCGGTGATGCCATTCAACCATCTCATCCTCTGTCATCCCCTTCTCCTCCTGCCTTCAATCTTTCCCAGCATCAGAGTCTTTTCCAGTGAGTCAGTTCTCTGCATCAGGTGGCCAAAGTATTGGAGTTTCAGCTTCAACATCAGTCCTTCCAATGAACATTCAGGACTGATTTCCTTTAGGATGGACTGATTGGATCTCCTTGCAGTCCAAGGGACTCTCAAGAGTTTTCTCCAACACCACAGTTCAAAAGCATCAATTCTTCACCGCTTAGCTTTCTTTATAGTCCAACTCTATTTGCTGTGAAGTGATGGGACCGGATGCCATGATCTTAGTTTTCTGAATGTTGAGTTTTAAGCCAGCTTTTTCACTCTCCTCTTTCACTTTCATCAAGAGGCTCTTTAGGTCTTCTTCACTTTCTGCCATAAGGGTGGTGTCATCTGCATATCTGAGGTTATTGATATTTCTCCCAACAATCTTGATTCCAGCTTGTGTTTCCTCCAGCCCAGCATTTCTCATGATGTACTCTGCATATAAGTTAAATAAGCAGGGTGATAATATATAGCCCTGACGTATTCCTTTTTCTATTTGGAACCAGTCTGTTGTTCCATGTCCAGTTCTAACTGTTGCTCCCTGACCTGCATACAGATTTCTTAAGAGAGGCAGGTCAGGTGGTCTGGTATTCCCATCTCTTTCAGAATTTTCCACAGTTTATGTGTTTATTGTGATCTACACAGTCAAAGGCTTTGGCATAGTCAATAAAGCAGAAAAAGATGTTTTTCTGGAACTCTCTTTTTCAATGATCCAGGACCCATGTTTCATCCTTGTTCACACCATCTGTATCTCTGGATTCATCACTCCTTTGTAAGTGGGTTGATATTCTAATCATTCAACAATTACCTGCCTGCTTTAATTTTTTTAAGTACAGAATCTTGAAGCATTAGCATATATTAATAACTCATATTATTTCTGTTCCAATCTGCTATTGCATACTTCTGTCTAATTCATATGTCAGATCCTCTTCTAGTTCAGCAGGTACACCCAAGACAGGCAGCTGAAGAATACCAAGACCTCCCAGCCGCACTCTGCCTTCTTTCTTTACCTTTGCTGAGTGGGAATGGTTTGTAGATCGCTTCTGATTTTGATTGAAAGAGAGTCATTTCTAGTGCATATGCATGCTCAGTTGTCTGACTCTTTGTGACCCCATGGACTATAGTCCACCATGCTCAACTGTGCATGGGATTTCCCAGGCAAGAATACTTGAGTGGGTTGCCATTTCCTTCTCCAGGGGATCTTCCTGACCCAGGGATCAAACCCGCGTCTCCTGCATTGGCAAATTCTTTACTACTGCACCATCTGGGAAGCCCATCATTTCTAGATCATTCAATAGATATTTATTACCTTCTGACCATGTACTAGAAATTGGGGTCACTACTTTTCAAGGAATTCACTGGAAGTCTTCCTCCTACCCTGTCATTATTTTGACATCCTCCTAAGTATTTCTCTCAGAATCTACTAGTTCTAAGAGATGTCAGAGGTATTATGTGAAAAGGGGGGTTCCATGGTCCAATAACTATGGGAAACAGTGAATTAATAAAACTATTCTGGTTTCATTAATACCCTAATAGGGATCCTAATTCCCCAAGCAAGATATAGAACATACAGATATATGTGACCAGGGAATTCTTTCTCTCCAGAGTACTTTGTGGATCTAAGGCTTTGAAATACCCTTTGGGAAATTCTAACTATACAGTCACCTTTCATATTACAAAGCCAGTCCTCTTCTGGATGCTGAGGGTCTGTTAATAAACATTTATTGAAAACCTGTCAGAGACTGTGCTGAGTGCCAGAGTGATCATCAAAGACACATCTCCATTCTGTAAGGAGCTCATGGTTTTAAAGAATCATATCTTTCAACCCACATTAATTAGAATTGCACGGTCCAATACACTAGCCACTGGCCACTTGTGGCTATTTACATTTAAATTAATTAAAATTAAATAAAAATTAAAATTAGTTTCTTAATCTTACTAGCCACATTTCAAGTGCTCAGAAGCCACATATCATATGTCTAGTGGGTATTGTGTTGGATAGTGAGCATCTCCATCATCATGGAATGTTCTTTTGAACATTACTACTAATTAAGAGAGTCTAGCCTCAAGCATTGCTACAATATTAATACCCTGTCCAATCGCCAGTGGGTGCCAGATGTGTTCAAAACTGTCCCCATGCTGCCTCAATGAGGCATTGCCGTTTATCTCTTTGAACATCTACTATGGTCTGCTTCTCTTTGCTGGACACTTCTCCCCCAGCTTGCAGATGAAGAATGGATAGAACTCAAAACCATCTGCTCACTGCTTCTCTCTAGGTCTCATGTCAGAATCTCCATCCCAGGGAGCTGCTTATTTCCTCAGGAAGGCTCATAAATTACAAATTGATTACAAATAGTAATTATCTTTTACTGTGTCTGCATTTTTGGAAATCGCTGCAGAATGTCAGTCACAGCAGAAATTAATTCATCTTCATGAGCATTTGTATGAAAGTGTGTGAATAGTCACTGTGGCTTGATGCCCATATATTCAATATAAGCCTGCCAAATTTTTGTCTGCTATGTGTGGTCTAGACTAGTTCAAATTTCCCAGCAGACAAGAGTAGATTCTTTGTCAGATGAATTAGCTTGGGATTTGAATGCAGGAAGCTTTTACTTATTGAAATATAACAATATATCTTCTCTCACCACTCACCTGTCTGACCACAATAAAAGCATGAGGATAAGGTTATAGACAGTTCTTATCCTAGGGGCTTGTGTGGTCCCTGTCTGGTCTTTGGGACACCTCCCACCTTGAATTAAATTTGGGTTTTTTTGGCCTCACCCTGTGGTGAGTTCCCCGACCAGGGATGGAACCTGGACCCCCTTCAGTAGAAGCTCAGAGTCCTAACCACTGGACTGCCAGGGAAGTCCCTACCATGAAGTAATTTTGTGGATAAAGGTCAGCTATCCAGGCCATCAACAAGGCCAGTTAAGCCATAATGTTGTACTGGAAGATGGTAGTAATCACTATGAATTTCATGAGATTCCTATGACTGTGAATCTGAGTGTAACTGGACCAGTAATTTAGAATAAATGCATACTGGTAGATCTGGATGAAGAAAGAGAGATGCAGATGGCTTCCAAAGGGAACTTCCTAGAGTTCCTTGAATGAGCCATGTCCCCTCAGCTCCAGACCATAAGTACATGCAAGTCCCTCGGCCTCCACATCTCCTGTGTCCTGCTTATCCTGCCAGTCTCCCTCAGAGACGAGGTCTCTTCACTCTTCACCATGTTAGGTCCCCGCCAGAGGATCCCAGAGCCCCCTGACCCCAAAGAGGGTAATCACAACGAAAGCCACAGCATCTCCAACAACTAGCGTCAGAAGTGACCAGCCACCCTCCTGCCACTTTCATTCATCAGCAGTGAGTCACCACGTCCAGCCAACTCTGAAGGGGAAGAGAACTAAGCTTTCTCTCTCTCTCGAGAAGAGGAGTAGCTAAGAATTTTTAGACATTTTTTTAGACCACGACAGAGACCAACATTTTTTAAACTGGTGATGTTTGTCTTTGGCCCCTGTATTTGCTTCCCTTTCTTCTCTTACTTGCCACATCCTAAGCTCAGCTCTGTCATCTCCTCAACATGCTCCTTCCCACAGAAATAACCTGCCTCGGTGAAAACTCCCCTTACCTCAGTTTGGTCACTTCCTTCTTGCCTTGCTGGCCAAGTTCTTTGAAGAAGGCCATCTAGCCAATTGTCTTACTTTCTCACTTCCCTTTCAATTCGTTCCAGAAACCAGCTCTTTTCTCTGGAAGTGATACTTGGAAGGCCTGTGCACTTACTTTTGAAACAGAGAAGAAACAACTGTATAATTCACTAGTAATTCATAATTAATTCTTAAAAACATTGTACTGAGCAAAAGAAATCAGATATAGAAAGTTCATGTTTGATCCCATTTATATCAAATTCTAGAACAGTCTAAACTAATCCACTGTGTCGGAAAGCAGATCAGTGGTTGCCTGGGCCAAGGGTAGGGGTAGGGGATTGACTGCAAAGGAGTAAAGAGGGAATTTTCTCAGATGTGATAGAAATATTATGTATCTTAATTGTGGTGGTTACCTGGGAGCATATATCCATCAAAACTCATCAAACTGTGCATTTATTTTTTAATGTTTTTATTTATTTATTTTTGCTGGTGCGGGGTCTTCACTTCTGCTTGGGCTTTTCTCTAGTTGTGGCCAGCAGGGGCTACTCTTGTTGCAGAGCACACTCTAGAATGCATGGGCTTCAGGAGTTGCAGCAGGCAGGCTCAGTAGTTAGGGCACACAGGCTCTGGAGCACTGGCTCAGTGGTTGTGGCACACAGGCTTAGTTGCCCTGCAGCATGTGGGATCTTCCCAGATCAGGGATGGAACCCATGTCTCCTGCATTGGCAGGCAGATTTTTTACCACTGAATCACCAGGGAAGCCCAAACTGTGCATTTAAAGAGAAGCATTTTGTTAAAAACCAAGTATACCTCAATCAACTTTATTTTAAAGTATGCTTCGTAAAGGTATCCAACATATTTTTTATTTTATATTGGATTATAGTTGATTAATAATTTGTGATAATTCCAGGTACACAGCAAAGTGATTCAGTTATACATATACACGTATCCTTTTTCAAATTCTTTTCTCATTGAGGCTGTTACATAATATTGAGCAGAGTTCCCTGTGCTATATACAGTAGGTTCTTGTGCATCCAACCCATTTAAAAAGCAACTTCAGTATTCACAAAAGCAATGTTTTGACAAGCCTTTGCTGGAAAACTTTTGTCTTTCTACTGCCTAGGTGGCTAGAGACAAACCAAAAGGAAAAGTAGCAGCTTGTCTCTAAGGGCCAATTAGAATATCTGCATTTTCAGTTGGTTATAATAGAAGTAATTCATGAGATTGGAGACTCCCCTTCCCCTCTGGCAGTGAGTTATGAATTTGAGTGTAAACCATTCTGTCCTACAACACTGGGGGAGATTTTGTAAAGCATCTCAGTTCTCAGGTCCCACCCCAGACCTATTAAATCGGAATCTCTAAGGGTAGGGCCCAAGCAAAGTAAAGCTCTCCAGATGGCTCTTGGTGACATCATGGTTGAGCCCCAGGGAGATGAAATATGGTGCATCTCAAACTTTTTTTTGCACAAGAACATCTGGGAAGCTCGTGGAGAATGTCAATGCGTGAATTCTACTACTGGAGATTCTGATTGAATAATTCTGGAGCGGGGCTCATGAATTTGCATTCGCAGTAAGCTCCCTGGTATTTCTGATGTAAGTGGTCCAGGCACCACACTTGGAAACTAAACTAATTATCCTTTCCCAAATTTCTGGGCAGAATTGGAGTTCAATAGAATGCCTGGGCTGAAAAGTGGCTCCTTCATCTTGATATTTTTAGATGGTGAAAGTGAAAGTGAAGTTGCTCAGTTATGTCTGACTCTTTGCAACCCCATGGACTGCAGCCTGCCAGGCTCCTCCATCCATGGTATTTTCCAGTCAAGAGTATTGGAGTGGGTTGCCATTTCCTTCTCCAGTTTTTAGATGGTATCCAGCCCTAATAGCAATATTTTTGTTTGCTTAATTCAGACTTCCTTATCCTCACCCCATCACTTCCCCAAGAATCAACCCCATACCCAGGACCATATCTAGACCATAATGGCATTTTTCTCTCCCATACTGACAGCAGTCATCACCATACCCGAGAAGCCAATCCCCTCAGACTTCACCTCTGCAGCCTGGCACCTCACCTGTGTTAGAGCCCCCATCACACAAGCCTTAGAGCTGCTAGGGTCCTGAGCTCCAGGTACATGACTGGGTGCTGGGGATACAGCGACAGTTCAGTCTTAGTCCTTGACATGAACCTTTTTATCCTTGTAGAGAGGTGGATGGTCTTAATTTTTCCCACTGTCAAAAGAGAGGGCTTAGCCAAGATCAAGCTTAGCAACAGCTCCTGAGAACATGCTGGATGAAGCCAGAGCCCAGTTCTGGGACCTCACCTCCTCTTCAGCCAAAGCTGCCACATTGCTCTCATTCATGGCTTCTGTGTAAGACTCCATTCAAAGAAATGGTTTCTGCTGCTAAAATAAGTTGTTAAATCCACTGGATTAGGGAAGGCTTAGCTTTCCTTCCAGTTCTGGCAGCTTGTGGATCCAGAATGGCATAGATTGTCACTGCCTTTCCTTCTACTTCATATCTTTCTAATAGTATAATTATTTCAAACAGAGATTTATGGTAGTGATTTATGTCTATGTCTTATGCAAGTCCATGGGGGTTGCAAAGAGTTGGACATGACTTGGCGACTGAACAACAACTTATGAAAGTATTTCAGCTTAG
The DNA here is from genome assembly GCF_033118175.1 of Dama dama. NCBI lineage: Eukaryota > Metazoa > Chordata > Mammalia > Artiodactyla > Cervidae > Dama > Dama dama. Next base: position 25,888,593 of record NC_083709.1, read on the forward strand.
AAGAATGCTGTAAATGGCCTGTAATAACTATATACTTTTAAAATTTGGTATGTTCAACTTCCAAGGATATAATAACAAGGAAATATTTTGAGTAAAGGTGCTGTAGGAGATATGTTTATGCATTACTTCATTTAATCTGCACACAGACCTCTGAGATAAATACTGTTTTCATCTCCACTTGAGAGAGAAAGAACGTTAGACAGGTGAAAGGTGAAACAGCTTGTCCAGGGTCACACAGCTCTGCGGAGGCAGGGCTTGAACACATGCAGTCTGACTCCCAACCCCAGACACAGCCTCTCCCAAGGAAATCCATGTGAGGTGGACTTTGCTGAAGGACTTACTAACTCAGATGGGTTCTGGGGGTCTACAGCAGGTGAATGATTCCCAAGCTTCATCTACATACATGTCGTATTATTTTGCTGCAGTCATGTCCAACTCTTTGCGACCCCGTGGACAGCAGCCTGCCAGGCTCCTCTGTCCATGGGATCCTTCAGGCAAGAATACTGGAATGGGTTGCCATTTCTTCCTCCAGGGGATCTTCCCAACCCAGGGACTGAACCCAAGTCTCTTATGTCTCCTGCATTGTAGGTGGGTTCTTTACCAGTAGTGCCACCCTAGATTTGAATGAGTATCTATAGGTGACCTGAACTCAGACCCTACAGAGGCCAGGCAGGTAGCAAATATGAGTTAGTAAGCAGGTAGTGGGAAAAAGCAAGTTTTGGGAGCAGTAGCCTTGCAATGCAAGCTAATGGTTTCCTGGAGGGAGGAGGGAGCCTGGGTCTTCAAATCAAAGGAAACTGGAGCCCCAGCATTTTATGTGAACTTGCCAGGATTTTCAAAGGTGGCAACTGATTAGAACAGTTCTTGTCTTTTATTTTATGTATTTTTATATCAACAGACCTAACTATTTCTAGGGGTGCCATTTGCCTAGGGCCCACTGTGCTGCATTCCGGCCTTATGTAGAGGCTGCAGTGGGCAGGAGGGGGCCCATCACACCCTGCGATGCATCTACAGTGTCGGTACTTACAGCATTTTTAGAGCTTCCAAGGTGGCACAGTGGTAAAGAATCTGCCTATCAATGCAGGAGATGCAGGTCTGATCTCTGGGTCAGGAAGATCCCCTGAAGGAGGGAATGGCAACCCACTCCAGTATCTTGCCTGGAGAATCCCATGACAGAGGAGCCTGGAGAACTACAGTCCATGGGGTCGAAAAGAGTCAGACATACCTGTGCAACTGAGCATGCACTTATCTCGAAAACCCAGTGCCTCCAAGCATAGGAAGCAAAACATCAGTCTGTGTGTGTATGTTGCGTGTGTGTGTGTGTGTGTGTGTGGGTGTGTGTGTGTGTTGGGAGGGTGTGTACAGGGTTTGTCTGAAGCAGACAAGACAGTGGGCATTTGATTGCGTCGGTGTCCGCGTCACACCATGCCGCCCCCGAGCTCCATTGCCAGGCTGGTCTGCCGTGACTGCATCGCTGCAGGCCATGCACAGAGCACATCTGTTCCTTTGCTGCTGGCCTCACTCAACAACGCCCAGTGTCATCTCCAGTTGTCGTTTAGCTGGTTGACTCCATCGCGGCCAGGCCCCAGCCACGAGCAGCTGTTGTTATTGTGTTATATATGCTCACTCCAAACAGTGGAGCCTTCAGAAGGCTCACCATGCACCCGCTCTGCTCGGGGAGCTGGCGCAAAGCCCCCCAGCACTCCCAGCACACACTCAAGGGACTTTATCGTATTCATCTTTGAAAAACATTGGCAAATGAACAGAAGTCAACTACGATGTTTGCCCACATCTAACGTGGGCTGGTTTTAGTTTTACGACCTAATGATTGAAGAGGAAGACTTTTTATTAAGGTTGGCACTCCTGCTCAGATCTCTATTCCACTTTTAGGATAAGGTTTCCATGTGGTTTGCTCTTTTTTTTTTTTTTTGGTGCTCACTCTTTCCCAGGCAGTCACAACAACTTCTGTACAGACAGACTATAACTCTCCAGGCTCCTCTATCCATGGAATTTTCCAGGCAAGAATACTGGAGGGGGTTGCCATGCCCTCCTCCAAATAGATGCTACAGAGGAATCCTAATAGGTGTTCACTGGGTGTGGTTTTTTCCCTTTTGGTGTAGTTGCTGAAAGAGGTTAGAGTTCTAAGAGGTTTCCAGACATAGTTAGCACTTACTTTGATTTCTGTTGCTGTGCTTGGTATTTTGCATTGACAGATTGAGATTATTCTATATAGAAGGACTCTTGTAAACACTTTAATTTACAATATTGATGGTAGTAACAGAGGGAATATAATTAATTGGACATAAATTGGTTTCTCTTTTTAATTTATCTTTTATTGAAGTATAGATGATTTACATTGTTGTGTTAGTTTCTGGTATACCGCAAAATGATTCAGTTATTTATATATTTATATATATTCTTTTTTACCACCAGGGAAAATATAGTTACCTGTGCTATATAGTGCGACCTTGTTGTTTATCTATTTTATATGTAGTAGTTTGTATCTGCCAATCCCAAACTCCTAATTTATCCCTCCCCCTCTTTCCTCTTTGGGAACCATAGTTTTCTTTTCTATATTTGTGAGTCTGTTTCTGTTTCATAAATAAGTTCGTTTGTGTCATATTGTAGATCCCACATAGAGGTGATATCATATGGCATTTGTCTTTCTCTGTCTAGCTGACTTCACTTACTGGGATAATCACTGGGTCCATCCATGGTGCTGTAAATGGCATTACTTCATTCATTCTTATGGCTGAGTAGTTTTCCATTATATATATACCACAGCTTCTTTATTCATTTATCTGCTAGTGAACACTTAGTTTGCTTCCATGTCTTCACAATTGTAAATAGTGCTGCTATGAATACTAGGGTACCTATATCCATTCAAATAATAGTTTTCTCCGTGTATATGCCCCAAGAGTTGGGTTGCTAGCAACCTTTTTTTTTTTTTTTGGTTGCACTGGGTCTTCATTGGTGCATGCAGGCTTTCCCTAGTGGCGGTACAGAGGCTTCTCATTGTGGTGGTTTCTCTTGTTGCAGAGCACAGGCTCTAGGGCGCTCAGGCTTTAGTAGGTATGGCGTGCAGGCTCAGTAGTTTTGGCTCGTGGGCTTAGTTGTTATGCAGCCTATGGGATCTGCCCAGACCAGGGATCGAACCTGTGTCCCCTGCATTGGCCGGTGGATTCTTATCCACTGTACCAACAGAGAAGTCGTGTTTTTGTTTTTTTGGTGAACTGTTATATTTTTTTCCATAGTGGCTGCAACAATGTATATTCCCACCAACAATGCAGAAGGCTTCCCCTTTCTCCATACCAACTCCAGCATTTGTTATTGGTAGACTTTTTAATGACAGCCATTATGACCGGTGTAAAGTGGCACCTCTAGTTGTTTTGATTTGCCTTTTTCTAATAATTATTCATGATCATCTTTTGACATGAATGTTTTCTTGAAAGCACACATGCACACACAAGTGCACACATGCACACGGGCCCAAGCACACACACAAACACACACTGATGGTCATTTTTTTTTTTTTCCATTTCTGAAAAAGCTTCAGCTCTTTCAAAAGCCCTTCCCTGGAATTTTTATTTTCCATTTTCCTAATGGTGTGTGTGTTAGTCACTCAGTTGTTTCTGACTCTTTGTGACTCCATGGACTATATAGCCCACCAGGCTCCTCTGTCCATGGAATTCTCTAGGCAGGAATACTGCTGTGGGTTGCCATTCCCTTCTCCAGGGGATATTCTCAACTCAGGAATCAAACCTGGGTTTCCAGCAGTGCAGGCAGATTCTTTACCAACTGAGCCACCAGGGAAGCCCATTAATGGAACTACATATAAAAACCTTCCTCACAGCTTTTGAAATTGTTTTTTCCCCAAACCAATACCTTTGGGGTCTTTTGTTGTTATTGTTTGGTTGGTTTCACTTTAAATTATGGTGTGTTGTCATTTTAGTCACTCAGTCATGTCCAACTCTTTGCAACTCCATGGACCGCCAGTCTCCTCTGTCCATGGGATTATCCTGGAAAGAATACTGGAGTGGGTTGCCATTTCCTCTTCCAGAGGATCTTTTTGACCCAGAGATTGAACCTGAGTCTCCTGCTTAGCAGGCAGATTCTTTACTGCTGAGCCACCAGGGAAGCCCTTAAATTATGTTAAAATACAGATAATATAAAGTTAACCACTGTAACTGTCTTCAAGGGTACAGTTCATGGGCCCTAAGTAGCCCACGTTGTTGTGCAACCATCACCATCATCCATCTCCAGAACTCTTCATTGTGATAGGTATGGTTTTAAATTTTGTTTCACATGTGAGCCAGGTCTTTAGAATGTGCAATAGAGGTCAGAAAGGAGAACAAAAAGTATGCAAAGGAGGATGGTATCTCCTTTCATTTCCCCTCAGCTGAAGCAGTGTGGCCACCACCTTTTAATACATTGGGTGATTTCCCTCTTATACTGAGAACAATGACCTCTGTTGCTAAAAAGGTTAGAATTGCACCTTCATAATAAAATATCAAAGAACAAGTGAAGAAGGAACCCTAACGAGTAAAAATTACTTTAGTCCTATAAAGTACATTCCTTTATGTAAAATTCATCTTGTTTTCATGGTTCATTAATTGGGAATCCAAGAATAAGAAAAAAGTCTTTGCCTCCTCTTGTACCCTTGTTCAATCACTCTGTAATGCCCGACTCTTTGCAACCCCAAGGACTGTAGCATGCCAGGCCTCCCTCCTTCACTGTCTCCTGGAGTTTGTTCAAACTCATGTCCACTGAGTCAATGATGCCATCCAACCATCTCATCCTCTGTACCCACCCTTCTCCTCTTGCCCTCAATCTTTCCCAGCATCAGGGTCTTTTCCAGTGAGTTGGCTCTTCACGTCAGGTGGCCAAAGTATTGGAGCTTCAGCATCGGTCCTTCCAGTGAATATTCAGAGTTGATTTCTTTTAGGATTGACTGGTTTGGATCTCCCTGCTGTCCAAGGGACTCTCAAGAGTCTTCTCCAGCACTACAATTCGAAAGCATCAATTCTTTGATGCTCAGCCTTCCTTTTGGTTGAACTTTCACATCCATCTACAACTACTGCAAAAACCATAGCATTGACTATAGGGATGTTTGTCAGCAAAGTGGTGTACTCCAAAAGTCATCAAAGTTTAGCTATCAGGGAGGCAAGAACGTACAGAGTTTACTCCGTTTTTATTTCACATGTGTTTTCTTCCTCATGTAGCATTGCTGTTTCTCAAGATAGAGCTAATGGACTTTTTTAGCTAGGTTTAATTTTGGAAAGGGGACCATTTATAATCACGTGGACTTTAAAACCATAGAGTCCCACTGCTGGAGGTACCAATAGGGTGCAGAACAGTGCCAGCAAACTTTTTCTGAAAAGGTCCAGATATTGAGTGTTTTGGCTTGTTGGGATGTAAATGGTCGCCATCACAACTACTGAACACGGGAAAGCAACCTGAGATGACACAAAAACAAAAGGTATGACTGGGTTCCAATTTCCCCTTTATTGGCTGGGGGTTGAAATTTAAATGTCATGTTTTTGCATCAGGAAATGTTCTTCTTTTGATTTTTTTCAACTGTTTAAAAATCATTCTTAGCTTATGTGCTGTGTGCCATGCTATGTCACTTCAGGCGTGCCCGACTCTACAACAGTCTGAACTCTAGCCCACCAGGCTCCTCTGTCCATGGGATTCTCCAGGCAAGAATATTGGAGTGGGTTGCCATGCCTTCCTCCAGGGGATCTTCCTGACCCAGAGATTGAACCCTTATGACTCTTGCATTGGCAGGCAGGTTCTTTAACACTAGCACCACCTGGAAACAAAATAGGTGGGCTTCAACTTAGGCCAAGAGCTGCAAAAATAGGATTTCAAGGGCTGTGGACAAGATGCACATGACAGATCCTGGTTCAAATTCTTGCTCTGTTGGGCATTAACCATATAACCTTGGCACTCTGCCAGGTATTAACCATGTAATCCATGTAACCTTCCTCAAATTCAGTTCTCCATAGGGGAGGCACCATGACCCCCCACCCTCATACAGATGAAAGTTACAAAGTGGGAATGGTGATCAGGCCCTAAACTCTGGGAAGGCTACTTTTCTCTTTTTGGGAGCTTGAGAACATGTTTCAGTTGGTGGTAAATTCCTAGCAATAGGTCTTATTTTATTAAAATGAAAATTCAGTTTGTTTCATGTTTATTTACCCTATCAACATAATACTTTGTGTCCACCAAAAGAATGAGATTGCTAAGAAACTACAAACTTCCTCAATTACAGACCGACTGAGGAAGAAACTCTTTCATCAGAGTTTTCATCAGACACATGATAGAGGTCTTATTACATGATGACAAGCTGTGTCCTGTGCTGAATTCAGCCAGGCTGACCCTCTTCTATGGAGTCCTTTGTTTTCTCCTGGGGAGATAAATTCTTCCTCCAGGGACCCATGCCCTTGAAGTTCAGGTCACACCCAGAATGACAAATCATGCTTCTTCAGGAATTTTTGAATGTCATCAAGAGCTAGATCCATTAAAATTGTCTCATTTCACAGGATGAATAAAAGTCTGAGACTGCTGCCTAACCTACGCTGGGAATGCTTTCCCTCTGTACTTTTCCCTCTCCACCCCATCCACATGAAAAGGCCAGTGACAGGAGCAAATGGGGGAGAATTCCTTACCTGCCCTCCCATATACAGTCCTCAAAGAGCTGGGCAACCCAACAGGTGGGTACCGGGCCACACTAAAATCTGTTTCATCCCTCGGAGGGCATGTGTGCATTCAGTCACCCTCAGTTCAGTTCAGTTCAATTGCTCAGTCATGTCTGACTCTTTGCGACCTCATGGACGGCAGCACACCACGCTTCCCTGTCCATCACCAACTCCCAGAGCTTGCTCAAACTCACGTCCATTGAGTCAGTGATGCCATCCAACCACCTCATCCTCTGTCATCCTCTTCTCCTCCTGCCTTCAATCTTTTCCAGCATCAGGGTCTTTTCCAATGAGTCAGTTCTTTATATCAGGTAGCCAAAGTATTGGAACTTCAGCTTCACCATCAGTCCTTCCAATGAATATTCAGGACTGATTTCCTTTAGGATTGACTGACTTGATCTCCTTGCAGTCCAAGGGACTCTCAAGAGTCTTCTCCAACACCACAGTTCAAAAGCATCAATTTTTCAGTGCTCAGCTTTCTTTACGGTCCAATTCTCACATACATTCATGACTACTGGAAAAATCATAGCTTTGACTAGACCAACCTTTGTCAGCAAAGTAATGTCTTTGCTTTTTAATATGCTGTCTAGGTTGGTCATAGCTTTTCTTCTAAGGAGCAAGCGTCTTTTAATTTCATTGCTGCAGTCACCATCTGTAATGATTTTGGAGCCCAAGAAAATTAAGTCTGTCAATGTTTCTGTTGTTTCCCCATCTGTTTGCCATGGAGTGATGAGATCGGATGCCATGATCTTAGTTTTTTGAATGCTAAGTTTTAAGCCAACTTTTTCACTCTCCTCTTTCACTTTCATCAAGAGGCTCTTTAGTTCCTCTTCACTTTCTGCCATAAGGGTGGCGTCATCTGCGTATCTGAGGTTATTGATAGTTCTCCCGGCAATCTTGATTCCAGCTTGTGCTTCTTCCGGTCCAGCGTTTCTCATGATGTACTCTGCATATAAGTTAAATAAGCATGGTGACAATATACAGCCTTGACGTACTCCTTTTCCTATTTGGAACCAGTCTGTTGTTCCATGTCTGGTTCTAACTATTGCTTCTTGACCTGCATACAGATTTCTCAGGATGCAGGTAAGGTGGTCTGGTATTCCCATCTCTTTAAGAATTTTCCAGAGTTTGTTGTGATTCACACAGTCAAAGGTTTTGGCATAGTCAATGAAGCAGAAGTAGATATTTTTCTGGAACTCTCCATCACCCTCAGCTCATCTCAAAACAAGGGGCTTAAGGAGCATCTGCTGTAAACGACTCCAGTTGTGCTGCCCCACTCAGGGTGCGGGAGGCCAGGAGTCAGAACCCTTATAACTGTGTGGACCTCATACTGGGTATGGAGGAGGTGGGGCAGGCCGAGAAGGGAAGGAAGACAGGGAGGCAGCCAACCGCCAGAGAGACAGACTGTGCCTTGTTGGGTTATAGGTAGGATTGCTTTGAGCAGAAATTAGGCTGGATCCATGCACTGTCAGGGGCTTCCCAGGTGGCGCTAATGGTAAAGAACCCCCCTGCCAATGCAGGAGATGTTAAGAGATGCAGGTTCAATCCCTGGATCAAGAAGAAGATCCTCTAGAGAAGGACATGGCAACCCACACCACATTCTTGCCTGGAGAATCCCTTGGACAGAGGAGCCTGGCAGGCTGTGGTCCATGGGGTCACAAAGAATGGGCCACGACTGAAGCGACTTAGCATGCATGCATGCCCTGTCACAGTCAAGTGCTAAAGAACAGTGCCCCAGTCAGAAGGATGGCAGCGGGGAGGGTATATCAGCAGATCTGCAGAGTGAGTCAGAATGGCAAAAACCATGGGGGCCTACAGGGGTCTGCTGAAAAGGTCTTGAGAAATGCAGTGATGATGAAACTTTTTGTTTCTGTTTTTAAATTTTCCTGCCTTTGTTTTAGAGGAGTTGAGTTCAATCTATCTCCTTTTGCAAGAGTTTTTTTAAACAACAACAAAAAATATATTTATTTGACTTTGATGTGTCTTAGTTGCGTCATGTGGGATTTTTCTTGAAGCATGCCTACTCTCTGGTTGTGGTGCATAGGCTCCGGAGTACATACGAGGGCTTCAGTATTTGCAGTCTCGTGAGCTTAGTTACTCAGCAGCATGTGGGATCTTAGTTTCCCGATCAGGGAATCTAACCTGCGTCCCCTGCACTGCCAGGCAGATTCTTCACCCCCGGACCAGCAGGGAAGTCCTGAGGACCAAGCGTTTTTGATTAACGCCCTTACTTTAATGATACGCGATGAGGCAGCCAGCCATGCCTCTCTAACCCGTCTCCTGTGGTTAAAGGAGAGAGCTTCAAAAATGTGCAGCTCTGCCCTTGTAAGAACTGGTGTAAATCAAGAGACTGAATGTGTTTACGCAAAGTGGCTTACTTTTAATGTTTGCAGGATTAGGGGAAAGGAGAGCAGTTTGATTCTCATATGAGTATGAATAAACACTCTCTGTGGGTGGCAGGTCAGTGTGTTTATCTGTGCAAACATGTGTATGCATGTACTTGGGGTTGTGCATATATGTGCACATATTCACACACACACACACACCCAGGGGGACCGCCCTGTGTGCCCGTGATGTGGACTTCTGTTTAGGAACCTTATTAATCAAATAAATGTTGTTCTTTCCTGTGTGGGAAGGTCTGGCTTGCCATGTTTCTATTTTTATTTCTTTTGGCTTATTTGCCATCCACGTTCTGAAAAGAATGCAGAAAGAACATTTTAAATTCTTGTGTGATGGTTGGCTCACGAGTATACTTAAAGTTGGGAGAATTTTTTAGGTGTTTGTAGTCTGGCTGCCCTATCTGCCCTACAGGACTTCAGACTTGAGGATGCTAGCCAGGAAAGCCTGCAGCCCCCCCACGCCACCCCACTGCGGGCCTCCCATGCCTGACTCCACCCTTCATGGCCTGGTTCCCAACCCCCTCCCCTCCGTGGCCACCGCTGGTTTTCTATGGCCACCGTCTCAAAGACTCAGTAGAAGGCACATACAGATGTGAGTGATCTGTTCAGAGCAATGCTTTGCGCTAAGGTGGACTAGTTAGGAAGACAGATTGTCAAGTTTCAACCCTGGCTATCCTAATGAACTGTGTGACTTCTACCAAGATATGTAACCTGTAACCAGTTCTGCCATCTGTAAAATGAGGTTAAAATCACTCACCCCAGAAGACTGCTATAAGGACTGAATGAAGTGATGAGGGCAAAGCATTGAGCACAATATGGCTCAAAGAGAGAAGGGCCGGAAGTGTGGACACTACTCTTCAGCAACACAATACACTTCTATTGATTAATTAAGGCTCAGAGACTACTGTTTATCATGCTCGCTCCATATTTTGTGATCTGGCACTACTTCATTCATTCATTCATTCATCAAGTTATTAATATGTATAAAGCTTTATTCCAAAAATCATTTAAGGTGACTGGTGCATCAGTTTCCCCCTGGTATTCTTTCTGTATCTTTACAGGCACAGTGACAGTAAGAATACAGTGGAATATTACTCAGCCATTAAAAAGAATGAATCAATGCCATTTGTAGCAACATGGATGGTCCTAGAGAGTGTCATAGTGAGTGAAATAAGACAGAGAAGGAAAAGTATCATATGACGTCCCTTATGTGTGGAATCTAAAATGAAACGATGCAGATGAACTTACAAAACAGAAAGACACTCACAGACTTAGAGAACAAACTGATGCTTGCTGGTAGGAAGGGATAGTTAGGGAGTTTGGGACAGACATGCACACACTGCTATATTTAAAATGAATAACCAACAAGGACATACTGTATACCACACAGAACTCTGCTCAATGATGTAGGACAGCCTGGATGGGAGGGGAGTGTGGAGAATGAATTGATGTATATGTATGGCTGAGTCCCTTCACTGTTCACCGGCCAGGGTCACAATAGGGGTATATTTTGTATACCCCTAGACAAAATAAAAAGTTCAAAGAAGAAAAAAAGGGGGGGGGGGAATAGCTTTTAAGAAGTGTTCAGGCCTGGAGCTTGAGTCTGGCCCAAGGCACCTGCTCTTTACATTGTGGTTAAGTTTGCCCTAAGGGACAGAAACTTCCGGCCCAGAAACCCCGCCCACAGGACCACTGGGAGGCGGGGCATCCTCAGGGCTTCAAGGCCCTCAGTGCAGAAGAAAGCGCGCTTAGCCCAGGGGGCGGGGCCACAGAGACTCGGGGGCGGCTCCCAGTGCTCAGCCCTCCTGCAGATCCAGATCACCCAGGAGACCCAATAGGTCGCGCTGGCGAGCGCGTTGGGAGGCCCTGTGGCAGCGAAGGCCGAGTCATCCTCAGTGGTTCGGTCCTGCACCTTGGGCGGAACAGAGGCTTCTTACCGAGCCTCCGGAACTGTCAAGGTCATTGTCATTTCCTGCCACACATGCTATCTGGACTCTAGAAACCAAGAGGAGAGACCCCCTGGCGGGGAGGGCCGGGTCGCTCTGCCCCTGAGCTGCGCAGCCGCCCTGTGTCCGGAGGTGGAGGGAGCTGCCCCCGCCCTTGTTTCCACCTTCTGAAGACCAGCTGTCCCCACAGGGACAGGCCAGAAGTGGCTGAGGGTGTTTTGTATTTTCTTATTTGCTTTTATTTTCTCCTCCTCTCTCTCGTTCCAGGGATTTCCCTGCAGCCTGATATGTTCCTGGGTTCCCCCTTGAAATGAAACACTGCCCTTCAGAGCTGAGGGAGTACTGTCTGAGTGGGTGGTGGCTGCCAGAGCACGTTGTTAGAAGCCAGCTCTGGGGCCCGCCCAATCCCCCTTCTCTCTCCCCTCACCCCTGGAGCCCTGTTCCCTTTCCCTAAAAGCTCTGTCTCCCATCTGGAGACACTTAGGCAGGGCTTGAACAGAAGAACAGGTGACTGGCTCAGGAAATGGGGCTCTCCTTGCAGAAACAAACAGAAGCAAGGTGTGTGCCAGGCTGGAGAGATGAGCGGGGCAGGCCCTGAAATTCTGCAGTCACTTGAACTTGCTGAGACTATCTGGTAGGGGATGAAGAGAAATCAGTTCAGTTCAGTTCAGTCGCTCAGTCATATCCAACTCTTTGTGACCCCATGGACTGCAGCATGCCAGACTTCCCTGTCCATCACCAACTCCTGGAGCTTACTCAAACTCATGTCCATCAAGTCGGTGATGCCATCCAACCATCTCATCCTCTGTCATCCCCTTCTCCTCCTGGCTTCAATCTTTCCCAGCATCGGGGACTTTTTCAGCTCTTCGCATCAGGTGGCCAGAGTATTGGAGTTTCAGCTTCAGCATCAGTCCTTCCAATGAATATTCAAGACTGATTTCCTTTAGGATTGACTGGTTGGATCTCCTTGCAGTCCAAAGGACTCTCAAGAGTCTTCTCCAACACCACAGTTTAAAAACATCAATTTTTCAGTGCTCAGCTTTCTTTATGGTCCAACTCACATCCATACATGACTACTGGAAAAACCATAGCTTTGACTATATGGACCTTTATTGGTAAAGTAATGTCTCTACTTTTTAATATGCTGTCTAGGTTGGTCATAACTTTCCTTCCAAGGAGCAAGTGTCTTTTAATTTCATGGCTGCAGTCACCATCTGCAGTGATTCTGGAGCCCAGAAAAATAAAGTCTGATACTGTTTCCCCATCTATTTGCTGTGAAGTGATGGGACTGGATGCCATGATCTTAGTTTTCTGAATGTTGAGTTTTAAGCCAGCTTTTTTCAAGCTTTCACTTTCAAGAGGCTCTTTAGTTCTTCACTTTCTGCCATAAGGGTGGTGTCATCTGTGTATCTGAGGTTATTGATATTTCTCCTGGCAATCTTGATTCCAGCTTGTGCTTCATCCAGCCTGGCATTTTGCATGATGTACTTTGCATATGAGTTAAATAAATAGGGTGACAATATACAACCTTGATGTTCTCCTTTCCGGATCTGGAACCAGTCTGTTGTTCTATGTCCAGTTCTAACTGTTGCTTCTTGACCTGCATACAGATTTCTCAGAATGCAGGTAAGGTGGGCTGGTATTCCCATCTCTTTAAAAATTTTTCATAGTTTGTTGTGATCCACACGGTCAAAGGCTTTGGTGTAGTCAATAAAGCAGATGTTTTTCTAGAACTCTCGTGCTTTCTCGATGACCCAACGGATGTTGGCAATTTGATCTGTGGTTCCTCTGCCTTTTCTAAATCCAGCTTGAACATCTGGAAGTTCACAGTTCATGTACTGTTGAAGCCTGGCTTGGAGAATTTTGAGTATTACTTTGCTAGCGTGTGAGATGAGAAATGGAAAGTGGAAATTGAAAACATTAGTCACTCCATTGTGTTGGACTCTTTGTGACCGCATGGACTATAGCCCACCAGGCTGCTCCATCTGTGGGATTCTTCAGGCAAGAATACTGGAGTGGGTTGCCATGTCCTTTTCCAGGAGGTCTTCCCAACCCAGGGATCGAACTCAGGTCTTCTGGCTTGCAGGTGAATTCTTTACCACTGAACCACCAGGGAAGTCTACCCCTGTAGTTGTTTTGACACCAGTGTGGCATGCTTCTCATAGCATCATAATGCTAGAAGAGTCCTCATGGAACCCTTGTCCCTGTCTACACTCAGAAACCACCCCATGTTACCCCATGTTGCCCCATGCATTTTAGCTAACAATCACAGAATCCTTGCTGATGCCAGCTAACTTTCCTTTTGGTTCTTATCCTCTCTGCTTCTCCAGGAAAACTGCCAGTTCCGGAGGGACTTGCTTTGCTCCCAGTGGGTTAGATACTGAAATGAGGAAATAGCAAAATACTTGCTTGACCTCCAATGTAGAAACAGGGCCAGAGGGAAACGGGTATTGACAGGATCTGAGGACCCTGAGGGGCGGGTGTATTCGGGGTGATTCTGGTGAGGTCCTAGCCCAGGCATCAGCAAGCAGCACATTGTCCGGAATGGATGGGGGAGGATGGAGGAGGGTGTGGTTAGCAGACCCTTGAGAAATGAAATTTTTGAAATGGTCACCATTTTCAACCCACACACTTGTTAAGGGAGGGGAAAATAGCCAACAGCAAAAGAAAGAAAGGGATAATATGGATACAACTTGGAGGTTTTGAAGTCTTTAAGAAATGGGATTTGTAGGGTGGAGGGCCCACAGAAAGTCATCTTTCCGACCTGGCTACGGCCCCCACCCTGGGTGGAGGGATGCGCTAACTGTGCTGTCAGGAATGAAAAAGTCTTCCCAGTTATGGTGTTTTACTCACATCCTGTCCCCCCAGGCTGGCCAGGAATGTGGTCTCTGTATTTCACGCTGCAGTTCACACCCACTGTCCCAAATCTGTCTTTATCTGAGAGGAGATTGATGACAGGTGAGGCCTGGCCGTGCTCCACGTTAGGGGGCTTCGAGGAGCTGGGGTCCCGAGGCTGTGCCGCTGATTGGTCTCAAGGAAGCATTTTAGAAAAGGAGCGCTTCCCCACCCCCACACCGGGCCCTTTGGGGTGGGGTCACCATTTTTCTTTTGCCTCTTCTGAGACTATAACCTTGACATACTGCCTTTAACATGTGTTGGTGAAGCTCCATTATCAGAGAAGGAAAGAGCCATATGCTTATGTGCACACGTGTGTGTATGTGTGTGTACGTGTGCTCTGAGCTGAGAAGGAATTTACTTCTGTCTTAGTGCCTCAGCTAAAGATATTCTGTGTACTTCAGACTACCTCATTGTAGTGATGGCTGGTGTGGGGAGGGGCCCGTTTACACAAAGGTCTTTTTCACCAAGCTTTGGGCACAGTCTTCTCATTCTTATCACACTGCTACGCCTTCCACACCCACCTTTCTTTCATCTCTTTGTGTCCTGTTCTTCCTCAATCATGACTTTATTCCCAATATTTCTTCCTCCCCCTTTCTCCTTCTTGTTTCTCAGAATTAGCAGAAAATTGGTGAATTGAAAACAAGAAATTGGCTTTAAAATGCTGTTGCTATAGGACTTTTTTTTTTTTTTTTGCTATAGGACTTATAAACCAAATATATGTTTTGTTGTTTTTTGGTCACTCAATCGTGTCCAACTTTTGGTGACCCCATGGATTGCAGCACTCCAGGCTTCCCTGTCCTCCACTATCTCCTGGAGTTTGCTCAAACTCATGTCCATTGAGTTGGTGATGCCATCCAACCATCTCATCCTCTGTCACCCCCTTCTCCTCCTGCCCTCAATCTTTCCCAGCATCAGGGTCTTTTCCAATGAGTTGACTCTTCACATCAGGTGGCCAAACTATTGGAGCTTCAGCTTCAACATCAGTCCTTCCAATGAATATTCAGGGTTGATTTCCTTTAGGGTTGACTGCCTTGATCTCCTTGCTGTGAAAGGGACCCTCAAGAGTCTTCTCCAGCACCACAGTTCAAAAGCATCGATTCTTCAACTCTCAGCCTTCTTTATGGTCCAACACTAAAAGCACTAGAAAAACAAAGCACTAGAAAACAAAAGCACTAGAAAAACAAAGAACCTCACTCCTTTTCTTTCATTTCCCCTCCCAGTGGAGTAATGGAAACAGGATTTGTTTGATTAATTATTTTTGTTTCTGAGTCAACCAAATCTGGACTCAAACCTTTATCCTTCCCACTTGCTAGCTATGGGAACTTGGGCAAGTTACTTCAATCCTCTGAGCCTCTGTTTCCTCATCTGTAAATTAGAAAAAGCACTGCCTACTTCACAGAGCTTTAAACAAGAAGTAAATTCCATGGACAGAGAAGCCTGGTGGGCAACAAGTCCATGAGGTTCCAAAAAGTCAGACATGCACACATAATAAACATAACTGCACCCCCCCATAGTGAGGTGTTCAGTTTGTATCTCTTTCCAGCTCTCATTTTACAGGGACTTTATGACCTAATAATTGTTCCTCTTCATTGGATTTTAGTCTAATTAACAAGTATTTTTAAAGCACCTTAATTGTGCCAGGTCTTGTGCGCCAGGGTCCAAACAGGAACAAGTCATGGTTCATCTCTTCAAGAACAATGTCTTGCCGGGACCAGGAAATAATAAACTATCATAGAACAATGTAAGAGATCCTCTGGGCACTAAGGGAAACCAAAAGAGGAGCACCTGAGACTTCATGGGGCTGAGATGGGAAGGGTGTCCCTGAGGAGGGACACTGATCAAGAGCCTTGAAGGAGGCTGGAGTTGGGAGGAGAGGTGCTTTAGGAAGAGAGGAGCAAAGGAAAACATATATATGGGCACTGCCCTGGGTTTAAGAAGGGGAGTTGGAGAGCGACGGCTGAGTGGCTGGGGAGTCCAGACCAGTGCTAGTTGCTGTAGCTGGGAACTGGTGTGAATGCTGTGAGAAACATTTAGGTTTAAGGTTTAGGTGAAGGAGAGCCAGCAATGCGAGAGGAATTCTACCTGAAGCATGCTGAGATGACTCTGAGAAGTCCTCGTTTGCACGAATTGCCTCTCAGAGATCAGCACGGAGTGCAGAGTCCACAGGTCAGGAATCCTGCTGCTGCCATTACCAGCCTTCGACCTTCAGCAAGTCACTCCCTCCCTCTCAAGTGATCGTCACATCTCTGGAACGACAGTGTTGAACAGCAGCCTGTGATTCTGTGATTTCTGTCACTGTTTTTTGGAGCTTGTTTTTATAATTCCTAATATTAACTTATTCATATGGCTATGGTAGCATTATGACTGACACTTAATAAATACCACATTTCTTTATTCCATGTGAAAATTCAGTTCCTAAAATGTATGATGGTGTGTAGGGTGTGGTAAGCTTAAGTCAGTTGGTTTCTTCAGTCTTGGTCGTGTAAGAAATTATTTGTGTGCCCTGGAATAAATCATTTTACTTCTTTGGACCATTTATTCCCTCCATGGCCAGTTCTACAAATGGCCACACTGAGAGATAAGAATAAGCTTTGATTCCTAGAATTTATGAAAGTTTGTTCCATGTATATTAAAAAAAAAAAAAAAAAAAAAAAACTTCTTTCAAAGGCTGGCAAAGATCTCTCATTTAATTTTAAAATGTTTAGATCAGAACAGAAGTGGTAGAGTATCTTAGGCAAAAGATATGCTGGTTTCATCTATCACCACCTTTCCTCACAAAGATTAGGCAACATCATTTTAACTTTATTTCCAGAACTAAATATGATTTCAATTTGGAGATTTTGCCTACTTCTGGTTTTGTTTTTTAAATGACTGGAGCTTGTTTTTTAGGAAAAATTACATGTGTATTAAAAAAAAAATCTAGCAAATATGTAAAAGGCAAATACCAGAAATAGATAACATATATTATTTCATTCACCCAGAGGTGAACTTATCATGCTGAACTCATAATTTATATTTTTTTCCTAAAGTAACTGGATCAAACCATACATACTGTTGGGCTTCCCAGGTGGCACTAGTGATAAAGAACCCCCTGCCAATGCAGGAGATGTAAACATACACAGTTTCCATCTCTGGATGGGGAAGATCCCCTGGAGGAGGGCATGGTAACCCACTCCAGTATTTTTGCTTGGAGAATCCCTTGGACAGAGGAGTCTGGCAGGCTACAGTCCGTGGGGTTGCAAAGAGTCGGACATGGCTGAGCAACTAACACTTTCACTTTACAACTTTATAACTATATATATACAATCACAATATAAATACACACACACATACACACACAAACACACCTTTCTGTTAAGAGTTCATCCATTCACCTTCAATTGTTTAATATAGCCTATATACTATTGGAAACTGGAATTTGGTTCTTAATGAC
The DNA here is from genome assembly GCF_033118175.1 of Dama dama. Classification (NCBI taxonomy): domain Eukaryota; kingdom Metazoa; phylum Chordata; class Mammalia; order Artiodactyla; family Cervidae; genus Dama; species Dama dama. The sequence goes on from NC_083709.1 coordinate 25,905,970, forward strand.
TAATTGTAACCATTCCCCTTCCTTTGTCTTCCAAGTGCCTAAATCAGAATATTTTGATGGTTGGATCTTGAAGGATGTCAAAGTTTGCCAGGCATAGAAGGGCAAAAGGCATTTCTTAGGTAGAAGAAACAGTCGGTGAGAAGCCACTAGAAGCCTTATAGAACTGGGCTGTTGGAGACGGGGAAGATTCTAGTTTGCCGGGCAGGTGTGGTGAGTGGGCGGGGCTTCAACCGGAGGTGAGCAGGGTTGGTGGGTTTGCCCGACTGCAGCTTGGTTTGCCCGGCTGCAGAGTGTGGAATTTGTTCTGCTGAGAGTAGGGAATGGGGTTCTTTACAGAATCAATTACTGCCTTATGTAAAGCAGTGGCACGGAGGGAGCACAACCAAATCCTGATCGTTTTCTTAAGAATTTGTTGCTTAGTCACTCAATCGTGTCCGACTCTTTGCAACCCCATGGACTGTAGCCCGCCAGACTCCTCTGTCAATGGGATTCTCCAGGCGAGAATACGGGAATGTGGATTTCTTAAAATCCAGGTGCTTGAAAAAACTTTGTATACAAGCCAAATACAGAGTTTAGGAACATGTCTCAGAAAATTCACACCACCTTTGCAGAAACCTCTTAAGCACTTGTTCTTTGTGAACGGGCCATGCCCTCGCTTCAGTTGTGTCTGACTGTTTGCGATGCCATGGACTGTAGCCCGCCAGGCTCCTCTGTCCATGAGATTCTCCAGGCAAGAACACTGGAGTGGGTTGCCATGCCCTCCTCCAGGCTGGAGTTCGATAGTGGACTTAATATGACATGGTGGCTTCAGGTAACTCCTGCAATAGCAAATTCATCCCTAAAGAGCAAACTGCATAGTTGTTGTTCAGGCCACTTTTCCTGTAAGAAAGAATGTGTTTGGCCCTGCTAGATGCCTGCAGGAGGGCTCTGATGGAGAGGAAACCCATGGAATCCAATATTAGCTCGGTTTTTTTAGTTTGAGGTTTTTTTCTCAGGACCAGGTTTGTTGGTTTGTTTGTTTTAAGCCGTCCCATTGGCGCCACCCAGTGGGGAATCACTAGAATACAGTAGTGAAAGCCTATAGGCTTTAAAATTTTTTATTTATTAAAAATTTTTTTTATTTTAATTGGAGGATAATTACTTTCCAATATTGTGACGGTTTTCTCCATACATCAGCATGAACCGACCGTAGGTATACAAGTGTCCCCTCCATCCTGAACCCCTCACCCCCCTTGCACTTCCTCCCCACCCTGTCCCTCCAGGTTGTCAGAGAACACCGGCTTTGGGTGCCCTGCTTGATACATACATCAAACTTGCACTGGTTACCTCTTTTACATATGGTAATGTACATGCTTCAGCGCTGTTCTCTCAAGTCATCCCACCCTCTCCTCCCACTGAATCCGTTACGTCTCTGTCTCCTTTGCTGCCCTGCACATAGGATTGTTGGTACCCTCTTTCTAGATTCCATATATATGTGTTAATATATGGTATTTGTCTTTCTCTTTCTGACTCACTTCACTCTGTATCATAGGCTCTAGGTTCACCCACCTCATTAGAACTGACTCAAATTCGTTCATTTTTATAGCCGAGTAATATTCCCTTGTGTATATGGACCACAACTTCCTTATCCATTCAGCTTATAGGCTTTTGAAGGGTGGATCCAACTGAGCCTTCCTCAAGTTTCAGATCTAGTTCAACCATTCATTCCCTGTAAGAATGTTAAGAAGCTTCCTCGTAAACAGTCTTTCTCTTGTGTGTGAGGCTGCATGGTGTGGTAGGGTAAGCACTGGTCCTGGCTTTTCACAGACTCACTGTACCTTTGCTGAAGTTCCATATCCTCTCAAACTTTCCACAAGCCTTCCATATTTCCAGTGTCTATAATTGTGGCATAATTGTTTCATATTTAGGGACATAATTGTTTTAGTATTTACCCACTGTACTTGAAATTCAAAGTGGCATCGGTCTGGGTAAAGAAACAATATCTCTTTGGCATTTTGAACATTCAGGAATGATTGCAACCATCTGTAATTAATACATTTTAATTACTAAGTCACTGGCACCCAAATGCATAGTCATAAGAATGTTTCAAAAAAAAAAAAAGAATGTTTCAGAGACTTTAAACCATGATCACACAGTTTAGTGGAAAGAGCCAGCTTTTGCACCCAGATAGACCTGAGTTTAAATCTCACTTCTGCCACTTTCTGAGTGACTTTGATAAATTATTCTCCGTTTCTGTGCCGGCTTCCTGATCAGGCCAATGGGGATGGCAAACCTTACTTCACGGAATCAGAGTTAGGGTTACACGAAGTGATAACTGTGGAGCCATGAGGGAAACCGAGACTGGTGGACAGCAGACTTCACTTGATGGAAGTAACCCTTAGCATTTAGGCTCTGCAGCTTACCATTCATCTTACCTGTTCAGCCCACCAGCTCACCTTGAGCACATCACTTCTGCTCTGAGGCCCGGATTCCTCTTCAGTCAAAGTCTTACCCAGAGACAGTGATATAACCACCCAAAACATCTTTTCTATCTGTAACACTGACCTGTTGCAAACAATTACAAGAATTAGTTATAAAACCAAAATTGTCTTGATGCCATGATCTTTCCTTCACTTCCTCTCTGTCTCTTTCTTCCACACATAGACACACACGCGCACACACTTTGCATTCCCACCTCATTTTCTCTCTTAAAAAGTTAACCAAAAACACAAGAACCTTTGGAAGCCTAACAGAGGAACAGCAAATCCCTTTTCAGGTTGTCATCATCTCCATCCCCACACCAAGTGCCTGGGTCCTTACTCACACCGCTGCATGGTTACCTGTCTCCCCAGCCCTGTGCCCCCATCCTGCCCCAGCCCCTCTGCTCCAGCTGCAGAAGCACCCTTGCAGGCTCCGCTTCGGCCGGGCTTCCCTCCAGCAAGAGTGCTTAGTCACTCAGTCTGTCCGACTCTTTGTGGGAACGTGTACTGAGCCCGTGCATATCAGTACTTTCAAGCTTCCCACTCACCTCAAGTAGGCATCACTGGTCCGTCTCACAAATGAGGACACTGTGGGCCCATTCACTGCTGGATTAGACAAACCTCTCTCCATCATCATTTGCCAACATTGGGAAAACAGCAGACAGCAGGCACAGCCCCTTTCTCCATGGATCTTACAAGATCTTGCAAGGGATGAATCCAGGAAGCAGGAATGCAACAGATAATGGACTATTCCAATTGTGAAGAAGGGTGCCATGAAAGAGCAGGAGAGGAGGTTTGGGAATGTAACTCTGGAAAAGGGCCACTCGAGCTAAAACCCAAAGGCGCAGGGAGGTCACTCAGGGTGCTGGCGAAGTCAGACTGTGTGCTCAGTCGCTCAGTCGTGTCCGACTCTTAGCGACCCCATGGACTGCAGCCCACCCGGCTCCTCTGTCCATGGGATTTCCCAGACTAGAGTACTGGAGTTGCCATCTCCTTCTCCACGGATCTTCCCGACCAAGGGATGGAACCCGAGACTCCTGCATTGGAAGGCAGCTTCTTTACCACTGAGCCATCAGGAAAGCCCAGTGAGGACAGAGTGAGATCTAAATGTGGGTAGATTGGGTTCTACTATGCATCATCCCCTCCTCTAAAGCGTTACGTTTATATCATTGTCTTTTATATCTTTTTCTCCCTGATAAACTGTATACCTCCTTGAGAAGAGTGACCTCACCTCCCAGGTACCTGGCCCATAGTACAAGTACTGAGCATAACTAAATGGCCACTTAATTTTTCAGTATATGTATCTTGAAGCAATTGCCTTATTTAGTATTACAAGTGCAGAAGTATTTACCTCGATCTGCTGTGTGTACGAGGCTATTTCTTTAACCAGCACACTGGTATGGTTTTCTGACAGAGTCTCTGAGCACCTGGCATGCCTGTTTGCAAGGTCCTCTTAGGGATCAAACCTGGGTCTCCTGCATTGCAGGCAGATTCTTTACCGTCTGAGCCACCAGGGAAGCCCTGCTTCCTCAGATGTTTCCTGTGGGGAAGGGAGTGTTGGCTGGAGGGGGATCTGGGGTCAGAGTGCACAAGAGAGGCAGCAGCTGCATCAGCTCTGCAAGCAGGGGGAACTCGGAAGCAGCTCCTTCGACTAATTAAAATGACATGAAACGTGTCCTAAATGCCACAAGGCACAAGGTGCCTTCCCAGCCTGCAATCCAGGCCATTCTTGGGGATGAAAGAAGAGCCGTTGCCCTGTGCCAGATGCGTGGCTAGACATGAGGGGTTCAGCAAGGATTTCTTCTTCCTGACACTTTGGAGCTCACAGTTGAGTAGAGCAGACAGATGCCCACCGTCCACACGTGCACGCGCACACACACGATGTACAAACCGGCTCCTTGAGCGCATGACTCCAGGTGGGCAAAGGCAGGAGTTGTGGCCAATCCCCAGTGGGTGGGGCGGGAAGGCTTCCCAGGCAGGTCAGAGTCATCTTGCTGGAATTGGGAACATGAATGGCAATTAGCCGAGTAAGGAGGACAGGGCCTGGTAGGAGCAAGCCACGAGCAAGAGTCTCACCTGTGCAGAGGCCCCGAGAAAGAGAACCGATGGCACATGTGAGATCTGTAAATGCCCGCGAGAACCAGGCAGCTGATATGGTTGCCCAGCAGACACACCGGGCTATTCCTCATTTCTATTAAGAGATGTCCTTCCTCCCACTTTTCTTGACTTGTACACACTGAAGCTAGCTTTTGTTCTTCCATCTTTGATCGAATCTCAGGGAAAGAGAAATTGTGCTCTCCTCTAAGAAAAATCCAATTAACCATATCAATCAGTCAGTGATACTTAGACTCCTGATGGGCAGACAGCTGGGAGTGGTGGAGACTGGGGCAAACCAGAGAGAGTATTTTCCATCAACAGAGGACAGCCATTCTTGACTCCAGCTATCCAGTGGCTCTAGATCTTGCAGTTTTTCCTGAAACACAGTGCAACCTGGATTTTTGGCAAGTTGGCTAAGTTTTTAAACATTGCTCTGATATATTTAAAAAAAAAAAAAAAAGAAGAAGAAACAAAAAGCCCAGCCAACAGGCACATGTCTGTATGCTGAACCTTATTCTGGGGCCATGATTGTACCCTCCTGTTTAAAGGCTCCAGAGGTTGCCAGGGCATTTTCAGAATCCTTCAACAAGTCATTGCTCTGCCTATAGTTACTCCTAACCATCCTTCTCCCCCTGCTTTCCAGAAAGAGATGACGAGCAGGATGTGTCACTAACGGCCCCATCTTACCCTCCGGAAGAAAGAGGAAAGCTGTTTTCCTCCTGGCGTCCCAGGCGGGCAGGAGGGAGACTTCCCCGGCTGGAGAGGCGCGCCTACTGCCAGGAACAGGCCCAGCTGGAGACCAGCGGTGACTCCGGAGAGCGGTTCCCGCTCACCTCGTGTCTGTCAACCCTCTGAGTGCTGCTAGCGTGACCTGTGGACCCGCCGGGAGGGAAGGACCGCCCCTCGCCCATCCTGGAGGAAGGATGCCCCTGCACTTAACACGCACTGCGCAGTTGTGCAGTTCTGCCGGTGACCTGCCACCTAAGCTTTGCTGAAATTCAGGTTTTGCGCCCAAGGTCCTTATCCCTACTTCTCCACTTACCTGTCTCGTCAGCCGTCTGCCTTTTCTGTAACGTGTGTTCCAAATACCCAGTGAATTTTGGAACTCTGGATGCACAACCAGTTTTTCTCTAACAAGCCTTCCTGTGCGGTCTCGGCGGACTTCGGCCCTTGATGCTTGGTCTCGGCTGGGGGGTCTGACCCCTGCCCGCTCACAGCATCCGCGCAGTCTCCGCCCCTCGAGCAGTTTTATCAGGGACCATTCCACGGGGCGGCTTGTCTCTGCCCCAAACAGGGTCTGCACACTTTCACTGCAGGAAACAGACTGGTCTCCAGCCTAAGGCTGGCTAGTTACCAGTTCACCCTGAACAGAGTATCTTTCTTTTTTTTTTTTTTTTTAAACCACGCCATTCCTTGTCTCTTCCGGTCAAGATTTTTTTTTTCCTGTTTCTCCGAAGAGAGAAATAAAGGAAGTTATAAATGACCAAGAATGATCAGCAGAAGCACTGAGCCAGATTAGCGCGGTGTTTGTTCGTTATTAAAGGGTGTGGTGGCTGTCTCTACGTAATACTGAGATTTCAGTGGGGGAAAAAAAGTACAATGGGTAATTTGACGCCTGTATCTCAGACACCCAGCCCATTGACTTGTTATCTTCCCAACAGGCCCTCTGAGCTTCTAGATCCAGTCTATGTTTTCTTCCTGTTCCTCCGCAATCCCCACCTCCTCCACCCATTACATTTGACGTTACAAAACAAAGTTAATTTCTGCCAGGGTGATGCTCCTGGCATGGTTGCCAAGGTAACAGGCAAGCTGGAGCCGTCTTCCTTCTTCCATCCTTGCCAATGTTTGGATCCCAGCAGACAGACTCATTCTGTGCTGCATCCTGCCTTTTGAAAGCTACCTGACTTTTCGCTGAAGTAATGTTGCCTTCCCGGATTCATTCGCAAAACTGTGGTGGTCCCAAGAGTCTGTAACTAGGGGGTGATGATACTTCCGGTGATCATTTGATTTCGACAAAATAGCAGTTGGTGGAGGGAAGTAGATGAGAATGTATTAGTGAATTTTAATGTAATACTGATTAAAGAATAACTTAACAACTCTGACTTTGTCTCATTACATGTGACGTGTGAGCCGTCCGGGGCTACCACAAGAGCCTGGAAAGGCATGAAACCTTTCTTTGGTCTAGACTAAGAAAGGACTGACTCTCTGGGCACTGTGGCATTCTGTGTTGACCCAACCCAGTAAACCAACCCTTGCTTTGTATTTTGTCAAAAGCCGTCTCATGGAATTCAAATGCTGCTACCTCTCTTCATATTGTTGTGTCCTGATCAACAAAAAACATACCATTTTTTGGTTTTTGTTTGCTTCCTAAGTAACTTTGAGAGGACAAGATAGAGATTTTCAAAAAAAAAAAAAAAAAGATAGAGATTTTCTCAGCATCATTTCTGGTTTAACGGATCCAGAGAACAGACAAATGAGTACGTCTTCCTGACCTATGCGCTATGCAGTAAGTGCTACACGGGAGTGTTGAGCAGTGGAACAGAGAAATGACAGCAGGAAGCCCAATCCCTGGAAGGAACTCTGAAGCTTGGCACCATGAAAAACCACAGGAGTTTTGCTTGAAAAAACTGACATTTTGATAGTGCCTAATCAAGTAGGATGCTGGACTCTGAAGACTTTTGTTATGAATTCTTTTGAAATTTATTTTCTATTAACTGTGCATATGAAATTTCCACTCAATTAAAAAAAATCTGGATTTTTTTTTTAAACTTCTTGGAACAATTTCCTCATGGTTATATTGTTCACTGCGCTAATCAGCACTTCCAGGAAAAGTGCTGGCAAGCCACTCTTATTTTTTTAATTATAGACGGTTCCTATTCCCACAGAACTTTGTTTGGCAAATTGTGAAGAAAATCACTACAGGTGATTTTTTTTGTCTTTGGCTTGACTCCTGAGAACATCTCCTGGCAAATGCGGATCTGAGCTCCTGTGGCCCTTCAGGCATCTCCTGCTTTCTGGATCTGCAGTTGACACCTGGCTTCTTCCTTCTAATCTGGCTGGCTCCCCCTCATTTCCCTTATTTTAAAGTTGAGTAATACGTGTATCTATGATTTTTTTTTTTTGAGAAATGTCAAAGTGGGAACTTCAAAAGGAAAAGATTACAGTGACATCCATATACCCATAGTTGTCAATCTCATCAGTTAATGGATTAGAGTCCTTCTTTTATCTATGTTTGGGGTGTGTGTGTGTGTGTGCAAGTATGTGGGTCTTTCATGGCGCTGACATTATTAAAGAGCTCAAGCTGCTTTGAGCTCCAGAATGTCCCACAATCTGTAATTTTTTTCTGATTGTTTCCTCATTATTAGATTCTGTTAAACATTTTTAGCCAGAACACGACATAAGTGGTGTTATTTCTTTCGTTCTGCATCGCACCAGGAAGCATGTAATGTTCAGTTGTCTCTTTTACTAAGCTTGATCAGTGGGTTGAGGTGTCATCTGCCTGATGCATTCATTATTAAGTTCCATAATTCATCATAAACCTCTGAAATTCAATATTCACATATTTTATAGTGTGAGACTGCTTTCCTTTCTTAATATTCCAAAGAGGTCCAGAAGTTCCAAAAGATTACAGCCATTGCAGTTAGATGTTGTTGCAGTGACAAAGAATTCTTCTCTTCCTGTGTCACAGGGGGAAGGAGAAGCTAAAAGTTTCCTTCTGCAGGTAATGCATGAGTATGCTGGATAGTGAGAATTTGTTGTGGTCCCTGGAGCTATAGTTAAACTATATATAGCTTTTTTCTGCAAATCCTCAGTGTCCTCCCATTGAGGCTGATGGTTTATTTTAGAGAGCACGTATTTTCATGAAAGGTGATTGCCCAAGAGTGCAAAAACTTATTTAGGTGGGGAAGAAATCTTTGATATTACACTGAGTCATGGCCCTCCCAAGGAAGCACAGTATGTGCACAGATATAAAGTATGTATTTAGCATTAAAATTTCATGGGGATGGGGAATGATTAGGAATAGAATGTCTAAAAGGGCTCTTTAGGAAGATGATTGTGAAAAAACTAGATTGAGAAATACTCATCTGGGGTCAGTTTCTGCTTCTGAAATTGTTCATTTTCTCTTCCTGGGGTGTTTGCTCATTTCTGAGGGCCAGGATAAGTGGAAGTGACTTTGAGAGACTTTTTTTTAGCTATTCCTTCTACAACCTTCCAAACCATATCAGTTACGTTCCAGGTGAAATACCAATTCTCCTCTCAACAGTCTTCGGGCACAGAAATCCTGCAGCATCCTCTGGTGTAACCCCTGGATCATATTCCGTGTGAAACCTTTCCATTCGACTGGCGTTAACTATTACACTGTCTCTGAGTTTCAGCTCACCTTTTCTAGTGTCCCACATTAAGAAAGATCCAAAAACTTTAAAAAGTAAAACATAAGTAAAAACATACTAAATGTGAGCTTTGTTTGCACATCCACTAAGTATTTGAAGACTCTTACCAGTTGTCCTTCAGCCTTCCTTGTTTATCATCTCGTGTTGGCTGAATTATCTCGGAAGTCATGTTATGCCACGGCTAACATTTCTAGACTTCAATCTGAAGCCTTCCCGAAGCTGTCTATGGCACTGTGCGTCATAGATATAACCAGCAGTGACCATGTCAGAAATCACTGCATGCTTTCTCCACACTGTACTGTGCCTTTGCTAACTCCGGATTTGATTTCATACGTTCATAAATTTTCTATTACATTTGCCCATACTAAATCCTTATTTATATTCGGCAACACCATTTTGACCAATCTTCTTGAAAGTCCTACTGTTAGCATTCTTTGTAAGATTACACTGAATTGTTTTAATTCCCTTTTTCATTGGCGAAGTATTAGGGGACATGGATAATTTCTCTCATCATTTGTGGTGATTATGTCATTCTGGTCATTGCTGGAAACATCACTTCCTATGGTCTCTACCCTTATATCACTTCCACATCCCATGGGTATCACACTGTGAATAAAAGAAATATCATAGGAAAAGTACAAGAAACGCGTCCAAAGGAAAAATCACTGAAAGGAGTCTAATGTGTCACTTGGATAATACTGTGGTCCTTTGGTCTTTTTACTTATTGGTGAAATAGGTGATTCTTGATGAAATAGGTGATTCTCTCCTAGAATTAGCCAAATAAAGCATGTTTGGGAAATAATGGTTTTTTTCACTCTGCTTTAAAAATACATCAACAAAAATATTTTATAACAAGCTATTCCCTCTGGGAATTATTAATTCTGGACAAGACTTTTTCAAAGAATAAATAAGGATTTCTGTAACTTTTAGAGGGAACAGTGCATTTCTAATCTGACAATTAAGCTGTTTTACTAGCTTTGAGTGTTCTAATTTCGAAGTTTTTCAGTATCTTTTCTAATTGCATCAGGAAAAAAGATTTAGCATAATTTTAGTTCCATTTGTGATTAAATTAAGGGTTTGGTTATAAGAACAAACTAACAGTAAAAAACAATTAAAAATGGAAAATAAAACTAAAGAATATTTATGAAATTAGTTCTTTGTGAGTTTAAGAATTCAAATGTCACAAATAAAAGACACACAGCCATGATCTATTTTGTCTTTTTTATGTGTTTGACTTATTTCTTTAACAAATATATTCTTCATCTGGCAATGATCTTGGAACAGATAAATGAAAAGCAAGGTTAATTTTACAAAAAAACGAATTCAGAATTTATTTTAGAACCCATGCCCATATTTGCATTTTAGCGGAAGTTCCTTTGTTCTATGACAAGTTTTCCCAGGAGGGTATCATGTGTATTGTGTAGCTTCTCAATAGATTAATGTTGTACTGCTTTTTTCTTGCAGTAGGATTCGGTATTGAGTTTGGTTATGACCTGGAATACAAAGATAAGAAGTCTAGATTGTAGAAAAAGCTCATCAGTCAGAGTAAATAAACCTGAAGTAGAATCTTAGGCTTGCCCCTACCTTATTTGTGTGACACTGGGTAGTATATCTGCCCCTAAGAATTCAAAACTACAACTGGGCTTATAGATTTGTTCCTACGTAGCTTATAATCTGGGGGGATAATAATATAAGATTAAATGTCCATTATGTCCATCACCAATCCAATGGACATGAACTTGGGCGAACTCCAGGAGATGGTGAGGGACAAGGAGGCCTGGCGTGCTGCAGTCCATGGGGTCACAGAGTCAGATATGACTCAGCGACTGAACAACAAGATTAAAATATAAGCGTACTTAGAAAAGCAGAAATACATCAATTCTGTATGTGCTGTGTGCTGTGCTTGGTCGCGTCTGACTCTGTGACTCCATGGACTGTAGCCCGCCAGGCTCCTCTGTCCATGGGGCTTCTCCAGGCAAGGATACTGAAGTGGATTGCCATGCCCTCCTCCAGGAGATCTTCCCAACCCAGAGATCAAACCCAGGTCTCCTGAATTGCAGGTGGATTCTTTACCAGCTGAGCTACCAGAGAAGCCATAAATTTTGTATACTTATCTATTATTAGTACATTTATATATTATTAGTACATTTACAGTCACTGTGTAATAATTGTACATGACTCCAGTAACATCCCCTGTTCCTAACAGCAATAGAATACTCTGTCTGAAAAAAGCTGTTGGGGACGAGGTGATTTCTAGACACAGCAGAGAGGAATGAGACTTCTGAAATGCAGTCTCACCTCTGAAGCCTTCCTCTGCTTCTCAGGTTCACTGTCTGAAATGTACACCACGATGTGACCAAGAGGCAGGCTGTGGACTGATTTTGTCCTGAAGGCATGATTTGTTGAATCTACCTAGACTGTTGTTGTTGTTGTTGTTTAGCTAGCTGCCAACCTTTAAAAACTGGAAAACTTGATCCGAAAATCAGAATTTCTGGCTTCTCCAGCTAAATCAGAAGATCTGGCCACACTAGGCTTTTGTTTTCTTGTGGCAAGAATTGGCTGAGAAGTGGCTGACCCATTTAGACGGGGTTGTCTCTCCAGTTTACTGCCGTCTGCACCACTCCCTGATGCTGCCCAGACGCGGCTGCTTGTCAGTTACCACTGTCCTCTGACACTAGCATGCTTCACTCTGTACATTTCTCGCCACTCCCCTGAAGGCATTTCAGGTCACAGCCCCAGCTCTACTGTGTCCAGAGGGACCACTGAGGAGACCGCTATTTTAATTTTCAAATGTATCCCCATACACATTGAATATTTGCTGTATTATTAGATTCTCTCTAGAAACCTATACTGTATTAATGATAATAAATGGAAAACTGTCTTAAAGACAATAAATTCAAACCAGATGCCTTTAGTCTTTCCACCCAACAACAGCAAAAATTGATACTCCCATAAGAAGCTTACTTCCCAGGAAAGCTAAGCTGATCATTAAATCAATCCACTCTTTCAATATCCTAAATTCTTAAATTTCAACTCTGCTTCCAAGCAGACTTCATTGCTACATTAACCAAAATGATAAAGAACTGTCATTGGGAAGTAATTGTAGTATCATCTGTAACAATTACATATTTTATCTGACTTTTCTTCTAGTTCATTATTAAGTAAATATTAACAGAACACATTATTTTTAATGGAAACTTCTTGTTTTAATGCAGCATTCATCAACTAACTGGGTTTCATGAAGACAAAAAACAAACAAAAATTCCCATTACTTAATAAATTAAAATCTAAATGAGGACCTCTAATTAATGTAATTAAACTTTGATTGAGCTTGTAAAATGTATTACAGCATACTAAATTAAGTTGAATATCTGCTCCAGAGGAAATCATATCATGTAATTGAGACATGACCTCACCTATAACCAAATCAGCAGAGGATAAGACTAAGCATTTTCAGGAAATAAATAGAACATAAAATTCTGTAAAGCAGTTATCCTTCAATTAAAAAATTTTAAGAAAGAAATACATAGAACATAGGGGGCAAAGGTATCAAAAGTATCCTATGTTTATTAACCCAGAGATAGTATCATGGGGCTTCTCAGGTGGCACAGTGGTAGAGAGTCTGCCTGCAATGCAGGAGACGTGGGTTCAATCCCTGGGTCAGGAAGATCCCCTGGAGGAGGAAATGCCAACTCATTCCAGTATTCTTGCCTGGGAAATCCCACGGACAGAGAAGACTGATGGGCTGCAGTCCATGGGGTGGCAAAGAGTTGGACATGTCTTAGTGACTGAGCACATAATATTGTGAATAACTGTTTCTCCATAGCCATGCATATACTATCTCAACAATGATGTATTTAATGTTGCTAAGAACTACATGCTTCAGGAGATAGCGCAGGACAGAAGAGCCTGGTGGGCTGCAGCCCATGGGGTTACAAAGAGTCAGACACTGCTTAGTGACTGAACAACAACATGCGGACTTCCAAAAGAGGCAGCAACATTTAGAAGAGTCATATACTATGAGTTGTTTATTTATCTGAAGGCTAATTATTTCAGTTGGGCTTGTCTTAATCAGAAGTATAATCACATGAAGGTACAAGGGAGACATTTGGTCTACACCAAGTCTGTGGTTAAGGCAAAAACCTTGGTAAAAATGCTGAGGTTGTTTAGACAGGATGAAGTTTGGTGGGAGAAGTTAACATTGGCTGGACGTGAGGGATCCCTGCCTGGGCTGTGGATGAGAACAGAGTTCTTTCTTTGCTCAGAATCTCAGATTAAAAGCCTCAGCTCCCTCTATTTCTTGCTGGCCTCACATGCTGGGCACAGTCACATTTAGAGCCTCACTGCCATCCCCCTGCCTGGATAATCTGCCCCAAGCAGCCTCATGTCCAACTCCTTCCCCCTCAAGTCTTTGCTTGAATGTCACCTCATTGATCTCTGCTGGTCACATCCACCCATAGGACTCACAGCCCTCCTTTCTCTGCTCTGATTTTCTTTTCCCCATATAATCTGCATGATATAATTTATTTATCCGGGGATTGAACCTGCCTCTCCTGTGTCTCTTGCATTGCCAGCGGATTCTTTACCTCTTGAGCCATCAGGGAAGCCCTTTTTTATGTAATTTATTTGTTACGTTTATTGTGTATTGTCTGTCTCCTCCAGCTGAATATAAATTCCATGCCTTCAGGGATCTCTATTTTGTTTATTGAGTGTCTGGCACAAAGGAGATATTCATTAGACCTTTGATGGATAAATGAATGGATGAATGAATTCACATCGCAGACAAGTGCCTAATTAAGATCTGTTATCAGAGAGAGAGAGATTAATTAAAAGCGAGGTACAATAATTATAATATTCAGTTGATGATACTAACACCAAAAGTATATATTTAAGTGTCTAAGCACACCCTAAGCCTTTTAGGTGAATAATCTCAGTTAAACAACCCCATGAGGTTGGTTATCTATGTTTATCCCCATTTTAAAGTCAAAGTTACCTAAGTAATCTGCCTGAGATTACAAGCAAGAAAGTGATGTCACACGGGTGTCTCTAGAGCCCAACTCTGAACCCTAGGAGTCACCCCCACCCAGAAGGCATCAGGCTCTCCTCAAAGTGTCTTCTCTGTAGATCCCGGGTCCATGGAGTTTTGCAGTTCAGCCTTCAGTTCCTTTCCTGGTCATTTGTTAATGTGATTGCAGTAGTGAGTCTATGACCAGTCCATCTGAGGTCAGAGAGTATTTCCACCACAAGGTATTCATTCACAATGACAAAGTAGACCCTTAGTCAGAGGTCAGGTCAGACAACAGATCTAACAGGGATACCAGAAGGTCAGAATAACTAGTCCACAGAGTGTTGAGTGGTGTCAGGCCAAGTTCAACTCAGTTCGGTTGCTCAGTCGTGTCCGACTCTTTGCGACCCCGTGAATCGCAGCACGCCAGGCCTCCCTGTCCAACACCAACTCCCGGAGTTTACTCAAACTCATGCCCATCAAGTCGGTGATGCCATCCAGCCATCTCATCCTCTGTCATCCCCTTCTCCTCCTGCCCCCAATCCAAGTCTTGGCCCTCAGGCCAAGACTGGAGGCCAAAACGTGGGTCCCTGAGTAGGCTGCTGCTGCTAAGTCACTTCAGTCGTGTCCAACTCTGTGTGACCCCATAGCAGCCCACCAGGCTCCCCCGTCCCTGGGATTCTCCAGGCAAGAACACTGGAGTGGGTTGCCATTTCCTTCTCCAATGCATAAAAGTGAAAAGTGAAAGTGAAGTTGCCCAGTTGTGTCCTACTCTTCGCAATCCCATGGACTGCAGCCTACCAGGTTCCTCCATCCACGGGATTTTCCAGGCAAGAGTACCGTGAGTAGGCAGGAGACACAAATCCAGAAGGAATCACCCAGCGTGGGGTAGGGTGTTCCTATGATCAATTGAAATGGTACATAAGAAACTTCGAGGACTTCCCTGGTGGCCCAGTGGTTAAGAATCTGCTGGGACATGGGATTGATTCCATACAGAGGACATGGGTTTGATCCCTGGTCTGGGAAGATCCCAAATGTCAAGGAGCAACTAAGCCCAAGTGCTACAACTATCGAGCCTGTGCTCCAGAGCCTGGGAGCTGCTACTACTGAGCCCACGTGTGGCAACTACTGAAGCCCAGGCGCTCTAGAGCCGGTGCTCCACAACAAGAGAAGTCACTGCATTACGAAGCTCAAGCACCGCAACCAGAGAGCAGTCCCTGCTCGCTGCAACTAGAGAGAGCCCACACACAGCAATGGGGACCCAGCACAGCCAAAAAAGGAAAAAGAAAGAAACTTCTAGGTTTTGCTCCCTGCTGTGAAATGGGGCGGTGGGGAGAAGGCATGCATTTCACTCATCCCTAGAGGAAAACAAGCAGACTTTTTAAACAGAAATACCCAAAGCAGAAGATGGACTTAGACATTAAGAAATTTGAGAACCTATCACAGTTAATTTTTGCTAATTTTTCTTCTCTGTGAAAAACATTAATGCATTAATTCTTCAGCCACAATGTAAAATATATGGTTACATTAGAAATATGTAGCCGAGAGGCTAGAACAAGGAGTGGCTGAGGGATTTATGTGTGCATGTGTTCCCTGGGCTAATTTAGAAATGAATGGGAAACAGAAAAGCAACGTCCACTCCATCCACTTGACTTCTGCCATTTCCTTTGAGGTACCATAAATGTTTACCAGTTTCTGGTTCTATCCAGAGATCTTTAACGTGTCAGGATATAATGCTGGCCTGCGCTTCCCCAGTGGTTCAGCGGTAAAGAGTCTGCCTGCACTGCAGGAGATTCAGATTCAACCCCTGGGTCAGGAAGATCCCCTGGAGAAGGAAACGGCAACCAACTCCAGTTTTTTGCCAGAGAATCCCAGGGACAGAGGAGCTTGGCAGGCTACAGTCCGTGGAATCGCAAACAGTCGGACATGGCTGAGCACTCACTCAATGCTGGCCTGTGTTTGAAGGCCAGATGCTGTGATGAATAACTTTCACCCTCCTGTTCCTAGGGCTCCATGGATATTATCCATGAAATGATTCAACTACCAAACACAGAAGAAGCATTTGTCATGAGAGGAGTGGATAGTGGGAGTATTTTTTTTTTTAATAGTAAATCATTAGATTCAGCAACTACTAAACCATGGAAATTAAAGAAAATTCATCCAAAAGGCAAGCCTCATTTCACACTTCCAGGAAGAATTTTTAACACATTTCCAGCCTTAGCATGAGCTTCCTGAGATTGTGAAGACAACACCAGGGTTAAGTATGACAGGGCATTAACTGGACATTAACTACTAGAGTTCAAACACAGCTGATCCATGAATGTGGAATGGAGAAAGAAGATACTTCCCATGGAAAGCTTGCTAAAACAGACTGGGCCGCTGGGCGAGCAGAAAAGAAAAAAGGTTTCATTCAGAAAAACTGGGAAAGAAAGTGAACCCTTTTCTTTACCATTCGTAGAAAGATGGTCCTAAAGGGCAGACTTTAAAATAAAAATTTATTAACTTATTTATTTATTTGGCTGTGCCAGGCCTTAATTGTGGCATGTGGGATCTAGTTCCCTGACCAGGGATCAAACCCAGTCTCCCTGCATTGAGAGCACAGAGTCTTAGCCACTGGACCACCAGGCAAGTCCAGGCAGACTTATTTTAATGAGATTGTGGAAAGATGAGAGAGCAGATAAGATTCAACAATTCAGTTCAGTCTTCGGGGAAAGATTCCCCCAAGCTCTTAGGAGAAAATTAACCTCGGGGTCACAGAGGCCCCTCTGCCTCCACTGCCACAGCCTCTGCCTGTCCCCAGGCTCCCCTTCCTCATGTCTGACACTCTACAAAAGCCAGGCAATGACTGTCCCTGCCTCCAGATCCACTCTCCCCTCCCACTTCTCACAAGCTGAAGCCAGGCTGCTCTCTCTAAACCCCAGACCTGCGCCCCTCTCCCCATCCCCCAGACCACCTTGCCTGACAGCCCACCCCCACAGCAGGACCCAGACTCTTTAGCGAGGCCCTGAGACAGGCTTCTCACAGGTTTCTCATGAGTTATAAAGAAAGCCCAACAGCCCTTGCACTCATCCTCAGGTGTTTGGATGTCATGACCTGGAAACTTTAAAATTAAACAACAGAGAGTGATCTATGGATGATGTCGTCACCATCTCTCCTCACCTTTATTTCATAGAAGAAAGGACATTTCAACAACAAAAGAATAGAAAGAGTAGATCTTGGGATACAAGCCCGTCCTCTGGGTTTCCCTAGAGTAGTGAAAGCGTCTACACCTGCAGGCGCACGCCGACTGATGACCTTGGGATGTCAGGCAGGTGTTTGACATAGCCATGTGATGTTTTTGTGAGTTGCTTTGGTGCTGGTGGTGGCGGGTTTTCCTGGCAAGTCCTGACCGCCAAGAGACACTCGATTGCTTGGGCAGCACAGCTCCTCAATGTCTGGTCACTCTTCCTGTGATCCTGCTTGCCTGACCATCTGTAAGAGGGAGGGCAGGGAGCCTGCGCTCCAGGACAGCCTAGGGGAACAAGCACGTAGCCTACTCTAGCGGCTGCCACCGCCTCTGGGTGACCTGAAGACAGAACTGCTGTGGCCGCCCCTAGAGGTGAGAGATCATCCTCCCTTCTCTCCTTTCTCTGCCACTAGTCCAATCCTGATCTGCGGACTGAGAACTAGAATCCTCAAGCCTCCTCTTTGGCTAAGGAGCCTCCTCTGCCACCCACCCCCACTCCTAGGTGGTCTCAGGTGGGAGGCAGGCAGCACCAAAGATCGTCTGCATGCTAGCCAGCGTCTGAGTCTGGAAAAGTGAGAGGGAAAGTCACTGAGTTGTGTCCAACTCTTTGTGACCCCATGGACTGTAGCCCACCAGGTTCCTCTGTCCATGGGATTCTCCAGGCAAGAATACTGCCATTCTCTTCTCCAGGGGATCTTCCCGACCCAGGGATCGAACCCAGGTCTCCAGCACTGTAGGCAGATTACCGTCTGAGCCACCAGGAAGCCCAGTTCTAATACTTAATAGACTTTTAAATTTTCTGCGTAAAAGACCATCATGCCATCTGTAAATAATAACGATTTTGTTTCTTCCCTTCCAATCATTACATCTTCTGTTTCATTTTCTTACCTTATAGCACTAAATAGCACCTACAGGTGCTACAGGTACAGTAAAAGCACCTAAATATTTACCATTTGGTCCTTATAGAATATTTACTAATCTATACTTTACACCATAGTGGGTGAAAGTCGCTCAGTTGTGTCGACTCTTTGCGACCCCACGGGCTATACAGTCCATGGAATTCTCCAAGTCACAATACAAGAGTAGGTAGCCATTCCCTTCTCCAGGGGGTCTTCCCAACCCAGGGGTCAAACCCAGGTGTTCTTCATTGCAGGTGTATTCTTTACCAGCTTAGCCACCAGAGAAGCCCAAGAATGCTGGAGTAGGTAGTCTATCCCTTCTCCAGGGGATCTTCCCAACCCAGGAATCAAACCGGGGTCTCCTGCATTGCAGGCAGATTCTTTACCAGTTGAGCTACCAGGGAAGCTTACAGCATAGATTTAAGTGTAAGACCAAAGACCAAAGACACCAGAATGAATGAAACTTAGAGGCCTCTAAACATACATTGACGATATATGTCATTTCTTATTTAAGTTAGTTTATCCCTACTCAAAAAAATGACATTTAACTTCAGTGTGTGTTTAGAGGCCTCAAGTTTCATTCATTCTGGTGTCTTTGGGCTTGTGCTTGTATATGTTTCTGCTTGTGTGTATGTTCACATCTTAAGAAATGTGAACGTGGATCATCACTTTGAGTTGAATGAGAAGATATGAGCTGGGAGAGAAAGGTATCAGAGCAGGATTTGGGGCAAGGGTGATCATTGAGAAGAAAGAACAAAACCACACTGTTCAGAAGTTCTGAATGTTTCTGAGGCCACTAAATTCGAAAGTGACTACATTGTCACCTCCCCCTTTATCTTCCTGAAAATTCCTATCCCAAAGCCTTAGGTAGGGTCGCTCACAGTAGGATCTGTGCCAGGGTTGCGTGGAGGGAGCCATGTGGCCCAGGGTGGGGTGTCAGAGCTCAAGCAGGAATGAGAAGGGCCTCCAAGTAGGAAAAGGAATGCTCGGTACAGAATGTTGGAACTGAACCAGGGTCAGGAGGGTGGGAGAAGGGTGGCCTGGCCCGGGTTACTGGAGCCCAGGTGAAATGAGGCAGGCATCTGTGTAGGAGGGCTGCCTACCATGAGGTGGCAGAGGCCCGTGGGGTGAGGAGGTCATCTATCTGAGAGGGCAGCCTGGCAGAGGGTGTCAGAGCCTTAGGGGGTTGCAAAGGGCATCTCTGCAGGGAGAGAGAGGCAGCAGCGATGGAAGGCTGATGCTACAGTATGGTGGGGACAGGGGAGGTTAATCCAGCAAGTAAATATACTCCATTAAGTATAATGGAAGTGAGGTTTCTCACCACCAAAGAAGGGGGTTATAAATATGTAAACTGGCTGGCCTAAAATCAAAGGTAACTATTTGAACCCATGTTTTTGATATAGATAGCTGTAGAAATAAACCTAGATGTAAATATGTGTGTGTATATATACATATATGGGGCTTCCTAGGTGTCGCTAGTGCTAAAGAACCCCTGCCAATGCAGGAGACATGAGAGACTTGGGTTTGATCCCTGGGCTGGGAAGATCCCCTGGAGGAGGGCACAGTATTCCAGGAAGGCACTGCCATTCCAGTATTCTTGCCAGGAGAATCCCATGGACAGAGGAGCTTGGCGGGCTATGGTCCATAGGGTCACAAAGAGTTGGACACAACTGAAGCAACTCAGCATGCATGCACATACTTGTCATGCCCTCTCACTGAATTGGGGATCCAGCTCCCAGCTCACTGAAAGCCAGTTGATAGATGAACTAGTCTTGCTGACATATTATTGTCTGAGGTTACCTCTTTGCACGACAATAGGGCCTTTTGGACCTGTAATGCCATCCAAAGGGTGGCAGAGAGTCAGATACAACTGAAGTGACTTAGCACATGCGTGTGCACACACACACACACACACACACACACACACATGCATATATTACACACAGAAGTGCACTTTTACGCCACACACTGCATTCCTGTCTCTGACCACCGAGAGGACCTGACCCCAGTGGTGTTCTGATTCAATGAACACATCTAGCCTCTGGCTCTTGGCATGTGGATACAATTCTCTGCTGAAAGGAACCAGGAATTCTTAGAGGTAATGGTTGCTTCCTTAGCTTGGGCTGGGAAAATCCAAGAGGAGAGTAAAACAGTGAATATCAAGAGCCTGGAAAATGTTCATAAGCTTTAAGGTAGAAATTCTTCTTTTAGGAAACTATCCTAAATGAAATCACTATAAATCCTGAAAAAATTGTAGCCATAAATATGCTCATTACTTTATTGTGTGTAATAAGCAAAATTGGAAACCTAACTAAGAATAAGGTAAATGACCCCAAATAGTAATGAATATTCACTGAATTGGATGTTATACAGACAATAAAATCAAGGATATGAGAATGCTTATATTATAATGTTAAATTATAAATGGAGCATCTGGATTCAGCACAAGTAAAACATCTCACCCAGGTCTGGCTCTTCCTTGCAACTTTCTAGAACCCCTTCTGCTACATCTCATGGACCCAAGTATACGTCAATGCCTTGAATTGTGGTTAGATTCTTGCTGTTTCAATATCTTGACTTTTCTGCTCTCAAAAACCATCTACCCTCCTAGGTTTACACCATTTAGCCAAACAACTCTCTACCCCCCCACCTACCACGGTCATCTTTTTGTCATTCTCTACACCTGCCCTCTGGGCTTCCTGGGTGACTCAGTGGTAAAGAATCCACCTGCCAGAGCAGGAGATGTGGGTTTGATCCCTGGGTCGGGAAGATCCCCTCGAGAAGGAAATGGCAACCTAGGCCAGGATTCTTGCCTGGGAAATCCCATGGATAGAGGAGCCTGTCCGGACACATGGTTCATGGAGTTGCAAAAGAGTCAATTTAGCAACTAAACAGCAACACTCCCCCTCATTCATGGAAAACTAGGGCACCAGTTTCCCACAATTCCTCTCATTGCCAAGTCTCACATGTCCTAGGGAGCATCTCTGGACACACAGACAGTGCATCATGGTCTCTCATTTTACTTAATTTACATCCCAGAGCCAGGGTTGTTCTTCCCTTCTAATCCAATTTAGCAATCTGATGCCAGGCCCTTTGGACCTCATTATTACACAGTACTGATCAGCTTTGAAATGTTAAACTTCCAGACTCCACCATAAAACAGTTTTTCTGCTCTTTACTTAGCAACTTCAGTTTTCTTATCCCTCTGTCCTAATGCATCCATCCTGTTATTCTGAATCTTTGGATAGCTAGTAATTAGAAACCTCCTAAGACTTAGGTTAAGTGGCAGTTTTTAATAGCAACCTCATTAAACATCCTCAGCCTGGCCGGATCCCATACAATCTTCCTCTTCTGTTAAGTTGTGAATGAAAGATCTGGTTTTTAACTCAAGGTTTGAACATCAACAAACAGTTCTCTTTTATTACATGAATCATCATGTTAGTAAAATGCTCTTACTTCAACGTTTCTATTTATCTAGAAGCTAAAAAAAACACTTTAGCTTAATAAAAAATAAAATAAAAGAATATAAATAAAAAGGATTTGGACTTGAAAAAAAAAAGCTTGGATACTCAAAATGATACAGGAAAGCACACGTTGGCAGTCAAGGTTCTCACTTAACCCAGAAGGCCCTATAAATTCTTGACAGTCCCACAAAGAGAGGAAAGAGGTTACATTGTGTTCAGAAGAACTTTCTTGTGTTTTGAAAGATCTTAGTTCTTTGAAAATTAATAGTCCTGAAATGATAACTTCTGTTTAGTTTGAGAAAGCCTGTTAAAGAGGTTAAAGAACCTTAGTTCTCTGACCGTTCTGATAAAGCATTGTTCCTGGCTTTTCAAAATTACAGTGATATAACCGATCATTTGTTTATTTGATGTTGTGTGTAAACTTGCTCTTCAGATTTAAGGAAAATAATATTCAAAGCAAGGTTTGAGGCTTCTGTTCATGGATTGCAACAACTAATGCGTGCCTTTGTGGCTGCTGCTGCTGCTAAGTTGCATCAGTCGTGTCCGACTCCGTGCGACCCCATAGACGGCAGCCCGCCAGGCTCCCCCGTCCCTGGGATTCTCCAGGCAAGAACACTGGAGAGGGTTGCGGTTGCCTTCTCCAGTGCATGAAAGTGAAGTCCCTGAGGCGTGTCTGACCCTTCGTGACCCCATGGACTGCAGCCCACCAGGCTCCTCCATCCATGGAATTGTCCAGGCAAGGGTACTGGAGTGGGGTGCCATTGCCTTCTCCAGTGCCTTGTGGAACTATATGCATTTAATGGATTCTCTTGAAGATTAGGGTGACTCAGTTGATGTTCTTTAAAATACAACTGCTTTGGGTCATTTTACAAGATCGCCTCATTTGTAAATGTTTGTGTGTCTTTTACTTTATTACTTGTTCTATTTATATTTCCTTGTTTGTTGTGCCTCTTAAAAAGCTGTATATATGAAAATCTCACCAGTACTAATCCTTTTAGGTATGAAGAAAAAGTATCTGTAGAGAAAGTAAATAAATTCTTTATGAAGTAAATAAATTCAGGAAATACATTCAACCCAGTAAATGACTTGATTATCTACCTGATGTGATATAAAATTTACTCATTTTCCAGATGATCAAATTCAGGGTTGGAGAGATGATTTGCTCATGATCACATAGGTAGGAAGGGATGGAGTGATGACCCGAATGTATTCCTCCTTTCTCCTTGCCCAGTGCTCCTGTGGGAGAAGACACAGAAGTGGAAGAGGGACTTATATTGCAGACATGATCAAGAAACAAAAAACAAAGTAAAACCATCTAATGGCATCTTTGGTATTAGCAATGGATCCTCCTTAGGGCATTCTTCAAAGACTTAAAATATAGTTTAATAGGTAAAAAATAAATATACACTTTTTTTTAAAAAAGAAGTCTCTACTCTAACTGAGTAATAAAATATTGGAAAGGCTAACTATGGCCTAAAATGATGATATCCAGTGAGGACAAATTCACTGTTTCCATAATCTTGTCCCAAGAACTCAAAGAGTTTATCTAGTATTAATTTGCTAGAGCTGCCATAATGAAGTACCACAAACTGAGTTGCTTAAACACCAAGAGATTTGTTGAGATCTGTTTTCATGAAATAATGAGAATGATTGGTCCTTGGATTTTAAAGAACTGTTAATATCATTGATGGTAAGAAGAGAAAAGACCTTTTTGGCTTTTGAAGCACTTGCAATACTGTATGTTCTTTTGAACTCACGGTTCTTGGGTCTAGATGTCTGAGATCAAGGTGTTAGTAGGGCTGGCTCCTTCTCTCTCCTAGCTTTTGGGGGTTTCCTCGCAGTCTTTGGTGTTCCTTAATTTCTGCTGCATCATCCCCATCTCTGCCTTCATCTTCACATGGCATTCTTCGTGTGTGTGGATGTCTGTGTCTGTGTTCATCTCCCTCTTCTTTAAATTTTCTATTATTATTATTTTGGGGTTTTGCCAGTGGCATGCAGGATCTTAGTCTCCTGACCTGCTATTGAGCCTGTGTCCCCAGCAATGGAAGCCCAGAGTCCTAAACACTGGGTTGCCAGAAAACTACCACCATTCCCCACCCCACCCCTTTAAAAAAAAAAAAAGTAACAGTACCAATCATGCTGTATTAGGGAAACACACTACTTTAGTATGACTTCATCTTAACTAATGACCTGACAGCTCTTTACTCTCATCCCTTTTCCACCTCCCTTCACCCATGGAAGAATGGGCTGGAGGGCTTAAAGAAAATGAGTGCTATACACAGAACCGCTTCCCTTTAGTTCACCAAGACTGAACCTGACCATCTTTTTCTTTAGGATAATTCCTCTATGCTTCCCCTCACTCTCTTAAACTATTTAGACTCCTAACGAATTCACTCTTTTGTTCCTCAGAAATGCCCAGTCAAGATCACACTGGCTGAACCTCATTAGTGAGCCTTCATTATACTGAAAAAACTTTCAAGCCTTTTTAAACTCATGCCCCCTTTCTCCTAATGCTTGTGTCTTTTTAGTTGTGGATATTCTCTAGAGCTGAGAGGCTATCCATTAATAATAATTAGAATTGAGGGAGGGGACATTAGTTGATCCTTTAGTATGAAGAGCAATATTGGTGGTATTGTCCATTTGATTTCTTGCCATTATTGATTATTGGAGTTATTATAAGAGAAATATATGTTAATGTTATCTAAGCCTAAATACTCATCTGACTGATCATTTTCTCAGTCTGTATGTGAGGTAAAAGATGGGTTTCATTTTTAAAAGTGTTTTTAACAAAACAAATATATTTTATAAATAACATAGGTCTTAAAATCTCCCCAAAAAATGTTTCAAAAAAACTCCCTCCTAAAGAATTATAGTTAAGATAGCCCAATAACCAGAGTTTGCAGGGCATTAGGATTGAATCTTGGCATCTTATTAGTTTTTTTTTTTTTAACAGATGTTGTATGGTTATTCAAAAGAACATACAGTATTGTAAAAGCTCTGAAAGCCAAAAAGGTCTATTGTTGTCTTACTATCAACAATATTAATGGTTCTTTAAAATCCATGGACCAATGATTTACATCATTTCATGAGAGCATACCTCTTGTTATTCAAAGAAAATCTTATAATGGTTTATTAAAAAAAAAAAAAAGTCCTAAAAACAATCACATGACCTACAGTAAGGTCATAGACTAAGTCACGAAGCTTTTGGAAATTCTTCTCCAGCATTCTGACCTCCATCTGGCAGTGACATCATAATGTCCTCGCTAGTTACAGGACCTGCTGGGCAGCAGAAGGGAAACTCTGAGACAGAGTAGATCACTGGATAAATCACGTTGTTTTCCCAATGAATTTTATATTGTTTATTTTTTTATCTGGGGTTTTCACCCCAGAGATTAGTGGTATAGAGCCCCCTTATGAAGGTGAGTAAGCATTTAAAACTTTCACTCAAACAGCAGATAAGAAACTTGATCCATTAGCCTAGAAAATTGGTCCATGGCAATTTTTTAAAAAATTTAATTGAAGTATAATTGATTTACAATGCTGTGTTCATTTCTGCTCCACAGCAAAGTGACTCAGTTATACAAATATATTCTTTTTCATATTGTTTTCCATGATGGTTTATTATAGGATGTTGAATATGGTTCCCTGTGCTCTACAGAGGGAGCTTGTTGTTTATTCCTCCTGTATATAATAGTTCACATCTGCTAATTTGAAACTCCCAGTCCTTCCCCCTCCACCCCGGCCCCTTGGCAACCACAAATCTGTTCTCTGCGTCTGTTTCATAGACGTGTTCATTTGTGTCGTATTTTAGATTCCACATACAATTGATATCATACGGTATTTGTCTTATTCTTTACTATTACAATCTCTAGGTTCATCCGTGTTGCTGCAAATGGCATTATTTCCTTCTTTTTTACGGCTAGTTAGTATTTCATTGTATGTGTATATATACACACACCATATCTTCTTTATTCATCTCTCAAAGCACATTTAGGTCGTTTCCATGTCTTGGCTACTGTAAGTAGTGCGCTATGAGCATAGAGTCCATGTATTTTTTGAATGAAAAGTTTCCTCTTGGTATATGCCCAGAAGTGGGATTGCTGGATCATATGGCAACTCTATTTTTAGTTTTTTGAGGAACTTCCATTCCGCCCTCCGTGGTGGCTGTATCAATTTCCATCCCCACCAATGGTATAGGAGAGTCCACTTTTCTCCATACCCTCTCCAACAGCCCATGGCAATTTTCTTCAGGGTGATATAAAGTGCATTGTTGGAAATATAACTTAGATTTTAAATCTCTGTCTCATATCCTTTGTGAAGAAAATGCAGTTTAAAAAAAGTAGTGAAAGAGAGCAACACATTTCTGATCTCTGGTCATGCTTTTTTTCAGAGCATGAGATGACGCCCATACCTGAGCTGCCTGTGGCTGAAAATCCCCACACAATGGAAGAAGAAAATAAAGAGCATACTCCTGAGAAAACTGGTGATTCTTATAAAGATGTAAAAGAGTGTAAGTTTTCCAAGTTCATGGCAATACATATGCAAAAGATGATTAGACCGATTTGATTTATAAGCTCTAAAATTTCTATAATCATTTTATCTCCTATTTAAATTTTAATTTACCTTATAGACATTTTGGTGTATGAAATGGCATTCTTATTTTCTTCAACTTTTTCCATGAAATATGAAGTTTAATAAGATTTGGTAACTGTCTATAATTCATATAGGATTTATCATAGCAGTGTGGTTATTTATTCACATTAGTAACAATTGAACTAATTCTGTGGTGAGATAAGCAAACTTTATTTGGAGATGTGTGTCAGTTTCCTAGGGCTTCTTGAAATAAAGTACCATGAACTAGGGGACTCAAAGCAAAAGAAATTTATTCTCTCACAGTTCTCACAGAAGCCAGAGATCCAAAATCAAATTTTTGGTCAAACCATACTTTCTCCAAAGCCTCTAGGGCGGTGGTCCCGAAACTTTTTGGCACTAAGGACCAGTTTCATGGTAGACAATATTTCCATGGATGGTGTGGAGGGGGATGGTTTCTGAATGACTCAAGCACATTACGTTTATTATGCCTCCTCTGATCCGATAGGAGAGAGCTCAGGCAGTAATGTGAGCCATGGGCAGCGGCTGTAAATACAGATGATCACTCACCTGCCACTCACGTCCTGCTGTGCCGCCCAGTTCCTAACAAGCCACGGACGTGGCCCGGACTCTAGAAGACTATCTTCCCCTGCACCTCCCAGCTTCCGGTAGCCCCAGGAACTCCTTGGCTTGGAGCAGCAGAACTCCAGTCTCTGCCTCTGTCTGCACAAGTTCTTCCTGTGTCTCCATGTCCAAGTTTCCCTCTTCTCAATAAGGACACTGTTTTTGTTTAGGAGCTCACCTACTCCCATGTGACTTCATCTTAACTAGTTAAATTGTCAATGACTCAAATTTTCAAATTAGGTCACATTCTGCAGTGCTGCAGGTGAAGACTTCAACATAGCTTTTTGGGGCAAACAAATTTCAACCCTTAACAAGATGACTTTGAGATGTTTGGAAGGTCTGCTAAACTGCAACTTATTCACCTTTCTTCATACAAGCTTTCCATGTCCTTATAAGGTCCACCATTTTAAAATGTGAAAAGTTCGTAAAAAAACTCCTGTTAAAAATTAAAAATAATTAAGATTAAATCTAACTATACTGGAATTTTTAATAATATTAGCCAAAGAAAAAATAGAAATACAATGAAGATATATACATATATTCAAGTACTTTGAAAACTATAATTAGTATATAAGTTGTATTTCTATTCTTTCTTTGATGAATCACTATCCTCTTTTGTAGGTGAAAAAAATCCCTGATGCTCAGAGAGGTCAATCGCCAGGTTTCATAGCTACAAAGAAGCAGTGTCGGGAGTGGTGTCTAATCTATCCAACACAGGCTGTGTCTACTATGCATAGATTGCAAAATGATGCAGTTGTTTCCTTTTCAGGATGTCTCTCTATTTTTAATTCCCAGAGATTAAATAAACCAAGAGCCTGATGATTACTTTGATTAAAAAATCTTTCTTACACACACACACAGACACTCATAACATAAATGGGACTAAAGAATTGTATTATGACATGCTTTTTCTCATTTAAGAACTCTGGAGTTTTTTTCATGTATACCCCATTATTTTTAATGGATATATAGTATTCCATGAAATGATTTACCATAATTAATCCACTGTCTTATTAAAGAATTAGATTATATGCAGTTTTTTCTCTTATACATTGTTCTCATGTATACTTGAGTGTCTCTCTCTTTGGATAGATACCAAGTACTGAAATTTCTGAATCAAGGATAAATCTTTTAGAATATTGATAAGTAATACCAAATTGTACTCTAAAACACATCTATCAAGAATGCTCCACAATGTCACATATACTGAATAATGTTAATCATGTTTTGTGAATAAGTGAGAATTTTCATTACTGTTTTAATTTGCACTCTGATTACTTGTGAAGCTGAGAATGTTTCTTTATATTTATTGGGCATTTTTATTTCTACTTTTGTGATTTTCCTGTTCATATCCTTGGCCCATTTTTTCTATTAGATTGTATTTTCATTTATTTGTAGGGGCTCTTTTTTATATTTAGTATATTCAATCTTTTCTCTATGGTAAAAGTAACAAGTATTTTCTCCCAGGCTGTCACTCACCTTTAAACCTGTTTAAGTATTCCAATCACAGAGAAAATTTAAAATTTTATAAGATCAATTCTTGATTAATCAATTTCTTTACAACTTCTTCATATTGTATCTTGTTTAGGTAGGCCTTATCCAATCCAATATATTAAATTATTTTCCAATTTTTTGAATAACTTCATATTTTTATTAAAACTCTTAGGTCTTAAATTCAATTATTTTTGTATGTGGTGTAAAATAGTCATAAAACTACATTTTTTGAAAAGGATTGCCAGTTGTCTAACACTAATTCCCTACTGATATGAAACTCACATTTAATATAATCTAAATTCCATTTGAAATTGGGTCAATTGTTATTAATACCTTTTCATTGTTTCCTTGATCTGTCATTCCCTGCAAAGGTCCACAATGTTTTAGTTTTTATACTCTAATAACTCACAGCATTTTTAAATATTGACCTCCTATGATTTTCTTCTATTTCTCCATTGATCTACCTCAGAAATTTTTCAAAATTAGTGACTGTGTGTGTGTGTGTGTCTGTGTGTTGGGGGAAATGAATATATATGTATATACTAAACACACATACACATTCATGTGTGTAAAATTTTCTGTCATTTCATGAGATTTTGGAAAGAGGAGATCTGTGTATGTATGTTCAGTCTGGCATCTTGATCCATTTTACTTTGACTCTAATTGGATAGATACATCCATTAATTTTAAATTACAACCAGCCTCACTGACAACTCTTTCAGAGCAGGATTCATTATGTGCATATGTAAATATGAATCCATTTGGGAGATCGTGATTGTTATTGAAATATGTGCTTTTTAAGCTGAACTATTACAGTCTAGCAGAAGGTTCAAGGGCAAGTGAATGCTTCTTACTTGGCTAAAATTTAACAATGTTAATACAAACAGTAATGATATTCAGTTCAGTTCAGTTCAGTTCAGTTCAGTTGCTCAGTCGTGACAGACTCTTTGCGACCCCATGAACCGCAGCACGCCAGGCCTCCCTGTCCATCACAAACTCCCGGAGTTTACTCAAACTCATGCCCATTGAGTCGGTGATGCCATCCAGCCATCTTACACAACTACAAACCTCCTTCAGCACCCATCATGCACTTGTATATGTTTTTTGTAATTTCCTTAATAGTTTCTTTTCAGAAAGAATCATTTAGCATAAGGATGCTAGTTTGGTTTTTTCCCCCATGAATTTTATTTTTGACCCTTGCCCCACTTGTTATTTCATAGCTGAAGAATATCTCAAATACTTTATTATTCTTTTTTTTAAATTACTGTATATGTTTTAGGAAAAAATTCAGATGAGGAAAAATGTGAAAGGAACAAGAAGTGACTTACCTAGCTGCTGAAAAGTTTTGATCTTATGTTTTCAGATGTCTTCACAACACAAAATCCAAATGGTACACAGTCTGAAATATCCGTGAGAGCAACAACTGATCTGAATTTTTCTCTGAGAAACTGTAAGTACTGAAAGGCAGCACTGCAAATAGGAAAAACACTTAAAGCAAGACTTCAAAGTAGCCCTGCAGACTATTGGGTAGGAAAAAGGTCTTAGTGGAGCTAATATCATCAGTGAGCCTTAATTCGTGAAAGAAGGAGACTCCACCCTAGCCATTGCACTGGTAAATTCAGAAAGCAGAAATGTTTTTACATTTCTTAGTCTCATATTTTTGGTTTGTGTGGAAAGAAAAAGAAAATAACGAAATTTAGAACTCCAGAAAATTGTTTTTTTCTTAAACCCGCATTTTTACTTCTTTCTACTTTATGCTTTCAGCTTCAAATATTATTTCTTTTTTGCATCTTTCTACCAAGTATAACTATGGATAGAGGAAATGAGGAAATGTTGTCAGCATGTCACTTTGCAGGCCATTAAAACTCTCTAAAGTCTATATACCACATCCCTCACCTTAAAGCGTCAACAGCTCATATCTATGAAACCCAAGAAGACAAGGGAAAGAGGATGAAAGTAAATAGGGCAAGAGAGAATGTTTCTAATTATGACAATATTTAATATTAGGAAAAACCAGACTCAGCAATGCCTAATAATTAATAAAACTTCTTGACAATAATGGAACATTTTGAGCAATTCCAAAACTTGAAACATAAATATGACATAGGGACATTTCGAGGGCACACATTAATTTAGACAGATCTCTCACGGGAATTTTGTTTGCATATAGCACTAGACAACGTCTTGAACTGTTTCTTCAACAGGCCAGGTACCTAAAATTCCCTTTAGGAGATGGATTATTGATGACCACACAACCCATGGAAGAGATTTCAAAACCCTAACTTCTCTTCCCACAATTCAGGTGCCCAGAGGATTGTCAAAGTTGGGTTGGGATAAGAAATTTTTGCCATTTTCAATGGGACTCTAACAGAGACTTGTTTAGTGGTGGGGACATTCTGGAGGAGCACACTCCCCAAGGAGATGGGAATCTCCAGAATAATTTTGACTAATTATTCTTCTAGTCCCTAAAATGATGAGGACAAGGCAGTAGTGAGGCAATCCAGACATGTTTCTCCCAAATCAAGTGGGGGTTGCAAAGCAGAATTTAAGGATCACATCCCAGTCATTCCAGCCCTGCCTGGGTCTATGTCAACTCTGCTAATGGATTAATTTTTTCCATCCTTTCTTTCCAACAGGTTGCCTATAACAATGTTGTCTGTAGGCTCAGTAGAAATCTCGCTAGAGTGGGATTGCCTGTAATTCATATGGCACTTCATCCATTCCTGTCTGCAGCAAAGTTAACTGAAATTGCCAACTTCATAGGGAAAAAAATGGTCCTCCAGTCACAAAGTGAAAAGTAAAAGTGAAAGCCGCTCAGTCATGTCTGACTCTTTGTGACCCCATGGACTATACAGTCCATGGAATTCTCCATGCCAGAATACTGAAGTGGGAAGCCTTTCCCTTCTCCAGGGCATCTTCCTGACCCAGGAATCGAACTGGAGTCTCCTGCATTGCAGGCAGATTCTTTACCAGCTGAGCTACCGGGGAAGCCCTACAGTCACAACTTCTCCCAAATTGACTCTTACATACCTCCAGATGGACGCATTATAGACTGAGATATAGCCTTAATCAGGCCTGGAAATCCTTGATCTGTAACCCCAAGTTTTAACTGCCCAAACTGATTTGAGTGGTTAACATGCATATGTTTCCAGCTTACCAGGCCACTGCTGTTACCTCCCTCTTTCATGTCATCACACTGAACCAGCAGCCAAGTTGTCCTAGGTTGATAGTATTTCTTCAAAGCCTGTGCAGGAAACCACATGAAGTCAGTGTACCTCACCCAGCAGAGCTTCCTGAGTGCCAGATGAAGCCTGTAGCCCCACGCTCCCAGTCTTTCCTTTCTCACAAATTATAGGCATATTAATCCCACCTCAGGCAGCCTCTTATTAGACAAACGTCATTCTTCAATGGCTGCTGCTTTTCCCTCCTTTAAGGTATCTCAGGAAAATGTCAACATCTTTCTCTTTGATTTTGTTGTTGTTGTCACTGTTGTTTTTTTCCCTCCTTTTCTTTGTTCTATTTTTTAGCTTAAAAAATACCTAATTACAAATGTTGAGTCAGTATTTTTATATGCTGATAATCCATTATGCCTTTTCCTAGATAAACTCTTCAATGAAACAACTACGGTGCCACCTCCTGAAGTAGTCAGCCATGAAGAAAGTAAAGAACCTTTTGGAAAAACTACTCACAGTATTAAACTTACAGCATTGTAGTCAGACCTGGAGCATGTCATTATATGACTTAAAAATTTAACTTTCATTACGCTGAGTATTTCATAAAGTGATAACATACTTAAAGAATTCATACTACTACAATTTAAAATCACTCTAAAATCTTTTAAATGGTAAAAATCTGGGGATCAATTTTCAGATTTACCTGACAAAGACAGGAAATGAACTCTTTTCAAAATACAACCTGGTTGTAGTAAAATGTATTAGTTATATTTATATTAAATATATTTAAATAAAATATCATGTGCGTATAGATATACATTTATATAAATATATTTAATACATTTTAATATAATTTTTAAATTATAGTAATAATTTTAACAATCACATGCTTGATAAATAAACTCTGCTTAGAGTTGATTTTTAGCATTTCCTAAGAATATTAGTGGAGAGTTCAGTGCGAGAGTTTACAAAATCAAAATTATCATTTTACTTTACTGACAGTATTGTTTCTTATAACATACTTGTGAAATCATAACAACTCAGGATGGCTTTTCTCTAAGGTCTTGAAAGAGGAGTGGTCTAATTGAAGACAGTGAACTGTCGTTACATGACATGTTGTTACACGACGTTACATGTCGTTATATTCTCCAGTTCATACAATCCAAGTCTATTTCTCATGATTCCTTTAATATGGTTATTCACTTTCTTGAATAACCATATTAGAGTAATATTTTAAAGTAGAAATTTATTTTATCATCCTGGTGTGCCCCTTCTTAAACACCATCAGTAACTTACTGCTAGGTTTGGGGTCATATTCTAAATTCTTAACCAGGCATTCAAGTCTGAAGTGATCTGACCATTGAAGAACTTGCCAGTCTCGTTTCTGGTCACATTCGCCACCCATATTCTCCACACCAGACTACCTGAACCTGCTCATAACACCTGCGTTTGCTCACAGTGGAAGGACCTCTCTCTCACATAGTTTATCTGGCAAACAATTCCTAGTCCTCGGAGCCTTTATCAGAGCTTGGTGTCCCTTGCGAAGTGTTTCCGGCTTTTGAAAGTGATTTAGATCCTTCTGTGCATACCACCTGTGCGTTGCTATGAAAGCCATCGTCCTCCTGCAATGTGATGAACAGTGATTCTTGTCTGTCTGCCTCTCAAAGTAAGAGTGTGCTCCTTAAACATAAGACCTGTATCTTGTTCATTTCTGTAACTTTAATGCCACCCACAGGGTCTGGCAATGACAGGAACTCAAGGTGTAACTGTTACATGACTAGACTAACATAAAAAAATGAACAGTCTGTCAAAATTTTACTAACATCAAATTACCTTATTTTGTTATCCTGTTCTATTTTGTTTTTTGAACAGAAGGAACCCAGAGTCCAAATGAGCCTGCATTTTGGACAATGTTAGCTAAAGGTAAACTCATAGTAGTTAGGTAGCTGGGAAAATGTTTTGGTTTTCTAAAGTCTTCTGTAAGAAAGCCAAGATCAGTGTAAATTTTTCTAATACTAAGAATTAATAAGTCAACATTTTGCTGCCATCATCACGTGTAATAGCAAATGCAACAAAGACCCAGAAAGTTGATCAAGTGTCACACATTTTCTGATCCTCTCACCAAAAGTTTCATTCTCCTACAAATGTTACAATCTAGCCATTTAATTTCTTTATTATGATTAAAAATTTTAAATAAGGCTCTTGCTCAATAGTATCCCTCTTTGTATTTGGAACATGTGTATAAGCACATGGGGATGCATGAATGAATGCAAAGTATATATCAAAATATATGCATGCACAAAAGTAACATGTAAATCATAAATGTACATGCATTCATATATAGATCACACACATAGCACTTGTATGTATGCATGTATACACATAACATGTATATTATCAATAAATGCATACATGCATAATTCATGAATCACATACATATGTGCATGCATTATGTGAATTATATGCCATATTTGATGGATCCTCACTTGCAGATTCTGTATTTGTAAATTTACCTACATTTAAAATTTCTTTGGAACTCTTCAAATCAATACTTGCAGATCTTTCACAGTCATTGATGGACACACACAGAGTAGCAAAAAAAAATTTAATTGCCTAAAGCTCTTGTTCCCAGCTGAAGTATAACAAAGGCCTTCTTTTTTTAGCTCTCATGCTATAAACAAAAATATCTTTTCTTGTGGTCTGTTTAGTGTAAGGTGTTTTGCATTTTTGTGCTTTCTGCTGGCAATTTTGCTATTTCAGATGCCCTCCAAGTATAGTATTACAATGCTGTTTGGTTCCTAAACACGAGAAGGCTGTTATGTACCTAAGGAACAAAAATGTGTGTGTTATATAAGCTTCATACAGGTGTGAGTTATAATGCTATTGATTGTGAGCTCAGTGTTAATGGATCAGACTGTAACCCACCAGGCTCCTGTGTCCATGGGATTTCCCAGGAAAGAATACTGGAGTGGGTTTCCATTCCCTTCTCCAGAAGATCTTCCCACCCCAGGGATGGAATCTGGGTCTCCCTCATTGCAGGTGGATTCTTTACCTCCTGAGCCACCAGGGAAGTATAATCAATCAGCCATATATACTAAATAAAGTGTCTCTAAACAGAAACATACATAAAACAAGGTTACTGGGTCAAAAACAAGGTTATATGACCAGAGGCTCATAAGAACCTAACCCTGTATTTTGCTTAGGAATGATGATGGTTCAGTATTCACTTAATTCAGTGCTTACATGACTTAACTACCATGACTACCATGATGAGAATGAACTGTATATAGTATACATACACATCTACACACACAGTAATTTTAGTAAGTGAATTTTGTTTACCATAACACCAATTTATTGTTTTAACAGCTATAAATGCAACCACCAGTGAGGACAACCAACGAGATCAATTTTTTCACCCAATTCCAAGTAAGAGCAAAATACTTCAATTAAATGAATACATAAATACTTGCACACATTTTAGTGTCTACCTGGTGGTACTGTTTTCCTCAGTAAGGTGTGGTATATTTAAGAGAGTAGTATGGTGACTGACGTTATACTAGAGAGGACATTTACAGTTTTAGGAAAGTTATGGTTTCTAAACAGTGTTCTCAATGACCAAATTGCAGATACTTCCATCTTCCTGTTGGGTAACTTGTAGTCCTGGAAGTAAATATAAACAGTAAACTACATGGAATTGTAGGCAAATGAACAATACATAGGATGCAGTTTTTTTTAATTGACAGACTTTTTTTAGAGCAGTTTTAGGTTACAGAAAAATTGAGTAGAAAGTAAAGAGTTCTCATATATTCTACCCACTTAGTTTTCCTTGTTCTTAACATCTTCCATTGGTGTGGTGCATTTTTTTTTATAACTGATGAGCCAATATCAATACATTGTTATTAACTAAACTTCACAGTTTACATTAGAGTTCATTCCTTCAATTGTACAATTCTACAGGTTTTGACAAATATCTTGTGTCCACCATTACAACCATACAGAGTAGCTCCATCGCCCTAAATTTCCTATGATCTACTTAGCCATCTTCCCCTTCCCCAACCCTGATCTTTCTGTTGTCTCTACGGTTTGGCCTTTTCCAGAAGGTCAGATAGTTGGAAACATACATGTATTCTTTTCAGAGTGGCTTCTTTGGCTTAGTACTCTGCATTTAGGTTTCTTCCGTGTCTTTTTGTGACTAGATAGTTTACTACTTTTCATCACTGAATAATATTCCAGTATATGGATGTACTGGTATGTTTATCCATTCACCTATTGCAGGACATCCTGACTGTTTCCAACTTTTGGCAATAATGAATAAAGCTGCTATAAACATTCATGTGTAGGTTTTTGTGTGGTCATAAGTTTTCAACTCATTCGGGTAAATACCAAGGATTGTGATTGCTGAATCATGGGGTAAGACTATATGCAGATTTGTAAGAAACTACCAAATGGTCTTCCAAAGTAGCTGTACCATTCTGTATTCCCACCACCAACAAATGAGAGAATTCCTGCTTCCGAATGTAGTTTTCATTAATGGATTGATTTTATTTATATGAATAAAAGAACTCCTGACTTTGATGGAAAATTTCATAACAAGCATCATATTAATTTTCCCCAAACCTCTGTCCTATGTAAATACATTGAAAAAGAAATAGCATCTGTTGATACACGTAGGGCCTACCACCTTAATTCTGTGCTGGGTTATTTGACACTTAATGCCACTTGCTTTTCAGTGAATCAAGAAAATGGCATCAGTCTTCTTTATTTAGAAAAGTGATAACCAGTAATGACAATGTTCTAGAAATATTTTGTCTTTTCAAGTAATGAAAGTGAGCATGATCGATTTTCTATTGCGTATTGAGCACGTACTACACTTTACATATGTTATTATGTCAATCCTCAGAGCAATTCCATGAAAGCTGGTATTATCTCCATTTTACAGAT
Organism: Dama dama; assembly: GCF_033118175.1. NCBI lineage: Eukaryota > Metazoa > Chordata > Mammalia > Artiodactyla > Cervidae > Dama > Dama dama. Next base: position 25,942,336 of record NC_083709.1, read on the forward strand.
GAGGAAACTGTGGCTTAGAGGGGGAAAAAAAAACTGTCCCAACTTGTAATTAGCTTTTCTATAATTTCCAATGGTTAGGAATTTCAAACCCTTCTTTAGTTTTGACCATCATCTTGATAAACAAATGTACTATAAGCACACCTCTTTACAAAAACCCTTTTAATTCAGGAGCACAGCCCATTTTGATATAATTCATTTCCAAAATAATCTGCCTCAAAGTAAAGGTATCACAACTATACACAACTATATACATTTCTATATATACAACTATATACATTTCTCTCCCCTTGGCCTAGGATTGCACATGGACAATTTTAATTTTTTTAATATAAGAGAGTACACATATAGGAATTTGTCATTGCTTATTACCAAAACGTCATTACCTGAAAAAAGTCATGAAAAATCATTGGAACTTTTGGGTGAAAAGATGTTGGGGGAGAGGGGACAAATAGCAACATGATCATTTAAAGTCACCATTACATGCCTATTAAGTCAGACATATATTCAGGAAGATATAAAATTTGGCAGTAAATATATATATTTATTCTTTAGTAAAAAGACACTTGATGTTTCTGGATCCAGATGTGATTTTAATTATATATTTTAGAAAGTTAGTTAAGTTTCCATTTCTTTCACATCAAATACACTAGATTTGATCACAGTAATAAAAAGACAAATTCAGTTCTTAAGCCTTGTGGAGGAAGCACTGTAATACACCATCCTTTTAACTTAAAAGAAAAATCAACTCCTGCCAACAGGAGAAATGCATATTTCTCTCCTGAAGGACTGATCCCATGTGTGTAATTTCATCACGTTTTTAATAGTAATCTCTTCCAAGTCTTGGATTGGTTTTTAATTATATAAGGAGGAAGGCTGATACATGTTTTAACATCTGGTCACCTGGATTTGATACCAGATTTTGCCACTTACTAGCTGTGTGCCGAGGGCAAACCCATAAACTTCTGTGATCCTGGAAAATGGAGTGAGGGTCAGCTCCTCCAAGATTTCTGTGAAGGGGAAAGGTAAAAAAAAAAAAGTTGAAAGTCTTTGTCCATAGGAAGCGCCGATAGCCTTGTCCTTTGCATCGCAGGAAGGTAGAGGGAAGTATGCAGTGATCTCTTCAGTTGCATTGTGATCCTTATTCCTCCAGAAAAGCTTGCTGAACACAGTCACTCTTTCCCACTGCGTTTTCTTTCTTTCCTCTCAGACTCCGATGTGAACGCCACAGGGGAAGACAACACGGCAAGAATACAGGAAGCCAAGTTAAAACTAATGCTGGGCATCTCACTGATGACCCTCTTCCTCTTTGTGGTCCTCTTGGCGATCTGTAGTGCCATGCTATACAAAATGAAGATGATGAAGTAAGTCTAATACAGACCTCTGGAGCCTTTAAAACACAAAAGGAAACTCCCACTCTGCTTTCCTCAGTAGAGGGCTGGGCAAACATGACTCCCAAGTTTATAAGGTATTCAGTTTGGCTCCCTTGCCTCTATTTGGAACGAACCATGGAGCTGTCTCTCAGGGAGTATCCCACTTGAACTTGTCCTCAATATTTTATATAATCATCTAGAGATAGAAACAACCCTAGTCAACTGGGAAGGTGATAGAGAAGCTAATGCATTCTTTTTCAATAGCCTTGAAACAAAAGGGGTTATGAACTCTGTTCTAAATAGCACATCTGTGTAGGGTCTAACATTTTTCATTCATTTATCTAGTGTAATAATAAACAGACAATATATTGGACAGAATTCATATATTATTTTAAGATGCTTTTCTAAGTCAAGCTGCAAACACAAAAACAGTTCTTGATGTATGCTTCTGTTTTCAGATATAAACAAGCATGTCAGACTGGTGAATACTCCGTCAACCCAGAACTGGCCACCCTATCTTACTTTCATCCATCAGAAGGCGTATCAGACACATCGTTTTCTAAGAGTGCTGAGAGCAGCACGTTTTGGGGCACCACTTCTTCAGAATTAAAGAAATCAGACACAAGGTCAAAATCTAGGATGACAGACATGACTTCCACGGCCTCAGAGGAGAATGAGGAGTCAGACATGATTCAGAGTGAGGAGCCCAGCGAGGAACCCACAGATGATTAGACAACTGTCATATTTTTGTCATAAAAAATATCTTTGTGATGTTCATGTTATAATTTGGAAACTCTGCTGAGACCAAATTTTCCGGTGTCTTCAAAGGAGGGCATATGCAATAAAATTCTCTCAGCTATAAAAACTATTTAATGGAAAAAAACATAAGGAAATAAGGTGTGAAAAAGTTCATCAAGTAAAAAATGATCCTGGAAAGTGACTTATGCAAAGTATTCATTCTAGGCTGGCTCTTTTTAAAATATGAGTATTTCATTTTTTTACTTACCTTTCGGCATTTTAGGGAATTTTGAGGCAACCACTTCTATGCCCCTCCCCACCACCAAAGCAAAAAGAACACACCCATTGGTGCTTACTGGCAAAACAGGTGTGCCGTATCAAGAGACAAAACTAGTATTAGAGACTCCTGGCATTCTTCAATTGTTTCAAAGTCATCAGGGTGCTCTCATGGGACAGTAAGATTTAGGGGGAAATATTTTTTCCATTTTTAAAGTATCCATAACCATTTGAGATATCATTGTTTTCCAGAAGAAGAGAAGGGAAGGAGGGATTCCAGCATCTAATTTTCCTAGAGGGGGATTTATGGGTCCTGAATATTTTAGGGCTAAGGCCCCTTCCTTCTCTCTCCCCACCAAGCATCCATGCTTGGTATGTGGTATTGGGGGCGGGGAAAGCATTTCAAAGACTAATTTATGTTATCAGTGACTTATGAAACTATCTATCCTAGGAGTATTTCAGTTTGCAGAGAAGACCAATCGAATAGGGATACTGTTTCCCTTTTAGTAGTGTTTCAACTGGAAGGATTTTAGAGACATGTTATCAGATCCTTTGTGGATATGTGTGGATGATGGGGAGGAAAAGAACTGGAGCGGTGTCCTTGTCCTCCTAAATTCTCACCTACTTTATGCTATGCACTTTGATACATTATATCACATAGAATTCTACCACCCTATGCAAGACAAGTTTATTTGACTGACCAAGAAAGGAGAACTTGGGTAAGTTGGATACCTTGCCTAAGACCACCTGTTAGAAAGAGGCAAAGTTTAGATGTGCTTTGACACTGAGGTTCTCTCCCTGATCTATGAAGGTTAACAGTAAGACTTGTAGTAAAAGTCAAAGGGTGTTTAGAAGCAAGGTAGGCATCCACAAGGCAGGAGATTCCTTAACCCAAATGTCCTTTTAGCTCTTGGGAGATTGTTTTCCCTAAATGTAGGTTAGGCGTCCATGAACCTCCTTCCCTATAGAAGACACACACACAAACTACACTCACCTGCCACTACCCTACCATCCATTCTCAGAATCATCCTTCTCTCCCCCATTTCCTCCCCTGACGTCAGCTCCAGCCTGCCCATTGGCTGGAAAAGCTATGAAGCACCGCCTCCAAGTAGCCACAGACTATATAAGGCTGTACTCTGGCAGGAGACGTAGCAGGTCGGGTGTTCGCCTTATCCCGGTCCTGTCACCGCAGCAGTGCAGGCGGGTTTTCGAAGCCAGGTGAGGTGAACCTCGAGCAGGAGCCCATGCTACGCTCCGGGGTTACTTTTGCCAGCCCCGGGGGTCGGTGCCAGGGTTTGTACTGCCGGTTCAAGCACCAGGAAATGCGGTGGGAATTGAGTGAGGCAGGTAGCTGCAGCAGCTTGGAGGTGCTCGGGATGCACGGGAGCCATGCTGAATTCATGGGTGAGAAAGGGCTCGTGGGAAGAAGGTCAGGTGGGTTTGGGGAAGGGTTGGCTACCAACCGTTCCCACCTTCTCCCTCCACCAACCCTTGGAAGAGCCCGGGAGTTTTCTTGATTGGAAATAGGTGTAAGGGTTACTTTTGTCTTCAGTACTAAAGTACTGCAGCTTGAGAAAGTGAATCAATATAGCATTACTATGCCTAACATAGTATGATAAATTTACTATGGTAAAGAATATGCCTGTGATGCAGGAGACCTGGATTCCATCCCTGGGTCGGGGAAGATCCCTGGGAGAAGGGAATCGCAACCCACTCCAGTATTGTTGCCTGGGAAATTCCATGGATACAGGAGTCTGGTGTGTTACAGTCCATGGAGTTGCAAAGAGTCTAACACGACTGAGTGAATTTCACTTTTCATGGCTAAAATGCACCCACCCCCCAAAAAAAACAAAAAAACAAAATTGGTTTCTCATCCTCCGTTGACATAACTTGTGGATACCTTTGTAGGTATCATTTTAAAATGCAGTCAAGGTACTGGGGCAGTGGGCCTGAAGAATGTCTGTTAGTCCTTACTGATTCACTTTCTTCTCCCCTCTCCCCCAGTCTAGATGTGAGGAGAGAGTCCTATAGCCCAGACTGATGTGTATGTGTGTTGGGAGGGGGCATGTCTTCTCATTTGCCCCCTGCTGACCCTCCAAGCCACTATTAAACCTGGAATTCCTATACAGGTTGTCTAGACCTCTGATCTGTTTGTTTCCTCTTACAGGACATAGTAATACCAGTTCCTTTAAAACTTGTTTCTCCCCCTATTCAGAAACAGCCCTGGGTTTCCCTTCTCTGATGCTCTTAACCTGCCCCTTCCCCAGCTCTCCAAAAGGGCTGTTTACCACCACATAGCTACTTAAGGGCAATTCCTATAGAGCGGCTGTTCTGGGAAACAAGGACTTTGCCTTGGGACGAGGAACCAAGTAGTTAGAATCTCCATGAGTAAAATTTCCCAGCATCGCACTCTAGGATCAGGAGAATTAAGAACTAGTCCTCAATCCCTCTTACTTGTCCCTCCCACTTAAAGTATGTTGGAGATCGAGACATACCGAGTAGTGAGAGTGCCGTGGAGATGCTGTTTGAGGGTGTTTTCCTGAGAGCCTTTTGGGTGGCCCCACAGTTCCTGAAACCGGGAGGTGGGGACATCCAGGGACATTTGGGAAGACGGTAGACTGGGCTGGCCATCCGGAGAGAAACTCTGCCCGCCTACCCGAGCGCTCACCTGGAGCGCTCAGCCCTGCGAGGTGGCCCCGCCCACTGCTCCGGCCAAGGGGCGGGGCCAAGGTCACGTGGCTGGGAGGCGGGGCGAGGAGCGCGTGGGCAGGCGTGCAGTTAGTTTCCTGCTCCGCGTACGCGGGATCCTGGTTTGCTGGTTGCAAGGTGCACGTGCGCCGTGTTGTGTGGGTTTATCCTCGCTCTCTGCCACCCGTCCCCAGTGTGGACTTATCTAAGGAGTTTCCTGAGCTCTGGTAAAAGGTGGTGGGTGGGGTGGAACCCGGCTTGTGGCAAGGGGTAGTTACAAATCAGAAGCAGCTCTTCCCAATCGCCTCTAGCCTGAGCAAAGGTTGTAAGTCTGCCTCTGACTTCAAAATTTGCCCTCCAAGTCTAGCTTCTGGTGGAGCAGAATAATTTTAAATTCTGACATGGAGGGAAATAATATTCTCTCCCCGCGCCCACCCAGCCCCCATAGCACCCCAACGCACTGCTTAAACGTCCTTTCCTGAATCATGGCAACCAAATAAAACCCAGCTTATGCCAAAATGCAGTTCTGGCTGGTTACCCAGAGTTTACTTCCCCTTACAAGTTTCTTTCAAGAAAAATTAGAACCAGTTACATTTGAATCGTAGGTTGATTCTCATGCTTATGCCTGCTCTTCGCCTTTTTCCTTCTCCATCAAAATGCCCCACACCTTTGTCACACGCTTTGCTTTGCCTTTCAATAGAGTTAATTTCTTAATAGAGAATGGTAAAGTGAAAGGCTCGTGAGCTAAAGGAAAGCTCATTGTGTAAAGAGGAAGCACGTGTGTGTTATCAAAAGGTGTAAGTTATCTAAAATAAATTAAGAGGTTTAAAAAGTATAATTTGGACGATATCTCATATCTGAAATCTCTTGTTTTCAAGAAGGGAGAAGTGTGTAAATTATGCCGTAATTGACATTGGGAAGTGTATCTTGGAAAGAGGGAAGAGATGGTAATTTCCTTATTTAAAAAGTCAGGAAGGACCTGCCAGGTATTGTGAAGGGCCATGGCTGGCAGCCTTATCTCTTGGCACTGTTCTGGGTTTCCTCAGGAGTGTGGATCCAGCTGCTTTCTAGTTTTATTTGTTAATTTTTTTTTTTTAAGATTTTTTTAATGGTTGGTTGTGGAACGGTGTGTTTTGCTTCATTTTGTGTTTGATGCATTCTGTAGGACAGAAGGGACCTTAGGACCTTAGTGAGAATGTTGAGAACCACCGAATTAAAAGACTCATGCTTTAAAAAAAAACTTTTTCTTACGATGGTGGAGATGTATTGGTGAGACTGTACAGTTCCGTGTAAGCAGCATTCAGCTCTTTGAACGTTGCCAAATTGTCACTGCCTGGTAAATAATGAGGTGAATAGTGTATATCCAAATCATGTCACATTTGACACAGTTTAATATGTATAGGCATGACATCTGTCACACAGATATGTAGCTATGCTGGTAATAAGACGTGAATATTTTAATCAGTCATAGGAATGAGCTAGACATTTGAAAGGCTTAATCGGTGATATTTGTTGTCCTTATTCCAAGAACTGACCTGTTCGTCAACAGTTCCTGTGTTTAAGGCTGGGTTTGGGAAAGTTACTGTCCCTGTGATAGGAAAGCTGTTTGTCCAGGATATTTTGGGGTCTGCACTTCATCTTGAGTGATGTTTAAAGATAAACTTATCTCCCATTAACAACTCTAGGCATGACTATGGAACAATTGGAAAGAATCAACAAAGAAATCAACTCAGTCAAGACTGAAGTTGAAGAAAAGCAGAAGATGCTCCCCAGGTTTACTTCAGCGCTTGAAGAGCTATTGCAAAGCCCCATGGCCTCCTTGAGTGACAAATGTGAAACAAGGTTTTCCTGAAAACAGCCTCCTCCCACAAGTGGAAGGAACCATCAAAAATCAAAGCGAGTCAGCCTGATGGACCACACATGTCCAGCAACTGACCTTGAATATGATCCCTTGCTCAATTACTCGGTAGCACTGCTTGGAGCATCTAAAGGAAGGCAGGGTGAGACTGACAGTCAGCCCTTCTGGAAAAAATCTGTGGATAAAAATTGCCGCAAGTCCCTGGAGAGTCAAAGACCTTATGTTTTGCCCATAAGAATTAAAATAAATCTTCAAGATTCTGATGAAGATGACCTTGTAATGGATGTACCTCCAATCATTCCTGTTTCTAGGAAATCTAAATGCTTTAAAGCTCAACAGTAAAACTACATTAATTTCAGAGGCTTTAAATATCAGAATATGGAGGAGAGGGTACAGCTAGTGCCACTGGAGGAAAGAAATCTTCAGATCAGTGGCATAGAAGAGGAAAAAATAGGTGAAACCCAACTAACCACACACAGAGAAGATGACAGTAAGAAGCCAGAACCACCAAGATCACTCATGAAAACCTCACGAGATATTAAAACTAAGATAAACATGTGTGGTGTTCAGAACCACATTTCTAAGATGGGAAGTTTTGGTGGCGAGAAGATGCATGTCTGCATTTCAGGAGAAAATATGTCTTATGCCCCTCCCAGGGACAAAGAAATCCAGACAGGAAGTCATAGTGAAAAGTAAACAAAGAGGGCAGGACATGTAAAGACAACTGATGATACTCAACAAGAAGACACCGAACGCTGTCTTCACCAAGCCAACTCCAGTTCTCTTATTTAGATGATCACTTGAAAGAGTTCTGACAGCACCAGATGATAGTCAAGACTTGACTATTTTTGAAGACGGCAGGTTAGTTGAATTTGGTTTAGATAAGGAATATACTGGAGATGACACTCCCTCTGATTCTGATGACACTATGAAGGAATATCTTTGAATTTTCAGTGAGTTCACACAAAGCCATGATCATGAGGGAGAGACTACTAAACAGGTTGTCACTTACTCTTTTAATCCTTTTCCTAAAAGTGTTTCCCTTAAATACACATTCTCTATATTCTAAACTTTATAAAATGTATATACCATCTATTATATATTTCTAATATTATAATTAAGATACTATAATAAAAATAAATAAAATTTTTTATTTAAATAACATTTATTTATTAAAATAATGAAATATAATTAATAATGTATTAGAATGACAAGGCTAAACCTTGGTAAGTGGCTAGGCATTACATCTTGCAAGCTTGACAGTTTCCAGAGGCCATGGTATTATGTACAGTAACTGAGAGTTGATTTGTCAAATTAGAGGAATCTTTTATAGGAATATCTGTTTATATCAAATTATCCAAAATAAGTTATTTTTTTGTGAATTGCTTTTTAATAATTTGCCCAGTGTTTTGTATTTTGGATTTCTGTGGCTCTTCAGGAAACATGATAAATCTGCTTTTACTACACTGAAATTGGATAACTCTTATCGTTTGCCACTAGGCTTCAGGAAAGCAAATGGAATTAGATATGCTGTATTACCAAAACATTTCTGGACCAAAAAGGAGAATTGCACACTGCCAAGGTTGATGTGAGTCATTTTGTTTCTCTTTCTCTCCCCCCTCCCTCCCTGCCTCTGGCTTTCTGGAAGCATCTGGCTTTCTCGTAGCACTTAATATAAAGTTACAGACTTTGTCATTTCAAGCTTTAAGTATATTCTAGTACTTGTTACCTTTTATCCACTAGGGGGCACAAGCGGGCAGTCAGTAAATACATTGCCTACTTGTAAGCATTTTTCAAAACCTTCATTTTTTTCCCCATTATCTAACATTTTCATTAAAAGCAGGTATATTTTTGTATAACCTTTGAGGTATAAATTAATATGGTCAATCTTCATTATTTTCAGATTCTGTTTTTGCAGATTCATCTATTCAGTAAAATGAATTTGTCTCTTTAAAATCAATACTCATGCTTTTGTGGTCCTCTGTAGACACACACAGTGGCAAAAAAAAAAAGAAAAAAATTGAATTCCCTGGCATACACATTCCCAGCTAAGACTAAACACTGCAACACGGCCTTCTGGTGCAGTGGTCATACCGTTAATCTTATCTGAGTCTATTTAGTGCCGTGTTTTCTGCATTTTCATGTGCTTTGTTGGTGATTTTGTCATTTAAAGTGGTCTCCAAGTAGAGTCCTGTCTACTGTTTCTTGGAGCAAGAAGGTTGCACTGTGCCTGACAGAGAAAATGTGTGTTAAACAACTTTGTTCAGGCATGTTATTAGTGCTACTGACCACAAATTCAGTATTAACCAGCAGTCTACTAAATGAAGTGTTTTTAAACAGAAACACACATATCACAAGGTTATGTATTGACTGATGCAGCTGTTGTGAGAGATACCTGCAGCTAGAAGCCGTGGTTTGGTATTCTCTAATCCCTTGTTTGTGAGACTCTCTCGAACTTAACTAGAGTGAGTAAGGGGACTTGACTGTACTTTTTCAAAAGTAATTTGAACCTCTTATAAATTTATATTATAAATGTTGAAGTTCCTTTATGAGATGTAAAAATGTTATTTAATGCAAACTTTATTTCTCTGCACTCATCTCTGTATTACCTGTACTTGGTATATACTCACAGTAGAATCTTTTGCATGTCATAAAAAGAATTTATGCTTTCAAGTCACAGATAACAGCTTGAATTCCAGTTCTTCTCAGAAGAGTTGAATGTCCTTGAACAAATTATTTAATTTCTCTGTGTTTTCATTTTCCATGTCCATGAACTGGAGGTAGTGAATGCCTGCCTATCCCAGAGCCTGATATTATAGATATTTACTAAACTAGTTTCTCTCCCCTTCTGTCTTCTGAAAAAAGTTTCCCTGGAGGCTAATCTTGTTTCCTGTTCATTGCAAATGCTGTGATATTTAGTTTTCATTTTACTGTGCTATATAGTATCTCTCCAGATTCTTATATTTAAATGATTGTTGGTTTTATCAGTGATTTTTTTTAAATAAATTCTTACACATGGAAGTAACTGGACAAAAGATAAATATTTTTATCGCTTAAAAAATATACTGCCATTTTGCCTTCTAGAAGGGTTGTGACAGTTTACAGTCCTACGGTGTTCAGAGTCCCCTCCCCACAAACCTTACAAAAACTGGATATTATTTTTTTTAAACCTGTAAATCTGAGTGAAATTTTATTTCCTTATTTTGTATTACATTTCTTTGATTACTAGTGAAGCTGAACATTTTGTGATATGTTCCCTTCTAGTAATGAACGTTGCTGTGGAGAAGTCTGATGCTACCTTGCTATTACCCCCAGTGTGGGTCACCTGATAAGTTTGCCTGGCTATCTAGAGGATTCTCTTCTTAACTTTGAATTCCAGTAACTTGAGTAGAATATGTCTTATTAACACTTCTACCTGCAGACAAAGTGTCTTTTTCTTATAAAATTTTATTTTCTTTCTTATTTCAAGAAAAATTTATCATATGCTTAAATAGTTGTTCAGTTTTATTATTTCAACTTATTTCTGTGGTTACCCCAGATATGTGTGTGTTAGAGCACATGTAGTATTATGCACGCATGTTCACTTAGTCGTGTCTGACTCTGCAACCCCAGGGCTCTGTCCAGGCTCCTCTGTCCATGGAATTCTCCAGGCAAGAATACTGGAGTGGGTTGCCATTCCCTTCTCCAGGGGATCTTCCTGACCCAAGGATCGAATCTGTGTCTCCTGTATTGGCAGGCCGTGTTCTTTACCACTGAGCCACCTGGGAAGCCCATGTAGTATCATAAATGTAGGCATTTCCAAAGAGCTTTTGTGCAAAGAGGAACTTGAAATTATCCATCTTATCAGTTTTTAAAATCAGTTTTCTTTGTATTATGTTGATGTTTATAGATATCAACCCGAAAACAGATGACTGTTCAGGGGACTAATCCTGTCACTAATTAGTCACACTGGGATCTTTCAGACCGAACAAGTAGTGCAGACAATGAGTGCCATTAAGGATGGGCAGACTTTTGATCCTGCCACTTCAGAACAGAAGAAAAATACCTTTGTATGTCCAGCCTTTCAGAGCCGGAGGAAAGCCTTAGGAGGTATGAGAAAATCTTTTTTTAGCCAATTATTTAATAAATGAAATTTTACTTTATTTTAAAAAATATTTTCTATAAAGTCCATATATTACCAATTATATCACCTAAAGCTTTACATGAAATAATATTATTGGCATGATGTTTATATGCTAGGCAATAAATAGTCATATTTTGCATGCATTCTTACATGAAGCAAGTTGCTTTATAAATTTGCTCTTCTAGGTTATCCTGGAGCTGGTCACTTGGAATCCTTTTGCATTTTGTTTTCTTCAAGGGAAGATTACATATTAATACCTCAAGCCTATAAGCAAAGCATCGTGAAATTCTGAGTTGATGTATTAAAATAAACTCAAATCATGTGCAACTAATGACATTAAGATACATGTTTTCCTTTTTCTCTCATTCATTTTAAACTTCTTAGAAAATTCATGTACATCAAGCAGCCTTCATGAGGATGTAGTTCCTTCAAAGGAAAATCCAATTGCAAAGCCAAACAGATCACACATTCCTGTGAAAACTATTGCTTCTTTTCCTGGTAAGGTACTATAAACTCAGTCTGAGGACGAGAACTTTATCTCTAAAAACTGTCTTATTCTGCCCACATATTGATCTCCTTAAAGGGTGGCTGTATTCTTCTCTCTTGAAGATCTCTAATTCAGATAAATGCCAAAACTACTGAAGAGAAATTTCAACCTTTTTTGGTGACCCTTAAATAGAGTTATTTATGCCTATTTGTCACTTTCGTTAATTTGGTTTTCCTGGCGGGCTACATTCCATGGGATTGCAAAGAGTCATACATAACAGCCGCTGAATGTGCATATATGCGTCCTTGGAAATGTTAGGCATATTTTTTTCAGACCTGTGTGCGTGCTCAGTTGCTCAGTCATGTCTGACTCTTTGCAACACTATAGACTGTAGCCCTTCAGGATCCTCTGTCCATGGGATTTCCCAGGCAAGAATACTGGAGTGGCTTGCCATTTCCTGCTCCAGGGGATCTTCCCAACCCAGGGATCGAACCCCCCAAGTCTCCTGCCTTGGCAGGTGGATTCTTTACCTTGGAGCCACCTGGGAAGCACCCTGCGTCTATAGCTATGATTGATTTAAGCCATCTCAGATTTTTTTCAGAGCACAGATTGATATTGGAATGTCCCTTTCAAGGCACATGAAGTGAGGGGTGTATATGTGTAAGTATTTGAGAGAGATCCCGGGGTATGTGACAGAGAGAGACAGACCTTCAGAAAATAATGCCCACAAGTAATAAGATAGTACAGCCTTACCTCTTTAGTCATTTTTCCCTTACTTGTGGCAGTGATTTTTTTTTCTTTTTACCAAGTATTCTTTGTCAGGAAACCGTCAGTTTTAAGGTTTTTTTCCCTCCCTAAAAGTGAGGTAGATTAATTCATCCTCGAATTCCCACAGTCTCATAAAGTCCTTCAGAAGGAATGCTCACCTTGTTTCTGGCTGGGATCATTTGAACTTTCATTGATTTATTTTTGACTGTGCTGGGTCTTCGTTGCTGCATGAGCTCTTCTCTAGTTGTGTGAGCAGGAGCTTCTCTTCAGCTGCAACGGGCAGGCTTTCCATTGCAGTGGTTCCTCTTGTTGCAGAACTCGGGCTTCAGTACTTGTGGCGTCTGGGCTTAGAGCTGGTTGTGGTGCCTAGGCTTAGTTGCTCTGCCGCATGTGGCATCTTCCTGGATCAGGGGTCAAACCTGTGTCTCTTGCATTGCAGGTGTATTCTTTACCACTGAGCCACCAGGGAAGCCCCTAGTTGTGGTCATTTTAATATTGAATATGCATAGATCTTTCATAAATTTTAAGCCCAAACATTTTTTCCCAATACAATGGTAACTTAAAGGCATTAGGATATATATTTGTTTTAAGAATGATAAACTACGCACCTTCTTACATGCTGATCTGAGGACCTAATCTGGATGTGAAAGCTGCAGAGGGATTAGATGAGTAATCAGATCAGCCTAATAATGGTGGACACACCTGAAACTATCACGTTGTTCATCGGCTATGTTCAGTCATGCCTGACTCTTTGCGACCCCATGGACTATATAGCCTGCCAGACTCCTCTGTCCACAGGATTTCTCAGGCAAAAATACCAGAGTGGGTTGCCATTCTCCATAATCGGCTCTACTCCAATACAAAATAAAAAGTTAAAAAAAAAAAAATGGTGGCGGTATAGGCAGCCATCTCATTTCCTCTTTTGTGAGTATAGATAATTTATACCTTGCATTTATTCTACTTTTAATGAATTTAAAACTTGAAATAATTTTTAAATTTAATTTTGACATAAAACTCACCTAAGATAGCTTTACCCCTAGACGCATGGTTGGAATGTTAAACAGAAAACATACATATTCTTTTTTCTTCTAATCAGTAATTTTATATTTCTCAAGATGGTGAAATACAAGGTGGCTCATCGGAAGCAGGCTTTAGGAGCATCAGAATCCGCACCCAAAGTTCCTGATGAAGTAAGACAATGTTATGTCAACCTCTTTTTTGAGAAGTATTTGAAAGTTTATAAAACGGAGGATGAGGCATTTAAGAAGGTCAGTACTACATAATATATCTGAACACACACACACACTCTCTCAGGAACAATCGCACTGAATGAAGAACTCGTGGGGCACAATGACCAGAGAAATTTATTCGGTTTATCTCCACTGCTGTTTTGAAGCCAGGCTGTGGGCCTGGGTTTTCCCTCTGTCTTGAATGGCTTCTCTGGTCTTGGGTGTGTGCTAAGTCGCTTCAGTCATGTCTGACCCCTTGCAATCCCATGGAATATAGCCCGCCAGGCTTCTGTGTCCACGGGCTTCTCCAGGCAAGACTGGAGTGCGTCGCCACTTCCTCCCCCAGGGGCTCTTCCCAACCCAGGGATTGAACCTGCGTCCCTTAAGTCTCCTGCATTGCAGGCAGCTTCTTTACCACTGGTGCCTCCTGGGAGAGTTGTAAAAAGTACTCTGGTGACTTTTATTGATAAAAACTGTCTTCATCCTGTGAATTCCTATCTAGGCCAGTAGTATATTAATTTGAGTTGTGTCTCCCTACTTTATATACTGTCTGGTGAGCCACAGTCTTCACCGCTCCCTGTTACGTACACCTGCTGTGCTCATTGATAAGCCATGTCTGGCTTCTTGCAGCACCTGTGTTTGTAGTTCAGTCAGTTCCCTTCAGTTGCTCAGTCGTGTCCAACTCTCTGCGACCCCATAGACTGCAGCATGCCAGGCCTCCCTGTCCATCACCAACTCCTGGAGTTTACCCAAACTCATGACCATTGAGTCAGTGATGCCATCCGACCATCTCATCCTCTGTCGTCCCCTTATCCTCCTGCCTTCAATTTTTCCCAGCATCAGGTCTTTTCCAATGAGTCAGCTCTTTTCACATCAGGTGGCCAAAGTACTGACACTTCAGCTTCAGCATCAGTCCTTTCAATGAATATTCAAGACTGATTTCCTTTAGGATTGACTGATTTGATCTCCCCGCAGTTCAGGGGACTCTCAAGAGTCTTCTCCAACACCACAGTTCAAAAGCATCAATTCTTCAGCGCTCAACTTTCTTTATAGTCCAGCTTTCACATCCATACATGACTACTGGAAAAACTATAGCTTTGACTATACGGACCTTTGTCAGCAAAGTAATGTCTCTGCTTTTTAATATACTGTCTAGATTGACCAAAGCTTTTCTTCCATGGAGCACGTATCTTTTAATTTCATGACTTCAGTCACCATTTGCAGTGATTTTAGAGTCCAAGAAGATAAAGTCTGTCACTCTTTGCGTTGTTTCTCCATCTATTTGCCATGAAGTGATGGGACCAGATGCCGTGATCTTTGTTTTTTGAATGTTGAGTTTTAAGCTAGCTTTTTCACTCTCCTCTTTCACTTTCATCAAGAGGCTCTTTAGTTCTTCTTCACTTTCTGCCATAAGGGTGGTGTTATCTGTATATCTGAGGTTGTTGATATTTTCTCCCGGCAATCTTGATTCCAGCTTGTGCTTCATCCAGCCCGGCATTTCTCATGATGTACTCTGCATATAAGTTAAATTAACAGGGTGACAATATACAGCCTTGGCGTACTCCTTTCCCGATTTGGAGCCAATCTGTTATTCTATGTCCATTTCTAACTGTTACTCTTGTCCTGCATACAGATTTCTCAGGAGGCAGGCCAGGTGGTCAGGCATTCCCATCTCTTGAAGAATTTTCCACAGTTTGTTGTGATTCCCACAGTCACAGGCTTTGGTGTAATCAATAAAGCAGAAGTAGATGTTTTTCTGGAATTCTCTGTAGTTGCTACTCAAAAAAAAATTTTTTTTAACCAAATTGAAACCTTTGAAATCAGTGGCAATAGCTATAGTTGCTACCCTATGCACTTTTTAAAAATGCAGTGTGGAGAGGTGAGGGCTGTGGCTTACTAGATAGAGTCGTCGTTGTTTAGTCGCTCAGTCGCATCTGACTTTTTTGTTACCCATGGACTGTAGCCCACCAGGCTCCTCTGTCCAGAGGATTTCCCAGGCAAGAATGCTGGAGTGGGTTGCCTTTTCCTTCTTGAGGGCATCTTCTAGACCAAGGGATTAAACCCATGTCTCCTGCTTGGCAGGTGGATTCTTTACAACTGAGCCACCGGGGAAGCCCGTTCTAGATAGAGTGAGTCCCATCTAAAGGCAAGCAGATACTTCTCAGCTCCATCTGATTATTGCAGTTTGGAAATTCAAGTTCAGAATTTACAGGTTCCTCATCTTTCAATACTTTCTATTTTAAAATCTCTGTTTAAGATCACCAGCCCAGGTGGGATGCATGAGACAAGTGCTCGGGCCTGGTGCACTGGGAAGACCCAGAGGAAGTGGGTAGAGAGGGAGGTGGGAGGGGGGATCGGGATGGGGAACACATGTAAATCCATGGCTGATTCATGTCAATGTATGACAAAACCCACTGCAATATTGTAAAGTAATTAGCCTCCAACTAATAAAAATAAATGAAAAAAAAAAAAATCTCTGTTTAAAACACTGTTAAACACATGTCTGAGCACTAGATTTGGGCTTTGTGTGGCCCTTCTGCTGAGGCAAATTCAGATGACTCGAGGTTATTTTTAGTTATTTATTTATTTTAATTATATTTTATTTTTAATTGGAGGATAGTTACTTTACAATATTGTGATGGTTTCTGCCATACATCAACATGAATCAGCTGCACGTGTACATATGGCACCTCCCGCTAGACACCATGAGTGAGCTTCCCTGGTGGCCCAGTGGTAAAGAAGACGCCTGCAAATGCAGGAGACATGAGTTCAGTCCCTAATCCAGAAAGATCCCACGTGCCTCAGAGCAACTAAGCCTGGGCCACAACTCCTGAACCTGCAACAAGAGAAGCCACCACAAAGAGAAACCCGTGTACCACAGCTAGAGAGTAGCCCCTGCTCGCTGCAACTAAGGCAGAGTCCATTCAGCAGTGAAGACTCAGCACAACCAAAAGACACACAGGAAAGAAGGTAACGTTAAAAAACACACCATGGGTGAATGCAGGAAGAGGCAGCTTTCAGATCAATATGAAAAAGACCTTTATAACTGATAGTGAAGTGAAAGTCACTCAGTCGTGTCCCACTCTTTGCGATCCCACAGACTATACAGTCCATGGAATTCTCCAGGCCAGAATATTGGAGTGGGTAGCCTTTCCCTTCTCCAGGGGATCTTCCCAACCCAGGGATCGAATCCAAGTCTCCTGCAATGCAGACAGATTCTTTACCAGCTGAGCCACCAGGGAAGCCCGCTTTACATATTCTGGATACAGCTGTCTTTGATAAACATTAGCATAAGTTCTGTCTGTGGGTTTTCTTCTCACTTTCTTGATGCTATCAATTGCAGCACAAAATTTTTCACCATGATGTATTCTAATTTATCTTTCTTGTGGTCTTAGTATCCTATATAAGATAACTAAGTCACACAGATATTTTTTTTTCCTAAAAGGTTGACAGTTGTAGTTTTATACTTAAGTGTATGATTATTTAGAATTGATTTTTGCATAATGTGTGAGGTAGAGGTCCAACTTCACTCTTTTGAGTGTGGATATCCAGTTTCATAGCATCACTTGTTCAAAAGATTGTTTTTTCCCTCAATTAATTTTCTTATCACTTCTGTTGAAACATAGCTGTAAATATAAGTGTAACTGACCATAAATTTTTTTCTATGATTCCATTCCATTGATCTCTATTTCTGTTCTTATGCTAGTGCTATACAGTTTTAATTACTGTAGCTTTGTAGTAAGTATTGAAATTTAAAGTGTGAGGTCTTTAAATTTGTTGTTCTTTTTCAACACCATTTTGGTCCCTGGCCTATCCATGTAACTTTTAGGATCAGCTTGTATTTCTCAAAAATATTGAGTTAGGATTTTGATAGAGGTTGTTTTGAATCAATAGATCAATTTGTGGAGTATTACCATTTAACAATATTCAGTCTTAGAATCATGAGCATGAAATGTCTTTACATTTATTTAGATCTTCTTTAATTCCTTACAACAGTTTTTGTATTTTTTTTCAGAGTACAAGTCTTGAAGTGCCTTTGTTAAGTTGATTCCTATGTGTTTTAATCTTTTTTAAAGTTCCTCATGTTAGGGGGGAAAGCTTTCCATTTTTCTTCATTATAGTATTCCTTTATGACTCTCTTTATTTCTGCAAGTTCTATAGTGATGTCTTCTTTCATTATTGATTTTAATAATTTGAGTCTTCCTTTTTTTGGTCAATCTAGCTAAAGTTTTATCAATTTGGTTGATTTTTTTCAAAGAATTCAACTTTTAGTTTTGTTGATTATCTCTATTTTTAATTATTTTTTAAAGTTTAATTTTTTAAATTTTAATTGAATGATAGTTGCTTATAATATTGTACTGACTTCTGCCATATATCAACTTGAATCAATAGGTATACATATGTCCCCTGTCTCTTGAACCTCTCTCCTACCTCCCACCCCTTTAATTCTTTATTTTACTTCCAGTCTGGTGTTTATTATTTGATTCCTTTTTCTTTCTTTGGGTTTAGTTTCCCATTAAAATTCTAGTTTCTTAAGGTGGAAGGCAAAGCAACTGATTTGAAATCTTTTAATATAGCCATTTACAATATTATTTTTCCTCTAAGCATTATTTTAGGTGCATCCTGTAATTCATCATCTCAAAGAATCATTTCCTTTTTATTTCTTCCATCTGTTTGTTATTTAGGAATGTGTAATTTAATTGCCACTTATTTATGAATTTCTTAAATATTCTGCTGTCTATAATATAGTACCATTGTGGTCAGAGAACATTCTTTGTATCGTATTAGTCCTTTTAAATTTACTGAGGATTGTTTTATGACTTACTGCTCTACGAAAATGCTTTATGATCTGCCATAGAAAATATTCTATGTGTACTTGAAAAGTATATGCATTTTCTTAGAAGTATATGTATTTTCTTGCTGTGTGGAGTATTCCATAGATGTCTATGAGGTATAATCATTTCATAGTTGAAGTATTGCACTTATTCTTGGTTTTCTGATTTATATCTATTATTGAAAGTGTGGTATTGAAGTCTCCAATTGATTGATGAATTATTGTTTACTCAATTCTGTCAGTTTTGCTTTGTGCATTTTGGTCTTTTGGTATAAGATGCATGTTTGTTTATAATCATTTTGTCTTCCTAATGGATTGACCCTCTTACCATTATAAAATATATTTCTTTGTCTCTAGTAACAACTTCTGTTTTAAAGGTTATATTGTCTGATGTTGGTGTAGCTGCTCCAAATACCTCTGAGTTGATGCTTACAGAGTATCTCAGTTTGCTTCCTTTTGCTTTCAGCCTCTTTGGTCTTTGAATTTAGTGTGTGTCTTGTAGACAGCATATAGTTGACTCGTATTTTTCCCCATTCTTCCAAATGTAAATAGAGTGTTTAATCTATTTACATTTAATTCAGTGACTAATAACTAATAAATAGGATTTTACTGTGTGATTTTTATGTCTTGTGCCTTTTTATTTCCTCTACAATTGTTGCTTTCTTTTGTGTTAAATGTTTTCTAGTTTACTGTTTAATTGCCCAGGTCATTTCTTTGATTATATCTTTGAATTGTGTACTTACTGTTTATAGTAAGGATTACAGTTACCATTTGAATTTGTGACAATCTAGTTCAAATTAAAACTAACTTAATTTCAGTAGTATTCAGGAAATTGCTCTTGTAAATCTCCCTTTCTGTCATTCCTTTTTACCACTGCTGCTGCTGCCGCTGCTAAGTCGCTTCAGTCGAGTCCGACTCTGTGCGACCCCATAGACGGCAGCCCACCAGGCTCCACCGTCCCTGGGATTCTCCAGGCAAGAACACTGGAGTGGGTTGCCATTGCCTTCTCCATTTTTACCACTACTGTCATATAAATTGCATCATATGTTATAAATCTATAATTCAATTTTATAATTCTTGCTTTATTTTATTATCTCTTAGAGATTACAAAAACATATTTATTCTTTTGTGTATTTTCCTGTGGAATTACATTTGCCAGTGTTCTTCATTTCTTCATGTGGATTCAAATAACCTTTTACTGTCCTTTTCAGACTGAAAGAATCCCTTTAACATTTCTTGCAAGATAGATCTGCTAGTGACAGATTCTGTCAGAGTTTATCTGTGCGTGCTAATTCACTTCAGTTGTGTGCAGTTCTTTGCGACCGTATGGACTGTAGCCCACCAGGCTCCTCTGTCCATGGGATTCTCCAGGCAAGAATACTCAAGTGGATTGCCTTGTCCTTCTTCAGGGGATCTTCTCCACCCAGGGATCGAGCCCACATCTCTTATATCTCCTGCATTGGCAGGTGGCTTCTTTACCACTAGTGCCATCTGGATTTATCTGGGAATGTCTTAATTTCCTCTACATTGTAAAGCAGAGTTTAGCTGGATATAGAATTCTTGGTTAATAGTTTTTTTCTTTCAACACTTAGAGGTGTCATTTCACTGTTCTCATGGTTTCTGATGAGAAATCAGCTTTTATCTTATTAAGGATTCTTTAAACATGGTGCCATTTTTCTGTTAATACTTTCAAAATTTTCTTTTTGTCTTTGACTTTGGTCAGTTTGACTGTGGCATGCCTAGGTGTAATTCTCTGTAAATAAATTCTGCTTGGAGTTTGTTGAGCCTCATGGATGTATGGATTAATATTTTACATAATATTCAGGAAGTTTAAGACAATTATTTCTTTAGTATCTTCTGCTCCTTTCTCTTTCTGTGCAACTCACATTATATGTATATAGGTCTGTTTGATGGTGTCCCATAGGCATCTGACATGCTGTTAATTTTTCTTTGTTCTTTTTTCTTATCCACAAACTGAATAATCTGTATTGATTTGTCTTTAGGGTCACTGTTTATTTCTTTTGCTAGTTTACATCTGTAGTTGAACCCCTACAGTGAATTGTTCATGTAATTTTTGCACCTTCTAACTTCAGAACTTCGATTATTTTTCTGTTTCTCTTTATTGGTACTATTTGATGAAACATCATTTTCACACTTTCTTTTAATTCTCTAGACATCCATTAATTTTTAAACATATTTACAATAACTGATTTTAAGTATGTGTCTTTTGTTGTTCAGTCACCCAGTGGTGTCCAGTTCTTTGTGAACCCGTGGACCATAGCACGCCAGGCCTCCCTGTCCCTCACCATATGCTGGAATTTGCCCAAATTCATGTTCATTGCATTGGTGATGCCATCCAGCCATCTCATCCTCTGATGCCCTCTTCTCCTTCTGCCCTCAGTCTTTCCCACCATCAGGGACTTTTCCAATGAGTTACCTGTTAGCATCAGGTGACCAAAATACTGGAGTTTCAGCCTCAGCATCAGTCCTTCCAATGAATGTTCAGGGTTGATGTCCTATAAGATTGACTGGTTGGATCTCACTTTCCAAGGGACTCATAGGAGTCTTCTCCAGCACCACAGTTCAAAGGCATCAATTCTTAGGTGCTCTGCCTTCTTTACAGTCCAGCTCTCATAACCATATGTGACCACTGGGAAGATCATAGCCTTTATCATACAGACCTTTGTCAGCAGAGTAATCTCTCTGCTTTTCAACACACTGTCTAGATTTGTCATAGCTTTCCTTCCAAGAAGCAATCATCTTCTGATTTCATGGCCACAGTCACCATCCACAGTGATTTGAAAGCCCAAGAAGAGGAAATCTGTCACTACTTCTACCTTTTCCCCTTCTATTTGCCATGAAGTGATGGGGCTGAATGCCATGATCTTAGTTTTTTTTTAATATTCAGTTTTCAGCCAGCTCTTTCACTCTCCTCCTTCACCCTCATAAGAGGCTCTTCAGTTCCTCTTCACTTTCTGCCATTAGAGTGATATCATCCGCATATCTGAGGTTGTTGATGTTTCTCCCAGCAATCTTGATTCCAGCTTGTAACTCATGCAGCCTGGCATATCTCATGATGTGCTCAGCATATAGGTTAAATAAACAGGGTGACAACAGACAGCCCTGTCATACTCCTTTCTTAACCCTGAACCAATCAGTTGTTCCATACAGGGTTCTAACTGTTGCTTCTTGACCTACATACAAGTTTCTCAGAAGACAGGTAAGATGGTCTGATATTTCCATCTCTGTAAGAGCTTTCCACAGTTTGTTATGATCCACACAGTCAAAGGCTTTAGCATAGTCGGTGAAACAGAGGTAGATGTTTTTCTGAAATTCCCTGGCTTTCTGTATGATCCGGTGAATGTTGACAATTTGATCTGTGGTTCCTCTGCCTTTTCTAAACCCTGCTTGGATGTCTGGAAGTTCTTGGTTTGTATACTGCTGAAGTCTAGCATGCAAGATTTTAAGCATGAGGAGATGAGTGCAATTGTCCACTGGTCTGAACATTCTTTAGTACTGCCCTTCTTGGAAATTGGGATGAGGATTGACCTTTTCCTATGGCCAGGGTTTCAGTCCTGTGGCCACTTCTGGGTCTTCCAGATTTTCTGACATATTGCGTGTAACATGTCGATGGCATCATCTTTTAGGGTTTTGAATAGCTCTGCTGAAATTCCCTTGCATCCACCTGCTTTATTGACAGTGGATTTCCTAAGGCCCACCTCACTTCACACTCCAGAATGTCTGGCTCTGGGTGACTGACCACACCTTCGTGGTTGTCTGGCTCATTAAGATTTTTTTTTTGTACAGTTCTTCTGTGTATTCTTTCCACCTCTTCTTGATCTTTTCAGCTTCTACTAGGTCTCTACCATTTCTGTCCTTTATTGTTTTTCTCTTTAAAAGACCAAAAGTCTGTGTCTATTAAGTCCCAAATCTGGGCTTTCTCAAGGACATTTTCTCTTGGCTGCTTTTTCCCTCTGTTTGTGATATATTTTCCTGCTTATTTACATGTGTCATGACTTTTTGTAGAAAATTATACAGTTAAATAATGTATTGAAATAAATCAAACATCAGATAGATATTTATTTTTTGCTAGGTTTTTGTTAATTTTTTTCTTGCTGCTGCTTACTTGTTTACTGTTTTTTCTGACATAATCTTGTAGATTCTATATTGTTTCCAGTGTTTGGCTACTAAGTTCTCTGGTGGCATTTTAAAAATTCTTTTATTTTTAATCTGGGCTTCCCTTGATAGCTCAGTTGGTAAAGAATCTGCTTGCAATGCAGTAGACCCTGGTTCAATTCCTGGGTCAGGAATTGGTCTCCCACTGGAGAAGGGATAGGCTACCCACTCCAGTATTCTGGCCTGGAGAATTCCGTGGACTGTATAGTCTATGGAGTTGCAAAGAGTCAGACATGACTGAGCGAATTTCACTTCACTTTTAATTTTAGGAGTCATCTTATATCAACACAATTTAGTTTTCAGCCAGTAACTTAGAAAAGTTTTTTAAATGCCTAGGGGATCTTTGTGAGAAGGCATGCCTTCAAACTTGTTGTTTATAAGACAGTCTTAGCTTTTACTTCCATTTTGTGCAGGGTTTCAAGGTCAACTGTTAATGAGTTAGTGGGAACTTCTCTTTTCCAAATCTTTCTTGGATCACCTTTTGTGCCCTAGAAATATGTCACAGCTTTTCAAAGTCTCTTGGGGTCCTCTAGTTTCCCCAAGATTTCCTTTTAAATTTCTAGTCAGGTTCTGACTAGAAATCATAGCCTGAGGCAGCTGCCGCGTTGCCCCCCAGGTGCTCCTGCTCTGGGAATACTCCAGGGGATCGTAGTTGCTGTTGGGTCACTCAGTTGTGTCCGATTTGTTGTGACCCTATGGACTGCAGCATGCCAGGCTTCCTCATCCTTCACTCTCTCTCTGAGTTTGTTCAGACTCACTTCCATTCAGTTGATGATGCCATCCAACCGTTTCATACTCTGTCGCCCCCTTCTCCTCTTGCCCTCAGTCTTTCCCAGCATCAGGGTCTTTTCCAGTGAGTCGGCTTTTCACATCAGGTGGCCAAAGAATTGGAGCTTCTGCTTCAGCAAGAGTCATTCCATTGAATATTCAGGGTTGATTTCCCTTAGGATTAACTGGTTTGATCTCCATGCAGTCCAAGGGACTTTCAAGAGTCTTCTCCAACACCACAGTTCAAAAGCAGAGACATTACTTTGCCAACAAAGGTCCATCTAGTCAAGGCTATGGTTTTTCCAGTGGTCATGTATGGATGTGAGAGTTGGACTCTAAAGAAAGCTGAGCACCGAAGAATTGATGCTTTTGAACTGTGGTGTTGGAGAAGACTCTTGAGAGTCCCTTGGACTGCAAGGAGATCCAACCAGTCCATCCTAAAGGAGATCAGTCCTGGGTGTTCATTGGAAGGACTGATCCTGAAGCTGAAACTCCAGTACTTTGGCCACCTGATGCGAAGAGCTGACTCATTGGAAAAGACCCTGATGCTGGGAAAGATTGAGGGCAGGAGGAGAAGGGGACGACAGAGGATGAGATGGCTGGGTGGCATCACCGACTCGATGGACATGGGTTTGGGTGGACTGCAGGAGTTGGTGATGGACAGGGAGGCCTGGCGTGCTGCGGTTCATGGGGTTGCAAAGAGTCGGACACAACTGAGCGTCTGAACTGAACTTGGTTAATTTTCGTAGTTTTGAAATGGTTGGATTAGTTATTTCGCCAGTATTTTTATTGTTTTTGTGGGACAGTTTGTGAAGGTTCTTGTCTTGCCATTGCAAAAGTCTGTCACCTCTAGGATTCTGTGTATGTTAAAGAATAATGGCCAAGAGAAACCAAAAAAAAGCCTCTCTAAGAGAAATGTTACCCCTGTTCTTCCAGCTTTGTCTTTTTCAGCATCTCTGTCGTATCTTTAGGTACTCTCTCCAAACCCCCGTGGTGATCTCTGTGATGGTTTGCTGTAGTGAGGAGAGTCTTTTCTTAGGCACCTGGGCACATGTAGATTCAATTTCCAGCTCTGCAGTAGTAGGCAAGACACTGAGTTTTCTTGAGCCTCCATTTCCTCATATAAATTGGTGATCCTCATAGAATCACAATGAAGACTAAATGAGAAAACATTTAACCAGTTTATACCAAACCTGTATGTACTAGGTATACAGTAAATTATTAATATACTATACAATTTATTACTCTTGGTTCTTTCATTTTATCCCTTCTTACTGACCTGTCATACTGATTTATGGTATAAAAATAGTAATTAAGGGGTTTAGGAAAGTAACTTATAGAAGAAAGATAATGAAAAGAGGATCATGTCTTTCCTTTGCTGTGTGATCTTAAGCAAGTTATTTAGCCACTTTGAGCCTTAGTTTCCTCACCTTTTAAATGAGAACACTATAACAGTATGTGTCTCTGTTACGGTAGATTCTCTGTTCATTGAGAATCAAATGAGTTCATGACATTGTAGGCTTGAGGAAGCTTTGCACCAGGCACACTCTACAAAAATACAGTGGTCTTTAATTTATGACGATAGGTGCCTGGCTCTTGGATTAGATTCATGACATTAAATTTAGTATTTTTTCTTCTCAAAAAATACAAACACAAAAATGTAAAATAAGTTGTTTTTATTTGTGGCACCATTTCCCTCCATCCCTTGAGTCAGATAAATATTTTGTCATATTTATTCATGTGTTGCAGATGACATTTATTCTTCATAGATTTTGGGTAATATTTTCGTTTAATTATTCACTTTGTGATTTAGGCTAAAATAGAAGAAAAAGTCATTTATGAACACTGTAGCAGTCAAAATATGTATGTGAATATAGCAATAAATATTCTTAAGAAGTTGAGAGACCAAGATAATTTCAATTAAATAGTAAGATACACACTTGTGATTAACACCTGACACTGAACGTGTTTTCTTCATTAGCAGGGTTGTTTTCAGATATTCAATGAAGTGTATGTTTTAAATATTCTCTGGAGTAAAATGTGCAGGTGGCATTTTTTGTTGTTATTGAAAATAACCAGTTAGACTTGAAATTAGACATGTAAATATAACCTCACTGATGAGATTATCACTGATATATTTTATTTCTGAATATAAAAATAACTCACCTCCATGTGGAACAGTAGTTCTCAACTTTTAAAAAAATCATTATTGTCCCCCTAATAAACCTATTTTTTCTACCTCCCCCAGTAAAATTAAGTACTGAGTGATAATATTTTGTCAGTTAAGTTGAGTGTTGGAGAGCCACATACTATTGTGATATCTAAGATTTTTTTCATTCCTCAAGAGCCAATTTTACTCCTTTGGAAACAGTATGATACCCATTGAGAATACATGGCAATGAATTCAAATAATACAGAAAAACATCTTTAAAAAAACAAACAAACAAAGACAGCTGTCTTCCAGATCTATCATACCTACCCTTTCTTTACATGATTACGGAGATGTGAATAATATTAATGAATACAATCATTTTATGTATAGTATGTCTCACTTTTCTTAGGTATCTTAAAAGTCTTTAGTCAGTTAATCTAGAATCCATGTTCATATTTAGATCTATATCATACTTTTTATTGACTGCATGAAACTCTGTTGTATAGAACCTATATTGTAAATATTCCATTATATAGAATCTGTAATATAGATCAACCAAACACTTTGGGATATTTAGATTGCTCACATTTTTCAAGTATAAACTCTGTGATAAATATGTGTGAACTTATTTAAACCTGAGCTTGTGTATCCTTAGCATAGATTCCTATACACAGAGAAGCCAGCAGAAAAGGTCTGTCTGCATGTCTAAAATTGGTAAATATTGTTAACCACCCCAGAAGGGGTTTGCCCATTTAATTTCCCCACCAATAATGAAGTATATGATTTTCCTTACATCTTGCCAAACTTTCTTATTTATCCTATTTCAAAGTGTGAAGATATAGTTAAAAAAAAAAGTTATCTTAATATTTTTCATAACTATGAAGTTGAAGACCTTTATTTCTCTTTTTGTAAATTTCCTCTTTGCACCCTTCTGCCCCACTTCCACTTTTTACATTGTCCTGCTCACTCGGGACAGCCTTTTCCGTATTGTCTTTTAATATGCTGCAGATATTCTCTTCAGGTTGTCACTTGGGTGTCAGCCTTATTTATAAAGTTTTTTTATAATACAGAATTTATTTTCAAAATGTAGTAAATCCCTTCTTTCTGGCTTCTAGCTTTTGTTTCATGCTTTGAAAGGCTATTTCATTCTCAAGAATATAAAAACTGTTCATCTGTGACCATTTCTTTATGGCATTTTTTTTAATGTACAATTCTTTAAGTAGACATAAATACATGTATTGAAATATACAAGATCTCTTAGATTAATATTTTCATGGCATTCTAGCTTTTCTCCCTTTTTCTCATGTTAAATATAGCACATAGAAATAGAGCATGCAGGTCTAAATACATAATTTAAATATTCCCAATGAAAATAGAAATGGTTTGCAAGCTGTTACAGTTGTGGTAAATGATGATGTAAAACCCATTCCCTTATATGGAATCTATAATACAGATCAACCAACGCATTTGGTTACTCAAATGACTCAAATTTAAACATACTCTATCCAGGAGCCAAAATGTATTCATTTTAGCAAATGTGATTCCCTGACTGTTTTAGTAGTTGAGTAGATTTAACTTTTTCCCAGTTTGGAATTGATTCTGAAGATGTTTGTTCCCACAGGTTGGTGGATGTTTTAAAATAAAAAGAATTATCTTACTACAGTACAGACATTTTTATGTTCTGTATATTTTTATGAAGTAGACAAAAGTAATTCATCATCTCAGGAGAAAAGTTCTTGTGTGTTTTAGATATGTCTGGAAGCAGTAACGATAATAAGACAATCGGATTGAAAAAGAATGAAACGAAAAATGGTAAGCCAACTGTGGTAGTGGAATGCCTTTGTAATTGTGACTTTAAAGGGAAAGTAAATTTGGTTTACTACAGCTTTTAAATTATTATTAAGGATCAACTGCATACTTTGTACATATATATCCTTTTTAAGAATTAGTATAAATTGAGGATGGAAAAGTAGACTTTTAAATAATATTTGGGTTGAATTCTCAACTTTTTTTTGTAGTTAATGTATATCTAGTCAGTAAGTAGTGCTACTTAAATTTTCAAATTCTACCTGCATTGGAATACCTGGAAATCTTGTTAAAAATGAAGATTCTCTGATTCAGTAGGTCTGAGTACAGCCTCAAAATCTGAATTTATAAGAAGGTAGAGAAAAGAAATTATTTGAATTTGATTGTGTTTTTATTAAAACCAAGATGGCTGTGCTTCTCTTTAAAAAAGGTCTCCTATGTAAGGATTGAAACAATGTCGATGCTTTTACAGTCTCCCAATCCTTCTCATAACAAAAGGATTTTTCCTTTTACAAAAGAGTTTGCTAAAGAGTGTCTAGTAAATTCTGCTAAGAGTTTTTAGAAATAAATTAGAGAAACCTTGAGAGTTCATTAGAGTGAGGGAATCTGAGACTGGGTTACTGATGTTGGAAAGAGATTCTTTTTGAACTTGAACTCTTTTGCCCTTGTGAGAGTCATCATTTTTTCCCACTATCGCCTGCTTATAAGCTTTTGTGCTATTATCTGAGTAAATATTAAGAATTGTTAAGCAAGATTTCAAACCAGAAAACCTAGGTGTGTGTATCAACTGTGCTGTGTGACTTGGTCATGTGTCGTTACTTTTCTGAACCTCATTTAACTCATCCGTAAAATTGAAGTCAGTTCACTTGCCATTCTGAGTTAATATAAAGTTTATTTTTATTTATTTAGATTCCACATTTTTTATTTTTAAAACTTTTTTTTTTCTTCATTTTTTGGTTGTGCCTCGTGGCAGGCATGCAGGATCCTAGTCTCCACACCCACTGAATTGAGAGTGCAGAGTCTTAAGCACTGGACCAACGAAGGAAGTCTCTAAAGTTTAAATCAATGTCCTTTTTGGTGTGTTTAATATGCACCAGCTATTACTCATGTAATTCTTACTTTCCCATCTGTTGCCCAAAGCTCAGGACATCAGTGGTCCAGGGAACAATATTGATTTGTTGTTGTTGTTAAAGGATACAAAGACTTGGACTCTTTGAGACTATCATCTAACTTAACGTTAATCAGAATTCTGGTATTTCATATCCACAAGGGTTGATAGACTCTAACCTTACCATCTCTTAAAAAAAGGAAAAAATGCTATTTCAATTGTATTGAATGGCTTTCCTTTGTCTCTTAGGACTCACAGGAATTATGCTCTACAGACATATTAAAGACTACCTTCTAACTGAAGAACAGTTACGTGAAAATAACTACCCCCAGCCCAACCCTGAAAAATCATAAAGTATTCTTTTAAACCCAGGCATGACAAAAACTCGTGTAAATGATCATAAGTATATGGGTCTGAAAACTATCCTTTCTGGGTACTGAGACTGGAGCCATAAGGATCCCAATGTTCTCATATTTTCCCATGGAAACAAGAATTGTGGCCAGCATCATTAAACTACAGGTAAAAGCATGACTGCCTTCCATTTGATTTCCCTTTCTGTTTCATTTTGTTCCTAGTCTCTAAGTGCTTTATGTACCTAATCAATTTTATTAAATCTTCTTAGTAACCATTTCAGGTAAGTACTGTTACCACCTCTGTTTATACCAGTGAGGAAACTAAGGGTTAGGGAAGTCAAATTATTTACCAGAGGTCACTCAGAAAGTAAGTGGTAGAACCAGGATTTGAACCCAAGGAGTCTGACTCTGAAGCTCCGGCTTCATATATACCCCGTACATACGTAGGCAGTGCTATGTTCTGTACACTGCGTACCCTTTCACTAGGAATTCTTATAGAAAGACTTACAATTACTCTTATTATTTTATATTTTCTCCAAATACTGGGCATAGTTAGTTAATATATTTATACCTATTTCCTCCCCTTGCAAAAAAAGAGAGAGCAAGGGAGTATTTAATATTAACACAACTGTCAAATCTTAGGTCCATCAGAGTTTGAAATGCACTTATATAAAGATTTTTCATTGGTTAGAAGATATTTATCTCCATATTTTTACATCTTTAGAACATCTGTCTTGGGATTATTTTCACCATTTGTTTTACCTTTTCTTTAAATCCTCTCATTGGAAGGCAGTGCACTTAACAGTTAAGAACCTGGACTCTGAAGGAGGAAGTCAGGCAGATCTGGGCCGGGATGTTGGATCAGTCACAAGTGACCCTCCCAGCCTCTGAATAATGAGATGACAGTCGCTACCCCCATCAGGTTCTTAGGAGAGTCGTTAAAACTGTGCCGCTGAACAGTGCTTGCTTCATAATCTCAAAAAAGGCACTGAAATAAGAGTGGTCACCATCATCCTCACCATCAGAACCAGCTTGAGGGTTATTAATAAAAAACAAGTATTCATAAATGGGTCTAGGGACCTCCGTGGTGGTCCAGTGCAGGGTGTTCGGGTTCAATCCCTGGTTGGGGATCTAAGGCCCCACGTGTCACATGAACGTGAACAAAAAAATTAAAACAGAAATGGATCTAGTGAAAAAGCCCAGATATACTCTTAGTGACTTAATGAACAAACAGATCTCTGTGTCTAAAAGGAGGGCATGGGTCCTAATTCAGGCGTTACTATGTACTAGTGAAAGTGAAACTCGCTCAGTCATGTCTGACTCTTTGCGACCCCATGGACTGTGGCCTGCCAGGCCCCTTTGTCCATGGAATTCCCCAGGCAGGAATACTGGAGTAGGAAGCCATTCCCTTCTCCAACTATGTACTAGAGTAGACGACGATTCAGGTTGGTGACAGTCAGATTGTGGTGCTGAAACCACAACTGTCTGGTGGAGGGCTGACTCTGGAGTCGGTCAGGAGAATGCCTGTTTCGAGCCATGTCATTCCTGATGCAGGAGATGGCGCACCTGTAAGCACTCCTTCACACAGTCCCGTTCCTGTTCCTGGTACTTCGTGATCACACTGAGTCTGTGCTCATGTCAGGATCAGGAATGCAGAATGCACTCAAGTCCTCATTTTTTCTGCCAGCTCTTCAGGAGTAGTTCTGTTTTAGCTTCTAGGAAGACATGCTGTCAATGTGGGAAGATCTATGGTGTGACTTCTACAGGCAGACACAGCAGGACAGAGGGATGTCACTACCACTTTGACCGAGTGTTGAGTCATAAAGGTGAGTATCTGGTGGATCTGTTTATTTGACAAGCTGAGCCAGTGCCAGATCAGTAGAGAGAAAGGTGGGATATTCAGTTCAATGTGTATTTGTTAAATACAACCTGGTAGAGAGAAACTGTTGATTATGAAGTTTCCATTACAAACACCTACTTCTGACCGTCACTTCTTAACTTAGTTGGAGCTCGCTGGCTCAAGAGGCATGTCTGTGATGACTCTGTGCCTTTTTAGGACCTCAGTTCAAACAGCTGGGGCTTCCCAGCTGGCGCTAGCGGTAAAGAATCCTCCTGCCAATGAAGGAGACATAAGAGACTTGGGTTCCATTCTTGGGTTGGGAAGATTCCCCTGGAGGAGGGGAAATGGCAACCCACTCCAATATTCTTGCTTGGAGAGTCCCATGGACAGAGGAGCCTGGTGGGCTATAGTCCATAGAGTCACAAAGAGTCAGACACAGCTGAGCTTACCATATATATCAAGCAGTTACCTGCTGACTTTACCTACTTCTCACCGGCCAGCATTAATTTCTTTGCTAATAGCTTCAATTTATTGCCCCTACCCCACCCTGAGAGAGAATGAACGAACACTTGATTCCCAGTCCTGGCCCCCATTTTCTCCTGCAGCACAGTAAACTCCCAACAACCCGCTTAGATGGTGATTTTTCCCTACTCGAACCAAAAACCCTGGGCACTGTCATCATCATCTCCCTTTGGTGCCCTCTTTCTTTTAACATTTTTATTTATTTATTCATTCATCTGTTTAGAATGCAAGGGTTTTTCCTGGGCTGTGCCACATGGCTTGTGGGATCTTAGTTCTGTGACCAGGGGTTAAACCCCGGGGCCACAGCACTGAAAGCCCTGAGTCGTCGCCCCTGGGCTACCAGGGAATCCCCTGGTGAGTCCTTTCATCTCCGAGTGGCCACATCCCACTTGTTCTACCTCAAAGTGTCTCTTCTCCACCTCTGCTGCCTCCCAGAGCCACACCACCCTCATTTCCACCCTGAACTGCGGCGGCCTTCCAGGCTCACTCCATCTGCTCTGCCTTTTCCTGGCTTCACCGCCCCTCCCCAGTCTATTTCTCACCCAAAAACCCCTAGAATAATCTTCACATCACAGTTCTGTTTACCTCACTCCTCTGCTTTCACAACATTCTTCAGTAGCTTTGTCAGCCCTGCCAGAGTTGACCTCTGCCCCTGCCATCTTGTACCCTTTCCATGGGCATCCTCATGCCATGCTGGCCGCCGCGAAAGGTGCCTTCTAACGCGCTATCTGCTCTCCCTTTCACACGGCTGGTCTCTTCTCATCCTTTGTTGTTGATCAGTCGCTGAGTCGTGTCCGAATCTTTGCGACCCCATGGACAGCAGCACTCCAGGCTTTCCTGTTCTTTACTATCTCCTGGAGTTCGTTAAAACCCATGTCCATCGAGTCGGTGATGCCATCCAACCATCTCATCCTCTGTCACCCCTCCTCCTCCTGCCCTCAGTCTTACCCAGCATCAGGGTCTTTTCCAATGAGTTGGCTCTTCGCATCAGGTGGCCAAAGTATTGGAGCTTCAGATTCAGCACCAGACCTTCCAATGAGTATTCAGGGTTGACTTCCTTTAGGATGGACTGGTTTGATCTTCTTGCTGTCCAAGGGACTCTCTAGAGTCTTCTCCAGCACCACAAACCTCATTCCTTAGGTCTCTGCTTAAGTATGATCTCCTCAAGGTTCTTTCCCAACCCCATGATCTAAAATAGGCCCTCCCTCCTAAATGGGAAGGAAATCTAAAAAGAGGGGATACATGTATACATATAACTGATCGCTTTGCTTTGCAGCAGATACTAGCCCAACGTTGTAAAGCAACTGTACTCTAATAAAAGTTAAAAATAAACAGGTTGTTCCTCTTCTATCACAACACGCTGTCAGTGGCTTTGGTAGCATATGACTGCATTTTGTAATGACTAGTAATTTATCTGCTGTGCCTGAAAGACTGCAAGGTTTTGGAGGGTCCATCCCTCTTTTTTTCTCCCCATCATCAGGCTGTCATTTAGCCTGGTACCTAATATATACAGACCTTAGGTAGCTATTTGGATAGATGATGAACAGATGGATCATTTATGTAGATATGGGCACCAGTAGAAATGCTATTATCATAATAAGTGGTATGAATAAAATAAAGTAGGGCAGAGGAAGTAGAGAGGAACAGTGGATATGATTGTAACAGAAGAAATATAAGAATAAATAATACAGTAAAGATTCCCAGCTGGCTTAGTGGCAAAGAATCTACCTGCCAGTGTAGGAGACAAGGGTTCGATCCCTGGGTTGGGCAGATCCCCCGGAGAAAGGAATGGCAACCCGTTCTAGTATTCTTGTCCGGGAAATCCCATGGACAGAGGAACCTGGTGGGCTACAGTGGGTTTGCAAGAGTCAGACATGACTTAGCAACTGACCAACAGCAAAGTAAAGATTAAGCAAACTTAGATTTGACCCGAGAGTTTGGGATTAGCTTTAGAGGGTAGAGGGGGACTGTAGATTCCAAAAGGGAGGAAAAAGAGGAAGACACTGCCAGGGAATACGAGTAGCAGACTGGGACCGGGTGGAATCACTGGATCACACGACATCATGAACAGGAGGGGTCTTTGGAGCTGGTGGACCTGAGATTTAGGTTTGTTCTATCACTTACTTTCTCTGAGACCTCGGGCAGGTTTCTGAAGCTCTCTGAGCTTTCATTTCCACCTTCATAAAAAGAGGTTTGTGTGGCAGTTGAGTGAGCTGATGTGCCCATGTCCTGGCTTACAACCCGTGCTCTGTTAACACTGGTTCTTGGCTCTCTTTCTCATCTCAGAAGATAAGATAAAGCTGTGAGATGTCAAAATTGGATAAGTAAGCCAGAAGTGCCAGCATGAGAAATTTGCATTTGATCATTAATGTACAAATGAAGCATTTGAGGAAAGTAGTATAATGAGAATGTGCTTGAAGCAGCACATTTAATCTAACCACATTTTATAGAAAAACTGGTGTGGAAATTGCTGTAGGCAGAGGGGGTTATAGGGAACAGTTGGGAGAACATTTCCTTGGGCCAGAGGGAAGAAGGGCTTGGGGTGAATAAGGGTACAGGTGATATGGAAGATTGGAGAGAGAGAAAGAGATGAAGGCTTAGCATTATTGCTGTGAAAATGTGCAAAGTATCTGGCCAAAGGAGTGGAAGAAGAGAATGTTGGGATTTTGGAGGTCCCTCCAGGGTTGAAGATAGCATGTGGTCTCAAGCCATGTAACTGGGTGATGTTTCTTGGGTCAGATCAACAACTCAGATACAGAAAGGGAGAGGGTGTTGGGTGGAGCCACCACAGGGCTCCAGCAAAGAGAGAGAGTAGAATATTTAGAGAGGCTGGCTGAGGCAGAGTTAAGCAGGGTGAAGAAGGGACACTAGGGGAGGAGCTGAAGATCAGGACAGATGATAGGGGAGCAAAGGGAAGAAGGGGAAGAAGGTGTTCAGGACATGTGCAGTTATAACTCACCTTCAGAGTCCAACCCCTGGCAACGTCCCTGTTGGCCCCGTGGTAAAGAATCTGCCTTACAGTGCAGGGGCTGGGGTTTGATCCTCGTCAGGGACCTCGGCCCGTGCACACAGCTGCTGAGCCTGTGTGCCGCAACTCGAGTCCGTGCGCCCTGTGGACAAGATCCCGCTCGATGCATGGAAGACCCCACGTGTTATAAGGAAGACCCAGTGCAGCCAAAAAAAGCAACCCCCGAGAATTCTGCTTCCAGGAGTCAGTGTTTCCTGTTGGTTACATGATAGCTAGGAAAGTAACTATACAAAGTAACTACAGAGTTTTAGACCTGACACAGATCACTTGCATGGTAAGGCCTTAATGGCCTTTGAGGGTAAGATGCTCTGAGAGTTAGCCACTCTGCCTTGTCAAGCTTGCTCATTTGATTTTTCTTTGTGTGGTTTGCAGTCGTTGGCAGCCTAGAAAGGCGGTACAGCTGTTGCAGAGGTGTTCTTGGATCCCCCGGGTGTCAGGTCGCCAAGGTGGGGCTTGTTGCCCAGAATTCTGTTTGTGTCAGAACCATAGTTGCTGTCTGCTGCCAGACCTAGAGGATCGATGAACATCCGGTCTAATTAATTCACTGATTTTCAGTTAGTGAAATTTTTATGAGCTTAATTCCTCTTGCCAAAATATACGGTAACTTATTTGGCAATGTTTGTTTTAGCATCATGTTCATAAACAAAAAGTAAGCCTAGGGGGGCTTTGTGAAGACGTCGGTCGAGTTCCCACCCCTCGTCGGGAATCACCGTGTGTTTGCTGTGAACTGGGAGGTGGCACGTTGGTGGTATGTTTTACCTTACGTATATGTGTGCAAGGAACTTTCCCAGGCTTTCTCTCTCAATCCCACATAGCTCTGCAATGCTGTTCGCATATTTTGGGTGAAGCAGCTGTAGCTGAAAAAGAGTTAAGTGACTTGGCCGGGTCCCTGCACTTAGGGCTAGGCACTAGGGCTTCCCTGGTGTCTCAGACGGTAAAGCACCTACTGGTTGTGTGGGAGACCCGGGTTCGATCCCTGGGTCGGAAAGATCCCCTAGAGAAGAAAATGGCAACCCACTCCGGTACCGTTGCCTGGAAAATCCCACGGACAGAGGAGCCTGGCGGGCTGCAGTCCACGGGGTCACAAAGAGTCGGACACGGCTGAATGACTTCGCTTTCACTTTCAGCACTTAGCGATGGAGTCAGGAGTTGGCCGATGATCCTTTTTCTGTTACCTATTGATTCTTTTTATACATAATCACTGCTTGTCCTGCTCATTACATTGCTGAAATTACATGGGTGGAAAGTGTTATGAACACTGCTGTTATCCCCCAAACCATTATAAAAGCTTTAATTTTTAACAAACTATTTTTTATAGAGACAGTAAAATTTTTATAGGGATTTATCTTCTTTTATATGAGAATCAGTACTAGATAGTAGGGGGAAAGCAGAACTTGGAATCATGAGACCTGGGGAGCTCCACGGCTTATCAGGCAAGTCTCCTGGATCAGGCAAGAGGTTAATGATAATCCCCCAGTGACGGTGAAAATCAGATAATACTGATACATGACAGAGTGCTTTGTATGTGTCAAACATCCTGTGAACGGTCATCTTTAACAAAACATTAAATTTTTATTCCTTGTGGCATGTTTGGAAAGCAGACTTGTGGACTATAATTATAATAAATATAGAAGAGCAGCGTACAGTTTCAAACTTAGATTTTTAATTGGAGACGGTTGAAGCTGCATCTGGCTTAGAAATCAAATATCATCACCATGTTGTCCTCTATGGTGCCATGTTTATGTAACCATAGTTTGGATTTTTTTTTTTTTCCCATTCAACAAGGTTTATAACTAACTGTGTTGTCCAGTATGATACCCACTGGCAGACAAACATGTCGAGGTAGTGAACAGAGTAGCCATTACCAGAGGGAAGCAGCGAAGGGCAAAATGGGTAAAGGCGGTCAACTGTATGGTGAAAAGTGAAAGTGAAGTTGCTCAGTCGTGTCCGACTCTTTGCGACCCTGTGGACTGTAGCCTACCAGGCCCCTCCGTCCATGGGACTCTCCAGGCAAGAACACTGGAGAAGGTTACCATTTCCTTCTCCAGGGGATCTTCCCGACCCAGGGATCGAACCCGGGTCTCCCACATTGGAGGCAGACACTTTAACCTCTGAGCCACCAGGGAAGCCCTGTATGGTGAAGGATGAAAACAAAATTTTTGGTGGTGAAGCGTACTGTAGTGTATATAGAAGTCAAAGTATAATGTTGTATACATGAAATTTACATAATGTTAGAAAACAATGTTAACTTCAGTAAAAAATTTAACTAAGTTGAAAATTCAGTTCTTCAGTCATACTAGCCATATTTCAAATACTCAGTAGCCCCTTGTGGCTGCTGGCTACCCTATTGGACAGGACAGAAATAGAACATTTCATCTTCACAGAGGTTTCTATTGGATAGCATTGATCTCTAATGAAAATTCTTGTAAAGCCTAAGCCAAGAAAATGAAATTATTTTATTAGCAGAAATATTACTAACACTGAGGAAAAAAATTAAAGTTTGGGACATCTTTGATATGACTGTCAGATCCACTCACTGGCTTTTGTTGGCAAAACTGAATGACAGGATTAAATTGTATATTCTAGTTAGAAATAGTCCTTTATTATATCTATGATGTTGAAATAGGTTTATTCAATGTGGTATATAAATTTAATATCTCTGCCTTTATAGTGCTATGCAGCCAAAGGTTTGGAACTTACTCAAGTAACAGTGATGGATCCCAGCCTCCAGGTGGTCTGTGATACATTTGTGAAACCAGATGAAGAGGTCATTGACTGTAACACTAGGTATGCATTATATAAGGGGTTTGTTTTTCAAATGATAGAATATTCAACATGTAGTTTAAGTTTTAGCCTAGGTACCTTTACTGGAGTCAACTTTAGAGCATGAGTTACACTGTTTTAATTTATTTATTCAAAATTATTCATGTTCTGTTGAATACCTTGCTAGACTTATGCAGGCACTGTATTAGGCCCTGGGTAACCCTTTAAATAAGAGATTAGGTCTCATACCCTCATGGTGTTTACATGTTGGAGTGGTAGGTAGGAGGCTAGAGAGATAGGCAAAAATATTGAATAAATTATTCATTCATTTATTCATTCAACCATTAATAGGTTTCTTCTGAAAATATCATGCTATGCTATTCCCATTAGATGAAGATTTCTGTAATCCTGTAGACATGTCATTGAGTATACACAGCTTTTATACAGCATGCAGAACACTGGTTCAGTGAAAATTCTATTTTATTAAAGAACGGCATGCTTCTGATCCAAACTCAGTGGTAACTGGAGATAGTATAAGATATGCCTTTAATTTTTAAAAACCTCATATAAAACACCCGATAATATCATCGATTAATTGAATTGAATTTCCTAAAGGCATATAAGCCATATGACATAACACATATATTTATTTAAATGTAAAATAGAAGACACTGATCTTATTCTAGAATGAAAATTTAGAAGTGTTAATTACTGATATGATTGTGTTTATTCAATTTTCTTTGAATAACGAATTTTCCAGTGGTGCTTAAGTATGTCTTGTATGTGTGTGTGTACCCACTCCAGTTTTCTTGGGCTTTCCTGGTGGCTCAGACGGTAAAGAATCCACCTGCAATGCGGGAAACTTGGGTCGATCTCTGGGTCGGGAAGATCCCCTGGAGGAGGGCATGGCAACCCACTCCAGTATTCTTGACTGGACAGTCCCATGGACAGAGGAGCCTGGTGGGCTACACTCATAGGGTCGCAAAGAGTCAGACACAACCGAGTAACTAATTGCAGCACAACACAGCCTGTGTGTGTACACGTTTGTATGTGCACATATAAATAAATGCACACACGTGTGTACATGTATGTGAACAGATACGACTTTACACACATATACACAGATTCTTTACCGCTGAGCCACAGGGGAAACCAATGTATATATTATACACATTAAGTAGTATATAATTTATAGTACATATATTACACATGATTTATATGTGTGTACGTCCATCATTTTGGATCACAACAAGGCAAAATGGGAGTGAATTAAAAGTTGTGATAAATTTTGAGAATAATTACAGAGAATTCTGCTAACAAGCAGTTTTTAGCAAATTCCCTCGCGTTCATAAAAATGTTTGTATACATAAAAACTCAATAAAAGTTCCTGTTATCAGAAAATGCATTTTGTTACTAATCTCTCTCCTGACCTCATTTGATGTTTTTTTCCTACTCATTTTGGCCATATCCTAATAGCCTCATCTATTTTATTCTTTTTTTAAACTTTATTGAGCTATAATTTAAAAGTTATTGTACTCTTACTGGTTCTTGTTCTTCCATGGGTTTAATGTAATCTTTTCTAACTCCTTTTTGGAACAAGTCAGGAAATGTTTTGGTAATTACTGATAGTCACAGCAGCAAAATGAGAAGGGCTCGCATTAAAAACAAAAGAACCTTCAAATCTTAAAAGGTTGAAAGGATTCAATGCATGACATTCTTTAAGAGCTGCTTTAAAACAAACCCAAGTACTCTATCCATGATCATTTCCTCTTAATCCAAATATTTGATTATGAATCACATTCCTTAATTAAGCCAGATGATGGAGCCAGCTGTCTTTTTTTTCCTTATAGGAGACAATAATATTAACATAAAGCTTAAGTTGAAAATACCTTTGCAGTATTTTTCTTTTCTCCTAATCTGCACTAAGGCACAGCAATAGTCATGTTTCTGAACACTTATTTAGTAAGTGCTTCATGAAAACCACTAGGATAGTCAGGTTTATGCATGTATTTTCACTGTATGCATATATTTTCACTAGATTCTCTTAAGCCATTGAAAAGTGAAGTCGCTCAGTTGTGTCTGACTCTTTGCGACCCTATGGACTGCAGCCTACCAGGCTCCTCCGTCCATGAGACTTTCCAGGCAAGAGTACTGGAGTGGGCTGCCATTTCCTTCTCCAGAGGATCTTCCCAACCCAGGGACTGAACCCAGGTCTCCCGCCTTGCAGGCAGACGCTTTACCCTCTGAGCCACCAGGGAAGCAATACACACAGTAGTAGTGTATACATGTCAGTGCCAGTCTCTCAGTTCATCCTGAGCCATTAAGATTGGTAATTGATCCTACTTTACAGATGAGAAAACTGAAACCAGAAGGTTAAGTAACTTGTTAAAAATCAAACATAATAAGTAAATGACAGAAACACAGCATAGTTCAAACTTAAGTTTTCTAGGCTCTGCTTAGGGCACCATTTGCTTCTCCATGTTCCCCATGTTTCATCTTTAGCTTTGTCTTAATGTGAGACAGGCTAACTTAACTAAATGGTAATTGACAAAGCTCAGATTATACAAAGATGAGAGTTCACAAGGAGCTTTATCAGCTTGTAGTAATGTCTCCTCCAGCCTTACATGATTGATCCAAATGATAAATTTTCCCGTTACACCAGTATAACCTAATAAAGGGGTAGTTGACAGTCATAAGATCTCTGTTCTGTTCATCAAATGTTTGTCTTATTGAGTCAGTAATGCAGTCTAACTGTAACTGATGAAATCTACTGAGCTGCGTCCTTACATGCATTGTGCATCTTATTGGGGCAGGTTTTCTGGTGTGGTTGAAGATGACTTGAAGAACATGAAGACCTCAGTCCATGATGTGCAAACTATCTTATTGAACCTCTTCAGTGCTGACACTATACTAATTGGACATAGCTTTGAACACAGTCTCTCTGCGCTTAAGGTAAAGAGTTACAGGTTCATCTTCTTACAAAACTCTGTGTGTTAACCTGGTAGTCATTATCGTTGTGTCATCACTGATGCTTGATTTCCCCTTTTTTGACAAGACAAGGAAGACAAGAATCACTGTCTGTGCTAATAACACTGTCGAACTTATGGTAAACCAAAAGCAGTGTAAGATAGCCAAGTCATTTGGCTAATCAAGATCAGAAAGAAAGTCAGTCCATCATCAACTGTGATAAAGCCAAAATCATTGTGTTTTTTTTGACATGATCTTTGATCATCATCTTTAATATCCAAATAAGTATGACTAAGTTGCTCTAACAAGTTATTATAGTCACATCCTGGAAAGTATTTTTTCATGTAAGTCAGGTACGCCTTATAGGTAGGCTTAACATCAGAGATATGCTTATTTTACTTGGCATGATAAACCTGAAGATCTCCCCTTTCATATACTCTGGATTAAAATGGTCTGTTTTTTTGCTCCATGTTCTAGGAGTTTGCACTCTCTGGCTCATGTCAGCTACCTGTTTTTGGAAATATTTTTATTGGAACAGAACCGTCACACCCATTCATTGATATATTTTCTCTTGTGTTTTCACACTACAAGGTCATTGTTGAGTATTTATAACAGAGGTGGTGTGGGCTGCACGCCTAAGCTGTCTATAATTTAGGACTTGAAGAGTTTGGTGGCTTTCCCTGGTCTAGAACAGTGCCCTGCGATATAACTTTCCATTATTTTAACTATCCAAGATGGTGGACATCAGTTGTGTCTGATTCTTTGCAACCTATGGACTGTAGCCCGCCAGGCTCCTCTGTCCATGGGATTCTCCAGGCAAGAATACTGGAATGGGTTGCCATGTCCTCCTCCAGGGGATATTGGACATCACAGATACAAATGTCTGATTGAGAAAATGATTTTTTCAGTTTCTTTACTTAACTTCAATAGTTGCACGTGGCTCGTGGCTACCACATTGCACAGTGAAGCTCTGGAACTTTGGGGACCTTGACTGTTTGTTTCAGCCATGCCTAGGACTCAGCCTTCATGCAGAGAAGTTGTTTAGTGCAGGAATACAAGTCAGCTTCTTTAATTCTCCCGAGTGAATGTCCACCTCTTTCTCTGCACAGCGGGCACCGTAGTATAGATAGTTGTTGCCCACAGCACTGTTGTGTGCATGTGACGGAGGAGACCGAATGTCCTCCCACCAGACCCCACCCAAGTGTGGGCAGGGAGATGTGGGGACGTAAGCTTTCTGTCGGAAAGGTCTTCACAGAGATGTCCCTCTGTCACCTCAGCGACAGCACCTCTCAAACAGCTTCTCACCTTGATGTTCCTGCTTCTCATTTTCTAGGACCTGTTGTTTCATCTGCCTCCCAGACCAGAAATTTCAAACCACCATGTTTCCTTATTCCTTGTAATCAGTCTGTTTCTTCCTTCCAGATTCCTCATAGATGTCTCTTTTTTTATTTTCTGTTTCCACAACCACCTTATATTTTTGCTCCATCCTCTGCAGCCAGGAACAGTGTCTAAGATGTGACTGATACATTAAGTGAGAATCTATAAAGTGTTTCTGGACAGGGCATCATAGGTGCTAAACATTAAATTTCCCACCTTTTTCTTCTTGATCAGTCTTTAAATGACTCTTGGCCTGAGGCTAACCTTCTTTTACGCCTTTTTAAATTACAGCTCTTCTAATGAAGAATCCAAATGGCACCTGACTATCTAGACTCTATTATAATCTGTCCCCCCTCCCCCGTATCCATCCTATTGTAAAATTTACTCCCTAGATGGGACTAATCCCTTTCCATGCCCCCTCCCCAGAGACGGACAAATAAACCACGGAAGTGGGACTTGCACTGGAGTGAGGTGTTCCCCCCTCAGTTGAGTCACAGGTGGGAGGAGCCTGACTACCCCCTGGCTGCCGCCACCCAGCCAGTAATTACTGGAACCCCCTCTGAGTTCATGCTGCTTCCTAGTGGGATCTCTTGGTGGAAAGTAGACTCGGCAGTCAGGCTCTGAGGTTGGATTTCTTTCTAATGTACTCACTTGGCTGAGGCAACTTTAACCTCTCCAAGCCTCAGTTTCTCTGGCTGCAGAAAGGGGACAATGAAATACCTACCGTGCTGGGTTAGTCTGCAACTTGTAGTGAGACAAGCCAGGTAAAGTGCTTGGTGACTGAGCTCGTATAACTGCTCACGTTCCTTGGTTTTGTAGTAGTGTTTCTGCTGCTACAGTTCCTGCTGCTGCCATCAGTTTTCTTATTCTTTGGGAAGAATTCCTAAAGAGGTTTCCTCTTTCATTTGACAGTTAATTCATACTTCGGTTGTGGACACGATGGTTCTGTTCCCTCATCCGCTAGGCTTGCCTCACAAAAGATCCCGGAAGGGCTTAGTGGCTGACTGCCTGCAGAGTCATTCAGCATGAAGGTAAGAGCCTGCTTGCTCCTGATAAACATCAAGCTCCTGAGTCTGACGGGAGTGAATACATCATGAGGTTCATGGTAAAGGTCCCCTGTTTTAAATACTTCCCTGTGGGTTATCTCCTAGGATAGAGAAACCCCAAGTATCTGTTTAAGTAAAATGTGTTCCATGCCCACCACCTGGCATAGACCTAGATGTTGCATAGGCATCAAAACTGGGGCAGACTTGTGACCTTGGAATTCATACAGAAAACTTTTGTTGGTGTAGAGATCTAATTCCATCCTAAATGTTGCTGTGTACCTCTTTTCAAATGTGATTTTCATTAAACCTAATGAGAGTCTAAAATTGATTGGGTCCAAGTTATCTCAGTGGCACTAGTGGTAAAGAACCTACCTGCCAATGCAGGAGACGTAAGAGTCATGAGTTCCATCCCTGGGTTGGAAAGCTCCCCTGGAGGAGGGCATGGCAACCCACTCCAGTGTTCTTGCCTGGAGAATCCCATGGACAGAGGAGCCTGTCCATGGCTACGGTCCACAGGGTCGCAGAGAGTCAGACACGAC
This sequence comes from Dama dama, assembly GCF_033118175.1. Taxonomy (NCBI): domain Eukaryota; kingdom Metazoa; phylum Chordata; class Mammalia; order Artiodactyla; family Cervidae; genus Dama; species Dama dama. Next base: position 25,985,152 of record NC_083709.1, read on the forward strand.
TGAAGTGACTGAGCACTCAAGCAGATTATCTCGCCCAGGGTAAATAGTGAGCTTTTTGTAAAAGGAAGTGTAACTCAAATTCAGTAGATTCATCATGCATGCACTTGCTTTGTAATGGATTGGTAGATCTTGCTCTCAGAACGTTTTTTACTTCTGATATTTCTGATGTAAAGGCCCAACATTAAACAGGCTCATTAAACAGGAGAGCCCACCAGCTCTCCTGCTAGTGGCATTACCATAAGCATGAGGTATGGAGGTTAGTTACTCTGTACATTTCATGTACCATAAGCATGAGGTATGGAGGTTCGTGACTGTGTACATTTCATGCAGACCCATATAGGCCCCTCTATTGCACAAGATAGAAAAGAAAGTTAATTTTGAATGTTAAAATGTTATAATGCTATGTTTCTACAGATGCTCCTCTGATCATGTCATTTATTGTACAAGAATTCAGATTTTATCTTGTGGTATTTATTTCATTCTATGTCTATTAGACACTAAACCAATACCATCTTACACAGGATCTTTATATTATCTGCTTTGTTTAAAATATTCATATCTCAAATACCCAGAAAATGCTATTATAAAATTCATAATGTGTTCTGCTGAAGACAACCTGGGACCATGGACACAAAAATATTTCATCTTAACAACAAAAAATGCCCTGTATAAAGCAAAGTTAAAGAACACCACAGTTCTCTCAGAATAATGCAAGGAAACAAAAAATAATACACCATTTTACAAGTGTAGCCCATATGATTTTTCTCAATCTCAGACATCACCTATTATTTTCAAAGGAACTGTAGGCTTGGTATTTTGGGTAGATTTCATCTACTTTTTAAACCCATGTCATATCTAAGGTCACTCTGTCTAGAGAGGTATATTTTTTCTAACATCTCTATTTCTGGCTTCTTGTCAGATCTGTCATTCACTGGTGTCTGACACTTTCTCGTTGCATATCCCTGGAAAAGAGGTTCATGGAGAAGGTACTGATGTGCTATCCCATCATAGGAACGTAGTGACCATGTGACTGAGGACATGGTATGCAGAAAAAGGGAGATGTTTGTTCATCTAGATCTATGTAAAACATTTCTAAAGCAACCAGTGGTGGTTCTAGGTATGAAATAGTGATATGTTGATAAGCGGCCAGAGTTGATTGTGTTACAAACTCAAAACCGTTTTGAGACCATCTGTGGGCAACCTCAGAGGGAGTTGTCTATGTCTAACATTTTTTTATCCTGTTCTATTTGGAGGTCTCAGTTCCAGTGAAAATGCAACCGCCTGCATGGAACTGGTCCTCTGGAAGGTAAAAGATGACCTAAAAGGAAAAAAGTAACCACCTGGCCCAAGAATATCTTAAACCTCTGCATTGCATCCGTGACTCTTTGGCCTCCACTGATGGCAGCTAAGTTTCATCTATAGTAACATGAGGTTTCCCCACACTTTCAGAGAAGAGGAGAAAGGAAAGCCCTGTCGAGGTTTATGTACTACATTTTAAAGGTCGGATTTCCACAGCAGTTTCTAAAGTTGTGTCTGGGGATGGGTGGGGAAGGAATTAGGTTGTTTGGAATTTGACTTATCTTCATAGGCTGTGTGCAGATGACCATGGAAGATGCTTTAAAGTTGAAGTAATGAGTCCAGGACTTTCACAAAGTTCATTTCTCAGATTACTTAAATTTCTTTTCCTCTTTAAATACCTGGAACCATTATACTGCTAGGAGTCAGAAACATGTTTTCCTAACAAAATCATAACAGTTTTCTTTAGATCGCCTATATAGAAATAGATGTAGAGAATGTCCTCACAGAATATACGGATATGAATGTAAACTTTCAGCGTGCTGTTAACATAACACAGAGTGGTCATTGGGCTGTTGTGTGAGGTGTTTTCATTCTAACTGGTGGACTCTTCCTTGATTTTGATTCCTGTCAACCACTTGTTGACCTTTTTTTTAAGGCAGTATCCTGTGGATCTTCTGGTACACTGAAGTCTAATCTATATTCCCAATACTGGAATCATCTAGTTCCTTAAAGGGGTTGGTTCTTCCCTTCATTGCTTTTTGATAATATGCAAACTGGCCCGTGGAAATGACACAGATTCATTCAGATGGCTGACCTTTGAGTAAGTATGAATCTTTAGTATTAATTCTGTTAACATGCTACAAAGCTGCAAAGGTTTCTTTGTCAACAGCACGGATGAGGCACAGAGATGTCGGCCGGACGGCCGCTGTGTCAGAGGTGAATTCATGGCCTTCTGACAGTTCATTGTGATGATGTGTCAGTCCTTAGCACACCTTAGGCTTGCTGCTTCAGTATTTTGAATACTAAGTATCAGTGAATTCCTTTTTCGTGATGCCATACTTTTGTAGTCATCCCTTTTACTTGATGTGAAGTAAATTCATAATGATGTAAATTTATTTTAAATATATATCATCAAGAAGGTGAAGCTGTTATAGAGAAGGTAGCTGTTATTGTGTATTCCAAAGCCACATGCAAAATTTGAAGACATTATCTACATTTTCCAGAGATACATTCATCCCCGTTCTTGTTTGGTTCCATGTACATACAAACCAAGAGTTTTCAGGAGTATCTTCACAACATTTGGGTAAAAAGCAAAAAGGAACTGTTATATACATATTTGGACCTACTTCCAGTGGCTCTTCATTCCAGCCCCTGCTCCGCTGAAGAATAAATGGTGCGGCAGCAGGGTTACTTTTACTGTGTCTCCACTGCCTATCCTGCTGTGGATGAAGAGCTTTTGGAAAATGCAGTTTCCTGGTCACTTTCTGATGCATGAAGTTGAGCAGACGGCAGGAATATGGAACATCACGCAGTATGTACAACACTGCAACACAGTTAAGAGAGATTCCAATTTTAAGCCCTCAGTTCATATTGGAACCAGAGGTACAGGAAAACAGTAGAATATTTCTGGGAGATGTTTCTAATCTTGTGATACATCTGGTTGAATATACTCACCAACTGCTGTCTGCGTATTGCCAACACATTAGAGGGTGATAATTTAAAGTGTTTTCTTGAAAGTATAATAGAGACGGTTGGTAATACTCATGAGACACATTCCTAGACAAAAAGTGGGTAGGCAAGACATTTATTCACTTACTATATGATCTCAGTATAGCATGTGCCTACAATATAAATGGTAAACTCACAACTGATCAAAACTAGAACTTTTTACAATGTGCAAGACAGGTAGGGATGTTAATCTGCCATGATACATGTCACATGTCTCCCAAATATAACTACAAGCTTCCTGCTTTAATTTCTTAACAAACACATCGATGTCATCTGAGAAACTGAAACCTATTAGCTTATCAGACTTACACTTCCTAAAGTTCTTAGGCTTCTAAGGAATGAGATTTAAGTCGGTATTTCAGTGTCTGCGTTTAGGACTGACTTGTTGGTTCTGGAAACACATGAAAATGTTGTCGAATTAACAAGGGAATCAGGATGGCTTCCACAGATGAGGGGGAATATTCAGAGATAGAAAAAGCTCTCTTACATCACTTAGGTTAACATTTAAGAGACCTAAATCGATGTCCTGTTAGAACTCATACCTTTCCCCTACTTTTTCTCACCTGAGCCGACAGGTTTACTAATAGTAACAGTGAAACATCTTAGAGCATCCAATATATAGGTAAATATAAAAAAAATACCTAGGACAATAATGAGTTATACACTGCAGTAATTGTACTCTCACACCTTCCCATAAAGTCCATGTTTTTAGAAAAATATATTATTGCATATGAAACCACAAACAGGCATTCTGATTCCAGCACATTCTTACTCAAAATAGTATATACAGTCCTGGTCAGAGCGTGCTGCAGATTCACACATGGGTCTTACGGTCAAAGTCCCAGGCACGCGACAATCTATATACATGTCCATTTTCTGTCACCTCTCTCGGCAGAGGCTTGCTTGCTGAGCATCCGGGTATGAAGGGTCTCTCACGCCGGTGAAGGGGAAACAGAATATACAGATCAAAGTGGTCGGTCCTAGGCTGCTTCTTCTGCAGAACAGTCAATTCCTGCGTAGGTGAACTTCTCATAAAGTGTGGTGTTCACATAGGTCTAGGAGAACAGGAGTGGTTCAGACACAAGCCGGCTCAGTCCTGCCTCCGCTGGGGGCAGTTACGGTCATACCCCAGTTTCCTTAGCTTGTCTCAGCTCAAATACAGAGGCCGTGCACTCAGTCACGTCTGACTCTCTGCGACTCCATGGACCGTAGCCTACCAGGCTCCTCTGACCATGAGATGTTCCAGGCAAGAATACTGGAGTGGGTTGCCATTTCCTACTTTAGGGGCGTTTTCCTCACCCAGGGACTGAACCTGCCTCTCTGCACCTCCTGTATTATTGGCAGGTGGGTTCTTTAGCGCCACCTGCTGCTGCTGCTAAGTCACTTCATTTGTGTCCAACTCTGTGCAGCCCCATGGACTGCAGCCCATCAGGCTCCTCTGTCCATGGGATTGTCCAGGCAAGAATACTGGAGCGGGCTGCCATGCCCTCCTCCAAAAGCCCCCAGATACCGATACTAGGGGGGACATCTCTCTATCCTCATTCCCTCTGTTGTATTTAACCACTTTCTTCCTGAAAGGCAGCCCTTGACTTCTGCAAATAAGATTGCTTCCTCCCACTTTTTCCAGCCTCCTGGCTTCTCGAGCCCATGGTCTTTCACGGGTCCCTTCTGACATGCACCACACCCTCCCCGACCCCTTCCTCTGTCTGCTGCTCATCTTCACATCTCTGGTTTCATTACCAAGTGGGTTTTGATGACTTCCAGCATCTTCCATAACTTCCAAATTTCCTAACCTAGACTTGCCTTTTGAACCTCAGATCTATGTAGCTAATTAACTATCTACTACACGTTTTTACAGAATTCCTGACCCGCCCCGTAGTAACCTGAAGACCACATTCTTGTCACTCTCCCGTTTGTCCTTGGGCAAGTCACTTTCTCCTTTCTAAGTATGCTCCTTCGTCTATAGAATGAAAGGGCCAGGCTGTATGACAGATTTAAGATTCCCTCTAGCTCAGACAAGCCAGTTCTGTACATTGTTCTACAGTATCTGACTATATCTTATATGGGAATCTGGTTTCCTCCAAAATTGTAACTTTCTCAAAGTTGAGTCCACATCTTGTATGTCCCTGTAGCACCTCATCACTTAGCACCTCAGGATGGTTCAAAAAAACCTGCTGACCTGTATCAACTATTAACCACAATGGACACATGAGGAATTCCAATGAAAGAACCCATGCTTTGAGTTCCATACTCACCTTTCGTTCTTCTAACATCCTGTTTAAGGACACCAGGATCTGGGCGAATGAGGGCCTTTCATAAGGCTTCTCCCGCCAGCACTGTCTCATGAGGTCATACCTTTGAAAACAGAAGGTTTAGTCTCCAACTGTGCTTTAGTCCTGGGCACAGCCAGGTGCAGGGTTTAGGATAAAAGAGAATGTAGCCACACAATGCATGGTCACCTCGCTTAGCCAGCCGAAGACAGAAGTTCTACAGCTAGGAAGGTTCTAGGAGGCCTCCCACCTCCCCACCCAGGTCTCCTTTCTTAAGGGGATCTAGTGCCTACTTTGGGTACCATTCCCAAGAGATCTTGGTCTCAGCTATCCTGATCATCTGGAAAGAACTGAGTTGTGTGTCTAGGGTAGGTTTTCCCTCAGAATATTACATCTCTCAAAATGTCAGTGTTTCAATTCTAAAAACTGGCTCTGTGTGCAAATAAATTTGCAAACTGCTACCTATCACGCCTCCCTCTTAGTGACTGACTTCGTGAAATCTTGAAGTCATTCCATTAAAAACCAACACCCTTTTAAACCAGGTTTAACATAGAAGCTTCCCAAACATAACTGATCACAGAACTCTTTCCCCTTTTGTTATTTATTTACGTCTCACACATTCCACAAACACAGTTTACGAAGTGCTAGTCTAAGGTCTTTCTCCAGTGTGGCCAGAACTACCTGTATTGTTAAAACGTGGATTCCTGGGACACACTCCAGATTTACAGTCATCGTGTCTGAGAGCGGGGCTCCAGATTTCACATGCTTAACAGGGTGGTTCCTCACTGGGAACCACAGTGCACAGACTGGTGGTAGAGATTTTAGAAGAGTTTCATGAGTGAAAAACATCACTCCTGAAAGGTGGGATTCAGGGACTTGGTCCAGTGATGGCTCAAGTACATTCAGGTTTTTCCCAGGATGGTCTAGGTTTATATTTCTCGTACCAGAGCATAATAGCACCCTCATTCACTCTTAGAAGTGGCTCGGTTTGGGCAATAAATTCCTTGTTCAGCCTGGAGCCTCGCACTCTTCATATTATGTCATTTAGGCAGCAACAACATCAGCTGGTTCTGGGAATGGCAACATTACTAGAGAATCATTCTTTCCAGGAATAAGAATATTTATTCCTGGAAAATAAGCCTTGTAGAAGCAAGATTTTATAAAGAAAAGCTTATCTTCTTTAGTGTAACTGCTCTGAAATCTCTACCCTCAAAGTTAGTCTCAAGGTTTCATACATTTATTCATGGATGATTTCATGAATTAATGTGTATATTCATAAATTATAATTAATTTAATTCATAAATTATTCATACAAATGTTTTCTGTATTTGTTGTCCTTTCTCATTTCAACCTGAAGATTCAGCCAAGAATCACCACCTTAAATTCCTCCTGAATTTCTATGCCTGGAAAACTCATTATTTCCTGCCCATTGCCTAACATCTTAGTTTCAAGGTTCTGAAATCTTGAACTCAAAAATCTTGTTTGAGTTTCCTGAGGGAAATGCTCCCCTAGACACATCACACAGACTCTCGTTTCTGACTGGTTGGGATTTGTGTGTGTGCACATACATACATCTTTGTATGTATCAGGTAGCTGCTTCATTACAGTCAGTTCAGGAAACATACAGAGGGGAGGTTAGGGTAGAATGGCCCTGGGGCAGGCCCGACTTACACCTCGTCGTCACAGTTTAGCGGCTTCTCCAGCCTGTAGCCCTGGGGCAGCTTCTCGTAGAGCTCTGCACACGTCATCCCACAGTAAGGGGTGCCGCCTGGAAGATAGGAAACGGTGCGCCCTGAGCCCCCCTCGGAAGCAGAAGGCACTGTCTCCTGCCCTGGGGCTCTACAGCCAAGCGACTGGGAGAAAGAGGGGGGTGAGTCAAGTGACGATAAACACCCAGAGTCGTCGTCCTCTGGGGCGAACCCCCGCACGCCACAGCTGGACTTGGCTCCAGACTGCGCTCCCGTGTGGCTGCCGCTTCATCACGGCGCCTTGCTCGTCCCCAAGTCCGTCTCCACACAGCATGTCTCTTGACACAGCACCAGTGTACCAATGACATGGATCTTTTTTCCAGTTGGAAATCTGTATTTACATAATGCAATTCCTATTTTATCTAGCATAGTTGCTGTCCCAATGTTAACTATAAAAGCAATATATGTGTATTGTGGAAAGTACAAAAAATAATGAAAAAACTACTTTGAAAAAATCCTGTGTAGTCTTTCCAGTTTTTTTTTTTTTCATGTGTGATATTTATCAAACTGGAATTATGGCATATGTGAAATTTTTATGCTTTTTGGCATGTACATTTTCACATGGTATTAAATGGCTTTTGACATATATCCAGGCAAAAGCATAATTCAAAAAGATACATGCATCTCTTTGTTCATAGCAGCACTATTTACAATAGCCAAGTCATAGAAACAATCTAAATGTCCATGAATGGGTAAAAGAAGATGTGGTATACACACACGCACACACACAGGAATATTACTCAGCCATCAAAAAGAATGAGATAATGCCATTTGTGACACTATGGATGGACTTAGAGATTATCATACTAAGTGAAGTAAGTAAAAAAGAGAAAGACAATTGCCACATTACTTATGTGCAATCTAAAATATGACAAATGAACTTATCTACAAAACAGAAGCAGACTCATAGAGAGCAGACTTGTGCTTGCCAGGGGGGGAAAAGTGGTCGGGGAGAGAAATGGAAATTCAGAATTAGCAGAAACAAACTATTACATATAGGGTGGATAAACAAGGTTCTGCTTATAGCACTACTGTATAGCACTGGGAACTATATTTAATATCTTGTGACAAACCATAATGGAAACAAACATGGAAAATTATACACACACATATATAAAACTGAGTCACCACCTCTGTTCAGCAGAAATTAGCTATAACTAACTTTAAATCAACTATACTTTAATAAAATTTAAAAATAAATGGCCTTTGAAAATGTGACTTTTCATAGCAGCACAGTATACTCTTAAAGCTGCAGAAGAAAACTTATAACAGCTTTATGACATCTGTGCACACTTGGAGACAACTTAGAATGAAGTTCTCGGCCACCAGGTCATCAGTGTTAAATGTGACATTAGACACTGGGCTTTCATAAAGAGAGCCACGGGGATAAACACACTCAGGCAGGAAACCTGTAAGGTTCTTTTCCCAAGTGGCATCCGTTGGTACCAAATGCGAATGTTACCCATGAAAGTAGATGGTGAAGGAGCACGGGAGGGGCCCGCTCCCTTTGCGCAGAGCTTCCCCTGGTGGGTGGACAAGAATACTCACCTAAGCTAACAATCTCCCATAGTAACACGCCATAGGACCACCTGCAGAAGGGATGAAAGAGAAAACAGTAATCGGCACACGCACTGGCCAGTCAACTTTCTGCCCCCAAAGCTGGGGCCACTGACTCGAGGTCAGAGGAGGGAAAGTTCCATGTCTTTTTCCTAGGATTGGGTCTTGCACACAGCGTGCGTTTATCTCCCCTTCAGCCAATGGCAGGATTGTAACAGGGGAACACTGTTAACACGGGCAGAGCCCCCACTTGCTTTAGGCAGAGAATGCAGGCTGATACTATAGAAAGCAGGGGGTTCTAGGCCAGACAGATTTGCATCAGATCTCATCTCTGCCACTGGGTACTCATGTGACATGGGACAAGTGACTAGAACTCCTGAGACCTCTGACTGTATTCTTCCAAAAGTGAGGACACCCATTTCTGCCTCAAAGTTATGCAGAGATGACATGAGATAACATAAAGGCACACAGCGAGAACACAGTCTTCGCCCGACCTCTCCCCATCCCCAGGCATAGCAACTCTCCCCCCACCCCCCGAATAAGTCAACTCAACCCTCTGGGCCTGTTCTTCCTCCTGAAAATAGGGAATGTGGGCAAGAGGGCTCAGGTCTCAATCCCAAACCCTCCTCCCCTGCTACCAGCCTGAGACTTGTCAGGCAGGCTGCAAGTGGAGATGGGCCCCACTGACTGCCTTCTGTGGGGCTTCCCAGGTGGCCCTAGTGGTAAAGAACCTGCCTGCCAGTGCAGGAGACATAAAAGTTGTGAGTTTGATCCCTGGGTCGGGAAGATCCCCTGGAGCAGGGCATGGCAACCCACTCCAGTACTCTTGCCTGGAGAAGCCCATGGACAGAGCAGCCTGGCGGGCTACAGTCCATCAGGTTGCACAGAGGCGGACACGACTCAAGTACTTAGCATGTGTGACTGCCTTCTGTCCCTGCCACCTCCGACCCCCAGCAGCTACTCTGGGCCACCTCCTCGGATCTCGGTCCTTGTGCCGAGGTCAGTCTGGTCAGTGGAGTCACTGGAAGGCCAGGATGCCCCTGACTCCTCTGGAAATAAAGAATTCACCGCTTGAAGTCACTCCCCCACGTGCAGAAATAAACCCAAAGCCTGCCATCAGGGGAAACCATTTCCTCTGTGGCTTTGTTTAGTCTGTTAATTTATTTCCTGGGCTTAGTTAGTGATTAGTTTTATTCTGCAGAGGGATGCAATATTCCTGCTCCTCTTCAAAACCGTTGTCAAATGGATATTTTTCTGGGTCCCAAAAAAAAAAAAAAAATCCCTCAGCAGTGAGAGGCTTACTCACACGTCGCTGTTGGTTGTATACACACTGTAATTTAGTGACTCGATCGCCATCCAGCGCACGGGGAGCCTTCCCTGGAGAATACAATATTAAGAGGCTGCTTAGTCTCAACAGGGGCCCCTTCCCAAGCCTCGCTGGTGACCTGAAGCTGGGGGGGGGGGGGCTCACCCCAATTCTCAGGGAGGTCCCCAGACAGAAGGCATGGCAGAGTCGGGGGATATTTTTGCATGTGCCACCCACAAGTCTGCTTTTAAGTTCGAAGCCCTGTGAATTATGTAAGCCCCACTTACCTCAGGGGGTCACTACCACAGATTCATGTAAAGAAAAATAATGATGTGTGTGACCTTTCAGTGGTCATGCAGTTATTCACTTTGTGGCTGTCAGAGGTGCTCAGAGGTTTGAAAAAAGAGACAGGCACAGGAACCGAGGAGTAGGCTATGACGTGGGAAAGGCTGAGGTGGTGGGAGACCAAATGCCTGGAGGAGAGGCTGGAAGGGTTTCCAGGGGAGGGGACACACGAGTTCAGTTCTAGAAGATGTGTAGGTACCACCAGGTGGGTGGGGGGAGGAAAGAGCGTTTCAGACCAAAGGGCAGAGAGTGCACGTGCGTCAGCGAGGAGGTGATGACCTCTACCAGCGCAGGCCAGGGAAGTCCCTCACGTCTACATGCTGTGTTCTCTTCAGCATCTGCTCCCTTCTGTGTCCTCGCCTCCGTCTCCCACCTGTTCCTCTCTCTTCTCCTCCACACTAGGGGATGGGAAAAGTTGTCTGCATTTCCTGTTTGTTGTCTCATTTACTCCCCCTTGCTGACCTCTGACCCCGTATTTCCTAATTATTCATTTCCATGCACACTATTCCATTCTTTACGTGACCTGCTTTGATCTGTCCACATCTGTCTGTCCCTGCTGCTGTCCTTGGTTCAGGCCACCGCCATCTCCACCTGCCTGCTGACAGCCACCTCTCTGCTCATCTCCCCGCCTCTGGTTCCGCTCCCTAATGACCTATTCTTTGCATCACAGTCACTCTAAATGGCAAATCCAAACATGTGGTTCCTGTCCTAAAAATTCTGTAATATCGCTCTTGTTACAGCATGCCCAGTCCTTAGCCAAATACCCAAAAGCTGGCATCCAAAACTCTTTTTTGCATCATCCTCTAGCCATATTGACTTTTTTTTTCATATTGACTTTCTTAATTCCCCTAAGTCCCATGCTTTCTTCTGCCTCTTGGTTCTTATATATATACCGCATCCTCCAGGTCCTCCATTTCATTCTCGAATCTCCAGTATCTATGTCACATTTACTGGAAAGCTTCACTGTGCTTCCTCTGAGCTCCGGAAGGACCTGCACTTTCCTCCTTCTCAGCCTTACCCATGGTTACAATTGTTTGTTATGTGTCTCTGAGCTCTTTGAGGGAGAACACCGTGTCTTAATATTATCCCCAAGCCCAGCACAAGAGTGAAACATTGTAGTAATAAATAAATCCATGCTGAGGGAATCAATAGATTAATCAATGGTAGTAAAACCCCAAATCACTTAAGTACATTATTCTGCAACACTTCCAGTACTAGAATCTCCCTGGAAGTAAAAAATTAATGCAGGATGCCCTCTCCACAATAACTGAATCAAAATATCTAAGTGGTAGGGCTTAGCAACTGTCTTTTTAAAAGTTTCCCAGACAATCTAGATGCAATAGGAATTGACAATCTCTGACTTCCATAATAGGCCAGAGAAAGTAGCCATTCTGCCCTCTGTTGGTAACTTGCTACATTGCACCCTTCTTGCTGGGAGCTTGCTTCTCTCCAATCCCTTCTCTTTTCTTCCCCTACCTTCACCATGTCCTTTCCCTCCCCAGACGCCATGCTGCTACTGAACGCTTTGCCCTTCCACGGGGGATATACTAGAACCCTAACCAGTGCTCCACCCCTCTATGCATTTCCCCTAACTCCATAAGATACAGAAATCCCTGTCCTTTATGAAATGTCAAGCAAACCAACCTTCGTCTTGGGGTACTGAGGCAAGTAACCAAATTAAATGGGTAGATTATGGGGCTAAACTGTGTTAACCTCTTCTTCTCATCCTCACAGGGCTTCCCAGGTGGAACTAGTAGTAACAAACCCACCTGCCAACACAGGAGCCATAAGAGACACGGGTTCAATCCCTGGGTTAGGAATATCCCCTGGATATTTCTGGAGTAGGAAATGGCAGCGCATTCCAATACTCTTGCCTGGAAAACCCCATGGACAGAGGAGCCTGGCAGGCCACAATCCATAGGGTCACAAAGAGTTAGACACGACTAAAGCGACTTAACATACATGTGGCACCGCCTTATCACAGCATCCCATCCCCAAAGTGCCAGAGTGAAGGAAGGAGAGAGATTCTGTAGTGGAAATAAGAGGGTTTCATGTGGCCCAGGAGGATTGGGGAGAGCTGGAGCAGACGGGCGAGTGGTGGGTCCTGCTTCTGTAAGACCAGCCCAGCCACTTCCCAGAGAAAGGTCTGCTTTGAGTGGGGCAAATCTGAAAAGTTAAGGGAAAAAAAGTGTTGTCTGGCAACCAACCTTCAGGGAGTCACTGGAGATTTCCTGAGGTGCTGATGCCAAAAAGTATCAAGGACCAGGGGCATGGTAGTCTCTGAGAACCAAAGGAGGCCCACTTCTAACCCTCATCAAAAAAGGGAATGGAAAGCTCCAAAACGATTAAGTTCACTGTGATCATAACTATGGGAAAGATTGTATGCTTGTGGAAGGAAAAGACTAAAAATAAAATAAATTGTGTCAAGGTTGTGAGTTGTGGATCATTTCTTCTTGAAAGCATTCTTGAGTATTGTTTCTGTGTTATCTTGTCAGTAATTGAAATAAATATATTGAAAAGAAAGGAAACCTGAGCTTGAGGATAAATGCAGAAGCCTGAGCCTTGCTAGGAAGCAATTTGATATCTATAAAAGTAAAAGGACTCTCTCTATATGTTACAAGAACTGGAGTCATCCCAAGAAAGCTGAGCCCAAGTAATGCTGGGAGAGCCATGCCATCAGAGAGACCTACCCAACACGTGCAAAGAATATAGGGTGTGTCAGCCCCAACACCCCACACTGCCCAACTGTAGGGAAAGCAGAGGGTGGTGGCATGTTGAAAGCCCAACACTAATGTCCAGGAATGTGGCATTTCCAGGGCTTTATGATTCCAGGTGGACAACAAGAGCAGAACAAGTCCAGCTTCTCTCTGCTAACACTGTGAGGCTCCCCTGGGATCTTTTATTTGAAGGTAAAATTTGGCTACTTGGGAGGCTAGGTATCATTAGGTGAAAGTGGACTTGATGGGGACTTGACGAATGAGCAAGCTATGGTTTTTCCAGTAGTCATGTATGCATGTGAGAGTTGGACTATAAAGAAAGCTCAGCGCTGAAGAATTGATGCTTTTGAACAGTGGTGTTGGAGAAGACTCTTGAGAGTCCCTTGGGCTACAAGGAGATCCAACCAGTCCATCCTAAAGGAATCAGTCCTGAATATTCATTGGAAAGACTGATGCTGAAGCTGAAACTCCAACACTTTGGCCATTTGCTGTGAAGAACTGACTCACTTGAAAAGACCCCGGTGCTGGGAAAGATTGAGGGCAGGAGGAGAAGGGGATGACAGAGGGTGAGATGGTTGGATGGCATCACCGACTCTATGGACATGAGTTTGAGTAAGCTCTGGGAGTTGGTGATGGACAGAGAGGCCTAGTGTGCTGCCATCCATGGGGTTGCAAAGAGTCAGACACGACTGAGCGACTGAACTGACAAATGAGCAGAGAACATTCAGAAAAGAGGGAACTCTCATACAAGCATTTACAACTTATGAGTTTCTTTCTAGAGCATCCTTGTGACTTAGGAAATCTCGTTGATTCACTTCCTTAATGTTTTACAAAGTAGGTTAAACGTCTTTCCCCCCCTTCTATGTTTGCTGTGTAAAAGGCAACTGTGGGAGCTCCCCAGAAGATTCTGAGCGAGACCCGACTTGGGGATCTGTGCTGGATATGGACCCCAGCCCTTTCAGCACGAGGCTTGCATGTTCAACGACTTCACCATATGTTACAGAGCCTTCTTCACTGGTAAATGCAGACCCTCCAGACATTTTAGGGGCTTCCCTCATAGCTCAGTAGGTAAAGAATCTACCTGCAATGCAGGAGACCCGGCTTCGATTCCTGGGTTGGGAAGATCCCCTGGAGAAGGAAATGGCAACCCACTCCAGTATTTGTGCCTGGAGAATCCCATGGCACAGTTATGTGAGGAGGAGCCTGGCAGGCTACAGTCCCTGGGGTCGCAAAGAGTCAGACACAACTTAGCAACTAAACCACACCAGACATTTTAGGAATCAAAACTGAGAAAGGACATTTGCTGGGCTGAGGACTTACTAAATGGAAGAAATGGTCAGAGGCCTCCGTCAGCACAGAAGGATGGAATTCTAAGAGAAGCAACCTCAGGAGAGGGAGGGGTGCCCCCGAAAGGCTCTTATCAACATTTGAACTTACCATCGTCTTTTTCACATACACTTCTTGACCTCGGGATAATCCAAAATCGGCTATCTTGGCTACGTAGTTTTCACCAACTAAAATGTTCCTGGCAGCTAGGTCCCTGTGAATAAACTGAAATTTAAAAAAAAAAAAAAACAAGTCATGTATTTTCAGCATCATATTTGGTTTTTCACTTCATTTTGTTTGCACAAAGAGCAGGAGCTTTGGGAAATCTAGAGGATAGTATGAAAAAGTGTTTTTAAAAAGCTACCAGAATCCAGTTCCCTTCTAGTTCCTCTTCTAAATGCTGAGTGGATTCTGCTGAATGACCCACAGGTCTTTGGAGGAGCATTTCAGGAAGAAGCACCAGGTTATGCAATATTCCAATTACCATGAAAGGTCTCTGCTATGGTGTTATGTGGAGTTATGTGAAGCTAAGACGAGTGAAGGCATCTCACCAAATACATATGATGAGATTCACTAGATAAACATACCGTTAGCATGGAGCATGAACTTCTATATAAAGAGATAGAATATTAACAAACAATAAAATTAGGGAGAGTTTGAGAAGGAATTAAGGAAGAGAGGTGAACTTGGGAAAAAGAAATCTAAACTCTGATATCAGGGAGAATTTTGGAAGAAAGATGCTCAAAGCAAGGTTTCCAGAACAAACCTGTTTTTGGCTCAGGTAGTCCATACCCCGGGCCACATCTGCTGCGAAATGGAGAAGCTGCTGGGAGGAGAGTGTGGAGGCGGTGCTGTTGGCGATGGCAAACGCGGGGTCCGTCTCTAGCACTCGGCTCTTTCGTAGGAAGTCCAGGAGGTTGCCATGGGGGGCATACTCAATGGCCAGGTACAGGTAACCTGTGGGGCAAGGGAGGAAGCATCACTTTATCAGTAGCCCTAAACCCTGGTGATATTTCTGAGATGTGCTTTGGTCCTCGAGGACTGCTTATAAAATTCCATTTTATCTTAAAATAACACATCTAGTGGTACTGATATGGGTAATGCTGGGGACAGAAGGAAAACAAGTGACATCATTCCTGTAAAAGGGGGCCATGCCTGCACTTAGGGTTCCCCTCTCCACTCCTCCCAAACAGCAGGCTTCCTGAATGCTTCACCTACTGGGTAACACAAGTAGAATGAAATCAAAACATCTGCTTCCAGATGACTTAGGATAGCTAGTCCACATCACCTTTTATTTTTCATTCAATACTGACTGAGAACCTAATATAAGCCAGACATGTTATTCCAGTATGAATCCAGCTTCTCCTGAGGTTATTTTTTAAAACAAAAAAATGATTAAATACCCAAAGCAGAAGGACCCACACCAGGTAGCTTCCTCTCCTGACTTCTGCTCCTTCCTAAAATCCAGACTAAGTCAATTAGATTGTTGAGTGCATCACTGGTCAGCAAAGTCTAGTGTTAGGGATTGCAATTTTGCTTACAGAAACCAGAAATGTCAACCTTTTAGGAAAAAAATAAAATATTTCCTACAGCAAAGTATGGTTCATTGTTAGTTTTATTCCAAATTGTTTTCTCCCTTTTCTTTTTTTAATGAAATGTAATCTTGAGTAAACTCCGGGAGCTGGTGATGGACAGGGAGGCCTGATGTGCTGCAATTCATGGGGTTGCAAAGAGTCAGACACAACTGAGCGACTGAACTGAACTGAATCTGCTTTGATAACAATTATTCATCTTTGAAGCCAATGAAAGTATAGTGCTCTGTTTTACTATTTTTTAAAAGTGAATTATTTGGTATGTACTTTTTATGTAAAATGAATGTAAACTTCAAAGATATTCTAAGAAAGTGAAATTCTTAAAAAAAAAAAAAAAAGCTTCTAGCACTGAATCCTGTTGTACTTATAAGGAAAGATATACCTCAATCCTGGTATGAATGTATTTTCTCAGTTTACTGAACTATACAATTTTAAGAGTCAACCAATTATGTGACAATAGAGCAAAAAATCTTCTGTCACTATAAGTTTTTTTTTTTTAAACATTCACTTACTGCTGTCCCATGCTGATTACTGTTCTCAGGAAATAGCTCAAAAATAAGTGTCATTACTTCATTATTTAACCTAAGAGACATTATCTGACTTTCAGAATTACACCCTTATTGGATCAAAGAATGATATATTGTTTGAAGTACCAGTATTTTTAGTTTAATAAATTGAGGAAAAGGAAGTAGTCTCTTTTCCATTGTTGGTATTTGTCCTGCAAAGTCAACAAGAGGTTGTAAAGTTTGCAAATAATTACCATGTGGAGCTTTTTCCTTGGAGTAAATTTTTCCATGAGAAATTAAGAGTAAGCATGGATTTAGAACTGCAAACCCAGGTAGCATGCAGAGGTAAACCCATAGATTTCTTATTACCTACTCATTCACAGCTAATTCCACACATTACAATAGGAAATACTCAATAAACATTTGAATTAATAATATGATTTGAACTTAAGAGTATGTGTGACATAGGATAGTTGTAAAGCTTCCATGTAATTGTACAGGGCATTGTTTTGGATAAAAACAAAGTACTATTAGATATAGGCTTATTATTATTCTTTTAACCTAAGTATCATCAGTCCTTTCACATTACAGTAGACTATTGGCATTCACAGATTTAACATTTG
Organism: Dama dama; assembly: GCF_033118175.1. Classification (NCBI taxonomy): domain Eukaryota; kingdom Metazoa; phylum Chordata; class Mammalia; order Artiodactyla; family Cervidae; genus Dama; species Dama dama. The sequence continues at coordinate 26,002,169 of NC_083709.1, forward strand.
GAGTATTGGTTACTTGGGTTTGGAGGGAAAATGAAAAGTCAACTAAGAAGAAGCAACGTACTTCACTTTTCCTGGTGCTCAGTGCAGCCTCCATCCACCGAATAGTGACTGAGAAAACCTCTGGATTAGCAAAGATGGGAGCATGTAGGAGCTTTGGGTATCTTTGGGCATTACTAATTGAACTGCATCAGAAGCCAAAAGACTCACCCTTGGGACCGCCCTTCAAAAACGTGCCACATCTCAGCATAGTCTATTCATGGGGCCAGACATTCAGACTGAAATTGCAACTTAAAAAGTAGGTAACAATCTTAGATGATTTATCTTTCCTAACTTCAATATGGAATGTGCCTGATTTTCTTTCTTTTTTAAAAACAAATCTGGCAGGAGAAACAGGAAAAGAGCATCTTACCACGATGTTCACATGCTCCCAAGAGATTGATGATGTTTGGATGGTGTCCTAGTTTACAAAGAACCTCCAGTTCCCCAGCGAAGTCCCTGTGGTCATCTTTGGAAGCATATTCTGGGAAGAAAGTCAAGAGTTGTGACCCCTTTCTGTGATGCCTCATCAGAAACAACTGTACCCCCTGATCCCCATCACCTTCAGGTACACTCAGCCATCACTGGGTCTGGAAAACGTTAGAGAAATCAAAGAGACGACTCTAACTCAGGGGCTGGGCTATCCACATTTTGGGCCAATGCTTCTTCTTGTTGGGGGCTGTCCTGTGGCAAGGACGACGTTTAGCTGCCCCCCTGACCTGACCCACTAGTTACCAGTAGCCCAACCGAAAATGTACCCAGATCACCAAGTGTCCCCCCTGGAAACCAAATCACCTCTGTTTGGGAACCACTGCTGAAGCCCTCAAGTGTCCCGAGAATGGTCTGGTTGAGATGGAGCTGCGTCCATTCTCAGACCCTGGCTCTCCAGAGACAAAACACACCAAGGAATAACACCAAAATTTTAGTGAAACATTGCCAGTAGTGAATACACCTTACTTTATTATAATAATTTTACTTTGCTTTTTACATAAACCAGAATAGAATACTGTGCTCAGTTGTGTTCAACTCTTTGTGACCCCATGGACTATAACCCACCAGGCTTCTCTGTCCATGGGATTTTCCAGGCAAGAATACTGGAGTGGGTTGCCATTTCCTTCTCGAGGGGATCTTGCTGATGAAGGGATCAAACCTAGTCTCCTGCATTTCAGATGGATTCTTTACCAACTGAGTCACCAGGGAAGCCCACATAAGCCAGACTTGCTGGAAAAACTCAAATCTCAATGACACCTTTATAGAAGTTGCTTCGTAGTCAGGAAACAGTTGCATTTCTTTCTGTTCCTGTCATTCCGTCTCTCCATAAGCACTTTGATCAGAGGCAGAACCACCAAGCAGGCTGAAGAGAAAACTCTTTGGCTGATGTGCAACTGGTTGGTCAGCCTTGAGTTGGTGACAGGATGCTATGATTGCTTTTTGAAGCAATAACATTGGGGGAAAGAGTGATGGAGAGCTGATAGCCATGTGCATGCCTGACCATGCTTGGAAATTATGGGAAGGTTTCATATGGGCTAAGGGGACCCATGAGGCTGGCAGGTAACAATTCTAAGTCTAGTACCCTGTTTATACCACCGGAGCCCAAGGGTCAATGCCTCGGGAACATTTTAGAAGCAAAGCTCCTTGTAATAGGTTGTTGCTTCACACCAGTAAGTGCCCTCTTTGCATGCATGACTTTTCCTGCAAAACTTTTCTGCCCTGGTATGCTGTTAAGTTATTCTACCTCTTTACATGGACATGAGATGGACAATCAGCTCAGGTCAGATCCCAATCAGCATAAAAACTGATGCTACAAAGTTCTATACCCTCTCTCCTCTCACCATTTTTACTGCTTCCTAAAACTCCTGTGACTAAAGTTCGAAAAGGAAAAGGAATTCTAGCAGGGTTTGTTTGGGTGTGCGTCTGTGTGTGTGTGTTGAAACATTGTCTGTAAGCATAAATAATACTGTGTTTATTTTGTTCATTTCCTGACATGTGTTTTCTAGCAATGCAGAAAGCAGTGATGACTTAATAAGATTTAGGGTTAATTGTCATGCTAGGCTTAATGTTGCAGTCAAGAAGAAGGAAAACCCATCAGCAACCTTAGCAAGTCCTTATTGTGGAGCTGCCCAACACAAGTGACAATTACAGTGCTGGCTCTAATATATCACTTGCCAAGCCTGTGTGTGTAAAAACAACAGTGCAGCTTCCCAGTCAAGTCATCCGTAAACTGCCATTTCACACGCAACAGAAGACAGCTAGAGTTGCCAGGGAACACGTCAATCTGCTTTCTCAGAAGATCTTATTCAATGAGTGGGCCCTAAGCAGTCTTGAACACAACTGGAAAAGATCTCATTTTGTGACCATAAATCAATGGTTTCTAAGCTTGAGTGTACAGAAGAGCTGCTGAGCAAATTTGGGGACCCCAATTTTTCCCTGCATCACCCCAGAAATTTGAATAGATTAGAACCACGAGGAGGAAAAACTCAAGTAGATGCATTTCTAACTATTTCCAGGAATGCTGATGTAGATAATCCATGAAGATAGTGATTTGCCAAGTGTGGTCTCCAAATTCTGAGACTCAGCATCCCATGGGAACTAGTTAGAACTGCAAGCCCTCTGGTCCTGGGCCAGATCTGCTTAATCAGAAACCATAGGGTGGAGCTGAAGAGTCTGTTTTTTAACAAGTCTCCCGGGTGATTTGGATGCGTGATCAATGTTGAGAACCACTGCATTAAGAGAAACAGTAATGCTTCCTGAAAGTCAGCAGGGTGGGACAGAGAGTCTGTGTTCTCACATCCCAGTGAATCCAGACAGTGGCGTCTAAACAGCTCATGCCTTCAAGTTTACATCCTGACCCTCAAAGGAAATATCACCTTCAGCTGCATAGAACAGCTCCATCTAACATCATGCCAATTTTTTGTTTAAAAGAATATGAGACCTTAGAGGAAAGATTCAACAGGAAGTCAAGCTGTCCCCCCACCCTAGTAAAATGCTGACTTGATCGGGGCATGCACTGACCTTTCATTCTCTTGATGGCAGCGTCCATCCGTAACCCATCCTTCTTGATGCGAGCCTTAAGAACCTGGCCAAAATTACCCTCCCCAATCACATCTTGAAATTTGATGTCATTCCAGTCAAGCACTGGATAAATGGTAGGATCTGGGTTGTTTTTGGCCTTCCTGTTCAGGGCAAGAGTTCCTGAGTTGAACTGCACAGCTGGTTCTTCCCTCTACAAAAATAATGGTTTTGTGTCAGGATTTTTCATAATTTTTAAGGTACATAATACGTTCTGGTTTGTGCCCACACTAGGTGAAAAAAAGAAACAGTATACCCAGTTCTCGAATGAAGATGGCAACAGGGTTCGTCTAATAGGCCCACTTGGATGAAGTGGCAGCCAGTAGAGCTGCATGGGCATGATCATAGGCCTCAGTGGGAAAGCATGCCACAATCGATTAGTTATGTCTGCAGGGATGAGGGAGGGGAGGATAATAGCATGTATGTCACGACACACACTTGAGTTACTTGAGTTATTCACACTTGAGTCTCTACCCTGCTGTGGAATGAGCAGCTATTCAGTTCTGGTTTGGAAAAGAACTCCGAGATCTATCTGGAGAAGTCACAGGACATGCCTCTGTGAGAGCTTTTTTCCTCGCTTCATCTTGGTCTCCTTGCCTCTCACTCACTCTCTCCCACTTGGCTTAAAGCTCAGAGTCTCTCGAGCCCAAGACAGTATCTCCTTTTCTCCTGAGTTTCGGTGGCTGCTGGCAGTATCAGGACGAAGCATCAGTACCATGATGAGCTCCAGCACTGTCTACCCTCCTGCTGGACCTTCCTCTCTAGTGACAGCCCAAGGGCATCTCAGGGACCCGTATCAGGAAGATTTACCTCATTTGGAATATGTAACTGTATTCAGTGCTTCATATATAGAATCAGTAAAGTTGGGTACAGATTAATTTTACAGAGCTCGAAAGCACAGAGAAATGTTCAAGGATTCAAATGCGGTGCCTGTCAGTAAAGTATGATTTTGTAAACCTTTGCAACTGGTCAAAATTCCTAGATGAAAGAAAAAAGTAGTGCCAAGTACCATGAACCCTGACTGCAGACTGAAGGGTACACAAGGATGGAGATACACACGTAGATATAATTCATATATATATATATATATATATATATATATGGGGGATACTATTAAAAGTACAAAATGGAAACTGGAAATAAAAAAAAGTGAAGAAAACTAATCTAGTATCAATATTCATGACTTATCACTCTGAGGTATGGTTCCCCTCATGCCCTTCATTACAATAATGGTCAGTTCTTTATATTGCAAGATTACTCTCACTGGTGACTTATCACTAGGATGACTCTATTCTCTTTTTGATGGGGCCGTAGTCCTGCTTCAGGCTTAATTTTCTGCATAATTATTAAGAGTCACCTTTTCACTCTCAGAATTGTTCTGAATTGGACAAGAACTTATATAGTCATGCTAGTTATCTCCCATTTCATAATGGAAGACAAAGAAAAGATGAAACTTGCCTAAGGGAAATAACTTCCTTTACAAGCAAGTTTTCTGACCCACATCTTTAAAATACTGCTTGGAAGATGAGACACTACCACGTTTTGGAAGGCTTGAGCCATTCTCCTTTGGACGTTTGCCCTCTTCAGCTGCAGCATGATCAGAAAGGCCAACAGCACCGTCAGGCAGGTCATTCCCGCTGAGCCGAGGATGGCGATAAGCAGCATCTTCCTGCCTCCGAGGTCTGCTGGTGCTGAGCAGAACACAGGAGAAGCAGCAGGTTAGTCTAGATGGAGAGATAGGCCGCGGCCATCTGCAGGAGAAGTCACGGTGTAATGGGAACATCATGGCAGCCTGAGTCCTGCCACCTGATGGCTAGGTGACCTAGTGCTTTTCTGGAACTCACTGCAGACAAGTCTGACTCACAGGGCTGTTAACAAGTTCAAAGGAGTGTGCAAAAGGGCTTTTTACAAGTCAACATGCTAATCACCAAAAGCTGCTAAGCGCCAAAGAATTGATGCTTTTGAACTGTGGTGTTGGAGAAGACTCTTGAGAGTCCCTTGAACTGCAAGGAGATCCAACTAGTCAATCCTAAAGGAAACCAGTCCTGAATGTTCATTGGAAGGACTGATGCTGAAGCTGAAACTCCAATACTTTGGCCACCAGATTTGAAGATACCCCGATGCTGGGAAAGATTGAAGGCAGGAGGAGAAGGGGACGACAGAGGATGAGATGGCTGGATGGCATCACTGACTCGATGGATGTGAGTTTGACCAAGTTCCAGGAGTTGGTTATGGACAGGGAAGCCTGGCCTGCTACAGTCCCCGGGGTCACAAAGAGTTGGACATGACTGAGTGACTGAACTGAACTGATGTTAATCACTAATTGTTGCCCTTCATTCAACTTTCATTTCCAAGTACAGGCCCAAGCAGATGAATATTATCTCATAATAGTGAGAATGACTAAATACATCTATCACTTTGGGAAAGTGACTAAACCTCCCTGAACAATTTCCCCACCTAGAAAAGCTTGCAAGCTCTATGATGCTAAGAGCACAGAATCTGTAAGATACTTTGATTTGGGTTTTTCTGGTTTTAAAGAGCTGAAAATAACCTGAGAATACCAATGGGAGAAGCAAAGAAGGACGCAAAGAAGAGAAAAAACAGAAAAACTATGAATTTAGGGCTTAGGTCAAAATGGACTATTAAAGACTACGGTTTAACTCTTCCACTTCTTTTCCTTGCCTAAATTAAAATACAATTAAATTCAATGTATTTTTATAAAAAGCAGCATGTAGAGCATGATCTCATCTAACAATTATTCTTTTTATTAGCTATCTTTCCTTCTATTTCCATGCATGTGTACATAAAGAGATGTCTGAAATGGGATGGTGAGGATTTTTAGTTTTGTTACATCTTGTTTTTAAATTTTTCTCTTTGTATTTTATTTATAGCTTGGATTTAGGGCCTGTATGTGTTTTATGAAAACACAAGTAATTATAGAAATGATGCATCTATTAAGAGTGTCATCTGAAAACTATGATTCTCTGTAATTTACAGACTCAACATTCCTTGGATATTTCAAACATATTCTAAAAAATCAGCACTGAAAACAGAGCTTATTGGATTTAATTTCTTAAGCCCTAGGTAGCCCTCAAAAGAACCAAGAAGTTTTTAGTGCTATGATACTTTCTGTAAAAATAGGCTGGTCTGAATTATAAATTTGCAAAAAATCACCATTTCCCTCTAAAGTCCCTCTAGCTACATTCCCTTGAACAAGCTGTACAGTGCAGAGGGAGAGGAAATGCAATTTCAGACTAATCTCAAAGGGAAGTCTCCCAGAAGCTGCAACCCTTCCCACCTGTGATGTCCTTGTTCACTAATTACATTCAACAGGTTTTACCAGCCACAAACACTGGCGAGGATTAAGAGGTACAGCCGTCCAGTTATGAAATAAAGAAACCACAGGGATATAATATACAGCATATAGAATATAGCCAATAATAACTTTGGAGACAGAGAATTACTAGCCTTACTGTGGTGATCATTCATAATATATGCAAATGTCAAATCCCTACATAGTGCCCTCAAAACTGACATAATATTGCACATCAACTGTATTTCAATTTAAAAAATCACAGACACTGGTCCTCTTGTGCTTGGCACTGAAGGATCTCCGTCTCAAAGAGCTTATTCTCTCTGAGGTAGGGGTTAGTGATGGACACAGAGCCATCATAACCTGGATCTAAAAAGTAAAAGAAAACTCAGAATAGCATAGTGTCACCCAAGTTAAAAGAAGAGTTCATTTTGAGAAAGAATGGAGTGCGGTTCCTGGAGCCTCCCACTGAAGCACTGCATAGGCCTTCCTCCAATAAGCTGGATCCTTAGTCTTCTTTTTCCACAGAATCACATTCAGATTCCTCAGACCCTCAACTGCTAGATGGGGCGTGCTAATGGGCTGAGTTCATTTAAGGCTTAATAATAGAAATGGATCAACAGGGTATCCCTCCAAGGGGCATTTTCAGCTTAAGGACCTCTTTAGAGATGGTGATCCCTATTAAGGACAAGGCTATTGTATCACAAGATGTGAATATGGAGTAAATATCTTAAAACAGTGGGACTTTTCTGATACTCCCCAGAAATAATAATATGTAAATACCTGACTACTCTACCAACCTTGAGATTCAGAAAGAGTCATCAGTTCATGAGAAGAGGTTGGATTGCTTGAGCCTATATTGTTCTCTGCAAAGATGTCCACCTGGTAAGCTGTTTGGGGCTCAAGGCCCTTGAGTTGATACTGGGTGATGGTGGCATTCTTGATCTTCACGTCAATGTGCTGGTCTTCATTCTTGCCCTGAACCTTGTAACGGATGATAATAGCAGAAATAGAATAGCCATCCAGGATCGTCCAAGAGATCACAGCCGAAGAGTCTGTGATGTTGGAAATCTTGATGTTTTCTGGTTGAGGAGGAACAACTAGAAATTTAAAAAACAAAAACATATTTTCCTTAAGATGCATTACCATCTCTTTGACTATTATGCTTTTGAGAGAGAGTGAATGTCGGCCCATAAACCATGAATGGCTACTAAGTGTTATTTCTGATGGTAACTCCAGTTTGTGGTGGATTCAACACAGACTTGACAACATGGCCACATATGGGAAACTGGCAACACATACAAATCACATATTTGCCATCCTTCCACTGAATTAAGACCTCAGAAATTCTGTTACTCCACAAACTGATATTTTACTGTTCTTGATGCTGAGGAAAACAAAAATTATGACAGCTGACATTTATATAGGCCTTTTCATATTGTAACTCATTGACTCCACATAACAATCTTACTGTTAGTATTGAGGCCTGGAGACATTAAGTGACTTGGCCACGGTTACACAGCTTTTAAGAAATAGATTCAACTAGAAGAAATAAGGATTCCTATTAGTTTGCAATTAGCCACCAGCCCATAGGAACTATCCTTGTTAAGCACTTGTTAGAAAATATGTTAAGCACTTAGTAGACACGTACAAAAAGCAAGATGAAGCGTATGCATGCATCTACACACTTACAGGTATACTTAATGTATTAAAATTATACGACATTGAATGGAAAGATATATATCAAACATAATCTTGATTTAACAAACAGAATTTTGGTTGTCTCTGGGGAGACAGGGAGAGAATTAGAGTAGGGATGATGATCAAAGAGGATTTTGATATATCTGTATCGTGGAATTACTTTCACAAAAAAGGCTGAAAGCAAAGATGGCAAGATGTTAACGGTTGTTAATTCTGGGTTGTAGAAATGTAGATTTTTTTGTATTATTCTCTGTACTGGCCTATAACTTCTAATTGTCATAGGATTTTTTTAAAGATGAAGAAGACATGCCTAAACACTGACAAAATGGTTGAGACTTCCACGTTATTGATACAAGAAGGGATTGGTTGGAGAAACCCAGAGCCAGTTTGTACACCTGTTACTGGGGAAGTGGAGACTCAGCTGCAGAAGAGAACTCAGACTCTACTCTGGCAGTTGACAAGAGACCACAGGATCCTAGTGTTAGTGATAGTTGGTGTGACCAGAAACATCTGGTCTTTGCAAGGACTCTGAAGTGCACAGACAGTTCTATGGCAGCAAATCAAATAGAACTCTCTGGTTCCTGATGAAAAAGCTTTCAAGACTACAAAGGAACCCTAGAAGTTCCAACTAATTTTTAATGGACACTCTGAAATTGAGAAGAGCCTGAAGAACAGTTTGAGAGAAAAGTTGTTTCATTACTCTCAAATATATACTGTAATGCTAAGGATTATCTGTTTTGCAGATTTTCAAGCAAAGTTCCTTGGCTTTTAAGATTAGGAGAGATCTCTCTGTAATGAATCACCATCTGCTTAATAAATAACTCCATTGAAAGGAAAGGTAGGGATCCCTAGTGGTCCAGAGGTTAAGAATCCTCATGCCAATGCAGGGGACACAGGTTCAATCCCTGCTCTGGGAAGATCCCACATGCCGTGGAGCAACTAGGCCTGTGTGCCACAACTACTGTCCATATGCCACAACTACTGAAGCCGGCAAGCCCTGAGAGAGCCTGCTCTCCAACAAGAGAAGCCTTCACAATAAGAAGCCCACACACTGCAACTAGAGGGTAGCCCCTGCTCAGTGAAACTAGACAAAGCCTACGCACAGCCACAAAGACCCAGTAGAGCCGAAAATAAACAAACTTTTTTTAAAAAAAGGAAAGGTAAATCGTAGGACAGTCCTGCCTGAATTATTGTCAGTCCAAACATATGGAGCATTCATAGATACTGCAGGTCACTAAAATAATTTGAGGTGTTGGGGGGAGGGCACTCATTGGCCTCCACTTACAACTAACTACCTGTCATGGTTTCTAAGAAGCAGACTTGAAGTGATGGGAGCTAAATCTAAGTGGCGGCCACCAAGCATCATTCAGGCAAGGCTGGGGCAGCATAAGTTACTTACTGTCGCTAAGGGTCCAAGCGATGAGATCTTCGCTCCATTCCCCCTGGGCCTTGGTGTTGACTCTGGCTCGGACTATGTACTGCTCCCTGGGGTGCAAGTTGTTAAGCAGCACTGAAGTCAAGTTGCCTGGCACTTTAATATTCTGCTGATCACTATTCATTTGCACAGATCTCCTCTCGACTTCAACATAAAAGTCATCTTCTGAGCTTGGGAATATGGGTTGCCAGGTCAAATTTAGAGTGGTCTGACTCTTTGGTAGGAGACTGAGACCTCTTGGAGGAGGAAGACCTAGGAGAAACCAGAAGGATCATCGTTTTTATATGAAGTGAAGCTAACAACAGCCCCAAAGGACAACCTTGGCTTCTAGAATAATATACAAGCTAGCAAAGAAACAGCTGCTAGCAGCCATGAAATACTTTTTTTTCCTACCAAAATAGCAAAAGCTTTAAAATATTAATGTGTAGTTTCAGTAACTGTAAGACAAAAATACAACCCCTCTGAAGGACAACTTGGGAATATTTTTCAAGAGCCTTAGAAATGATCATATACTTTGTATAATCTGACTACCAGGGATTTATCCTGAAGAAATAACTCAAAGGAAGCAAAAAGGCTAAGGACATGAAGATGTCCCTTACAACATTATTTATAATAACAAACAATCATAAGAAACCTAAATGCTCAAAGTAGGGAAATGCTTTAATAAATTATGATATAACCATCCAAGGGATTAAAGCATTATTATGAAAAGTAGAGAAGCCCCTCCAAAACTTTTAACACATGAGAAATACTCTAATTTCCACTTGGGAAAAGTCATGTCTACCATTGGTGAAAGAGGAAGGAAACTGAAAAAGTTGGAAACACTGGATTTGCCAAGGTTGTGGGGTTGCAGGTGAGCATTCAGTGTTTCTGTTCCCATTTTGAGCAATATGTTTTAAAGCAATTTCAGGGTTACATCCCCTTAGCAGGGACAATTTCACATGTGACAACACAGCCTGGCAGGGCCAGGCTCTGATCACATCAAGGTTTGGCTCTGACCACAGGCTGTGTGGCCATAATTACCCCCAAGAACCTGGGTCACCAGAGAGGTAACTGAATGGAAACAACTTGAGTTGTGAAATCAAAGAGGCAGAAGCATGCCCCTTTAGTTCCATGACCTTAGGAAAATTTATGTAGCATGAAATAAAAACACTCACCTTCCAGACTCAGGAGAAGAATTGAGACAATGGAGGTGAAAATGCTTGGAAGGTGTTAGGGGTTCCATCAACATTTTCTCCCTCCCTTCCTTCCTACCTTATGTTGTGTCAATGGACAGAGAAGGAATCTGCAAGTTTTCAACTAATAACAGCACACTGATATTTTAAACTCCAGATATAAAATATTTTCAAAACATAAGAATAGGGATCCTCTCCTCATGCATTTTCAGTGGGGACATTACTGCCCCTAAGGGGGCAAAAATTGGTCCTTGGGGTATGAGAAAATTTTAGATAATTACGATGGTTTATGAAGGACCACAATATATAAACAAATTTATGATATTAAAATTCATGGCAGAAGAGACATCAAAACAAAACAGAGATGGTGTCTTAAGGACAAAACTATCTAAGAAGCTCTTTAGAGGGTTATAATTAATAAAAATAATATAAAGAAGTGGAAACAAATGAATGTATATATAACAATCACTTTGCTGTACCCCTGAACTAACACCACATTGTAAATCAACTATACTCCAATAAAATGAAAAAATAAAAATAAAAAAATAAAGTAAGAAGGCTGAGAAACTTGGTCAGAGGTGACAGGAAGTGTCTATTTCCACTCCTCAGGAGAGGGACCCTCACTAACAGCTTTGACCACCCATAGACGAGAGAGAACCAGCAATCAGGTCTGCCACCTGCTTGGCACTATGCTACAGGTCTCGTTGGTCTTTTCTCCATAACCTTTGCAAATTGCGAGAGGTGCCATCACCTCACTTTGCTCTTCTCTAAAGTTCCAAAATAAGCCACCTGGAATGGCCAGGCAGGCTTATAACAACACAACAGAGGGAAAGAGGGCTGATGGTGTAGAGCAAACATGCAAACCTTCTAAGCCTGCGCCTCATACAGAGGAGCAGCCCCATAAATGGTCGTTTCCTCTTTCCCCTCCCTTTGAGAGCAGGGCTCACCCGTCACCCCTCCCTACCTGCCCTCTTTCTGCCTGTGTTCAGAGTGTGTCCTGTCCCCTCCCCTCCTGGCCTTCCCGGCCTTTGCCACTCAGTCAACACACTTATAAATAGGGTGACTGCCAAATGAATTTAAAAACAAACATCAGCAAAACTCAAATGATGGGAAAAGATGAACCTTTAAGAATTCCCTTCCCACCCACCCCTGAGAACTACTTTGAAATATTCCAAGAGACCTCTGAATACATCCTGGCTGGAACATATTCTGAGAGCTGAAGACAGCACACTGTGGGTCTGTTAAGTGTTTTATGTTCTGTTCCATAAATACTTTCCATCTGAGTCAGATTGTGCCCTTCCCCTTTTGATTCATCAGCACTGGCCTAGGAGAGAATAAGCTGCCGTTTGCTTCATAGCAGCAACCTGATGACATTTCAGGGGCCCTTTGCATCACAGTCATGGAGGTGCCTTTTATCCTCTAAATCATATGTGGTTTCCAGGGTTATTTGCTTTTTAAGATTTTTTTTTTTTTCTAATGTGGGCCATTTTTAAAGTCTTTATTGAATTTGTTACAATATTGGTTCTGTTTTATGTTTTGGTTTCTTGGCTGCAAGGCAAGGGGATTTTTACCTCCCTGACCAGAGATCGAACACACACCCCCTGCGTTGGAAGGCAAAGTCTTAAGCACTGGACTGCCAGGGAAGTCCCTGCCAGTGTTTTTGGTGTTTCTACCTGGTGGGTTCCCGGGAAGCCACCTCTTACTTGTACAATGCTTCTACAAGCATCAGAGCAGCTCCTGAGTTTCATCTGGTTCATTAACGATGCTGCCGGTCAGATGGATACTAGGTGGGGGGTGTGGAGGGAAGAGTGTATGAGGAATACACAACCTTTGCAGAAGAGCTTTATGCTCTTCCTAGTTTCTCACTAAAGCATCCCATATCCTTCTGCCTTTAGTAAATGGATGAAAACTAGGAAAACTCATCAATCGGGAAAGGATTTGGTGCCTTTGGGCTCCAGGTTTAAAAAAAAAAAAAAGGTTAATAATAACTGGAGAAACAGAAAGGGATCAAGTCTGAAGATCTAGTATGATGATGAAGAATCTGACACATCACCATAGCCAAGTTATTAACCACTCTGGGACTCTACTTTTCAATCTATAAAATGGGAAAGATGACAATTCTAAGAATTAAATAAATGTGAACCTGAAACTGTAGAGCACTGACCAAGAGGTAGTAACAGAATGGTTACACACAAGGCACATTAAACACTAAAGAGGACGTTACAAGGACTCACTCAGACATTTCAGAGGCGGGGAACTGGGTAGCAGAAAGCTGGAGTTCAGGCTAGCATCAAGGAAATTTCACAAATTCAGAGGCTCCGCAGTTTACATAGTAGAAGACTGATAGCTATTGACTGACATTGATCCATCAAGAAATAGTGCTACACTTAGAATGTGTAAACTTAAGACCACAGCATCATACACCACTGGAGAACTTATTAGAAATGCAGATTCTTAAGCCCCATTCCCACTCCAAACCTTCTGAATCTGAAACCGTGGAGGCAAAGCCCAGAAATTTGTTTTAATAAGCTGGGCAGATGATTCTGAGGGAAAATAATGTTTGAGAACCATTGATTTAGAAACACAGAGGTAGAGACTTCCCTGGCGGTCCAGTGGTTAGGACCCTGCACTTCCACTGCAGGGGGCATGGGTTCGATGCTTAGTCCAGGAAGTAAGGGGATCTAAGATCCTGCATGCCATGCCATGAGAGAAACAGGGCGGCATATATCATATGGCTCAAGGAATAAAGGAAATAGGATGGGGAAATGGAGGGATAGAGCATAGGACTAATTGAAAAGCCTTTCAATCTATTTGATGTGTTCACCATGTGTGTGAATGACTTTGAAAAGCTAGAAATTATAAACACACTGGGATTTCTGGAGTATGTATGCAGCAAGAGCTTGGCCTGGGCCCTTAAGATGGAAACAGGAAGCTGGTGGTAAAATTCAGGAGCCGAGACTGAACACAGTTGCTACAAAGTAAATCCCAAGTCCTCAGGGATGTCCCTGCCTTCCTGAAGGCTCATCTGCTTCCTTCTCTGTCCCTGTGGATCACTCTAGCCCCTTCCCGCAGGGAGACAGACCAGGAGAGCAGCCCAAATAAAGGGCTGGCTTGGCTCCAAGTCTCTAGCCTTCCTGTCACTTTCCCACCCATTCAAAAGCAAACCCCTTCCACCACCCTTCCCACCCACCCGCTCACCCACCACCACCCTTCCTGGTCTTCCTTCCTCTTTCCCCTTCCTCCCCCACCCACCCAGCTCCTGAATAAATGCCTGTTTGCTTCAGCTGACCGATGGAAGCTGTGGTGAACCTCCTCACAGGGCCAGGATGGCCTTCTCCACCCTCTCCACGCCGGACCAGCTGCACGCAGAGCTCGTATTCCGTCCGAGGTTCCAAATAGTTGAGGGTAACAATCTCATTTGTCACTGAGAAGAGGGAAAGTCCAGGAAACTTAAGTTGGCAATCTTTTACATTCTTTAAACTGGAATGCTGTTATTGTGATGGGAACTAATATTTGGTTTTTAAAAATACAATGTCTGAGTGGAACAGAGAGGCAATTCCATCTTCAGGGTCTCAGTGTCCCTGCTATAAAAGAAAACAAGGCTTTTTCGTGTAAGTATCTCTGTGCCACTCATACATTTCTGCTCCAGTGTTTCTGTATTTTCATTTGTAGAGTAAAATCAAGCACATCTTAACTATAGGGAATATCAATCAGATTTAGGAGGAAAAACTCAATTAGAATAATATAAAATAACTTAACGTCTACTGTTTTCAAGCGCAAACAGTGATTTTAATCAAGCTATCAAGAGAAAAGATTCTTTGTAGGTTTGCTTACACTAATCAGACAACAAATTTGTAATAGTCATGTCATAATAAATAAAGGGTTCTGAAGTATTTGAAAATACCTCCCAGAAACAAATGACATGTGCTTCTTTTCTTCTGAGCTATCTGCATGAATATTGCAAAGGTAGATTGTTGCCTTACCACATGATAAAGTCAGTAAGGAAAAATACTGGACTGTGTTTAAGGGTTTTTAGAAGACCTCTTTGTGGATGTCCATAAAGAAATGATGGAGTATCAATATCTTTTTTTTTTTTTTTTAAGTTGCTTTTTCAAAAGACCTAGCCATTGTCAATAGAAACAACAGTCCAGCAAATCAGACTTATGCTCTTGGGATTCTGAATTTTGGATGAAAAGAAAGTGAAGAGTTCCGTAATACTACCATGACTTATTCAATGTACTCAGGTCAGCTAGTATTATTAAGCCCCAAACCTTCATTTTCTTCTTTTTTGGTAACTTCCTTGATTATATGAGCTTAGTCGCTCAGTCGTGTCCGACTCTTTGCAACCCTTTGGACTGTAGCCTGTCAGGCTCCTCAGTCCATGGGATTTCCCAGGCAAGAATACTGGAGCAGGTTGCTATTTCCATCTCCAGGGAATCTTCCAGACCCAGGGATAGAACTAGTGTCTCTGGTGTCTCCTTCATTGCAGTCACGGGTAGAGGGCCCTTTTAGGAATTCATGGGCATAGTGAGACTAGAGTATTGATGGAGGTTTGTATGTTCCCTACAAGTGTGGCTGTGGCATGTCTCATGATAAGATGGCACAATTTAAGCAGCTGGGTCAATAGATGGTGCTCAGCTTTAAAAAAAAAAAAAAGTGCTATTACATCATCATGCAACAAGCAGGACTGTAATTTGTGTTTCAAAGTAAATTTAACTTAAAATAAATAAATGTAACTGTTTTCATGAACGTTTGACAGTTTATTACATTTGGGGCTTTTGCTTTCAAAAGTTGGGGACAGGCCTGTACCCCCACCTCCCCTTACCCCAGTTCAGTCTGCCACAGCCCAAATTCCTCCCCAAATTTCTGTGAGTTAGGAGACTGCAGACAGGGCAAACTCAAATAAGAAAAAAAAAAAAAACAAAAACACAAAAATCTTGGTTCAGTAGGAACAGCTGACTCATTGGAAAAGACCCTGATGCTGGTCAAGATTGAAGGCAGGAGAAGAGGGTTGACAAAAGAGGAGATGGTTGGATGGCATCACTGATTCAATGGACGTGAACTTGAGCAAACTCTGGGAGATGGTGAGGGGCAGGGAAGCCTGGTGTGCTGCCGTCCACGGGGTCGGGAAGAGGCGGACACGGCTTGGCGGCCGGACAGCAACAGTACCAACAATCAGCCCTCAGATGTAAGCAGATCACGTCTCTGCCTTTCCAGTGGGTCCTGGACTTCCCTGTTACCATATTCATAGCATAAACATGTGTCTTTCACCATGACCAAGCAAGACAGAGTAAAAATGGGACTGGATCCAGAGAAACCTGGACAGGAAGTACTGATGAAGATAGCAGCTCCTGACACAGGCTGCTTCTGCATCCCATTTTACATCATGACTTTCAGAAAGGCAGACCCAGAACTCAGAGGAGCCATCACCCCGCCACTCTCTCCTGAATACTCCAAAGTAGAATCCACCACCACAGCCCCTAGCTTGGGATGGAGGGTTGAGATTGAGAGAGAGGATATCTACATTTGGGGACAAATTTCTTTTCCTGGTGTCCCATCTCTCGCTGGAGCATTTCCTTGCCAAACCTTACCTTGAATATGCCGCCAAGCCTCATAGTGATTAACAGGTTTGTATAGAAGCTTCTTGGATTTGATTGGTCCATCCCCAAAGTAAGGCTCAGAGCTGATGTTGATGACAGCAAAGTTGTGTCCAGTGTCGATCACGTTTGGGGCATTCAAGGGCTTTGGAAGAACTAAATAAAATGTCAAGAATCAGATCAGTCCTTACATTTGGGGTTTTTACCGCTGTTCTGAGATGGGGTAGTGGATAAGTGCCTTTACATTCCCAACAAAGCCCTCTTCGAGTTCTCTGATCAGATTCAATGCACTTACCTGCTCTGTGATCTGGTTTTGCTCTCACCCCTCCAACCTACCATCCACAGAATGCTTTCTTAAAGAATGAGCATTCCTCTGATCAAGAGTTTTCCATGCGTTCCCATTATATTTCGAATGAAATCTGAAATTCATACCATGACCTACCAGGCCTTGCACAATAGTGCCCCTGCCGCCTCTTTAGCTCCCTCATCCTCTCATCCAATACCCTTCAGTCCCAGTGACCTTTCAGTTCATTCAACTAACAATGCACCAGGCTCCTTTCTGTCTCAGATTTTTTTTTTTTTTTTCTGTCTCAGATTTTTGACTGATACTATTCTCCTGCAAGGAATGCACCAGACCTCCCACGATTCTGCAGTAAACGCTTACTCATCATTCAACTTGCAGCTCTGATGTGACCTCCTCCCAGTGTCTATCCCCAAACCTTGGTTAGACTCACTTGCCACACACTTCCACAGATCTTCTCCTTCACTGTAATTTTCAGAATTCATTATTCTTTGCGTGATTATTTAATATCAATCATCCTACTAGACCACCAGGCTATGTCTGTCTGTCTCTCTCTGCTTAGAGCAACATAAATGTATTATCTTATAGCTCTGGAGGTCAGAAATCAGAGGTCTCTGGGGGTCAGTAGTTAGTCTCACTGGGCTAAGATCAAGGTGTTAACAGGGCTGTGTTCCTTTCTATGGGCTGTAGGGGATAATTTGTTTTCTTCTTTTCAGCTTCTTAAAAAACACCTGTATTCCTTGACTCATGGTCCCTTCGTCCATCTTCAAAGACAACAAACTCATGTCTCTCTGACCTTTCTTCCATTGTGACATCTCTTTCTGACAGTCTTTAAAGACTCCTGTGATTAGAATGGGTCCACCTAGAGAATCAGGTGGCTCAAATGGTAAAGAATCTGCCTGCAGGAGACCCAGGTTTGATTGCTGGGTCAGGAAGCTCCCCTGGAGAAGAGAATGCCTACCCACTCCTGTATTCTTGCCTGGAGAATTCCATGGACAGAGGAGTCTGGCAGGCTACAGTCCATGAGGTCACAAAGAGTCGGTCATGAGTAAGGAACTGAGCACATCTATATAATCCAGAATGAGGTCCCCATCTCAAAGACCATGTATTCTCAAAGGGACTGAAATAGTACCCCCAACAAAGTAAAAATTGGTTCTTGATGAAAGAAAACATTCGTAGATATTTTAATAGTTTTTAGCCCCCATAAGGGGCATGGTATATAAACAGATGTACAGTATGTTTACCATGTGAAGCAACTTCTGGTTTGAAAGGAAAGGATGTCTTGTCAGGCTGTCAGTATCCTGTTTACCCAATTATAGAAGTAGCTCAACTTGCTTTGAGTCTTACTGAACTCGCGTGAGTTAAGAAGTCCACCAGACTCCTGGGGCATGGAGAACACGTATGGGAATGGGGTGGCCAAGAAAGGAGGCAGACTGTGAATCTGTCTCTTCTGCTCATGCACAAGCTCCACGGTGTCACTGGACTTCTCTTATGAATTTCAAAGATAAAATTTCAAGTTGAAAACAGCAGAAACTTAAACCAAGTGTAGGGCCCTGTGTGGACAGGTCATAAGCCCATGAAGCCAGCCCTGCACATCACCCTTGCTGTATGAGGGGAGCGTTGCAGTATTTAGAGATGGGGGGGCGCCTTTAAAGAGGTAATTGTAATTCAGTTACAGTGAGGGCTATAGTCATTGCTAATCCCATATGATGGCTGTCCTCATTACTGTGTTACTCAGTCGTGTCCGACTCTTTGTGACCTCATGGACTATAGCCAGTCAGGCTTCTCTGTCCATGGAATTCTCCAGGCAAGAATACTGGAGTGGGTAGCCATACCCTTCTCCAGGGGATCTTCCCAACCCAGGGATCAAACCCTGGTCTCCTGAGTTGCTGGTGGATTCTTTACCATCTGGGCTGCCAGGGAGGCCCTCATAAGAGGATCAAATTACCACACACACACACACACACACACACACACACACAAAGGAAAGACCCTGAGAAGATACAGGGAGAATATAGCTATCTACAAGCCAAGAAGCAAAGCCTCAGAAGTAAGTAACCCTGCCAACACGTTGATCTCAGATCAATGTAAGATTACACTGATCACCTAGCCTCCAGAACATTGAGAAAATTAATTTCTGTTGTTTAAGCCACTCAGTCTAGAGTACTTTGCTACCGCAGCCCTAGAAACCTATTACATATGAATATAACACAAACTACTTATTCTTTCTAATGCCGATGCATATTTGGACTATTAGGAATAAAACTCCTTAGAACATTCTTGAAGATTGTTTAACAAATGCACTGATTTCTTTTGAGCATAAACTTAGCTGTAGAATGTCATCACAGGGTAGGTGTATGCTTAGCTTTAGTATATATTGCCAGTTTCCCAGTGGTTGTTCTAATTTGTACTCTGGGAGGAAAGTCTAGTATAGTCAACCTTCTATATGCAGGTTCTGCATCTAGAAAAAAAAACTCCAGAAAGTTCTAAAAGGCAAAACTTGAAATTTTCCATGTGCCAGCAACTATTTACAAAATATTTATATTATAGTTACAACTATTTACATAGCATTTACATTGTATTAGGTGTTACAGTACCAAATTCTATATACACCATTTTTTCTCCCGTACACACATACCAGAGGTATAAATTAGGCAGAGTAAGGGAATATTCAAATTGCTAGCATCACATTGTTAAATACAAGAAAGGTTACTTGAACATGAGTGTTCTGATACCATGACAGACGAAATGATAATGTAGATGTCTACTAAGTGACTAATGAGTGGGATACATGGGATGAAGGGAAGACACACATCCCAGGCAGGATGGAGTGGAACAGTGTGAGATTTCATCACGCTACTCAGAACAGTACACAATTTAAAAATTACATATTGTTTATTTCTGGAATTTTCCATTTAGTGTTTTGAGCTTCAGTTGACCATGGGTAACTGAAACCATGGAAAGTGAAACCACAGCTGGGGGGTGGCTATTGTTTAAGGAATCTAGAGATGATTTAAACCGTACAGGAGGCTATGTGCAGGTTGTATGCAAATACTACACCATTTTATAAAAGGGACTTGAGCATCCGTGGAGTTTGGTATCCAAAGAGGTCTTAGAACCAATCCCCTACAAATACTGAAAGAGATCTGTATCTCTGTATCTTTTAAAATATTATGATTAAAGACATTGCTTAATTTACCTACTTGCAATTTTCCATTTTGAGGATACCAGTCAGTATGACAGTGAAGAGGCATCAGTGACTTAGAACTAGAGATATTTCAATGGACTGATGTTGCGTGCTATGCCTTATTTAAAAAATAAAAATTAGAATCAGTGACTCTTCTGAAACTTAGCAACATGGTTTGTTTTTGAACTTATTATTTACTTTCCATGGACAGCAAATATTCCAAAAATAACATAATTTGTCTTGTCTGCATATCATTTCCTTTCTTCCAAGAACAAGTATGATGTAAGAAATTATTTTGATTGTGTTAATGTTCTACTGAATAAAATAGATCCAGGCTTTTCCAGTAATCAAAAAAAAATGTTAAAGATTCTGAGGTTGTTTCTGTGGGTTCTCAGGGCAGAGAATCTAACTCTATGAGGCTCTATTTATGTTACTATTGTTACTGACCTTTTTTTAAAACAAGATTATGTTCTGGGTATTTACTTTCATTGACAGAAATTACCTCTAGGATCACCCAAAGATTCCTAATCAAGTAGTGAAGTAGGTTACATACACATCACCTTCAGTTATCTTGCTTCCTTATCTGTAACAGGAGAGACTAAGAAAGCAAAATGATCTAGAAATGATGATGCAGGGTTGGACCAGGTTCAAAACTGAGATTGGCTGTTCACGAGATGGGCTACCTTAGGCAAGTCGCCTAAACCTCTGAACCTAGTTCTGGACTGATCAAGAGGGGATAACAATACTATTGTGCCTGGTCTTTATAAAAATGAAGTAAGATAGGACTTCCCTGGTGTCCAGTGCCTATGACTCTGCACTCCCAAAGCAAGAGGCCTGGGATCAATCCTTGGTCAGGGAACTAGATCCCACATGCCACAACTAAAGATCCTGCCTGCCACAACTAAGACCTGGCGAAGCCAAATAAATAAATACAATGAATATTTTTAAAATAATAAGATGAATGAAGCATTTAGTCCAATGCCTTTCTAGAATACATACCACAGAGTTATTAGGTGATTTTGTATAAATACATTCAAAAGTAACTTTCAAATTTAAAATTTGTATTATATCTCTGTACAACAACCAAGGGAACTTGGATTTACTTCCACTCTATTCCTTCCCATCAAGCCTCAAATGTACACAAATCCACTTGGAATAATTCTGAATTTTGAAATACTATTTCATAGTAGGAAGAATATTCAGAACTCTGAATATATGAGAAAATCATTCATGTTCACTGTATAGCATAGCCTGGGCTTCATACTAAGTGAGTAGTCTGCAAATTAAGATTCTCTAACTTCTCTGTAGTGAATCGGAAGTCAAGACAATGATGAAGTTAAACTTTCTACAAAAATAGAATCACTACCAGAATTGTGCCAGGTGCAATTACACTACTTAACAATCTCACAATCACCCTGAGTGGCAGATAAACTAAGCTTTATTTACAAATAAAGAAAGGTTCAGACAGGTCACCTAGAGCCAGACATCCTAGAATGTGAAGTCAAGTGGGCCTTAGAAAGCATCACTACGAACAAAGCTAGTGGAGGTGATGGTATTCCAGTTGAGCTGTTTCAAATCCTAAAAGATGCTGTGAAAGTGCTGCACTCAATATGCCAGCAAATTTGGAAAACGCAACAGTGGCCACAGGACTGGAAAAGATCAGTTTTCATTCCAATCCCAAAGAAAGGCAATGCCAAAGACTGCTCAAACTGCCGCACAATAGTCCTCATCTCACATGCTAGCAAACTAATACTCAAAATTCTCCAAGCTAGGCTTCAACAGTATGTGAACTGTGAACTTCCAGATGTTCAAGCTGGATTTAGAAAAGGCAAAGGAACCAGAGATCAAATTGCCAACATCTGCTGGATCATTGAAAAAGCAAGAGTTGTTTCCAGAACAACATCTACTTCTGCTTTATTGGCTATGCCAAAGCCTTTGACTGTGTGGGTCACAACAAATTGTGGAAAATTCTTCAAGAGATGAGAATACCAGACCACCTGACCTGCTCCTGAGAAATCTGTATACAGGTCAAGAAGCAACAGTTAGAAGTGGACATGGAACAACAGACTGGTTCCAAATCGGAAAAGGAGTACGTCAAGGCTGTATATTGTCACCCTACTTATTTAACTTATATGCAGAGTACATCTGGAGAAGGCAATGGCAACCCACTCCAGTACTCTTGCCTGGAAAATCCCATGGACAGAGGAGTCTGGTGGGCTGCCGTCTATGGGATCGCACAAAGTCAGACACGACTGAAGTGACTTAGCAGCAGCAGCAGCAGCAGAACTAAAGAGCCTCTTGATGAAAGAGGAGAGTGAAAAAGTTGGCTTAAAACTCAGCTTTCAGAAAACTAAGATCATGGCATCTGGTCCCATCACTTCCTGGCAAATAGATGGGGAAACAATGGAAACAGTGACAGACTTTATTTATGGGGGTCAAAATCACTGCAGATGGTGACTGCAGCCATGAAATTAAAAGATGCTTACTCCTTGGAAGAAAAGTTATGACCAACCTAGACAGCATATTAAAAAGCAGAGACATTACTTTGCTAACAAAGGTCCGAATAGTCAAAGCTATGGTTTTCCCAGTAGTCATGGATGTAAGAAATGGACTATAAAGAAAACTGAGCACCAAAGAATTGATGCCTTTGAACTGTGGTTTTGGAGAAGACTCTTGAGAGTCCTTTGGACTGCAAGGAGATCCAACCAGTCCATCCTAAAGGGAATCAGTCCAGAATATTCACTGGAAGGACTGATGCTGAAGCTGAAACTCCAGTACTTAGGCCACCTCATGCAAAGAGCTGACTCATTTGAAAAGACCCTGATGCTGGGAAAGATTGAGGGTGGGAGGAGAAGGGGACGACAGAGGATGGCATCACCGCCTCAATGGACAGGAGTTTGAGGAAACTCCGGGAGTTGGCGATGGACAGGGAGGTCTGGCGTGCTGCAGTCCACGGGGTCGCAAACAGCTGGACACAACTGAGTGACTGAACTGAACTGGACAGAGAGGTCAAATTCATTTGCCATTCAAAGCCACACCCAAGTTTACTAGCTGTCAGCCATAAAAATTAAACCCAGGGCTATGTAATTCCAAAGGTCATAAACTTAATCCCTCCTTTCCATATCAACGCACGTAATTTTTTTTTGCTTAAGGCTTAGTATCCTGGAGAACATCCAAAAGACATTTTAGTGGTCAGAGGGCATTTCTATCTAAAGGCAGCACCCAGCAATACATAAATGCAGAACCATCAAGGATACAATCTCTTCCCCTGGAAAATGGAGCTTACCTTTAACAGAAATGTTGAAAGGCTTTTCCACCATCCCGGCCACTGTGTTCACACTGCAGACCCAGACTCCTGAGTCAGGGGGCAGGATCCGGTTGATGGTGAAGGTAGCCACAGAGAGATGACCCGTGTGGTTAAAGTCTTTTGGCTGGAAAGGTCAAATACAAAAAATAAAAAAGAAGCTTCTGCAGAGGTATAAACACAAAGGTTCATAACACTGACCCCATCTCATTGTTAAATAAGTTTTCTAGGAGAGATTAAGAAGATCAGTCCAATGCTTGTATAAGCATTGGCTTATTTCCAAAGCTATTGTAGTAACCCTGCAAGTTTATGTTGGATTGACGCCCTTGCAGATCCTGCTGTTGTAGTTGTGTGTTTGGGAGTATGGGATAAACACTTCCAAGCAAAAAGTCTAATTCCTTCTAAACTGCTTCTGGTAACATTTGTTCCTTTCTGGTCCAAGGCAGTGATGGCTGGGTGAAAAGACAAAATGGCTTCTGAAGTGTTTGAGAGGCTGCTGAGTATGGTATTATGGAAAAAGTCAAGGCTCTGAAAACACGTGGGCCTGAGTCCACATCTCAGCTCTGCCAATTTTGGCCAATTCCTTGGGCTTCCCTGGTGGCTCAGATAGTAAAGAATCTGCCTGCAGTGCAGGAGACCAGGTTTGATTCCAAGCTTAGGACAATCCCCTGGAGAAGGGAATGGCAACCTACTCTAGCATTCTTGCCTAGAGAATTCCATGGACAGAGGAGCCTGGTGGGCTACCATCCATGGGGTCACAAAGAGTTGGACACGACTGAGTGATTCTCACTTTCTTTAGTTATTTAACTTCACCCAACCAGTTTCCACTTCTGCAAACTAACTAACTAATGTTAAGTGAGGCGTGTGTAGTGTGGTCAGCCCTCACTAGAAGGTAGCTGTGACTAGGACAGGCCAAAAAGATTTTAGAAGCTGTCAGTTGGCTCCTACTACACCTAGTGGGTTGTTGCAATGGAACCAGGAACATCTGATGTGTGAATATTCTGCATATTCTGCCCCTAAGACATCACTTGGATCTACCTTCTGGTCAAGTTGATTTTTGGTCATCTTTGGGAGAAAAATAAAATAACTAGTTCAAAGTCTTTAGATAGATAATAATATAAATCAATTTTCTGCAGACCATTTGTGACACAGAGAAATTTGAGCTGGTACCTGTCTCTGCTGCATTTGGCATTGTTGGGAGAGGGAAGGGAAACGTGGAAAATTAGCTTAGTCCTTATTTCTTTCAAGCAAAGAAAAATGCTGTGGTAGCACCCTAACCAGTGGTAAGTGCCAGAAATGAATACCCAGTGTTGTCTGAGATGTGATACACATACACACACACACATACATTAACATGATGGAATACTACTCAGCCATAAAACAGAGTAAAATGATGCCATTTGCAGCAACATGGATGGACTTATTATCATACTCAGTGAAGCAAATCAGACAGAAAAAGACAGATATCATATGATATCAGTCATAAGTGAAATCTAAAATATGACACAAATGAACTTATTTACAAAACAGAAACAGACTCACAGACATAGAAAACAAAGTTATAGTTTAGAAAACAAATTAATGGTTACCACTGAGGAAAGAAAAAGGGGAAATGGGGGATAAATTAGGAGTTTGGGATTAGCAGATACAAACCACTATATAAACAAAAAGGATTTAGTGTATAAAAGAGGGAACCTATATTCAATATCTTGTAATAACTTTTAATGGAAAATAATCTTGAAAAATATAACTGAATTACTTTGCTATATACCTAAAAATAACACAACACTGTAAATCAACTATGCTTCAACTTTTAAAAAAGCTATAATTTGTTCTACTGAAAAAAAAAAAAGAGAGAGAGAGAATAACTCTTACACGGAGCACTGTCCCATCTGGCTTCACCAGGGTCATTTCTTCAATAGCAGGTCGTGGCCAGCCAGATGCTTTGCAGATGGGGTTAAATTTACCACTGTTCACTTCTATACGATCTGGCAAATCCTCTATCTTTGGAGTCATCCTTGGCACACCTGAATGAAGGAAACAACACTATGAAACCTAATCTTTAACACAGCAGAAGCAGAAATTATGAAAGTAGTTACCATCTAGGAAGTCATGTACTGGGCAAGAAATTGGCAAGTATGTTATTGTTTTATCACTACATAATAAATTTTGGGAGGTAGTTGCTCTCAATTCCCATTAAAATGGTTACCAGAATCAGAATTCACACTCTTTGCCATAATGATGTACTTCCTCTGGGTCCTAGGGGATACAGTCTCAATGCTGAAATGGTCATCACCACATCTCTGCAGATCTTATTGTCCAGTCCCTCTCTTGCTTTTTAAGGGAATTTATTTTTACAAAAACAAAACTAAAGCCAGTTCTTCTTCCACTCTGCAAGCCCCTGATTCTCTGACCAACAATGTGATCATTAGTTTTGATATCTGAGAGATGTCTTTTGATCGGGAAGACTGCACCTGGCTAATGATTAATTATATTCACATTTACATCCAAGAAGTGAAATGGAATAAAATTCCCCTAACCAATTTCTCATCAGTAGCCAAATAAAAAATACTGCTGCCAACATGGAAAGGAAAATAAATGTCTCTGGTATTAAGAAAGGCATCAGGATTCCTTACTTAATATCTGCAGGGTAGAGAATGAATAATCCTGAAATTTAACAATTTTATTCTGGACTGTGTGTGGGGTCTTAGAGAGTTTTGGACCACGTGTAGGACACAACTGAAAATGGTCCAACATTCAGTAAATAATGTAGGAGATGGACATGCACTTAAAACACTGGAAAAGTGGCTGAGTCTTTTCCAGAAAAAAAGAACAGCAGTCATTTACAAGCTGCTCCATAGCAGTGGTGAGAGGAGGTGGGGGTCAAGGTAAGTGCATCAATGTTGATATTTTATATTGATATCCTATCTCTCAAGCCTAGAATGAAACAGGTGAAGTGTATGGAGCAGGAAAGGAAACGGTCTAATAGCCACAAAGGTATTCTTTGATATATCTACAGACCTGGGGAGACTGTAATGAGAAAATTTGCCAAACTTAGCGCACTTAGGTATTGGTGTTGGAATTCTTCAAAGTGCTCTAACACTTTCAATCCATGCCTTTCCTTCTCTGTCCCCTTGCAGTTTTCCGCAGTTGGATGGAGGTAGGAGGTACAGGTAGAGGGTGTGGGGAAAGGGGGCTGCCCCCTGAAAGCCCAGAATCTGGGTCTAAGCTTGAGATTCTCACATTTTTTTTTGCAACATCGGCCTTAGTACAGAAAGGTAGAAGTGGAACAGAAAAGGCAAATCATTAAGCTTGTTTGTTGCCCACTTTCAGTCCGTCCTCTGACAGCCGCAGTCTTTCCTCCCCTCCCTACACCCTCCCAGATTCCTACCCTGGAGCAATGTCCAAATGTTGGGGTAGAAGGGAAAATATAAAGCTGAGACGCCTTTGAGAAAACAGTTGGTGTTTCTCTCCATACTCGTTCTGATATTTAAAACTCACAGAGAAAAGACTATAAATGTCTTACTGCTCTGAATGCAGATTTCACTGGACATATGTTATTTATATTTGTTTGACTGAAAAAGTAATATATGTTTATTATTTTTAAGTTTTAAAAATATGCTTCTTTTGATTTTAAAATGTATATTCTAGGACAGGGGTTAGCAGACTTTCCTTAAAGGACTAGATAATAAACATTTTCATCTTGGCAGGCCATATGTTCTTGGTGGTAACTACTCAACCCTGTTGTAAGAGCAGCCTCACATGATATATGGTAAACAAAGGGGCATAGCTGTGTTCAAATAAGATTTTTAAGTGAGAACAGATGGTAGGGCAATAAAAAGGAATAAGAAACATACTGATATGTGCTACAATATAGATAAACCTCAAAAACAGTATGGTAAATGAAGAAAGCCAGCCAAAAAAAATCTAATTTTGTAATTCTTCAAAGTAATTCTTTCCCTGCTGTGCATATCCAGGGAAAAGTCTGGTCCTAGAAAAGACCGACAAAGAGGTAGACAGAGCCCTCAGTGGCTGGTTATCACTTACTGCGCTACAAAGAGCACGAGGTTCATTCCTTATGGGAAGGGCCAGTGCGAGAATCCATAAAGAAGGTTCAGAAAGCTGTCCTTTAGAACAGAGGATCTATTCTTCCCTACTTCTGCTTGGAAACAGGAGTTTAAGACTCTCGGGCTAGTGGGGCAAGAATTAGCCAGCAAAGCCGGGTTCAGACGTGCCGAACTCGGCCCTGATGACAGTGTTACCTTGCTTTACCTTCTCTCTCACACTGGAGCCCTTGGCGTCCCGGAGAGCAGAGGCATCCTTGGAACCGATCGCACTTCTCCCCGTTGGTACAGCTGCACCTCAGCTTACAGTCTGGTCCATAATAACCAGGCTGGCAAGCTGTCAACAAAGACATCAACAACTAGTGTTAACATGAGGGAAGGATGAAATCTCAGTCTCTAAGTGACTAGTTTTATTTTTCTTTCCAAGCTATCAACTTTGCTGGTGATAAAAGGTAGTAAGTGATATATCTGTATTACCAAGAAATTAAAGGTGAGAGAAATTCTGATTCCAGGCAAGTTGAATAAGCGCTTACCAGGCTACCCCTCCCAAAAATAACAACATGGCACTACTTTAGAAATAATTACCTGAAAGCATTGAAGAATGATGGGGTGGGAGGGAGGATGGGAAGGACCAGGAAAATTCTGAGGGGAGTTAAAACTTGGAATATGGGAATGGTGTGCTCCCCATTTTCCAGCTTTTAATCTCATGGTTGGCAGAGCTGACACCGTGTGGGGATGTTAGAACTCCAGGGAAAACCTGAAGCCTTACTGGTAGAGGAGTCTTAGAGGACAGAGTCAGGGCAACTGCAGCCACTTGAAATTGAGAGGGAAAATCTAGAAAGGAAGAACCAGAGGGAGGACATCCCAAATTTCTGGCTCCTCCCTGAACCACACATCTTAAATGCAGGCTCAACACAGCTCAGCTAAAGGTAAAAGGAGTGAACTGAGTCTGAGCTGATGCCTGGGAGTCAGAGTTTGCCGTTTGAGTCGCCCCAAGCTGATTGCCTTATAGGACATAACAAAACAAAAGAAGCACTCCTCAGAGGAATAGACTACACTCCAGAGTCTCCTCACTGTAACTTCCACAATGTTTAGAATACAATCAACACAAGAAGAAATGGAATAGTGCCATGTAGTCCATCTCCCAGCAGTGCCAGATACGGAAGAAAACTGACTTTGGGGAGCAAATACTAAAGTGTCTTTGAGTTCTGGCTAACTCACCACATTAGCATTTGTTAGGGAGGGTCTAGCATATTTGGCTACAGATTCATGTTAAGTTGGGCTCCTCATTTGGCTCAGTGGTAAAGAATCCGCCTGCAGTGCAGGAGACGCAGGAGGCCTGGGTTCAATCCCTGGGTCAGGAAGATCCCCTGGAGGAGGAAATGGCAACCACTACAGTATTCTTGTCTGGAGAATCCCATGGACAGAGGAGCCTGGTGGGTTATAGCCCACAGGGTCTCGAAGAGTTGGACATGACTGAACATGCAGGCATTCACATTAAGTTACTGTGTGATAGTCAATATGAAAAGCTTATTGGAAAGTAGATGAGAAACATACACCTCTGAGCTTCTTTGAGTAGGTGAAGCTAGTATCGCTTGAGCAAGGTCCACAGAAGATAAGATCTTAACTTCCTCAATTTTCATATCCCAAATCTTGTCTGGATCTGACATAAAAGTACTGATATTTATGATGTCGTGAAAAAAAATAAATCTTTGCCTTTCCAGCCCAAAGTGTGGTCTAAAACCCAGCAGCAGCATCTGGGAGTTTGTTAGAAATGCAGACCCTCAGTCTTCAGTCCAGACCTATAGAGCAGAATCTGTGTTCTAATAAGATAAGAATCTAATAAGACTCTTGAATCTAAGATTCTTAAATCTAATAAAATTCAATGCTAATAAGTGTATCAGCAGCACATTCTAAGTGGTCCAGAGTCTTAATACAAAATCATAATTAACTTTGGATGAAAGTATCTTTGATTCAAAGCCCTATAGCTCAGCATAGACAATTGACTGAGTAATCCAGGTATGTCCTACACACCGATGTGTGGGAAGCTGGGTCTCCTAGGTATACCTGCTAGAACCTTGGCTCTTCAGGGTGTGACTGGTCCATACCTTCACTGCACTGCAGACCCTTCCAGCCTGTGGCACAGGAGCACCCATAGGGGTCTGGGAGACAGAACACGAAGGACTTGCATCCCTCTGGTTCACTGCACCTTTCTTTACAAGTTCTGCCAAATGTGTGCGGTTCACACGCTATGGGAGAGAAAAAGACGATTCAGAGGCAAATACCCAACCCTTTGAGAGGCATGATTCTTCTTTTCAAGGGTCTCTCCTAGACCATTGAACATGGAAAATAGTCCAGTCTGAGCCATGGAATGGTCAGGGTAAAGAACCCTTATGGTCCACCTTACAGATAATGAAACTGCCTTTTGGACAGGACATAGGAGCCACTTCTCCCAGGTATGCAGGTCGTGCATTGCACAAACTGACAGAATGGTGATCACATCAATGACATCACAGATTTGTACACCTGTCACAACTTTCCCCTGGTGGCTCAGCTGGTAAAGAATCCACCTGTAATGCAGGAGACCTGGGTTAAGAAGATCCCCTGGAGAAGGGAACAGCTACCCACTCCAGCATTCTGGCCTGGAAAATCCCAGGGACTATACAGTCCATGGGGTCGCAAAGAGTCGGACATGACTGAGTGACTTTCACAACTTTCCAGTGGTTGACAATAAAGAGCCTTCAGGAAAGGGCACCTTTTTTGAATTCACACAAAGGTACTACCATATGGTGTCACAGAGGCCATTTAGCTTCCATCCCCAACTGTGTCCAGATCTAAAATTTGGATTCAGCAATGATGGATTTTAAATCCACAAGGTACTCATCAAGCACTCTTGACTTACCCTTCTCACATGTTCTCCCCATAAACCCAGGAGGGCAAATGCACTCCCCAGTATCTTCATGGCAGGTCCCGTTGTTCATACAAGCAGTGCAGATGCGGTTACATTCAGGTCCCCACTTCTGAGCCTCACATCCTTTGGTTAAGGAAAACAGAACTCTGGTGAGTGGCGCACATTCATTCTTCAAAGCTCTACTGAGCACCTGCTACATGTTAGTCACATGAGTGGACACTGGTGAATGAAGATAAATAAAACACAGCCTCTGCTCTCGAAAAGCTAAGAGTCCAATGCAGGAAACAGACATGTAATGGAACATGATAAAGACAAAGACAGAAGTACCCAATTATTTTTTTTAACTTTTCATTTTATATTGGAGTACGGCTGATTAACAATGTTGTGGTAATTCCAGGTGGTCAGCAAAGGGACTCAGCCATACATACACATATACCCATTCTCTCTCAGACTCCTCTCCCATACAGGCTGCCACGTAACACTGAGCAGTATTCCTTGTGCTATATATACCGTAGATTATTGTTGGTTATTCATTTTAAATATAGCAGTGTGAGAACTACCTAATCTGCATTAGGGTTGGAATAGGGCATAAAGGAAGGCTTCCCAGAGGAGGTGGTATGTGAGTTGAATCTGTAAGACCTCCTAAGTGACAAAGAAGATAATTCTGGAGAGTGTGTTCTGGGCAAAGGCTAGATTGGGAGGAAAACATGGTATGTTTGAGGAGCTGCAGATACAATTAGAGACAAGGGCAGTGGTTTTCAAAGTGTGACCCCTGATGAGTAGCATCTCCATTATCTGGGAATCTGTTAGAAATGAAAACCCCAGACTCCTATCCATGACTTACTGGATGAGAAACTCTGGAGGTAGCTTAGTAACCTATGCCTCACAGGTGTTTTAGATAATTCTGAGGCATGTCAAAGTTTTGGAACATCCAGTTTAAAGAATGTGGAGAAAAATCTAAATGGGCAAAGAATTTGAAAAAGAATAGATATATGTATAACTGAATCACTTTACATATGGAACTAACACAACATAGTAAATCAGCCACACTTCAATATTAAATAAAAAATTTTAAAAGATGAAGAATGTGGAGAAGGGAGACAAGCTAAATGGGGAAGTAGGAGCTAGCAGCACTCAAATATTTTTCAGGTAAAAACATGTAAGAAATGAAGCAAGATCCAAAACCGGAAGTACAAGAATGGTAAAAGACTTCCTAGATTCATATTTCCCGGCTCCTCTACTTCAGCGCTTGGTGATTTGAGATTGTTAATTAGACCCAAGGATACTTTCTAATATAAGGAAAACTCAAGGGGAGTGGGGTGGGGTGACCTTTTGTGGTCAGGAATTTAGTTTAATTTTTCTTATGAAAGGAACTAATGTCTTTGTCCCCGAATATGAGTCTCACAGTGGTAAAATTGGACCTGTGCCAATGGCTTATAATATTTTTGGCAAGAACTCCTGGTTATCAGTATTTTCTCTAAAATAATCAGTAAGACTGTCAACACAGACCCAGTCTGACAGGCAACCACCTAACAGATAAAGCTACAAAATGTCTCAAAGCTAATGTTTACATGCCTTCATGTATAAAGGGGAAAATCCTACACAGTCAGTGATTTCTTGAAAGCCAGACCCCAGATTATCTTCAGACGCTGAAAACTAACGATGACAGAACCCCAGGATGAAAGTGGGTCTCCTGTTACATTAACCTATGTACCAGTCTGTAGACCTGTCACAGTTTCACTCTTAATTCTGGGAAAGAGAAAAGGATTAAGCTGGAGGACATAAATGGGGGTGATCTCTCAGGGATGAAGGCAGGAAGAGAGTTCCTTGATAAGCAACAAGTATGCAGTTCATTGTCGTTTAGTCACTCAGTCGTGTCCGACTCTTGTGACCCCATGGACTGTAGCCTGTCAGGCTCCTCTGTTCATGGAATTTCCCAGGCAAGAATACTGGAGTGGGTTACCATTTCCTTCTCCAAGTATGCAGTCAGGCCTCTGTGATTTTCTTCAAAACATGAAAAGGTTTTTTATTTTAGGAAACTATAGATCCATAGTATCCAAAGAGAAATCTTACAATCTTAATGTTTTCAAAAAATCTTTTTAAAAAACTATATTGGAGTATAGTTGCTAGACAGCATTGTGTTGGTTTCCCCTGTACAGCAAAGTGAATCTGCTAGACTGTCCTGGAGAGAATTTATGCTGAAAAGAAACCTTGTAAGTATAACCAGTTTGATGTTTAATACTCAGTCTTTATGACAGAATACCACCCTTATGGCAGAAAGTGAAGAACTAAAGAGCCTCTTGATGAAAGTGAAAGGAGAAAGTTAAAAAGTTGGTTTTAAGCTCAACATTCAAAAAACAAAGATCATGGCATCCAGTCCCATCACTTCACGGCAAATAGATGGGGAAACAGTGACAGACTTTATTTTGGGGGGCTCCAAAATCACTGCAGATGGTGACTGCAGCCAAGAAGTTAAAAGATGCTTACTTCCTTGGAAGAAAAGTTATGACCAACCTAGACAGCATATTAAAAAGTAGAGACATTACTTTGCTAACAAAGTTCCATCTAGTCAAGGCTATGGTTTTTCCAGTAGTCATATATGGATGTGAGAGTTGGACTATAAAGCAAGCTAAGCATCAAAGAATTGATGCCTTTGAACTGTGGTGTTAAAGAAGACTCTTGAGAGTCCCTTGGACTGCAAGGAGATCCAACCAGTCCATCCTAAAGGAAATCAGTCCTGAATGTTCATTGGAAGGACTGATGTTGAAGCTGAAACTCCAAAACTTTGGCCACCTCATGCGAACAGCTGAATCATTTGAAAAGACCCTGATGCTGGGAAAGATTGAAGGCAGGAGGAGAAGGGGACGACAGAGGATGAGATGGTTGAATGGCATCGCCGACTCAATGAACATGAGTTTGAGTAAACTCCGGGAGTTGGTAATGGACAGGGAGGCCTGGCGTGCTGCAGTCCACAGGGTCACAAAGAGTCAGACATGACTGAGCAACTGAACTGAACTGATTCCTAAAGTTCAAATTTACCTGAAAAGATACTAGTTATGAGAAATGGACAAATGCCTTCAACTGTAGCTCATTTCTTAGTAAACATAAAAGACATCAAGCAGGGAAACTGTTAGTCACTCAGTCGTGTCAGACTCTGAGATTCCAGGGACTGTAGCCTGCCAGGCTCCTCTGTCCATGGAATTCTCTAGGCAAGAATTCTGGAGTGAGTCGCCATTTCCTTCTCCAGGGGATCTTCCCAATCCAGGGATTGAATCCGGGTCTCCTACATTGCAGGCAGATTCTTTACTGTCTGAGCCACCAGGGAAGCCCCAAGTAGGGAAAAGGACTTTTAAATGGGATTGTTGTGACCCAGCTCAAACTTTGCTAGAATGATTTTAGACACTAGCAGTTCCTTTCCAACAGCTTTACTGAAATGAGAGCAAAAGAAAAACAAATGTGCTTCTGACAGTCTGAAAAGGAGACAAGTTGGAGATCAAAATGTGTTCGAAATCTTTTATCTTAAAAGTTCAGGAGAATTTTAAATTCTAAACTATGCTAAGCCTTATTTGCTCTGATGTTTAACAAAAAAGAAAAGCTTTAAACCTTTTACCATGTATCAACATCTGATGTTTCTGATATTGTTAGGAAATTTGCCAAGTTATCCCTGACTCTGAGCATGCAACGTGGTGCTATATCACACTGGAGAGACCATCTTTTTATTTTAAAAAATTTTTTTTAAGTTATGAAAGTATGGTAACACATTTACATGAGACTTGGAAAATACAGAACAAAGTTATATATAGTTCCACTATATATTACAATAATTTAAGTAGATAAATTAAAGATTTTTAGTTGGAGTTTCAGTATCAAGGTGGAGAGACCATCTTAATGAAGTGAATGCAAATTGGGTCCTTGCGTTCAGATTCTCAAAGAAAGGAGATGAATGAAAGGGGATTTTACTTGCCCAGACTAGATGAACCACACTTTTCATAGGCCTATTGTCATATTGCAATACCTGTTTATCTATTTATGTATGTACCTGCTCTCCTTGAGAATTACCTGAGGGACAGTCATTCATCTTATTATCTTAGTATTCTCAACACCAACATAATGCCTGGCAGAGACTTATAATCCACACAGATTTGCTGAATAAATGAATGCATTAATATAATGCAAAGCAAAACAAGTAGTCTTCATGAATCAGGGGTGCTAATCACTAGAGGAATGACAGAGCATCCCTGTCAGAACACTGAGACCCGAAGGCCTGAACATTTAATATCATGAGTACCTAACACAAGTGGGAAAATTCAGGGCAAATCTCTTGCTTTCTATAGATCAATTTTTGGTATAAATGACTGGTGATAGTTACTCTCCACCTTGATAGCTATAATAGGGGGAAACACTTTCACTAGTTCTAATACTTGCATTTTTCAAACCTGAAAACACATTTGGGAGTTAAATGATCTCAAAACTGTGTGATTTTATGGGGGACTTAGTGTATAACTAGATATTAGACTAACCCAGAAAGCCTAACTCATCTCCCAGTAGCAGACACCTTTTGGGGGGATTGTCCAGCTCACAGTGATTCCCATTTTGTCTGAGGAAACTGCTGCTATTCAAGGGTGAGGTCCGAGTGTCCTCGCTGTAAAATGTGGCTCCACCCCCATCTATCACTCCTTGGTCTAGGCAAGTAGACACCTGACAAATGTCAGACCAATCTGACTCTTTATCCTGAGAGTGCAACATTTAGAAGTAAGTGAAACATCACTGAAGCTGAGTTAGGGTAATGGTAGCATCCTAGAGAGGAAGTCCACCCTCCCACACTGCAGTGCTGAGCTGCAGATCTTCCCTGGAAGATATTTTCTGGAACTTGCTTGTCAGCCTTTAAATCAGTTTTTAAGAGTCTTCAGTATACTTCCAAGTAATCCCAGCTTTTGCTTAAGTATCCAGAGTCAGTTTTGGTTACTCACAACTCAAAATTGTAACAGCTACACCGTCACTTACTCCGGACTATGAGCCTGGTGAAGGCTGAGGTGAAGAGGTTTCCTCCTATGTACCTGGCCGAGTACACGCCAGCATCCTGGGGCTGAACGTGAGGCAGATGCACTTCCAAAATGTCAGGGACTTCGTGCCGGGGCACCGAGTGGATGAAGGAACCTGTAAGGGAGAAGAGTGGAGAACCATGGGTCACCCTCAAACACTCCTGTTCCCTTGTCTGGCCCCACCACTTGATCAGCTTTCCCTGACCTGATATAGAAAATGTGCTCAAGCATATTAGATGTGGGAGAAGAATGAAAAGGTTGCTATTGAATGCTCTCCCAAAACTCGAGAAAAGGATGGTGTTGGAGCGGATAGGTTAGTCTACGAGGGCCACCACTGAACATGAAGATGAGGGTAGCCTAACTTTCTTATCTTCTGCAGGGAGAGGCAAGCAGACAAACCTGGGGAAAATGTCAGGTAACCTTGCCAACTAATCACTTAAGCGACACCTAGAATTACTGCTCCCATCTGTAAGTCTCACCCATCCACAGAACTCAGACTAGTCCCCATCAATATCTCAGCTGCATGAGACAATTGCCACCAGACGGTGCCAAACTGTAGCTGGACACGGAGAGATTTGCATTGCACAGTTAGACCCCCAGAATCACCGCCAACTGGCATTCCAGGTTCACCCTGGCCTTTCCCTTAGCCTTGCAAACAGTCACATATCACATGGCAGAATTTGAGACCCCATGTATTACATCGTGATGCAATTTTGTTGAACATTCATAGTTCATGTTGTATATTCCCATAACATCTTACGGAAAAGATGAACTTTTTGACTAACCCAACACACTGTAGGTGCATTCATATATGTATGTAAACCTCCATTTTAATTTACTTAAGTAACCAAACGTATTACCTAAGATAGCTTCTATCATAGAATTTGGTTGGGCTTTCCTGGTGGCTCAGACAATAAAGAATCTGCCTTCAGTGCAGAAGAGCAGGGTTCGATCCCTGGGTCAGGAAGATCCCCTGGAGAAGGGAATAGCTACTCACTCCAGTATTCTTGCCTACAGAATTCCACGGACAGAGGAGCCTGGTGGGCTATAGTCCATGGGTTCACAAAGAGTTGGACAGGACTGAGCAACTAACACTTTCACCTAGCAGCTTGACTTCAAACATCTGCCCGCCAGACTGGAATGAGATAATGACCCAATATTGCTTGGCTGTCTGATGTCTTACACAACAGTGCGGGAATGAAACAAAACACATGGACTCACCATTTTTGTAAATCACTGCGTCTTCTTCTTTAATCAATACCTTTTTGAAAGATATGCTCACATTATCTCCCCTGTCCACAGTCATAGTTAAAGTAGCTGGTAGAAAGGAAGCTATTAAAAGAGAGAGAAAAAACCAAATGAGAAAATGAGGTTACATAGCTTCTCTAGGAACAACTGAAACTTGAATCAGAGGATGAGGTCCAGGACTTGGCAAGAGTCAGGGGATTTTCACGTTAGCTTAGAGAGCTACCCTGTGAAGGCACATGATGCCTCTGAACCATGCTCAAAAGCACCTGGGCTTTAGGTACGTCTGCTTGCTTTCCTTAGTACCTGCCAACCCAGGCATGGCACTCTGCAAGACTCCCACAGAGATGCTGAGGGGCAGAAGGTGATGAATGTGGACCCAGAGGGAGAATGGTGTAAATCAAAGAGCATTGTGAGCACTGGAATTAGACAGTCCTGGGCTTAAGGTCACCCTCTGCCAATTTCTGAACCTCTTTGACCCACTTACTTCACCTCTGAACACCTCAGCTTCCTCATCTGTAATTTGGAAGTAAAAGTATTTACCTTAAACAGTTGTTAGGAACATTAAAGGGCTTCCAAGATGGCGTAGTGGTAGAGTCTGCCTGCCAATGCAGCAGATGTGGGTTCAATCCCTGGGTTAGGAAGATCCCCTGGAGGAGGAAATGGCTACCCACTCTGGTATTCTAGTCTGGAAAATTCCATGAACAGAGGAGCCTGGCGGGCTACAGTTCATGGGGTTGCAAAAGAGTCAGACATGACTAAGCCACTAAACAGCGACTAAACAACAACAAACATGAACATTAAAGGATGAGTGCCAAAGCCCTGGGTGCTTAGAAGAGGTCAGGATCCTTCTCAGATATAAACAGAGGCCACGCTGCTGTGCTGACGTGTGCAGTGTGGCCGGGAGTGGTAGGGAAGGCAGACGGGGACCCCAGGGGCCACTTTCCAGGGCTCCCTGTCGCCTGACTAGAGGCTCCATTTCGCAATCTAACCCAAGTGGCTCTTACTCTCTGAGACATGCCCTTCGGCTCCTGTGAGAATTTTTCGTGACCAGTTCATGCCGTTGTTCCTTTCTCTGTGGTTTGTTTATATTTTCTGCTCCTTTGTGTGAAGATTGTTTAGCTGACCGTGGGACTTCTCACTCAGCATTGTATTCTGAAAGGGAACCGAGATTCCCCCTTCGGCTCAACTCCAGCATGGTTGTTCTTTCTGCCCATTCTGTGGTTCTTTATTATTTCAGACTTTGTGCCTTTTAAGCTCCCTGATTTGTGAGGATCTGAACACAGTCACATGGCTGCGTTCTGCCACCCATCCTGCCTTCATGGCTCTAGGCTCACTGCTGTTTGCTGAGGACTAACGAGGGGCATCCACAAGTCAACTTTGCAACTTGGGCTTCCTGATGACACCAGAATCTGGCTCAAACTTTACACATAGTCAGATAATCGTGTGACTTGACCAGATCATGAAAACAATAAGCTCCTATGAACCAGGCATTGTTCTAAGAACCTTGCACATATTTAATTTTCATAATATCTCCAGGAGATAGGTACTACAATTATCCTAATTTTACAAACAAGGAAATCAAGGTAGAGAGAGAGGTCAGGAATGCTCTTCAAGATCACACAGCAAGTTCACGGGACAGCCAGGATTTGAAGCAGGTAGTTCGGTTCCAGAGGCCTCTCCTAGAAACTTTTTTTTTTTTAAAAGAAGTATTTAATTCTTCTTTATCTTTTGATCACACTGCATGGCATGTGGGATCTTAGTTCCCTGACCAGGAATCGAACCTGTGCCCCCTACATTAGCAATGTGGAGTCTTAACCACTGAACTCCAAGGAAGTGTCCAACATTTTATTTTTAAAATGAGATTACTGAGGCCTAGGTTAGAAGATGACTTGCTTGAGACAATTTGGATTGGTTAATTAACTCACAGACCTTACCTAAGAATATAATTCACTTATTCCTTAAGAAGTAGAGAAGAAACTACAAGATAGTAAAATGACATTATTACTCTTAAGTGTTTATTTATCATTAAATTGAAGGAGACAACTGAAATTTAGCTCAATTATTTTTCATCTATGGGAAACATGTTTCATTTTATG
The DNA here is from genome assembly GCF_033118175.1 of Dama dama. NCBI lineage: Eukaryota > Metazoa > Chordata > Mammalia > Artiodactyla > Cervidae > Dama > Dama dama. Next base: position 26,040,648 of record NC_083709.1, read on the forward strand.
TCCATTATTACTTTGAGTAATTACCTAACAGCCCTATGAAGACAAGATATCCATGTCTATCATGTGGGTTGTGGAGTTAAGGGTGACTAAGTCCCTTCTTGAAGGCCTCCTGACCATGAGTGAGTGTGAAAGTTGAGACACACACTTAAGACCTCCACCCTTGTTCCAGACATCAGCACTCCAGAATCATCCTCCCCTAGGCCCACGTCCTTACTTCTCACTTCCAGCCATTCTGAACTGTGCTCAGTGCTACAAACAGACTACGTGATCACTCATATCCACTTTCTCCCTTCTCTTCCCTTTCCCTGTGTCTCACCAAGTCCTACTTATTCATCAGTCTCCGTTGAGACATCACTTTTTCCAGGGGCCTCTCAGAATCCTGGAATCCAGGTTCAGTTCAGTTCAGTCACTCAGTTGTGTCCGGCTCTTTACGACACCATAAACCGCAGCACGCCAGGGCTCCCTGTCCATCACCAGCTCCCGGAGTTTACCCAAACCCATGTCCATTGAGTTGGTGATGCCATTCAACCATCTCATCCTCTGTCATCCCCTTCTCCTCCTGCCTTCAATCTTTCCCAGCATCAGGGTCTTTTCCAATGAGTCAGCTCTTTGCATCAGGTGGCCAAAGTATTGGAGTTTCAGCTTCAACATCAGTCCTTCCAATGAACACCCAGGACTGATCTGCTTTAGGATGGACTGGTTGGATCTCCTTGCAGTCCAAGGGACTCTCAAGAGTCTTCTTTAACACCACAGTTCAAAAGCATCAATTCTTCAGTGCTCAGCCTTCTTTATAGTCCAACTCTCACATCCAGGAGTCCAGGTTAACTGCCCTAGTACTATCCTCCCGTATGCTCTGCCCTTCCCAATTATAGCCCCACGCAAAGTGTCTCTCTCCTACTGGACTGGGCATTCCAGGAGGGCAGGCTCATGGCGGTTTTGGAGGGCAGCACAGGGTGATGGTTAGGGCCTTGGCTCTGGGATCTGGCCGCAGTACACCTTCCCAGGCCCAACGTGGGGAACCAGGTATGTAAATGCTTCTAAGTTACAATAGTTATAATGTTTATCTATTAATAGGAAATCATAATGGTCCTCATCAGATATGCATTTGCTAATGATTCAATTACACAGCAATGTGTATAAAAAGTTGCTAGGGAGATGTCAGGCACATAATAAGTATTTAAGAAATGTTAACATCAATGTACCTCCCATGTGTGGCAGAAATAGAGGCTTAGGAATACTTGTGGAGAGCATACATGAATGAATCTGATTTCTAATTTTTCTATTTACTTTGTATTTTTAACATGCTCATTTGAGTTATTCAGATACAAATGGCAAATCTGTCAACTTCATAAATCATGTTTGGAAAACTGCATGTTCTTAAAGCTATTTCTCAAATGAAAATAGGAAGAAAAATAACATAGCTGTCCTCTGATAGAATACTCTGAAACAGATATTTGGATGTGAAAATGTTTCAAACTTCATTTATACTTCCCTACCCCCAAACGCAATTTTCAAGGAGGTTTGAACAAACTGCTTTTGACTTTTTCGGATGATACCATTGATAAAACAAACAAAAAAATCCTTCGGCCATTCGGCCATTTGGACTACGCGAGCCAGTTTAAGCTGTGTTTTGCCACATCTCAAATGGATTTTCCACTTCCTCCCCAGATACACAAGTCAGCAGCAAGCAGGAATATAGTGGTGTTTATTCTATCCTGCTGTGTCCCTAGACAGGCGCTCCTGAGTTCCCAAGAAGTTTTAGTAGGGAATTAATAGTGTCATGAAGACATAGTGTTGGAGGTTTTCTTGACTCACCATAAAAGATATCACTTTCTTTGCACCATATTTTAGCCACTGCATGGTCAATCAAAGAAAATCAGTTCAACAGCCTGATATGATGCTATTCAAATACAGGAGAGAACGTACTACCTATTTTTCTATTTTGTCTAAACCTCCACAATTATGTCGACAGCTGATATTAAAATTTTCCATAACTGAATGGGAAAAGTGACAGTTCCACTAAATTACTGCTCATTCCAAGGCACTAAATAATGATAATTATTGAACATCTAGTGTGAGCCTGGTGGCTCAGAGGTTAAAGCGTCTGCCTGCAGTGAGGGAGACCTGGGTTCGATCACTGGGTTGGGAAGATCCCCTGGAGAAGGAAATGGCAACCCACTCCAGTATTCTTGCCTGGAGAACCCCATGGACGGAGGAGCCTGGTGGGCTACAGTCCACGGGGTTGCAAAGAGTCGGACACAACTGAGCAACTTAACTAACTAGTGTGAGCCAGATAATGCTGGTGCTTTTATTTGATCCTCAAACGTATGTGGTAAAGTCTCTATCACCGTTTATTTTTCAAATGAGCAAACTACGATTTCAGTTAAGTAACTTGCGCTGGGTTAGACCAGCGGTTACAGAGCTGGGCTCAAACCCATGTCTGACTGACCTTCACCCCCACGTCTCTGTGCTCTAGGTTGCTTTCTGGGGTTTCCATTAGAGTTGTTGTACTTTACAAAACAAGTGCTCAAGAATGGGGGAGGGTTGTTAACCTTAAGTGAGAGTGGAAAGGGTAGCACAATACAGGCTCTGAAGCCAGACTACTTGGCATCAAATCCCTTTCCCACCATTTACAAATGGCTATTGTTATTATTATGTAAATTGTTCTGCAATATCTCACTTTACACGGGCTTTCAGGAACATAGCTACTGTGTAAATCAAATCTTACACTCATGGGAGCTGGCTTCTTGCATGTACCATCTTATTCTTATTTAAAACCTAAGACACTTTTGAAGATATACCCATTTCACAGATGATTAAAAATGAGACCAACAGAGGTTGAATAAGGTCATACAACTGGTAAATAGTAGAAAAATAATTAAACTCAGGTGAATGTAAGTCTAAAAAACCACCTTCTTTCCACTGTTTGTCACTATCCATGCCTGCCTTAGCCTCATTTAACTAAATGAATTTAAACTATCCTTTACCTGTGCTGACCAGGACTCTCACTTTGGAGGGATCATTATAATTGTTTTTAGACTCCCAATGTTTTGGTTTAATACGCTCTATGGTTTCCTATTTATACATTTCCAAGACAGCCCAGAAAAGGCATTTCTCATTTCATTCCTGTGAGGCCACTGGGGCACAAATCTCAGATCATCTTTGTTCAGAATGTGGACATATCCGCAGAAGGACATAACTCTTAATACAAGTCAAATCCCAGATGCCACATTTGAAAAATAACAGAGTCAACTTCAGCCATGATAGCTTTGGCACACCTCACATCCCTTTGTTCAACCTCTCTTCCCTCACTGGAGAGCTGCATTCCTGGGAATTTCTGTTGTGCATTTTTCCCACTCGCCTGGTGTCACTTAAAGGTGAATATCAGGGTTTTGCTAAGAAAGCCGTTTTCCTCATTTTTGATGAATAATGGTTTTATCACTTTGATCTTAAAATCTTGCTGCTTTAGGGCAGAGCAGTCATTAAACAATGTTCACAATGACATCTCCTCCAACTACCATGAGTTTGGTGGACTGGCCCAAAGATACAACTTGTACCCACTTCTATTTTTCTTTGGGTGACCCACTGCCATCACATCACTGCCTTGTGAGGCATAGCAGGGAGCAATACTCTTCTTTTTTTATATAATTAAATTCATTTACTTTTAATTGAAGGATAATTGCTCTACAGCATTGTGGTTGGTTTCTGCCAAACATCAACATGGATCAGCCATAACAAGGCTCTCGACATCCTCCGTCTCGACTGCTAAAATTAAACCACGATCTGACAAGAATGGCAGCCTATAAAAAGGTCCCAATTCTTCACCCCTCCTTGTATCCAAAATCTTGGCTGTTCAATTGTGTAGTGCCCTCCCATCTGGACTTTAGCTTGGTTCTTTGACTTGTTTTGAGCAATAAAAATGAGGCAGAAGTGAGGGCATACACTGAGGCTAGGTTTCAAGAAACCCTGTGTGTTTCCACTTGCTGTCTTGTGCCCCTGGCATCTCCATGAGAATATACCTAGGAGTTTGCTAACAGGTTAACAGTCAGCTGGAACAGAGCCAAGGAGGCCCAAGCAACGCCAGACTAATAAACTGACAGCCATCCAACACCCATACACTTGAGAAACCCATCCAATCAAGACCAGCAGAGCCACCGCATCAAGCCAGCTGACTTAGACACGCAACCTTGGGCTATTGATTGTAGTATGCCTCTGTGATTTCAGTTGTGTTTTACACATAATTACCGTGTCAAAAGATAACTAATACACCAAGTAACTAATTAAATTGAGTTGGCAGTGGACAGCTGTCTTCATTGCTGTGAATCACATTATATACATGTAACATGTCCAGATCTCCATCAGGACCATGGAGTCCTCAGTAGAACATGTGGTATATATTTTCATTTCATTTCATGCACTAGGCACAATGTCTAGTGAAAGGGGTATATATGAGGGAGCTGGACTGAATGATCTCTCATCACTAATGCTCTGTGCGCTAGAGATAGCAACTCTTGGAAAGAGGCAGACAAGGTCTTCAAACTCCACACTCAGGTAGCTCATGCCCAGCCTGAGTGAGCAGCTGCCAAGACAAGAGACAGGCGTGTGTCTCAGTAGACCTCATCTGCTCACAACTAAGAGGCATGTTACCTTGTTGGCGCATCTTCATGGTCCGTATCCTTATTGCCTGTCCTCGAACTCGCCCTTCACAGAAATAAGCACCATTGATTTTACTGGCCTTTTCTCTCTTCCAAACAACTTTTTTAGCCCATTCTCTGGTCGCATCTTGAGTCACTTCCAGTGGATCCTGGTGCTGGTTCATTAACGCTTCAAAGTCCCTTCCAATGGTGATGGGCTCATGGGGGCGCCATCCAGAGGCAATGCAGGTGAGGGATGTCTCAGCATCAGACACAAGAGGTAGGGAATTGATCAGGATCAGGTCCATGGCACCGTCCACTGTTGCTAAAAGGAAGGAGGGAACATAATGTATAAGGAAGGTTATCAACATGGCCCCACAGAATAAGGTAGTTTCACAAAGCTTTGTCTAAGAATAACTGTGTGAACAAGTCTTTCTAAAATGCTACTCTGATCATGTGCTTATCTTCCATTGGACAAAATCTGAAACTCTTTACCATGGCATCAAGACTGTCACCTAGGCCCTGCTAACCACTTACCCCACTGCACCGTAAAGGACTGTCACTCATTCTCCATTCCCCAAACAAGCTTTGCACAAGGTATCTTTACCACTACAGTGCCTGAGACATAGTTAAGTATTCAGCAAGTGTGGAGACAAATTCATGATAATGGCTTTATTATTTTTATTATGAGCCATCATTAATTATCACTATTTATAATTATTATTATCTTATTTATGATAATTATTAATCAATTAGTGATAATGTGGTTCAATCCCAATAATTGGGGCTTCCCAGGTGGTGCTAGTGGTAAAGAACCTGCTTTCCAATGCAGGAGACATAAGAGACAAGGGTTAAATCCTTGAGTTGGGAAGATCCACTGGAGGAGGGCATGGCAACCCACTCTAGTTTTCTTGCCTGGAGAATCCTGTGGACAGAGGAGCCTGGAGGGCTATGGTCCATGGGGTTGAAAAGAGTCAAACACGACTGAAGAGACTTAGCACACATCCCAATAATAAAGTATTCTAAAGAAATATGTCAACTACATACACCATATGCTAACTTTATAGACTCTCATCATTAGCAAGGTATTGTCTGATTCCATAATAAATTCTACAAGGTGAGGGAGGAATGGAGTGAACTCTGCATTTCCCCCTGAGCCTCATCTTTGACAAATATAGACAATGTATTTAGAAGCAGGGAAAAAAAAAAAAAAAAGCAGAGGTACCACTTTGCCAACAAAGGTCTGTATAGTCAAAGCTATGGTTTTTCCAGTAGTCATGTATGGATGTGAGAGTTGGGCCATAAAGAAGGCTGAGTGCCAAAGAATTGATGCTTTTGAACTGTGGTGTTGGAGAAGACTCTTGAGAGTCCCTTGGACAGCAAGGAGATCCAACCAGTCCATCCTAAAGGAAATCAGTCCTGAACATTCATTGGAAGTTATAGCTGAAACCCCAATACTTTGGCCACCTGATGTAAAGAGCCAACTCATTAGAAAAGACCTGATGCTGGGAAAGATTGAAAGCAGGAGAAGGGGATGGCAGAGGACAAGATAGTTGGATGGCATCACTGACTTGATGGACATGAGTTTGAGCCAGCTCCAAGAGATGGAAGGACAGGGAAACCTGGCATGCTGCAGTCCATGGGGTCACAAAGATTCAGACATGACTGAGTGACAGAACAATGACAAAGACCTGTCTTGCAGGATTCTTGTAGAGATTAAATGAAATAAAACACATAACCTTCCAAGAACCGTGTCTGTAATATATGGGGTGCTCAATGATGATTATTTCATTTCTTTTTATTCTGTTTTCTGAACACCTAGTCCCAAACCTCAAATCTCCCCAAATGTAAAAACAAAATTCTACCTGACTTTCAAAATAGTGATAAAGCACATTCACAAAAAGAAAACCCTCTCATTTCACTTTCTCGCTCTCCCTCTTCCTCTTTCCCTCTCCCTTTCTATTCTCATTTCCAAAGTTTCTAAGATAAGCCAATGGAATCTTGCCTAGTCTCTCCTCTTGGTGAATGCGGAAACAACCGGGATGGAGGATGTTTTCTGGCTCCAGTGATGACTGATTCTCAAGTCTATAAAAAAATGATCAGGAGACTAGACAGGTCAAACACATCAGCTGACAGGGTCTAGTGGAGTCCCAGAGATCTTTGTGTCGGTGGAAAGTTATTCAAGTAGGTTATGTGTTACCTCATTTAATAGTCATCAAATTCTCCAAACAACCCCAGGAGGTATGTGCCTACTATCTCATTTTTAAATATAAAGAAATGAGGGTGCAAAAGATTGAGTAGCTTATTTTAAATCAGAGCTAGCATTCCAATTCTCACTGGTCTTTCAATCCCTTAGCTGTACTGTGGGCTTTCATACCCCAAAGCCTTTGGACGTGGTGACCCCTGTGCCTGGAATGCTCTTTTTCACTCTCCACAAGGCTAACTTTTCTCATCCTTTGGGGTCTTAACTTAAATGCCTATCTCTTGGAGGTCTTCTTTACCTATCTTATTTATAATATCTACCCACTCTCATCCCACTATCCTCAGTGCAGCCTTCTATTTGCTTCCTTCATAAAGATTACCAAAATCTGTGATTATTTTACTTGATCTCTCTTTTCCTAGATGGTAAGACTTAATGAGCATCTGTTGGATAAATGGATGAATGGACAGATGGACAAATTTTATACCAGATCTGACTTATTCAATCTCACCAATTCATTTGGCTCTCACTTTCAGAAAAATGAGTTTAAAAAGGAAAGTTTTCTTTTATTTATAATAGCCAAAATATGGAAATAACCTAAATGTCCATTGACAGATGAATGGATAAAGAAGATGTGATACATATATATATATACACACACACATGCCATGAACTATTAATTAACCATAAAAATGAAATAATGCCATTTATAGCAACAACAGTGGACCTAGAGATTATCATCCTAAGTGAAGTAAGCCAGAAAGACAAATACCACACAATACCACTTATATGTGGAATCTATAATATAACACAAATGAAGCTATCTCTGAAATAGAAACAGACTCACAGATATAGAGAATAGGCTTGTGCTTGCCAAGGGGGAGAGGGGTAGGGGAGGAATGAACTGGGACACTGAGGTTAGCAGATGCAAACTAATATATATAGGATGGATAAACAACAAGGTCCTACAGCATAGCACAGGGAACTATATTCAATACTTCATGATAAACCATAATGGAAAAGAAATGAAAAAGAACATATGGATGTATAACTGAATCATTTTGCTATACAGCAAAAATTAACACAATGCTGTAAATCAACCATGTTTCAATAATTGTTTTAAAAAAATGAAAGTGCTTTTCTGAGTTTAAATTGACTCCTTGCCCATATTTAAAAGACTGTTTTGAAAAAAAGAAAAAAGACTGTTTTGATAATTACTGAGCTCATGTGGGTAGGGAAGCAGATGTTATGTTTTTACAAAATTCCATAGAAAGGTGGTCAATCATTGCTGAGGATTTGGAGTAGGTATTCATCTACAAGACCTACTCATGCCAAGCTCTGTGCCTGCCCTGAAGTCCTCATATAATTTTCAATGGCATTTGCCAATGTTTGATATATGCAGTGATGTTTTAAGGGTGATTCTACTAGGAGATACATTTTAATCTGACTCACTAGGAAGAATTTCAAAGTCAAGTCTTAACCTAAGTAGAAGTTGGTGCTGTAATTTTTTTCTTGTAAGGTTAACTCAACACACTGAGGGCAGAAAACTTGACTAGAATGGACTGTCCAAGCCTGACCCTCAAGAATCTAGCTTGCTTCTAGCCTCGTTGGTTTAAGATTTCAAGAGAGGGAACAGAGGTTAGGATAAGAAAAGTGTCACAAGAGAGGATGAGCTAGGAAACCTAGCAGGGGAATTACAGCCTCCAAAATCACACCAGAGAACAGCTGCCCTTCCACACGCACACACAGCCCTGCCACCCAGCAAGTGCCACCTCTTCTCCCACACTCACTCGTTCCAGATATGTTCCCAGGGGGAACACAGTAATTCTTTCAGCTCCACAGTAATTCTTTCAGCTCCAATGAAATCCTGGCCCATTTCTAGGGCCAGCTGAATGATTTGCCAAAACCAAGGGCTCTGCTCTGAACTCACCAAACTGGGTCAGCACTGGCCATGGTTTATTTAATGACTTTAGGAAATAATAGAAAAGGCAGCTGATTTGAAAAGGCAACCACACTGCATCTGCAAATAGTTTCTAGGTACGGGTTTAGTTTCTTTTTCCTTTTGCTCCTCCTGGCTCTCTCTCATTACTTTCAGGGAAAGAAAGGGAAATTGTATACACTGAGAGTCTGGATTTGACTATAGGTTGCTACCCTTCTTTAGCATGTCAGTTACAGGAAGCACTCTTCCACCTATGAGTTCTCTGTCTTTTGTACTGCCATAAAATAGCAGAAGAATTTTGTATATGAGCTTTAGATATGGGAAGAAGTACCTACCAGATTGCTGGAATGAATTTTAAAAATCATGTTTGTCTTTCTTAAAATAAGAGCCTATATTTTTTCTTGTTTGTATAGATCTAGAGAATTTCGGGCGGAGAAGGGAATGGCAACCCACGCCAGCACTCTTGCCTGGAAAATCCAAAGGACAGAGGAGCCTGGTAGGCAGCAGTCCATGGGGTCACTAGGAGTCAGACATGACTGAGTGACTTCACTTTCACTTTTCACTTTCATGCATTGGAGAAGGAAATGGCAACCCACTCCAGTATTCTTGCCTGGAGAATCCCAGGGACAGGGGAGCCTGGTGGGCTGCTGTCTATGAGGTCGCACAGAGCTGGACACGACTGACGCGACTTAGCAGCAGAGAATTTTGGGAAGGTGATTCATGAAGCTAAGAACAAGGGTGACCCATTGGGGAGAATGAGGTCACTGGGGGACAATGATGCACTGTACACTTAATGTAAACTGACTTTTGAACCATTTAAATATTACTTACTTGCAAAAAAATAAATGTAAAAATGTAAATGTTTTTTCTCTTCCCTAAAAATGGTGCATCTGGAAGGGAATCAAGAACCAGAGAAATATATATGTCTCTCATCATTTATGCGTACACACAGCCAAACCTTTTTGGATTACATCCAAATAATGCATTTTCTTTCTCTCTCGACTGTGGACTGGTGAGAGGAAATGTGATGTCATTCTATAGTGCTGAAAAAAAATTGATTAAAATAAAATTTAAGTAAAGGGAGGAACAGAGTGGCCAAACTTCACTTTTCAAAGAGAAGAGAGATGCAGAGGCCCCACTGTCACAAGGACAGTCGTAGCCTGTGGCCTCTTGAAAGGGTTCTGCCACTGGCCCCGTGAAAGGTGTAACTGCCACTGCATGACTGGTGCCATCAAGAATCTACTACCACTGGCACTTTCCTGAGAACAACTGCCCAGAGACAGAGCCCCCCTGGGCTCACATGGATGTTCGTCCCCACACCAACACCTTTTCTTCTACTAAACTATCCTCTCCAAGTCCGCTTGGAGACTGGCTTTGGCTGGTTCCACCACAATCACAGCCTGAAGTCATCTGATCACATTCATTAATTACTTCAACTCACTCTACTAATATCAAGGCTAAGAGACTTCCCTGGGGGTCCAGTGGCTAAGACTCTGTGCTCCCAATGCAGGGGGCCCAAGTTTGATCCCTGGTCAGGGAACTAGATCCCACAAGCTGCAAAAAAAAAGATTCCTCATTCTCGTTCTGAAACAACAAAAATTGAAGATCCCTCATGCTACAACTGAGATCTGGCACAGCCAAAATAAAAATAAATAAAGACAAAAAAAATCAAGGCTAAGAGTCTGCTATATGTAAGGTGTGTATGGAATTTCATACATCTTACATGTTTTGGGAATTGATACTGTTTTCCCTCAGCAAAGATTTCGCAAATACTTTTCAATATTTGCATAAAAGTGTGTCATGTTTGTAAGGAAATACTTGCTGCTATAACTGGGTGTCTGCTGAGTTAACAAATATTGTTCATCACAGCTGAAGCCCAGCAGTATCCTAGAATGTTGTTCTGCTCATTATATGTTCTGTGTGCTGTACTGAACACCTCTAACCTTCTGCAGTAAAATTTTCTCACTAAATCTCACTGTGGTAAACACAAACTGCTGCTTAAATTTTGTTTCTGGGTATAGATTTCCTTGTATTCAGTACTGCTTTTGCAAAAATAAAATAGAATCACTTAAGGACAAGTAAAAATAAGAGAAATCCCCTAAGAAAGAACTTAGAAAATGGACCAGGTGTGGCTGACAGGGAACAAAAATAAAACGGATCTAGGCAGTCAAAACATAATTGGTTTTCATAAGTCTTTCTTAGGAAACCCACAAAATGAAACCTATAAGGACTTCTGATTCTGCTAAGGTCCTCCCTAGAAAAGCCCCTAATGAGAAGCTTGGATGACAGCCAATCATCTGAAACTTGTGGCTGGACTGCAAGGGCTGATGTCCATCTTGCTTACTAGTCACCCAGCTGTAGCTTCTGCAGTGCTCCTGGTTTGCAGAGGTTGCAAAGAACAAAGCTGCCCGTTTGCTTCAGAATGACCTTGGTTCTTTTCTGAGACTGATTTCTAATTTAGGGTCACATTTTGAGTAAGGACCCACTATCCAAGATGTGGAAAATATCTTTCTTTAAAAACATTCATAAATAGGGTTGTGGACTTAAATCTACACCCATATCAAAGAACTATACTGAACTAGAAATGAGCGACAAAGTCATGCTTTTCAAACTGTATTTCAAGGAGTTGTTATTTCTCATTTTCTAAGGAAGGCATTCCAGAACTTTCTGAGAGGGGTGGAGGGGAAATCAAGAGAGTGCATTCCAGGCACTCCCACACATGTATACGTTCATTGATCAGCTCAACTTCTGTCTGTTTTACATTTGAGCTCCATATAAGTTTTCATTTGGGAAAAAAAGAACTTTCTTAAATAAAACGTATAAAACCTCAAAGGTCATCACATTACAGATGAAGAGAATGAGCATGAATATCAATGAAAATACATTTCCCTGCCTCACAAGGTGCAGACTCCAATTAGTCTGCTGTGCCCACATACAAGTTCATCACAGCAGAGTCAACTTTTGATTAATGCAGTTCCCGTGTATTTGAAGCACTTGCCAGCTAAGAGCAAAAGAACATTATTATTGCATAGTGAGGCTATTCCCTTGTGCTTCTTTTTACCTCAGAATGGTGGTGTTGGATGGAGTCTCACTAACATGTGTTTGGAATAGGATACCATGTCTTCAGAACAACTGTCTATATGATTTCTTGGAAGTGTGGTATTCACTATGCTTCAATTTTTTCCAGAGTCTCCTTGGTTGCCTCACCTTTGTAACTCCTTCCAAGCAGCAGATATATTAAAAGTCTAAATATTTAAAATGGCAAGGAGCACTAACTTAGCCAAAGTATTTTTGAAATCAGGTAATTGGCAATGAATGAAAAGGTCTTGGCCCAAAGTTCAAGGCCCTGGCAATGAACCAAAGAAGCAAAGAGAACCTCAAAACTATCCAGGATTAGTTGGTGGAATTGTTTGGATTTTAGTTTAGGTATTTTTTAGGGTGTCCAGAAAAGGATACTTTTCTTCAGCTATAAAAAAATACTCTAAGTTATTTATATATCTATTCATCCAATTACTAATTTATTGAGTACTTCCCATGTGCTAAGGTAATGCACTTGACCCTAGAGACACAGTAATTACTAAAACAGATCTGATCTTAACTCATATGTAAATAGACAAATGTGGAAGACAGACATGGCAAACCAATCACATAAATAAATGTAACACTGGAACCATGACAGGTACCATGAGAGAGAATTATATTATTATACTATGGGACAGCATAATAGTGAACTTAGTCAAACTTGGCTGGTGTGGAGGAATAGTTTATAAATCAGCTAAGGCTCTCTGAAGAAGTGACATCTGGCCTGATGGAGAGTTGGAATTACCAGGACAAAGCAAAAAAGAATACAAGAAACCAGTCAGAAAGTTTTCCCCCAAAGGGAGACTTCTGAGCAGGATTCTGAAGAATGGATACATGTTTAATAGGACTCACCACTAGAATATTCTTTCTTAAATCTATCCTAAGTGAAAATGAAAGTGTTAGTGGCTCAGTCATGTCCAACTCTTTGCGACCCCGTGGATTGTAGCCTGCCAAACTTCTCTGTCCATGGGATTCTTCAGGCAAGAATACTGTAGTGGGTTGCCATTCCCTTCTCCAGGGTATCTTCCTGACCCAAGCATCAAACCCAAGTCTCCGGCATTGCAGGCAAATTCTGCACCATCTGAGCCACCAGGGAAGCCCTAAAGAAGACATTAATTTCTTTATCCTGAATTCCAAGAACTTCTGGCACCATTTCTATGTGGCAACTCAATGTTAAAGTATTTTTAACATCTTCTCTGACTTTTTGTGTCTCCTGAAGAAATCCAGTTCCCAGGCATGTTTCCAATACATTAATCTTTTTTCTTTGTTTCCAGTATCCTTTCATGTATGTAGTAAGTCTGAGCAATAACTTCATCCTCATGCTTCCTTCCAAGAAGATACTGGGCAATTAATGAGAAGATACCAAAATGCACAAGGCTGGACATAACCAAAGGAAGTTGCTAGCTTTTTAATTGCACAGTTGGGAGTAGACAAGGACATCCTTGATGTGACTAGGCTGTGTCTAACAACAAACTGTTCTCACTCAGGAGTTTTGCCAAAGGGTATGCCGGTTTCCCACCCCGGCCTCCCAGAGACAGAGAGGGTCCTCGTCTGCCTGCTGGAGGAAATGGCATCTCTCCCCACCTGTGAACACCAGGAATTTTCAATTCAGGATAAATATCATAAGTTCTGGTTAGAACATTAGAATTTGCACCAGTCAATTTGCAAGCAAGTGTTTATTTTATACAGGGAATAGAGCGGCCGCACAGTGAAACTTCACAAAACACTCACTTACATGCAAATTCCATTTGAAAGGTGGGGCTGGAGGAGGCATGGCACCATCAAACCTAGGATTGTTTAAACTGGAAAAGACTTTAGAGATTGCCTGGTGCAGGCCTCGCGTGTTATAAAGGGTAAACTGAGACCCTTGGAAAAGAGACAGATTGGTAGTCATTCAAAGGCTAATGGCAAAGCCAGCCCTCAAGTGTGAATTTCTCTTCAGGGCCCCTTCTGTCACCCTACGGTAGTGGGGTAAAAGGACAAATCCTTAATGTGAGGGAATTTGGAATATTTACGAATTTGACAGGATGGTACGTGAAGAATTGTGAAACTTAGTAGAAACTAGGCCAGGGGAGGAAAGACACCAAGAAGAGAAAATGCTGGGTAGGGTACAGGACAGACAGAGTGGGAATTACCAGAAGTAAGGTTTGCCCACCACACAACTTCCCCCAAAACTTACAGTGCTGCTTTATACTCTTTTCTATTATTTCACCCTGAGGGAGGGATGCTCTGTAATTGAATCATATTTATCCACTGCCAGAAAATTTATCTGGAGTGAGAGGAATCCATCTTTGGAGCCAGGACACCTTCTCTTTCTGGGCTCTTCCTCTGCTTCAATCACCTGCCGAGTTCCCTTCTTCCCTTCTGCTGCCAAAAGATGTGCATAAATGTGCAAACCCACTTCCACAACCAACTATTTCTATTGTCCAAGACAGAATTCAACAAACTCTTTAACTCCTAAGTGTCCTGTTCTCCATGTTCCAATAAAGAAGGCAATTTGGGTTGATTTGCTTGCACAATAAAGAGAATAATCAAGAACAGCTTAAAGTGATGACCCACTGAGAACTATCAGAAGAGCAAAGCAAAGAAATGAGTCTATAATGGAAGAAGTTCAGAATCATGACCATTTCTAAGAAGAGACTGGCAAAGAAAGAGGGCTAGCATTCTCAGCAGGCTTCATAACATGTTGGGAAGAAATCAAACTTTGTTTATTACAGACCATGTAACAGAATCTGTGCCAGGTGCCTTACAAACTTTGTGCACTTGAATTCATGAAGGAAGGCATTTACATTCCATTCTGTAGGTTAAAAAAAAAAACAAAAAAAAACTGAGATGTTCTGTAACATGCCCAGCGACAGTGAAGTAGGAAGATAGAATTTGAACCCATATCTAAGTTGCATTACCAGTCATGATGCTTCACTCTAAGCACCATGAAAAAATCTATTTTGTCTATTGTCCACCATTGTATCTCTAACAATTAGCACAGTACCCTGATATAAACAAGCTATTCAATAAGCACTGATGAAGGACTAAATGGATAAATAAATGAATAAGTTGGACTGGCTTTTGGTGAGTAAATTTATTTAATAAGCATTTACTTAATAAGTATTATGGGCTGGGCTTTCAGTGAGTGAAGAAAAGAACAAAATATGGTTTCTGCCTTTAAGAAGCTTACAGTCTGGTCATCCAAAGTCACTACTATATGCAAATCCATATAGGAAAACACTAAGAGATTTCAATAAAGAAAATGTTGAAAACTTTTATAAAATGATCAGCCAACTACAGTAGACTGAAAAATAATGGTCATAATAATTTCTATTTCTTCCCATTGAGAAATGAAGTCTAACTTCTCTCCCCTTTGACTCTAGGCTTGGCCATGAGACTAGGCTTGGTCAATGAAACATTAGCAAATGTGACAGACACAAACAGAGGCTTTCAATCTGCTTTTCCCCTAGGCTTGCTGCTTTCTGCCTCTCTATGGGATCCTGAGACCACCATGAGGTAAAGTTCAGACTAATCTACTGGAGGGTGAAAGACCAAGTGGAAAAGTCAATAAATTAGTAGCAATTCAGAGAGGAAAATACACAAATAGCCACATGGTCACAATATTTTACATTTCCTTGGAAATGCACTTATGGGAGGGACGTGCTTACAACATCTATAAAGTTACAGGAAAGCTAACCCTAATTCATCACTTCTTATATGTCACTTATTCCATGTGTGTAACGTGTAATACTGGAAAAGGAAATGGCAACTCCAGTGTTCTTGCCTGGCAAGACAGAGGATCCTGGTGGGCTAAAGTCCATGGGATCACAAAGAGTAGCATATGACTCAGTGACCAAAGAACACCAATAATATGTAATAACTTAATCCTCATAGAATCTTATGGAATATGTACTATGATTATCTTTATTTTACAGAAAAGGAGACTAAGACAAAAAGAAGTTAAATACTTGGTCATTGTCACACAGGTAATCAATGGTAGAACAGAGATTCAAATTTAGGCAGACTGATTTTAAAACTCACTCTTTTAACAGTTAAATTATACTCATATTACATCAGTTCATATCAAAAATCCACCTCTTAACAATTCAGTGAAGAAGGTTTAGTTTTTTCAGTGACAGTGTTGGAACAATTGGACATCCATATGCAACAAAGCCCTAAACTAAAACCTCCTACCTTATACAAAAATTAAATGAAAGTGGAAAGATATAAAACTTTTGGAATATTAAAGAAAAATCTTCATGATGTTGGGGCTAGGAGGCGAGCTGTTAGCTAGGACACCAAAAGTGTGATCTATGAAGAAAAAAATGGATAAATTGGACTTAATCAACATTTCAAACTTTGATTTGTGAAAGACACTGTTAATATCAAAATACAAACTACAGACTGGGAGAAAATATCTGCAAATCACATATATGACAAACAACTTACATCCAAAATATATTTTAAAACTCTCAAAACCTAACAGCAAAACAATTGCTCTCAAAACAATTCAATATTTTTAACGAGCAAAAGATCTGAGACACTTCACCATAGAAGATATGTGGATGGCAAATAAGTACTGAGAAAGATGGTCAATATCATTATCTACTAGGGGAATGCTAAACAAAACAATGTGAGATACCACTACATACCTATTAGAAAAGCTAAAAAAAATAAGCCCCCAAATGAACAAACAAATTCTGATAATATCAAGTGCTAGCTAGAATGTGTAGCAACTGTAACAATCACTGCTTGTGGTATGTAAAATGGATGGTTCGGTCACTGTGGAAAATGGCTTAATCATTTTTTATAAAGTTCGGTATACATTTACTACATCAGCCAGCAATTCCACTACTACATATTTACCCTACAGAAAACTGATGATCATGCAGTGAATGTTTATGAAGTAAAGTGAAGTGAAAGTCGCTCAGCTGAGTCTAACACTTTGCAACCCCAACGACTGTAGTCCATGGAATTGTCCAGGCCAGAACACTGGAGTGGGTAGCCTTTCCTTTCTCCAGGGGCTCTTCCCAACCCAGGGATCAAACCCAGGTGTCCCACATTGCGGGCAGATTCTTTAGCAGCTTAGCCACAAGGGAAGCCCAAGAATACTGGAGTGGGTAGCCTATCCCTTCTCCTGTGGATCTTCCCAACCCAGGAATTGAACCAGGGTCTCCTGCATTGCAAGCAGATTTTTTACCAGCTGAGCCACAAGGGAAGTCATAGCAGCTCCATTTATTCATAATCACCCCAAACTGAGAAACCCAAATGTCTTCCAATAGACAAAAGCATGAACAGCTGTGGTACATCCAAACAATGAAAATAATACTCAGTAATAAAAAGGGATAAACAGTTAATACTTGCAAAAACGTGGCATTATGCTGAGCAAAAGAGACCAATATAAAAAGGTTACACGCTGTATAGATGCATTTACATAACCTTCTGGAACAAGTGAGCCTATAAAGATAGAGCAGATGATAAGGAAACAATACCATTCACCATTGCAACAAAAAGAATAAAATACTTAGGAGTATATCTACCTAAAGAAACAAAAGACCTATACATAGAAAACCATAAAACACCGATGAAAGAAATCAAAGAGGGCACAAACAGATGGAGAAATATACCGTGTTCATGGATTGGAAGAATCAATATTGTCAAAATGACTATACAACCCAAAGCAATCTATAGATTCAATGCAATCCCTATCAAGCTGCCAACGGTATTTTTCACAGAACTAGAACAAATAATTTCACAATTTGTATGGAAATACAAAAACCCTCAAATAGCCAAAGCGATCTTGAGAAAGAAGAATGGAACTGGAGGAATCAACCTGCCTGACTTCAGACTCTACTACAAAGCCACAGTCATCAAGACAGTATGGTACTGGCACAAAGACAAAAATATAGATCAATGGAACAGAATAGAAAGCCCAGAGATAAATCCACGAACCTATGTACACCTTATCTTCGACAAAAGAGGCAAGGATATACAATGGAAAAAAGACAACCTCTTTAACAAGTGGTGCTGGGAAAACTGGTCAACCACTTGTAAAAGAATGAAACTAGAACACTTTCTAACACCATACACAAAAATAAACTCAAAATGGATTAAAGATCTAAATGTAAGACCAGAAACTATAAAACTCCTAGAGGAGAACATAGGCAAAACACTCTCCGATATGAATCACAGCAGGATCCTCTATGACCCACCTCCCAGAATATTGGAAATAAAAGCAAAAATAAATAAATGGGACCTAATTAAACTTAAAAGCTTTTGCACAACAAAGGAAACTATAAGCAAGGTGAAAAGACAGCCTTCAGGATGGAAGAAAATAATAGCAAATGAAGAAACAGACAAAGGATTAATCTCAAAAATATGCAAGTAACTCCTACAGCCCAATTCCAGAAAAATAAATGACCCAATCAAAAAATGGGCCAAAGAATTAAACAGACATTTCTCCAAAGAAGACATACAGATGGCTAACAAACACATGAAAAGATGCTCAACATCACTCATTATCAGAGAAATGCAAATCAAAACCACAATGAGGTACCATTACACGTCAGTCAGGATGGCTGCTATCCAAAAGTCTACAAGCAATAAATGCTGGAGAGGGTGTGGAGAAAAGGGAACCCTCTTCCACTGTTGGTAGGAATGCAAACTAGTATAGCCACTATGGAGAACAGTGTGGAGATTCCTTAAAAAACTGGAAATAGAACTGCCATATGACCCAGCAATCCCACTTGAAAGAGACTCATGCACCCCAATGTTCATTGCAGCACTGTTTACAATAGCCAGGACATGGAAGCAACTTAGATGCCCATCAGCAGACAAATGGATAAGGAAGCTATGGTACATATACACAATGGAATATTACTCAGCCATTAAAAAGAATTCATTTGAATCAGTTCTAATGAGATGGATGAAACTGGAGCCCATTATACAGAGTGAAGTAAGCCAGAAAGATAAAGACCAATACAGTATACTAACACATATATATGGAATTTAGAAAGATGGTAATGATAACCCTATATGCAAAACAGAAAAAGAGACACAGATGTACAGAACAGACTTTGGGACTCTGTGGGAGACGGTGAGGGTAGGATGTTCTGAGAGAATAGCATTGAAACAAGTATACTATCAAGGGTGAAACAGATCACCAGCCCAGGTTGGATGCATGAGACAAGTGCTCAGGGCTGGTGCACTTGGAAGACCCAGAGGGATGGGGTGTGGAGGGAGGTGGGAGGGGGGATTGGGATGGGGAACACATGTAAATCCATGGCTGATTCATGTCAATGTATGGCAAAAACCACTACAATATTGTAAAGTAATTAGCTTCCAACTAATAAAAATAAATGAAAAAATAAAAAAAGAGCAGATGAGTGGTTGCCAGGGATCAGGAGTGGGACAGCTATGACCACAAAGAGGTGGCACAGAAACTCTTTCAGGGGGTGATGGAATTGCTCTTTCTGTATTCTAATGTGCCAGCAGTTGAAGGAACCTATATATGCATTAAAACTCATAAAGCTGTAACTTTCCTGGTAGTCCAGTGGCTAAGATGTTGAGCTCCCAGTGCAGGGGGCCCTGGTTCAATTACTGGTCAGAGAGCTGGATTTCACATGCCACAACTAAGAGTTTGCATGTGCTTAGTCGCTCAGTCGTGTCTGACTGTTTGTAACCCCACGGACTGTATGTAGCCCACCAGGCTCCTCTGTCCATGGGGCTTCTCCAGGCAAGAATACTGGAGTAGGTTGCCATGCCCTCCTCCAGGGGATCTTCCCAACCCAGGGATCAAACCCAGGTTTCCCGCATTGCAGGCAGATTCTTTACCTCCTGAGCCACCAGGGAAGAGTTTGCCTACCACAACTAAAAAGACCGTGAGTGCCACAACTAAGATCTGGAGCAGCCAAATAAATAAATATTTCCAAAAAACTCATAAAGCTGCACACACACCAAAATAAACTGTATATTAATTTAAAAATTATGATAAACCTTCTTAATTACCAGAAGAAATATGTAGAATAGGAGAAAGATATTTCCTGCAGCCCCAACTGGAAACACAAAGATTATGCACAGGAACACGGCTAAATAAAGGATGGTTCCTTCATTTGACTGAAGAGTATAAGTTTGCATGGAATTATATCCTTGGTCTATTAAGTGAAGAAAACAAGATGGTGAACATTTTTGCACAAATATTGAGAAAATTCTAGAAGTCATACACTAATCTGATAACAGTGGTACTTCTAATGAAATTGCCAGGCTTAGGGATCAGGGGTGGGGTGAGGAGGAAAGCAGATGTCCACTTATTGTTTAACATATTTAGCATTGCATTTCTTTTGTCATTTTAAAGTAAATATTTTTATTCAGAACAAAAACACGTAACTAACCAATCCAATGGCACTGTTCTATTTAATTACTGACACCCTGTCTCCTTCCTTAGAAGGTGAGATCACAGAAGAAAAGACCTCTGTTTGTTTCTCTCCAGTTCCCAGCACCAAGCACTGTGTTAGACAGAATGTGTGTCTTTTTAATATATTTAAGTTGAATTTGAAGAATTCAATAGTAATTAATAGTACATCTTTTTTTTTCTTTTTATAATTTTAAGCCCAAGAATGCTCCTTTTATCAAGTTCTGCTATAAATTTTCTTGAAAAGATCTTTGTTTACTGAGTTTTTAAAAATTAGTTTTTATTGGAGTATAGTTTATTTAGTGTTGTCTTGGCTTCAAACGTACAGAAAAGTGAATCATACATACATCATATACATATATCTATATGTGACTATATATACATATATATGTATAAACACATATGTTTATACATATGTAATGATATATACACAAGAGAATACACAGAACTGTACAAAAAAGATCTTCACGACCCAGATAATCACGATGGTGTGATCACTCACCTAGAGCCAGACATCCTGGAATGTGAAGTCAAATGGGCCTTAGAAAGCATCACTACAAACAAAGCTAGTGGAGGTGATGGAATTCCAGTTGAGCTATTTCAAATCCTGAAAGATGATGCTGTGAAAGTGCTTCACTCAATATGCCAGCAAATTTGGAAAACTCAGCAGTGGCCACAGCACTGGAAAAGGTCAGTTTTCATGCCAATCGCAAAGAAAGGCAATGCCAAAGAATGCTCAAAGTACCGCACAATTGCACTCATCTCACACGCTAGTAAAGTAATTCTCAAAATTCTCCAAGCCAGGCTTCAGCAATACGTGAACTGTGAACTTCCAGATGTTCAAGCTGGTTTTAGGAAAGTCAGAGGAACCAGAGATCAAATTGCCAACATCCACTGGATCATTGAAAAAGCAAGAGAGTTCCAGAAAAACATCTATTTCTGCTTTATTGACTATGCCAAAGCCTTTGACTGTGTGGATCACAATAAACTGTGGAAAATTCTGAAAGAGATGGGAACACCAGACCACTTGACCTGCCTCTTAAGAAGCCTGTATGCAGGTCAGGAAGCAACAGTTAGAACTGGACATGGAACAACAGACTGGTTCCATATAGGAAAAGGAGTACATCAAGGCTGTATATTGTCACCCTGCTTATTTAACTTATGTGCAGAGTACATGATGTGAAATGCTGGGCTGGATGAAGCACAAGCTGGAATCAAGATTGCTGGGAGAAATATCAATAACCTCAGATATGCAGATGACACCACCTTTATGGCAGAAAGTGAAGAAGAACTAAAAGCCTCTCAATGAAAGTGAAAGAGGAGAGTGAAAAAGTTGGCCTAAAGCTCAACATTCAGAAAACTAAGATCACGGCATCTGGTCCCATCACTTCATGGCAAATAGATGGGGAAACAGTGGAAACAGTGTCAGACTTTATTTTTGGGGGCTCCAAAATCACTGCAGATGGTGACTGCAGCCATGAAATTAAAAGACGCTTACTCTTTGGAAGGAAGTTATGACCAACCTAGATAACATATTAAAAAGCAGAGACATTACTTTGCCAACAAAGGTCTGTCTGGTCAAGGCTATGGTTTTTCCAGTGGTCATGTATGGATGTGAGAGTTGGACTGTGAAGAAAGCTGAGTGCCGAAAAATTGATATTTTTGAACTGTGGTGTTGGAGAAGACTCTTGAGAGTCCCTTGGACTGCAAGGAGATCCAATCAGTCCATCCTAAAGGAGATCACTCCTGGGTGTTCACTGGAAGAACTGATGCTGAAGCTGAAACTCCAATACTTTGGCCACCTCATGTGAAGAGTTGACTCATTGGAAAAGATCCTGATGCTGGGAGGGATTGGGAGCAGGAGGAGAAGGGGATGGCAGAGGATGAGATGGCTGGATGGCATCACCGACTCAATGAACATGAGTTTGAATAAACTCCGGGAGTTGGTGATGGACAGGGAGGCCTGGTGTGCTGCGATTCATGGGGTCACAAAGAGTCGGACACGACTGAGTGACTGAACTGAATGATATATACACTTATGGTGGTGGTTTAGTCACCAAGTCGTGTCCAACTCTTGTGACCCCATGGCTGTAGCCTCCAGACAAGAATACTTCAGTGGGTTGCCATATCCTTCTCCAGGGGATCATTCTGACCCAGGAATCAAACCTGGGTCTCCTGCATTGCAGGCAAATTCTTTCCCGACTGAGTTAATTGGACTCCTCTATATACATATGAGTTATACATATATGTATATCAACTTTGGATTTTTTCCCATGTAAGTCATTAAATTTTGAGTCAAGTTCTCTGTGTTACACAGTAGGTTCTTATTAGCTATTTTATATATATTCGAAGTGGTACATCTTAAACCCAGGTGACAGTTTTGTGAATTGCTAATTGCAGGGCACCATCAACAAGATAGTGGAGTTAAGACTTTAGGTCTTGAAATTCTGTCTCATTTCCGTCATCTGTAAAATGGGAAAAGAACATCTAAATCATTGACTTTTGTGTGTAAAGGATTATTAGTATTAGTGTGGCACAAAACCAGTGTGTTCAAGTGAATCTGTATGAAACTATAGTAGTCTGTGTTAGCCCCAGAGGAAGGGATATTTTTTTAACCTTTAAGTCATCTTGGAGCTAAATCACCCACAGGAGGAAGAACTGCTAATGGCTTTGTGTCCTGCTGTGTGACCACCCTCCCGCACACTTCAAACCCACATGAGCAGGAAACAGGCCGATCATGAGCTAAGGAAGATTCCCTGTGTTTCCTTCCAAAATCCTTTGATTCTTGTCCCCTTTCTTACAGGACTGACCTTAAGAGGAAACCAAATCTCTGCCCATGCAAATGACTCTGGAAAAGCAGTTCCACAACCAGCTTGCTGGTGTGGAGGGAGCCCTGGAGAGATCAGGGGTGCTACTCAGGGTGCTACTCAGGGGTGTGACCACCCTCCCGCACACTTCAAACCCACATGAGCAGGAAACAGGCCGATCATGAGCTAAGGAAGATTCCCTGTGTTTCCATGGGCCTCTGCCGGCTGACCCTCGGGAAGACCACTGACCTGCCCAAAAGCCTCCCTGTTGTATCCCTGAACCAGAGAACCCTCCCTGACATTTTTCCCCTCATCTTTAAAAGTGAGTATGTGTAAGTGAAAGTGAATGTACAGTCCATTAAAAGTACAGTTCCTACACTTTGTTTCATTTTAGAGCAGGACAGTAGCTCTGCATTCTGAAGTATCGGCCCCGGTGGACTCACTGATGGGGTCACAACCTTAACTCAGTAGTGAAAGAGGGCTCAGGGACTTTATTACCATTCTCAAATTTACTGTCCTTTGAGCATTACCTGAGTTATTCCTGTGATTGGAAGTCTCCTATTTGGGAATCAGCTTGTGTGGTCATATTCCCTCTTCTCCATCAAAAAAAAAAAAAAAAAAAAAATTAAAAAATCCTGCATACTTCCAAACTATAGATGCATTTGTCAGGTGGAATTCCAAATATAAAATTTATGTCAGTTTTTCCCCTCTTAAACTGGAAGCCTGAACACCTCAAGAGGTACTAATCTATATGTCTTCGTTAAGAGTGGCTTTTTGAGTATCACAGTCAGTGTCATCTCCTTGGGCCTCTGCCAGGCCCCACATTTATGCCAGCGACAGTGACATCTTTCTAAACCTGTCGGGAGCTCTTCTCAAGGAATCACCCTTAGAATCTTTGCATGAGCCTTTCTTTGATGATTCTTTTCTTTCCACATCACCTGGCGAACACTTGCTTAGGCTCCAAGGCTTGACCCAGGCTCACCCTGGGGAACCTTCCAGATGGCCCAGGGCAGGGACTGTGTCCCAGAGACTGCATAGGTGAGGTTCCGAGTAGGCGTGGTGGTGTGAAGGGCCCTGATCCTACAT
Source organism: Dama dama (assembly GCF_033118175.1). NCBI lineage: Eukaryota > Metazoa > Chordata > Mammalia > Artiodactyla > Cervidae > Dama > Dama dama. The sequence goes on from NC_083709.1 coordinate 26,064,790, forward strand.
ACCACAGCTGCTTGGGAGTTTATCACTCAGGAAAACAGCTCCTCCTTTTTCTTCCCAAGCAGACAATCTAAGATCTACTTAGACTCTTCTGGCAGCAAGGAGACAGAGCCCATTACTTGAGGGAAAGCAGTTAAAAAACATGAAAGCCAAGAGGCAAATTCATTACGTGTTTGAGTTGGATACCCTGGGCATGGGTTGGGTCCATTTTCACGTAAAATTTAACACAAAATGTAAAGTATCACAGGGTCTCACTTTCCAAGTCCAGGCCAGGCTTTGGTTTTTGTGCCCTTCGCCAGCAGCCCTCCAACCCCCTCTGCTCAGCTCTGGGGTTGTGGGGGCTACCTGTGTCCCATTGGCATCAGCCACTAGGGGCTCCAGAAAAAGACAGGGGGGTAGAGGGGAGGATGGTCAGTGTGTTTGCTCTCCCAGCTCCCTCCCCACTGAGCCATCCACAGACTACAGCTTGGTGGGGAGTCTTCTTTCACCACTGCTCTATGTACGTCCAAGAACCAGCCTTTCCCCTGTACCTTCAGGTCTACACTTGTTTCCAGCATCACTCACGTTTCAGTCATTCCCTTTATGTAAATGAAATTTTGTGCAGATGTCTGAGAACTAAATCGGGTGAACAACGCTTCGTGTGTCTTGGCAGGAGACAGGTTTCCAAATCATTGCTATCAAGTATTTGCTGGCTGTTTCTCAATCGCAGTTTGTCAATTATGTTCAGACAATTCCTAAAATGATTAGTTTTAACATAAGAACTATAGTTTATTAACTACTTCTCACCTTTCAGATACTTTAAATCCATGGTGTTACTTCATTTTCACAATGACTATGAATTAGTCATTTATATCTCATGTCACAGATGAGGAAACTGACTTAGACAAAACAACAGTGATGACTAAAGGAGATCTTAAATGTAAAACATCCGGGACAGTGTTAGAACTCATGACTTCCTTTTCCCTGACAGACAGGTTAGCACAGTAGGTCCCTCATGTGCACTTTTTGACTGCATATCCATTTGCCTTAGTACCTTAGTAGAGAAATGTAAGTCCACACATCTTAAATAGCAGTGTTCTGTTAGATCTAATTTCCCATTCATCCTCCTTGCCAAAACTCAGCAAGTGGCCATGGCCTCAGCCCAGAGATTATAGCCTGACCCATGCTACGGAAGACTGCATTTCCGTTTTCACAGGGATCTCACCAACTCCTAGGGCGTCAGTTATCATCTGTTCCAAACCTAGATCTCTAGTTCCAACCTCTTTCCCGCTATTAAATGCATTATAATAAGGCCTCCTGCTCACCTATGTAGGCGTCTCAACTGTGATACATCTAGAATCTTCTCTCTTCACCTTCTCTCTCTCTCCTTATCTCTTAAACCTCTACCTTTCTTATCACAGATGAAAACTCTGAGTTATTGTCAACATCTGTCTCCCCCTCACTGTTTGTATCCAATCACCACATTCTGCCCATCCTAGTTCTGTCTTATCTCTCACATTCAACTCCTTTTTACACCTTCACCTTCAAAGTCACTCACTTGAACTCCTGCACAATCTTGGTGCCGTTGTCTCTTTCGCCCCAAATGCTCCACAGGCTTTCCTTTCCTGGCCGTTGATGACATCATTTTTTCCCACGGAGAATACCCTTCCCTACATACATTTATCTGTTCAGGTCTCTTCCAAGATTCAGCTCAAATGTCAGTGGTACTAGGAATTTATCTTCTATTATGCTGCACAATTCTAAAAGTAAAGCTCAAATTTATAGACTGTGGCAGCTGAAGATTCAAACCCACTATGCTTGTTTCCTGAATTGAAGAAAACAAAGGAATTTAAGATACAGCAAACATGAGGAGATATTTAATTAACATCCTGAAATGGAAATGTATATCTTAATAATGAAGTCAGATATGAGCTTTAAAATGACATCTTACTAGCACCTTTGATGTAGCCTCTCTCAGCTTCCCCCTAAAGCCATGGGGAAAAAAGTGAAGACCTGCAAATACAGAGCTAACCAAGATAGTCAGTCTACCTATTGGCAGCATCCAGTAATCACAAAGGTCAATGAATTGGACTGAAAACATGGATTTTCAATACTAAAATATTTTTAATGTCAAAAATTCCTCTTAAAATTAAAAATATATGCTGTAAAAAGTAACTTGGATCTTCAATTCCATATTAAAGCAGCTAAGACTTAGAAGGGAACAGGAAGGAGGGGGGAAAGTTAATATGTGCTATGTTCTTTGCTGATACACTGAAATTCAAAATATGGTTTCACTATTTATTATTATAAACAGAGAGGCATAGGTTAAAGAGCGTTTTTGAAAAGCATAAGGGTAACCACTAACAAAATAAGAAACAGTATGTATACAACAAAAATGACTAGAGAAAAAGGTAAATGTAAACAAAATGTAGACCAAGTAAGCAAAATACAGGAAAAAATAAAAGACTAAAAGGAAACAGAAGGAAAAATTTTTTACATTAGAAAAAAATTCAAAGTATAAAATAGTATGTCAGAAGTTAAGATTAAATATATTATTTGTGATTGAAAGATAAATGCCTAAAATTACCTGGAGAGGGGCTTCTCTGATGGTCCAGTGGTTAAGAATTGGCCTTGCAATGCAGGAGATACAGGTTCAATGCCTGGTCCAGGAAGATCCCACATGCCTCAGGGCAACTAAGCCCAAGTGCCACAGCTACTAAGCCCGTGCTAGAGTCCTCAAGCTGCAAGTACTGAGCCCATGCATGGCAACAACAAAGCCCGTGTGCCAGAGCCTGTGCTGTGGAACAAGAGAACCTATTGCAACCAGAAGCCCGTGCACCACAACTAGAGAGGAGCCCTGCTCACTGCATCTAGAGAACAGTAGACCCAGCACAGCCAAAAATAAAATTAAAAAAATTTTTTTAATAAAAAATAATGGTTCACATTAAAAAAAAACCTTTTAAAAAAATTTAAAAGTCACCTACAGAATGACAGATAATCACAGAAAAAAATGAAACCTTCAAAGATGAAGCTTAAAATCTTGAATACAAAGATAGAGGCAATAACTTATCAAGAAATGAAAAAAAAGAATGATGAAAGAGAAGAAAACAAAGATTACAAATACTAGTTTTGGATAAGTGGAATTCAAAACAGAAGGCATGGGATGGGACAAACTCTATCATGTATCTTTATAGAAAGTAAATTCCATAATGAAAGAATAGTGGTTATGTATCATAGGGCTCTAAATCATATAGAATCAAATAAAGAAAATACAACTGGTAAAAGCAAGAAGAACGTGAAGAAATCACAATAGTTCTGGGGAGATAGCATCCTACCTCTCTCAGATTTTGACTGATGAAGTTGACTAAAAATCAAAATACAATTTAGTAATAATCAGACATATATGTAATTACATATGTGTCCTTCAGGTGAGGTGCTGTGCATAGTTGCTTAGCCGTGTCTGAATCTGCAACTCCCTAGAATGTAGCCCACCAGGCACCTCTGTCCTTGGGACTCTCCGGGCAAGAACACTAGAGAGGATTTCTGTGCCCTCCACCAGGGGATCTTCCCGACCCAGGAATCGAACCCATGTCTCCAACACCTCCTACATTGCAGGCAGGTTCTTTACCCACTGGGCCACCTGGGAAGCCCGAAATCACCTGTACTGTTTTATATTTTTGTAGATCTTTTAGACCAAGCAGTTTGAGTTGAACCTGCTTAACTTAATCTTGGCATGGCTCAGAGGTGATATTCAAAATATTTGCAACCTGGGCCAGTGGACACTGATTCAAGCACCAGAAAAGGTTCTGAGAGCCGTTGATGGGCCAGACATGAAACCTTTAGTTGCTGCATTGTTGGGAGGTCTAGAGGTCTTGAAGGAGGGACCTAGACAACCAGGCAGCAGGTCAAGGGGAACTTAGGAAGCCCAAGCAGCAGCTATTAAACAAATAGCACAGAGTTAGTTCACTGTCCTGACAGTAAGACGAAGCAGTGCAACACAGTAAGCTATCAGCGCTGCTATAACACATGCTCTCCCAGACACACCCAGACACACTCAGCTCAGTTAAGTCCAACAGAGGGAAACTGCCTTTGCAAGAATCCCCAATCACAACAAAACAGTCCTGCACCACACACAGTAATCAAGTGTAACAGCATATCATTGAACAAAAAAAGAGAAAGCAATCTCCTAAAAATCTTCCTTCCTTGCTTAGTCACTAAGTCGTGTCCAACTCTTTGTGACCCCATGGACTGCAGCCCACCAGGCTCCTCTGTCCATAGAATTTCCCAGAGAAGAATACTGGAGTGGGTTGCCATTTCCTCCTCTGGGGGTCTTTCTGGACCAAGAATCGAACCTGCATATCCTGTGTCTCCTGCATTACAGGCAGATTCTTTGCCTGATGAACCATCTTAAGAGTCTTCTAAATAATTATTAATTCTCAAAAAAATCATAACTAAAGAGAGATGATTTGTAGAAAATAAAAGATATGAATCCAACTTTCAAAACTGCTACAGCAGGTCCAAAGATTAATTTGGAGACAAATTTATAGTTTTAAAAGCTTTTCTTGTTAAATGAGTATTTTAAAAAATCAAGAACTGTACTCAGGAAACATTTGTAAGAAGGACTAATAAGACTTAAGAGATTCAGGGAGAAAGAAAAAATAAAGCTAAAGAAGAATATTAATCAACTTAAAAACAGAAAAGTGAAAATTCCAACAGCTGGTCTGTGGTGTGGGTGAAATTTACGAGAGCAGTCAGCTAAAGGACTTTAACAGATCGGCTTGTCTAATACTTGTGGTAGAGTGGTTTGCATTGCCGTAGACAAACCCCATCATTGTCTCAACTCAGGAGTCAAGTGCAGTTTACTCACAAGTGCATTATCTGTCTGTGTGTCTCTGTGATTGTGTCGATGTGTCTGTCTGTACCTGTGTGTCTGTCTCTATGCAGGAAAATTGTTGCCATTTTTATTTTTAATTGAAGTGAAACGTTGAGCTACATGCCAGGGTTGACACCAAGTTCAACAGAGACCACAAGTGCAGAAGTGAGCGAGGGCGTGCTATGCTTTAAATCAAAACCAAAGCCAGAGCTCAGTGTAGGAGGTAACCATGGGAATGTAAGTGCACTGGAAATTCCAGGAGAAACCTGGGGGAGGGCATTTGGATTCCTCCGCGAGAGATATGAAATCCAATCTTATCTAGAAAATGTTAATGCTGGCTACCTCTGGATGGTGGTTACATTGTACACACTAAATTAAAAGATAAACATTTTAAAAATTGGATTTTTTTTTGAAAGGAAAGCCAGTGACTTGGGCTCTACACATTAAGCCTTGGATTTACAGTGGTGTCTTTCATCATAGTTAGGTGTCAGAACTGTCTTCCATGCTTCCAGGTGCCCTGTGCAAGGCTATATCTATCTCAGGAACAGCTCACAGTGCAGGGGGAGGCTGGGAAGCTTAGCCTGGCTGAGCAACAGAGTGATGCAGTGTGTGGTCAGAGGCTAGGGGATCAAGCCACCTTGGGTGTGAATCCCAGATCCGCAAGGTACTACTTATATAATACAGGACAAAATACAAAGCACATGGCCTTCTGTGTCCCAGGTTGGTCATCTGTAAAATGGAGGTGATGATACTTACCTCTAAGCCTTTCACTGAGGATGGAAAAAAGTACACACTATAAAAAATCTCTTGTGAGGTTTATGAATAATGTGTGTGGGAAATACAGCAGTCAATAAACGGTGATGATTTATGATTCTCTGAAGTTGTGAGACTGATGGAAAGAAAAATGGGGTTTGCTCCCCTATACAGTAGTCACAGCTATACCTTCCTGTGGTGACAACCTTGCCTGCAGAGCTGACCACAGGAAAAAGCTAACGTTTTTAGTATCATTTTCATCTTATATCCAGAGGAAATAAGGTCCAGAGAGTGATCTAATGAAGACTAGCCAGCACAATAACGGTAGAGCAGGACAAGGGTCCTTTTTGAAATTTATTTCATGTCCCTTTTGTCCCTTTTTCCACGTCATAATACCCCAGAGAAGCAACACAAACATGGTCAAGAGATGAACTCGTGTGTGTGGGGGTGCTAAGTCACTTCAGTTGTGTCCGACTCTTTGGGACCATACCTGCCAGGCTCCCCTGTCCATGGAATTCTCCAGGCAAGAGTACTGGAGTGGGTTGCCATGACCTCCTCCAGGGGATCTTCCTGACCCAGGGATAGAACCCATGTCTTTTATATCTCCTGCATTGGCAGGCAGGTTCTTTACCACTAACGCCACCTGGGAAACCCAGAGATGAGCTCAGTTGGCCTAATTTGTCTCTGAAAAGTTGGGACTTGGTTCCATCCACGTGCTGGCATTCTGGGCTGCATTGCTAAAGCTTCCATCCTCTTTAATCTGTTAGCTCTTCAAATGGACTTGACTTTTAGTAGGGGCCATAAAATTTCAATCTATGGTTTCTTTAATGACGAATCTGACTCCATCTAAGAATGACACACACTTATGGTCTAAAGTCATCCCTGGAAAACAAGATAGATACACCATGTGTTCTACAAACTGAAGTTAAAAATCTCTGGATTCAGAATTTTAAACGGGACTAATCTACCAAAGCCCTGGGTTTCAAATAGAATTTTTGATCCCCTTCATTTTGGCTCCTAAAGAATTGAAAATTATGTTAAATTGATTTAGTTCTTAGATTGTAGAATGTAGAAATGTATTTAAAGGAAGCCAGAATGTTTCCTCTGTTGTACATACTTGAAATTAAAATTTCATTGCTGAGGCCAGTGTAGCAAATTTCAAACTTTTAACACTTGAAAGGGAGCAACATTCCAATGGTCAACTAAGAAGGAAATAGCCGCATATTCAAGTTTCCCCAAGCACCTGTCCAACGTCAGGTTTATAGGTAGTAAATCTCAATAAATGACATGATGCTAACTCTCTAATTCAAGTATACATAATATTAATATCCATACAGTAACACTTCATCCACCTTAAACTCTGCAGTCTAGCAAACAAACTTCACCATAACACTGACGAAAATCAGTGGTATAAAGATCATGACTTAAGACACAGCCCCTTTACTCCTAGAAGAGTCTCAAACCTCCAGTCAACACCTTACCAACCTCTACATACAGACCTGACTTTCTGGTTTCCAGTCTACAGCAAATAGAAAAAAACAAAACAGCTTTCCACAGCTTATACTTCATTCAGTTTCAAAAACTACTTTGAACCACTACCTGCCTAGCCAATAATTCCTCATACAGGATACCCATCCATCACTCCCAGCTCCGGGTCTTTGCCAGAGCAAATTCTACAACTATGTCAATGGTTCTCTAACGTGCTTTTGTTTAAGCCAAGACATAATTCTAACAAATGTAATATCATACAGAAGATAATACATGAAATAAAGAGTTACTCTGGGTGAAGTTGGGGGGCTGCCGTCTATGGGGTCGCACAGAGTCAGACACAACTGAAGCGACAGCAGCAGCAGCAATAGCAGGGTAGGGCCCAGGGCTTGACAGGCAGAGTCCACATCCTCACCATCTCTGGCAGCCGCACAGCACCTCCTTGGAACACCCAGAGTCCTATAACACAGGTGTGAAAGCCACTGGCCTACAGCCTGGTAGGAGCTTTGTAGAAAATTAGGCGTACTCACATAACTAGTTTGCATACAAATACTAAAGAGCATCCATAAACTGAGGACATGGGTTCTTGAGTTTGGACATGTCACATGGCCACTAGCATAACAGAAGCAGCCACGGTGCAAGATTGTAGAGGGCAGTGGTGGGCTGCAGCCCTCACCTCATTCAGTCTCAGTAGGAAGATGGTGGTGGAGCAGCTAAAGACATAGAACCGGAAGTCACACCCTGTTGAAAGAGGCCCCTGACACCAGGCATTCTTGGACATTTCCAATTATTTTGCGACCCTAAAGACAAGCTGGGCCTTCCCAGGTGGCTCAGGGGTAAAGAATTCTCCTGCCAAGCAGGAGACGTGGGTTTGATCCTTAGGTTGGGAAGATGCCATGGAGAAGGGAATGACAACCCACTCCAGTCTTCTTGCCTGGGAAATCCCATGGACAGAGGAGCCTGGTGGGCTACAGTTCACAGGGTTGTGGAAGAGTCAGACACAACTTAGTGACTAAACAACAATGACAAAAATGAGTCATGACTCTTCTTTATTAACAAACAACAGCTAACAAAGAGTGTGTGTATGATACTCTAAACCCTTTTCTGATACTTAAACCCTCACCCCTCACACTTCCTTGAATCCTCACTCCATCCCTCAGGGTTAAGTCCGAGTGAGGAGAGGAGGTCCAGGGATAAGAGGAACCTCTTTGTTTCAGACATGACTTGACTATAATGTGGCAGCGCCAGAAGGCTTGGATGAGCTGGGTGACTTCACTTTCCATGGGGTCTCTTCTGGCTTATGTTCATTGACCCTGTGGTTGAGACCTTTATTTTTCTCTTCCAGTTCCCATGACAAAAGGGAGCTTGCACAACTGGGTTTATGTTTAAAGACAATAATTAACAGAGGTTAAAACCAAACAATCAAACTTGTCTCTCTCTCTCTCTGTGTATATACAAATGCACATATACAGAAACATATATATACACAGAGAGATGGTATATGTCTTATATCATTAAGAAGCATGTCTATTTAACTCTGGTGGCTGGATTTTTAAAATGTTTTCCTGTGTATCCAAATTTTTCCATAGGAACATGAATTATTTTTCTGATCAGAAAAATATACATTTTGAAGGAAGCTAAACCAAATGCCATAATTTGGAATAACTACACAGAGCTATACTCAGTATAGTAGTTTTTCATTCTCAGACTTTAAAAATCAACTGAATATTGTGAAAGAAACATTTCTCATTGTCTTTCTTGGCCTTATTTCAATAAGCCATCTGCATGTTCCAATAAAAATGTTTCTGGAATCCCTCTTCTGTAATAACTTGGCATTAATTAATATCTTTACGGTTATGAACATTTTATGCACTCAAAATAGATAGTAGTCTTGATAAATATGGGTCTTTTTACATTTATCTTTATCCTGTTAGGTGGTTACAATTTAATATTATAATAAGACTCAAAGAGTATCTCTAAAACCACAAAAACAATATATTTAGTGATCCTTTTAGTCCATTCAGATTATAAATTACTTTAAAATATATCTCCTCATTATGAAATCCTTTTTCAAACACCAGATCAAGCCTATCCAAACATAATGAGAAGGGAGAAATGGTTAAAAAAGAACACTGTTAGTCTTGTTAACATTTTGATTTACATCATTTCTTTTGTCCCAGAACATATATAAGGAGAAACTGCAAAAACCAATATACGTAATTTTTTCCTATGGTAAAAACCAAATACAATTTCATATCCTGAATTTTACTTAGTCTTATCATAACATTTTTCTTTACAGTGCCATATTTCTATATAAAAAGCAATAGTGCGTGAGAGTGAATATTTAACCAACTCCAGCCATGGAGTTGTATTCTCATTTTTTTTTGAGTCTTTGCTAATTTGATATAGAAAACTAGTATCTTTATTCTGATTTCATTGTAATTTAGAGAGTAGACTTTCTCACATGTTTATTAGCCATTTGTATTTCCTCCTTTTGTGAATTATTTGTTCCTCTCTTTTTTCTACTGATGTTTTGATTTTTTTCTATCAGTTCCAATGAGCTTATTTTATGGAAATACTTTAATCTCTTATATGCCATACTTGTTCTAAGCATTTTTCTTTTGTTCTTTCCCTTTTAATTTTGCTTATTGTTGGACTAACAGCTTACATATTTACATGGCTAAAGGTATTGATTTTGTGGTTTCTCCCATTGTTTTTAAACTTAAAAAGGCCCCTTCCATATAATAAGTGAATAAATATTCACTTCCATCTTCTTCTTTTGATGGCTTGATTTTTTTTTTAACCCATTTGCTTTTTAATCCATTTGGAAATAACTTTGGTATATAGTAACAGGTCGGATTTTTTTAAACAAGTCTTTTTTTTTTTCCAAACTAATTTTCCCAGAGCTATTATTCCTTTTCCTACTGATTTGTGTCCTTTATAAGACATTAGGATTTTATATAAATTCAGATTTTGTTCTGGTCAATCCAGTCTGTTGACTTATGTGTTCATATTCTTGGACTGTACCCCACTGTTATTACACTATGATACTCTGCCTTAAGATCTAGTAGAGGTATTTCAAAGACATTAGTCTCCTTTTTTACCCCTAGAACTTTGCTAATTTGTACCCCTAGAACTCCTGCTCATTCTTCATGATAAAATTCATAATTATTGGGACTTCCCTGGCAGTCCAGTGGTTAAGACTCCATGCTCCCAATACAGGGGCATGGGTTAAATCCCTGGCCATAGAGCATGGCCAAAAAAAAAAAAAAAAATCATAATTATTTTGTTAATTTTTTAAAAACAGTATTTTTCCCCCAATGCTATTTTGTATTTATTGTAGGTATCATTTATAGGTATTTTAACAAATTATTCTATATAGTCCTCAAACTCAGGGTGGACCAGTATATGCTGACTCCATTTTTTTCCAATTTTTATTTGACTATAGTTAATTTAAGATGTTGACTAGTTTCTGCTGTACGGCAAAGTGAATCAGTTATAGCTACTCTTGTAAAGATTCTAGAAAGCAACATCTTTTGATGAGAATTATTAGGAAGAAATGTTTAGAACTGAATGTGATCAAAATTACAAAACCTTGCTGAGAAATATATAAGAAAATTATAGTAGTTAAAATTATGTATCTGTTTTGTAGAAGAAAATATGACAAAAATGTAACTTTCCCCCAAATCAGATTAGCAGAAACCTATTCATTTATTGAATATCTACTGTGCTTAGGGCCTGGACTAGGCTCTTTAAAAACTGCAGAAACCTCTATACAATGTTGAATAAAAGTCAGTTATATCTCAATAAAACTGGGGAAAAAAAGATTTATATCAACCTGAAAAAAACATATGTCTACCATGAGAAAATACTTATCTGTCAGGAATGACCGGCAGAGGTAGTGATGGGAAGTGGTAACTCACTGGGACCTTGTATTTTATCCCTTATGCCAAAATATGGAGGAAATATTTTACTGGACAAATACTTGAATAATCCCCATGGAGTGAGGAATGGAGGGAAAAGAAAATTCCTGAAAGCCAAACTTGAGGAACAATACAGGATCTCTGCTAAGATTCCAGAGGAGAAGGGGCTGGATCCCCAGGCTGGCTGTTGTATTGCAGAGTGGTGTATGCAAAGTGGAATTGCCTGGAAGAGTAGAGGCCTTGGGAGGCAGGGAGGAGAAACAAGGAGGCTTGGAGCTGGAGAGGAATTTAGCCAGAGGAAAGGGGAGTTGTTGACTCATGAATTTATTATTTTACACACTAGACAACACCGATCATCTTCTCCTTTGACCCAGTGAAAGCGCTCTGTTTACTTGCTGATGCTACAGAGTTGGATCGTTTTACCTTGTTTGGCATCTCAGAGTGCTGAGTCTTGCTTCTAACTGGATGTGGGTGAGAAGAGGCCTGCTGCAAGCCATCCAGTCACATCTGGGCTACACAGTACACAGAAATCCTGCCACCCACAAGCCCTAATCTGACTGATTTGGCTGCACCCAGCCACATGCTTCCATCTCTACTGCCTGCTGTCAGAAATGCCCTCTTGGTGCTCTGTGATGACCTAGAAGGATGGGATGGGGGTGGGCAGTGGTGGAGGGAGACTCAAGAGGGAGGGGATAAATGTATACATGTAGCTGATTCACTCTGTTGTAGAGCAGAAACTAACACATTATAAAGCAATTATCCTCCAATAAAAACATTAAAAAAATAAAATTGCTCATCTCAAAAAAAAGAAAAAGAAGAAAGAAATGCCCTCTTGCGTTTGAAAGTCTGATTCCAACCAAAGAACCCTGATTGCCCCAGATGGAATCCGTTATTCTCTCTCCTGTGCTTCCCCTGTACTTCTATGGAAACTTTACTGCAGTCTGAGTCATTTACGCATTCGTGTATGAACAGTCTATCCTCATCATCAGTTGGGCTTCCCAGGTGGCTCAGTGTAAAGACTCTGCCTGCCAGTTCAGGAGATCCAAGAGACATAGGCTCAATCCCTGGGTGGGGAAGATCCCCTGGAAGAGGAAATGGCAACCCACTCCAGTATTCTTGCCTGAAGAATCTCGTGGACAGAGGAGCTGGGTGGGCTATAGTCCATGGGTTGCAAAGAGTTGGACACGACCAAGTTCGCATGCATGCATCATTAGTTGATTCTATATTTATGAATTTACCTATAGTTTATTTACAACCTCAAAATTGATACTCATGTTGCCTTCCCAGTCACCTGAACACACACACAGAGCAGGGAAAACCCTGAGTCATCAGACACTTCTGTTCCCGACTGAGGTGAAACAAGGCATTGTTCTACTGGGCTCTCAAACAGACAACTAATGTCCTCTGGAGGGTTTATTTGGTGCCACTTTTTCACATTTTTGCGCTTTTTGTTGGCAAAGACAAAACAAAACACACAAATGCAAAACTGGGTTATGCATTGATCAGGTCACTAAAATGTTTGGACTTGCAGAAATCTCACCCAGTTTTGGTGGTTACAGAACACAGCTACCATGAGTAAGAAGAACATACTGTACGTCCATCTGCAACTTACATCCCAACAGCAACCTCCATAACAACAGACTTTGTTTCATTCATCTTTATACTTGCTGGCCCAGTGTTAAGCACAGAGTAAGAGCTCAAATAATACTAAAGACTAGAATGGGTTAGGAAGGAAGGAGATAGTACAAAGTGGGATGGAATAGAACAGAGTAACATTTATACAATATCTTGGAGACAGAGTGCTCCTAGGAGTAATAGCTAGTGGCATACGGAGACAGAAGAAATAATGATAGCTAATATTTATTGAGCGTTTTTTATGAACATGCACTTGGCTAAGCATTTGACCTACCTGTATCATATAATCCTCACAATTCTTTAGTGTGGTAATACTACTATCCCCATTCTACAGGAGGGTGAAATGACCTGCCTACGGATACCCCATTGCTGAACAGGGCTCCAGTCTAGATTCCTGTGGCGCATAATACCACCTGGCAAGGTGAAAGGTGCACTTGGTGGGGGGTCCTAAACCATGAGTTTCATCAGGAAGTGGCCTCGAGGAGAGGAAGAGAGCCTCTAGCAGAAGTTAGCTTGAGTCACTGGCTCTCCCCAGACTTAAAGGGAAGACTAGTGATGCAATGATCAATTTCCCCCCCAAATGGCCAAAAAAAAAGAAAGAAACCAGTTTTTTGTTTGATTCCAGAAGGAGCTGGCAGAATTCGTGCATTACTCACATTGGAATCACACTCCGCTGATGGCTTGTGGACTCTAGAGCCAGTCCGTGGTCAAGGGGCTGTGTCCAGGACTGTGAGATTACGACAGGCCTCGGAATACAGCTGAGCTTCTGCGGCTGTTATGTGTTTCTGGCTCCAGTTCCACACCTCTTGGCAGATGGTTTGTGTGAAAATCTCTGCTGACTCTGGGTGTGAGATACACTGCGGGGGAGGGGTGTGTGTGGTGCGGAGGCTGGGAGAACCGGGCAGCACAAAGCCAGCCCAAGCTGCCAGAGGCCATATGGTCACTTATAAGACAAAGAAAGGACTTTATACATGAGTGGTTTGGAGGATTTTCAGAAGGTCACTCCTTTGAGCCCTTCTGCTGGTGGGAAATGGGCGACGCTGAGCCAGTTTATCAAGTCAACCCTGAACCTTCCATAGCCACTCTGGTGGCAAAGACCCCAGATATCCTCATGGATATCTGATGGGGGGCGGGGGGGCGGGAAATTAGTAGCAATCTTAATACTTACTTAGTGTTTTCTAAGTTAAAGTGCTGTTCTTAATGGTTTACATGAACAAATTCATTTAATTCCCCCTCCCCAAGCCCCAAAATGTAAGTGCTATTATGATGCTTGTTTTTCAGATGAAGACAAGTAACTTGCACCACAGTGCAAAGCTAGTAGTAGCTGTAGTAGATCGAATTGTTGACCCCCAATCTTCAGCTCCTTTTTGCATCACTCCCTTGCTTTGGCCACACCATGGGCAGAACGTAGCCCCCAGACCTTGATTTAGGGAATGACAGTGTGCTAGTTCACAGCCTAAGCCTTGAGAAGACTCACTTGTTGATTTGTTTCTACGTAGCGCTCTTGTGTTTCTAACACCACCATTAGAACACCCCCTTGGGCTGGTCCAAGAAGGGTGAGATGCATGTGAGCAGGTCATCCAGACACCCGGCACCTGCAGCAAGAAGCAGAGCCGCAGCAGCTGCTGCGATCTGAAGCAGAACCTCAGAGCTGCACTCAGCACACATCAGGCGAACCGCAAATCACACAGAGACATGTGACAAATAATAAATGTTGGTTTAGTCACTGGGTTTTGGGAGTAGTTTGTTACACAGCGATAGCTAACCAATTCAATGGTAAAAATGGAATGCAAGCCCAGGCAGTCTGACCAAACAATACATCTAATTTATATTGCTTTCCACACTCTCTGCTAAAGTGAAGAAACAGCCTCTAATGAGCTGAGTAAGCTTGTGCAAAGTGCTAAACTCCCGGGGCCTCAGTATCTGTAAAATGAGCAGGTTCAATCAAACCCATATTACTTAAGGTATCAAACATTAGCTCCACATTACACGAAAAAAAAAAGTGGGCGGGGGGAGAATTCAACAATTCTCCTGGAATTAGTATTGTGTGAAAAAACAATTCAATAACCCTGGATTAGATAATCTTTTGAGTCTTTGTCGGTTCTAATATTCCTTATACTAGGTAGCAGTGTGTGGCTCCCCTGTGTACCTCCATTAGCAAACATTTTTGAAATTAAAATAATTATCTAATTCAGGCAATTTAGGACAACATCCATGGGAAGGGGAGAATACCTGTGATGGAAGAGGTTTTTCTCTATTTCCTTCAAACCTCAGCATATCCTCCTAGCACCTTGAGCCAACAATGGCAGAGGGGACCTCACCTCTTCCCCTACCACATCACCTAGAATCAAGTGTACCGAAAAGCACACAGAAACAGGAAGCTGCCATGACATGGGACATCTCCCAGAGAGGATCTATGCTTACTCACTCCATTTCCTCACCTCTCTCTTACTCTTCAACCCAGGCCCTGCCCATCCACTGGAAATGCTTAGCAGCAATACCTAACTGCCAAATTCTCCAGTCTCTCTCATAATCCTGGCTCCTGCCTTTGTACATCTTGACGTAGATGAGAAACTCCCTCCTCCTCTGGCTTGTCTCCTTGAATGCCTTCAGCTTCCTCTTCCTCCACCCACATCACCCCTTGACACAGGTGTTCCCGAAACAAACCCTTTCTCCTCTTTTTGGCAATGTCATCCCCTCACAGGGCTTCTATCCCATATCCTGACAATTCCCATAACTGACTCTGACCCTGCCCACTCAGCCACCCTCCAAAGCCAAGTTACCTTCTCCGCAGTCCAGCTCCCCAGCTTCGGTCTTTGTACCCTAGAGGGTAGCCACACAGAACCACTGCACAAACATTTCTTCAACTTTTTACCCCTCATTTTTCATGCTTCTTCCTTGGCCTAGAACACCTTTCCTCCCCACTTCCACTCCTGATTTCCCACAAGGCATGATCCTGCTCATCCTTCTCAAACATCACCCTCTTGGTGAGACCCATGTTTTCTTCCAGAATGACTCCTCCAGCCTCGACACTCCTAAGGTGCACTGCAGGCCTCTAACAGAGCAGAGCTTCTCAGCTTCCAGACTAAAAGCCACCTGAGGTCAGATCCCTCTCTTAACCTTGTTTGTAAACTTGAATGCCCAGCAGATTCCCCATACACAGAAAGGGCTCACTACATGTTAGCTTGAATGAAGGCATATAACTGACCTACTTGTTCCTCCACTTTGGCCACTGCCCACTAGTTTGCATGCTGACTGTTGGGCCTTTTTTGAGGAATGCTCAGGGTGCCCAAGGGGTAAACTAGGTCTTAACTGTAATTTATTAATAAATGTCCCCTTTCCAGGTTTCCTGAGAGGAGCAAGATTAGAGTTCAAGGCAGTCCTCTGAGATAGGTTGATCACCAAGAGACTCTCTTCTGCTTAGTCCATTAGTATTATTTATGTGTCCAATTACTTTTCTATTTTTAATTTGAACACACACACAGAGTTCTAAAAAAGTATTGGTTCCCTCATTCTTTTAGAGCAGTATCTCTCAAACTGCATTAATTTATACACTATTTTCATGATTTTTTGCTGAGTCTACATGAGACTTGTATATTAATTATTCTATTAACCACTCTCTTTAACTCATCTTTTTTTCTTAGCCTCATATAATGCCAAAATACTCATGAAATTACATGATTGTTATGATATATACACACATATGGACTTCCCAGGTGGCTCAGTGGTAAGGAATCCACCTGCCAAGCAGGAGACTTGGGTTCAACCTGGGTCAGGAAGATCTCCTGGAGAAGGAAATGGCAACCCACTCCAGTATTCTTGTGTAAGAAATCCCACGGACAGAAGAAGCTACAGTCTATAGGGTCGCAAAGAGTCAGACACAACTTAGCAACTACACAATAAAAATACAGACATATATCTATATACACATATTAATTTCATAATTAAAAATGCTCTTCTTAAATTGCATCTCATAAAATCATCTTTCAGGCCAGCAATAGTGTATATAGGACACTTAGGGAAGTACTAGGTCAGAACATTGAATCCAATGCAAAACTATTATTAAAGCGTTTCTTTTCCAGCAAGGATACTATATTTGTTGCTGAGAACGCTAATGTGTCATTCAGCCCATAATCTAGTGGGAAACCTGTCAAGTAAACTGTAAAGTGTGATTTAATATTCTAAGTTCTATGTCAGGGACAAACGCAAAGGTGCCTGTATCCAACACCTCTTGGACACCAATGCAAATCTTCCCCATTCCCACTTTAGCTCCAAATGCTTCTGCAATTACTGCTAAGCCGGCCTCCATCAGCTTTGAGCAGATGGAACCTCAAAGTAGCTCACTCAGAGCCTGTGGGAGGATATTGCGCTTCCTCCCCTGGGACTTTCTATGGCACAACAGCGCAGGACCCCAGTAACTAATCAGCTTCTTGCATCTACATGAGCCTTGAACAAAAGGAAGGAAAGCAAAGTATGAAGGCCCAGAGCCACATTTCATGAGGCTGCTTGGAAGGTATGGAGCACCAGGCATTTAGGGTTTCCCTGGGGGCTCAAACAGTAAAGGATCTGCCTGCAATGCAGGAGACCCAGGTTTGATCCCTTGGTCAGGAAGATCCCCTGGAGGAGGGCATGGCTACCCACTCCGGTATTCTTTCCTGGAGAATTCCATGGACAGAGAAGCCTGGCAGGCTATAGTCCACGGGGTCGCAAAGTGTCAGACTCGACTGAGCAACTAACGCTTCACTTCACCAGGCTTTTGAGGCAGTGGCCAGCATGACAGTACATGCATGTATGCTTCCATTCCCCTAGCCCCTCATTCTTGCTCCCTAGGATCAATTCCCAAATAACCTACCAGGAATGAGCTCAGTCTGAAGTGAGGCACACTGCACTGGGAACTGACAATGCCACATAAGATTTTCAAGAACTAGGAATTAATAGGTTTGGGATAAATGAGGCGGGAACAATCTAGAGCAAAGCATCCTAGAGCCAATTTTCGGTCAGGATCTGAGGAAAGAGGAAACTGGGGGCTGGCCGGAGAAAAAACGGGGAGCCCCATCTTGCCAGCTGGTAGGGCCATGGGAAGGAACTCCCCAGCTGACACTCCAGATTTTCAGCCAGAGCCCAAGAACACACAGCTCTAAGGTTTTCTCCCCTCGTTCTGAGACAAGGCCAGGCTTAGCACAAAAGGAGGCAGTGGGGTAGTAACTCAACAACAGGGAGTTACCTCAAGGAAAGGTGGGGAGCTCCGTCCGGCATAGAATGAACTGCCTGCCCTCATGGATAGAGATGCACTTTAAAAAAGATGGACATTAAGTGACATAAGAGCCTCTAGCTTTGTTTATAAGTAAACAAGAACATCAGATTTTTACTGAGTGCTCATTATGTACCCATACCATACAGTGTACATTTAAAGTCGTAGCTTTTAAAATCTTCCCCCTGAACTATGTGAAGTTGTCACAATAAACTCTGGAAAATTCTTAAAGAGATGGGAATACCAGACCACATGACCTGCCTCCTGAGAAATCCGTATGCAGGTCAGGAAGCAACAGTTAGAATTGGACATGGAACAACAGACTGGTTCCAAATAGGAAAAGGAATACATCAAGGCTGTATATCGTCACCCTGCTTATTTAACTTATATACAGAGTACATCATGAGAAACGCTGGGCTGGATGAAGCACAAGCTGGAATCAAGATTGCTGGGAGAGATATCAACAACGTCAGATATGCAGGTGACACCACCCTTATGGCAGAAAGTGAAGAAGAATTAAACAGCCTCTTGATGAATGTGAAAGAAGAGAGTGAAAAAGTTGGCTTAAAGCTCAACATTCAGAAAACAAAGATCATGGCAACCAGTTCCATCACTTCACAGCAAATAGATAGAGAAAGAGTGGCAGACTTTATTTTTGGGGGCTCCAAAATCACTGCAGATGGTGACTGCAGCCATGAGATTAAAAGATGCTTACTCCTTGGAAGAAAAGTTATGACCAACCTAGACAGCATATTAAAAGGCAGAGACATTACTTTGCCAACAAAGGTCCCTCTAGTTAAGGCTGTGGTTTTTCTAGTAGTCACGTATGGATGTGAGAGTTGGACTATAAAGAAAGGTGAGTGCTAAAGAATTGATGCTTTTGAACTGTGGTGTTGGAGAAGACTCTTGAGAGTCCCTTGGACTGCAAGGAGATCCAACCAGTCCATCCTAAAGGAGATCAGTCCTGAATATTCATTGGAAAGACTGATGTTGAAGCTGAAACTCCAACACTTTGGCCACCTCATGCGAAGAGCTGACTCATTTGAAAAGACCCTGATGCTGAGAAAGATTGAAGGCAGGAGGAGAAAGGGATGACAGAGGATGAGATGGTTGGATGGCATCACCGACTCAATGGACATAAGTTTGGGTGAACTCTGGGAGTTGGTGATGGACAGGGAGGCCTGGCATGCTGCAGTCCACGGGGTCGCAAAGAGTCAGACACAACTGAGTGACTCAACTATTACTGATACTGAATAAGTGGCGCTAGTGGTAAAGAACCCACATGTCAATGCAAGAGACACAAGAGACATGGGTTTGATCCCTGGGTCAGGAAGATCCCCTGGAGGAGGAAACGGCAACCCACTTTAGTTTTCTTGCCTTGAAGCACCCAAGGAAGCTGAAGGCTCCAAGTGAACAGTGTCCTCACTGAAGAAAGAACATCTTGCTCAAAAATTCCCAGAGGACAGTCCATGTGGCCCTATTGGGTCATACATCCTCCATCTGAACCAACCACTGTCATCAGACTGACAGTACACGGATCAGTGATTGGCAGTCCCATCACTGGAGGGAAAACTTGGTGGCTTTTGAAAAATAGGAATGCTAGGCAGTCCCAGATAATGAATGTCCACAATATTTTAACCTTAGTGAAGTCACTAACATTTTGTGAGCCTCAGTTTCACCATCTATATTAAACAAACAAATAGTAATACCAATTGTACGAGATTATTCTAAGATATTAAAAGTCATATTAAACACTTGGCACTTGGTGACATTCAGCCTATGGTAATCATTTTTGTTATTCCTGGTACTGTTATTGTTTTACGGTTGTTTTTTTGACAAGGGGATGGGAATTCGAGGCCCATCTCAGATTCCCAGATGTCTAAAGGACTTCTGTCCCTGGGGTGGAGTCCCCTCTGGCTCTGGAGCCAGACGCCTTGTACAACCCAGGCCCCGTGTGCCAAGGTTAAGCTGGTTCACCATCTGACGGCCGCGGAGCAGCGAGTGCCTCCCTGGCCCCAGCAATGTCAATACTGCCTTCCTGACTCCGCCTATTGTATCTGGAGGAAAGTGGCCGGGCATTGTCTTCTAGTGCTCCCCCCAGGAAGCATGATATCACCCTCTAACAAAAGCGGGAAAGCTGACAGATCTGCTGAGATGGGTGTGCCCACCGCACACACCTCACTGGTCAAGCCCTGGGCAGGGGGCTGTGACCAGCAGGGAACAAACAGCAGCCGCCCACATGCCCCTCTGCTGGCTGCCTGATGGGCTCATCTTTAGGTTTTTTCTCCCTCTGTTAAGTGTGTGCCTACCATGTCAGACATAGCACCTCTAGGCAGTGGGAACGCACACCCTCTAATCAACAGCTGTGTTAAAAAGGGTCAGGACTCTGTCCGTCTGGCAGGTTCATGTGACCACACCTGCCTCTGTGGCCTTTAGGAAGGAACAAGGGAGAAGGGTGATCAGAGTCCTGGAGTGACAAAAGGAGGCAACAGGGGAGGGATGTAGAGGAAAGCAGGCAAGTCTTGATCTAAAAAAGCATTCTGCACATGTGATGCGAATTAAGGAACCGTCTGACTGGTGGGAATTGGGTTATCAGTTTAAAATTCCAGAACTAAGGGAGGCAACTTTAGACGTTCCCCTTCCTGAAGGCTGGGAGTGATGCCAGCTGATCCTCCGACAACCCTTCCAGCTCTGGCTCAGCTGGCTGTCAGTGCAGCTGGCTCTCTGTGAAACAACACACCTGCAGTCTGGTGCCCCCCGGCCAAGCCCGGACGCTGTCCCCCTGCGGCCCCCATCCTATTGTCCCCTTCTTTAAACTCTCTCCTTCTTAGCCACAGCAACACCAATGCTCTGAAATCCCAGGAAAGGAATCTGTCCGGGTTTGCCTCTCCTGCCAGCTCCTGGACTGCTTCTTCATGGAACCCTTGGCTATCTCCTCTTTCTCTTCTCTTCACTTAAATCTCAGTATGTGTCCATGTTCAGGACCTTACTTACTACACACAAAGATTCCTATGTCTCAGTCCCTTGCCCAGTTCTCTTCTGAGTTTCAGACCCAGAGAACCCAGTTTTGCTAAATACCCACCATTAACACGGAAACTCAAAATCAACACGTGCAAAATAACTGTTTGTTTCTTGCCAGCTTGTCATCAACCAGGTTCCTTCTGTCATGTGTCCCAGCTCAGTGAATGGCAGCACCATCATGCAAACCAGAAGCCTGGAGCAATGTTTATTCACCACCTTCTCTTCCCACAACTTCCAATAAATAACCAATCACCAGTCCCTACAGTGTCACCTCCTAAACACTTTCAATTCCCCTCTTCATCTGGGCCTTCCTGCCTGGAGAATTGGGAAGCCAAATTGGTCCAGGCCTAAGTCTCTGCCAGTCAATACATGCTCCACACTCTTACCAGAGTGAATTTTCCAAGACATATATCAGATACAATAGAACAAACACCATACTAAATCTCCACACATACAGAAAGAGGTACAGATGACTTAATATGGCCAGTGAGGCCCTTCCTGATCTGAACCCAACCTTCATTCACCACCTCCTCCCTATTTTCCAGTCTTACTCAACTTCCCTGAGCTTGCCCTGCTGTTTCACACCCCATGCTCCTTCTGATGGGAAATCCTTTCTTCCCTTTTCCTTTTTATCTACTTTGTTTAAAAATCATTTGGCCATGAATAACTCATAACTATATCAGCCATAATGTTGAGCACTATTCATTACTATTTAGGAGTTCTGGGAAAGTGAGGAAAATCTAACCTACAGATTATTTTCAATACTAAATTATATTCATACAAATTTAGCAATTAATGAAGTTAGCATTATATGTTTTTAGTCACTTATGTTTAATTTGGATTTTAGAATTGCATTTTTTATTTTTTTTAATTTTTATTTTATTATTATTTTTTCCATTTATTTTTATTAGTTGGAGGCTAATTACAATATTGTAGTGGTCTTTGCCATACATTGACATGAATCAGCCATGGATTTACATGTATTCCCCATCCCGATCCCCCCTCCCACCTCCCTCTCCACCCAATCCCTCTGGGTCTTCCCAGTGCACCAGCCCCAAGCACTTGTCTCATGCATCCAACCTGGGCTGGTGATCTGTTTCACCCTTGATAATATACATGTTTTGATGCTGTTCTCTTGAAACATCCCACCCTCGCCTTCTCCCACAGAGTCCAAAAGTCTGTTCTGTACATCTGTATCTCTTTTTCTGTTTTGCATATAGGGTTATCGTTACCATCTTTCTAAATTTCCATTTTTTAAATTACTAAATCCAATGAGTATTTTTACAGCTCTTGAAAAGCTAGATTTTTATATACCCCTGATATTACGGAAGATTGAGGGCAGGAGGAGAAGGCAGTGACAGAGGGTGAGATGGTTGGATGGCATCACCGACTCAGTGGACATGAGTATGGGCAAACTTCAGGAGATAGTGAAGGACAAGGAAGCCTGGCATGTGGCAGTTCATGGGGTCACAGTCAGACACGACTTAACAACTGAACAGCAGCAATAATTACATTATTTATCATAGCATCTTATAGTTAATTCTCCTATATTTATCTTTCCTACCAAAATGTGAGTTTAGCAAGGGGAAAAAATGATTCATTCTTTTTTTGCATTGCTGGTATCCAACACAATACTTGGTACAAAGTAAGTCCTCAATATGTCTTCAGACTGAAATGATAGTTGAGTGAATGAATGAATATGGGCAGGCAATAACTCAATAAATATCTATTGAATAAAAACTATGATATCTTTAAAGTGATATTCAACAATCATAGAATACATAGTATTAGGTAAAGCTCTTGTTAAACCCACTTTCATGAGTATACCTTTCATGTTTCACACCTGAGAGAAGGGATTTTCTTTTGACCTTATTTACATCAAATATTTAACATAAGCCAATGTTTTAAGATATAAGTGATTACTACTTGCAATATATATATGAAATTGATTATTACTGTTTTATTATTTCAATGTTTAAAAACCCTTCATATAACAACAAACGCTTTCTCTCTTTTTTTCAGGTCTGCTGTGGCATATCAAAAGTTTCTTACTGTGGCATATTAAACTCCAAGCACTATGGAGAATAGTAAAGAAATAATACCCTTTTTCAAAGATGTTAGAGGTTAACTGGGCTAAATCCATGTACCCAGAGCTCAAAGACACAGCCTGTATGGTAAGGGAACTCAGAATTAGGAGAACAACATCATGAAGAATTGGCCTAGGCAAATTGGGTTGAATTTTGTTTGCAGAGCGAGTATGAGGGATGTCTTTTCCAAATGGATAGAACAGCATGAACAAGAGCCAAGAGGAAAATATACATCAATCACGGAGAAGGACGTGGCTGAAGTGGAACAGCCATGAATGGGATAGGTGAGAGAAAGCACGGGAAAGTAGGCCCAGTGTTCTGGCTCGTCAAGTGGGGAGAGACCAGTACGAAATTTGAGGAAGCAGCTAATGTTGAGGGCTTTTAGAAGGAGACTGTTTCTATGAGTAGTAAGTGACGCCCCCTCCACCTGGAAAAGATTAGACTGGTCTTAAAGAAGCACAGTGATCCTCAGAGCACCACTTCTCTTTCAATTATACTAGCTTCACTTGCTAAGAGTTCTTACTGGCTGACTAATGCATATGCATTATCACACTTGATGTTTATAATGACTCTAGGGGTCAAAAGCATTTTCAAATGTAAAAGATGAGAAAACTGTGTATTAGAGCAGTCAAATAACTGGTCCATGGTCACCCAATTTGAGCTTAACTCCAGTTGTGCAAGAGAGTCCCTGCTGGCTCAGCAGCAAATAAACTGCCTGCTAATGCAGGAGATCTGGGCTCGATCTCTGGGTTGGGAAGATCCGCTGGAGAAGGAAATGGCAACCCATTGCAGTGTTCTTGCCTGGGAAATCTCATGGACAGAGGAGCCTGGTGGGCTATAGTCCAAGGGATCACAAAAGAGTTGGACACGACTTAGTGACTAAACAACAACAACCAGGTGTGTAACCTCACAATCCATACTCCGTATTCCTTCTCCTGCCTTCTTGATGAGCTCCACCTCAGTCTCAGAGCAGTGGCTTCAAAAAGTCATCACAGCCCAAGGGCATGTACTTTTTCTTCTCCTAAGCCAAGTTGATTGAGTTACAATTCAGTGTAAAGAGAGCGTATCTGGGCCCACATTCAGAAAACACACCCAGTTTGATTTCAATAGGCAAAGATCTTGTGGCTCTTCGGAACCCTTATCTACCTAAGTGGTCAATGAGAAGCCACAGATAGTGAAACGAAAAGGATCCTCTTTTCACATTCCTAAAACCTATCTATCCATCATCCAACCTGATCCCTCCTCAGAGTGGGAACTTACTCCTCGGGCGGATGGTGATCCGGCTTTTAGAAAGTTTCTATCAATAAAGTCAAACTCTATCCTTTGTGCAGCTCCCTCAACCCCTGCATCCCAGACCTGGAGAAACACAGCATCAATCTATGGTGTCATCTAAATGGAAACCCATAGAAATACTGCTCCTTCATCTCTTCTCTCTTGACTAAATGTGCTCATATGACAAAGTGTTTAAAGCACGTATCTTTCTACCTGTCTACTCTGTTTGCTGTCAAATTTCTCAGTGTCACCAGTGTTTAATGGGTATGCTTTGAGCAGTAGATTGAAGCAATTGCCATCTCTAAGTCAGATCTTATATTTTTACTAAGCAAACAGTTACAGCTATATATTACCATTTTAGCAAGTAAAGCATGTGTTGGTTCCTGTAAATTTTGTGTATCACCAAAACTTACATGTCACCGATAGAACTCTCAACAAACCAGATCTCTCTGATACTGAACATAGCTATTTACTGAACACCAATGCATAACTTGACTTTTATCTATTTTGAAGTGCTATCTTTTGGCTTTGTTTCAGCCTAGACAAATCTATTTGAATCCTGATTCTGCGCTCTAACCAACAAACCATCTACAGGGAATAAATTGGTGACACAATCACACACACACATTTTTTTAGGAATAAAGTTCCAGGAGATGAATTGATAATGTCAGAAAAACCTGGAGCTCACCCATCTGAATCCCTGGAGGATATATAGCATAGTCTTCTGAGATGAACTGGACAAGTCCTTCTCTCCAGGAGAGATGTTTAAAAGAACCAAACTCTCGAAGGAAGTTCTCCCAGGGTAGGACTGAAAGGGAGAGGCTGAGACCTCCCAAAGACAGTGTTTAGGAGAGAGTCTGGGGAGAGGGCAAAGCTCCTCCCTCTGAGAATAATTCCCAGGTGTGTCTCTGATCCTAGCTTCCACACCTCCACCCTTGATTACTCAGGCTTGCTACTAGCCTTCTAAGACCTACCCTAATCAAGAGGTTCCATCTGTGACCCCTTCCCTGACCTTAGAACTGAATCTCCTCTGCCACTCCAGACAAGATACTCACTATCTCTGAACCCAGGTTGTTACTCAAAATGCCAAATGAGACAGGAAAGAGGCAAGAAGGCATGCTATAGAGACTTTCCATTGGATCATGTTGATATGATAAAGCAGAGAAAGTGATTTGTTTTAGTGTTTTTCTTTCTATACAATGCTTTAGAGAGAGCAGCCTGGTTTGGTGAGAATGGGAGAGAAGGGGAAATTTAGTATGTTTCTGAGAACTTGTTTGTACGCTGGTATTGGCCATGATCCCCCACTGGGAGGGAAATCTACCAGAATCTAGGTGGATTTGATAGCAGTCTTCTAAAAGCTACATACTTCCTCTTATGCATTAGTGTCTACCACCCAGAGTCACCTTCACTGAGGCAAATGTGACATTCTTTTAGTTCTATTTGTTTAGAAGTAGGGAATGAGGAACAACCCACTGAACTAGAGAGATAAGTCTGTAAGTCAAGAGCCCCTCGCTCCATTACTGTAGTCCACCAGTGGAGTTTGGTTTGAAGAATGGGATCCTATGCCTGTAGACATAATCTTACTGGATTCTTGCTGTTGCAACTCTCAAGCCTTCAGTATTGATATTCACGAAGGCTTAGATGGAAAATCTAAGTTAGGATTTAGCACAGCAGATCTACTCCAGAAACCCACGTTATTGATGTTAACCTTCATTTTCAGCAAGAGCATGAAACCCCTCTCCTTGAGTCTCAGCCTGCTGAAGTTAGCACTGTACTTTCAAGAAAACTAAGGTTCAGACACAGAGTAACTGTTTTGCCACATAACTTTTGTGCATGTGTGTGTTTGTTTAAAGGTATTTTAAAACAAAACTGGGGTATAGTTGCTTTACAATGTTGTCTTAGTTTCTGCTTTGTTTGATTTTATGACAGCTTTTCTAAGCCTGTATCGCAAAGTGCCATAACATAGTCAGTAAGGGGGGAAAAGAATTAAAACAGAGTGTGTGTGTGTGTGTGTGTGTGTGTGTGTGTGTGTGTGTAGTATTTAACCTAAAGAAGTATTTCAGAGCCACTGTATATGCCTGAGCTTTGCATTACTATAATCCCTGATAAAGAAGCAGTTCCAGATTTCAAGGTCACTGATAGATGTCACACAGAATAAAAGCAAATCGAGAATGAAATTATGACAATTATTTGGCTTAAACGAGCATATTGTTGGAGAAATCAACATTATTTCCACATGAATATAAACAATTTCTACATAAATACTGAAACTATCTCAGATAATCTTTCATTTCCTGGCAATTTGTGTTACTCATTCTTAAAATATTACTATATCCTCAATATATTGATTATTGACAACAAACTGAAGAGCTATAAACAAACTACTTTCCACACAATTCTGTTATCTTATTGGATTAATTTTTGAATATTTAATAATATTGAAAACATATGAAAAATATAAAATAGTATAGCAGATACTTAGTAGAATTTGATCCAAGTATACCTAATATAACATAGCCTACATCATTAAATTCAGTAAATTTTCCCAAATTCATTTCCTATATCAATTCTATTTTCATTATAATAATTCTAATGCTTTCAAACTGAAGGGGAGAGATTGATGGGCATCACATTGTGATCTGTATTTCATGATTTGATATCACTTTCATAGGTATCCCATAGGGTAAGTAAAGGAAGCCACGCCACCATCTAGAGAATCTGAGCAACAAACACCTTAAGTCTATACTCAGGCCAACCATTCCTTAAACCCACAATAGGTTTCAATACACTCCTGAGGCCAGTGATCTGGGTAATTGCCAAACTTTCATTTCACTAGGCCAGTGAAGACTTTACAAATCACTATATGCCAAATAGTTTTTAAAATAAAATACATATTATATAACCCTTATCTCCCTGACCCCAACTATAGTAAAAAAAAAACCAAACAAACCAAAAAGCCTAGCATTTGACCACTTTGATTAAAATAGGATGCAAATACGAAACCTTTATAGAAAAGCATTTTTGTTCTCATTTTTAAAAATGACACTCTGGACAGTGCCTTAAGTGGGTCCCCATCATTCTCAGCATAAATTTGACTTTTTTCCAATGACTGAAGATTTTCTCTGACACAGGTAAAGCCAGGTTTGTTCTTTTTTTGTATAGAAAAGAAACAAGCTAGAATGAGAAGCAGTAAAATAATGTCCCACAGTAAATATGTCTCTTCAAATAAAGTGACCTAATCAGTCCCCACAGTGTCTGTGGTGACACAAGGGGCAATAATCCAGAAGAGAAACTAGAAAAATCAGTTCACACCACGAGGACTTTCCAGGTGAATCCTTCCATATATTGAATGGAGACTCACAGAGAAACAGTCCGTGTCACAGCTGCCCCTTGTTAACCAGCAATAAGCGTTGGTGAGAGAGCCCAGAGTCACTAACTGTTAAAAAAAACTTTTTTAAAAAAAATAATAAAGCCAAACCTTACCAGAAAGGAGCAAGCTGACTCCGCAGAGAACTAAGCCGGCTAAAGAATCCATGCTTCCCCAAATTTCTCCATCCAGTTTCTGCGGACATGCATGAGGTCCCAAGGATCCTTTCAAACACCCAGAGGTTTGTGACTTTCCATTCGCCTGTCCCACTAGGTCTTGTTTACAAGTCAGAGGCAAGAAGGAACAACATAGAAGCGGGCAGTCACAGTCTCATTTCTGTCTGAGCACAGGGAGGTTTAAGTTCCTTTTTCCTGTTTCCTTTGTAGATTAGGATGGGAAAGGCTGTATCTTAAAGGCGTTTGGTATCAGCAGCGCTGGGGGCATGGTAAGCCCTGTCCATCTTGCAATTCATCAAAACACTTATCTATGGCGGCTGCTGCTGCTGCTCCTGCCGCAGGGGTAGAGGAATTTTAGTTGGAAGTGTGGGTCCTGGTCAGCACTTTCAGAAACAATAGGGGTATCCTCTCTGAGGCGGGAAACTGAGAATAACAAGCCCTCCACCTATGTATGGTATGTGCTGACGACCGGCCCTTCTCAGCCCTCTAACAGCTCTCACGGGTCTACTTGGGAGCCCTGACAGAAGGGGCTTTTGGGTGTGGGGAGCAGTTTTGGCTTTTGTTTTCTTGTTTTAACCCCACGTGGTTTGAATGGGGGAAAGACGTTCTCGTGATGAGAGAACACAACCCCCCGCCCAAAACAATTAATGTGGGTTAATTAACAGCGAGGTCAACGCTCAATGTAGCCACAGAGACCAGAGTCCAAAATTGTTAGCCTGTTTTCCTTTATACAGATGGCTTCTTTTTTGGCCAAGAGCCCAAAGATATCTATGCTACTGGCTACCGCATTTATTTTTTTATTAACAACTCATCTGGAGATGATCTAATTTCTTAAAGAACTGGCAGAGAAGGATTTCAGTAATAACTAGGAGGGATTTCGTGGTTACTGGCCAACTTGCTTTCAGAAGTAAGTTATGTCCAAGATTTTTAAAATAACCTGTGTAAAAACCAAATAGTGTAAGTTTTAGGTGGGGATAAATAGTTTAAGATTTAGGTGGGGATAAAAATATTATTTATAAAAGCAGAGAGAGTACATAGACCAAAAAGAAAATAACCACTGGGGTAACCATATCTACAAGATCAGAGACCCTAAATTTATCCAGATGACGATATCATGAAAATACGAATTCTGAATTTAGCACGGAGAGTCCGTACCTTAGTCATCACCTTGCCTTTATGCCCTAGGAAAGAGGTCTCTGCTCTTTTTCCTACTCACCACAGGAAACGGCAGATGCTGGTAGTCTTGCCTGATTTGTGTCTTGGGTTTTATCACTTTAGTGATGATCTTGAGAATCGATTGATGTTTCCAGGCAGCTAAGGTAGAGAAGCTCAGGCTGTGTTTTCAATAGACCTGAGTTCAAACACTGGCTCAGCCGTGTGTAACCTGAGACAAGTTACAGAAACTTTGAGTCTCAGTTTCAGTAGCTGTAAAATAGCAATAATATCTCCATCAAGGGGAATTTTTGAGAGGATTAAATGAGGCTTGAAAATACATAGAAACATCTGGCACAGTGTCTAATTCATAGGAGACTTTTGTTAATTGTGTTAACATATTCATTTCCTTTCATCTTTCCATTCTTTCTCTAAAAGCTTCCTCCAGAAGGCTAGTCTCTATTTCTCTGAGATGGCTTCAAGTCTGGCATCCTAACGAAGCAGTCTAGGAGTCAGGGATACTGGGTACTAGTCCCAGGTCTGCCATGATCTGCCTGTGAGGCCTTGGACCATTCACTTCCCATCTCTAGGCCTCGGTTTCCTCAACCATGTAAGTGAAGGATTTAGACTGGATATGACTAATTTCCCTTCTGATGGTAACATCTCATAGTCTCAATGACTAAATTGTCCCACTTAGCATCCCCATCCTGATTCCTAGGTCCTTTCATTTGGGCAGTTCAAAGAAGATGCTAACTGTGTATCTTTGTCACTGTGAAAACCTAAGGGGTGGGAGGGTCACAAAAGTGCTTTATTTAAGCACATGGTATCTGAGACTTTGTGAGCCCCACTGGCCCCAAGCCATATGGAGCAGCAGTGGAAGGAAGGCCTTGGAAACAAACAAGTCCCAGCGCACCTTCCTCCCCAGGCGCAGCTTCCCCTGTTCGTGCTTGATGGGCACACAAGGAAGCTGTCATTGCTCTTTCTCCTTCCTGTTTGCTGGTTCTTGCGGGCTGAAGGTGCTGCTACCTTGCGTCCTTACCTGGGCTGCCTGCCTCTGTCCAGCTTCATCCTTCCCCATCATCTAGAATGATCTCCTACCCAGAGCTGTCAGTCATGTTCTTTCCTCCATTATCTGGAATGGGGGACTCATTTTCACTCTTCTCTCTGTTATCCAGAAATGTTGCTCAGTTTATTTTTTCATTATCCAAAAGAACTATGTAGTTTAATTTCATCTTCCAGGATCCAGAAATATTATTCCCTGTAATCCTTTTTCCCGTTGTCCAGAATATTGATTCCATATAATAAGCACTGCTGGGTTTCTTGAGTCTATGATTATACAGCTAGTTAAAAGCTGAAGCAACTTTTCTCTGGGACGTCTGAACCTTTGGTGTATAAATTCCAGGTGTAAAGTGCAGATAACTTGTGAACAGAAGTTCCCAGACATGCTCGGACCCAGTTTTCTGCCTTATTGGTCTTAGAACATGGCAAACCAATTGAGGAACAACAGTATGAGCTTCACTACCAAGTGTGGGGCCAATAGGTCAGCAGAGCTGATTGGCAACAGGTTGGGAAGTTGCAAAACTGGATGGCATGCCAGAATTTCCAAGGGAAGGGAGAGGCCATTTCCATGTCTGGACAGGACTTTCCCCAATACATAACGTATTAAGGAAATACCACATACTTGGACATGGCCACAACC
Source organism: Dama dama (assembly GCF_033118175.1). Taxonomy (NCBI): domain Eukaryota; kingdom Metazoa; phylum Chordata; class Mammalia; order Artiodactyla; family Cervidae; genus Dama; species Dama dama. The sequence continues at coordinate 26,095,463 of NC_083709.1, forward strand.
CTTCTCTCGAAAGCTGGCTGCAGCCATCTCCAGGGCATCTCCATACCCTGAGGAGCCTTGCTGGGGACCAGGTGGGTCAACTCTCTGTCCTCAGCAGTTCCACCCACCCAGGAACATTGGAATGCTCTTCCCATTCTTGACTGATTAATACCTAGTTATATTCTGGGTCTCAGTTTCAGAAAGGTCTTCCCGGACCTGTTCAATCTGAATCACATTTCTCCTGTTATTTCTTCCCACCATCCTCTCCTTTTTCTTCACAGTACTAATTACCATTGATAATCATATACTTGTGTCTTCTTCTTTTTAATGTCTCTTTTCCCCTCAGCTGACTGATACCTTCATGAAGCAGGAAACATATCTAATTGATTCACCACTGAATTCCTTGATCTGAGCACAGTGCCTGGTAAGTCATAGTAGGTCTTGAATAAATACTTAATGAACTAACACATGAATGAAAAGGCTCCCATCATTGTTTATATACTCATACCTTGAAAAGTCTTTGGAGTCAGGCAAACTTAGATTGCAAATTTAACTCATATCTCTGAACCTCAGATTCCTCATCTTTAAAATGGAAGTAAACAATGTCTAATTCATGAGATAACATATACATAGTATCTGGCACAAGTACATATTTAATAAGGGCTTTCTATAGGTTTTTTTCTCCATCCACAACCACCATACCACCCCTGGACTGTGATATAGAGTTATTTGCAATGAGGGAGAAAGATCCAACAAAGGCTAAGTAACCTGCGCACCTCTGGGTAGCACAGGGAGTATTAGAAGTACTAGCAAAGGGAGTGTTAGAATCCTGGTCTCTTGGTTTCCAATTTTTTCTCAAAGTTTCATATATGGCTCTCTTTTTCACAGTTCATCTGTAGACCACAATGTGCAAAAAAGTAGATAAAGAGAAATGTAGCCAACATCACAAACACCAACCCAGGTGTTTAGGAAAGAAATCAGGCCTTAGGAAAGATTTTGAAATTTGACAGGTAATGGAAAAGTTTGATGACACTGATAAGTGCATTTAAAATTTTTATTTATTTATTTTTGGCTGTTGTTGGTCTTCATTGTCATGTAGGCTTTTCTATAGTTGTGGAGAGCAATGGTTACTCTCTAGTTGCAGAGCACTGCCTTCTCATTGGGGTGGCTTTTCTTATTGCAGAGCGGAGGCTCCAGGGAAGCTGGGCTTCAGTAGTTGTGGCTCTGGCGCTCTAGAGCACAGGTTCAGTAGTTGTGGTGCATCGGCTTAGTTGCTCCACAGCATGTGCGATCTTCCCAGATCAGGGATCAAACCAATGTCTCCTGCATTGGCAGGCAGATTCTTTACCACTGAGCCCCCAGGGAATCCCAAATGTAGACATTTATCACTGTGCTTCCAAACTAGCAGGAAGTAATATCAGAATCTGTGGGCACCCCACTGCCATCATGCTCTTAGGGAAGGGAAAGGGACCTTCTCACTAGTCAAGCTGGCTATGTGTGATTTTTCCAGACACGGTTATAGCAGAACAAGAGAGAAAACCAAAGCAACACACAAGCAAACAAAATAAGCAAAGAAACGAGGCACTTGGCTGATGTTTCATTTTCTCATCTCTCCTTTTTGTACTTAATATGTGAAAAAACATCTACAGAAAACAGTAAAAATCTTTCAGATGGATTAACAAAAAGTAGCAATGGATAAATTAAAAACGTGATGAGGCGTGAAAAATAACTTATACAATGTTCCTACTGTGTTAGTACTGCATGTCTAGAGGTCACTATCACAAATATGTAGCGAAAGTCTTAGATGCATAGTCTCTGGCTCACTTTTACAATATAAAGTGAAAGTGAAGTCGCTCAGTTGTGTCTGACTGGTAGCAACCCCATGGACTGCAGCCTACCAGGCTCCTCCATCCATGGGATTTTCCAGGCAAGAGTACTGGAGTGGGTTGCCGTTTCCTTCTCCAATTACAATATAACCCAAACCCAAAGCAAATATGTGCACCAACATTTATGTCTGAAGTATTGTTGATAATAATCAAAACCTGAAGCTTCCTTGGTGGTCTAGTGGTTAAGAAGCTGCATGCTAATGCAGGGGACATGGGTTCGATCTCTGGTCCGGGAAGATTCCACATGCTGTGAGACAACTAAACCTGTGTACCATACCCACTGAGCCCGCGCTCCAGAGCCCATGCTCTGCAACAAGAGAAGCCACCACAATGAAAAGCCCACACACAACTAGAGAATATCCCACACTCAACAGAGAAAGTCCACACACAGTAACGAAGACCCAGTGCAGCCACAAATAAATACACTGTTAAAAATATCAAAACCGGGAAACATTCTAAGCAGCCAAAAAAATGGATTTTTTAATATAAATTATGGTAAGAAGTGAAATACCAAGCAAATGTCAGAATGTTATGATGGAAGCATACTGACATGGAAAGATTAAAGGACACTTATGGTATATTATGGGCTTCCCTTATGGCTCAACTGGTAAAGAATCTGCCTGCAATGTGGGAGACCTGGGTTTGATCCCTGGGTTGGGAAGATCCCCTGGAGAAGGGAAAGGCTACACACTCTAGTATTCTGGCCTAGAGAATTCCATGGACTGTATATTCCATGGGGGTGTAGAGAGTTGGACACAACTGAGCAACTTTCACTTTAACTTTCATGGTGTATTTGTTTGGGAGAAAAAATAGGACAGCATGAAATTTACACATATGCATACACTCTCTATACATGTATATTTATCATCTATATCAGTTCAGTTCAGTCACTCAGTTGTGTCCGACTCTTTGCGACCCCATGGACTGCAGCATGCCAGGCCTCCCTGTCCATCACCAACTCCCAGAGTTCACCCAAACTCATGTCCATCGAGTCGGTGATGCCATCCAGCCATCTCATCCTCTGTCGTCCCCTTCTCCTCCTGCCCCCAATCCCTCCCAGCATCAGGGTCTTTTCCAATGAGCCAACTCTTTGCATCAGGTGGCCAAAGTATTGGAGTTTGAGCTTCAACATCAGTCCTTCCAATGAACACCCAGGACTGATCTCCTTTAGGATGGACTGGTTGGATCTCCTTGCAGTCCAAGGGACTCTCAAGAGTCTTCTCCAACACCACAGTTCAAAAGCATCAATTTTTTGGTGCTCAGCTTTCTTCACAGTCCAACTCTCACATCCATACATGACCACTGGAAAAACCACAGCCTCGACTAGACAGACCTTTGTTGGCAAAGTAATGTCTCTGCCTTTTAATATGCTATCTCTGTTGGTCATAACTTTCCTTCCAAGGAGTAAGCATCTTTTAATTTCATGGCTGCAATCACCATCTGCAGTGATTTTGGAGCCCAAATAAATAAAGTCTGACACTGGTTCCCCATCTACTTTCCATGAAGTGATGGGACCAGATGCCATGATCTTAGTTTTCTGAATGTTAAACTTTAAGTCAACTTTTTCACTCTCCTCTTTCACTTTCATCAAGAGGCTTTTTAGTTCTTCTTCACTTTCTGCCATAAGGGTGGTGTCATCTGCATATCTGAGGTTATTGATATTTCTCCCCGCAATCTTGATTCCAACTTATGGTTCTTCTAGCCCAGCGTTTCTCATGATGTACTCTCCATATAAGTTAAATAAGCAGGGTGACAATATACAGCCTTGACATACTCCTTTTCCTATTTGGAACCAGTCTGTTGTTCCATGTCCAGTTCTAACTGTTGCTTCCTGACCTGCATATAGGTTTCTCAAGAGGCAGGTCAGGTGGTCTGGTATGCCCATCTCTTTCAGAATTTTCCAGTTCATTCTGATCCACACAGTCAAAGGCTTTGGCATAGTCAATAAAGCAGAAATAGATGTTTTTTCTGGAACCCTCTTGCTTTTTTGATGATCCAGCGGATGTTGGCAATTTGATCTCTATATAATACATAGCAAAATTTTAAAAGTTACTATTTCTGGATTATTGAAAAACCTATCTTTTCTTTATAATTTTCTATACTTTCAGCTTTAAAGAACTAATGAATCTATATGCATAAATGAATACAATTGGGGGAAAATCCTTGAGACAGTTGACCCAGGGCAGTAGGATATACCTTAAAACATCCACTGGCAAATATGCAACAGAATGCAGGTGAACTTCAGCCTGTGGGAGGTGAGCAAACAGAGTGGACTGTCAACTTCCTGCAGTGCAGCCCTGGCATTCTGCCTTTTGCAGGGCTGTGGGCACTGAAGCACCACAGCCATCACATCTGGCTTCTTAAGGACTTTTGTGAACTCTCTTTGTGAACCCACTGTACCTAGCAGTGGCTAGCAGTAAAGGGACGGTCATCAACAATTAAGTCTTGGTCTTCAGCCCAGACACCACAGTTAAAGTGGCAACACCCACTTTGGTCTGGAGCAGAGTTGATGGCCATGGAAAATACCTGACCCTCTCTGAACACCATTTACTCTAAATCTTTTTTTTAGCATCTAAATGGCAAGCACTGTGCTAATTGTTGTAGGAAGAGACACAGATATAGACGATGTGGTCTCTGCTTTTGAAGCTCACAATTACATAATCCCAGCATAGTGACAATGCCTCAAAACAGGAAAAGTTAAATAAAAATTAGACATTGTGTGGTTAAATACCGAAGGGTGGTACTGGCAGTAAAAGTTGTCATAGTCTGTTTGGGATCCTTTAGCCCTCAAGGCACTAATTCTCATGCCTTTTTTTTCTTCTCCTGATATTTCCTTGGTACACATGGCATCTTTGTAGACAGACTATAAGCCCTTTAGGCAGGGCCTCAGCTCTTTTAATGTGCACTTGAAAGGAAAATGTATTCTACTGGTGGCTGGAGTGTTCCAAAAACTACACTTAGGTCCAGTTGGTTCATAGTGTTGTTTAGGTCCTCTCCATCCCCATTTATTTATTTTCTACCTGTTACACTAGTTTCTAAAAGCAGAGGGTTAAAGGTTCCAACTATAATTATCAATTTGTATTTATGCTTTCAATTCCATCAATTTTTCTTCATATATTTTAAAGGTTGTTAGTTTCATTCATATTTAAGATTGTTATGTGTCTTTGTAAATTGACTCACTTATCTTTAATTAATATCTGTCTTTATCTCTGATAATATTTCTTGTTCTGAAGTCTTCTTTGATATTGTGGTAACTTTTGAAATGATCACAGCAGACTTATTCTCTGTTCTTCACAGTTACTTATTTACCCATAGCTCTACCCCAAAAGGGCCATAGAGAAGAAGGAAATCTTGAATTATGTACTGAAACCTAAACTGTTCACCAGGTAAACCATGACAATGGCAGGGAGGAGGGCAAAACAGGCATTTCTGACAAATGGGCCAGTAGCCTGAGCCAAAACATGAAGGTATGAAATCGTATACCATGTTGCTGTTGTTCAGTTGCTAGGCTGTATCCAGCTATTTGCGACCCCATGGATGAGAGCACACCAGCTTTCCCTGTCTTTCACTATCTTCTGGAGTTTGCTCAGACTCATGTCATTGAGTCAATGATGCCATCCAATCATCACATCCTCTGTTGCCCCCTTCTCCTCAATCTGTCTCAGCATCAGGGTCTTTTCCAATGAGTCAGTTCTTCACATCAGGTGGCCAAAGTATTAGAGCTTCAGCTTCAACATCAGTCCTTCCAATGAATATTCAGGGTTGTTTTCCTTTAGGATTGACTGCTTTGATCTCCTTGCTGTCCAAGGGACTCTCAAGAGTCTTTTCCAGCACCACATTTCAAAAGCATCAATTCTTCAATGCTCGGCCTTCTTTATGGTCTAACACTCATATCCATAAATGACTAATGGAAAAACCATTGCTTTGATCATACAGTCTTTGTTGGCAAAGTTGTGTCTCTGCTTCTTAATATGCTGTCTAAGTTTGTCATAGCTTTTCTTACAAGGAGCAAGTGTCTTTTAATTTCATGGCTGCAGTCACCATTTGCAGTGATTTTGGAGCCCAAGAAAATAAAGTCTGTCACTGTTTCCATTTTTTCCCCACATATTTGACATGAGTGATGGGATCAGATGCCATGATCTTAATTTTTTGAATGTTGAGTTTTAAGTCAGCTTTTTTTACTCTCCTCTTTCATTTTCATCAAGAGGCTCTTTATTCATACTCTGCCTTCTGCCATAACAGTGGTGTCAACTGCATATCTGAGGTTGCTGATATTTCTCCCTGAAATCATGATTCCAGCTTGAGCTTCAACCACCTGGGCATTTCACATGATGTACTCTGCATATAAGTTAAATAAGCAGGGTGACAATATATAGCCTTGACATACTCCTTTACCAATTTGGAACCAGTCTGTTGTTCTATGTTCAGTCCTAACTGTTGCTTCTTGACCTGCATACAGGTTTCTCATAAGGCAGGTAAAGTGATATGGTATTCCCATCTCTTTAATATTTTCCACAGTTTGTTGTGATCCACACAGTCAAAGGCTTTGGCATAGTCAATAAAGCAGAAGTAGACTTTTTCTGGAATTCTCTTCTTTTTTTAATGATCCAACTTATGTTGGCAATTTGATCTCTGGTTCTTCTGCCTTTTCTAAATCTAGCTTGTACATCTGGAAGTTCTTGGTTTACATACTGTTGAAGCCTGGCTTGAAGGATTTTGAGCATTACCTTGCTAGCATGTGAAATGAGCACAATTGTGTGGTAGTTTGAACATGCTTTGGCATTGCCTTTCTCACTATGTTATGGTAAATGTAATGAGCAAGGCTGAAATAAGTGTGAGAAAGGGCTTAGCCTGAGACAATGTGCATTAAACAAACTGGGTCCAGGTTTAAAATACCCTAGTAAGGTCTATAACAATGGGAAAGAAAAGGCTTTAAATCAAAGAATATCATGATTAAGTGATATTTTCAGTTTAGGAGGATCACTCTGAGATCAATAGACATATTACATTTGCAGAGATTAAGGTCACGAAAACTCATGATAGATGACTATTGTAATATGTTATTTAAAGATCATAAGTCTTAATTAAGGCTATAATCACATCAGAGGTAGAAAGAATGACAAGTGTTACAGTGATTAGAAATATTACTTTTAATGACCAGGCTTCACACAGAGGGAGGAGACTAGGATAAATCCAAGGTTGCTGCTTTGTATGATGAATGGACATGGTAGAACTCACTATGAAAGGGCCTCAGGGCATGAAGCTCTTCTGTGGGGAAATACAAACAATTCAATATGAAATTCTATTATACATACATTGGCTTGGATTGGGCATGGGATAGCCAAGTCCAAATAGCTGCTTAGTTTGCTGTGAGTGGATACAGTGGTATGAAACTCATGAGAGGGATCTGAGTATTGCCACGGGGATTGAAGAGCTAACCTGGCATGCAGAGCAGCCTGGACCGTAAGGAGTCAATGGGGGAAGAAGAGTGAGTAGAGGACTGTGCAAGACATGACTCCGAGAGGCAGGAAGAGGGCTCTTTACAATGACTCTAACAGGGTACTGTCGCTCTGGCTTACAATTCTTGTTTCCCTTCTAGGCTATGAATTCTTCAGCAGCAAGGACCAGGTCTTAGTCATCCTTGGATATCCAATATTTAGCACAGGGCTTCACTCACAGATAACTAAATCAAGTTTCGGTAAATGAATACAGAAGGGCCCACATTTTAGAGAACAACTTGATCATTCAAAACAAAACCAATGCAAATGTCCTTAGACAGTCGGTAGTAAAGTAGTTACTAAATTGTCTCTGATTCAGTCCAGATAAACACTATAGAAACCAGCTTTTAAGGAGCTGGCAGAAAAGCAAGAAGTACAGGGCTTCAGAATTGCCAAATTAAGAATTACACAGACCCCACACACTGGCTATTTCACCCTGGCTAACTCAATTCTTTGAAGTTTAGTTTCCCCATCTGTTAAATGGGTAAAGATGGAAGGGCACTCTCTTTGGAAATAATGTTTAATTTGTGTAAAGCATTCAGCATAATGGCTAAAAATGATGACAGCTCTTATCATCATCATTATCATCAGATATAATTCATGCTTTTTACAGGTTTCAAAACAACCACAACCTGTGACAACTATAGAAAAAACTGAATTGACTCTACTGGGAAATAAATCTACCATGCTTCCTTGTACAAAATTGTCTGCCCATCTTTCTCTTATACTACGAATCATGTCATACGTATCTCCAGAAGCTATTTTTACAAAGATTTATAGAGTTGAAACATGAAATTTACAGAGCCTTTAAACTCTATGTAGGAGACATTCCAGTTGGGAGAACTTTATATTTCGATCTTAGAAAATCAAGTAAAGGTAGTTTAACTGGTTCCTGCATTAGCAAAAGTTCATTCAATTCAGTGCTGCTAGTGCTGATGGGTGAAGTGTCCAGGAGAAGGTTTCTGAAGAGGCAGCTTTTTTGCACATAAAATTTATAATGACAACATGTATGTGTCCATACATGGAACTGAATTTACCCCCCACCAGATCAGTCAGGAATACAGGCATCTCACTGTAAAATAACTAAACAGTAAATTCTTTGACTTCTAAAACTGCCTGCAAAACTGCTAGAGGTTCAGGCCCAAATCTCTGCTTTTGCCTCCTTGAGGGTTACAGTAAGGGTGGTGAGGTGGTGGGGTTATGAGACACTCTCTTGTGCCTGGCACCGGCCCCATGAAGGGCTCTGCACGTTCTGAGTCATGGCCGCTCATCACTTCTGTACTGTGAACTGGTGTGGCCTGCACCGCCCTGCAGGAGCCATCCTGCCAACCTCTCCAGCTTTATCAGAGCCTCCCCTTGGCCTCTGCACTCAGGCACAATGGCCTCCTCACTGTTCCGGGAACATTCTAAACTCATAGCCCTGTAAGCCATTCTCCCCAGGGGCCTTTATAATAAATTTTCCCTTTGTCTTGAAAGCTCTTTCTCTTAACCACTTCAGTGAAGTGGCAAAGAGATGGAGAAAGAGAACAAATTAACCTTAGATTGTGTATCGTCTCTTCAGCCACACCCATCCACTGAGATAGCAATCATAGTCCTTGTTAGATACAGAAACAAACAAAAAAAATTGTAAAGAGGAATTTAACAAAACAACTCAAAATAGAAACTATTTTTTTCAGTAAGGAGAGTTTTTTTTCTCTTGCATTTGGCAAAACATTCTATAAAAGGCAGAGACACAGAGTCTGTCTGTGCTATAAATTTCTTGACACTGGAAAGTCCATATTTGAAATGACTTCTGAAATTGGCATTTTAGCATCACATTAAGTTAATAATATTAATTGATGTTATCTGTCAAGACTTTAACCTGGCTTAAAGGACAGAAAGTCTATAAGCAGGAAAAGTTTATTTAATAAAAAGAAATTCACTTAATCATGTATATACATTTAATTGAAAATGCAGATACATAATAATACCTACAGACCCATACACAATTCATGCTATGGCGGATATAACCAAACAAGACTGTCTCCAAGTTGAACAGGTAAGGTTCTCCCCAGTACAGCATAGCATATTGCTAAGAGAACAAACCTCAAAATCAGAAAAAGAAGCATAAAGGCCTAAGCCCACCTTTTCCTAGCATGTTGCACTGGATATTTAAGCCCTGCTTCTTTATCTGTAATAGCAGTTTGAAAGTACTTACCTTATGAGGTTGTTACAAAGACTATATGAGATAATATATATACAATACTTAACAAGGTGCCTGAGACGGGGTATGTACAAAATAAATACTACTGTTAATATTGTTAAAGCTTCAAAAAGGAAGTTAATAGCCATTTGTATGAAGCTCGAAATAATGTATCTTAGTGATTAATTTAAAAGATGAAATAATATAAGAACTGTGCACATAATTTTAAGTAATCACAAGAAAAAGGAACTATCATAAATAATTCAAGTATACTTCTGTTTTCATTTATTCCCAAATGTAATGATTTACTCAAGTGTGGCTTATGCCTTGATTGCCTCTTTTAGAAACAAGAAATGTTGGGTAACTTCATTCTCCTCAAAATATTAAACAAAAAACATCAATAGAGTTGAAACTGGACTTCCAGTTTAGAGACAGTGAGATAGTCACATGCAGTAACTACTCCTCCCTCTCAAAATCATTAGAATAGAGTCAATGAATTCTTTAAGGATGCAAAGCCAACCTGCCAAAGAAACCAGAGAGAAGGCAGAAACCACAAAGTTTCAGAAGCTGGAAAACTTGTTGGGCTAGAGTTACCTAACACAACAGGCACAGAAGTGCTACCGCTAAGCGACTGAATCTTGGTAAGTTTATCAAAGTGCTCCTATTGATAGGAAGAACACTAATAGATGTTAGATAGCATTTTGAAATTTTCCTTTAGTAATTGCCATGACGAAATATGAGTTCTCTGCATAGTAGGTATACAATAAGTAAGAAAAATTTATATACTAAATTTGCATACTTTAAAAATATGATAGATGAAATTTAGCTAAAAAGGAAACTGGTCAAAAGGTAAAAACTTAAACTATAAGACCTCTTTTCTACTGACCAATAGGAAAAGAGCCTGATTAATTCATGGCCAAGTTAGCTAAGGACAAAAGATAACATGAAGATGAAATCTGAAACAAAATAACTGAAGTATTCTTATTAGCTTGCTTTCTCAACACCCTGAGAAACTTAGGTAATGAGACTACTATCTTAATTTCTTACCACTTTAGTTTTCTTATTTCTTGCATTATTGTTGTGTGTAAGATGAGAACATTCTGGAAAATAGTTACATATATTTTACTGAGAAATTTGTCAACTTTTTAAAGTACTATACAGACCTGATTTTATAGTTTTTTAGAAATATAACATTAAGTCAAACTAAGTGGGTGACACGTTCCTGTAAAGGATGAAAGATTCTTACTCTATCCCTGCAAAAAGCTAGGGGTAGGATATATAATACTCTTTCACAGTAACATTGTCTTTCTTTATCAGCTCTAGGTTTGGATAAGCTCTAGGTCTGGTCTTCATCAGGTTTCTACTGAACTGAAGAGAAGGGAGTGAAGTACAAGCAGGCATATCTCACAGGGTGGGAGTGACTAAGAAGGACTGTATCTCTTCTTTTAAGTCTAAATCTTCAAAGAGAGTAATGGTTAGAGGGTAGTTTAAACTATTAAGCCAAGGAAATGCATACACCTAATACCTAACTGTCAAACGGGAGATTCACAACTTGGTTGCATAAGTGGAGGATAAAGAGAATCTTTGGGATTAGAATAAACAAACATATATACAAACAGTTGTACAAGATCTGTAAAAACCCCACGTGGTTCTTCCTATAATTTGAAGAACTTTTTAAAGAAGGGTGCCCTGGACATTCAAAGCTTATCTAGCAACAACTCAAATTCAATGCAAATCAAACAGAATTATCTTCCTAATCTGCTCCTCTGCTTTTGACTCCTTTTCTGTATGACAGAGCTTATTAATTGTATTCTATTCATATTTTATATTCTGTTATTCTATCTGTACTTTTAGAGAAACCAGAACAGAAAAACTCCACTAAATTAACACTAATAAATTTTACGTAATGTAACCTCTCCAGACTTCAGTTCCCCACCTGTAAATGAGGAATCAAATCACATAGGTAGAACTCAGAAACATCTGTTCATACCCCAGCTCTGCCACTCATGTGTGCTGTCCTAAAAAATTTTAGCAACTTATCTGCATCAAAGTCTCCTTGCTTTTACATTTTTGACTTAATGATTTATCTGATGATGTTCCCATGTTTGTTGTTATATTGTAGAAAGTTAAATAACAGCTCTGAGCTATAAAATTAGTCTGACATATACTGCAGTTTGTATGTATTGTAGTTTTGGGTTTTTTTTTAGATAGAGTTGAAAGGCTTCTAGGAAAGTGCTTCAATCCACTTGACAACCATGTCCCTGCCTGCTTGAGTGACTGCCTCTAGTTGCCTCCACCTGAAATATCTTCCTCCCCATGTCCACTTATCTATTCTCTACTCACACTTCGAAGCACAACTCAACTCTCATCCTATCACTGAAAACTTAACCTGAATATTTCAGTGAAAATTACACAATAATTGAACTTTTGTATGAACAAGAAATTCATTATGTATCTCCATCCTTTGTGATCGCTCCTTAGTCACTAAGTCTTGTCCGACTCTTTTGTGACCCCATGGACTGTAACCCTCCAGGTTCCTCTGTCTATGGGATTTCCCAGGTAATAATACCTGGGAGTGGGCTGTCATTTTCTTCTCCAGGGGATCTTCCCAACCCAGGGACTGAACCTGTGTTTCCTGCAAGTCTGCTGCATTGCAGGTGGACTCTTCACCACTGAGCCACCAGGGATGCGATTTCTACATTAGCAGTGTATAATAAACTACTTGTTTTCCATGTATGACTTGTGCTTAAATTATTCCTCTTATTTACTTCCTGTAAGCTCACTGAAAATCTATGACATGCTCTGAGATCTTGGACTTTATGTAATATTTCTTTGTAAAATGGGAATGGGAATTCCTGTCTTTTAAGGCTGTGGAAAATTGAATAAGATAACATATACATAGGTGCATATTAAAAAGCAGAGACATTACTTTGCCAACAAAGGTCTGTCTAGTCAAAGCTATGGTTTTTCCAGTAGTCATGTATCAATGTGAGAGTTGGACTATAAAGAAAGCTGAGCACCGAAGAATTGATCCTTTTAAACTGTAGTGTTGGAGAAGACTCTTGAGAGTCCCCTGGACTGCAAGGAGATCCAGCCAGTCCATCCTAAAGGAAATCAGTCCTGAATATTCATTGGTGCTGAAGCTGAAACTCCAATACTTTGAAGCCACCTAATGTGAAGAACTGACTCATTAGAAAAGACCCTGATGCTGGGAAAGATTGAAGGTGGGAGGAAAAGGGGAAGACAGAAGATGAGATGGTTGGATGGTATCACCGACTTGATGGACATGAGTTTGAGTAAGCTCTGGGAGTTGGTGATGGACAGGGAAGCCTGGCATGCTGCGGTTCATGGGTTCACAAAGTCAGACACAACTGAGTGACTGGACTGAACTGAACTGATGCACTGTCTAAAATGTTACATATATTTACACAAATGTAACTACAAAGTAATGAAAATACTTTTTAGAATAAAAAGTTTAGTGAATAATACTTGAAATTTGCACAAATCTATAATAATTTATCATTGAAAACTAGAAGTCAAGACAGGAAGTAAATCATCTAAGGCAACTTATTCTTACAGTGAAAAAGTATTCCCTAGTATATTATAACAAGACTGTAGCCTTAGAATGTCACTAAAAATTAAAAATCTCTTTATTTCCATTATATAACATCTGAGAACATATAATAACTTCTATTTAATAATATTAGCTGTTACTATTTATTGAGCACTTTCATGGCAGGCACTGTGCAGATGCTTTACTGTATTAATTCATTTCATCTATTAATATATTCTATAAGGAAGACATTGTTTCCTTTATTTTGCAGTTGCTAGATCTGAGAATTAGAGAAGGTTGGTGGTCCTGGGTTACCCTAACAAGTGGCAGACCCAGGATTAAAACCCAGAAATGTCGACCTCCAGAACTCATGCTCTTAGCCACTATTCTATATGTGTTCCCCAATGTTCTGAAGCAAATTTCCTTTATATTTGACTGACCAAAAAGTTCATCTGGATTTTCCATAAGATGGTATGGAAAAATTCGAATATACTTTTTTGGCCAACCCAATGCTGTAACCCATTCTTCTCCTGGAAAGGCTGTTATAGTAATAACCCAATCTTCTTAGTTGACCTAAGTCTGGTTGTAGGGCTTCTATAATATGCAGTATATCTAGAAAGAAGGATTACCTAGTTTTCTTCACTATACAACACTTTTTTTCTAATACTAACACTGAGCATAAGTTTTTTTTTACCCCTTAAACAATTTTTAATTGGAGGATAATTGCTTTACAATGTTGTGCGGTTTCTGCCATACATCACAAATCAGTCATAACTATACCTATATATACATATATGCATCCCCTCCCTCTTGAGCCTCCTCCCACCCCCCATCATCCTGCCCCTTAAGGTTGTTACAGAGTGCCAGGCTGGTCTCCCTGTGTTATATGGTAGCTTTCCACTGGCTATCTATCTTATACATGGTAGTGTATATATGTCAATGCTACTTTCTCAATTTGCCCCACCCTTTCCTTCCCCACTGTGTCCACAAGTCCATTCTCTATGTCTCTGTCTCCATCCCTTTCCTGCAAATAGGTTCACCAGTACCATTTTTTGAGCATATGTTTTTAAATTCAGAATTTTATAATGACAAAAATAATCCATTTATAAAAAAATATCTGTTCAGAAACTACCATATAGAAAGCATTATTCTAGGCATTATTGAGAATGAATGGGTCCACATTCTTTTATATACCAATATATACTGCAAATTATGCAGAATTATAGTAAGGTCATTGTTTCATTTTCTTAATAAAAACCCAAGTGCCTACTAGCATTGTTCAAAGCACAGGTGTGTATCACAGTTTAAAAACACAAAGTCCCTTCTGTTATGGAGCTCAAATTCTAGTTGGGTTGGAGTAGGGGTGGCAGAGAATTAAATACTTAAGAATATATCATAAAGAGATAAAACTGTAAGTGCTGTTAAGAGAATAAAACAGGCTAATGTAAGTGGAGTGTTGGGGGTGGAGTTCAATTGAATGATCAGAAAAGGCTTTCCCAAGATCCTGAAAAACAGATTTGTGTGTCCAGGCAAAAGGTCTAGCAGAGGGAGGTCACTAGAGGTTTTAAGCAGAGGGGAAGACTGTGATCTAATTTGTATTTTAAACCTCAAATAAAATTTCTGAATGACAAATAACATCTTATACAAAGTGAAAAGATAAGGCATATCCTGAGAGAAGTTTTTACGGAAATATATATATATATATATATATAGATAGATGTAAATAAACTATATATGTGATGTAAATAATTAGGATTCAAAACAGTAGCAGATGATGAATATGAACAAATAATTCGCAGAAGAAAAATTAATGTCTTAAGAGTTGTGTGAAACGATACTTGATCTCACTAGTCATCACGGAAATCCCACTAAAACAACAATCTGAAAATATGTGCAGTCTGAAAATACCAAGTCCAGGAGATGACTGGTGGGACTGTAAATGAGCACAACTACTTTAGAAAGAACTAACTGAAAATGTGATACCCTATAATCTAGCAATTCTATACCCAAGTAATTAAAGTCATAAGCATGAGCATAAATTGTCACATAGCAGAATGTTAACTGGGGCATTATAATAGAGAAAAACACAGAGCAACCTAAACACGAGTCGGTAGAAAAACTGTAAAGAGTAGGTTGTGGTTTTTTCATACACTGGAATAAAATAAATAGCAATTAAAATGAATAAATAAGATTTGTAAGAATCAACATGGATAGCTTTTTAAAAAGTAATGTTTGATTGAAAAAAGAAAGGCATGGAATGATAGCTTTTATGTAGATTTCTTAAGCACACAAAACAATTCTATGTTTTGTTTACACACACTTATATGGAGTAAAAGTATAAAAACAGCCTTGAAGGATAAGCAGTAAATTTAAGATGATGATTTTGGGCTACAGGGCTGAAGAAAGAAACAAAGAAAACATCACCATACATATAATATCTATTTCTATCATATTTGTAATGTCATTCATATCTGTAAAGACAAAATATTAATAACTTACTAATTCCTGATGGTGAATACACTGGTATTTGTTGTTAAATTTCTTTAATATTTACTGATTTTTAATTTTTTTCAAGGAAATCAAAGGTATTACCATAGGTGCACTTAAAGAATGGATTGTAGAGAGGCAAGAGATCACTTAAGGTCCAAGCGAAACATGATGGTGGCTTGAACTAGGATTATAATTTAAAAATGAAAATAAATATACTAAACAGGTGATATTTTGGAGATAAAATTTTAGAAGTTGCTGTTGAATATAAGGGGTAAGGGAAAGAAAGAAATGAAGGATGTCTCTATTTTAAATGTTTTTGCATATAAACTTACTTCATACTTGGAGTTTGATTTTGTTGAGCAAAAACATAGATACGAAAATACCTGTGCAGTTTCATTAAATATCATTTAGAGTCACTTCCCTACTGGCTCAGATGGTAAAAAATCTGCCTGCAATGCCAGAGACCCGGGTTCGATCCCTGGGTTGGGAAGATCCCCTGGAGAAGGGAATGGCTACCTACTGCAGTATTCTTGCCTGGAAAATTCAATGGACAGAGGAGCCTGACAGGTTACAGTCCATGGGGTCACAAAGAGGTGGACAACACTTGCACTTTCATAGTCACTTGAGACAGTTACTGGTTAATTTCCTCAGGCACAGAGATATGAAAATTATACTTCTGTATTTTGTTGGGAGGTGCTCTACTCCCAAGTAATACAACGGCAGCACATAAACAGAACTTGGTTAGCTCAACCTTCCCTTCATCCGGACCAGAACTTCTCCCAAGTTGCCCATGGCAGTGACTAGATCTTCAACTCTCTTAGTTATCTGTCTGGTAGTGGCAGTGCCAATGAGTATCTTGGAGGAAAGTTTTGAATTCTACCCTGAATCTATATTAAAGTGAACGTGAAAGTGAAGTCGCTCAGTCGTGTCCGACTCTTTGTGACCCCATGAGCTGTAGCCTACCAGGATCCTCAGTCCATGGGATTTTCAAGGCAAGAATACTGGAGTGGGTTGCCATTTCCTTCTCCAGGGGATCTTCCTGACCCAGGGATCGAACCTGGGTCTCCCGCATTGTAGGCAGACACTTTACCATCTGAGCTACCAGGGAAGCCCGGATCTAGTTACTATTCCCCAAATGAACAGTGTACCTGCCAGTGAAACACAGCTTTAAGACAAGTCTCAGCCACAGTTTCAATGAAATTATAGACCCTCTCATTCAGACATTCTGGAGCTCATGTGAGTCTTAAAAGTCCTGCGTTATTCTGGGATGTTGGTCAGAATATGGCATTTAGGCTCAAGGTGGATTATAGGGACAGAAGCTGTAACATTCACTTGGGCTTAGTTGCTCAGTCATGTCCGACTCTTTGCGACCCTGTGGGCTGTAGCCCAGCAGGCTTCTCTGCCCGTGGGATTCTCCAGGCCAGGATACTGCAGTATACATGCAGGTTGCCATGCCCTCTTCCAGGGAATCTTCACAACCCGGGGATCAAACCCAGGTCTCTTGTGTTGCAGGCAGATTCTTTACTGTCTGAGACACCAGGGAAGCCCAAAAATATTGGAGTACCCTGTCGCTTCTCCAGGGGATCTTCCTGAGCCAGGAATCAAACCAGGATCTTCTGCATTGCAAGCAGATTTTTTACCACCTGAGCTACCAGGGAAGCCCATAATATTCACGTGAGTACCTTTAATCACTTCAGAAAGTGATTATTGTCCCATAAAATTTGAGAAAGCTGGTATGAAATAAATGAGATGTCAGGTCCTGAAGAACCCCTAGAAGTTTTACATGAATGCCTCAGGAAAACATATTTTATGGTAATAAAGGTTTCATGAATTTGGCAGTGGGTTTACAAAAAGACACTTGGTTTAATTTTTCAGTATCAGTCAGTATCGACATTTACCAAGAAAAGTTATCATCATAGGAACTTGCACTGCTTACTCCTCCATTAGGATTTAAGTTCAATCTGGGGAGGAATTTTATTGGTCTTGGTCACTTCTTTATTCAATTATTAGTTGAGTGAATGTGATAAACAGAAACAGACAGCCTTACACTCTGGTATGGTTGTCTTTATATGTACAAATATGTTTTGTTTTCTTCACATGATGGACTTTATGCCATTAGCAGTTCCTGTTACTGGCAATGAAATTATGACAAATAAATATGAGGATGGAAACTATAATTGGCGAGAAAGTAATTGCAGGGGGTTGTGGCATAAGCTGCATAAATCATGGCTGTAATAAATTACCACAAAATTAGTGGCCTAAGGCAACACAAAATTATTATCTTACACTTCTGGAAGTCAGAAGTCTGAGGGGTCTAGGCTAAAATCCTTCTGCAGGCCCTGGGGAGATTCTGTTTCCTTTCCTTTCCCAGCTTCTAGAGGCTGCCTGCATTTCTTGGCTCACAGCTCCTTCCTCCATCTTCAAAGAACATCAATTGCTACTAAATCTCATGTTTTATCTCTCTGGCTTGGACCTTCTTGCCTCCTTTTTCAAGAGAAGTTTGTGATTTCAGTGAGTCCACCCAGATAATCCAGAATAATCTTCACATCTCAATCCTTACTCACAACTGCATTGTTTCTTTTGCCAGGTAAGGTAACATACTTACAGCTTCTAGGGATTAGGATGTGAACATTTTAATTCTGTGTAGCATGGCTATTTTAGAAATCTTACTTACATTGATGTTTTCACTCTTTGCTCCTTCACTATGTAGTTTCAGTGTAAAAACCTGAAAAATTTTGAAAAGTCTAGAGGCACACAGCAGAGTTTACCTGGAATAAACTAAACTGGAAATTTATTTCCATCTCAACCAAGAAGATCTGATTATATAACAGATGGGAGCAGGGGGAGCACTACTTCTTTTATCATTTCAAAAGATTGTAATATGAGTTATAGACAATGATTTTCAAACAGTAAGACTAATCCTTACCTCATCCCCATTCCTCACCTTCTGAATGTACTGAAATCTGATTTTCAGTTAAATTCAGATGTGAGCTGAGCTTCAAAATAGCAAACTTGGTAGGGGCAAGTTCTTAGCTGAAGGATGTTGCTTTTATTCTAAACATTTTTTATAGTTTCTTTTTTGGAATTGTCTTTAAAGACAGTTCACCAGACACACAGGAAAACTGGCTCGTTATTTTAAGGTCACAAGGTACTTTGCCTACTCTGTCTTCTTCCCCTCCCCATTGTTTTAATCTACTCGCCTTCATCCTTGCTCCTTCCTCTGCTGATACTAGTGCCAGAGATCTGTGAGGCTGAGAGGAAGGCCTGGGGAGCCAGAGTGCGGCTGGGAAGGGGCCAAGGAGAGCTTCATGCAGAGCTCAACAGGTAGTCGACTGCAGTGTTAGCTCATTTGTGTGACCCAGCCTATTTTAAACACTGTTAAATAACAATATTTGATAATTTGCTAAGTGTCAAAAATTATATTGTTAAAGTAAATCCCTATTGAGAAATGTCTGTAACTTCATCTAAACTTTCTATTAGTTCCCAATGTAAATATTATTTTAAATAAAAGGTATACTTAGCCAAATAGACTTTTATATATACTGCTCTTTGATGGGAGAAATTGGGACATTGGATGAGAGACTAGAAAAAGTTTCCCCTATATTGATATTTTTTCCAAAGAAGGTCTCAGTTTAGAGGTTTTCTTAGAATAGCTCTGTAATTCAAAGCTTTTCAACTCTGGCAATTAAAGTTTACTATCTAGATGATATATGGATAAATGAGGAAAATATTATTGACACTGGCATCATATAAAATATTTATACCATAGAATATAGGCTGCAAACTGTTTTTGAATACTAGAGTTATTAAAAGTAAGTATAATTCACAAACCTTCTGCTATTTTCAGTTACTGAAGTTACAGAAGATCTGGCCTGACAGATTCTTTCAAAGGCTCCATTCAAAAAAAAAAAAAAAAAAAAAACAAAGGCTCCATTCAGAAGAAAATATACAAGTATTTTTAACTACTACATGTATTTTTTCTTCATTTGACCAACTAAGGTTAATTTTCAATGAAATATATCTGTAAGAGTAATTTATTTATTTTTTTCAGGTTTTATTTTATATTGGGGTATAGCCAATTAACAATGCTGTGAGTTTCAGGTGACCAGCAAAGGGCCTTGGTCATACATACACATGTACCCAATCTCCCCCAAACTCCCCTTCCATCCAGGCTGCCACATAACACGGAGCAGAGTTTCATGCACTACACAGTAGATCCTGCTGACTACCCATTTTAAATACAGCAGTGTGTACATGTCCATACCAAACTCCCTAACAAGAATAATTTAAGAGTAATCAAAGGAAATGCAAAAAATCCTACTTTAGATTATAATCTCACATAGGAATTGTTTTTTTTTTTCCTTACGGGACAGTCTTCCTCAATTTTATAAAACTGCCATTTGACTTCCTCCTGTGACTCATCCCCTTCCTATAATCAGAATAAAAAGTTCTAAACTCTAAATCTATGCTGTGCAGTTTGTAGCCACTATCCACATGCGCTATTGAGCATTTGAAATGTGGCCAGTCTGAATTGAGATTTTTCTATAGGTGTAAAATATACATCGAATCTTAGTTTTCAAAAAACTAAGATCATGGCATCTGGTCCCATCACTTCATGGCTAACAGATGGGAAAACAATGGAAACAGTGACAGACTTTATTTTCTTGGGCTCCAAAATCAACACAGATGGTGACTGCAGCCATGAAATTAAAAAAGACGCTTGCTCCATGGAAGAAAAGTTGTTGACAAACCTAGACAAAGTATTAAAAAGCAGAAACATTACTTTGCCGACAAAGGTCCATCTAGTCAAAGCTATGGTTTTTCCAGTAGCCATGTATGGATGTGAGAGTTGGACTATAAAGAAGGTGGAGCGCCAAAGAACTGATGCTTTTGAGCTGTGGTGTTGGAGAAGACTCTTGAGAGTCTCTTGGACTGCAAGGAGATCCAACCAGTCCATCCTAAAGGAGATCAACCCTGAATATTCACTGGCAAGAGTGACTACTGAAACTGAAGCTCCCCTACTTTGGCCACCAGATGCAAAGAGCTGACTCACTGGAAAAGACCCTGATGCTGGGAAAGATTGAAGGCAGAAGGAGAAGGGAATGACAGAGGATGAGATGGTTGGATGGCATCACTGACCCAATGGATATGAGTTTGAGCAAGTTCCGGGAGATAGTGAAGGACAGGGAAGCCTGGTGTGCTGTAGCCCATGGGGTCACAAAGAGTTGGACATGACTGAACAACTAAACAACATTTTTAAGTGTAAAATACACATTGAATCAAAAGACTTAGAATGAGAAACAGAACATAAAGTATCTCAATAATTTTAAATTTAATAGATGTTGAAATAATATTTTTGATATATTTAGTTAAATAAAATACATTAAAACAAATTTCACCTACTTCTTAATTTTAATATAGGTATTAGAAAATTAAAATTGACATATTTGCCCACATTTGTAAGCTCATATTATAATTCTATCAGAGAGCACTGTTCTAAATTATCAAGCCAGTGTTTCCTCCTACAGCATCAAGATCAAAGAGCTTCATTCCTGAATAGACATGTTTGGTTGAGTTTACTTATGCATTAAAAAACCTATAATTTAAAATATTTTGGAGCACTATTTTAAAATATTTTATAATATTTTAAGCTATTTAATCACTAGCTCACTCTGGAAGAGTAGATAGATATTTCCCCCATTTTTCCAGGTGCATCTCTACAGACCTTAAAATGACTGACAATTGTACCAGCCATACAGGTGCTCTAAGTCTGTACCAGACTCAGTTACAATGCCTTCACTTTTTTTTTTTTTTTAATGCCTTCACTTTTATTTTTACTTTTGGTATACATTCTAAGACAAGCAATGGTTATTTCAGTTTTAAAAATTCTGCCTAGAAATAAACAAATCATTGACCCCAGATAAAAGGCTAGCAAATGGGAGCCTAAATGATGTCTCAACAGATGTTCCCTCAACAGGTATAACCACCTATCTATCCATCTATCCATCCATTCTCATTCATCCATCCATCATCAAACCTTGCCTGTCTTCGAATAAGCTTCAAAAGCCACTCTTAGATTATAACAGTGGTGCTAGAGAAGAAGAATGGAATGTTTGACACTTCTGCTTCTCAACAGAAATCCAAGAGAATGTTCAAAGGGCTCTTGAGTAACTGTGTCCCACAACTCCTATGCCACTATGCCACTTCCTTTAAACAAATGCTGTACCTTTGGTTAATCATCCCCTCATCTATCTATGTCCCATCCCATCCCTGAAAGTGCAAAGTGTTAGCCACTCAGTGGTGTCCAACTCTTTGTGACCCCATAGCTGGGGCCCACCAGGCTCCTCTGTCCATGGAATTCTCCAGGCAAGAATACTGAAGTGGGTTGCCATGCCCTTATCTGAGGAGTCTTCCTGACCCAGGGATTGAACCTGGGTCTCCCACACGGCAGGCAGATTCTTTACTGTGAGCCACCAGGGAAACCACTAATCTATACTACTTTTTAATGGCTGGATAATGTTTCATTGTTATTTTTAGGTACTACATTTTATTTAACCATTCATCAGTCAATGGATATTTGGGTTGTATCACTGTTAGACTATTATGACTAATGCTGCTATGAACATTTGTATGCAAGTTTTTGTGTCAAAATATGTTTTCAACCCTCCCAGGTACATATACCTATGAATGGATCTGTTAGGTGACATGGTAACTCTATGTTTACTTTTTCAAGAAATTTTCAAACTGTTTTCAAAAGTGACTCCTATGCCTTTCAGTTTGGCTTAGCTTATCTCACTCAAACTGATTCAATAAGCATTCACTGTGGGCTTACTCACCAACAGGGCCACTTGGCAGACAGGATGCAGATGACTAAGACATCATCCCTGTTTTCAGGGAGCCCACTGCCTGGTGAAAGACCTCATAGCTTAGTAGAAATGAGTGAGAAGTCCTTCCTACCACCTGGTATCTGCCTTAAGGAGGGAAGAAGAAAGTATTTGTGGCTCAGTATACCAGATGAGGACGAGATGCTCAGATGACCCCAATACTTTACAATAACACCACTAGCATTCAGGGAACATTTAATAATGTGGTTTTTGTTGTTTTCATTGCTGTTACTGTGGATTATTATACCTTTATATGAGGCTTAAGATGAACTCATTAGTTGTTCCTAAAATTTATCTATGTCTAGTGACACCTTAGAAGTACATGGGAAATAAGTAGTCATGATTCAATTTTCATTATATACTTATCTTAATCACAAAATCATTATCAATGTATGGAATCAGCCTGATACACAGAAATCTTTGAGATGATTCCAATAGCTGAGAGGTAAGAATTCAATTTGGCAAGCTAAAATTCTCTAAGCCTCTTGTAGAAGCAGAGGAGATACCAAGGGAAAAGAATGAAGAGTGGACAAAAAGGTAGAAGAATTAAGAGAACATGATGCCACAAAATGCAAAGGAAGAAAAAGTTTCAAGAAGGTGTGGTTAGTAATTTTAAATCCTACATAGAAATTTTACTGGAATAAAACCTAGTGGTTTACTAATTTTAGTAATTAAAATATCAATTGACCTAGAGATTGTCATACTGAGTGAAGTCAGACAGAGAAGGGGAAATATCATATGTCATCCCTTATATGTGGACTCTAAAAATGAAATGATACAGGTGAACTTACTTACATAATTTAAGGATCTATTGTATAGCACATGGAACTCCACACAAAGTTATGTGGCAGCCTGGATGGGAGGGGAGTTTGGGGGTGAATGGACGTGTGTGTGTGTGTGTGTGTGTGTGTGTGTATAGCTGAGTCCCTTTGCTGTTCACCTGAAACTATCATTAAATTGTTGACTGTACCCCAATACAACATAAAAAGTTTCCTAAAAAGATATCATTGGTTATGTTAACAAAAGCAATTTCAGTGGAGTAGAGGGAGCAGGGCTTGGAAAAAAGATTGAAGAGTATGAAGTAGACTAGTCTTTTAAGAGTTTTGAATGTGAAAAGAATGGGAGAAAGATGAATGTGTTTCTGTATTGACAGAGTGAAATCAATGGAGGAAAGGCTAAAGCCATAGGAAGAAGGGGCTAAAAGACAGAAAATTAAGGAAGCTTCAGAAGGAATCTGGAATGGATATAAGCACCAGTATAGGAACTAGTCTGAGGCAGAGAGAGGCCTTCTTCTAGAAAAGAAAGACTTAGAAACTATGCTTCTAAGACATATTCTCATGAGAGAGATGCATAAGTGCTTCTTCAAACTCAAAGTCCCATGCCCTTTCAGTTATGCTGCATTCCTTAATAACTACATACAAGCCGAGGAGAAAGGTGACGAAGGGATGATCCACAGGAAGTGTGTAACTAGCTTGGGTTGTATGAAGGGGTGTTCTCTCTTCTAGTAAGTGAGGACAATATTTGCAGAGAGCTGCTTCAATGAGGAAGGTTAAAGAAATGACTAGTTATATTTGTATGGTGGATGCTTTTATCACAACGGATAAAATATGGATAAAGTCAGATTATTACGAGATAGGATGAGGGGTCGGATGCACATTGTAGTTGAGATTCCAGTGAGTTTCCCTTACTGAGGTGCAAATGGGTTAGTGCTAAATCTCCTTTCCAGTCTTCATTTGGAAATGTCCTGTTTACATTTCTGAGGCTGTGAGCACACAATGTCAAAACATCAGCTTGGTATGGAATTTCAGACAATCAATCCAACATACTCTTTAAAAAATTCTTTTCATCAGGTCATACCTTAATACTTACCTAAGATAAGTAAGAGATATGGCTTGTCGAGGTTATTGTTTATGGAGGGGGATGGCAGTGCACAGTGAGGTCACGAAGTTTCTTAGAAATAAACAGTCTGACATATCAGAGTATGTGGTAAGGAAAACCTGTCCTGGAAATCTAATCTGTGGTCAATAAAAAGATACTGGATCACAGAAATTTTGAATGTTTATTTTATGGAAGACTTTTATCTTTTCTTTTTTTTTTTTTGGCTGAAGTAGGGGCATCTTGGAGATAATACAGTGGTGAGAGATTTTTAAGAAGTTTGCTTGCCTCCTATTATCTGTATTTCTTTCAATTAGCTGTCTCTTATGGATACTTCTCATGGTCTAACTGGCTATCGCAAGTGTGCCACAGAAAAAGGAAATAAGGCAACTGGACTTTTACAGCTTCACCAGAGCCCCTTCTCTGACTCTGAAATATTTCTATCAGGAAAAGGAACGGAGCCAAGGAACATGGTCAAGGCTAGATGTCCCCAGAAAGGTAGGGCCAATTGGCAATAAACGTCCATTTGGCCTTCTGATAACCACCATGGGCAAGGCACGGGGCTTCTGTGATATTTTAAAGGCAAGAGCTCTAATATACTGCAGGGATTTAGGCTTTATCCATCCATCTACTGTTTGGCACTTTTGTTATTTCCTCCCAAGGGATGCTTGCTTTTCTCTGTAGGCTACATGGGAAGTTAAAGAGGCTGGAAAAGCAATTTTCTCTTCCTCTCCTTCTTAACCATTTCCCCTACTCCTGAGACACAAAGTCCCTGCTTTGTCCTTGGCTGGGGGGGATGGGGTGGTGCTGGTTGGCCTCTAAGGTGGCCCTCCCCCACTCCAGTAAACTGAGGGAAAGTTCATTTTAACAAGAAGCTATTTAAACAGTGAGAGAGGCTTTTAAAAATGAACTATGGTTTACTTTGATAAAAAAATTCTGGTTGAAAAAAAAAAATTCAGGTTGAGCTTATGGACTCTATCAAATATTTTCACCCTCAGCACTGGTGGTGTAGTGGTGAGCATAGTTGCCTTTCAAACAGTTTCACCTTCATGTTAATCAAGACTTCCTTTAGTAGGGTGAATTTATCTGTTTAAAGTGACAACACAGAAATGAGGTAATATTTCAGTTTGGCAAGCTGTAGTTCTTTCTTGATCTATACCAAATACAATTCTAATCAATTAAGTTTGCTTTCTTTGATGGTATTACTATGTTGTTATCATGGTAAAAATACTGTTTTACAAAAAGATTTTGAAATAAAACAGCAATTTTGAAAATCTCATTTTAGTTTTTGTATTTTTTCTTGTGAAATGCTTACTTAGTGTATTTAAGCCTCTTTTAGGTAGAAGACCACTCAATTCTTCTGACTCATGCTTCCTCCAAACTTTCTTCTACACTGGACTCTCCAATGGGTGTTATTTTCCCTCCTATGACACAACTTTTCTTTATGCGTAATCACTCTTGACTTGAAGGAGAATAAAGTTGACCAAGCAGAACAGCCTATTTACCAACTAGGCTATTTATACACAGGTTATTCCTATGTCCCTTAAGATTATACAGTTAGTTTCAGAGCAGCAATTCATTGCAACATGTTATGAGGAAAGATACTGAGGCAGCAGAATATAATCTATTATCTACTAAAAATAAGCAGTAAGAATTAACCTTTTGTTATTACAAAGTTATAATAAGTATTTTAATAGAATTTTTAAAATCATATTTTTTAGTATGAAAACACATTCTACATTGTGTTCCTAATTAAAACACAAGAAAATTTTTAGTTATAGTGATGAAGGCAGTTTGGTTTAATTAAAACAACTAAAATAAATATATATAGTGCACTGTCAAAACCTGGATGATGCCAATGATGGTGAGAGGGCAGGCAAACAAGCGCTCTTGCACACTGCTATTAATGTCATGTTCCTGAGAGCAATTTGTGTCAAAATGCCTTGGACTCTTGCTTCTGACTCTTTGAGCCAATCCAGTGAGTTAAGCACTATTATTCCATTTTATAGATGAAGAAACTGAAATTCAGAGACTAAGTAACTTCCCTAGGTCATATGAAAAGTTAGCAGTGAAGCTGTGGTTCAAACTCAGTTACATAATGCAAAGCTTATGCCTAACCACACCCCACTAACCTCATTCAATACATGGTGTTTGTTTTCAGAAAGTATTCCCACATTAAAATAATATACAGCAGTTTAACATGTTGTTGTACAGGAGTATATGACATGAATATATGTCTGCAAAACTATAAAGATCAAAAGTTTAAGAACAGTATGATCTTAATTTTTTTTAAAATATAAGTATATAATGAAAAATAGGTATGTATGACAGATGTATATAGATGCACATCTTAAGAGACTAATGTGATCACAAGTAATTTTCTTCATTTTATCTGTCTTTCTTAAATTTTCTACCTTTGTATTAAAAGCTATCTTTTTAAAGATACTCAATCTCATTTCTCAAACTGTGACTCTGCGATTTAAAGACACAACCTGCTTTTATTTAAAAAGGTAAATAAAAATGAAAGATACATTAATTTTAAAATAGATCACCACAGTTCTCTAGGAGTCTGTCAATTTCTCCTTACTTCAAGTATAAATGTTCTTATTTATTAAGGTTGCTTATGCTGGAATCATATAGCTAAAGGAAAGAACTACAGAGAAACTGGGCAGCAAGAACCCCTGGAGCTTCTCTTAACTGATCTTTCATCTCCAGTGTGAGCAGCATGACTCCACACTCTAATCCTCTTACCCTGCCTGAGTTTTACACTGTAACATGAAACCAGAATATGGTCCAAATCAGGGACTCCCATTAGTGAAAGAGTATAAAGAACTCATGTTTATTTACTGATAAAGATAAGGGTGGGAAAAACAAAGCTTTTGCTAACTTTCCCATGTTGATCTTCATTAGTAAGGCTATTCAGCATGTTTGTTCAGTTGACAGCTTCTTTCCATATGACTTACAAGGTGTTATTTTAACAGGAATGAAACTCACTGAGCAATGTGACTGACTGAGGAAGAGCCGGTTTAAGCAGATAGTAGCCTCCAGGTCTATCCTAGCAGAGGGAATATTCTTGTTGGATTTGTTGAAAAGCTCTGAGAGGAAGGAAGAGACATTAGTAAGAATTTCCCTCAGATAACACATTTTAGTTTAAAGAAATCCTGTTCAGTTATGTTCCCCAAATATCATATATGAGTAATTTAGAATGGAAGTTGGAAATTTTGCTTTTTTCAAGAAATTTTCAACTTTTTTCTGCCAAACATCACAATGTTATAATATAAACACGTATATATAATGACAAGGCAATTTTCTTCCTACTTTCTTTCTGAGTAAAGACTGGTTAAGTTCCAGCTCAATGATTACGGCAGAGCTGTCTAAAGTATCATATGTCCTTTCTACAAGTTAAAGTATTGACTGTATATATGTTTTTAATTTGAATTTTTATTGCATGTCTAACTATTATATGGACATCACAGCTAATTTTGAGAAAGTACCAGGAAGTTCACTTCAATGAAGATGAAAAGACCCACAATCCCACTACTCAGAAAAAACCTGTAATATTAATAGTATATATTCTTCTTGAACTTGTTGCACATTAGCATATTAAGGGTTCTGAGCAGAAAAGAAGAGAATAATTTACCTTTGTTTCAAATAATGCTTCCCAAATTCCTTTGACTATGAATCCTTTGATGGTATAATACCTATTAGAAACCTGAAGAACTCAGGATCTAAGGAACATATTTTATGATTGCCACCTTAATGAATGTATCAATGTGCACAATAGTCAGCCATATTAGTAATCCAGAGTTAATCAAATTCAGAAACGTTCACTCTTCTACCTAAACTCACACTGAACTAAAATTGAATAATTTAATGATAAATATTTACTTCAGGTAAGGAACATGCATGGGAACTTTTATTATATGTGACTTATAACTCAATAAAGCCTTTTTAAAAAAGAAACTAATAAGCTTGTGTTTCATGAAAACTGAGAAGTAGAATTACTCGAGGAATGCAAGATCAGAGCAAAGGAAGGATAGTTTTAAGGAATACTTTATTCTGGCAAAAGTGACTCACTCTTCCCAAAAGGCAGGCTACATCTTCAGTTCCATAATGTCTCCCCAGATTGATATGATACATTTCTACCTCTTCCACCTTATCCTTTCAAACGTGCTGGCAATGCTTATAAATTAATCTGTTTTAAGTCCTCCTGTAGTACTAAAGAGTGAATGCATATTCCGGAATAGAAGTGAACAGCAGCAGCCATAGTCTGAAAGAGTCCACTGTAAATACAACATTTATTTTAAATTTCATGCTTTCCCTAGCAAATACATGTAAGAAAGAATTTTTTAAACGCAAAGAGTAAAAATATTAATTCCCAATAAAGAACAGTCTTAATTTCACAAAGGAATAACTGACAGGTAAAAAATTTTACCTATTTACCTGTGATTTCATATGCCTTAAAACACATCAAATATATCTTGCTTGAGAAGTAAAGCTCAAAACTAAATACCTCCCTTCTATTCTTATTATCGATTTCTAGAAGCAAAAGTTGGCAAGGTTGATAAATGCTAAATCAGAATCATACTCCAGGCATGCCTCCTAGGCTTGACATATGAAAAGATGATAGCATTTGCTGCCACAGACAGATTATACCAACTAAATGAATAACAATAGCTACTTTTAGTTTGTTTTATCTTCTGGTTCTCTGACACATTTTTATCACCTACACAAAACAAATCTAAATATAAAAGGAGATGATACTTTTTTAATACATAAGCTATTTATTAAACTATTATACTATTTAAAGCATTATTCTTCGAAGAGGCCATGAAATTACAACTTTCAAAATTTTTAGGTAAAACTCGTCAAGGGTAAGCAATTTTTTTAATGGCATGTACAATTTAGCAGCAAGAGAACATTTCTATAGAGACTTGCAGTTGGTTCAGACTCAGTTTCTGCTCATGCTATGCAGAGCATCCATGATGCTTTTATTATACTCTGCAATCTGCTTGGACACATTCTTCATAATCGACCGGTAATCACTCTCTTGACTCTTGGTTGCTATGACTAAGTACATGAGTTAAGAGGAACAATATCAATACAAATATTAATCTAATTCTGTCATGTGGAAAAGACCCAAATTACACTAGTATTTTTCTTACTGAAAACTGAAGATGGCACAAAAAAGCACAATTAGAATAGTTTCAAACAGTATTTTAACAGATTAAGCATCAAACCTAGAAGGTCTAACCCTAAAAGGCCAGGCCAAACTTGTTTCAAAAAAGGTCACCTATGGTATACAAACATTTTTAGAGTTAATATGTTATTCATCTCAATCTGGTCATAGAACAATTCAATGTTCAGAAGAACCACATTCTTTAGAGTACCACACAGAATTTCAGGCAAGTTTCTAGACGTCACTCTGCTTCAAAATCACCTACTTTGTGTCAGAGAAAACCAGAGTTCTGGACTTTAACCAATTGTGAATACAAATCTGCTTTTAAAATAAATTGCACGACCACTGGGAATAGAACCTTTAGCATCTCATCTGGAGGAAAGCTGGGTCCAAGCTGCCCTGAGAGGATGTTCAGTAGCATCCTAGAGAACCTATGCAACCAATGAGTTAGAATCTAGTTCTCTAATCAGAGTTGCTCTTGAATAGGTCAAAGAAGGGACTAGGAGACAACCTTTGGGGAAACGCTTCTTACACTCCACAACACCTGTTGTCAGTTGCTGCTTCCATCTATGATTACACAAAAAGATGAGCAAAAAGACTGAATGTAAGTACTATCTTGATAGAAATAAGATGGGACATAAGTACTATCTTGGTAGATGAGATTGAAGGTCAAATTTCTCATGACATTTCTTGGTTATCTCTCCCTTTGCTTCCCAGATATCTAAGGTACAGCATTATAAATAACAACAAATGACCATACATACACACATATACATATATATGGTTATATGTAATTCTCCCAACAAGTCTATGAGAAGGAAATATTAGCTGTATTTGAGATGATAACATTGCAGTTTAAACAGTTAAGTAAACTGTCCATAAACTATACGTAGTAGCATCAATATTTAAAATTAGATCTCCTGACTCTAAACTCTGAGTACTTAGTCACTATGCCACAATGTGGCTTTGTATGGTCTGCCTTCTATTAGTTACTTTAGTACACACACACACACACACACACACACACACACACGCACACACTATTGTAGGATGGAAACTGTCTTATTCATTTCCCACATAGTTTAAGCAGTATTTTGTACATATTAGGTATTTTATGTTGAACTGAATATTATTTCAGTCTTTAAAGAAATTCCTAGAAAAAAAAAAAACCCCTCAGTCAAGTCCATTTGCAGTTTTTTAAAGGATACATTCTTTCATCACAAAATTATTTTGCTCATGGTGTTGCCACTTCCTCTCCAAATTTGTGAGCTAAAAACACAAAAGAAAAATGTTCACCAGTGCCCATATTCAAAACAATTATACACTCCTTTGAGATATAAGAAAAAACCCTCAATTTTAAATCTTTTCAACTCCTGCATTTTACAGAGATAAAGCCATGACAGACAAGAAATTTAGAAAAAGTTAAACAACAGTAAATATAATACTAAATAGAACGTTGAATTCAACAAGTTTACTCTATTTACTTTAATTGGAACATATTTATTATACCAATGAACATACCAACTGAAAGACAATTTATATTTCCCTTCCCTAAAAGAACTTTAAAAAGAAGAATGGGACATGATAAGAATCTCTCCTTGAAATCTGAAGGTCTAATGCCATGAAAGTACTACATATTCTAACACTGTCAAAGGTTCAGCTATATAGGAGAAACTTCCTTATTTCCAGGGCTAAATTTCCTGTCTAATTTCACAAGCTGTGATAAGAGCAGAGCTGCAGTGTAAAGATTATAAGAGGGCTGGTAAAAAGCTGGCATTCTTACAATAATTTCTGCATCAACAGGAAGCTAATGTGGATATTATATTGACGGTTGCTTCCTCCAAAGACAATTTTACTGTTATAGAATTAAATTGTTTTTCTGATTTAATTAACCTTGCAACTCTGGGTTATGGTCTTTTTAAGATGCACATAGTTTTTTTCCTAAGCAAAGGAAAGTCTGAAAAATGAAACATTAAAATAATGTTCTGCCTGGATATTTCCAAGAAGTAATAATCATTTAAAAAAATCTGATAACTGAAACAGCATTCATATTTCTTCCTAAACTCAAGTTAAAATTATTTTCAGGGCATAAGTTCAGTATCAGAGTAGCATCTATCCCATTGTTTCCTCCAAGGAGATGAATCTAGATATTAGGATGAGTCATAACTAATTATATGAACTGTATGTGCTGTGAGTTAATGCTACGAAATCAGATCTAGCTTCCCCTGATAGAACCTTGAAGTTCAGATGGACTTAAGGAAGTAGTCAGCACTTTTGGACAATAAATCTCAAATAACCTTTTGCAAAGTCAAGTACCAAATTTTCCCTCTTTGTTTCATATAAAGGGGTGGCCTTCTTATTTTGCAGCAAACCTCTTAAGTGCTACATGAATAATGCTATAAAAGCAACTCTATGTCATATGGTCAAATTCCTTCTATACCATACATTTATTTATTTCAGTGATGTATTTAAACCTTGCCTTTAAACCCCCAAGGATGTCAAGAAGCACAAATCTCTTTTCTTCCTACAACTTCTTTTAAGTCTATCATGAGTTCTTTATACTATGCTTTGTATAACCCTGAAACATGTGACTTGCAAATATTTTCTCCCAAACTGTAAACTGCTTTTTCATTTTGTTGATTGTTTCATTTGCTGTGCAGAAACTTTTTAGTCTGATGTGGACCATTTATTTATTTTTGCCTTGGTTGCTTGTGCTTTTTGGTGTTACAATAAAAACCTGTTGCCAAGACTAACGTCAAGGAGCTTTTTCCCTATGTTTTCTTCTAGGAGTTTTGCAGTTTGTTCCAATATAAATATGTTTAAATGATATAAAATAAATAACCACTCAAAAAAGGTCTGTTATGCCATGTTATTTATAGATGTCAAAGCCAGTTTTTAAGAAAATAACTTCAAAAAATAGGGAGACCAGGATTTGATTCAAACAACTGGGATTCATAAAAGGCAACCCATAATACAGAGAAGCATTATAAATTGTGGTTTATGTTACAAATTCCTGTAGATGGGGTTAAGAATAAGATTAGCACTTAATGTGGGAATAAACAAGGTAGCCACGGACTGGCTCTAAGAAACTGTGTTTATCAAATGTTTTTCTCTTTAAATCATCTATTCAGTGAAAGAAGAGGGCCGAAATCCATATGAAGTATCAATGCTCTTTCCTATGAACCATAAGACAATGGCCTCATTAACTTTTTCTTAGGTTTACTTCTCCAGTATCCATTCCAACTCTAAACAGACAAGGATAAATTTGTTATTTACAAGTCTATAAATAGGCTTATATATTATAAAGCAGAGACAGAGTAATTGACTAATAAATTTGAAACATGTAAATTAGTGATTTCTAAGTTTGTGGCAAACTCTGATGAGAGTCCATCCCTTTTATGAAGAATATAAGGTTTATCTTTTTTTAAAAGGTACATACATACAATGAAACAGCTGACATCCTAAAAATATCAAAAAAAGAGCTTGAAAACATTTAAGTAAGAAAAGAAATGCTTAAAGACTGTATGCATAGAATGATTTCATTATTTGTAAGAACAATATAATTAAGGATGTATAACTGCAAAGGGAAAAAGTTTACAGGATATTATACCAAAATGTTAATGACGGCTGTCTATCATGATCATGTTACCACATGAAGAAAAAATTTAATGCATTTAGCATTAATAAATCATAGCTGCAAATTGTTAACATAGACTAATTTGATGTGAGAATAACCAACCTTTATCAGACCATAATAACTGATTTTGTATATGACACGCATGCTTCATTTAATCCACCAAAAAATACTTATTGAACACTTATCATGTGCCAACCACTAACACAGTGCTGGGGAGAAAGTGAGGGACAGAGACTAGGCTTCTGCCCTTCAATCTGGAAGACCTCAGACCTTGTTGAGGTAATTATCAGCAGGATGAGTGATATTGAAAAAGGGTTTGCCTCTGCAACCTGAGTAAATCATCAGAAATGTAAATAAAGAAATTCAAGAATAGGACTGCTCTTCATAGCATTATTTGAACAGTTTTAAAATGAGAAATAATCAAAATGTCTTAACAATTTGGAACTGAGTAAATTATGCTATAAAATTATGCTATATCCAAAGAGTCAAATATTATATAGAATCATATTTTTAAAAATTTACTGACAAGGGAAAGTATAGTTAATAATGAAAAACAAGTTTCCAAATAATAGGTACAATATAGTACCATTTCTATAAATATACAGAAATAATGTACACTTATGTGTATGTATAAAGTGAATGTATTCATACCACATACATATAGACTAGAAATATCTATCCACATATGCATAAAGTCATCTCTTCTGGGTGGTGGGATACTAGTCATTATGGCTCATTTTCATTATCTGTGGCACTGATGTATTAGCAATGTTTCTGCATTTAAAACACTTTACTTTTGATATTTTTAAAAGCTATTATCATAATGGCTGTGTCCAGAATAGTGCCAAGCCTAGAGCTGGCCTTCAATATAGGTTTATAGAAGGCAGGAAAGCAGGAATAAACTCATTCTGAGTGGAGACTGTACAGAATCTAGCTATCTTCAAAGCCAGAAAATCTGGTAGGTAAACAAAGCCGAATAAAAAAAAGGAATGGGTTGCTTTGAGGGTGAAAATACAGATTAACAGGACATGCCAGATAATCTAAAACTAGAAACGAATTTCAGTCCTTTCTCCTTTTTTACCTGAGAATGTGTCTCGTTTTCTTGCAGCTGTGTTTTTAGTGTCTCACATTCTGTGTTTAGTTTCTCCATTACTTTTTTAAAGGCATTTCTGCGAGTTGATAATACTGTTCTCTCCTGATGTAACTTCTAGATAGATCCAAATGGAAGTAAACAAAAGGCTTTAGCAGGTATCTAGTAAATCAATAAAAATAGCATTTGACTTAAATAATATCAATAATATTCTAATAAAATCCTACCAAGGCTAGAAAACCTGTTTGTAAAAATATCCTTCTAACTATAATAAGCTAAATTGTGTTCGTGTTGTTTAGTCCCTAAGTTGTGTTCAACTCTCGCAACCCCATAAACTATAGCCCACAAGGCTTCCCTGTCCATGGGATTTCCAGGCAAGAATACTGGAGTGGGTTGCCATTTCCTTCTCCAGGGGATCTTCCTGACCCAGGGATCAAACCTGAGTCTGGTGGGTCCTGACCGGTGGATTCTTTAGGCCGAGTCACTGAGGAAGTTCATAATAAGCCAAATTAATATTAACAATATAAATAATAACTTATCAGGGCTGCCTTATGTGTTTGTACTCCACCAGATTTACTTTAAATTAATGTAAATAGCAATGAAAAGCCACTGAGAAGTCTTAAGTAGAGAAATATCCTAATCAAATTTGCATTTAACAAAGTTTATATTTGTTGAAGGGCTTCCCAGGTAGTGAAGTGGAAAAGAACCTGCCTGCCAATGCAGGAGATGAAAGAGATGCAACTTTGATCTCTGGGTTGGGAAGATCCCCTGGAGTAGGAAATGGCAACCTGCTACAATATCTTACCTAGAAAATTGCATAGACAGAGGAGCCTGATGGTCTATAATCCATGGGGTCTCAGAGAGTCAGTAATGACTGAGGACACAATTATTATATTTGTTGAAGCACTCTATCCCTTGCTTTTCAATTTTTGTCTTTTGTTTTGAAATTTAAATCACTCTAAATTCCTACTTTGTATGTTAAACATTTTTATTTTTTCCTTATAAATCAAGTAATCAACTGAAAATAAACTTACAAAGTTTTAAAAACACATATATTATTAAATTTAATCAAGAAAAACAATTTGAATTACAATTTTATAGCATTGTTACCATTTACCTTTTTCTTTTCTTCACCTGATGATTTTAAAGCTGCCAAATCATTATATGTCTCCAGATCAGTTATCATTTGCTTAATTTTGTTTTTTAGAGACTGTTGTTCCTCAGTCATTTTACTTTCCAGAAGCTCCATTTTTTGTAGATCCAACTGTAGCCTCTGACTATCTGAAATGCAGGAAAATTCAAATGCCATACTTAGTCGAAACTTTAGTTCTTTCCCGAAAGGAAATAAAATCACTAAAAATCATGGTTTACAAGAGTGTCTGCACCAAAAACATGTTCATTGTAACCATTAAGACAATATAAAATTTTTAAAAATTACTCACCCCCTAGGTAACCAACATAACCTGATATGTATTAATCACATTTGTGTCCATACTCATATAAACATACAAGAAC
The DNA here is from genome assembly GCF_033118175.1 of Dama dama. Lineage (NCBI taxonomy): Eukaryota > Metazoa > Chordata > Mammalia > Artiodactyla > Cervidae > Dama > Dama dama. The sequence goes on from NC_083709.1 coordinate 26,131,231, forward strand.
ACATATAGTTCTTTTTCTTACTTCAAAATTAACATATAAGATCAATACTCATTATTTTTAGTATGTGCATGACATATATACACAGTTATGTGGGGGAGAAAAGCAAGTTATGAAACATTATGAGCAATATTTTATAATTACATATACAGTCAGCTCTCATTATTTGTGCTAGTTATATTCTGTAAAATCACTGTACACAGAGTTAGCAAGCATTTAACTCCTACGGGAAATACAGAGTTAGTTTCTGTGAGCCTCTGACAATATTTTTATCAAGAAACTAACATAACTTTGTTTTATGTATATTTCTCTTAAAATATACTTTTATTTAATATATATTATTAATTTGTTAAGACTGAACTAAAGGTCAACCACGTAGAGGCATAGCTCTACGAAGCTTGTTCTAACAGACACATTTTCACTGTAAGGCATATCACAGCCTTCCGCTTAGAAACACTTGTCAACACTTCAGCACTATACTTGGGGGCCATTTTAAAAAGCAAAAGCATGAACAAAAATACATAAAAATGTGATTTTAAAAAGTGACATTAAATAATGTACCATGAAAAGAATGCTTTTAAGTATGTGAACTAAAGCAAGAGGCATGGTGTTGCCTTATTCAACCTCCACTGAGAACTTGAGCATTCAAATTTTTCACCTCTGCATGTGTTCACAAAAGACCATGAAAGTACTACACATATGAATTTGGGGTTAAAAATTAATTTTAGTGAGAAAGTAAATTTACAAATACAGAATCCATGAATAATGATGACTGCATGTGTGTGTGTGTGTGTGGGTGTGTGGTGTGTAACTCTATGGCTGATTCATATCAATGTATGACAAAACCCACTGAAATGTTGTGAAGTAATTAGCCTCCAAGTAATAAAAAAAAAAAAAAAGAATTTAAAAAAAAAGCAAAAAAAAAAAAAAAAAAAGCATTGAGCATCTACTATGTGCCAGGAGCTGATGGAAATCAAGAAAGACACTGTTTTCACTCAAGAAGCTATATTCTAGGGGTTAAATTAGAAAATTAAAGAAGCATTTACAATAAACTGGATAACTACTATGAAAAGATTACAGGATACAGGATACTTTTTACTATAAAAAAATAAAGGATATTGGTCAAAAGAATTCTCTACAGCTATGCCTTATAACTGTTGCCTTAAGCATTAGGAATCAGCCACACAAAGGAAAAAGTGAGTTTCCAGAGAAAATAATCATTATGTGCAAAAATGTCTAGAGGTAAGAAAGTATAGTATTTCTGAGCAAATAACAGACGTTTGGTATGCCTAGAACTCACAGTTTGAAATGGTTGGTGGTAGGAGATAAAATGGAAAAGTTGAAGGATCAGTTCATGAAGGGCTTAAGTCAAGATAGGGAACTGGGACTTTATGCTAAGGGCTATGGCAAGTCATCAATGAGTTTCAAATGAGAGAGTGACATGGTTAAATTTTAGAAAGTTCATTCTGGTTGCCACATGGACAGTGAATTGAAACAGCATAACTATGTGCAAGAAGACCAGTTGATTCAGTGATCTAGGCAAGAAATCTTATGCTGCTGAGAATTTGTTTTTTCATTAAACAATATTTATTAAATGCTTTCTATGTGCCAGGCAAATAGAAAGGCATGGAGGATATAGCAATGAACAAAGAACTTATAGTTCAGTGGAAGAAGGCTATACATATATTTGATAAAATATACAATTAGTGAAAGTGAAAGTCAACTCAGTTGTGTCCTACTCTTTGCGACCCCAAAGACTATACAGTTCATGGAATTCTCCAGGCCAGAATCCTGGATCGGGTAGCCTTTCCCTTCTCTAGAGGATCTTCCCAACTGAGGGATCGAACCCAGGTCTCCTGCATTGCAGGTGGATTCTTTACCAGCTGAGCCACAGGGGAAGCCCAAGAATACTGGAGTGGATAGCCTATCCCTTCTCCAGGGGAGCTTCCTGACCCAGGAATCGAACTGGGGTCTCCTGCCAGATAAAAATAATTGAAGAAACAAAGCAGAAGAGATCTGGAGGAACTAAGAAACATGAGGGATTTGGGATTAACAAACAGGCAATCGACCAAATACAGTGGTTGAGTGAGAGAAGTCAGTGCAGAATCCAATTTCCAACTTGAATAAATGAGTATACGGGAGGGTAGGCAGAAAGAGACACAAATTTTTGTCTGTAGGAGGAAGAGATGATACACTGAAGGTGATTTAGGACTTGTTGAGTTTGAGAAACCTCAAAAACATCCAAATAAAGATAAGTAAATATGCCCATATAGAGAAATACAGGTTGAAAGCCCAGAGAAAAATGTGAGATCAGAAGACAGTTTCCAAAACCACCAGCATAGACATCGCACCTGAAGCTATGGGAGTGGTTGAAATCATCAATAGAAAAGGATTCATGACTGCACTTACAAAAATACCAAATTTTAAAAGGCTAAACATGAAGGATCCATATAGAATAAGAAGTGACCAAAGAAATAAAAGAAAAATCACAAGTCATGGGGAAAAAACATTTCAAGAATAAAGGAGTGGTTTGTAGTGCAGAATATTAGAGATTTTTTTTTTTTTAAGATAGCAAAATATGTGTTGCATTTACTGACCAGGAGAACCTGGGTATATATCCCCTGAGAATAGATTTTTATAGAAAGAAATGGAACCAAGAATGAGATGATTTTAATAAATCTGGCTGTGAATCCTTTGAAAGAGAGGAATAGCTGGGCAGAGAACACTTGGGAAATGCTTTTTTCCCCCCAAGATGTGATAAAATACAGAAAAAAGACTAAAAGGATACCAAAATTTTAATAGTAATAAACTTTTTATAGTAGGATTATATTTTTAATTTTTATTTATGCTTGCTTATATCTCCTAAATCCTCTATAATGACTATGAATTACATTTATAACCAGAAAACTGTATTTTAAAAACTTCCATCTCATAGAATTAAATATTAATAATACCGACCTTCTCTATTTCAGAGACTTAACTTTGCGATGTTGGCTTTAAAAGTCTCTTTTTTAAAGAGAAAAGAAAGGTATAAAAGGAAACCAATATTACTGAGAACCTGGAACATGCCTGGCTTTATATATTATCTGATTTACTTTTCATAACAGCCCTGAGATGAGTTGGAGGGGGTAAATGTTATTATATAAGGAAACTACTGAAGGCAAAAGGAGAAAGGGGAGGTAGAGGATGAGATGATTAGATAGCATCACCATCAATGGACATGAATTTGAGCAAATTCCTGGAGATATTGGAGGACAGGGGAGCCTGGCATGCTACAGTCCATTGGGATGCAAAGAGTCATACATGAGTTAGCTACTGAATAACAACAAAAAGCTTAGATAGGTAACTGCCCAAGGTCAACAACCAGTCAAGCTTTGGTGCTGAGTGATACTACCATCATCTTTAGGAAATATTCATTTTTAAGATAAAAGATATCACTTTATGACCCAAAACGCCTGTATGAGCTACAGTGAGCTATGGAAAGAGGAAAGAACAGTAATACCTGATTAATTTGCTATTTCAGGCTTCTTTCCCCAGGCATCATCCATTGTTCTGGAAATCTTATTCCAGCTAACTCAAAAACAGATACTAAAATGGAACTGAAATATATGTCCTGTATATCAAGATGAAGAAATCTGAATTCAAACCTGCCTTAGCCAGTTTCCTCTCTCCTGTACTGCCAGAGACTGGCATGGGAATAATCTGATACATACTGTAGTTACTTATTTGCAGAGGCATACAGTGATACAGTTTCATTTTAGAATATTTTATCTTGATTCAATTCAGTTCAGTCGCCCAGTCATGTCCGACTCTTTGCGACTCCATGAATCGCAGCACGCCAGGCCTCTCTGTCCATCACCAGAGTTTACTCAAACCCATGTCCATCGAGTCAGTGATGCCATCCAGCCATCTCATCCTCTGTCATCCCTTTCTCCTCCTGCCCCCAATCCCTCCCAGCATCAGGGTCTTTTCCAATGAGTCAACTCTTCGCATGAGGTGGCCAAATACTGGAGTTTCAACTTCAGCATCCATCCTTCCAGTGAACACCCAGGACTGATCTCCTTTAGGATGGACTGATTGGATCTCCTTGCAGTCCAAGGGACTCTCAAGAGTCTTCTCCAACACCACAGTTCCAAAGCATCAATTTTTCGGTGCTCAACTTTCTTCACAGTCCAACTCTCACATCCATACATGACCACTGGAAAAACCATAGCCTTGACCAGATGGACCTTTGTTGGCAAAGTAATGTCTCTGCTTTTTAATATGCTATCTAGGTTGGTCATAACTTTCCTTCCAAGGAGCAAGCATCTTTTAATTTCATGGCTGCAATCTACAGTGATTTTGGAGCCCAAGAAAATAAAGTCTGACACTTGTTTCCACTGTCTCCCCATCTACTTTCCATGAAGTGATGGGACCAGATGCCATGATCTTAGTTTTCTGAATGTTGAGCTTTGAGCCAACTTTTTCACTCTCCTCTTTCACTTTCATCAAGAGGCTTTTTAGTTCTTCTTCACTTTCTGCCATAAGGGTGGTGTCATCTGCATATCTGAGGTTAACCTTGATATTGATATTTCTCCCAGGAATCTTGATTCCAGCTTGTGCTTCATCCAGCCCAGCATTTCACATCATGTACTCTGCATATAAGTTAAATAAGCAGGGTGACAATATACAGCCTTGATGTAGTCCTTTTCCTATTGGGAACCAGTCTGTTGTTCCATGTCCAGTTCTAACTGTTGCTTCCTGATCTGCATACAGGTTTCTCAAGAGGCAGGTCAGGTGGCCTGGTATTCCCATCTCTTTCAGAATTTTCCACAGTTTATTGTGATCCACACAGTTGAAGGCTTTGGCATAGTCAATAAAGCAGAAATAGATGTTTTTCTGGAACTCTTGCTTTTTCGATGATCTAGCGGATGTTGGCCATTTGGTCTCTAGTTCCTCTGCCTTTTCTAAAACCAGCTTGAACATCTGGAAGTTCATCTTTACTTTTCCTCTATTTTAAAGTAGGGATATGAATACCCCCCCAAAATATAGTGGTATTTCAGAGCTGTTGTTTAGTCGCTCAGTTGTGTCCGACTTTTTGCAGCCCTATGGACGGCAGCATGCCAGACTTCCCTGTCCTTCACCATCTCCCAGAGTTTGCTAAAACTCATGTCCATTGAGTTGGTGATGCCATCCAACCATCTCGTCCTCTGTTGTCCCCTTTTCCCGCCTTCAATCTTTCCCAGCATCAGGGTCTTTTCCAGTGAGTTGGCTCTTTGTATCAAGTGGCCAAAGAATTGGAGCTTCAGCTTCAGCATCAGTCCTTCCAATGAATATTCAGGACTGATTTCCTTTAGGATTGACTGTTTTCATCTCCTTGCAGTCCAAGGGACTCTCAACAGTCTTCTCCAACACCACAGCTCAAAAGCATCAATCCTTCAGCACTCAGCCTTCTTTATGATCCAACTCTCACATCCATACATGACTACTGGAAAAACCATAGCTTTGACTAGACGGACCTTTGTCAGTAATGTCTCTGCTTTTTAATACACTATAGTATAGGTTTGTCATAGCTTTTCTTCCAAGGAGCAAGTTTAATTTCACGGCTAGAGTCACCATCTGCAGTGATTTTGGAGCCCAAGAAAATAGTCTGTCACTGTTTCCACTGTTTCCACTGTTTCCCCATCTATTTGACATGAAGTGATGAGACTGAATGCCATGATCTTTGTTTTTTGAATGTTGAGTTTTAAGCCAGCTTTTCCTCTCTCCTCTTTCACCTTCATCAAGAGGCTCTTTAGTTCCTCTTCTCTTTGTGCCATAAGGGTGGTGTCATCTGCGTATTCGAGGCTACTGAAATTTCTCCTGGCAATCTTGATTCCAGCTTGTCCTTCATCCAGCCTGGCATTTCACATGGTGTACTCTGCATAGAAGTTAAATAAGCAGGATGACAATATACAGTCTTGACATACTCCTTTTCCAATTTGGAATCAGTAAGTTGTTCCATGTCTGGTTCTAAATATTGCCTCTTGACCTGCAAACAGTTTCTTAGGAAGTAGGCGAGGTGGTCTGGTATTCCCATTTCTTGAAGAATTTTTCAGTTGTGATCCACACAGTCAAAGGCTTTAGCATACGGAATGAAGCAGAAGTAGATGTTTTTCTAGAATTCTCTTACTTTTTCTATGACCCAACAGATATTAGCAATTTGATCTCTGGTTCCTCTGCCTTTTCTAAATCCAGCCTGTACATCTGGAAGTTCTCAGTTCATGTACTGTTGAAGCCTAGCTTATAGAATTTTGACCATTACTTTGCCAGCATGTGAAATGAATGCAATTACGCAGTAGTTTGAACATTCTTCGGCACTGCCCTTTCTTGGGATTGGTATTTCAGAATGTCAAAAGCCAAACACAACATCTTTCTAAAAATAATTATATTTAGGGACAGAAGATTTTTATATTAAAAGTAACATATTTCAGAGTGAAATACAAAATTCAGAATGACTGAGAAGTATCATTCCCTGTATATACATATTATTTTTCTCTGGCTCCTTTTATTTTTTACTCTTTATTGTTGCATTTCAGCAGTCATGATGATGTGCTTAAGTGAGTAGTTTTTATATTAACTCTGTTTGGGGTTTGAAGAGCTTCTTCAGTTCAGTTCAGTTCAGTTGCTCTGTCGTGTCCAACTCTTTGCGATCCCATGAACCGCAGAATGTCAGGCCTCCCTGTCCATCACCAACTCCTGGAATTTACCCAAAACTCATGTCCATTGAGTCGGTGATGCCATCCAACCATCTCATCCTCTATCGTCCCCTTCTTCTCCTGCCCTCAATCTTTCCCAGCATCAGGGTCTTTTCAGATGAGTCAGCTCTTCGCATCAGGTGGCCAAAGTATTGGAGTTTCAGCTTCAACATCAGTCCTTCGAATGACCATTCAGGACTGATTTCCTTTAGGATGGACCAGTTGGGTCTCCTTGCAGTCCAAGGGACTCTCAAGAGTCTTCTCCAACACCACAGTTCAAAAGCATCAATTCTTCTGCACTCAGCTTTCTTTATAGTCCAACTCTCACATCCATATATGACTACTGGAAAAACCATAGCCTTGACTACATGGACCATTGTTGACAAAGTAATATCTCTGCTTTTTAATGTGCTATATAGGTTGGTCATAACTTTCCTTCCAGGGAGTAAGCGTCTTTTAATTTCATGGCTGCAATCACCATCTGCAGTGATTTTGGAGCCCAAAAAAATAAAGTCTGACATTGTTTCCACTGTTTCCCCATCTATTTGCCTTGAAGTGATGGGACCAGATGCCATGATCTTAGTTTTCTGAATGTTAAGCTTTAAGTCAACTTTTCACTCTCCTCTTTCACTTTCATCAAGAGGCTTTTTAGTTTCTCTTCACTTTCTGCCATAAGGGTGGTGTCATCTGCATATCTGAAGTTATTGATATTTCTCCCGGCAATCTTGATTCCAGCTTGTGCTTCTTCTAGCCCAGTGTTTCTCATGATGTACTCTGCACATAAGCTAAATAAGCAGGGTGACAATATACAGCCTTGGCGTACTCCTTTTCCTATTTGGAACCAGTCTGTTGTTCCATGTCCAGTTCTAATTGTTGCTTCCTGATCTAGGTCTGTAAAATTTTTTTCATCAAATTCAGAAAAATTTCAGCCATTATTCCAACTACCTTTTCTCCCCCATTTTCTGTCCTTTTCTTCTTTCTGGGACTCCAAATACATGTAAGTTAGACTGCTTAAAATTGTTGCACAGATCATGTAGGCTCTACTCTTTCTTTTTTCTTATTCAGGTTAGTTAATTTCTATTTATTTATCTTTTAAGTTCACTGATTCTCTTTTCCTATTGTCTTCTATATTCTGTTATGATCAGTAAATTTTTCATTTTAGTTATATTTTCAACTCTAGAATTTGCAGTTGGTTTCTTTTTTTTGTTATATTCATTTCTCTGTGGGATTCTCCATCTGTTCATTTATTATGATTTTATTTTCCTTCAAGCCCTTAAATATGCTTGTAACTTTAAAGTCCTTTTCATTTTAATATCTGGATTATATCAGGTTTAGTATATAGTGACTGCTTTTCCTCTTGACTCACACTTTCTTCTTTCTTTACATTACTAAATTTTTATGGTATAATGGACATTTTAAATGATGTTAGAGACTCCATATTCTGCTCCTTTGACGACTATTGATTTATATTATAAATGAACAATTAACTTTGCCGAACTAAATAAAACTCTAAACTTTTCTCCTTTGGAGTGCATCGCATCTGAAATCTCTGTATTCAGTTCTTTCAAATTCTGCTTCTTCCTAGGTCCCATAAAGTCCACTCTATGCATATACATTTCAGTAGCCAGATAAGTATCTGGTTAGTGTTTATACACAGATTTTTGGCACTTCTTACCAGGATATCTCTCTTATACAGGGCAGGCAATGGGTAAGTAAGTTGGTTTTTTCATGTAAGATTTATCCAAATTTCCTTGGAATTAATTTTTATTATCTATACAGATTCCCTAATAGAAAAATCAAATACAAAGCTGCTATTAAACCTTTCTCTACTACCTAAAAAATCAGAAAGATTAAAATATACCTGGAAGGTAACATAATAATAAAAATATGTTCAAGAACTGAGTGACTGATAGCTTATTATTATGACAAAATCACACAGGATATTAAATATCAAACAGTAAAAAAAAAAAAAAAAAGCTTCAGAAGACACTGATTTAAGAAATAAGAAAGAAGGTTGTTACCAACCAAATTTGTCCTAAGTTGGTATAATTAAATGTGAACATTTCCTCTGTTCCTTTAAAGAATCTAAAGGCTCAACAATATTGACATTATAAGATATACGTGGACTTAAGTGTTGTTGAGAGGCCTTTTGTTTTGTTGGATTCATATTTCTACTAGGGTTGGAAATAGTTAAGATGAGAATCAAAGCAATGAATCAAAGTCACTGAGGCTTATGGTGTTTCAATGCTCCAAATAGGAAATGTACTTTGTATATTTTGACTGTTCAGTAAAAAGCTACATAAATCTAACTACAAGTTTAATTTAAAGATATATTAGGGAAATACATTTAAAAACTACATATACTGCTCTTCCTAGAGAAAGGGAGAAAATGGCTGGTTGGTATAAAGTTTATCTTCCTTTAACAGCAGGTCCCCATGAAAAGCTAAAACCTTCTCCAAGAGAAGAGACAGGAAGAGGATGCAGACTAGTTCCTTCTGATATGCTATGAAGTTGAAAAGTTTACCAAGCAGTGTGTACATAGTAGCAAAATCTCAGAAGGAGCCACTTTGACCTGGGGAAATGTTCCTGAAATATTCTGCCATCAGTGCATTTGTTTATTCTCTGGAGTTTCCTTTCCAAAAATATAAATAAAAACTATTGCTGACAGGTTCCTTGCCTCTTCACTCATGCAGTTTATCCGTGTTTCTTAATCTTATTTTTCCATTGTTGTCCCCCAAAGGAGCTGTTTGTAGACTACTGTTTTCCCAGTCACCTCCCATGAAGTTTTTATATTATAGATGTATATCTGTTTATGTACAACGACCCTCTGGAGGAACACAAACCATTATAAAATTAGTGTCTAAAATTTTTTTTCACCCTCCTCCCAAGAAGTGATTTTCCCCCTGGGGAGTGATTTTCCCCATTAAGAAAACATAGAGTACACTAAGAAAATTAGGTAGGTGAGTTCCAATCATAAGTTCAAGGGCCAAAGGAAGGCAGTTCACAAAAAGGGGATGTAAAATTCATTATCTCTGAAAGATGAATCAAAATATTCTAAACCTCTTACAGTGATCTCCAGATAGAAGTTGCTTATGGGGGATGGTGTTAAGAAACTATAAGAAAAACAATGTATGTGCATGGCTTAAATGAACACTTGAAAACACCTGAGGACAATACTGCTCTATTAATGTCTAGAATGGATAACCAACAAGGACCTACCGCACAGCACATGGAAGGCTGCTCAGAGTCTGTGGCAGCCTGGGTGGGAGGGGGGTTTGGGGGAGAATGGATACACGTACCTGTATGGCTGAGATCCTTCTCTGTTCACCTGAAACTACCACACCAATTGTTAACTGGCTACACCCCAATACAAAATAAGAAGTTTTTAAAAAAACATAACTGAGCACAGAAAATGAAATTAATTGTAGGGGTCAGATAATTCAAGCGTTAAAAGGGAAAATTTCAGTAAAATCCTTATCAGAGTAATAAACTGAATTTTTATCTCCACTGAAACTAGTTCTCATTTTTTTATTAACTAGGCTTTTCAAAGACATATAAATACAAAATAGAAAAATATAAAAGGAATACAAGGTTCTGATTATTGAATTCATTTGCTAGTTCAGATATTTACCCTTTAAAAATGTATGTTTCTTATACAAAGATAGCTTAAAGGGGGCAAAAACTTGTTGAATTAATACTGAACTTAGACAATTAAAAATTTTAAACTATGGCCTAAAACACAAAATAGAAGTTTCTTAGATGAAATAATTAAACATAAAATACTTCAGCTTATAGAAAAAAGAAAGTAAAGTTGTAACAATATTCATAGTTGTATACATCCAAAATAGTTGAAAAGACAATCGTGAAGAGAGATTTGCACACTCATGTTCACTGAAGTATGATTCACAATAGCCTCGAGGTAGAAACAACTTGAATGACAACAAATGAAAACGTGGCAGCTACCACACACACAGCTCAGAACATTTCTCAGCCTTCAAAAAAAGGAAACCTGTCACATGTCACAACAGAGATGAACTCTGAGAAACATCATGGTAAGGGAACTACACCAGTAACAAAAAGTCACATATTGCATGATACCACTTGTAAGAGGTGCTTAACATAATCACAGAATATAGACTATGGTTAGCTGGGGCTCAGGAGGAGGAGGAAATGGGGAGCTGCTGTTCAATGGGTATAAATACCACTTTTGCAAGATGAATATGTTTAGATATCTGTCACATAACAATGTACAGATAATTTACTATACTGTACACTTACAGATGTACTTACTCTTACTTAGGATGGTAAATTTTATGTGCTTTTTACACTGGGTTAAACAAAATATATTATTAACAATCACCTGTCCCTTTTTTGCTTTGAAATGTAAATCATATATGTGGCTAGCATCACATTTCTTTCCGACAGTGCTGCTCTAATCTCATGTTAGTCATAATGATTCAAATTAATTATAATGAAAACATTGCCACCTGCAGGACCTCTCCTAATTACCCAAGACCAGAGGGATACCAGCCCTGTGTACCTCCATTGCTCTTTATGCTTATATCAAAGTACAGTTTCATAATATTTCAATTGTTTGTCATTCTACCAGATTGAAAAGTTTCTTGAAGAAATAGACTGGATTTTAAAAAAAAAATCTCTGTTGCTATTGCTCAGTTGCTCAGTTGGGTCTGACTCTTTGCAACCCCATGGTCTGCAGAATTCCAGACTTCCCTGTCCTTCACTACTTCCCGGAATTTGCTCAAACTCATGTCCATTGAGTTGGTGATACCATCGAACCATCTCATCCTCTGTCATCCCCTTCTCCTCCTGCTTTTAACGCCAGCATCAGGATATTTTTCAATAACTTGGCCCTTCACATCAGGTGGCCAAAGAATTGGAGCTTCAGCTTCACCATCAGTCCTTCCAGTGAATACTGAGGGTTGATTTCCTTTAGGACTGACTGATTTGATCTCCTTGTTGTCCAAGGAACTCATTAGAGTCTTCTCCAGCACTACACTTCAAAGGCATTGATTCTTTGGCACTCTGCCTTTTTTATTGTCCAGCTCTCACACATCCATACATGACTACTGAAAAAGCCATAGCTTTGAATAGATGGACCTTAGTTGGCAAAGTAGTCTCTGCTTTTTAACACTCTGTCTGGGTTCAGTTCAGTTCAGTTCAGTCGCTCAGTCATGTCCGACTCTTTGAGACCCCATGAATCGCAGCACGCCAGGCCTCCCTGTCCATCACCAACTCCCGGAGTCTACTCAAACTCATGTCCATCGAGTCGGTGATGCCATCCAGCCATCTCATCCTCTGCCATCCCCTTCTCCTCCTGCCCCCAATCCCTCCCAGCAACAGGGTCTTTTCCAATGAGTCAACTTCACAGGAGGTGGCCAAATATTGAGTTTCAGCTTCAGCGTGAGTCCTTCCAATGAATACTCAGGACTGACCTCCTCTATGATGAACTGGTTGGATCTCCTTGCAGTCCAAGGGACTCTCAAGAGTCTTCTCCAACACCACAGTTCCAAAGCATCAATTTTTCGGAGCTCAGTTTTCTTCACAGTCCAACTCTCACATCCATACATGACTACTGGAAACCATAGCCTTGACTAGATGGACCTTTGTTGGCAAAGTAATGTCTCTGCCTTTTAATATGCTGTCTACGTTGGTCATAACTTTCCTTCCAAGGAATAAGCATCTTTTAATTTCATGGCTGCAATCACCATCTGCAGTGATTTTGGAGCCTAAAAAAATAAAGTCTGACACTGTTTCCACTGTTTCCCCATCTATTTCCTATGAAGTGATGGGACCAGATGCCATGATCTTAGTTTTCTGAATGTTGAGCTTTGAGCCAACTTTTTCACTCTCCTCTTTCACTTTCATCAAGAGGCTTTTTAGTTCCTCTTCACTTTCTGCCATAAGGGTGGTGTCATTTGCATATCTGAGGTTATTGATATTTCTCCCAGCAATCTTGATTCCAGCTTGTGCTTCTTCCAGCCCAGCGTTTCTCATGATGTATGCTGCATATAAGTTAAATAAGCAGGGTGACAATATACAGCCTTGATGTAGTCCTTTTCCTATTTGGAACCAGTCTGTTGTTCCATGTCCAGTTCTAACTGTTGCTTCCTGATCTGCACATAGGTTTCTCAAGAGGCAGGTCAGGTGGTCTGGTATGCCATTACTTTCAGAATTTTCCACAGTTTATTATGATCCACATAGTCAAAGGCTTTGGCATAGTTAGTAAAGCAGAAATAGATGTTTTTCTGGAACTCTCTTGCTTTTTCGATGATCCAGAGGACATTGGCAATTTGATCTCTGGTTCCTCTGCCTTTTCTAAAACCAGCTTGAACATCTGGAAGTTAACGGTTCACGTATTGCTGAAGCCTGGCTTGGAGACTTTTGAGCATTACTTTACTAGCATATGAGATGAGTGCAGCTGTGTGGCAGTTTGAGCATTCTTTGCATTGCCTTTCTTTAGGATTGGAATTAAAACGGACCTTTTCCAGTCCTGTGGCCACTGCTGACTTTTCCAAATTTGCTGCCATATTGAGTGCAGCACTTTCACAGCATCATCTTTCAGGATTTGAAATAGCTCAACTGGAATTCCATCACCTCCACTAGCTTTGTTCGTAGTGATGCTTTCTAAGGCCCACTGACTTCACAATTCCAGGATATCTGGCTCTAGGTGAGTGAACACACCACTGTGATTATCTGGGTCATGAAGATCTTTTTTGTACAGTTCTTCTGTGGATTCTTGCCACCTCTTCTTAATATCTTCTGCTTCTGTTAGGTCCATACCATTTCTGCCCTTTATCGAACCCATCTTTGCATGAAATGTTCCCTTGGTATTTCTAATTTTCTTGAAGAAATCTCTAGTCTTTCCCATTCTATTGTTTTCCTCTATTTCTTTGCATTGATCACTGAGGAAGGCTTTCTTATCTCTCCTTGCTATTCTTTGGAATGTTGCATTCACCTGGGAATATCTTTCCTTTTCTCCTTTGCTTTTTGCTTCGACTTTTCACAGCTATTTGTAAGGCCTCCTCAGACAACCATTTTGCCTTTTTGCATTTCTTTTCCATGGGGATGGTCTTGATCCCTGTCTCCTGTACAATGTCACGAACCTCCGTCCATAGTTCATCAGGCTCTCTATCAGATCTAGTCCCTTAAATCTATTTCTCACTTCCACTGTATAGTCATAAGGGATTTGATTTAGGTCTTAACTGAATGGTCTAGTGGTTTTCCCTACTTTCTTCAATTTAAGTCTGAATTTGGCAATAAGGAGTTCATGATGTGAGCCACAATCAGCTCCTGGTCTTGTTTTTGCTGACTGTATACAGCTTCTCCATCTTTGGCTGCAACAAATACAATCAATCTGATTTCGGTGTTGACCACCTGGTGATGTCCATGTGTAGAGTCTTCCCTTCTGTTGTTGGAAGAGGGTGTTTGCTATGACCAGTGCGTTCTCTTGGCAAAACTCTATTAGCCTTTGCCCTGCTTCATTCCGTACTCCAAGACCAAATTTGCCTGTTACTGCAGGTGTTTCCTGACTTCCTACTTTTGCATTCCAGTCCCCTATATTGAAAAGGACATCTTTTTGGGTGGTAGTTCTAAAAGGTCTTGTAGGTCTTCATAGAACCATTCAACTTCAGCTTCTTCAGCGTTACTGGTTGGGGCATAGGCTTGGATTACTGTGATATTGAATGGTTTGCCTCGGAAACGAACAGAGATCATTCTGTCGTTTTTGAGATTGCATCCAAGTAGTGCATTTTGGACTGTTTTGTTGACCATGATGGCTACTCCATTTCTTCTAAGGGATTCCTGCCCACAGTAGTAGATATAATGGTCATCTGAGTTACATTCACCAATTCCTGTCCATTTTAGTTTGCTGATTCCTAGAATGTTGACATTCACTCTTGCCATCTCCTGTTTGACCACTTCCAATTTGCTTTGATTCATGGACCTAACATTCCAGGTTCCTATGTAATATTGCTCTTTATAGCCTCAGACCTTGCTTCTATCACCAGTCACATTCACAATGGGGTATTGTTTTTGCTTTGGCTCCATCCCTTCATTCTTTCTGGAGTTATTTCTCCACTGATCTCTAGTAGCATATTGGGCACCTTCGACCTGTGGCGTTCCTCTTTCAGTGTCCTATCATTTTGCCTCTTCATACTGTTCATGGGGTTCTCAAGGCAAGAATACTGAAGTGGTTTGCCATTCCCTTCTCCAGTGGATTAGGAGATTAACTCTGTCTGGGTTAGTCATAGCTTTTCTTCCAAGGAGCAACTGTCTTTTAATCATATGGTTGCAGTTGCCATCCACAATGATTTTAGAGCCCAAGAGAATATAGTCTATCACTGTTTCCATTGTTTCCCCATCTATGTGACATGAAGTGATGGGACCAAATGCCATGATCTTCATCTTTTGAAAGTTGAGTGTTAAGCCAGCTTTTTCCCTCTCCTCTTTTACCTTCAACAAGAGGTTCTTTAGTTCCCCTTCGCTCTCTGTCATTAGAGTGGTGTCATCTGCATATCTGAGATTATTGATATTTCTCCCTGCAATCTTGATTCCAGCGTGTGCTTCATCCAGCCTGGCATTTCGCATGATGTACTCTGCATAATAGTTAAATAAGCAGGGTGACAATATACAGCCTTGACGTACTCCTTTCCCAATTTAGAACCAGTCTGTTGCTCCACGTCAAGTTCTAACTATTGCTTCTTGACCTGCATACAGGTTTCTTAGGAGGCAGGTAAGGCAGTTTGGTATTCCCATCTCTTTAAGAATATTTCACAGTTTGTTGTGATCCACACAGTCAATGGCTTTAGCATATTAATGAAGAAGTAGATGTCTTTCTGGAATTCTCCTGCTTTTCCTGTGCTGTGCTTAGTCATTCAGTTGTGTCTGACTCTTTGTGACCCCATGGACCATAGCCCACCAGGCTCCTCTGTCCATGGGGATTCTCCAGGCAAGAATACTGGAATGGATGCCATGCCCTCCTCCAGGGGATCTTCCCAACCCAGGGAATGAACCCAGGTCTCCTACATTGCAGGTGGATGCTTTACCGTCTGAGCGACTAGAAAAGTCCATGCATATGGAGTGGGTAGACTATCCCTTTTTCAGGGATCTTCCCGAACCAGGAATGGAATCAGGGTCTCCTGCATTTGAACCAATGGATGTTGGCAATTTGATCTCTGGTTCCTCTGCCTTTTCTAAATCCAGCTTGAACATCTGGAATTTCTCAATTCACATAATTTTGAAGCCTAGCCTGAAGGATTTTGAGCATTACCTTGCTGCCATGTGAATTAATGCAATTGTGCAGTAGTTTGAACATTTTTTGGCATTGCCCTTCTTTGGGATTGGAATGAAAAGTGACCTTTTCCAGTCCTGTGGCCACTGCTGAGTTTTCCAAATTTGCTCACCTAGATAAGCACGATGGTCTTATCACTCACCGAGAGCCAGACATCTGGAGTGTGAAGTCAAACAAAGCTAGTAGAGGTGAAGAAATTCCAGCTGAGACATTTCAAGTCCTAAAAATCTCTGTATACCGAAATTATAGCAAAGGCACAGAGAAAATATTCAATAAATGTTAAATGAATGAGAATATGCCAATGAATTACTATGAAGTGGATACAAAACGTCACACAAAATTCTGAGCCTATGAATGACTGCAGCAATAGGCAATCATAAATTATATCCTCAGTCTTTAAAAAAATAAAAAAGAATAAGAGATTTTTAAAGTTTCAATTTGTTACAGAAAAAAAAGGACACTAAAATCTAGTGTTTTCTCACCTGAAGTCAGATTCCTAGCTGTACTCTGTGATTTCTGCATTTCAGTAGATTTAAAATTGAGATCATCCTGCATCATCTTCAGCTCTTGATTGGTGATAGAGGATATCTGTTTCATACGATTTATATTCTGTATTTGCAGAGACATAAAAGTGGAAAAAATTCCATTGATTTAACTTTCCAATAAAACTCTTAAAAATTTTGCTAAAGGACTGGATGTTTTGAAAAGGAGTTCTTTTTTGAAATATATCATTTATTACATATATATATTTTATAAAAGAATACATGATATTCAAAGTCAGATTTCTCAGTAAGGAGAGGTTAAATTAAAATTCAGAATTGTTTCTTTTATATTTGCTTTATTTCACTGTAGAAAGATTCAACTATACTATTATAGGAACTAACTGGATTTTTCAAACACTTAGGATATTGAGAAGAGATCGTGTACTTCCCTCCTATGGTGCCACACAGCAGTTGGCTGCTCAGTGAACATTTCTGAGGAATCAAGATAGCCATCAGGTCCCGTGCTCTTACACAACCGCGAATATTTGTGGTCTCTGAGTTGCATTTATAAGGAACCACAGTAAAAATAGTGAGGCAGTAAGATCAGCACATGGCACTTACTCGACTACTGTGCTCCAAAAGCGAAACAATGCTGGCTTCTATCTGTGCCTTCCTTTCCAGTTCCTGGTTCTTAGATTCCTCAAAAGTCTCAATAAAAGCTGTCGAGTGAAAAATATGATGAAAGGCTACTGTTGATACAACCTCTGATTTGTAGGCCTGAGGTGTACTTTTTAGAAGTTCAAAGCAAATTTTTAACTATCACTTTAATTTTTTAACCCAAGGGTAATTAAATTACTCAATAAGAACATTTCTACATACTTTCAAACTTTTAAAGTTTAACTAGTATGATCTGAATACAAGTACACTAAATATTTATAAATGCAGGCTCAGAAGCAACAGTTGATAAGATGGAGATAAGAAAAATTCCTATGGTTTTACACTAGGATCTCATTGATACAGCTGCAATTATTAACATCTATAATTAGCCACTAACTTTACTTCTGAAAATACTACTATACCTTTTTTACCTGAAAACTGAGCATTTTCGTTGTAATGCCAAAATAGTCTCAATTAAATAACTTTAGTGATTTATTCAGATTATAAATAAATATTCTAAGAAATCATTCTTTTCCTTCTCTAATATAGAATTAGTATATAATTTGCTCTTATTTACATTCTTAAAATATTTCTATGGATCTTCCAAAAATTAACTTAATATAATTTTACTATTTGCATGAAACAACAAATTAATTTTGAGGTAGTTTTTGGTACTTGTTGAGATTTTTAAAGTAGTCTTGGGATATTGTTAAACCAGAGTTGGCCATTACTGATTTATAACATGATTCTATGAAGGTAACAACTGACATCAGACTTACAAAAATGTCAAATTATAGAAAAATGATAATTTAAAAGAGACTAGTAATCATTAATATAGTCAATTTTTATAAACTTTTGAATGTACAACATAAGTTAAAGTGAACATCTATTTACAAAGTTAAAATTCAGATTTTTTTTTTTTTAAAGTGAATGAGAAGCCACCAGCCCAGGTGGGATGCATGAGACAAGTGCTCAGGGCTGGTGCACCGGGACGACCCAGAGGGATGGGATGGGGAGGGAGGTGGGAGGGGGGATCGGGATGGGGAACACATGTAAATCCATGACTGATTCATGTCAATGTATGGCAAAAATCACTACAACATTGTAAAGTAATTAGCCTCCAACTAATAAAAATAAATGGAAAAAAAAAAAAAGTGAATGAGAAGCCACAACAGAAGTTTCAGTTAGTGACAGAACCAAAAAACAAAATCAGAGATGAGGGCTAATACATAATGAGATAAGTATTATGAAAAGCATAAAAAAGGTGAAAGATATTAAAGGTAAAGCATGTAAAGGAGAACATCCAATGTTCAATCAACGAGTGCTCTATAGACTCTCTATACAGATATCAACGTAAATATTAGCTTTAGAATCTACCCTAACATACAGTCATACACATATATACACATGTACAAAATCTTTCTATAATTCTCTACCCATCCCTAACATATGCTAGATATTTAGTAATACTTCAAGTCAAATGCTTTGAATGTACACACTTATGCACTTATTATTAGTCACTGCATCTTCCCAAAGTGAGATCTCTGATTTAGTATAAATGAACAACTATCTGAGAATATAACATTTTCACATCTATAAGATTATCACTTACTGTCCATATTTTCCTCCCTCTTTTTTAGCTCCTTGTACTTCTGATTCATTTCACCTATAAGCAATAAAAGAAAACAACATTAATTTTAAAAACTCCAGTTACAGTACTCAAAATTAGAAATATCTCTTAGGTTCTTAGTCACTGACAATGCCATTAGTCACTACATATTCAGTGTTTAATATTAATGTTCAATTAGGTGAGATTCATTTAAATTGATTTTATTTTAAAAGTTATATATGTATATGCTTGACTACTTGGTAAAAAACAATCTCCTTACTGGAAAGAACTGAAAAGGTCTCCAAAGTTTCCCTATTTTAGTTCCAATTTCAACCGACACATGAACACACTGGTGATGGGCAATATATGCTCCCACGAAAGTTCATTTCATCTCTGAATAGCTCACAACAGGAAACAAAATAGCAGGGTTAGATTCCTCACAGAACTTAAAGTCTAAAGATTTAACAATTAAAATGTACTAAGTGCTATTAGATGAAAGTAAAGGATATAACAGCAGTACACAGCAAAGACAATCTAGTTTGGAGATTCAGGGAATTTTTCTCTAAAGAAGTAGTATTTAACATGTGTGCATTATAAAGAAAGGATGAATAGGAGTTACTGGGTCAAAATATAGAAGAAGTTCAAAATGAAAGCATTATAAGTACTGAAATTTGAAAGTGAGGATGAATATGGTAGCACAAAGAACTGAAAGAGAATATGAAGGGGAAAAGTGGTCCAAAGATGAGGTAGGAGCGGGTGGGATGAACTGCGAGTGTAGCACTGACATATATATATATACCACCAAGTGTAAAACAGATATCCAGCGGGAAACTGCTGCACGGTACCGGAGAGCTCAGCTCGGTGCTCTGTGATGACCAAGAGGGGTGGGACGGGGAAAGTGAGAGGGAGCCCCAAGAGCGGGGGGGAACATGTGTATACTTACAGCTGGTTCACACTGCTATACGGGAGAAACTAACACAACATTGTAAAGCAATTATACTCCCATTTAAAAAAAAGATGAGGTAGGTTATGAGAGACCTTATATGGCATATGTTATAAAAGTTTGGATTTTCTCCTAAGGACACTGGTAAGATTACTGAAGAATTTTAAGCAGAGGAATAAAATTATCGATTTGCATTTCTAAAAAATATTTCTGATCAGGAGAACAAAAGAGAAGACTGGAGACAATAAGACCAGTTAGGAGGTTGTCACAATGATCTAGTTAACAGATGAAGACTGACTGGTGGCAATTAGGATGTAAGGCACAGACTTTTTTTTTTTTTTTTTTTTTGAGACATTTAAGAGCTAGAGTGAATTGACTGTGATGAGGGTTGGAGATGGAGAACTCAGGTATGACTCCCAGGTTTCTGTCTTGGGCAACAGAGGACATTGTCGTATTAGTTACTGAAAGAAAGGAAAAAGTAAGTTGAGGAAGAAGTTGCTTGAAGTAATTCTAGACAGGTTGCATTTAATATATGTGAAAGACATGATTAAAAGGGCAAAAATCCAAGGCCCAAACACAAGGATGAAATCTGACACTTTATAGCTGTGTAAAGGGATTATTAGTAAAACTATATCATGATTATTTTAGAAAAACAGGATTTTTAGTATAACAAAAATTGAGATTTGGAGGTCCAGGGCTATTTTCCTCAACTAGTGAGATGGCTGCAGTTCTGTGCTCCCAGGATCCCAGGTAGAGAAAATAGAATAAATTTGTGCTTGCTCCAATCTTTAGTTTCTTCATTAAAGTCATTTGGTTCTTAGCATTCTGGAGAAGCTAAGGAAGTTTACTAAGATGATGCCCAGCAAAGATGGAGAGAATAAGAGATTTCTAAGGGGGCTCCTGGTAAGAAGCTGACATTTAGAATGACTTTCAGAAGAAGGATTCAAAGAGAATGGGGGAGTCAACACTTAAAATGTTCAGAGGTTAAAAACCCACTGGTCAGCCTGTGTTCTATATGGCCTCCTATTAAATATACGGTTTTGCCAGGTGCCAACTAAAACAGCAATAACGCTAGGGAGTGAAGTAGATAGAGTAGAACCCCTAATTACATGGCAGCTATGGATTTCCACTTGTATACTTGCTTGGGTAGGAAGTGGGTTACCAGTATATAAAGGTGATGACGAAGTCAGAGACCCAAGTCAGCAGACAGCTTTTCTGCTTCCACGTCTGAAAACACTTTCCCTAAATTCGTTAAGGATAGCCCTTACACAGAAAAAAAAACTTGTCAAGGCCCCTACAACAGTGTGTGTGTGTGTGTGTGTGTGTGTGTGTTCCAGGTCTGAAAACACTTTCCCTAAATTCGTTAAGGATAGCCCTTACACAGAAAAAAAAACTTGTCAAGGCCCCTACAACAGTGTGTGTGTGTGTGTGTGTGTGTGTGTGTGTGTGTGTGTTCCAGGTCTGAAAACACTTTCCCTAAATTCGTTAAGGATAGCCCTTAAACAGAAAAAAAAACTTGTCAAGGCCCCTACAACAGTGTGTGTGTGTGTGTGTGTGTGTGTGTGTGTGTGTGTGTGTGTGTGTGTGTGTGTGTGTTAGTCACTCGGTTGTGTCTGAGTCTTTGTGACCCCATGGACTGTAGCCTGCCAGGCTCCTCTGCCCATGAATTCTCCAGGCAAGAATACTAGAGTAGAGTAGGTAGGTAGCTATTCCCTTCTCCAGGGGATCTTCCTGACTCAGGGATTGAACCAGGTCTCCTGCATTGCAGGCAGATTCTTTGCCATCTTAGCTAGCACGGAAGCCCACAACAGTACTTGTAGTAAAAAGCTGAAAGCAACTGAATAAGGATAGTAAACACCCAGAGGTCATAAATTGCCAGCCGGGGAATACTCAAAACCAATGGGAAACATTTGGTTCAATCTGACTAAGGCTTTGGATGCATTAACGTTAGTGAACTACTACTCAATTCAGATGAACATCAGTGGTCTCAGCATACTGATGCAGCATGATTAGTTTCATAAGGGGAAGAGGAGGGATCTTTTTTTTTAACTTTTAATAATAAAGTTTGCGTATGATTAAACTTTTTAAAAAGTACATTGTAGATGGATTAAGATTAGTCTTAAAATGATGTTACCATTCAGTTATTTGTAACGTTAGTTTTTGGACAAGAAACACACAGAGAACATGAACTTATTATAGCATACATGATCTGGAATATCCTCACAGCAAGCTGATACGCATGCATGTTAAATAACATGTGCGAAGTAGCAGAAAAGTTAGTATCGGCTAAATTGGTCATGGCCTAGGTTTCTAAGAAAGTCCTAGTGCTTGTGTGGCTGTGTGAGAAGTTGTCCTCTTGGGAGATTGGTCAGGCATTAAGGGATTAAAAAAGAAGGCCTGCATCACAGGCTTTACAGGAATTTAACGACCATTTTACCTTTCCTCTTCTAAATTTAAGAGAATTTTCTACACAGAATGTTTTCAGTTCCTCAATCTTGCTATTAGACCTCAAGACACATAATCAGGCTTATCCTTCTGCCACTTAAATGAAACTGTTCACAGAAAGATGATGATTCCTCAATTATCAAATCTAACGGGCAGTTTTGAGTTATTTTACTCTTCAATATCCGATACTACTGATACATCTTCCTTCTTCCAATTCTTTCCCCCTCATGTTTTGCTGCTTGCAGAGGCGGCTTTTCTGGTTTTTCTTACTTTCAGATCTTTCCTTCTCTGTCTCTCTTCATAGATTTCCCTTTCTTCATTTAAATTCCAGACTCTTCTCTTAGTTGACTTCTAATGCTACGTTCTTTCCTGTTCTCCTTTGCCTTTCACTTAAGAAGAGAAGTAACAGACAAAGGAGAAAAGGAAAGATACACCCATTTGAATGCAGACTTCTAAAGAATCGCAAGGAGAGCCAAGAAAGTCTTCCTCAGTGATCGATGAAAAGAAATAGAGGAAAACAACAGAATGGGAAAGATGAGAAATCTCTTTAAGAAAATTAGATACCAAGGGAACATTTCGTGCAAAGATGGGCTCAATAAAGGGCAGAAATGGTATGGACCTAACAGAAGCAGAATATATTAAGAAGAGGTGGTAAGAATACACAGAAGAACTACATAAAAAAGATCTTCATGACCCAGATAATCACGATGGTGTGATCACTCATCTAGAGCCAGACATCCTGGAATGAGAAGTCAAGTGGGCCTTAGGATGCATCACTAAGAACAAAGCTAGTGGATGTGATGGAATTCCCACTGAGCTATTTCAAATCCTAAAAGATGAGCTATTTCAAATCCTAAAAGATGATGCTGTGAAAGTGCTGCACTCAGTATGCCAGCAAACTGCTGGCATTTTACCAAACTGGAAAACTCAGCAGTGGCCACAGGACTGGAAAAGGTCAGTTTTCATTCCAATCCCAAAGAAAGGCAATGCCAAAGAATGCTCAAAGTACTGCAAAGTTCCCCTCATCTCACACACCAGCAAAGTAATACTCAAAATTCTCCAAGCCAGGCTTCAGCAGTATGTGAACCATGAACTTCCAGATGTTCAAGCTGGTTTTAGAAAAGGCAGAGGAACCAGAGATCAAATGGCCAACATCCGTTGGATCGTCAAAAAAGCAAGAGAGTTCCAGAAAAACATCTATTTCTGCTTTATCGACAATGCCAAAGCCTTTGACTGTGTGGATCAAAACAAACTGTGCAAAATTCTTCAAGAGACGGGACTACCAGACCACCTGACCTGCCTCCTGAGAAATCTGTATGCAGGTCAAAAAGCAACAGTTAGAACTGGTCATGGAACAACAGACTGGTTCCAAATCGGGAAAGGAGTACATCAAAGCTATATATTGTCACCCTGCTTATTTAACTTATATGCAGAGTACATCATGAGAAATGCTGGACTGGATGAAGCACAAGCTGGAATCAAGACTGCCGGGAGAAATATCCATAATCTTAGATATGCAAATGACACCACTGTTATGGCAGAAAGTGAAGAAGAACCAAAAAGCCTCTTGAGGAAAGTGAAAGAGGAGAGTGAAAAAGTTGGCTTAAAGCTCAACATTCAGAAAACTAAGATCATGGCATCTGGTCCCATCACTTCATGGCAAATAGATGGAGAAACAGTGGAAACAGTGTCAGACTTCATTTTTTTGGGCTCCAGAATCACTGCAGATGGTGACTACAGCCATGAAATTAAAAGACGCTTGCTCCTTGGAAGAAAAGTTATGACCAATCTCGACAGCATATTAAAAAGCAGAGATGTTACTTTATCAACAAAGGTCCATCTAGTCAAGGCTACTGTTTTTCTAGTAGTCATGTATGGATGTGAGAGTTGGACTACAATGAAAGCTAAGCACTGAAGAATTTAAGCTTTTGAACTGTGGTGTTGGAGAAGACTCTTGAGAGTCCCTTGGACAGCAAGGAGATCCAACCAGTACATCCTAAAGGAGATCAGTCCTGAATATTTATTGGAAGGATTGACACTAAAGCTGAAACTCTAATACTTTGGCCACCTGATATGAAGAACTGACTCACTGGAAAAGACCCTGATGCTGGGAAAGATTTAGTGCAGGAGAAGAAGGGGACGACAAGAGGATGAGATGGTTGGATGGCATCACTGACTCAATGGACATGAGTTTGAGTAAACTCCGGGAGCTGGTGTTGGACAGGGAGGCCAGGTGTGTTACAGTCCATGGACATGACTGAGCAACTGAACTGAACTGGAGGCTACATTATATCCACAGAAATCCCACTCATTCTTGTGGTTGAAGAACTCTTTAATTTGTCTTCTTCCTAACTTTCAGATTGTTTTATCCAATTATTTATTAGATATATTCTTGTGGCTACGTCTTAGGACATCCTAACACACAGCATGTATGCATGCATGCTAAGTCACTTCAGTCATTTCCAACTCTTTGCGACCCTATGGACTATAGCCTGCCAGGCTCCTCTGTCCATGGGATTCTCTAGGCAAGAATACTGGAATGGGTTGCCATGCCCTTCTCCTCAGGATCTTTGCAACTCAGGGATTGAACCCACGTCTCCTGTGTTGGCAGGCAGATTCTTTACTCCTGAGCCATTCCATAGTTAAATGCATCAGTCTTCCCCCTCAACGTCTGTACCCCTCTCTATTTCCTACTATGTTTGAAAGCCCTTCACCATCATCATCATGCAAGTCAGAAACCTGGGAGATTCCTACCTCCTACTCCCCTCAATCCCATGCTCCAAGTTACCAAAAGATGGAGCTGAAAGATATATCTGGTCAATGTCTCTGGCTATACAGCTGGTCAGCTGCATTAGATAAGACAGAACCCCTATATATCTTAGCAGATTCCCAAGTTTCATAAAACCTCCGCCCCCATATCATTGCAGCTAAAAAGAAAAGAGATCAGAGCCCTAGTGAACTCCTCTATTTTGTAATTTCTCAGTTGGTGGGTTAATATCTGAGCTTCTCATGAGAGGCAAAATGCAGACATGGGTAGTCCTAAAGTAGGGAAAAACACAGAGCTTGTTTTACCCCAGGAAAAAGGTATCTGCCCTTAGATCTCCTGTTACAGAAGAGAACAAGAGCACAGATGAGGGAAGCTAACTGGCTATCACACTGGAGGTGTAAAAAAAGCAGGCCAGCAAAAGGGTCTAATGAAGAGACCAAAGGAGAGGGAAAGAACACACTCATAAAATGAGGGTTATTTCAGAGCTACTCTCAAACTCTGAGTATTTGATGTGACCTTGGAGAAGGGTCTGATCACCATTTTCCAGAATACGTAGCTACCCCAATCTTCTCTCCAGCGTACAACAAAGCATGTGCTAGTGACTCCCTGGTCACAAGGCCCCTAAGTCAGCAGACTTACTGATTTTAGAGGAGAAAAAGCAGCAGAGAGCAAATAAAATTAATGCAGAAGGGCAAAAATTAACCCTGAAGGACTTTTGCTGGGAGGACTTTTTCCTTTCTAGCACTTGGGATCCTTCTAAGGCAAGCTAAACCTCCCAGTACTGTCGATATTCAGTACCATCAAGTGTTCCTTATTTAGCATGGTTTCAGCCCCCTTATCATCTGTTCATTCTGCTCTTAGTGAATTCCAATCCTTTATTCCTTTTAAAGTATGATGCCAAGAAACAGGATTCCAAGCAGACTATCACTTCTCATAGTCTATATATTCATCTTTTGTTAATGCAAAAGGATTAGGATTCCAGCTGTTCTGGAGGCTATATCACATGAATTCACATTGAGCTGTTATCTAAATCCCCTTTAACATTTTCACATATTTTAGTAAGCTACAGCACTTCCTTCTCCCCAACTCCTGCTTCAATTTTAATTAGTTTTGTAGTCCTATTAAACTTCATCTTTTTATATCATCTCTCACCATTTTGTGTATCACTATAGCAGTAAGAAACTAATATATCAAATACTACTAAACTGGTAGGTTAAAATGAGTACATATAAGTTTGTTCTAAACTAACTTTTGGCTTCAGTTCAGTTCAGTTCAGTCACTCAGTTGTGTCCAACTCTTGGCGACCCCATGGACTGCAGCACGCCAGGTCTCCCTGTCCATCACCAATTCCCAGAGTTTACTCAAACTCATGTCCATTGAGTCGGTGATGACATCCAACCATCTCATCCTCTGTCGTCCCTTCTACTCCCGCCTTTAATCTTTCCCAGCATCAGGGTCTTTTCAAATGAGTCAGTTCTTCGCATAAAGAGGCCAAAGTATTGGAGTTTCAGGTTCAGCATCAGTCCTTCCAATGAACATTCAGGACTGATTTCCTTCAGGATGGACTGGTTGGATCTCCTTGCAGTCCAAGGGACTCTCAAGAGTCTTCTCCAACACCACAGTTCAAGTTTCAATTCTTCGGTGCTCAGCTTTCATTATAGTCCAACTCTCACATCCATACATGACTACTGGAAAAACCATAGCCTTGTCTAGACATGCCTCTGTTGACAAAGTAACATCTCTTCTTTTTAACATGCTGTCTAGGTTGGTCATAACTTTTCTTCCAAGGAGTAAGAGTCTTTTAATTTCATGGCTGTAGTCACCATCTGCAGTGATTTTGGAGCCCCCCAAAATAAAGTCTGTCACTATTTCCACTGTTTCCCCATCTATTTGCCATGAAGTGATGGGACCAGATGCCATGATCTTAGTTTTCTGAATGTTGAACTTTAAGCCAACTTTTTCACTCTCTTTTACTTTCAAGCTTTACCCAATTTATCAATCATACATTCTCTACAAAATGTTTTAAATTTTGCCAAGAAAGTTTCTTTACAGCTATGCAGACAAAGCCTGGTAATTCTATCTACTAGACGGCATTTTAAAAAAATACAATAAAAATCCTCTAAATATGTAAAAGTTAAATTATTGCCTAAAGTCTCACCATTTCTAAAGAAAAGAGAAAGGACCATTTTAAAAAGTTTGTTTCAACAATGTCAATAAAATCATATGGTCTAATGAGTAATCCTTGGCATGTATACTAAAAACCATGTTAAGTTCTTAATTATTTCCTAAAGCAGTGGTTATCAAACCTTAGCATGCATCAGAATCATCAGGAGGGTTTGCTGAAACAAACTGCTAAACCGTATTCTCAAGGTTTCATGTTTAGTAGTTTTGGGGTAGAATCCAAGAAGTTGCATTTCTAACAAGTTTCAGATGATGTTAATGTGCCTGGTCTGAAGATAACACCACTATACTAATGAATAAGTTTAACCAGCCTCCAAATTGAACACCAAGAAATGACTCATTCTTCACTGAATGTGTATTGAGAAACTAAAGAATAACAGCATAAAGATGTCATTTGAAATCTCAGATACCAGATGGTAAGCTGAAGACGTTATCCTGTATGTTCCAGAGAAAATACTAATGGGAAAATTCTTTCCAAATATGTTTTGAGAAAATCTCCATGACAGTTATTCAAGTTTCAGTTTATAAATTAACAGCATTAATACTAACAACCAATAACTAACATTTATGCACAATTTTAAAACTGCGTGCTATTCTGAGTCATACACATACACACTCACACACTGTTCATTTAATCCTCACAGTAACCCTAAGAGGAAGGTAGGTACTGTTATTATCTCCCTTTAAAGACGAGGAAACAAAGGTATAGAAGGTCAAATAGCACCACTAAGATCAGCCAGTAAAATAGAACAGCCCAGATTTGAATCCTGGCATTCTGGTTGTAGAACCTATGCTCTAAAACAAAACTATTCTGTCTTCATAAATTCTATTTTACATGACAAAATCATAGAATAAAAGCTTCTAACCTGGGCCTTGGAACTATGAGTAGGAAGAAGTAGCCTACAGACAAACCAAAGGGTTGTATTTTATGTTTTCACTATTCTTTTTTTTGGGCACTCACTAGACATTTAATGGTTGTTTTTCTTTACTGTTCTTGAAAGCGGTATATAAATCATGGAGTAAATTGAAATGAATTCATTTGAAATTTAAGACAGTAATCTTATAATCTTATAGCATTTTATTATGACACATATTTATCACATTAGAGCTGTTAGATATTTAGATGTCTGTGATATACTGTATCAATAACCACATGATAGTTCGTTTAATCAATCTCTGGGAAAATATCATACTCTCAAATTGAAGGAATAATTTATAGTTAGTGACGATGTCCAAAAATCCTTCTTGGGGAGATACTGTGACTGTACTTTGTAAACTGCATTCCTTAAGCCCAGTCTGAGTATGTAGATGTCTAGAAAATTAGCCCCACCTTGTGGATCATCATAGTAATACAGATTCAGGCCTTGGAGAACACTGAATTGTCAGAGAGTTATGACTGACAAAAACTAGTAACTAGCACTGGTGAGGAAACACCTTTACACACTGCTGGTGGTTGTATAAAATGGTACAACCTTTTCTGGAAAGAAATTTTGAAAAATAATAAAAACTGTATACATAAATAACATTCTATTCAAAATTTCACTTCTAGAAATTTAGCCTATAGAAATAAACAAATTAACACAAATATATGTATCAAGAGGAAATTTTCAAGGTTATTTACTGCAGCATTATTCTTGGTAGTGAAAAATTAGAAACAACCTAATGTCAATCAATGTAGGGGCTTCCTTGGAGGCTCAGTAGTAAAGAATCCTCCTGCCAGTGCTGGAGACCTGGGTTCAATCCCTAAGTTGGGAAGATCGCCTAGAGAAGGAAATGGCAACCCATTCTAGTACTCTTGCTTGGAAAATCCCAGGGACAGAGGAGCCTGGCGGGCCACAGACCATAGGGTTGCAAAGAGCTGGACACGACTTGGCAACTAAACAACAACAACAAATGTCAATGTGGATATAGCTAATGATATTTAACAACCATATCAACATGATCACAGCTAATAGTTTTTGTAAGTACAAAGTTAAAAGACTCAAGCTCAGAACAACTTTATAGTATCACTTAATTAAATACACAAAATATATACATACAATTATATATATGTGTGCTGTGTATAGAAAAAAAGTCTAAAAGGCTATGCTATAAACAATGATTACCTCTGAAGTACGAGTGTAAGGAGAAAAGCAATGAAGGATGAGTATGAAGAGAAAGGAGATGGCTTTTTACTTTATACACTTTGGTACTGCTTAAATTTTCCCCATGATAGTATATACCAGATTTGTATTTAAAAAGTATACAATTAAAAAATAAGTTATTTGGAGTCTTTAAAATAACTTGAACTAGTTTAAGGAAAATTTTTAAAAAGCGGGAATGGGTATCCTTGTAGATGCTGGTTGATAATTGCACAGTTAATGAAAACACATGAGAATGGTCTTTTGAGGCAAAACATACACACCCACAAACCAGTAAAATGAAGAACATTCAAGATGATTAAAACTCATTAAAAATTCTGGATAAATTTATAACTTGTGATTTTTTTATAAAGGTTGAATGTGCATATCTAACCCCTTGCCCCACCCCACCCCCAAACTCCTCTAAAATGACAGTAAAAAGAATTTTTAAAGGTCAAACTCATGGCAATGAGGAATATAGGAAAGGAAACAATAATAATAAAGATCCCCTGGAGGAGGGCATGGCAACCCACTCCAGTATTCTTGCCTGGAAAAATCCCATGGACAGAGTAGCCTGGCGGGCTACAGTCTATAGGGTCTCAAACAGTCAGGCAATGTAACTTTAAGCAAATTATAACTTTAAGGACTTAAAAATGCCTAAAATGATGAATTTAAAGAAGCTGTAGGATTACAGGACCACCATTAATACCTAGCAGAGAACATAACTATACCTAAACCAATATCAAAAGATGCCTTTAGAATGAATTATGCAAACCTTTAAAAAGTTTATTTGAAAATCAAAAGGTTGGAGGAGTACTAACAAAGTCAGACATGAACAAACACATTTATGGTTTAAATGCTATCTTAACCAGAACCCCTACAAGGCAAAAGGTAGCCAGGCTGGATTATATACAGATGCCATACATGGAAGAAACCAGGTAACATCTAAGAAATTAATAAAATGGGTCAGAAGGAATGAAGCTGGGGCAGAGATAAGTATGGACCAGAGAGTCAACCTGATAATCCTCCACATCTTAAGGAGCAGATTATCCACAGTCTTGAGCCAAGGGACTCCTGAGAATGCACACATAGAATCCACCTCTTTATTGGAAAAATAAAGAATCCACCTCTTTATTGAAAATCATAAACTGCGAAGGTAGGAATCCTCTAGAAGGTAATAAAACTGCTGCTAATTAATCAAGCTCTCTCTGTGTATAAGAGCGTATTCGTATATCTTCAGAACTAGAGGGCCAGACTTCCCTGGTGGTCCAGTGGTTAAGAATCTACCTGCCAACGCAGGGGACATAGGTTTGATCCCTGATCTGGGAAGATACCATATGCTGCAGAGCAACTGAGCCTGTGCATCACAGCTACATAAACTCTTGTACCCAGAGCCCACACCCAACAAAAAGAGAAGCCACCACAAGGAGAAGGCCCCATGCCACAACTAGAGCATAGCCCCACTTGCTGCAATTACAGAGAGCCCACACACGGTAATGAAGACCCAGTGCAGAAGGAAAAAAAGATTAACTTCTTAAAAGAGAACTGCAGGGCCCAAAGAAGTGACTAGAGGCCAATTATCACCTTTAATTGACTCTACAAATCTTTCCCTTCTAAAATACAGGACTGAAAATTCCCTCGTGGTCCAGTGGTTAGGACTCTGTGCTCTCACTGTGGCGGGCTGGGGTTCAATCCTTGGTTGGGGAACTCAAATCCTACAATCTGCAAGGTGTGGCAAAAAATTAATAATAATTTTAAAATATTTTAATAAAATAAGGACTGTTTGATTCATTCCACAAAGATTTATGGAACGCTTATTTTCCCAGGCACTGTGTTGATGAAAGAGGAAACAAGATGCAGTCCCTGTCGTGGAGGACACACAGCCTAAGAAAAAGACAAATATCTAAGTAGAAAGTGGTAGTCATATGGTCAATGCGTTTATGCCATGTGCTCTGATAACAGAGGGGGCCATTCACTTAGCCCAGCCCAGAAGCAGGTCAGGGAGGGAAGTCAGGGTTAATTACACTGGACATGAAAGGATACCTGAGCTAGATCTTAAAAGATGAGAAGTTAGGGAGATAAATAACAGGGAAAAGAACATTCAAGATAAGGGAACAAATAACAGGAACAAAGGATTGAACGTGAAACAATACTTTGATATATGGTAAAGGGGGTGAGGTGTGAGGTACCACTGGTATAATAGATTATTATTATTATTGTTATTACTAGAATGTAAGCATAGAGATGACGAGGGATAGAAAAGGAGATTGACAATGTACAGGCCAGATTACGGAAGAACTAGAATGCCATACAAAGATTCTTAAATTTTATCTTGTAGGTCATTGAGAACCACTGTTCAGTAGGAGAATGACAGAAAATCACATTTCACAAAGTCAGTCTGGCATACTGTGGTGGATGAATCTGAGAGGGAGCAAGAATGGAGGTGGAAAGACCAGTTAGACTATCGCAGTAGTTCAGGCAAGAAACAATGAGATCCTTAACTAACAAAAATCCCTATGCTGTTCACAATATTCAAGGATGATCACAAGGTAGTAGTAGAACAGCAAACTAATCCATTGATATATATATATATATATATATATATATATATATGTATATATATATATACACATACACATATATTATATATATGAACACATAATACTTATATATTATATATATTCTTATATTTACATATACAAATATGGGCTTCTCAGGTGGCACAGTGGTAAAGAGTCCATCTGCCAATTCAGAAGACACCAGAAACACAGATTTGATCCCTCGGTTGGGAAGATCTCCTTAGTAGGAAATGGCAACCAACTCCAGTATTCTTGCCTGGAAAATTCTATGGAAAGAGAAGCCTGGCCGACTATAGTCCATGGGGTCACAAAGAGTTGGACATGACTGAGCAATTGAGCATGCACGTACACACAGAGACACGTGTGTGTGTGTGTATAAAATAAAAAAGCATATGTATATATACTTTTTTGCTACTTTTTTTTTGCTACTAACTATTACATTATAGATTGCATCTTTCTACATCAATCAAAAAGGACAGGGAATCCCTTGGTGGCCCAGTGGTTACGGCTCTGTGCTTCCACTGCAAGGGAGACAGGTTCGATCCCTGATTGAGGAACTGGATACTGTAAGCCACACAGCATGGCAAGAAAGGACAAAGAATTTTTGAAAAATAATGTTCGAAAACTAAAAGGAGAAAAGAAGCTACAATTCAAAGCATTCTATTTATTTTAGAACTTGGATTCCCTGATGGCTCAGATGGTATAAGAGTCTGCCTGCAATGCGGGAGACCTGGTTCAATCCCTGGGTTGGGAAGATCCCCTGGAGAAGAACAGAGGAACTTTTAGAACTAGCAATTAATAAATTTAAATTTAGAAGGTGGAATATTATTTAAAATGTATCCTATAAAGTATCTGAAATCAAGAACATTATCAATTTCTCAGAAATCTGCAATACTAGATCTATATAAATTAAAAGCAATAAAATAATTTAATAAAGAAAATAACATGACCTTAGTGAACCTACCTTGCCATGTGTACCATTTAATATTCATAAATCTTAGTGAGGTAGGACCATTATATTTATTTTGCAAATGAGAGAATGAAAGCTCAGATAAGTTTACTTTCCTAATAATCAGCGCTTAAAGTCTGTCTGTTTTTAGAGATCTCATTGACATGTAGCCACATATAAATAAGACTGTAAGCATTTCACAAGAATATTTTCATTTCACAAATATGGCACTTCATATCAGAAAGCCAAGATCAGGTTTGGGCAATAAAACTAAGACTTTGGGGTCAAAGAGAACTTGGCATATATCTAGACTCTACCCGTTATTAGTTGTGAGAATATGAGTAACTTCGCTGAGCTTCAACAAGTATAAAAGAGGTTAACGAGGCTTCAAAGGGTTTCTGTAAAGATCACAAAGTAACCAGTCCAGATAAGTAATCAACAGTCGCTAACACTATTACTCATAAGTCAAGAAAAAGTATAAATAAAACTAATAGACAGCATTAAAGTTGAAATAAAATATTTAAGAAAAGTACCCCCGTTTCCCCTGCTATAAATGTTTCTTCAGCCATTATTGTTGTTGTAAAGTCGCTAAGTCCTGGCTGACTCTGAGACTCCATGAACTGCAGCATGGCAGGAGGAGGAGTTTGCTCAGATTCATGTCCATTGAGTCAGTGACGCTATCTAACCGTCTCATGCTTTGCTCCTCCAAAGGATGAAGGAACATCCTTGCATCCCCTCTTTCTCCTCTTACTTTCTCAGCATCAAGGTCTTTTCTGCTCTTCGCATCAGGTGGCCAAAGTATTAAGAGTTTCAGCTTTAACATCAGTTCTTCCAGTGAATATCCAGGGTTGATTTCCTTTAGGATTGACTAAATCAATCAGTGCAAGGAGTCCCTTGGACTCCTTGTAGTCCAAGGGGCTCTCAACAATCTTCTCCAGCACCACAATTCAAAAGCATCAAATTCCTTGGTGCTGACCCTTCTTTACAGTCCAACTTTCATGTCCATACATGACTACTGGAAAAGCCACAGCTTTGATTATATGGACCTTTGTCGGAAAAGTGATGTCTCTGCTTTTTAATATGCTGTCTGGGTTTGTCACAGCTTTCCTGCAAAGGAGCAAGCATCTTTAAATTTCATGGCTGCAGTCACCATCTGCAGTTGATTCTAGAGCCCAAGAAAAGAAAATATGCTACTGCTTCCACTTTTTACCCTTTTATTTGGGACTCGATGCCAAAGATCTTCATTTTTTGAATGTTGAGTTTCAAGCCAGCTTTTTCACTCTTCTCTTTCATCAGTTCATCAAGATGAAAGGCTTTCAAGCCTTTCATCAAGGGGCTCTTTAGTTCTTCACTTTCTACCATTAGAGTGGTATCATATGTATATCTGAGATTGTTGATATTTCTTCTAGCAATCTTGATTCCAGCTTGTGATTCATTCAGTGTGGCATTTTGAATGATGCACTCTGCATATGAGTTAAATAAGCAGGGTGATAATATACAGCCTTGACATACTCCTTTTTCAATTTTGAATCAATCTGTTGTTCTATGTCTGGTTCTAACTGTGCTTCTTGACCCATAAACAGGTTTCTCAGGAGACAGATAAGGTGGTCTGGTACTCCCATCTCTTGAAGAATTTTCCACAATTTGTTGTGATCCACACAGTCAAAGGCGTTAGCATAGTCAATAAAGCAGAAGTAGATGTTTTTCTGGAATTCCCTTGCTTTCTCTATGATCCAACGGATGTTGGCCATTTGATCTCTGGTTCCTCTGCTTTTTCTAAACCCAGCTTGTACATCTGGAAGCTCAGTTCATGTACTGCTGAAGTCTACCTTGAAGATTTGAGCATAACCTTGCTAGCATGTGAAATGAGCACAAAATGTGAAAGTGAAGTCATTCAGTCGTGTCTGACTTTTTGCGACTCCATGGACTATACAGCCCATGGAATTCTCTGGACCAGAAATCTGGAGTGGGCAGCCCTCCCCTTCTCCAGGGGATCTTTTCAACCCAGGGATCGAACCCAGGTCTCCCACACTGCAGGCAGATTCTTTACCAGCTGAGGCACAAGGGAAGCCCAAGAATACTGGAGTGGGTAGCCTATCCCTTCTCCAGCGAATCTTCCCAGCCCAGGAATCCAACCGGCGTCTCCTGCACTGCAAGCGGATTCTTTACCAACTGAGCTATCACAGAAGTCCCAACTGTATGCTTAATTGTATAGTTTAAGATTCTTTGGCACTGCCCTTCTTTGGGACTGGAATGAAAACTGACCTTTTCCAGTCCTGTGGCCACGTCTGAGTTTTCCAAATTTGCTGACATATTTAGTGCAGCACTTTAACAGTAATGGGCTTCCCTTGTGGCTCAGCTGGTAAAGAATCCACCTGCAATGCGGGAGACCTGGGTTTGATCTTTGGGTTGGGAAGATGCCCTGGAGAAGGGAAAGGCTACCCACTCCAGTATTCTAGCCTGGAGCATTCCGTGGACTGTGTAGTCCATGGGGTTGCAAAGAGTCAGACATGACTGAGCGACTTTCACCTTCATTTGAACAGTAACATCTTTTAGGATTTAAATAGCTCAGCTGGAATTCCATCACTTCCAGTAACTTTGTTAATAGTAATGCTTTTGAAGGCCCACTTGACTTCACACTCCAGGATGTCCAGTTCTAGGTGAGTGATCACATCATCATGTTTATCCAGGTCATTAAGACCTTTTTTGTATAGTTGTTCTGTGTATTTTTGCCACTTCTTCTTAATCTCTTCTGCTCTACTAGGTATATTATTTACAATACCATACCTAACTCTTAAGAATATATAGTCAAGTGTTGATAATCCAATTAACATATTAACTGGTTTGCAGTTAATATGTGATTAAAGTGCCATAGCAACCCACATTCCCCTTTATTAGAGAGAAGTTGGTTAGAAATCTGTAATGCCCAAAGTCTTCCCCCAAACACACACACACTGTAGCTCCCAAATTCGTACCACAGCATTTCCACCCCAAGAGCTCTGGTTCTTGCCTTGGCTCTTCAAAGGCCACTGCTAGGGAAAGGTGACAGAGAACTGGAATAATCAGTATTTGCAACCTCATTACTGGGCCCTCTGGGGAATAACTGCCTGTACCTTTTGTGACATTTATGACTTGATCTTCACTCCCCCACAACTCTAGCCCATGTTGAAGAAGTATAACTTAGAATCTGTGAGCAACTTTAACCCATTTTACTTGATTAAAAAAAAAAAGAAAACTTCTTGGCAAAACAAAATAAATTCTTATTATTATACAACCATTTTAATTACATAAAGCTTTTAGCTGGCTTTAATTCAATACTAACTATATTTATTATTGTAGTAGTTTAGCATTTTAGCAGTTAAACTTAGTGATATCACAAAGAATTAAATAATAAACCCCAGGCAAAGAGTCTCTGAGACCCTAGTACTATATAACTACTGCTATGTATCTATTTTTTAGTCTATTATTATATATCATAAAAATATAAAAAAATTACCTTGGTGTTCTTCTAAATCCATGTCAAGTTGTCTAATTTCTTCACTAAATTGATTTATTTTTTCTTTTATATCTGTTAACCTGTTGAAAATATTATTTAATTAATCTATGGCAGATAATTTTGCTATTCAATAAAACATTTAGTGATGATGTTACAAAATCTTTAATCTTTTCTAATCTGCAGAAATAATATTGATAAAAATATGCTTTATTCTGAGGACAATACTATAAATTTTGAGAGAAAAATATTTTTTCATGATTCATCTTTAGAGTACAAGTGTATTCTGAGAACGTCAGCTTGCCTGACTTCAACAGCAGGCACCTCCTCAAAGTTCTTTTGAATTTTACGGGTGATACTAAGAAAATAAAAAATCTTTAGCAACCTTCTTTATGTAGGTTTGTATAAACTAAACTAAGTCAGCAAGTTTGTCTTAAAAGTTGGAAAATAACAGCAAATTTACCATTGAGAGCAGATTACATGGGTTAAAATTTTCACAAAAGCAGTTGTACTTATTACAAAACTATAGTAGTCATTAGAAAAAAAACGAAGATCATAGCATCTGCTCCCATCACTTCATGACAAATAGAAGGGGAAAAAAAATGGAAGCACTGTCAGATTTTCTTTCCCTGGGCTCCAAAATCACTGCAGATGGTGACTGCAGCCATGGAATTTAAAGACGTTTACTCCTTGGAAGGAAAGCTGTGACAAACCTAGACAGCGCATTAAAAAGCAGAGATGTCACTTCGCTGACAAAGGTCCATATAGTCAAAGCTATGATTTTTCCAGTAGTCATGTACAAATATGAGTTGGACCATGGACCATAAAATAGGTTGAGCACCAAAGAACTGATGTTTTTGAATTGTGGTGCCAGAGAAGACTCTTGGGAGTCCCCTGGACTGCAAGGAGATTCAACCAGTCAACCCCAAGGGAAATCAATCCTGAATATTCTTTGGAAGAACTTATGCGGAACCTAAAACTCCAGTACTCTGGCCGCCTGACGTGAAAAGCAGACTCACTGGAAAAGGCCCTGATGCTGAGAAAGATCGAAGGCATATGGAGAAAAGAGGAAGCAGAGTATCAGATGGTTACATAGAATCACCGACTCAATGGACATGAATTTGAGCAAACTCCAGGAGATAATGAAGGACAGAGAGCCTGGTGTGCTACAGCCCATGGGGCTGCAAAGAGTTGGACATGATTAGTGACTGAACAATAACAACAAATAGTAATCAAGACAGTATGGTACTGGAATAAGGAAAGACATATATAGCCATGGAATAGAATTGTTTTGAGTCTAGAAAAAGGACTATATCTATATACATTGATTTTTGACAAAGGTGCCAAAACAGTTTAACAGAGAAAGAACATTAAACAACATTTGTTGAAAGAATATTTCAACAAATGGTACTGGGACAGCTGGAAATGCATATGGAAAAGAATACAACTGGACTCCTACCTCATACCATTCACAAAAGTTAGTGAATCACAGATCTAAACATAAGAACTGCACTATAAAACAGTTAAATAAAAATAAAACATAAGCATAAGTCTTTGTGAACTTGAACTAGGCACTGGTTTCTTAGATATGACACCAAAAGCACAAGCAAAAAAAAAAAACCAACCAACCAGATACCATCAAAATTTAAAACTTCTGTGTTTCAACGAACACCATAATGTAAATAAAAAGAAAATCCACATAATGGAAGAAAAATTTTGCAAGTCATTGATCTGATGAGAGAGTCTATTTAGAATATATAAAGAACTCTTACAATTCACTAATAAGACCATAAGTGGACTCCTTTGACAGTCCAGTGGTTAAGACTGCACTTCCAATGGAAGGGACTCTAGTTCAATCCTTGGTCAGGGAACTAATATCCCACATGGCACAGTCAAAAATAAATTAATAACCCAATTTAAAATTGGGAGCACTTCCCTGGTGGCCCAGTGGTTAAGAATTTACCTGTCAATGTTGGGGACATGGGTTCAATCCCCAGTATGGGAATTAAGATCCCACATGCCATGGGGCAACTAAGTCCATGAGCCACAACTACTGAGCTTCCACACCCTAGAGACTGTGCTCCACAGCAAGAGAAGTCACTGTAAGGCTAAGCCCATGCACTGCACCTACAGAGCAGCTCCCACTCTCCACAACTAGAGAAAGTCAGCATACAGCAACAAAGGGCCCATGTGCTGTAAGAAAGACCCAACGCAGTCAAAACACAAATAAAATTTATAAAACTGAATGGGAAAAAAAATGGGCAAAGAATGTGAACAGATATTTTTCCAAAGAATATATACATATGACGAATAAGTGCATGAAAAAAGGTTCAACATCATTCGTCATCAGGAAAATGCAAATCAATGAGATACCACTTCACACACACTATAATGGCTATAATCAAAAAGAAAAGGTAATAACAAGTGTTGATGAAGTCATGGAGAAACTGGAATACTTAGTCACTGATGGTGAAAATAAAAAATGGTTTAGCAGCATTAGAAAATAGTCTGGCACCTCCTCAAAAAGTTAAATATAGAGTTATTGTATGAATCAGCACGCCTAGGTAAATACCATTCTTGGTAAATACACAAGAGAAGCAAAAATATATATCCACACAAAAATTTGTAAATGAATGTTCATACCAGCATGATCCATCATAGCCAAAAGACAGAAACAATCCAAATGTCTATCAATTAATGAATGGATAAATAAATATGGTATATCCATGCAATGGGGTATTATTTGGCAATAAAAAGAAATGATATAATGATACATACTACAACATAGATGAACCTTGGAAATATTCAGTCCAGTCACTCAGTCGTGTCTGATTCTTGGAGACCCCATGGACTGCAACACGCCAGGCCTCCCTGTCCATCACCAACTCCCGGAGTTTACTCAAATTCATGTCCATTGAGTCAGTGATGCCATTCAGCCATCTCATCCTCTGTCATCCCCTTCTCCTCCTACCCTCAATCTTTCTCAGCATCAGGGTCTTTTCAAATGAGTCAGTTCTTCACATAAGGTGACCAAAATATTGGGAGTTTCAGCTTCAGCATCAGTCCTTCCAATGAGTATTCAGGACTGATTTCCTTTAAGATGGACTGGTTGGATATCCTTGCTGTCCAAGGGACTCTCAAGAGTCTTCTCCAACCCACTGTTCAAAAGCAACAATTCTTTGGTGCTCAGCTTTCTTTATAATCCAACTCTCACATCCATACCTGACTACTGGAAAAACCATAGCTTTGACTAGACAGACCTTTGTTGGCAAAGTAATGTCTCTGCTTTTAAATATGCTGTCTAGGTTAGTTATAGGGCTTCCCTGGTGGCTAAGAGGGTAAAGCGTCTGCCTGTAATGTGGGAGACCTGGGTTCGATCCCTAGGTCGGGAAGATCCCCTAGAGAAGCAAATGGCAACCCACTCCAGTATTCTTGCCTGGAGAATCCATGGACGGAGGAGCTGGTAGGCTATAGTCCACGGGGTCGCAGAGTCAGACACGACTGAGCAATGTCACTTTCTTTCCTTTTCTTCCTTTCTAGGTTGGTTGTAACTTTTCTTCCAAGGAGCTAGTGTCTTAATTTCATGGCTGCAATAACCATCTGCAGTGATTTTGGAGCCCAAAAAAATAAAGTCTGACACTGTTTCCACTGTTTCCCCATCTATTTCCCATAAAGTGATGGGACCAGATGTCATGATCTTAGTTTCTGAATGATGAGCTTTAAGCCAACTTTTTCACTCTCCTCTTTCACTTTCCTCAACAGGCACTTTAGTTCTTCTTCACTTTCTGCCATAACAGTGGTGTCATTTGCATATCTAAGATTATGGATATTTCTCCTGGCAATCTTGATTCTAGCTTGTGCTTCATCCAGTCAGGCATTTCTCATGATGTACTCTGCATATAAGTTAAATTTAGCAAGGTGACAATATACAGCCTTGATATACTCCTTTCCTGATTTGGAACCAGTCTGTTGTTCCATGACCAGTTCTAACTGTTGCTTCCTGACCTGCATACAGATTTCTCAAGAGGCAGGTCAGGTGGTCTGGTATTCCCATCTCTTTCAGAATTTTGCACAGTTTGTTTTGATCCACACAGTCAAAGGCTTTGGCACTGTCAATAAAGCAGAAATAGATGTTTTTCTGGAACTCTCTTGCTTTTTTGATGATCCAACGGATGTTGGCCATTTGGTCTCTGGTTCCTCTGCCTTTTCAAAATCCAGCTTGAACATCTGGAAGTTCATGGTTCATGTACTGTTGAAGCCTGGCTTGGAGAATTTTGAGCATTACTCTGCTAGCATGTGAGATGAGGGCAACTTTGCGGTACTTTGAGCATTCTTTGGCATTGCCTTTCTTTGGGATTGGAATGAAAACTGACCTTTTCCAGTCCTGTGGCCACTGCTGACTTTTCCAAATTTGCTGGTATACTGACTGCAGCACTTTCACAGCATCATCTTTCAGGATTTGAAATAGCTCAACTGGAACTCCATCACCTCCACTAGCTTTGTTTGCAGTGATGCTTCCTAAGGCCCACTTGACTACACATTCCAGGATGTCTGGCTCTAGATGAATGATCATACCATCGTGATTATCTGGGTCATGAGGATCTTTTTTGTACAGTTCTTCTGTGTATTCTTGCCACCTCTTCTTAATATCTTCTGCTTCTGTTAGGTCCATACCATTTCTGCCCTTTATTGAGCCCATCTTTGCAAGAAATGTTCCCTTGGTATCTCTAATTTTCTTGAAGAGATCTCTAGTCTTTCCCATTCTATTGTTTTCCTCTATTTCTTTGCACTGATCACTGAGGAAGGCTTTCTTATCTCTTCTTACGATCTTTGGAAGTCTGCACTCAGATGGGTATATCATTCCTTTTCTCCTTTGCCTTTTGCTTCTCTTCTTTTCATAGCTATTTGTAAGGCCTCCTCAGACAACCATTTTGCCTTTTTGCATTTTTTTTTCTTGGGGATGGTCTTGATCCTTGTCTCCTGTACAATGTCATGAACCTCTGTCCATAGTTCTTCAGGCACTGTGTCTATCAGATCTAATCCCTTGAATCTATTTGTCACTTCCACTGTATAATCCTAAGGGATTTGATTTAGGTCATACCTGAATGGTCTAGTGGTTTTCCCTGCTTTCTTCAATTTAAGTCTGAATTTGGCTTAAAGAGTTCATGATTTGAGCCACAGTCAGCTCCTGATCTTGTTTTTGCTGACTGCATAGAGCTTCTCTATCTTTGGCTGCAAAGAATATAATCAATCTGATTTCGATATTGACCATCTGGTGATGTCCATGTGTAGAGTCTTCTAGGAAGAGGGTGTTTGCTATGACCAGTGCATTCTCTTGGCAAAATTCTATTAGCCTTTGCCCTGCTTCATTGTGTACTCCAAGGCCAAATTTGCCTGTTACTCAAGGTATTTCTTGACTTCCTACTTTTGCATTCCAGGCCCCTATAATGAAAAGGTCATCTTTTTTGGGTGTGAGTTTTAGAAGGTCTTGTAAGTCTTCAAAGAACCATTCAACTTCAGCTTCTTCAGCAATACTGCTTGGGGCATAGACTTGGATTACTGTGATCCTGAATGGTTTGCCTTGGAAAGGAACAGAGATTATTCTGTTGTTTTTGAGATTGCATCCAAGCACTACATTTCGGACTCTTCTGTTGACTATGATGGCTACTCCATTTCTTCTAAGAAATTCTTGCCCACAGTAGTACATATAATGATCATCTGAGTCAAATTCACCCATTCCAGTCCATTTTAGTTCACTGATTCCTAAAATGTCGATGTTCACTCTTGCCATCTCCTGTTTGACCAGTTCCAATTTGCCTGGATTCATGGACCTAACATTCCAGGATCCTATGCAATATTGTTCTTTAGAGCATCGGACTTTACTTCCACCACCAGTCACATCCACAACTAGGTGTTGTTTTTGCTTTGGCTCCATCTCTTCATTCTTTCTGGAGTTATTTCTCCACTGATCTCTAGTAGTATACTGGACACCTACCAACCTGAGGAGTTCCTCTTTCAGTATCCTTTCTTTTTGCCTTTTCATACTGTTCATGGGGTTCTCAAGGCACAAATACTAAAGTGGTTTGCCATTCCTTTCTCCAGTGGACCACATTCTGTCAGAACTCTCCACCATGACACATCTGTTCTAGGTGGCCCTACGTGGCAGGGCTCATAGCTTCATTGAGTTAGACAAGGCTGTGGTCCACGTGTTCAGATTGGATACTTTTCTGTGATTATGGTTTTCTGCCCTCTGATGGAGAAGGATAAGAGGTTTACGGAAGCGTATGGGAGTCTTGTTCGGATGGGTGGGGCCATTCTCAGTAAATCTTTAATCCAATTTTCTGTTGAAGGGCAGGGCTGTGTTCCCTCCATGTTTTTTTTTGACCTGAGGCCAAAATATGGTGGAGGTAATGAAGATAATGGTGACCTCCTTCAAAAGGTCCCAGGCACCTGCACTGGTACACTCAGTGACCCCAACCATAA
This sequence comes from Dama dama, assembly GCF_033118175.1. Lineage (NCBI taxonomy): Eukaryota > Metazoa > Chordata > Mammalia > Artiodactyla > Cervidae > Dama > Dama dama. The sequence continues at coordinate 26,173,962 of NC_083709.1, forward strand.
TGGAAACATTATGCTAAATGTTAAGAATCCAGCCACATAGGACTATACATTGTATGCTCTCATTTATATGAAATGTCTAGAACATGCTAACCTATAGAGACATAAAGCAGAATGGTTGCCTAGGGCTGGGAATTGGGGATGAGAGGTGTGAAGGGATATGGGTTCTTAGTGGGGTGACTGAAGTGTTTGAAAATTGACTGAGGTGGTGGTTACACAATTCTGTGAATATACTAAAAACCTCTGAATTGTACACTTTAAATATGTGAATTGTATAGTATGTATTACATCACAATAAAGCTGTTTTTAAAAAGTAATTATACTATGTAATGGCTCCTAACTAAACATTCAAAGAATTATTTAAAGCTATAAATAAAACAGAAAGCTGCACTGTCACTATGAACCACTGAAAAAAAAAGACTAACAATATGCATCTCTTATACGCTTAGACTACAATTTAAAAGATGAGAAATGAATGTAAAATGTCCTAATGTAAATGTACTTACTGCCGCTCCATGCTGGCTATTTCCTGATTATCTTCTTTAACCTATAAATGTATAAAGAGAAAACAGAATTTAAAGAACTGTTCATTGTTGGGCCATCTTAAAGAGATTTTCCTTCTAAGGCATGTACTAAAATGTCAAATCTAGTCTCTTTCTTTTAACTTATTTCTTAAAATTCAACCTTTTAAGTTAAAAGGAACATCACTGGGGAACTAGTCACAGATTTTTCTTTCCTCCTCAAAGGAAGAGTGGTGACTGATATAGCCATACCTATCCAACAAAGCACAATGAGATTAATACATTTTCAGGACCGAATCAGTTTAAATAAATATCTAGGATGCTTGAGCCTGTCTCCCTACCCCTGGCTCCCCCTGTTACCTACTCCCATGCCACACACAAAGTAGGGTTGCCAGATTTAGCAAACCCCATTACATTTCAATTTCAGAAAAACAATGAGTACCTTTTGTGGTATGTATATACTATGCAGTATTTGGAAGACACTTATCATCTTTATGTATATATTTATTCTTAAAGATTATTCAATGCTTATCTGAAATTCAAATTTAACTTAATCATTCTATATTTTATTTAGCAATTCTATCCCGGGATCACTCTTTAGTCCCCTGCCTTCAATGATCTCTTTCCAAAGAGTTTCAGAGATTCTAGATTATAATACCTTTATAGAATGATTCTAATACTTAAATAGCTCCTGTGTGCTAAGTCACTTCATTTGTGTCTGACTCTTTGTGACCCTATGGACTTAGCCCACCAAGCTCCACTGTCCATAGGATTCTCCAAGCAAGAATATGGAGAGGGTTGCCATGACTTCTTCCAGGGGATCTTCCCAACCCAGGGATCGAACCTGCACCTCTTGTGTCTCCTACACTGGCAGGCAGGTTCTTTACCACTAATGCCACCTGGGAAGCCTGAGGTGATCCTTACTGTTCTTGCAAACCCATTGGATTCAATCCAAGACCACAAAGGAGTCCCATTTACAGGTTATACACTCGATCTGTTTCCCAAATATATAGGCTCCTAAGGGCTGTATGTTTAGGGTGTTTTAGCCTATAATTTAATAGGCTAAATTAAAGCCAGCCTTGGGGCAGCAGGAAAACTACTGAACACATGTGATACAACATGCTGACATACTATGATCTCACAGGACATTCTAAATTCATTCACTTTCATCAGGCACTGATAGAAATAACCACACAAAGTCATCAGCCTTGGGACACTTAATTTTCTACATATGAGGCCTAAAGCAAATAATGTAATACATTTTCAGTAAGATTTTCTAATTATTTACTGACCAATAAGAAGAGTTTTTCTTGTAAGGAACCAAAACATGAAAAAATGATCAAATATGTATGAAGACCATAGAAAATTAGGAGTTAAGTAAAAAAAATAAAAAGTCTTTATGTTAGAAATTACTTTTATCTAGATTTTCTTGGTCAAGCAGTTCATATTAATTTAGGTGGAGTCTGCTTTTCACTGTTTTGTTTTTTAAATAAGCTTATTGGCTTTCTGTTCAATGCATATGCCTTAAATAAAACAAATGGATACATTTACCAAATCCTGACATTTTAAAATAAGTATGTTTGTTTTTCCTACCTGCTTGAGCAATCTCTCTCTTTCTTCCATTGGAGATCCCATATTTTTGTCTTCTGCAATCATCTGATCTCGATGGGACTCCAACTCATAAAGTTTTTCATGTAGCAATACAGCCTCCTGTTTAACCTGGGAGTGTGCTATTTCCTAAAGAGAATTAAAAAAAATAATTTTAGTATTTAATCAAAAACTATTCAAATAGTTTCAGTTTATAACTAAGGACAAATTTAATCTACCAGCTTCCTTAAATAGAGATATAAGTATCTAGAATACTCAAGAATGCTACAAATTCTAAATACTGAAGAATAAAAATAAATCCCTATATACGTTTGTAAGCTATTCAGTCTAAGATTCACAAGAAGTGGTAGCTTTAGTTTTAGTTTTTAAATATAAGACCTAAACAAAGATACAGACATCTCTACCAGTGGGAAGATAATAAAGAAAATGAAACAATATATGTATAACTTGAACCACAAAACTCAATTCAAAGTCCAAAGAACTGATCTCTAGAGGGAAGATATTTTCCCCTAAATAGATCATATATATGCTTTCCTACAATGTTAAAGGTTGAATTATATCCCCTCAAAAATATACGTTGAAGATCTAATCTCCAGCACCTATGAACGTGACTTAATTTGAAATGCAGTCTGTGCAGATTTAATTAAGTTCTGATATCTTGAGGTCATTAAGGTGAACCTTAATCCAATATAGCTGCTGTCTTTATTGGAAAAGATAAAAACAGATACATGAAGATAAAAACAGAGATACATACACACACACGCACACAAACAGAGATACATGAGGAGAATGCCATTTGATGACACCAGCAAAGAATAGATACAGATACAAGTTAAGGAGCAAATACCAAGGATTGACAGCCAGCACCAGAAGCTAGGAATAGGCAAGGAAGGATTCTACCTAGTGTTCCAGAGGAAGCAAGTCTGCTGATACTTTGATTTTAAGACCTTTAGCCTCGAGAAGTATTAGAATATTTTTTCTGTTGTTTTATGTCACTCAGTTTGTAATACTTTATTACAGCAGCACTAGGAAACTAGTAGAAATGAGTAGTAAAATTATCATGTATTCACCACTGTTCTACTGTTCATAAAGAGAAAGTAAGGGATAGGATAATTTCAAAAGAAAATAAAAAGAGCTAGGGGTGTTAGTGGCAATTATAATTAAAGTGACATTTGAAGCTACTATTTATTGAGCATGTACTCTGTGGTAGGCACTATACTTCAAATTCTTTATATACCTTATATATATACTTTATACATAAGTATATGTACTTATGTATAAAGTATAGACTTTATACTTCATATTCTCTTAACACTCAAAGCAACTCTGTTAAGACAGTACCATTAATTCTGTTTTACAGATGTGAAAACTGATTATCTGAGATCTAAAGAATTTTTCTAACAAAAATAAAAGTTAATGCTGATATCTGAAACCAGGCCCACAGCGCTAACAAGATTTTTAAGAGGGAAGAGCTCCTCCTTTTTGAAAGCAAAAGAGAAAGAATAATAAAAAACGGAAAAAGTGAACAAGAGGAAATGTCTGAAAGTCCATAGGCAAAGGGTTATATACACAGCTTAAGTATTAGGTTGGTACAGAAGTAACTGCGGTTTTGGACCATGAATTTTAAATCATTACAACTAAGCTCAAACACATCTTTATTAATGAAAATAGGAACAACACATTTTTGCTAATGAGAAAAAAGTTTATTCCTGTATCATAAAAATTCGTGCTTCAGGATTCAACTAGCTCTTGGAAAGCATTTTCTGCCTCCTAATGGTCGTGGAGGCATTTTCCCTATAAAAAGTTGTTGAAATGCTTGAAGAAGTGGTAGTCGGTTGGTGAAAGGTCAGGTGAATATGGTGCATGAGGCAAAACTACATAGTCCAAATTGTTCAACTTTTGAAGCATTGGTTGTGCAACATGGGGTCGGGCATTGTCATGGCAAAGAATTGGGCCCTTTATGTTGAATCCTTTCTGGATTCAGAAAGCTGTAGAGGATCAAATGGGCTGCAGACCACCAAACAGTGACTAAGATCTTTTTACGGTGTAAGGTTGGTTTGGGGAAGTGCTTTGAAGCTTCTTCTCAGTCCTACCACTGAACTGGTTGTCACCAGTTGTCACATAAAATTCACTTTTCATTGCATGTCACAATCCAATCAAGAAATAGCTCATTGTTGTTGCGTAGAATAAGAGAAGACAACACTTCAGGATGATGATTTTTTTGATTTTTGGTCAGTTCACAAGGCACCCACTTATCAAACTTTTTCACGTTTCCAATTTGCTTCAAATGCTGAATGACTGTAGAATGGTTGATGCTGAGTTCTTAGGCAATTTCTTGTGTAGATGTAAGAGGATCAGCTATGATGATAGGTCTCAATTGGTTGTTGTCAATTTCCAATGGCTGGCCACTGCACTCCTCATCTTCAAGGCTCTTATCTTCTTGGCAAAACTTCTTGAATCACCACTGCACTGTATGTCTGTTAGCAATTCCTGGGTCAAATGCAATGCTGATGCTGTGAGTTGTGTCTGCTGCTTTATGACCCATTTTGAACTCGAATTAAAAAAATCCCTCCAATTTGCTTTTTGTCTAACATCATTTCTATATTCTAAAATAAATACAAAATAAATAGCAAGCAATAAGTCATTAGCAAGAAAACATGAAGTGAGAAATATGCATTAAAATGATGTATAACAAAAAAATAAATAAATGATGTATAACATAATCACATTTATTTAAGAACATAATCCAATATCAAATGGCAAATTTCAACAATTCAAAGCCACAATTACTTTTGTACCAACTTAACAATATATTAGCTTTAGATGAAAAGTCATGATAATAAAACATCAATAGAAAAAAATGCAGACATTTTGAGGTATCCCTCTTCACAGTATCTTCCCCTTCCATTTTACTTAACCACTTATAGACATGTTCAAATTTCATCTTGATAAAACCATTCCTGAAGACTCAAGCTCATGTTGATCCTTCACCTGATTTTTTTCACACCCCTATGAACTGAATCAACAATACTTAGCACAGTAGTGAGCATACAGCAGATATTAAATGAATACTCATTGACTGATATTTGACATAATGTTGTTTTAAAGAACAAGTCCACCACCGTCCACCAAAAAACCCACAAAGGAATCCAGCTAAGGTTAAATAGAATTAGGATTTACATTTTCTTCGTTTGAGAATATTGTAACATTTCTTTAAATTCATGCAGTTTTAGGCATATATGTACTAATGCCAAAAAGAGTGAAATAAAAAATTTACTTCAAAAAAGAAATAAAAGGAATCCAGATCAGAAAAGAAGAAGTAAAGCTCTCACTGTTTGCAGATGACATTATACTATACATAGAAAACCCTAAAGATACTATCAGAAAATTACTAGAGCTAACCAGTGAATTTAGCAAAGTCACAGGATACAAAATCAATACATAGAAATCACTTGTATTCCTATATACTAACAATGAAAAATCAGAAATAAAAATTAAGGAATTCACTATTGCAACAAAAACATATAAAATATCTAGGAATAAACCTATCTAAGGAGGCAAAAATAACTGTATACAGAAAATTATAAGACACTGGTGAAAGAAATCAAAGACAACATAAACAGATGGAGAGATATTCCATGTTCCTGGGTAGGAAGAATCCATATAGTGAAAATGACTATACTACCAAATGCAGTCTATGGATTCAATGCAATCCCTATCAAATTACCAATGGCATCTTTACATAACTAGAACAAAAAATTTCACATTTCATATGGAAACACAACCCCAAATGCCCAAAGCAGCCTTGAGAAAGAAGAATGGAGCTGGAGGAATCAACTTTCCTGACTTCAGATTATACTACAAAGCTACAGTCATCAATACAGTATGGTACTGGCACAAAAACAGAAACACAGGCCAATGGAACAAGATAGAAAGACCAGAAATAAACCCATGCACCTATGGGTACCTTAATTTTGACAAAGGAGGCAAGAATATACTTTTGTATATATTTGTATATTTTGTATATATTTTGTCAAGAATATATTTTTGACAATGGGGCAAAGATAGCCTCTTCAAAAGTGGTGCTGGGAAAACTGTACAGCTACATGTAAAAGAATGAAGTTAGAACACTTCCTAACATCATACAGAAAGATAAACTCAAAATGGATTAAAGACCTAAATGTAAGACCGGAAACTATAAAACTCCTAGAGGGAAACATAGGCAGAACACTTGATGACATAAATCAAAGCAAGATCCTCTATGACCCACCTCTGAGAGTAATGGAAGTAAAAACAAAAGTAAACAAGTGGGATTTGGTTAAACTTAAAAGCTTTTGCACAGCAAAGGAAACTATAAGCAAGGTGCAAAGACAACCCACAGAATGGGAGAAAATAATAGCAAATGAAACAACTGACAAAGGATTAATTTCCAAAATACACGAGCAGCTCATACAACTCAACACCAGAAAAACAAACAACCCAATCAAAAAGTGGGGAAAAGACCTAAACAGACATTTCTCTAAAGAAGACAAACAGATGGCTAACAAACACATGAAAAGATGCTCAATATCACTCATTATTAAGAGAAATGCAAATCAAAACTATAATGAAATATCATCTCACACTGATCAGAATGGCCATCATCAAAAAGTCTACAAACAGTAAGTGCTGGAGAGGGTATAGAGAAAAGGGAACCCTCTGGAGAAAAGAGGGTTCCCTTTTCTCCAAACCCTCTTGCACTGTTGGTAGGAATGTAAATTGATACAGCCACTATGGAAGATGGTATGGAAATTCCTTAAAAAACTAGGAATAAAACTACCACAAGACCCAGGATTCCCACTCCCAGGCATATACCCTGAGGAAACCAAAACTGAAAAAGACACATGTACCCCAATGTTCACTGTAGCACTATTTAATATAGCTAGAACATGCAAGCAACCTAGATATCCATTGACAGATGAATGGATAAAGAAGTTGTGGTACATATACACAATGGAATATTACTCAGTCATGAAACAGAACACATTTGAGTCAGTTCTAATGAGGTGGATGCACCTAGAGCCTATTTACAGAGTGAAGTAAGTCAGAAAGAGAAAGATAAATATCATATACTAACAGATATACAGAATCTAGAAAGATGGTACCGAAGAATTTATTTGCAGGGCAGCAATGAAGAAACAGACTTATGGACACAGGGAGAGGGAAGGAGAGGGTGAGATGTATGGAGAGAGTAACATGGACACTTATATTACCGTACGTAAAATAGATAGCCAATGAGAATTTGCTGTATGTCTCAGGGAACTCAAACAGGGACTCTGTATCAACCTAGAGGGGTGGGATGGGGAGGGAGATAGGAGGTTCAAGAGGGAGGGGACATATGTATACTTATGGCTGATTCATGTTGAGGTTTGACAGAAAACAACAAAATTCTGTAAAGCAATTATCCTTCAATTAAAAAATAAATTAATTAAAAAAAAATAAGTCCCCCCCCCCCCCAAAACCTCACAAAGGAAATCTAGTTAAACAGAATTAGGATTTACTTTTTCTTCATTTGAGAATATTGTACATTTCTTTAAATTCATGTAATTTTAGGCATATATATACTAATACCAAAGAAGAGTGGCATCAATACAAACACAAAAAGGAAGGTTATACCTTACACCTTTCTGTGGAAACTGAATCTGCCAATGAAATAAGACCCAACTCTCTCCTACACACCCTAAAAAAAAGATGGTGATGAATTTGAGAACTGGCTATATTAACACTAAATGCAGTCCTTATTTCTTGAAGCATATTCTTATTACCATAGAGATAAAAGAAAATAAAAATTATGTGTATCCACATATAGACAACTGGACAGAGAAAATCATCTTAACATTTTTAAGCAAATTATTTTTTCAATAACAAACTTCCAAAAGAAGGATTACAAAATATTCATGTTTATTTCTTTTGCAAGGTAGGTGACAGCAATCTTGTCAATGTACAATTGTTACTAGCCCTATCATCATGATAGCTACCTGAATACATAAGAAATCAAGAAAGGCAGGCCAGATTTGATAGACAGACAGTGGGAAGGTAGTTGGCAGAAAAAGAGTACATTGGTCAACAAATAAAGATACTCCACCTTTTGTATAAATAAATGAAAAATTAAGATAATTTTAAATTATTAAACTAGCAAAAATGCAAACAATGGATTGATAATGCATGCTGTTAATGAATATACGGGGAAATACACACTTTCACACATTGGGATTAGGAGTATAAAATGAAACAAGCTTTTCAGAAGGCAATTTGGCAATGTCACATTTTAGAAGTTTCTAACTTTTTACCCAATGTGAGAAATTTATCTTAAGATATAGTAACTCAGCAAAAAATGTATATTTTTACTACAACATTGTTTTATAATCTCAAAAAACTATGAAAAACCTAGTCATCTACAAGGCTGTGCTATACATAAGCATACAATGTAGTACAGTGCAGTAATTTCAAATAATGAGGGAGATATCTTAAGAGCTGATGTGAACAGACATTTGAGAGAGAATGTTAGATTAAAAAAAAGAAAAGTTGCAGACAGCATATCCAGTGTACATCCGACTTGAGGTTTTTCTCAGCAGTAAAACAAAGATAGGATTATAGGATTATTGTGAAGGTAAAATGACAATGCTGGTGACACACATAAAGAGCTCAAAAAAGCACATAATAAGCACTCAGCAAATATAAGAGAAACTCTGTCTAGAAAGAAAGAAAAGAAATAGGCATTTTTACATTCATCTTATTTAATATTTTATAACAAATATGTTTTGTGAACTTTAAAATGCTTTAGATAAATAATAAAGCAAATGTGAGTTTTTACATCTTTAACTAACTGACCTCCCCTTCTTCATTTGTTTTTAGTCTCTTGTTCACATGTTTTTAAATTACCATTAGATTTTGTGTGCCTCAGGCAGGCACCCTGATTTTTGTGCAGGTAGGTACTCAATAACTGAATCTGCCATGATGTGCTAAGTCGCGTCAGTCATTTCCTGACTCTTTGAGACCCTTTGGACTGTAGCCTGCCAGCCTCCTCTGTCCATGGGTTCTCCAGGCAAAAACACTGGAGTGGGTTTCCATGCCAACTGAATCTACTTTTTTACTAAACTAGGATAGTTGAAGTCCTGAATGGGAAAAAAATATATTATACCCCTGTTAGTAAACTACTAATATATACCTGAATGAGTTCCATTAATACACTCAACTGAATTACCTTTTGTAGCTGAGTAATATGAAAACTTTTACTTCATTTTATACTTACAGATTCCAAGCTCTCTTTTTTCATATTCAGTGAATCTAGCTGTTGCTGAAGTGTATCTAATTTCTAAGAAGAAGGGAAAAAAAAGCACATATATATGCAAATTACATTAAGAATAATTTATTTATCAACATTTCAAATATATGTGTTGAAGTAACTTTTGTAAACATTTTCAGCCCATATCTTATAATTTGACTAGAATTTGTTAACATTATTTCCATTTTGCCAATTTATATCATTATTAAAAACCTTACCATGATCTACCTTTTAAATGCTTCATGAATTTTTAAAAAGGGAGCCAGAACTTTTCAGTGAATCATCACTGTGTTCTGAGAATATCAAATATCAGAAGACTTTAAATTAATGATGTTACTGTTTAAAGTTATAGTTTTTATTTGACTTTTTAACCATGTTTCCATATTTTTTGACCCTTTTCTCTTAAGGCCAAGACCTATAGCAATTTACATGGCTCACTCTTAGGGATAAGACCCTTCAACTGTTTACCATTGACTCTTGAACATAACTGGTTTGAACTGCATGGGTCCACTGACATTCAGATTTTTTTTCAAGAAATATGTACTACTCAGTCCAAAGATGGTTGAATCAGTGGATGTGAAACCTCAGACACTGAGGGCAAACTATACGTTATACACAGGTTTTAAACTGCACAGGGGTTGCCGTGCCTAATACCCAAGTTGTTCAAGGGCCAACTAGACCCATTCAAAAACCCCTGTGCAATATTAGCTATACTTTGATACTATTTCAGCATTTTAATAACACTCTTTCATCAATGTTTTACCATGTTTCATAATGTGTCTGAAATAAAAAGTTAAATTGTCAATAAAGGATTATCTGAGAAACTAAAACTACATTCATTGGTATTTGTTGGGACGAATTCTCTTTTAATTGCTTGCTTAAGGAAAATCTGGGCATGAAAGGGCAATAATACCTTGCAAATCTGAGTCACCATTATGTCTGAATGCTGAGAGCAGTCTCAGTAACCCCTCAGTGGGCATCCAAATTGCTTACCATAATTAGGGGACAACAGCTGTTCAAAATGAGGACATAGCAAGTAAAAGGTGTTTATTAGAAAGCAAGGGAAGGAAAGAAAGTAAATATCCATATGGTTCTGTTGTATATGGCCTTTTAATGTTTTCATTAAAAGCTCATTAAAAAACAAGTGCTTCATGTATTGATATCTTTATGATCTGCAAAAATGAACGATGCATAGAACTGAATAATATAGTAAAAGTTATGTCACTATACAACATAAGAAAACAAAGTTTTCTAGATGAGTGTTTCCCAAATTTAAAGATTTGTATAAATCATCTTGTTAAAATAAAGACTCTGATCAGTAGGTGTAGTCAAGCTCTCAGGGGATGCCAATCCTGCCCACTTTCAGAACATATTTTCAGTAGTAAGATTGCTGTAGCCCGGCACAGAGTAGTAGCTAGTATTACCTGCAATAATTTCTCATTTGTGGTTTTCATTTCTATATACTTGACTTGTTTTTCAGGAGACATATTTTTGATTATACCCTCTGCTGCTTGTTTTCCCTGTTCAATTTCTTCTTCTACACTTCTAATTTGTTTTTCCTTCCTGAAATCAAAAGTATGCAATATTCCTCTTACTATATTGAAGAGAAAATCAATTAACTTTACTCAGTCTCAATTACATAGGACACTTATAAGTTATTCAACCACAGTTTGTGATAACTCCTTTGCTGGTGGTGTTTAGTTGCATAGTTGTGTCTAACTCTTTTGCAATGCCATGGACTGCAGCCTGCCAGACTCCTCTGTCCATGGGATTTCCCAGACAAGAATACCAGGGTTGCCATTATTTTCCTCAGGGGATCTTCTCAACCCAGGGATTGAACCCGTGTCTCCTGCACTGCAGGAAGACAAGACTCTTCATCACTGAGCCACCAGAGAAGTGCACACAGATGAACACAGAAATTTGGCCCCATCAACACAGACTTTTTTAGCATCCTTCTCTTCTCAATCCCCAAATCCTTCTATTTTCTTATTCTTCACTCTACTTTCTTGTAAGAAAATACAAAGTTAATTACAGAAAATCCTTCAAGTCTTATATATATCAGAATGCATTTGTACTTCTTGTTATCATATCCTCAAGGTTTACAAGAAAGTTAAATTTTAAAATAGTGGTTTTCAAGTATCTTTTAGCTATAGAATTCTTTGATATCTTTGAAATCTTGTATGGAAGTTTACCAAATCATTTAAAAGTAACACAGCTCTGATTACACTGCAGAGTAAGAAAATCAACAGTGCAATCTGATTTTAAAAGTTCATGGCTTTAGATGAATATATTTTCTTTAAATTCTTCTTTATCTACTGCTTTAATTAAAATTGGTATTTCAAAATTATCAACTTCTTTAACACTGTAAAATAATCAGCTAACTTTCTTGAGAATATAATAGGAACATCACAAGCCTAATTATATAAGTAGTAGTATGATATTAATTACAAACAATAACCATCTTTATCAAATAATCACAAAAAGTACCAGTGATGTGCACTTACTACCTATGCAAGATCAATTATACATAGGGTAGAGAAAAATTCTGAAAAAAATAGAGGTAGGATGCTAGTTATCATCTAAATACTTCAAGATTACATATAAAAAGCTTGCTTGAAAATAAATTGTTTCAATATCATAAATTTCTACTTTAAGTTTAAAATATAATTATTCTATTCAATCTCTTTCAAATACAAATACAAACTTTGACAGTTTTCACAATCACTAGCTAAGCCTCATAGATAGAAATATCTATCCTCCACACACTTTACACACTCATGCCCTACTACCTTAATAAAATAATCTAAACTCAGAAATTCTCCTATAGACAGAATCTCATAATAACCAAATAAAAGATAACCATAATGAAACAGACAACCTGGAATTTCTATTTATTTTTGTCTCATTGCTAAACAGAAGTAATGTCTTCACTTTGAACCTCAATTACTGTGGCATAATAAATGTGTATGCTGCTGCTACAATTTACATGGGTATATCTCAGATATGCAGATGACACCACCCTTATGGCAGAAAGTGAAGAGGAACCAAAAAGCCTCTTGATGAGAGTAAAAGAGGAGAGTGAAAAAGCTGGCTCAAAGCTCAACATTCAGAAAACTAAGATCATGGCATCTGGTCCCATCACTTCATGGCAAATAGATGGGGAAACAGTGTATGCAGTGTCAGACTATTTTTTTGGGCTCCAAAATCACTGCAGATGGTGATTGCAGCCATGAAATTAAAAGACGCTTACTCCTTGGAAGGAAAGTATGACCAACTTAGACAGCATATTAAAAAGCAGAAACATTACTTTGCCAACAAAGGTCTGTCTAGTCAAGGCTATGGTTTTTCCAGTGGTCATGTATGGATGTGAGTGACAGCTGGACTGTGAAGAAAGCTGAGCACCGAAGAATTGATGCTTTTGAACTGTGGTGTTGGAGAAGACTCTTGAGAGTCCCTCGGACTGCAAGGAGATCCAACCTAAAGAGATCCAACCAGTCCATCCTAAAGGAGATCAGTCTTGGGTGTTCATTGGAAGGACTGATGCTGAAGCTGAAACTCCAATACTTTGGCCACCTCATGCAAAGAGCTGACTCATTGGAAAAGACCCTGATCCTGGGAGGGATTGGGGGCAGGAGGAGAAGGGGACGACAGAGGATGAGATGGCTGGATGGCATCACAGATTTGATGGACATGAGTTTCAGTAAGCTCCAGGAGTTGGTGATGGACAGGAAGGCCTGGCGTGCTGCGATTCATGGGGTCGCAAAGAGTCAGACACGACTGAGCGACTGAACTGAACTGAACTGATGCACTCACAGAAATTTCAAACATAAAAGAACATCTATTTCAATCTCTTTGTTTCACAGATTAGGGATACTGAGTTAAATCTGTTAGAACTAACTCATTCTGAACCCCATATTACTTACTACCAACAATGAATTTTAACTATGTTTTTATCTGATAGATCTACTACAATTAGATGGGAACGAATGTTGTAAAGTATTCCATTTTACACAGGGGAAGTTACACAAGGAAGCACAAGGAAGGTACGGATTCTTTGAGGGCCACATAATGGCCAAGGGGTGGGTCTTTTGATGCTTTGAGCAGTCTGCTCCTGTTACAACTTGGCGGTAAAACCACCAATGATGGTGTTATAAAATGAGTAAACAACAAAGGTGAAGCTCACTGGAATACAAAACTTGGTGCAATCTTTTCAACTTGAGTCTTTCAAAATATAAAATACCTTTAGGACTAACATTTAAATAACTTTAGCAATGCATCTTTCAAATTATGCATTCTCAATATTATATACTTTAACTCACAGGTAAATTTGTTAATATTTAAATTTCTCAAGAGAAATTAAGAAACACAAAGATTAAGCTAAAGCCACCTTACTTGTTATACTAAAAAAAGTCAAAGATGACTTTAAGAAATTATTCTTAGAGTCAATCTTTTGCTAAGGAAGTCTAGCTTGTTTTTTTCTTCCACCTGTTCAGTGAGTACAAAGGTTAAGACAAAGTGAAATAAATCACATGACATGCTTTTTTTTAAATGGTGTAGAAGAAAGACAGCAGATTCCTTACACACCAGTCTCAGAGACAAAAGAAAAAAGGAAAGGTAAGATCCTATATATTTATAGGTTTGGTGACTGTTGTTGAATTTTTAAAAATATTTAAGCTTGTTACGTCTACATAAAAATCTTTATCTTTAATAAGTGATGAAAGAGCAGAAAATATAATTGTATATTCATGACAGCTATCTTAGAAATACAAACCTGGGCACAGCCAAAAAATCTTTTCCAAATAGAGTAATAATGTAAAGCAAAGTAATTTGTGGGGAGGAAGATTTCATCTAGCCAATCAAATTTATAAGATCTTTTAATTTTGAAGTATATTAATCACAGAGCAATCGGAAGTGACATTAACCTAAAAACAAATTTATAAGATGAAAAAAGACTGGATAATATGTGATAATTGTTAAAACTGGGTGACGATTCTTTTCCTGAGAAGTTTTTTCCTTGAAATTTTCCATTATAAAACTTTTTAAATTTGAAAAAAAAAATAGAAAGTTAGTTCTATGATATTACAAGAGAAAAGTTAACTGTGAGTTATTAATACCTTACTATAAATACATTGAATTCTGGTATAAATATCTAAAATATTTAATGGAAAAACTGTATTACAGTATACACACTTTATTTAACCAAGCCAAAATAACAGCAGTATCTTTTTATTTCAGAGAATATAATAGTCATATAAAGTACATGATCAAAAACTCAGAAATTCACACTTGAAACTGTGCTAAGAAGAATACTGTTTCTTTCTCAATATATACCATTTCCTTTTGTGTGAATCTCTTTTCCTATAATATAGGGTATAGGCTATATAAAAGAACATTTAATCTTATAAAACAATTTTTTTAAAAACCTGATATTCCATTTGTTCTCTATTTTTTAATCACTAAACTCAAACCAAAATATCATTTCAAAATAAATTTCAAATTGAGAAAAAAATCTAAAGTGAGAAAAAAGCAATAATAACTTTTCCTCTTAAATCAACTTTTTAAATAGGGCAAACTGACTCAAGAATAATTTCTGCTATCAGCTATTTATTTCATCAATTTGATTTCTTCAAGATAGCCATTGTGTCTGTTTAAGGATTTGTTAGCAAATGTTTCTGTCTAAGGATTTGTCTATGTAGTGTTGTGACAGTCAACATCAATCCCCTTTATCAATCTTTTCCCTCTCAAAAGATGTACAAATACAAGAAAAGCCCCATGGCTAGTGTGGCTCAATCAATGCATTTCATAGCTTTAGACCTACTAATGCTTTAGACTTTTTGACTGTTTTCTTGAACAAAATCTACCTTAAGCTCTGAGTATGTGTCTTTTCTAACTCTAAAATTTATCAAATATAAATTAAAAAAGATTCCTTTTCTAACCCTTATGATTTTATCCATTTAAGCATAATAGTATAAAGTAGCTGATAAATATAATAAATACTTGACAATCCTCTGTCTCCATTTCCACAGTCTCACAATCCTACCTGACCTCCAATACCTTTTCTAGCTGCTTCTATTCTGTGTCAACCCTTTTCTTTATAGATTATCTGCTTCCTTTATTCATCCTTATCCTGTTTATCTCTTTAAAAAAAAGGAACTTCTCCCTTACCTCTATATTACTCACAAAGGCATCCTACAAAAACATCAGTAAAAATTTCACTACACCACTGAGAAATACCAAAACAAACCACTGAGGAGGTTGCATACTAACTCCGAGAGATCACTAAACACGGGTACGTACCTTTTATACACGATTCAGGGATCCCCTTTTTGTGGGCAGTGGTCTGGCATAGGTGATAGTTTGAAATCATTTCTGGCTCTAAAAGGGATGTTATTATGATCTACATTCAAATTGCAAAATCTAGGAGAACAGTGGCTTTCTCTTATAATTTTGATTTAGCCATGGAAAGAAAGAAATTGGAAAGGGAATTAACATAAACGGATCAGTGAGGAAGGCAATGAGGAAGTTAATTAGAATACACCAGTATTGACATAACAATAAATTCCTCATTGCCAGCGCGGCAACACACTTTAGTAACTTGAAATGAACCTTGTTAACAGTAGTTTCTTACTCCCTGCTTTGAAGGAATAAACTGCCCTAAAAAATTGTAAGCAACTGATTATACTAAGTGCTATAAGAAGGTTCAAAAGACTAAATTTTTAAAAATCACTAAGGATAATAATAACATAACATATTCATACCCTTTCAAACAGCTCATTTGCAGCAGTTTCTTTTTAATATTAATTAACTAATAGATAATTTTAAAATTAATTTTTATTGGAGTATAGTTGCTTTATGCAGAAGTGTCTAACATTGATTTTAAGAAAACAAATAAAAATAAGAAACATTAAGGTCATGAATAAAATGGCTAAATGGAAAGTATTTAGTGAGAAGAATTACTGAAATAAATGACAATTTCTAGTTAGGGCATGTTGAATGTACCCACTAACATTGACTCCTGTTCAAAAACCTACTAAAATGAAAATAAAAGGTAATATGAAGTACAGAAACTTATAATGACAAAATGAATAGAAGAGGAAACAGCAATAAAATCTAGAAACTAGAAAGCTAAAAGTTAAGTGGAAACTGACTAGGAAATCAAAATTTTCTGAAGCCAGCAGTGGGGAAAGCTGAGAAGCTACTTGTTTTATGCTGTAGAACCCCTAGATGGCTCAGAGATTGGCAGCACCAGGAATTCTGGAAGTAGAAAAGGAGAGATGCTGAAACAGCTGAAAGTCTTTCTCTCAGACACTGCCCAGTCAGGTAAAGTCCCCCTACTACCTAAGCAGAAAAATGAGGGTTTTTTTTTTTTTTTTTTTTATGCTGGGGAGAATAAAACTAATGAAATCTGGGCATAAGTGACTACAGGGATGTTATGTCAAAAGCAGGGAAAATAACATTAAATACTAATTACTGAGCTAAACCCAACTTTTTCATCACTCAGCTCTCAGAACGCTGGCCACTTGGTGTCACCTTTTCAGGCAGTAGATCAGGAAAGTCATTTTGAGGAATCTAAGCAGCCCAAAAGGAACAATCTAAAGATAATGATGTTAGGGATGCCCCAAGAAAACAGCCTATTAAGGTCACTCCATAGTAAGGTATAAAGTTGGGTAAAAGCTGGGAATTCTCTGGAGGTCAAGCAGTTAGGACTCTGCCCTTCTACACCAGGGGGCACGGTGTTCAATCCCTGGTCAGGGGGCCAAAGAACCAAAACATAACACAGGAGCAATACTGCAACAAATCCAATAAGACTTTAAAAATGGTCCACATCAAGAAAATATTTTTTTAAAAAAGAACCATATAAATGCAGTTTCCAATCAGTTTTTTCATTTCCCATTCTTATATGTAAGTCCTAAACCAAATATTAACAGATATGGGAAGTTTAAAAGAAATCCTCTAATAAAATGGATACTTATCAAAAGAAACTGGAAAAACATGACCTTAAGACACAAAGACTTTTCAAGGGGAAAAAAACCAAGAGATACAACAAGAAGAAACAAGAAAATATATTCCTATGACAGTATATTACAAAAGAAATTTTCAGAGAATTAAAAAGAGCTCTGAGAATTAAAAAGATAACAGGAAAGAGAAAACTTTAATAGAAGAGTTTGAAGATAAAGTTCCAGAGAGCAGAGCAAAAACACACAGAGATGAAATGCAGACGAATAAACATAAAAGATTAGAAAATCATACAAGGAGATCCAATTCCTTTTAGAATTAAAGGAGTTCTAGAAAGGGAAGTAAGATTTTTTTAAATGGGAAGAAAATTATCAATATCATCAATGAAATAATTCAGAAAGATTCCCACTGTTTTCCAATTGAAACCACCCACCAATTACCTATTTCATAGACTTTCACAAAATAGACTCTCACAAAGGATCATGAAATTTCAGAATAGCCACATTAAGGCTATATTGTACAGCACAGAGAATACAGCCAATGTTTTAATACTAACTATCAGTGCAGTATAATCTTTAAAAATTCTGAATCACTATACAATTTACCTCTAACTTCTATAATATTGTTCAGCAACATACTTCAGAAAAACAGCTTTGAGGTTAAGAAGTGGCAAGTTACGTAAAAGGATAAAGAATTAGAATGGCACAGCATCTCATTTCTTAACAGTAATACAGTCATGGTTGGTTGAATCCACAGAAGTAAAACCTGTGAATACAAAATCAGGCCCTTTGTAATGTACATTCATTACATTACACCATTTTATATAAGGAACTTGAACATCTACAGATTTGGTATCTGCAGGGGCTTCTAGAAACCAATCCCCTGCAGATACCAAGGGATGACTGTACTAGAAATCCAAAGACAACGGAGCAATGCCATCAACCATTTGAGGGAAAATCATTTCCTACTTAGAATTCTAAGAATTCTAAGAAATCCTACTTAAAATTTCTAGCCAAAATATCTTTCAAGGTCTAAAAAGTATTTCCTCCTATGGACCTTCTCAGGAAGCTACTACAGGAAACTCCATGGAAAAAAGGCAGTAATCCAAAACAAGGCATTCTAGAAAACAGGAATCCAATAACAAGGGCAAAAGAGAATCTCTACAATGAAGACAGAAGGAGAGTGAAGGTCAACAACTCCATAGAGGGCCTAGTGATCAGCTCATCCATATCAGAGCATGGCAGCAGGCTCTAGCAAAGACTTTTTCAAGCAAATGAAATAGATTAAAATATCTAATATACATAAACTATTGAGAGATTTGCTAAGAGTGTTTGAGTATAAATTAATGGGGGAAAAAACCCTAAGCACAGGAAAAGAAAACAAACACAATTAACTAAAGAAAAAAGTATGCAGGAACAGAATAATAATCCTGTTAACAGGGCTCAGTCTTTGACAGTTTTATACATTCCTGAAGTATAAACTGAGTTATATAAACTGCAGCTGCTGCTGCTAAGTCGTTTCACAGTCTTCTAACCACAATTACAATTGGCTATGTTTGGAAAGTGAAGAGACACTAGATATATATTTGATGCATTGAAGATAAGGAAAGTGAAGAGATAGTAGATATATATTTGATGCACTGAAGATGAAGGTAATGAGTTATTTGAAAGCAAGCTGAGGACTCTCATCTCCCAAACTGTTAAGTCAAAGGATAATATGAATAGATAATGCCTAAAGTCGAAAAGTCAAGAAGTAGCAATATGAGTATATACTTAAAGATGTATTAATATATACATATGTAAGTATATATATCCTTCTAGACTTTCTTTTGTGCATATATATTAAAATTTTTAAATGCACAACCACTTCAGTTGGTTTAAAGTTCCTCTCAATAGATCTAGGAACTAAAGAGATATCCTGAAAATTACTGTCTTTCATCCTCTCCAGGAGCATTTCAGTTTCTAAGATCAGAGTGCAGGGAGGGTGAAGGGATCTTTACTTGTTTCCTATTTTACATATTTTAAGAAAAAATAGACTTAAAAGGAGTAAAAAGGAAATCAAAATGTCCTCAAAAGACTAATGTTCTAGTCTCCTAACAAGATGTAAATACTCTCTTTTCTCTCAGGTTAGCAGTATGAAAACCAGGAGCATCGCAACCTTGTTTTGGCTGCTCTCCACGCTATTACTATCAGAAGAAAACCAGACTTCTAAAACAGTAAGTTTTTACAATCAAAGCAGTGAAAATATTTTCAAAGGTACACTATGTGTAAATTTAAATTGTAAAATGTTGAAGGCCTTAAAAACAAAAAAAAATCAAACTATCAAAATAAACTCTTTAGTTAGTAGGGTATATTCAAATCATGTGATCTCTGAGCCAGATTGTAAGTGGACAAAAGCAGTCTTCATTTTATAAAAAACTAAGTTCTTTAAAGCAAGAAATAATATAAAATTTCACTGTAAGATCAGAGATTAGTTATGACATAAAAACACTTTAAAATGTACAAAACTTCTTTAAAAACCACATATTTATGAGGGAAATTGTTGTTGTTACATTATTATTATTATTACTATCAGGGGACATTTCAACTGCAAAAACAGTCGAAACAAGAACTATTTCTTTGGATCTATATCCACATAGGCTAAGCACTTCTCGTCGGCTGACTTTAACACATGGCTCAATTTCTATTACAAGATATTTTCTTTCAAAATACCAAAGTTTGAGTTGTTAACCCTATACAGTTATATACCGAATATTGTTTTTTAATTATTTAATAATCTTAGATGTAATGTTGGTAGCTCTATTGATTTTTTAAAATTATATATTTTTACATTATTTTCTCACTATAAACATCAATCTTGCATACTAAAATACTAAATAAATTAACAGAATTATTTACCATTTATTGTCACATAATAAATGGTAATATATCAATATTCTTTCAATAATAATTATTTACTAACTGTTGGAAGATACTTATATGACATCAGAATTGCCTTAATCTTCAACACTCCATCCCAATTTTTAAAAGGAGTATTTGCTTTACCTTTTTACATATTTTAACATCAAAGTCTTAGATAGTAGACTTTTTTCCTAAAAAAAATTTCTTTCCAATGTCTAATTGCCTAGATATGAAAATTTGGGAAATTTTGTCAATATTTTTCCTTATTAATGCATTTCTAATTTTCTCTTTTTTAGGAAGTCAAATGTGATTCTAGTGCAAAGAATTATTCTTTGATTCCAGCAAATATCAATAAAAATGTTACTATACTTGACCTCAGTTATAATCAAATTACTCTAAATATTATAGACACAAGAGTTCTACAGACATATTTTTTACTCAATGAGCTCTATTTGATTGAGAACAAAGTCAATATCCTACTCAATAATTCTTTCAGTAACCTGTCCAATCTAGAAATTTTAAATATCTGTAGAAATTCCATTGACACAATTCAACAGGGTGCCTTTACAGGATTACATAAACTGAAAAAGTTATATCTCTGCCAAAACAAAATAGTTCAACTGAATCCTGATACACTTTTGCCTCTTAAAAACCTGATACTATTGAATTTGCATGGCAATTTGATAAGCTATTTTGATGTACCACAACTGTTTCATCTGGAATTCATAATTTTGCATGGAAATCCATGGAACTGCTCCTGTAGTCTACTGAACTTTCAAAAGTGGTTGAAGACATCGAATGTGACACTAGGTAAGCATTCATAATTTAAATTAGTTAAAACCAAAATGATTGATTTTGGCTTGTTCCACCCTAGAAGTGTCTCTCATTTCAAGTCTTAAAGCAAAGGAAACTATTCCTGTTTAATGGAAACAGGAGAAACACTGAAAAGCAATTGCTGAATACAAGCTCTCCCTCTGCCTCTCCAGAAAAAAAGAAATAAGAGAATAAGCTTGAATGTTCTACATGTGTAAGATGAAACTGTCACTCTGCATACTGTTTGCAGTTTCAACACATAAGACTAATTTTTTTTTTACTGTTTTTTTTAATTTGTTTTTAATTGGAGGATGATTGCTTTACAATATTGTGTTGGCTTCTGCCATACAACAAGGTGAATCATCCACAAATACACATATGTCCCCTCCCTCCTGAACCTCCCCCTACCCCCCATTCCATCCCACACTCTAGGCTGTCACAGAGCACCAGGCTGAGCTCCCTGTGCCCACACAGCAGCCTCCCACTGGCTATCTACTTTACATTACTCCTTGGGAGGAAAGTGATGACCAACCTAGACAGCATATTAAAAAGCAGAGACATTACTTTGCCAACAAAGGTCCGTCTAGTCAAGGCTATGGTTTTTCCAGTGGTCATGTATGGATGTGAGAGTTGGACTGTGAAGAAGGCTGAGTGCCAAAGAATTGATGCTTTTGAACTGTGGTGTTGGAGAAGACTCTTGAGAGTCCCTTGGACTGCAAGGAGATGCAACCAGTCCATCCTAAAGGAGATCAGTCCTGGGTGTTCATTGGAAGGACTGATGCTGAAGCTGAAACTCCAGTACTTTGGCCACCTCATGTGAAGAGCTGACTCATTGGAAAAGACCCTGATGCTGGGAGGGATTGGGGGCAGGAGGAGAAGGGGACGACAGAGGATGAGATGGCTGGATGGCATCACCGACTCAATGGGCATGAGTTTCAGTAAACTCCGGGAGTTGGTGATGGACAGGGAGGCCCGGCATGCTGCGATTTATGGGCTCACAAAGAGTCGGACACGACTGAGCAACTGAACTGAACTGAGTGTACATATGTCAATGCTGCTCTCTCAATTTGTCCCCCACTCTCCTTCCCCTGCTATGTCTAAAGTCTGTTCTCTATGTATACGTCTCTATTTCTACCCTGAAAATACCAGTTTTCTAGATTCTGCATATATGCGTTAATATGCAAAATCTGTTTTCCTCTTTCTGACTTACTTCACTCTGTATAATAAGCTCTAGGTTCATCCACCTCACTAGAACTGACTCAAATGCATTCCATTTTATGGCTGAATGATATTCCATTATATATATATGTACCACAATTTCTTTATCCATTCATCTGCCAATGGACATCTAGCTTGTTTCCTAAATATTGTAATTTTTAAAAGTACTTCTTTTCTAAGGATATCCTGTCAGAGAGTAGGTGGAAGTAGGTACCCTACTTTCTAAACTACATACCATGTTCCAGATGCTCACCACAATCTAAATCATAACATCTTTACTTTACTAACACAGACAAACTGAACAATACACAAGAACTGCACTTAAACTGTATCTATAAAATAACTTAATAGACAGAAATAGGCATCTTTCTTCATTTTGTTGCTAGGCAAACACAATTAGCTTCTTTCTTATACCTTTAATGACAGATATGTCAAAAAAGTTCCAGGTAAAAAATTATAAGATGTTTAACCATAATATTTATTAACCATAATAATCTTATTTTCCATAATAAATCTTATTTTTTTCTAATCTACTAGAAAATGAGAGCATCACCATGTGTAGTTATCCAGATATCCTGAAGTGCTACAACATCAAAACAGTGCCTTACAAGGCTGAATGTTACTCAAAATTTCCTTCATCTATAACTGAAGACCTTCACATTCATTTTCAGTCCATTTGCAATTCAACATTTAATAACTCTTTGAACAACTTGACAAGAAATTCAGGTACTGTATTTGTTTTGAATATTAATATTGCTGAGGATAGCATACTAAATAAACTGAGAGAGTTCTCATTTTTCTCATTTTAAATTTCTTGAAACAGTGTAAAAGAACAATTCCTCCACTCAAGAAAAGATTAACAAAATATTGGGTTTCTTAAGTAGGCTCTGCTAGTTATCAGTCAAATGCCATTATGCAAATTATTTAACTTCTCTGAGCCTTGGTATTAACTAGTTAAGTCACAATACTTAACAAGTATAAATCAATAATGTTTCTGAGTGAATGGATAAACAATGCAAAGACAGGTAGTTATTTTGAAAAAAGGTATTCTTGCACCACAATATGAAATATATTTACTGCAGTTTTAGTAACTTTTGCTTAAGTAAGATCATGTATTACTTATTAGGGAGTTATTAGGGTATGTAATTATGGGGAGTTATTAGGATATGTAATTATGATTATTTTATTTTTGTCAATTTAACAAAATTCCTCTCCCACCCTTTCTTTCTTGTTATTCCATTTAAGAACATGAATCTCATGGAAAAAGCTGGGCTTTTCTTGTCGGTGTTGTCATCACTGTAGTGATGACTTCACTCCTCATTTCAGTTGCTATCAAATGTCCAGTATGGTATAATTTTCTGCTTAGTTACAATCATCATCGTCTGGAAGAACATGAAGCAGAAACCTATGAAGATGGTTTTACTGGAAATCCAAGCTCTCCTTCACAGATACCAGACACAAACTCTGAAGAAACTACAGTAATATTTGAACAACTACATTCTTTTGTGGTAGATGATGATGGGTTTATTGAAGACAAATATATAGATACTCATGAATTACATGAAGAAAATTAATTTCTTTCAATGTCTGATTTTTAAAAAAATGTTACCAACTCACTCACATTTTAGGCATGGAAATTTTGATCAATGGTATACTGAACTATGGCCAGTAGACCATCATATTAATTGCAACACATAAATATCATAAAATTACACTCCTCTCATTGACTTTGTGCAAGTAGGTCCAAATACAGTAGCTGCCACTCCTTGGTACCTAACAGTTAAAATACTAGCATTACTATTATCAGCAGTATATATGAGACCCAAAATAATAGTAGGAAAAAAAATCTACATTATTCTTTAATTAAAGTGAACAGATTCTCATATTAGCCAGATATTTGATGTAACACCTATTAAAGTTTTACTGATTGGAATCAGTAAAGAAATAAAGATTTTGGAATTTTATCATGAGCTGAAGTGAAGAAAAGAGATAGCTTAAACTGACAACACATTAAGATTGATTTTATGCCCACAGAATGAATTCATGAAATTGGAAAATGCTTTTTAAATCTTTTTAAATGCTTCCTGAATTGGGACAACAAATTTCTGAAAATTTAGCAGCAATTTAAAGCACAGGCACAATGTCTGGGCACAGTCTCTTGATTTCAGTTATGAAGAAAGATTGTCATCAAAATAAATGACTGTTGCAACTGAATAATACAGTAACTTCCAAAGTGGAAATTATCTATGCATCTTGTTTTAAAAAATACCTATTCTGCTCTTTTGGAGGACATTTTTATTCAAGTGATTCTGTTCTGGAGCTGAGGAATCTTCAGTTAGCCTATGGTTAGTTCTTTGGGATGCTGTAGGCAGAGCAATGCTTCCAAACTTGTTTTCTAGAACATTAACTTCCAGAGAGACATTCAGAAGTATTTACAGGATGGAGGATTAAAAGGTACATGGTCAAAGTGATAGTTGTTCAGTTGTGTCTAACTCTTTGTGACCTATGGACTATGCTGTCCATGGAACTCTCCAGGCCAGAATACTGAAGTGGGTAGCCATTCCTCCTCCAGGGGATCTTCCCAACCCAGGGATTGAACCCAGGTCTCCCTCATTGCAGGTGGAAACTACTATAGAATTATGAGAAAATACTGGGTTTAAACAAAGTCAAACAAGCTTCTTTACTATAGGACTTATAGTAAGGAAGGACTTCTTTGCTACCCAAGACTTTACTAAGCTAAACTGCTTTCTGCTCTTCAAGAGCATAATATTAAGAATTTGCCAGATTTCCTGACAACAAAACCTTTTCTTTGATGCATGGCTACTAACAGATCATAGCACAATAATGGTCCAAAGAACACTGGCTTTGAAACTATTACAAGAAAAGTCTAAAGTGAATTATTTGCTAATTCTTTATCATCAACTGGCTACAATCATAATTTTAACAAGTTAATGTAAATAGTAGCACTAAAAACTGTAAAAAAAAATCCATCATTTTTACTTTTCATATGTGGGGTAATTTAGTATACAGTATTTTATCTATATATATTAGAAAAAATTTCTAAAACACTGAAATATATTTACAGATTAAATAATATGGTGTTTTAGATTTTCTTCATTATACAAGGAAGAGAACAGCATCCAGTGGTGTAGATGGAGCAGGGTTGGATAAAAGTTGATGGAGATGGGTGCTTAGGAGTATGTTATTTTATTTTTGTGTATGTTCAAATTTCTCTATAACATAAAGTTTCAAAAATGTGTATAACTGATAGTTGCTTAGAAAAAAGAGACTAAAAATAATGTAGATGTATATTATTTTCTAACAATAGTCATTTTTAAGGTTATATAAATAGTAAATTCTGTTCAAATGTCTACTGAGGAAAATAAAAATTGTTTAGGATGATATACTCTGTGAAATAAAATAACTGACTCATTTGTAATGCATATCTGCTTGTATTTATAGGAACATGTTTTCAATAAAGGATATAAATGCTTTATGTGTAGTATTTCTCGATAACAAATTATATAAATGTTATAATTTTAAATCTCAATTATAAGAGTGAGATAACTATATAAACATAAGGCATCTTTTTCTACATAACCTATCATTTTACAAAATGTTATTTCCTAATTTAAGAGGCAAATGTTCATATTTTATAAATATAGTAAAAATGAAATATAACTATGAAAAATAGCAAAGACTACAACAAATCTCTTATATTCAAAAGACTCTTATAATTATGTATATTTTTAAAAGATAAATGATTTTGGCTAATACAAAACTAAAAAAGTATAGACATTAGAAATGGAAGAAAATCATTAGTTCAAGCAGGTGTGTGAAACTGAATTAAAGCCAGGTACCATAGTAACATATTGAGCCTATATACTATAACCACTTTATTATAAGTAGGTGTTCCATAATAAAACATAGGGTCCCATGCCACAGTAAATGGTGGCACTAAAGGAGAAGAGAAAGAAAACATGGGTTTTTTATACCTGCTTTCTCAAGGTATGGCATTTCCTGCTCCCTTTAAATGTACAGGATAACACAAGGTATATTCTTGCATTATTAAGATGTCGGCCATCTGATTAACACATGAAATAAATCTATCCTCCTGGTATATATAAAAATAAACTTTATAAAAATAATTTGTCTTTAATTTAAAATTCCTCTTAAAGGGTCAAGTGACCCTATCTCACTCAGCCTTAGTTACGAACTATAGATACTAAGTTTCGAAACTGCTAACATTTTCAGGACAAAGTACCATATTTTAAGAACATTTTCCTTAATCAAAGAACCTAATAGACATAGAAATCTACATCATCATTAACTTTATAATCTGTGAGTTATCTTTTTGGATAAAATATCTATAAAACACGTACATGTAACGTTTACAAATCTGACCAGTGCATCACATAGGTTTGTAGATAAATGCGAAAATAAATGAGGACTAAATGTTCTAATGCTCTCTTGGAGCTGAAGCTTCAATACTTTGGCCACCTGATGTGAAGAACTGACTCACTAGAAAAGACCCTGATGCTGGGAAAGATTGAAGGCAGGAGGGGAAGGAGACGACAGAGGATGAGATGGTTGGATGGCATCACCGACTCGATGGACATGAGTCTCAGCAAGCTCCAGGAGTTGGTGATAGACAGGGAGGCCTGGTGTGCTGCAGTCCATGGGGTCGCAAAGAGTCGGACATGACTGAGCGACTGAACTGAACTGAAATGTTCTAAATTATATAAGGTTCTCAATGGGTTATAGTTTATTATATCTTATTTTTTAGACACCTAAGAGAGTATTTTATATGTAGTAAATGATGAATATTTGTTAACTGGTCTAAAACCAGAGCAACAAAAAGGAAGTTTTCAAGTATGTGTCTGCTTACCATAAATATGGGATTTTCTTAGTAAAAGGGAAGAGACTTTCAGTATATTTGTAATTTAAGATAGCACTTTATAGGAGCATCAAATGATAGACAGGGGTAGGAGATTTCTTTGTTTTTAATGAAAAGAAAATTCTTCCTTTACCTTTCAAATAATTCATCTTTATATTTTAACATCCTATTTTTCATCAAGTATTTACTGTACATGTGGAGGTAATATGCCAGTATTTTTGATGTTATAGAATTTTGGTAATTTGGGTTAATTATTATCCTTGCTCTCAAGGAAATTAATATTGATAAGTTTATGGAACAAAATGTGTACAGTGTTTGTACAAAATAGTTCATCTTCTGTTTGCGCTGCTTTAGACAATAATTAAGGTCAAAAAGTCAATAAAGAATAATTGTTAACTACTGATAGTGTCTGAATATTTGTGTCCCTCCAACATTCATATGTTGAAATCCTAACCACCAAAGGTAATGGTGTAAAGGCTGGGAGGTGATTAGGTCATGAGGGTAGAGTCCTCATGAATGGGATTAGTAAGTACCCCTTAAAAGAGATCCCAAAGAGCTTCCTAGCTCTGTCTACCATGTGATGATATCACAAGAAGGTATGAACCAGTAAGAGGGCCTTCATCAGAACAGGACTATACTGCTGCCTTGATCTTGGACATCCCAGCCTTCAGAACCCTGAGCAATACATTCCTGTTGTTTATAAGTTACCAAGTCTATGACATTTTGTTACAGTGGCCCAGATGGACTAAGGTCACTATATTACTTCCACTTATCTTTGTAGGCATTACTATCACTGCCACATTTACCTTATCATCAAAGTCAAAGTTACTTGGGAGCTTCCTGGGTGGCTCAGTAGTAAAGAATCTGCCTGCCAATGCAGGAGACCTGGGTTCAGTCCCTGATTTGCGAAGATCCCACATACCACAGAGCAAATAAGCCCATGCACCACAACTATTGACCCTGTGCTCTAGAGCCCAAGAGCAACAATTACTGAGCCCAAGAGCCACAACTACTGAAGCCTGCATTCCATAGAGCCTGTGTTCCCCAATAAGAGAAGCCACCACATGAGAAGCACAACTGGAGAGCAGCCCCCATTTGCTGCAACTGGACAAAAGTTCACACAGCAACAAAGACTCAGTACAGCCAAAAATAAATAAAACTATTGAAAAAAAAAGATTTAAAAACCAAAGTTACTTGGTATTTGGTCTTTGACTAGGTTATATATATAAAGATGCACATACAATCTACATTTATAAAGTAGATTACTAATATAACAATTATCAATTAGTAAGTGAGTAATAAAATAATGTAAATAGCCCATGGAATAATAAAGTGCATCTCATTAGACTGGGGCTTAAATCCCATAATTTGAATTAGTTAAGAAGTTCAAGTTAAAATTGCAAATGGTAGAGATGTTCTTATCCACCTTGGATTTAAAACTCAGACAGGTAGAAATTTTATCTAAATGAAGACAACAGATACATTAACAATGCAGTCTGTATTGCAAATATTCAACTTTTTAAAATTAAAAAATGCAACAGGGAAAAACAATGAAGAAAACTATAAAGAAATAAATGGTTCAGAAGTTAAACTACCTATACAGGTCACTTATAAATCTGTTTGACTTCTAAATGGATTGTACTCACGCTTGTCTTTCGGTAAATATAATATCCATACTTTGTGTTTCTCGATCATTTTGAGCTTTAAGCTGAAAAAAGAGTTAACTGAAAGTTAGTGATAAAAAATTACCATTAAGCCAAACTATCTATTTAAAGGTCATTCTGATTATGAATCAATTAGAGATTATAAAAATAATCCTAATGTCACAGGCAAAGTTTTAAAAAACGCATATGCTTTACTTAACAAACCACTACCAACACCAAACACAAAGAAACACTCTTTTTCACAGGCATTATAATCTCACACCAAAAATATTCATTGTTTACTGACTGTCAAGTAATCTAACGTAAACTTTACTTATATAAACAGAATTTCAAGATTTCATTAAATGTTCAATAGTTGATTAGTAATATGTCAAATCTAGACCCAACACAAGTTTTATTCTTAAATCATTCAGGATTTTACCTGAGTACTCCTATTTGACTCAACCTGCGCACAGTCAGTCTAGACTTTGGACCTATCTCTCATAACTAAAAAAACATTAAGTTTTCATTTTTTATATTTGGCATTAAAAATACAGATTTTAAATTGAGAATTCTCCTGTTTTAAAGTTAAGAAGTTATATGACGCAGCAATCCCACTCCTGGGCATACACACCGAGGAAACTAGATCTGAAAGAGACACGTGCACCCCAATGTTCATCGCAGCACTGTTTACAATTGCCAGGACATGGAAGCAACCTAGAGGCCCATCAGCAGATGAATGGATAAGGAAGCTGTGGTACATATACACCATGGAATATTACTCAGCCATTAAAAAGAATTCATTTGAATCAGTTCTAATGAGATGGATGAAACTGGAGCCCATTATACAGAGTGAAATAAGCCAGAAAGGTAAAGACCATTACAGTATACTAACACATATATATGGAATTTAGAAAGATGGTAACGATAACCCTATATGCAAAACAGAAAAAGAGACACAGATGTACAGAACAGACTTTTGGACTCTGTGGGAAAAGGCGAGGGTGGGATGGTTCGAGAGAATAGCATCGAAACATGTATATTATCTAGGGTGAAACAGATCACCAGCCCAGGTTGGATGCATGAGACAAGTGCTCAGGCCTGGTGCACTGGGAAGACCCAGAGGGATGGGGTGAGGAGGGAGGTGGGAGGGGGGATTGGGATGGGGAACACATGTAAATCCATGGCTGATTCATGTCAATGTATGGCAAAAACCACTACATTACTGTAAAGTAATTAGCCTCCAACTAATAAAAATAAATGAAAAAAATAATCAAGTTAAGAACTTCACTACATTATTATTGCTTTTGTGCTTATTCGCTCAGTCATGTCCAACTCTGTGATCCCATGGACTGTAGCCCACCAGGCTACACTGTCCATGGGGACTCGCCAGGGAAGAATATAGAGTGGATTGCCATGTCCTCCTCCAGGGGATCTTCCCAACCCAGGGATCGAACCCAGGTCTCCCACATCGCCAGTGGGTTCTTTACCAGCTGAGCTGCCAGGGAAGCCACAAAATTTAGAAGAGTCATTTTATAAATCCTATGCTTTTATAGTCTTTGAATAAATAAATGATAAACTATATAAATTTTATTTATTTTCTTCCAAATATTTATAATCAATTAAGCTAGCTATTATCATCATTTTCTACCAAATACTCATTAAGAACATTGAATACAATTTCTCATTTACTAATCAAAAGTACTGTTATGTCTGGCATCATATGGTAACTATTCATTTTCTCCTTTTCTAATACAATTCTTCACTGAGTACTCAGCTCCATGTGCACAAATATTAAACCAGAAGTACTGCAAACTAATTTACATACAAGGATACATGGATGGGACTCCCTAACTAATACTGAATGAGAGACCAGTTCAAACACAGCCTTGCAGAAAGACACTAAATCATCCACTTGAGAGAGTCAACCAACAGGAAGAAATTGTAAAAGAGCAACTAAGGGAACTCAAATATAACAGTAGTATTTAGGATCAGAGTAATACCTATCTTCATGGTACAAGGTTTTATCAAGTTACTTCCAGATATAAATGCTTTATTTTAGAGGCTATATAGATCAACTGCTTATAAATTTTCTTACCATGTTGTAATCATTCATTACTTCTTCCATTTCAGTATTGGTATTAAGTTTATCTGCCAACTAAAATCAAGAGTACAAAAAAAACATTCTATTAGTCTTCATAAATTCTTTCTATAATCCATAATATAGGTATTCAATCTTACAAATAAATAGTTATTTAAGTATTACTACTTCCAAGACAAAACAAATATTGAGCTACTTAAATAAGTACATTCTATGCATTAGGGCAATCAACAAACTACATTTTTTGGAAGGAAAAGTAAGCAGTAAAGAACTATTCTTTCTGCAGATAATACCTCAAGACTTTTGCCTTCTCTGAAAAGATGTCTAAGCTTATAAAGAAGGATGTTGAGAAGACAAAATCTGGGGGAAGATCTTTCTCCTTCTTTTACCCAAGGGGAAGAAATGTTAATGGATTTACAAATTTACACCACTGAAAATGTAAAATGATTTAGTCTTTTAAAAATTATAAAAAAATTAAATTGAAAAAAAATCAACAGGGCATGGCACAAACAGAACACTTCAAACAGAAGCATACTTCAAAAAGTCAGGCAAAGGACATGGAAGCAACCTAGATGCCCATCAGCAGATGAATGGATAAGGAAGCTGTGGTACATATACACCATGGAATATTACTCAGCCATTAAAAAGAATTCATTTGAATCAGTTCTAATGAGATGGATGAAACTGGAGCCCATTATACAGAGTGAAATAAGCCAGAAAGGTAAAGACCATTACAGTATACTAACACATATATATGGAATTTAGCAAGGTGGTAATGATAACCCTATACGCAAAACAGAAAAAGAGACACAGATGTACAGAACAGACTTTTGGATTCTGTGGGAGAAGGCGAGGGTGGGATGGTTCGAGAGGATAGCATCGAAACATGTATATTATCTAGGGTGAAACAGATTACCAGCCCAGGTTGGATGCATGAGACAAGTGCTCAGGCCTGGTGCACTGGGAAGACCCAGAGGAATCGGGTAGAGAGGGAGGTGGGAGGGGTATCGGGATGGGGAATACATGTAACTCCATGGTTGATTCATGTCAATGTATGACAAAAACCACTACAATATTGTACAGTAATTAGCCTCCAACTAATAAAAATAAATGAAAAAAAAAAAAGTCAGGCAAAAAAAAAGTTAGACAGTGACAGCAACAGCAAACATATTTATCGATTTACCTTGTGCCAAACCTTGTTCTGAGTCTATTATATGCATTGTTTCACTTAATTATCACAAGTACACTATGAAGTAGATATTATTATCCACATTTTGCAGATACAAAAATTTAGCAAGTTGTCAAAGCAGAATTTGAACAGGAAGGCTACTAAAAGCAAACTATCTGGATGTAATTGACTCTAAAAGACTAAACTTTCCTAATGTAATATATATTACTATATATAATATTTTCAATTGTGATATGGATAATAAGTGCTTTTGTTATTGTTATTGTTCAGTTGCTAAGTTGTGTCTGACTCTCTGTGACCCCATGGACTGCAGAATGCCAGGATTCCCTGGCATTTACCATCTCCCACAGTTTGCTCCAACTCATGTACATTGAGTCGGTGATGCCATGCAACCATCTCATCCTGTCATCCCCTTCTCCTCCTGCCTTCAATCTTTCCCAGCATCAGGGTCTTTTCCAATGAGTCAGTCTTCGCATCTGGTGGCCCAAGTGTTGGAGCTTCAGCTTTAGTATCAGTCCTTCCAATGAATATTCAGAGTTCATTTCCTTTAGAATTTACTGGTTTCATCTCCTTGCTATCCAAGGGACTCTCAAGAGTCTTCTCCAGCACAACAGTTCAAAAGCATCAGTTCTTCAGTGTTCCACCTTCTTTATGCTCCAACTCTCACATCCATTTATGACTACTGGAAAAACCACAGCTTTGACTACAAGGACCTTTGTCGGCAAGGTTATGCCTCTGCTTTTTAATACACTGTCTAGGTTGGTCATAGCTTTTCTTCCAAGGAGCAAGTGTCTTTTAATTTCATGGATGCAGTCACCATCTGCAGTGATTTTGGAGCCCCCAAAAATAAAGTCTGTCACTATTTCCATTGTTCCTCCATCTATTTGCCATGAAGTGATGGGACCAGATGCCATGATCTTAGCTTTTTGTATAATAATGCTAATAAGATCTAATATTTACTGAAAACTTACTCTGTGTTAGATAACTGGCTAACTGTGATTATACTAGATGCCCTATTGTGACAGAAGACAAAACACTGCATTTTGAATGAAATGGAAGGATAAAGGCAAGCTTGGTACTAACTAAATTTTTAAAACATCATGATGACAACACTCTGTAGAAAGATAAAAGTATTTTTAAAGCAGTGACATTGCTAATACTCAATACATTTTATCTACTCTAAAAAATATTATTTTTAAATTGTTAGGGAAAAAAGTATGCATGTTCTGTATTTTTAAGTGTTTTTCTTTTAAAGGCTGGAAGAACATCTATTAATCTGTAAAGCCAAAATATTTCTCGGGAGGCAAAGTAGGGAGAAAGCAAATATATACTTTAATGTCTACACTTGCTATGGTTTCAATCTTTTTCACTATGTATGTATTCATGCATTATTTGGTATACAGCATTTTCTAAAGTGGTAAAAAGCAATGAAAATATTCAAAAGAAATTCTCCCAGAAAAGACCAAATACCATGTTGTAGTCTGCTAGTTGTCCTTGAAACTCTTTTATTTCAACAGCTAGAGTCTCAGCTCTGTAAATATAAAATACATTCATAAATACAGAAATAGGCAGATGAACATTATGAATATTATGTTTAACTACAAATGTAGTACTAAAATTCTGAAACATATTACATCAAATGTTACTCATAATAAAAATATACCTTGCATACTTTAACTGCAAAATTACTCACCTCTTTTCATATGACAAATATACTGAATTCTCTTGATTGTACATTTCTATTTCTTTCTGAAGTTTATTGATTTCTGTTGTAAGTTCACTTATTTTACTTCTAATGGAAAGAAATAAAGAAATTAGTAATACTTCCAATCCAGAAAAGTCTTTCTAGTTAAACAAAATAAACTTTTCATAAATGTATAACAACAATATAAATGGTTTTGTGAAATTTCACTAAAAAAAGAAAAACAATTTAAGCAGCTTATTTGATTAAGGTGGTATACTTCAACTGAGAAATTGATAAAAGTTCTTTATTCATTAAAAAAGATGAAACAGTATTAGAACGGAAACCTGGGCAAACTGGTACAATCTACAGACAGAAGCAGACACCTAAGTGTCACTCTCACAGTTCTTGCTACCCTCTAGGATAGGATTTTTCAAGAGCAGCACTATGGACATTTTAGGTCTTTGAATAATACTTAAAACAATACTTTCTGTGCACTGTAAGATGCTTAACCGTCTCTCTGGTATGGATGTCAATGGCACATCCCCCAAATCCAGTTATGACAACTAAAAATGAGTCTAAAAATTGCCAAATATTCCTTAAGGGGGCAAAATCAATGCCAGTTGAGAACCACTGTTCTTCACTCAATTAACATAAATAGATAATTGTAATTTTTAGTACAGAAGTACAAAACTTGGAGAAGAGAGGCAATGTGATGGTGAGAAATAGCTCTATCACCTTACCTTCTTTTGATTAAAAGGTGACTATATATCAATACTGATGGCCTCACTCTCATTCTTACTGATGTCGGCTTTGAGGACAGATGGGAGAAAACCTTCCCTTCTCTTACTAACTTCTAGGAGTTTGAGGATCAAAAGGACTCAAGTAACCGAACAGGAAAAGAATTAAGAAGGACTAAAAGAAAGAAAACAGAGATTTCAGGATACGATAGAAGGATACATTAAATAGAATGCAAGTAATTGGAAAAGACCCTGATGCTGGGAGGGATTGGGGCCAGGAGGAGAAGGGGACGACAGAGGATGAGATGGTTGGATGGCATCACCGCCTCAATGGACATGAGTTTGAGTAAACTCCGGGAGCTGGTGATGGACAGGGAAGCCTGGTGTGCTGCGATTCATGGGGTCACAACGAGTCGGACATGACCGAGCGACTGAACTGAACTGAAGAAAGAAAGAAGACACAGAGGATGAACCAACCAGAAAATAAAGTAAAATGGAAAAATAGAGATAGGCTAGATAGGCAGAGAAAAAAGTAGGTATAGAAAGAGAAAAGGGTTCTTAATTTAGAGCTGCATACTTAAGAGATATATAACAAACTTATGAATTAAATAAAATTAGGCCACATGTATAGCAACTGACTAAATATATACTTATGTAAAACTCTGTAGTAATTATTATAAATAAGTATATATATTTTATGGATAAGGAAATGGCAACGCCCTCCAGTATTCTCGCCAGGAGAATCCCATGGACATAGGAGCCTGGTGGGCTACATACAATCCAAGGGATCGCAGAGTCAGACACGACTAAAGCAATTTAGCAGGCACTAGCAGGCACGCATATATATTTTATCATTCATACACCTATCTATGAAGAATATATTTCAGAATAATTAGTGAAAGAAGCATAAAATATTCTTCTCATTAGATGAAAAATAGTGAACTAGAAATATATAGCTCACATACATTCTAATACATAAAATTTAACATCTCAGCCTAACTGTACCACTACCATTTGTGATGACATCTATTTAGAGCCAGATTAACCATAAATTATGTCAGAACACAAAATAATCTTAACAATTAACAGATACCTAATTATCTCAGTAAGTACTATAATTAAAACTTCATGATGATTCATAGAAAAAAAAAGTATATAACATACCGAAGAAGTCCAAGATAGTAAGATTTGTCTAAAATTTGCCTCTGGGGACCTAAAAAAAATTTTTAGGTATTAGTGTTCAGTTTGAAAATGCCACCACATTAGCAAATCCAAAGCGCAACCAGAATTACACTCAACAATTCTCTAACAGCCCTCCCAGTAAGTCTAAAAACCTGAAAGAAGCAATGAAATAGAAAAGAGAACTAATATCTTAGCATCATGACATAATGGAAGCCTGAATTAAGACCACAAAGATGGGACTAGAGGTTGGGCTGTTAAGAGAGTGGATTCAAAGAACCAACAAAAACATTGGACTCTACTGGTTAGGGTCACTGAATGGAAACTGGGCCTAACGGGGTCTAGAACAGGACTAACCAAGAGAACGTTCTGCTACAATGGAAATATTCTATAGCAGCACTGTCCAATAAAGTAGCTACACGGGAATACTGACCACTTGAAACATGGCTGGTGGTATGTGAAAAGAAGAGAAGCGAAAAGCAAAGGAGAAAAAGAAAGATACACCCATCTGAATGCAGAGTTCCAAAGAATAGCAAGAAAAGATAAGAAAGCCCTCCTCACGATCAATGCAAAGAAATAGAGGAAAACAATAGAATGGGAAAGACTAGAGATCTCTTCAAGAAAATTAGAGATACCAAGGAAACATTTCATGCAAAGATGGGCTCAATAAAGAACAGAAATGGTATGAACCTAACAGAAGCAGAAGATATTAGGAAGAGGTGGCAAGAATACACAGAAGAACTATACAAAAAAGATCTTCCTGACCCAGATAATCACAATGGTGTGATCACTCACACTCACCTAGAGCCGGAAATCCTGGAATGTGAAGTCAGGTGGGCCTTAGGAAGCATCACTAAGAACAAAGCTAGTGGATGTGATGGAATTCCAGTTGAGCTATTTCAAATCCTAAAAGATAATGCTGTGAAAGTGCAGCACTCAATATGCCAGCTCATTTGGAAAACTCAGCAGTGGCCACAGGACTGGAAAAGGTCAGTTTCCATTCCAATCCCAAAGAAAGGCAATGCCAAAAAATGCTCAAACTACCGCACAATTGCACTCATCTCACACACTAGTAAAGTAATGCTCAAAATTCTCCAAGCCAGGCTTCAGCAACATGTGAACCATGAACTTCCAGATGTTCAAGCTGGGTTTAGAAAAGGCAGAGGAATCAGAGATCAAATTGCCAACATCCACTGGATCATTGAAAAAGCAAGAGAGTTCTAGAAAAACATCTATTTCTGCTTTATTGACTATGCCAAAGCCTTTGACTGTGTGGATCACAACAAACTGTGCAAAATTCTGAAAGAGATGGGAATACCAGACCACCTGACCTGCCTCTTGAGAAATCTGTATGCAGGTCAGGAAGCAACAGTTAGAACTGGACATGGAACAACAGACTGGTTCCAAATAGGAAAAGGAGTATGTCAATGCCGTATATTGTCACCCTGCTTATTTAACTTATATGCAGAGTACATCATGAGAAACACTGGGCTGGAGGAAGCACAAGCTGGAATCAAGATTGCCGGGAGAAGTATCAATAACCTCAGATATGTAGATAACACCACCCTTATGGCAGAAAGTGAAGAAGAACTAAAGAGCCTCTTGATGAAAGTGAAAGAAGAGTGAAAAAGTTGGCTTAAGGCTCAACATTCAGAAAACTAAGATCATGGCATCCAGTCCTATCACTTCATGGCAAACAGATGGGGAAAACAGTGGAAACAGTGGCTGACCTTATTTTTCTGGGCTCCAAAATCACTGCAGATGGTGATTGCAGCCATGAAATTAAAAGACACTTGCTCCTTGGAAGGAAAGTTATGACCAAACTAGACAGCATGTTAAAAAGCAGAGACATTACTTTGCCAACAAAGGTCCATCTACTCAAGGAAATGGTTTTTCAAGTAGTCATGTATGGATGTGAGAGTTGGACTACAAAGAAAGCTGAGCGCAGAAGAATTAATGCTTTTGAACTGTTGTGCTGGAGAAGACTCTTGAGAGTCCCTTGGACTGCAAGGAGATCCAACCAGTCCATCCTAAAGGAGATCAGTCCTGAATATTCATTGGAAGGACTGATGTTGAAGCTGAAACTCCAATACTTTGGCCACCTGATGCGGAGAGCTGACTCATTTGAAAAGACCCTGATGCTGAGAAAGATTGAGGGCAGGAGAAGCGGACAACAGAGGATGAGATGGTTGGATGGCATGATGACACAATGGACATGGGTTTGGGTGAACTCCAGGAGTTAGTGATGGACAGGGAGGCTGCGGTTATGGTGTCGCAAAGAGTTGGACACGACTGAGCGACTGAACTGAACTGGTAAAATACTTTTATTTTAATTTATTTTAATTAATTTAAATAATCACAAATATTTGTATTTGTAAAAATACAAACAATTTATATTACAAATAGAAATAGCTATTGGCTATCACAATGGACAGTGTAGGTTTTGACTATAAATTTCTCAATGTAAGCCAGAGATTATGATTTTATATAATTTTTCAGATACTTTTCAGGAACACAATCTTACATTTCAGTAGGACTAAAAAAGCCCATAGGTTAAATGTCCCAAACCTTGAGAGAGGTGAAGTGCCCTGCATGGCATGAGAGAAAAGGCTAGGAAATATTGACTGAAATCCATGCTGAGAAGAGGGAGAGAATGTCTCACTAGAATGGGAAATGAGGCACTGGAACAGGTAACAGCAAAATCACAGCAGATAGTGGTACATGCTGGTAACAGAACTTTTCACATAAGGCTCTGAACTATATTTGTAGAAAATGACTATTTTCTTAAATAATACCTAAATACTATTTAAGTATTATTAAATAATACTTAAATTATTAAATAATACTTAATATTTAAGTATTAAATATTAAATAATACTGGTTATTATTTAATCTTATTTAATCTTAAATAATTAAATAATATTTAATTACTAAATAGTTAATAATACTGATTCTGTTTTAAAGGAGAAATTAATACAGTAATAAAATCTGATGAGTTCTCTTAGACTTGCACCTTTAAGGTTTCTGCCCTTAAGGTTTTTAAATAAGAAATATTAAACACATAAACGATTCTGTGAATCCACTTTTAAAGACTAAACAACTACAAAATTTTGAGTCATTTTCCTCTACAGCACTGATAATTATTAAGCAAGTATTTCTAAACTACTGATTTGTTTTTCATCCTTTGGCCACCCTGCATGGCACATGGGATCTTATTCAACCAGGGATCAAATCTGTGGCCCCTGCACCAGAAGTGCAGAGTCTTAACTACTGAACCACCAGGGAAGTCCAATAACCAACTGGTTTTTAATATTTAGTGAACTAAGTTGTATCATAAGTAAGAAAATTAAGTTTGCTGAAAGGTAGGATATATTATATTATAGAAGTTGGTATATCACCTTATAACTAATTTCATGCTAGTATGTTCATCCCTGATAAGTCATTTGCACATATACATAAAATTTAAAAACTCAATATGAAACAGTTCCCTATGTTTTGATTTATATATATATAATAGACCAACTTTTTAAATCAAAACATATAGTGTTATTATTATTATGCATTTCTAAACACATAGAGAGATAAGGAGAGATGTAGTATAAATCTGTATGTTAGCCTCACTTCCTTACTTAAGCATTATAATGGAATAATAATTATTACCAAAAGTAACACTTCTGGTCTCACTTCTCATAAATATACAAATACCTACCATTGTCATTTTGATATGAAAACCAAAAAAAACTATTTCAGAATATTTCTATATAGTACTAGAAATCTAATTTTCATTTCTGAGTTTTCCTTCAAATTTCTTCAAAGAAATTATAGCAAAGTTCACCAACAAGGACCTATTTGCTCTATAGCATAGAAAACTATACTCGATATTTTATAATAACCAAAAGGGAAAAGAATTTGAAAAGAAATATACATGTATATGTAAATCAACTATACTTCAATTTTAAAAAGTTATAGCAAAGTTCACCAGAAAAATGACTAAAATAGCTCATACATGTATATAACTCCATAGTTCACAATGAATTCTCATATTCATTCTCTTATTTAACCCTTAAAATTTTTGAATCAAGGAGTAAGAACTGAGAAAAATAGCCTTTCACTGTATAATTCTGATTTAGCAATACACTGTAATAGCTCCCAGGTGGCGCTAGTGGTAAAGAACCTGCCTGCCAACACACAATGTAAGAGATGAGGGTTCCATCTCCAACATCTTGGGTCAAGAAGATCCCCTGAAGAAGGGAAGGGGGCAAGCCACACCAATATTCTTGCCTGGAAAATCCCATGGACAGAAGAACCTGGAGGGCTACAGTCCATGTGGTTGCAGAGTCAGACATGACTGAAGTGACGCAGCACTAATATACTGTAATACTTCTTATATACAATATGCTCATCTTCTTAAAATAGATACCTTTCATACCAGTTTTCATTCCACTCAAACCTTGCTGTGTTACAGGACGATCAGCAACTCTGATTTGAGAAGACAGAACTCCTCCTGTCCCTATGGGACCACCACGAGAGCCTGGTCTTCCTGTTCCAGATGGCATCTAAATGACAAGATTCAGTTTCAATAAAATAGAGAAACACTGTGCCTCTAATATTAACATTATATGAAGAATATTAAAAATAAAACTAAGATTCTATATAATATGTAAAATTTTCCTTACATTTTTAAATGTTTGAAATAGTACATAAAATTAATATCTAAAATTAATGATAATTAATATTTTTCTTTAAAATGTAAAATTCTATGTGTTAGACATATTTATACCACTTCTAAACTGTAAAGGAGCAAAATGTCCACATATTTGTCCTTATTTAACAACAGGACTAATGGTGAAGCTGAAGCTCCAATATTTGGGTCATCTGATGTGAAAAACCAACTAATTGAAAAGTGTCTGATGCTGGGTAAGAGTGAGGGCAGAGGGAGAAGAGAACATCAGAAGATGAGGTGGCTGGATGGCATCACCAATCAATGGACATGAACCTGGGCAAATTTTGGGAGATGGTGAGTTTATACAATATACTTGCCTACATTTTCCGCTAATACATTTATGATTTCATTTTTTAATATAAAATTTTGAAAATATCTAGGACTCTGTGTGAGGGTGGGATTTGGTTTATAAAAACAAATGGTTTACCAATTATTCAGCAGTACTGAATATTTCATGCTTTCCTACTAATTTGAAATGCAACCTTCATCACTAATTAAATTCTTCTTGCCTAATTCCATTTCTGGTCTATTCCATTTCACTTGGTTTTGGCACCAATACGCTATACCCCTAAATTGTTGTAGCTTTAAAATAAATTTCAATATTAGTATGAGTACACATCGTCTCTTAACATTAGTCTTTTAAACATTCTCCCACATTGATACAGTTGTGTCCAACTCTTTACAACCCCATGGGCTATACAGTCTGTGGAATTCTCCAGGCCAGAATACTGGAGTGGGTAGTCTTTCCCTTCTCCAGGACATCTTCCCAACCCAGGGGTTGAACAAAGGTCTCCCATATTGCAGCTGGATTCTTTACCAGATGATCCACCAGGGAATCCCAAGAATACTGGAGTGGGTAGCCTATCCCTTCTCCAGTAGATCTTCCCAACCCAGGAATTGAACCAGGGTCTTCTGCATTGCAGGCAGATTCTTTACCAATTGAGCTACCAGTGAAGCTCTTTATACTTCTAGACGTTTAAAAAAAAAAAAAAACACATATAATAGTATGCTTATAGCATAAAGAAAAACAAAGAAGAATCTCTATTTATTATAGACGGGCTTTTCAAATTCTACCAGGATATACACATAATAGTTCAACAATTTGTTTTAAACTTACACCAGTTGCCACTCGAATATTTCCTGACGGGGGTCGTATTCCAGAAGGAGGCCTTCCTGTCAATCCAATCCCACCTCGAGAAACAGGGCGAACTGCTGAAGGTTTGTGATTACTGGCCATTATTTGCTCAGTTTAACCACTGCTTGGAAACAAGAATAATTTAATTCTACTTTGATACCTCCTGTAGCAAGACAGGAGTGAACCACATACCCTTTCAAACATTTAATCCACTGTGACTTTTCTTGCAAATTGATATTGTAGGTACCACCATGTACAAAGTTAAGCCTGCTTTAATTTTGTTCAGATTTGACATAACTGTTCCATTCAGAACCATGGAATCATTTATTATAACATGCCCTCCTCATTTCCCTACTATCTTATCAAAATGCAACTCCCTCTACTTACCTTTCTCTCCTGGGCTCTCATTCATACTCTAGTTAACTAAAGTTTTCTCTCTCCTTACAAAACCAGTATCTTTCTTCTCTGACTATTTTTATCTGTGCTTTCTGGTCTATAGTAAATTCGTTATATTCTCAACCCTGTTATACTTCCTTGTACTCGTCAACTTAACAGGATCCTGTCTTCTGAAAATACTTTTGGTAGTGAAGGCTGTCTTAGCTTCTTGTCCAAGGCAAAGAAGGAACACATGGCACTCTCCTTGCTCCACAATGTAACTGGCAAACGTTATTCTTCAAAGTTTAAAAAAAGTAATAAAC
Source organism: Dama dama (assembly GCF_033118175.1). NCBI lineage: Eukaryota > Metazoa > Chordata > Mammalia > Artiodactyla > Cervidae > Dama > Dama dama. The sequence continues at coordinate 26,216,285 of NC_083709.1, forward strand.
AACATGATTCTCTTCCATTGAGGACCAAATAATGCAACTACATTGCCTTGGATCTTTTCTGGTTGCTTTTATATAGGAGACACCTAATCTCTCCCCCATATTTACTAAAGTCTTGTGTATCTTGTTCAGTCTCTCCATTCTAGTACCATCAACAACCTGGATGATTTCCATATGGATACTGGATTCAACATGTAACATTCTAGCTTCACAGTTCCATGACCCAAATCCCAGCAACCATTTCAATTCTAATTCATGGCCATGGCCAGAGCTGGAGCTTATCATCTGGAATTGCTTCATCTCAAATATCTTAATGAGATACTTTATTCTCTGGCCTTAATTTCCTCTCCTTCTACCTTTTTCTCACCTTTATTCTCACAAAAGACTTTGATGCTGGGAAAGATTGAGGGCAGGAGGAGAAGGGGATGACAGAAGATGAGATGGTTGGATGGCATCACCGACTCAATGGACATGGGTTTGGGTAGACTCCGACAGTTGGTAATGGGCAGGGACACCTGGCGTGCTGCGGTTCATGGGGTCACAAAGAGTCGGACAAGACTGAGCCACTGAACTGAACACCTCCCCTTAAACTATTCCCTTTATTCATTCTCTCCTAGTTTATCAGCCCCCTCCTGTACTCAGCAGAATAAAATATCATTCAAAGTTTTGACTATTTAAAATAGCATTTTAAAATTATGGTCATAATCTATTAGTAGCTTATAAAAACAACTTAGAGGGTTATGACCAATTTGAGTTAAATATGAAATAAAACAGAAGATCTAAGAGGTTTCACTGCACATAGGAAGGGTACTGTTTCATTAAATTTTTGTTTCAGTTACATTTGTGTAAATTTACACATACATGTATACGGGTCTATAATGTAAGATATATGTCCTATTATGCATAATGTTCAAAAGAGTTTTAAAGATTCTGAACTAGAGAGAGAATATGGAGAAAAAGAGTACCTAAGACTCTGGCCTGAAGAATGTAAATATATACAGGTTGCACAGAAGAGGGAAAGCTTGTATAAGAGACTGAAAACAAAGACTAAGAAAGCTAACAGAAAAGCCAGGAGTGTGTGTCAGAGATGCCAAGAGAAGGCAAGAATGGTCAGCCATGACATTTTCTTCTGGGAATTCAAGTAAGATGAACACTGAAATGTCCACTGAAATCCCCAATGAAGAAGCCATTAGTGACCATGATGGTCATTTTCAAGGATTCCTTTTCTTCTCAACATTAAATTACTGTCTCATGAGCACCATCAACTAATTTACATCCTTGAACACTTCTTCAACCCACTTCACAAATCAGAGACTATTCTCTACATTCAACCTGGACTGTGGAACACCATTGATGGAAATCTCACAGCTGTAAAGACTGGAGAACTGCAAAGTCATAGTCACCAAATTTAGATGGATCTTCATATCTCTGAAATTATTTTATTTATCCTTGATAAGCTACTCTGTCCTTGATGATTGCGATTCTTAACAACTTTTCTACTCCTACCTCTCTCAGCAGATGACTCAATTTCATAATTAAGAAAATTAAGATGTGAAAACCATCATATTTGGAGCAAATCAACTTACCTATATAAATGCTGCCTTCCAATCTCAATAGCCATGACTTCTCTCATTCAAGATCAATCTCTATTCCGATTTATCCTCTTAATCCCACCCCTCTGGGACATTAGCTTCCCTCTTCTTGCCAAGCTCCTTCTCCCTAACCCCTGCCCCAAGCTCCTTCGGAGCATTATCCAGCTCCTGAGAAGGGGACAACAGAGGAAGAGATGGTTGGATGGCATCACCGACTCGACGGACTTGAGTTTGAGCAGGCTCCAGGAGTTGGTGATGGACAGGGAAACCTGGTGTGCTGCTGTCCATGGGATCGCAAAGAGTCGCACACGACTGAACAACTGAACTGACTGACTGACTATGTCTAAACTTCTTCCTTTCTTTGAGTCTGGTGTCATGTTCCATTCTTTCCTAACCCTAAAAACTAATTTCTTGATCCTGAAACCACCTTTAATTCTGTCGTATATATTCTTTTTCTACACAGGCAAATTCTAAAATATCGCAACCATCTCCGGGATACTCCCCTCTTCTGTTTCTACTCTTTCAGTCTCCTTCATCTTATTCTACCTGCCCCTATTGTTGCATTTCTCAAGATATGAACCAGCCTATTTTTCTTTTTCCTCTCTACCATCTCATTGATCCACCTCATCTATACTCAGGGTTTGAGCGATTAATAAGCTGATGACTCACAATACTGAATCTCTAGTCCTGACTCCTCACACTCCCCCTGAGGTGTTTATATCCAAATAATTTACTTGCCATTTTTACTTCAATATAGTATCAACATTTCAAAACAAATGAAATGTAAACTCACTGTCATCTCTCCTGAATTTATTCTTCCCCCTGGTATACCTCCTAATCACACAAGCCAGAAATTTAGTCCTTGATTTCTCCCTCTCCCTCATTTCCCATGGCTAACCACATAATCCTACTTTTATTTCTAAATGTTTAAAATATAACTTCCTCTCCATTGCTATAGTACTGTTCAGAGCCTCATGGACTCAAGTAGATTATTATATTGGCCTCCTGACTTGTCCCTTGTGTAACACACAACTTGCCTGTTATACTCCCTAGGAATCCATCAACCACCAGTTCATAACCACCCTGCTGCTGCTGCTGCTGCTGCTGCTAAGTCGCTTCAGTCATGTCCGACTCTGTGCGACCCCACAGACAGCAGCCCACCAGGCTTCCCCGTCCGTGGGATTCTCCAGGCAAGAATACTGGAGTGGGTTGCCATTTCCTTCTCCAGTGCATGAAAGGGAAAAGTGAAAGTGAAGTCGCTCAGTCGTGTCCGACTCTTAGCGACTCCATGGACTGCAGCCCACCAGGCTCCTCCATCCATGGGATTTTCCAGGCAAGAGTACTGGAGTGGGTTGCCATTGCCTTCACCAAATAACCACCCTAACCTTCTTCAATTTGAATTTACAGGGCTGTCTGAACTGCTACTATGCATCTGTACACATATCTATCCCAGGACCTATCACACCAATCTGCTTAAATACTTCTCCACCTTGAAGGCAAGACCTGGATCTTATTCATTTTTACATCCCCAGCATTAATCTCAGTGCCAGGCAAAAACTTTTTTTTTTTTTTTGGTACCTTCTGAATTTCCTTCCACATGAAGGCACTGCCACCTACAAAATCCAGCTACAAAAATTTACTCAATTATCAAAAAGAAAACAAATCACTTCTTAAACCAAAATGGCTTCTCAGTTTCTGTAGCCCCTGCCCAGTACTTCTCTGCGTTTCCTTGGCATTATTCATGATCAATCCTGGAATGGTTTCTCTCCTCTCCATAATATTTTGTTTTCATTTAATTCTACTTAGGTTGATGACTCACAAATCAGTATCTCCAGTTCTGTCCTTAAAACTGGACACCAATTCTGAGTTTTCAACTACTGGGGGGGAGGTGGATTTCTATTCAGATATCCCATTATTACTTTATATTTAATATGTTCACAGCAGACTTAGAATCATCCCATTCCAACTAGCTCCGTGATTCTATTTTCTGGCCATTTTGAACTCTTCGGACAAAGTAACAGAATTATTACTATTATTTCAAATGGAAAAGTAAGTTTTATAAAACGACTTTTTCAAAGGCAGACGAGGTCTATGGTCCAAACAGTTTCTACCACGGACTTCCCTAGCAGTCCACAACTCTCTGTGCTTCCACTACAGGGGGCACCAGTTCCATCCCTGGTGTTGGAACTAAAGCAGTGGCAAGGGAAAAGAAAACAAAACAAAACGGTTTTCTCTCAGAGAAAGTTAAGACAATAAACCTTCCTTTATTCAGCAAAAATAGTTGGGGTTACTCTAGCTTTCCTGAAAACTTTAAGAAAACGGACAATACATAGAATTCCACCCCATTTTCTTTGCCACTGCTTTATTACAGCGGGAAAAAATTTAGTTAACATTTGATCAGTTCCACGGGGTAAAATACAAGGGAGGAGCACTAGTAACAAACAGGCCACTAACTCCGGGGTTAGTCTTTCAAATATTCGCATAATCTAAGGGGTTATTCACACAACCAGAGAGGTCCCAGAAAGACGAGGGATACTAACGGAGCTCCGACAGTTACCAGCCGTACACCCTCAGGGCGTGTTTTTTTACTGTAGTCTGGCGAGAGCTCCAGCTTGCAGTCTTTGTGACGATTTCAGATACTGAAATACCTGACTCCTAATTATTATCCCAATCATTATCCTCCCCAAACCAACCATTTTAATATATTTTGAAGAAGCGGAAAGTTGCTAAGTCCCTTCTGCTATGACCAACAGACAGACAGCTATTATTACTTCGAGTAAAACTCAGACCACAGTTAATTTTCTGAGGCGCTCGGGTCGTTCCCTCTGGTCCCCTGGCAGGTCTGCTTAGGGGACTGTGTGAGAAAATCTTTTCTCATGTTCTGCAGGACTAAAAATTGGCCTTCCTTAGCCCGGCGTCGGGCTGGAGGAGAACTCCTAAGAGCCGGGTTTATTTTGTTTGAAGCGCATCAGCATCGTCCAAGCTAAGACAACCAGTAACGGAGGCAAGGAAAAAGTTGGGACCGGGGATTTCTCACCTCAGCCGGCGCTGAGGGGTGCGAAAGGAGCGAGGTCGCACCACCCAGGGGCACTCGAACTTCTTGTGAGCCCTCCACCACCGCGTAGCCCACCGGTAGGGCCCGCGAACCCGCCGCCTAACTGGAAAGGCCGCGCTCACCTTCGTGCAGCTTTCCTAGGCCCTCAAAGCCTAATCTCTGGTAGCCGCGAGCCTTTTCGTCGCCCGGCAACAGGGGGCGGGGTGCCTCCATCGGATTGGCCAATCCTCAGCCTCCGCTCAGTGACGCGAGAGTGAAATGTTCTCGCGATATTTGACGGCTAACGTTCGTTTCCTCAGTAGATCCGAGCTTTTCTGGAGGAGATGGAAAACGGCGTTTTGGCTAGGAATGAATATTTTATTTGGAAACTGATTTGCTTTCTAATCAGAATAATCTCTCTGATTGTGTACCTGACGTGAACTCACTCTAGCGAGTTTTATTATATCGCTGTGTAACGTCATTTGTACTCCGTCAGACTTTTTATTTCAAGTTATTCCGTGGTAGGCAGCATTCGTGGTACAGTCTTCTAATTAGCGGTAGTTTCCTTTTTATTAGAAGAAAGGAACGCAACACATATGATACAGCATTAAGTCTCGATGCGATTCTGGTAGCATGTTCTCACTTCATTGAAGGCTTTTATACCTTTAGGCTTCCTTTCACAGTGATTCTGCGAGGAGGGCTGAATTTAAAGCGAATTGGCTTAAAAGAATTATTTTATTTTCAATTTTTTTTAATTAAGAAAAATGAGAACTACGTCGTCTCAAATCCTACTTCTCTAATAAAAGGAACTTTAAGTTTGTTTTTTTCCAATTTTCCTATAGTCAGCTTAAATGTGACGGGAGCTCTAATTTTATATATGTGTGTGTGTATATATATATATATAACTTTTAACATTTTCACACTTTCCATCTTGCATACACTATGTCCAGGTTTACTGTTGTATGCCTACCTTCAAGTAGGTTAAAATCTGTGCAATACAAAATGAAATAATGTTCTGTGACTGAGTTCTCAAAGTTTGTAAAGCATTTTCGTGTAATTACTCCACTTGAGATCAACATATTTGTAGTGGTCATTTGTTGTCTTTAGGGTCACTTTAGTGAAAGGAAGTAGAATTTGCCATCCCAAAGTATGCCACATTGGTAAAAGGCTTATTTTGAGTGGAAGGCAATTGAAAAGATGTAGATACAAGAAAAGCTCTCCATTCCACTATTTGCGTAAAAACAGAACATAAACTTTCAAAGTCTCCTTTTCTTGCTTCTTAAACAGGAAGGCCAAAAGTTAATCATTGGAGACCTTTATCAGCCTGGAGACGGCACCAGAGGAATCTACTAAAAACAATTAACCAGCCTTTACTGTTAGTTTCCCATGTAATTGCCTTCCCATAATGCTACCTCTAAAGAGTCCTTTTACCACTTGTGTAGAAACTTATCGTTCCTTTGTTAAGATGCTGTATAAGCCCAAACTTTAGTCACCGAGCTATTCATCTCTTAATTTCTTTGTATATATAATACATGTAACAACAACAACAAAAACAAAAAACGTCTCTTCTTAAAACGTAATCTTCTTAATCTTTTACTACAGAGCCCCAGCAGAAACGGTAGAAAGAAAAACCTTCAACTTCTAACGTCCAACTATTTTATATGGTCTCATAGAGAAGCTACTGACGTGCCTTTTCCGTCGGTGTTTTCAGACATAAGGGAGACCCAACATTTGCCATTTGTATAGAGCTGTGACAGTTTGAGAGAAAATCTTAAAAAACAAAACTTTCTCTAAAGTACCAAGAACCCAGTTTAGTATTCTCAGAATTTAAGGCAAGTGATTGTCTCCAATTTAGTTCCAAGATCTCTCGTCTTAGATTTAAAAAAACAAAAACAAACAAACAAAAAACCTCAGGAGACTACGCCGAGTTTGGGGAAATCGGAGTAATATTGCTCCCAAGACAACACGTGAAGCGAACTCACTTAGCCAGGCGGACCAAAATTTAAAATACCCGGATTTGGCGCTCCTGGGACTCACGCCCCGCTTACGCGTGGCATTGTGGGATTTGTAGTTCGGACCATATCCGGTATCGAAATAAAAAGCTCAGCCAGGGCTCGGAGAGGATTCAGGCTCAGAAAAGAACCAGATTCGGGCGCCCAGACAGAGAGGCCGGCGGTGGTATTTCTTCCTCGCTGGCGGTCCAAGCGACCGTCGCCTCCGCGTTGGCCTCAGCAGTCAGGACGCACACACTCTGCGTCATGGCGGGCTGAGGCCGATGATGAATTCCGGTGTGCATGTCAGGGTTGCTGTGTCACTCGGCCCGCTCGGCGCGCCCCTTCCCTGCCGCCCTTCCGCACCGGCCTTTGGGCTCTTCCGGGCCCGGCGTCCCTCACCTGCAGGCGCTCTCCAGCCGCTCGCCCGGCCTCTCCGACTGACCAATCTCGCGCCGTGCCCCGGCCCCGGGCCCCGGACCCACCAGGGCCATGGCGAGCGGCGCCTGCAGGTACCGGCTGAGCTGCTCGCTCTCGGGCCACGAGCTGGACGTGAGGGGCCTGGTATGCTGCCTCTATCCACCGGGGGCTTTTGTGTCCGTGTCCCGAGATCGCACCACCCGCCTCTGGGTCCCAGACAGGTGAGCGCCCCGAGTCCCGTTAGCCCCCAATTGTGCTGCAAGCTTCCTGCGGAGTCCAGGAAGAGAGTGCCCCCTCCCTGCCCTCTTCCCTCTCTTTCTGGCCTTCCCTGCGATCCGCGCTCCCTCCCATTTCTGAGGTAACTGGCACTCTGGGTACGCCGTGTAAGAAACCTGTGAGATTCATGTGAAAAGAGTGCTGGGTTAAGGGAACAGAGACCTACTTTCTTGCCCTAACTTGACCACTAAAAAAGTGAGTGACCTTGGATGAGCCTTTTATTTTTTGTGGCTTCAGTTTGTGAACGATGATTTTCCCGTGTTTTCTATTTGAAAATTTTTTGATGCCAGGTGCACCCTCATTAATGAGGTAGTGTAAAAGCATCTGGCATGTGATTGAAGTAAATCCTCTTCTTTACTAAGAATTTGCTCTGTAGTCTTCACTCAAATTTGAGAATTAAGGTTCTCAAAAATTGTATTGCAGGAAGGTGCCTTGGCTCCTCTCCACGTTATCCAACTCAGAGTTTCTTAGTCCTAGTTAGGTGATGGACTTGAGTGGAGGGGAGAAAACTCCTCAACTGTTTTATGGATGTGGGGAGAGGGTGTTTTCTTGAGAGAAAGCCCACTGCCTTCAAAAGATTTTCAAGAGATTAATCAAGTTCAAGGGTTTAGCCCTGATTTAGCTGTTTGTAACAGGAAATGCTTCAACAGTACCTGGACTGTGAACTTCCAGATGTTCAAGATGGATTTAGAAAAGGCAGAGGAACCAGAGATCAAATGGCCAACATCCACTGGATCATTGAAAAAGCAAGAGAGTTCCAGAAAAACATCTACTTCTGCTTTATTAACTATGCCAAAGCCTTTGACTGTGTGGATCACAACAAACTGTGGAAAATTCTGAAAGAGATGGGAATACCAGCATACCTGACTTGCCTCCTGAGAAATCTGTATGCAGGTCAGAAGCAACAGTTAAAACTGGACATGGAACAACAGACTGGTTCCAAATAGGAAAAGAAGTACCGCAAGGCTGTATTTTGTCACCCTGCTTATTTAACTTATATGCAGAGTACATCATGCGAAATGCCAGGTTGGATGAAGCACAAGCTGGAATCATCATTGCCAGGAGAAATATCAATAACCTCAGATACGCAGATGACACCACACTTATGCAGAAAGTGAAGAAGAACTGAAGAGCCTCTTGATGAAAGTGAAAGAGGAGAGTGAAAAAGTTGGCTCAAAGCTCAACATTCAGAAAACTAAGATCATGGCATCTGGTTCCATCACTTCATGGCAAATAGATGGGAAAACAATGAAAACAGTGAGAGACTTTATTTTGGGGGGCTCCAAAATCACTGCAGATGGTGACTGCAGCCATGAAATTAAAAGACGCTTCCTTCTTGGAAGAAAAGTTAACGACCAATCTAGACAGCATATCAAAAAGCAGATACATTACTTTGCCAGCAAAGGTCCATCTAGTCAAAGCTGTGGTTTTTCCAGTAGTCATGTATGCATGTGAGAGTATTGGACTATAAAGAAAGCTGAGTGCCGAAGAATTGATGCTTTTGAACTGTGGTGTTGGAGAACTCTTGAGAGTTCCTTGGACTGCAAGGAGATCCAACCAGTCCATCCTAAAGGAAATCAGTCCTGAATGTTCATTGGAAGGACTGATGTTGAAGCTAAAACTCCAATACTTTGGCCACCTTATGTGAAGAACTGACTCATTCGAAAAGACCCTGATGCTGGGAAAGATTGAAGGTGGGAGAAGTAGACGACAGAGGATGAGATGGTTGGATGGCATCACCAACTCAATGGACATGAGTTTGAGTATGCTTCAGGAGTTGGTGGTAGACAGGGAAGCCTGGAGTGCTGTGGTCCATGGGGTTGCAAAGAGTCGGACACGACTGAGTGAACTGAACTGAACAGGAAATTTAAGACCTAGAAGGCAGATTTCTTTTTAGAAAGGGAAAAATTAGATGAGTTAGTTTATGTAGTAATTCTTGCATCAGATATTTCACTCAATGAAACCATACATTTTCATCCATAAATTCAGATGATCACTATTTATTGAGAGCCTCCATTTTGTTTGTGATCCTGAAGAAGAATAAAAAGACAAGTTTCCTATGTTTATATATCTTAGCTACAGTCTGGGCGAGAAGATGGATGAAGAAAACAACCAAATAATTACACTTTGGCATGTGTACTGTGAAGAAAACAAATATAGAGTTGAGTGGAGAGAGATGTTAAAAAAGGAGGCCTCTCTGAGGAAGGTGTTTTGGGTTTTTATTTCTTCTTAAAAAGCACTGAGCTGGAAGTAGTCAAGGGAATGAGGAATGGAAGTGAGTCAATTGGAAGAGTACTGTAGGCAGTAGGAAGAGCAGACACAGCTCTGGACTGAATAGGAGAAAAGTCCCTGTGTTCTCGGGGAATGAGCTGTGAAGTGCAGGCAGATCTCAGAGGCTGGCAGAAGCCAGGACATGCCTGGTAGAGGGCTGAGGAAAGGAGTTAGTAGGTAGAAGCCCCCAAAGTGTTTCAGCAGGGAGCAGCATGATTTGATTTACCTGTGGAGAAGTTTCTGCTAGCTTCATGTGGAGAATGAATTGCAAAGGGATGAATGTGGAAAGAGATCTGTTTAGAGGCTTTTGCAGTCATGCAGCCAAGAAAAATTAGGGATTTATAGAGCAAACTCCTTTATTGAGCTGGATCAGGTCTTCTCTAACTGTTCGAGATTTATGATATTCCAAACCGCTTGGTAACACTGATATGTAACTTCTTGTGTATTTGAGTACAAATTACTGACTAAACTTCTGCATTTAACGTTGAATTCAGTAGAAGCACATGCCCAGTAGGTTAACAATGCCGCAATAAGGAGTAATTAAAGAATGCTTGTTGTATTAGTTGAAATCTGTTGAATAGCTGAATCCTTAAACTTTCACATGTTTTATAGGATTGTGCTCGATTGCTGAGAGCTTAAATCACTGGATCACAAAAACATGAGGAACTTTGAGCTGAAGTGATCTTCTCTTTAATAACTAGTTCTTCTCACTCAATTCATATTGTCTTTTGGTTTTGTTTTTTAGAATTTATGTGGTTTTCAACTAACACTGATTGAGTATTTCCAGGCACAGGGCTCAAAAGTGGGATTGGTGTGATAAGGTGGTTTTCCTCTCAGTTCCAACTGCTATGGTAGAGTATCTCATAGTCACTCTTTAGGCAGCAGAACTAGTGTCTCAGCCATACCTTTAGTGTCATGAAAAGTGTCCTCAAGGCTAACATCCTGACAATTTCTGTTTATTTCATAGGATATTAATGAAGTTAGTAAAGTGCAGTAAAACGTTTGGAGCCAGCGAGTACACATTTTCGTTTTCTCATGTGCATTGTTGATAGGGTTCTGGATTAGGGCGGATAATGTAGGGATGGACTGGTAAAGAAGGGGAACGTTAGTTTCAAGGAGGCAAAATAGTTCTAGTGTGGACTAAATCAGATACCTCATCTTTCACAAGGACCCTCTGAAAACCCAGAAAGCCTCCAGGCCTTCTGAAGGTGCTTCAGATTGGAGACTTTATTTTTTGGTTGTACATTGACCTGAACCAGTCAACATGCCATTATTGCAGATGGCTCCAACCCTCTGGAAGCCCACCTCACAGTAAACTGGATTTCCCAAGTCTATCACACCAGTGATTGCTTTGCCTTTTGAAAACTATCCATGTTTGAAAGACTCCAACTTCAGATTCCGCCTCATTCATTAAATCTTACCTGACCATGCCAAGGCTGGAGTAACTTCTCCCTCATGCTTACTCAGCACTTGGGTCCTTAGTCAGGTGGAGTTTATTAAGAAATTAGAGCCATTACTTTCTACCCTCCAAGCCACAATTCCCTTTTCTTGGAGGCAAAATTTTCATGTCTTTTAATGGCTTATTTTTTAATTTTTCTTCCATATTTGTATATAAAGTGCTATACTGCTGTTTCTTTAAACATTTGTTTAGTTCTCTGTTTTAGTGTTTTCTGTTAGTTCTTATCAGGGAATATGAAAATATAGCTATAGCTCTCTCTTCTGCTTTCTGCCAACCCACCTCAAATAGGCATCCTTTCTATGCCCCGACCCTCATAGTTTAATTTTAGACTAAATCAGTATTTTGTGACTGTACAGAATCTGTCTACACCTGAGGTGTGGAATAAACTATGGTAGCTTTTCCTCATCAATTTTATGATTTCCTTGTAGTTAATAATTGTCTTTTTTTTTGGTTTTTTTTTAAATTTTCTATGAATGTATCACTAATTCAACTTTATATTGTTTGCTAATCGTCTAAATCTCCTTTCAAGACCTCTAGACACATTGGATATTCTACAGTTTCTTTTTCTCAGCTAATCATCTGCCTCTGGTGCACAACTAGTCCTGGGATCTTCTTTCACTGTCCTCTTAAGAAGCCATTTTTGGATTCTTCTGTTGGGTTTCTTCTATCCTTAAACTTTCTTGGTTTTCTTCCTTGACAACTTATTGAACACATCCTCCAGGAGCTTCCTGAAATACAGTGCAGTGATAGTGTATTAAGACCTACATTTGGAAAATGATTTTATCTTGCCTAGCTACTTGAGTAATAGTTTAAAAGTTTGTAGCATTGTAATTTCCAAATAATTTTTCTTCAGAATTTTGAAGCCATTATTCCATTGTATTCATTGTGTTACAGTAAGTCTGAAGTCATTGTGACTCTTGACCTATTATTTTTTTCTCTCTGGAAGACAGTCTATCTTCATTCATTTTTCAGGTTCATTAAATGTGGCCTCTGAATGTGAAAACTTATATCCATAAGTTCTGGAACATTTTCTTAAATTCTTTGGTTTCATCGTCTCCATTTTCTCCCACTTCTTTTGTGGAACTTTTTATTCATATATTGAACTTGTTTCTAAATTGCTTTTTTATTTCTCTCTGTGTATCTCTTTTTTTCTCTCTCTCTCTACTATACTTTCTCAGAAATTGCCTTGACTTTTTGTGAAATTATGTTTTTGTTTCATGGTTGCAATATCTTATATCTCTAAGGATGCTAATGCTGATTTTTTTTTTTTTTTTTTTTTAAGTTATTTTCTCCCTGAGTGATCTGTTTCCTCTAAATTGGTTATTTCCCCTCCCTGTTGGTTTTGGTCACTATATTACCCCCAAATGTCTAGTAATTCTTATTCTGTGCTTAGTATTAGGGTGTGTGTGTGTTCAGTTGTGTTGACTCTGTGACCCTGTGGATCATAGCCCTCCAGGCTCTTCTGTCCATGGGATTCTCCAGGGAAGAATACTGGAATGCGTTGTCATTTCCTCTTCCAGGGGATCTTGCTGACCCAGGTCTTCTGCATCACAGGTGGATTTTTCACCCATGTGCCACCATACCCCAAGGCTCAACTGTGGCTTGTGTCACCACCCTCTCCTTCCAGCCAAAGACTTTTCTGCAGAAAAAACTTCAAGCTTTTGCTGGGTACAAGGGGCAGTTTTGTGTTTTGTTTTTCTCCTTGATGCTGTATGCATTTTTTTTTCTCTCCCCACTGATTCAAGAAGTACTTAGTGATTACCATGTAGAATACTGTGCTGCAAACTTAGGAAGATGAAAAGAAGAACCAAGTCTGGATTCTGCCAAGAGCTTCACGGAACACTGCACACAAACATTGATACTAGAGCGTGCTAAGGGACACGTTTAGATAGATTTAGTACTTTGTATAATACAGACTTTTAGAGACGTCTTATCTTTTACATTTCTTTAGACTTAACTGATAAAATGGTTTCTGAAACCACATTTTGAAAAAACCACACCAAAATAGACAAGTTAAAAATAGCTCCTACTACATGTGTATACCTATGGCCAATTCATGTTAATGTATGGCAGAAACACCACAATATCATCATAAGGTAATTATCCTCTAATTTAAAATTAAATATTTAAAAAAGAAAAGATTTGGAGAAAAAAAAGAGTAACTACTACCAAATACCTTCCTTTGAAGATTTTTTGAAATGATTCCACTTGTGACTCTGAAGACTTTGAACTAGCTTTCCTAATTCTAGTTCCTACCTTTTTTGGTCCCCATTTCCTAGAGATACGTAGTGGTGCTCATTCTTGAGCCTTTTGAGGGTTCATTGGTAAATTGGGCCTCTTACTTTCCCTGTTCCTGCTTAGAACTCATTTTATTCAAGTATACTAAGGCTGTTACTACATTTCTTTCAGTTTTCAGTATTCAATGTTATAATTGTTCCTTTTTTTTCTTATTCTCTCTGACCTTGTGGGTTTAATGCCTTTCTTAAAATAAACATAGATAGAAACAAAATATGCATTATACAAAACAATATGTATTGTTGTAATGGTGTTTGGAAAAGGAATGAATATAGACAAGTGTGTGTGCAGTATGTATCTAGGACTCTTCCCTCTTTATGTACACTTGTGTTATCTCCTTTAGCTGGACCACAAACTCCTTGATTTAACTTGAGTCAGAAATATAATTCTTTAATTCCCCTCAGCAGCTAATTTATTGCCTTCCACGTGGTATATATATCTGTTGTTTGTCTTGTTATGTAAGGCAGTGATGCCAAGTGAATGATATGTAAAACAATTTGGTAATTATTCTAATCAGTAATTATTATCCTGTGTCCCTAGAGCAGTCATTTATATATCCCTGTATTAGTCCCTTTAGTTCACATATTGAATGTGATAGTCTAGCTACTTACATACACACACCATACTAATGGATACTAAGTTAATGTTTCATAGTATGAAAAGGTCCTCAGTGGTTTTAGGCTTATTGATAGTAGATTCCATTATCCCAGTTGCATGAATGTTTCACTTCACTCGAGATTCCTTAGGGTAACAACGGCTGATAAGTAGAAATAAAGTAAGGGGACCAATGTATATCTTGTTAACTGTCATGTCTTTCCAGTCCTAACAGGGGTTTTACAGAAATGCACTGTATGAGTGGCCACTCCAATTTTGTCTCTTGTGTATGCATCATACCTTCAAGTGACGTGTACCCTCATGGACTAATCGCCACTGGAGGAAATGACCACAATATTTGCATTTTTTCTCTTGAGAGTCCAGCACCACTTTATGTACTAAAAGGTCACAAAAACACTGGTGAGTGTAACACTTTGGCATTTTTATGTTTGAATAAATGTCATCTTTTTGAAGATAAAATTCTTATTATCTGCTTTCCCTAGTTTTTTAATTATTATTTTTACCTATCACTGTGGCTTGATACAGAAAACCTTTTGAATCATCATTGTTCTATAAATTCTGTTACAGACTTACTGTTATAAGTAAGGGCTGACATACCTATATATGTAAAAAGCAAAGATTTCATTTATAAAAGAAAGAGATTATAGTTTTATATGCTTTATAATTTTGGTTCTTCAACTTTCTTTCGCAAGGAATTCACTTGGGAAAACTGAGAGCACTTCCTTTATCTTTGGACTGTTATTTCTGTATTTGTGCAGCAAATCAAGTCCCAGAAGGAATGTATGTAGGGAGTCTGGTATCATTATTTGAGAGTATTTAATGCTTTTGAACGGTGTTTTCTGTGATTTGTATATATTTCTGATTCTGTTGTATTCCTGGACTTGTGTTTGCTTAACAGCTCTCTGTTATAAAATGATAGTTAATCAGTGCAGTGTGTGTACTTTCTGTTGTTACGGGATAGTTTGGGATATCTGTAAGCAAATAGTATGGCCCATAAGTATTCTAAACTTAATTCCTTTAAGGAGTTTGCAAAATGCTTTGTGTGTAGGTATGGAAAATCTTCAATACAGAGTGACACAGATTTTTTTTAAACTTTTTAAAGGACATCTTCTAATGTATTTAAAGTAGAGACAACATATTTTAAGGGAAATACTATAATGATCTCTTCCACCCATGTATTTGCATAGCTTTAAGGATTATCAACACCTGGCCTATTTGGTTTCATCTTCTGCCCCTTCCACAACATTATTTTAAAGGAAATTTCCAATATACTATTTCATTTGTAAATAGTTCAACATGTAGCACTATAATAGGGTTTGGCAAACTTTGTCTGTGCAGGGCAAGATAGTAAATATTTTAGGATTTGCAGGCCACGCAGTCACTTTCATAACTGCTCACCTCTGCTGTTACGTGGAGAAGCAGCCATTGATAGTAAATAAATGAGTGAACATGTCTGTTTCAGTAAACCTTTATTTATGGACACTGAAATATGCATGTCATATAATTTTCATATGTCAGGAAGTGCCTTTTTTTCCTCTCACCCACTTAAAAGTATAAAAACTATTCTTAGTTTGTGCACCATACCAAAAACAGGTGGCCCACAGACCGTAGCTTGCTGACCCCTCAAAAAAAATAATTTACTCTAACTCTGCCATTATTTCTGGATTTAATACCTAGCATTTTTGTTAAGAACCTTCCACATCAACTGTTTGGTTACCCTGTGGCACACTCACACAGAAAAGACAGGGTAAATACTTACCTTCTGCCCACCCCCACCTCTTTCAGTGGTTTCAGAATGAGTTGATTTCCTAACATCTTGTTTTGTTTTTTGATTCTCAAACTGTCCCAGTTGAAAGCTTCTTTAAACAATTGGTTCCTATGACGGCTTCTTTTTTTTAATTTATTTTTTTATTGAAGGATAATTGTTTTATAGAATTTGTTGTTTTCTGTTAAACCTCAACATGAATCAGTCATAGGTGTATATATATACCTTTGCTTTTGAACCTCCCTCCCATGTCCCTTCCCACCCCACCCCTCTAGGTTGATACAGAGCCCCTGTTTGAGTTTCCTGAGCCACACAGCAAATTCCCGTTGGCGATCTATTTTACATATGGTAGTGTAAGCTTCCATGTTACTCTCTCCATACGTCTTACTCTCTCCTCCCCTCTCCCCATGTCCATAAGTGTATTCTCTATGTCTGTTTATCCATTGTTGCCCTGTAAATAAATTCTTCAGTACCATTTTTCTAGATTCCATATATGTGCATTAGAATACAATATTTATCTTTCTCTTTCTGACTCACTTCACTCTGTATAACAGGTTCTAGGTTCATCCACTGCATCAGAACTGACTCAAATGCATTCCTTTTTATGGCTGAGTAATATTCCATTGTGTATATGTACCACAACTTCTTTATCCATTCACCTGTTGATGGACCTCTAAGTTGCTTCCATGTTCTAGCTATTGTAAATAGTGCTGCAATGAACAATGGGATACATGTGACTTTTTCAATTTCGGTTTCCTCAGGGTATGTGCCTAGGAGTGGAATTACTGGGTCATATGGTGGTTTTATTCCTAGTTTTTTAAGGAATCTCCATACCATCTTCCATAGTGGCTGTATCAATTTACACTCCCACCAACAGTGCAAGAAGGTTCCCTTTTCTCCACACCCCTGTGGCTTCATGATAAGCCCTTACTTTTGGTACTATAGAATGTTCTAGACCTGAAGTCAACAATTTTGCCAAGAACCTTATGTTTTTCTTTCAGTGGGAAGTAGTATTTAGAAACCTCAATTTGAGTTGTGGTCCAGGATTTTTTTTTTAATTAATTTTGTTTTTTAATTATATAAAACATAGTTTATAAAGAAAAATCTGTTTAACACGGTGAGTTCAAAGAAGTCTGTATTGCTTTCTCACACCATCCTTTTCTTATAAGTAATTTTTTGTATTACTCTATTTTCATGTGAAATTTTAATTTATTTTTTAATTGGAGGAAAATTGCTTTACAGTGTTGTGTTAGTTTCTGCCATACAGCAACATGAATCAGCCGTAATTATATATATATATATCTCCCCTCCCTTTAAGTGACTGGTTTTTCATTATTAATAGCTCTGTTCTTTCTGAAAAAAAAAAAAAAAAAAGCAAATATGTAGGTATATCTGTATTACCCCTTTCTTAGACAGAAGGTAACATACTGTATTTAGTTTTCTACCCTGGCTATTTTTACTTGATAATACTGTCCTGAAATACTTTATTGCTATATATAGAAATCTTTGTTCATTTTTACAGTGGCATTATATTGCATTGTGTAGCTATACTAAAGCTATTTTAGCTTATTCAACTGGTCTCCTATTGATGGATATCTAAGTTTCCAATCTTTTGCTCATACAAATAAATGTCTTTTGGTTCGGTTTTTTGTGTGTGTGTGAGTGTAATTTAGGTATGATATCCAGTTCTGGATCAAAGGGTAAATGTATATGTAATTTTATTAGTTATTGCCAAACCCCCTCATTTGGTATCATAACCTTTATTGCATTTCCAGCAGCAATATTTGAGTCCCTTCTTCCCTTACCAGTCAAATATGTTGTCAGATTTTTAGATTGTTGCCAAAATGATAAGTGAAAAATGACATTTTAGTATGGGGTAATTTGCATCTCTTATTATGGAGGGGGGCATTTTTTAAAATATGGAAGGCTTATTGACATTTTGTCCCCCTCAGAGCTATATTCTTGCCCATAAAATATAGGGTTATTGACTATTTTAAAAGTCCTTTATAAATTAGTTATTAACCCTTCAATACAAATTGCAAATATTTTTTCATATCGTTATCTTTCTTTGCTTTATATATGTTCTTGTTTTCCTGCTTTTGTAATTCAAAGGTTTATTTTATGTAATCATATATATCTTGATTTTGTAAAGGTGTTTCTCATAGAAACCTGTGTAGTAAAAATATTGCTTCATATTTTAAGGGTATGTTTACTGCTTGGTTTATTTCTTCTTTATCATAGGTTATCTTTTATTATTTTGTTAAGTTGCTTGATGATTTGGGGCCAGTGTCATTTCTTTGTTTTTAACTTTTTCTTTTTAGTTTGAAAAATACTACATCAGTGAGTTGGAGATGAAGAAATTAATGATTGACATCCTTATGTCTTATTGTTTTTTTGTCAGCTTTCTAGCCCAAATTTTATGTTCTAAATGGTAGAGTGGTACTGTTTTTTAGTCAACATATGTATAACACTTTCCAGTTACATTAGTTAATTGGAAAAGCTGAGCCTTTAGGGTTCTTTTCCCTGAGCTATTTTCCCAGTTGAAAGCGTTTATTTTCATGGCAACAACCTTAATTTTCTTTGCTTTGAAAATACTTTAAATCCATTTGGAAGTTTTGGTACTGTGCAGGACAGATGGCCGTGTTTCTGAGTTGTACCTGTTATGTAGCTGGATGTCAATTGTCCTTTGGTGCTGAAAGGACTTCTAGGGTTTATATTTTTCATCTGGGCTTGAGAAGCAATTGGCTCTTCCAGCTCTGCAAATCCCTAGGTTTGGATTCTTCATTCCTGCTTGGGAGCCAACCAGTTCTTGATCTCATCCCTTTCTTTTACTACCTAGCCAGATACGTCCAACAGTAAATGACACCTAACGCTGGAGTCCCATTTTGCAGCCTCTTTCTTTAGATAACAAGTTTATCGTGTCCTGAGTTAATGCCGGTGGCAGCTTTACCAAATGTTCCTTACTGCATAATAAGGATCATTGGTCTTCTCTTCTGTGTTAGCAATCTCCTCATCGCCTGTCTGTTAAACTAGTCCCATATATTTCAGGTACTTGCTTTAGTGGTGCCTCGCTTTTGCTGCTAGTTCTGACTCCGTGAGGTAGGCTAGGTGACGTTGCGGTGACAGACAGCCCCAATGTCACAGTGGCTTAATGCAGTCAGCTGGCTTTGCTTCTTGCAGCTCCAATGCAGCAGGTATCCAGATGACAGGCTCCAGTGCAGCATGTGCTTTCACAGATGCTGGAGCAGTGGGGAGGAGCATGGCCTAATTGAGCTCCTGTTCTTAAAGCTTCCACCTGGAAGTAACATGATTTCTGCTTAATTTTTCAATGCCAGAACAAGTCATGTAACATGCCTAAGGCTAAAGGAACTGAAGAAGTTCAGTCTTATAATTTGATTAGAAGGTAAAGAGCAGAAAATATTTTATGAATATCACTAATGGCTACCATGCACATTAAAATCTTTACATGTTCCATGTGCTTCCTGGAAACCTCCCTCTTGGTACCTTTTAGCTACCTGTTGCATTCATACTCCCTGGGTTAATGTCATTTCCAGATTTCCCTATTTCCTAGATCCCTTGTTTTCATCATTCTTAGCTTACTCTTTATTATAATACAGCTGTTGCAGCTTCCTAAGAAAGCTGTAACATGGGGGTTAAATATATTTTGTTTTTGCATATTGGAAAATGGCTTCATTCTAGTCTTATATTTGACTGTTAATTTGGCTAAATGTAGAATCCTGTGTTAAATCCATTTAACTTCAGAATTTTGAAGGCATTGCTCTGTTGTCTTTTCATGAATGGTGTTATTTAGAAGTTTGATGCCGTTTCCCCTATCTTTTCTATGGGACACTTCTGGTCCCCTCCCAAAGTTTTGGGATCTTCTCTATTTCTAATGTTGTGAAATATCACAGTGCATCTCTATATTTCTTAAAGGGCCTTTCACTGGACACTTTAGTAGGTTCATTCAGTCTAGATATCTTGACCTTCACTTTGAGGGAATCTTTCTTGTACTGTTTCTTTGTTTTCTGCCCCAATTTCTCCTCTTTCCCCAGTTACTTCTTTTTGGAATCTCTGTTACTTAGATGTTTGACATTCTAAAATTATTTTCTAACTTTCTTAACTATCCTTTCCTGTTTTCTATATCTTTGCCTTTTGGGTCCAATTCTCAGACTTTTTCCCCCCTGGTTTTTTAGTTTGATTCTTCTATTTTTAGCATTTATTTTTCTTGGTCTCTCATTAGTTCTTTTTTTATATAATACCTGTTTGCAAATAATATCAGATTGAAGATTTTTCTTCTGCTTTCTGAAATTGGATTTGTTTCTTATGGATCTCTCAAGCCCTTTCCCCACTTATTTTTCTGTTTCTTTGTTTTGGTTTTTCTCTCATGTGGATGGAGCTTGGTGATTGGTGGTCTTTTTAGAGGTTGAGCTGATGGCCTGACTTTTTAGATGGAAATCCTCTCAAATGTCTGCATCTGGAGTTCTTTAACATTATTCAGTCCTCTAAGAATGCTCCTGCCTCTTGCCTAGGTGGATGGGGATCGATATATGCCTGACTGCTGGTTTTGTGGGAGCAGGTATAAGTACCACATTTTAGGATGGAGACTTTCTGCTTATTCCCCCTGTGTTTCTTGGGGCTCCTTATTCCAGCTGTTTATTACGCCTGGTGACCCGAGTCTAGAAACTCAGCTGCAGTTCCTCCAGAGGATAAACCTCCAGTCTCCTTCCTGCAGTGGGTGAGGATGTACTTTCGTGACACTGTAGGCTGAGAGGAGAGTTCTAGTGTTTCACTGCATTGTGTGCAGGCTTTGAATCGCTGTTCTCATTTCTTCGGTTCTCTGCTCAGTCCCGTCCTCTGGAACCTAGTGGACACTAAGTCTCATAGTTTTGTGGGCCAGTTACTCTGCTGATCTTTCTGTGTAACCTCTTCCTTTTTGCTAAGTCAGTTACATTGTTTTGTCTTCCTTGTCCTTGTAAATTAAGACCATTTATAGCATTACTGTGGACAGTCTGCCATTTTAAATCAGAACCCTTGACTTTTTTGTTTCCATGTTTTCAGATAATTTTTCATATTTATAATTTTTGGCTTGTACAGTTTTACATCAAGATAAAGCATTTAATTAGCCATCTCATTACTGTTGAA
The DNA here is from genome assembly GCF_033118175.1 of Dama dama. Taxonomy (NCBI): domain Eukaryota; kingdom Metazoa; phylum Chordata; class Mammalia; order Artiodactyla; family Cervidae; genus Dama; species Dama dama. Next base: position 26,237,142 of record NC_083709.1, read on the forward strand.
CACTTAGCTTGACTCTGTAGTTTTTTTGTCATGTTGACTAGCGTGACCCTAAATAACTATATAATAGTGTTGCAAAATCTTTTGCATTATTTTTCTGTATAGTTTCTTAGAACTGGAAGGGGTTGTGCAACCCACTTAATCCTGCTCCCTCCTTTTACAGATGAGGAATCTGATGTTAAATAATATGCCTGTGGTCAGACAGCTCCTAAATGGCATGGTTACGACTTGGATCCAGGGGGCCTGGCGCCAGAGTCTGTGCTCTTCTGTATTTCCATTGAGTTAAGCCTTAATTAGCTAAATACCCCCACCTCATAAAGTATATTTAAAATTGTAGTGTTTTAGTAACTGGCAAGATTGAGCATTTTTCTCTATGAAAATATGTTAATTAACCTTTTTTTCCTTTAGTTTGTAGTCTTTCCTCTGGCAAATTTGGGACATTACTTAGTGGCTCATGGGACACCACTGCCAAAGTCTGGCTGAATGACAAATGCATGATGACCTTACAGGTACAGTAGTTCTATGTGAATATGTGATAAAATAATTAAATATCGTGATTCTGCGGCAACTTAACTTAATACCCATTTTCCTCACAGGGTCATACAGCTGCAGTTTGGGCAGTAAAGATATTACCTGAACAGGGCTTAATGTTAACTGGATCAGCAGACAAGACTATTAAACTGTGGAAAGCTGGAAGATGCGAGAGGACTTTTTCTGGTAAGGTCGCAGTAGACAGCTTTTATAATCTCATTGCTTCATATTTGCATAGATGATTTTTTTTTTAATTTAGAAGTTTTAAAGTGATACTTGAAAAACATCAGTGTATTTCAGCCATGTAATTTGGGTGAGTACAAATTTTCTTACAGTTAATACATCATATCTTTTTAAAAGCTGTACTGAGATCTGTCATAAGACAACCAGATATGGGCTAATGAATAGCTACTTCATAAGCTATAATATAGCTGTGTGCTTCTGTGTATGTTATTTATGTAATTTTTGGCACTCAGTTATGTTTTGGTTGTCATTTGAACAATTTAGCCTGAAACTTCCAAGCGTAAGTCTTACTAGGGTCAATTGAGTTACCTTCATATGTGAGGTATGCTTTTATTAATATTGAAATACATTGTTTAATAATAAGAATTTTCAGGCTTTGTTTATGTTGTACTTTTAGGTGGGTAGTCTTGTAAAACCTCAGCTATTAAATAACTCCTAAAATGAGGAATCGGCTGTCTAATACTAGTACTGATGATTTATTTGTGTGGCACTTAAATTTTTGATGTGATCTTTGTTTGTTTTTCCTTGCTTCTATTTATTCCTTAAAAGTTGATCAATCCTGGATAATACTGCGAGAAGTCCCTTGTGCAGATAAAACTACCTGTAGGTGGAAAATGGACAATGAGTTATAACCAGACATCCCTGTTTCTGCTTCCACACATACACTATATGTGTCAAGTTTTATTAATCTGTTATAGGTAATCTAAATCAGCAAATACTGAGCATGGGAAAGGTTTAGATGTCTGATCTCCTTTATTAGTTTACAAACTTCTGAAAATGTTTCGTCCTTCTAAAAAACATTGTAGCGACATCTACAGTGCCTCAATTAATATTGAAAAAATGAAATCTTATTATGTTTTTAAAAACATTTAATGTCCTTTGAAAGGATTAAATACATACACGTATATATATCTGGTTACACAATTAACACAAGTTTTGATTCAATAAATTCTTGCCCTTTAAAAAAAATCAAGTCCTTAATTTTTATTTTATCATTTTAATGCCTGCATTTATATAAATCAAGAAATATTTCCCTTGGTAAAGCAGCAATGTTTGGCTTTATATGTTTTGGTTGAATCAAAAGAGTAAGAGAAGTGGTTATTTGAATCAAAAGAGGTAGGAATAAGAGGCAGGAAACTTGAATTCTTGCTTAACTCTGCCACTAACTGTGTGGTTTTAGATAAATTAATCTCTCTCAACCTATTTCGCATTTGAATAAAGTTTATCCTATGATAGATTTTATTTCAAACTCTTAAATAATTGAAATCTTTTTTATAATCATGGTTTTTCTTTTCTTGGTGCTTTATAAATACTAATCTTAGTATTATGTAGTAAGAAATTGAGGGGCTATTTACTTTATTATTCATCTGTTATATTTGAGCATTGTGTAGGTTATGAATAATAACTCTTATTACTGGGAAAGAAAAGTTGAAATGAATTCTCAAGTAAAAATCATGGGGGAACTTCCCTGTTGGTCCAGTGGTTAAGACTTCACGCTTCCACCACAGGTGATCGGGTCTGATCCCTGGTTGGGAACTAAGTTGCCGTGTGCTGAGCAGCCAACAAATAAATAAAGGATTTTCTTTTGGAAAAAAAAAATCGTGTGGATCAAAATCCTATTTCTGGAGGGTTTTAAGAAATAATGTAGAGAAGATATGATAAATATAAAATAACTTCCTAAGACTGGTGATTAAAAAATACTGCCAAAACTACACTACCAATTTTGGCTACCGTGCTTTTCTATGGGGAAAAAATGTATTTCTCTAACTTGAAAATCAGTTTTAAATATTCACTGGTATGTTCAATAGTGTTAGTAAATTAAAATACATAAAGCCATCAACCAAATGATCCATTTTTATTGATTTATATATATATACATATATTTTAATATAGGGCATGAAGACTGTGTAAGAGGCTTGGCAATTTTGAGTGAAACAGAATTTCTCTCCTGTGCAAATGATGCTAGTATTAGAAGGTGGCAAATCACTGGCGAGTGTCTTGAAGTATTTTATGGTCATACAAATTATATTTATAGCATATCTGTCTTTCCAAATTGTAAAGGTAAGATTGTCTTATACTACATATTTAAAATTCTGTGTTGAGTGTTGTTCTGTCCTATCTTGAGATTGGGGAGGTGGTGCAGAGTGCTAATGGTTTAAATCAGTTTTCAGTTTACTAACTGTAACTTGAATAATATATTAACTTTATTTCATAAATATATTTTTCCTAAGGAGAAAACTGTATGATCATCTTTATATTAATTCAGACTTGATGGTTGTGTTGTAAAAAGTTCTTGGGCATCTGAAGAAAGATTTCACATAATTTATTGGTGTAAAGTATAATAAGATGTGACTATACAACAATGTAATTTTTTGAAGCTGTATATGGTATAAGTGACATATACATAAAATTTAGAACTATGATTTATAAGTACTTTGGGGTTTAAAAATCAGTATGCCTATTTAGAAAGGTAGTGTATGTAAATGTACTGAATTTTATTTATTCAGGCTAATTTTTACCGTATTCATTAATTTTAGATTTTGTGACAACAGCAGAAGACAGATCTCTGAGAATCTGGAAACACGGGGAATGTGCTCAAATAATCCGACTTCCAGCTCAGTCTGTATGGTGCTGCTGTGTGCTGGGCAATGGTGACATTGTGGTTGGTGCGAGGTATTCACATTCTAGTCAATCAATCAATAATATGTGTCTAGGCCTTAGGTAGGGTGCACAGAGGTAAGCCATAGAATTTCAGGTTAACTGGGAGATCACAGGCATATTTATGTTACTAAACAAAACAGTAGTAGGTATAACAGCTTTTGCATTAATGATACTTGATATATTACATTAGTATTGTATTACAGGTTGTACAGTTGAAACTTGAAATGAGAGAAATTACAAATTGGTGTGGGCAAACCTTTTGGAGAAGAAATTTGAATTGGGTTTTGAAAGATAATGAATAAAAACAGCAAAGAAAATTTCTGTCAAAAATAGAAGTACAAGTAAGGTGTGGCATGGGACCAGGAGTGGTGTGTGTGGGAGATGAAGGGAAGTGGTGGAGGACCAGTTCTAGGGCGCAGTGGCTGACAGTGAGAAGATGGTAGGGTGGGGCTTAGTCATGAAGAACCTGGAATGCTCGGCATTTGTTAGATTCAGTGCTTGGGGTTAAAGAGTTATAGCTCTTGAGTAAGAAGTGATGAACAGAACTTAGGAATTACTAAATATGTAGGTTAGATTTAACTAGTGGTGACAGTGGACAGGAAGCCAAATTAATAAGCAACTGTAGGAGTGGGATGTAAAGTTACGAAATATTATTACCCCCACAGTATTAATGGATAAAAGACCAAAAAATGAGATAATGCAGAGGGAAAATGATCAGAAAGGGGATGAAAGGAAAGGATGAGGTTTCAAAGGTTGAATGAGTAGAAGTCTGCATTAATAAAAATGGAGAAGTGCGAGAACTGGTCTGGTGAGAAAGGTGATAACCTCCTGGGATCTGTGCTGTTAAGTCACAAATCAGGCAATGGGACTGGATCCCAGTGTAACAGCTGAGATTGCAGATCAAGATTAGCACCAAACTTCCAGAGACCAGGGATAGGGCATCTGAGAGACGAAACAGAAGGGGAGGAGCAGCACTAAAGGCTGAATTTGTGCTACACTGTGGATAGAGAAAACAAAGCCAGTAGCCAAAATCAGAAAAAACAATCCAGATGTTGAAATTCAAACTTGGAAAAAAAAGATTTTGAAGGCCAATTGTGGTCAGTGTCAGTAAGTACATGAGGGGTTAAGGAATGAAAAGCTAGAAAAGCTTTTGGATTTGCTTTGAAAGATGTTACTAGTGACTTTTTTGACATCACGTTTTGATAGAAAATGATAGAAAAAGGTAGTAAGAGGAGACAAAGACTTTTTTGAAGAAATGGATAAAGGAAAGGATCACAGACTACTCTGGCATTGAAGGCAAGAGGAAAGAGAGAGGGACAGCCATAAGAGAATACGGGGTCTACTAAACCACATGTCTTTTACTCCTTGGCTGGGTCAGGGTTATGTTGGTTTAATTATTTTCACCCTAAACTTATTTAAAATTGAAGAAAAATAAATAAAGTGATAACATTTACTGTTAGTAGAAAGTTAAGTAAGAAAGTTCACTATAGAGCTGAGTGAGATTAATACAATTGAAAGTGGATAACTTGCCTCCCTCACCACAAAATTTTGAAAAGAGAAATTACGGAAACCAAGTCATTTTCCCAAGAATAGAAATTGGGCCTGCCATCTAGTCCAGAGGTGAAGTTATTTTTTTTTTCTTTTTTGGGGTAACATTGCTAATTAATGGCATAGCAAGAACAGGCTCCATGTGTTTCTAATGAATGGATATCGAGCATCTAGTATTTTCTAAGCCTTATGTTGGGCATTTGAGCCCTTTGTAAGTGAAACAGTTCACCACTCTTCTGTATACTGTAATACCTGTGTAATACTAACTTTGAAAGTGTATACTATATCTGTAGATTTTTATGATGGTAAATATTTAATTTGGAATTGAAAATTGTGTTAAATTTTCTGTTTGTTCTTTGCCAGTAGCTTTTTTCTTAAAAAGTCTTTTTCCATCCTTTCTGTTGCTTTGGAAAGTAGAGAGTAGTGTGCTGAAATCAGCATAATTCTATATTCAGCAATAAATATGTAGTAACATTTTTCATTTTCACATATACAGATTATTTTTGCTTTGGATCTTTTAAGTGTGATAATGTTAATACATTGTGGTAATGACTTAAACTCAGTTTCTGTTTCATTACAGTGATGGTATTATTAGAGTGTTTACAGAATCAGAGGATCGGACAGCAAGTGCTGAGGAAATCAAGGCTTTTGAAAGAGAACTCTCTCAAGCAACCATTGATTCCAAAACTGGTGACTTAGGGGACATTAATGCTGAGCAACTTCCTGGAAGGGAACATCTGAATGAACCTGGTAAATATTTCAGTGTATCTAGTAGTAAAAAACAGTACCATGTTTGCCTTTTGGAATAATGAGTGACAGGAAAAAAAGATTGTTTTGTGAAGTCATTCAGTATTCTCATTGCCAGGTACCAATTTCTGAGAATTTTTATTATGCATAATCACAATGAGAAACCATGTTCTTTTTGCCTCTTCCTCGTAGTTTTAAAGACTTTGAGCTAAGTTCCCCATAAATAGGAATCTTTTTTTTTTTTTTTTAAATACTTAGTTCGTATATATGGTAGGTGTTCAGAAGTCACTCATTTAGTAACTTTTGGTTGACTTGATTCTCTGAGAGGCTGTATGGACTAAAAAATGAGTTTAAATAAATAATGCAATGTCTGTTTAATGAGTTAGGCGTCATTTGAGCTTAAAAGCAGGATAGTGGTTGTCTCAAATGAAACCTTGTGTTGGATGGATCCATGATCCCTTGGTCCATGGATCCCTGGGGATTCTGAGATCCTTTCAGGATATCCATATGGTCGTAACTAGTTTTGTAATACAAAAATGTTATTTGACTTTTAACACTGTGTTAACATCTGCAGTTACGGTATAAAAGCAGTGGTGGGTAAAACTGCTGGCTCCTTAGTACACAGATCGAGGCAGTGGCACCAAACTGTTCAGGTAGTCATGGTGTTCTTCGCTGGCATGCAGTTGTTGTTTTTAAGAAAAAAATGCATCTGCTCTTAGGCAGATGAAAAAGCATTAAAAATTGCATTTTGGCCCTTTAGTACATGTCTTTAACGTTCTGGAAGACAAGATGTAAAGTACACCTACAGTATACCAGAGCACCGCATGCCTCCAGGATAAGTACTTCTGCAGTCATTGGAGTTGCAGGCTGAACTTTCCCTTTTTTCATGGAATGCCACTTTTATTTCAAAGAACAGCTGAAGTTATTCAGACTTAGGTATTTGGAATGCCTTTTTTGGAAAATGAACGAAATGAGCATGTCCTTTTAAGGAAAACGATTGACAGTATTTGTTGCCAAAGATAAAATTCAAACTTCCAACTGAAAATTGAAATTTTGAAAGACTTGTAACATCAGTGGTAATATTAACAAATGTGACTTTTTAATATTGAATAATAAAATGTGTAGTCATATGGAAGATCTGCATAGATCAGTGATTTAATCAGTGTTTTCCAGATGACCAGTTTGTGGTCTAACAGAATCATAAATGAGTAAAAGAATTGTTCAGAGTTTAATGGACCAATGGATTTTATTATAATAGAGCATGACAAGTTCATTGATAGGATTTTAGATTCTAAATTTGTAACCTTTTAGGATCTGCCCCTGTAGAATATCCACATTTTTCTGAAAAGGCTATTAGACCAGTCCTCTCTTTTTCAACTGTATCATCTGTGTGACGCAGGATTTTCTTAATATGCTTCAACCAAACAACAGATTACAAAGGTTAAATGCAGGGGCAGGTATGATAATCCAGCTCTCTTCCATTAAGAGAAACGGTAAAGAGATTTACAAAAACAAACAACAATGCCAGTCTTCTTACTATATTTCTAAAACTAATTTTTCATTAAACTATTACTTATTCAATATGTAATGGATCTATTGGGCTTCCCTGGTGGCTCATTGGTAAAGAATCTGCCTGCCAATGCAGGAGGCATAGGTTCAATCTCTGGGTCCAGAAGATCCCCTGGAGAAAGAAATGGCAATCTACTCCAGTACTTTTGCCTGGGAAATCCTATGGACAGAGGAGCCTGCTGGGCTACTGTCCATGGGGTCACAAAAGACTCAGACATGACTTAATGACTGAACAATAACAAAGGGATCAGTTACTGTTTTCCATGAAGTAAATATATTTTTTATTCTTCTCATTTCTAATTTCAAATTCAGTAAATCAACTGATACAACCCACATAAAAAAAGCTGTTTGGGTTTCTGAAACCAAAGTTTGAATATGGTCATATCATTTCATGTTTTTAACATTCTTACAGTTGTTTGCAAGAATGTAATCTTTCTGTCCATACATATATACACATTCAGTAAATATTTACTAGGTACTTACTGTGTGCCTGGCATTGTTCTAAACTGCAGAGTACAGATTCTTTTGTCACAAATGTATACTCTACAGGAGGAGGCAGATAATTAAAAAGTAAGTAGATATACAAGTATGTCAGATAATAAATTCTATGGGAACAGTAAAGCTGGAGTTGAGTTTTAATAAAAAATAGGAGTTATAAATTCAGTGGTCAGGAAATGTAGGTTACTTAGGATAGCACTAGTCGCTATAACAGGTAAATCCTAAAATCTTAGTGGCTTAACACAAGACAAGGTTTATTTGTTGTACATTTAGAGTTCAGTTGATGACAGGGTATCTTGGAGTATGTACTCCTCTAAGTCATTCAGGTGCCCAAGCTGAAATCACCATCTTCAGCAGGTGCTTGCAAGGTCCCCTTGGACCTTGAATCTAGACATTCAGCCACTAGATAGGATAAGAGGGGAGGATAGAAGATGATGGACTAGGTTTGGAACCAGCATATATCACACCCTGAAGCTGAAACTGAAACTCCAATACTTTAGCCACCTGAGGCGAAGAACTGACCCATTGGAAAAGATCTTGATACTGGGAAAGATTGAAGGCGAGAGGAGAAGGGGAGGACAGAGGATGAGATGGTTGGATGGCATCACCGACTTGATGGACATGAGTTTGAGTAGGCTTGGAGAGTTGGTGATGGACAGGGAAGCCTGGTGTGCTGCAGTCCATGGGGTCACAAAGAGTCGGACATGACTGAGCGGCTGAACTGAACTGATATCACACCACCCAGATTCCAGTGACCATTACTCATATGTAATCTCGGGACTCCATTGGAATAGGAGCAGGAATCTCTAGAGGACAGCTAGGTGTCTCTGCCACTGACAGCCTCGTGAGAATGTGACTTTCAGGTAAAGTTCCTAATGAGGCTCAGAAGCAAATCTTGCCAACATCCGTGTGGACAGTATAATAATCACAATAAACAGCCAGTGTAATAAGACTCTAGGGGGCTCTAGGCCACTCCATCAGTCCAGCTGAGAAATAATGGTGGCCTGTACCAATAGGTAGCATTGGGGATAGTGAGAGGAGTTAGTTGTTCTAGCTGTATTTTAGTGATAGAGCTGACGGGATTTGCTGTAGGATTAGAGTTGAGATAAAGGAATCACTCTTCTACTCTTTTTGGCCTGATCAACTAGAAGAATGGAGAAACATTTACTGAAATGAAGTATTGTCAGAAGAAATTTATTAATAAAACTCATTTTATTTTTGATTAGCCAGCTATTTTTTTAGTAGAATCACATCTTTTTAACCATCCTTTATTTAATAGAGTTTCCTTTGAAGCATTATTTTCTTTTTGGACATTTTCTAGTAGAATTATGCTTTAAAATATTTTGTTTAATAAAAAATTTTATGTATAAACTTTAACACTAAAAATTTTCAATCTAAATGTTTGTAAATTTTACTCTGCCATTCTCTGACTCACACAATTTCTTTTTTAAGGTACTAGAGAAGGACAGACTCGTCTAATCAGAGATGGAGAGAAAGTCGAAGCCTACCAGTGGAGTGTTAATGAAAGGAGGTGGATAAAAATCGGTGATGTTGTTGGGTCCTCTGGTGCTAGTCAGCAAACGTCTGGAAAAGTTTTATATGAAGGGAAAGTATGTCAACTTCTGCTTTCTTAAAGCATTTGACAAATTAATGGTTTTGTTTCCCTTTCCCCATGCTAATAAAATTTTCTTTGGTATTTTGACATTTAAAAATACATTTCAATGGGGAGATTCTCTCTCAGTTTTTGACTAGATTTTTTAAAGTATCTTTGCAAGCAGAGAGAGCTCCTTTTGTGATGGATGCATTGGCCATGATTTGCCTTTTGGTAGTTGGATGCATAAGCTATTCCCGACCATTTTGGGTTTGGCACTTCTGTGCGACCTTTCATCTCATGCTTCATGCCTAGCTATGTTTAACTTGACAGGCCATGAGGGACCCCGCAGGGCTGTGCTTATAATGCCGGCATGTGTTTTATGAACATGTTTTCAACAGCTAATACCTTTGGCCTTGAGATCAACTAATTGCCAACCAATCTTGGTTTTACAGTTAATGTGTTGTCATAATCCATCCCCTAAGTCTGCCCCAGTGAACTGTCATTCTTACAGCACATGCAGATGGTTGCTATTAATCAGTATCTGCCTAGTAGAAGTTTTAACATTGTGCTTTGGAGAAAGTTTAACACTATCATTATTAAAATAACTCTGCGTTATATATATATATGTCTTTAGTATATAACAGACAGTAATCATTTATCTCCTTTTTATATTCCCATTTAAGGAATTTGATTATGTTTTCTCAATTGATGTCAATGAAGGTGGACCATCATATAAATTGCCGTATAATATCACTGATGATCCCTGGTTAGCTGCATACAACTTCTTACAGAAGAATGATTTGAATCCTATGTTTTTGGATCAGGTCGCTAAATTTATTATTGATAACACAAAAGGTCAAATGTTGGGACTCGGGAACACCAGTTTTTCAGATCCTTTTACAGGTAAGTTAGGGTTTGTATTAAGTCTTATGTATTAATACTCCCATCAGTGTTGATTATCTTGTGTGTGTGTGTTTAAACACCTATTATGATTAACTATTTAAATAAAAAAATAAAAAACAAGATCTACAGCAGGATTTTGCTTCAGATTTATATCTTTGAGCTTCAAACTATATAGTAATTTTGTATTTATAGAAATAATTGTAAATTGTTCTCTTTCAATAATACAGCCACACTGTAAACTAAATAAAATTCAGAAACTAATTCAGCCATTTGAAATGAAAAGAAGCTTGTAAGTTCCTTTATGTTACTACTTCACGTTATTTTGGTGAAATTTATTAAATGGAAATTCTGTTTTCACATGGGGCTAAACTGGTTAGTTATGCATCAAATCTAGAACTGAACTATGGGTAATTTTAGTTCATGTGTTATTTGTATTCCTCATGTTCATTTTAAGTCACTCGTTTATTACATAGTATACAGTGTTTAAAGTGTTATAAATAGGATTAGGTTTTCATACCAGGAGTATTATAACCCCAGTTGTGTTAGTTTTGAGTCCTCAAGTGGAGTTTAATTCTAGAAGTGTTAGCCTGAGTTCTAGGTCCTGGAAACTAAGGCTATGCTATGGGAGGAAATACAATTCTCCCTCTTGTCTTAAGCCCTAAATAAAATTTTTTTTTTCTTCTCCACCAGCCCATGAGAAGGCGATGATTGCTTCCAGTTTTATCCCCACCCAACAGACTGCCTCTGTTCTGCCCATCAAATCTGCTCCTTATCTCTACCAATAGCACTGTCCTCCACCCCACTGGCCCAGACTTCGCTTGAACAGCATCCTGGTTCCTGTCATTTCTGACCTCATCTTTCATATGCTGGTGTTCTTCCTTTTTACAAGGATTGCACATTCTGTTCTTGTCTCAGATATTTTTTTTTCTTCTTCCCTTACAGATGCTTCATGCTCCTAAATCATCTTCTCTCCTTCTAGTTCAAAATTCTGTTGTTCATTCACATCATAGAGCTAATCTCAGCTGCATGTTGATTTAAGCAGTGGTATCAGACTGAATCACTACAGAACTACAAATAATGGAACCCTCCCAGATGCACTTGACAGAAAAAGGGAAAAGAAAGCTTATATCTGGATATTTTGCTTGGAATATCAGCCTACAGTACAAAAGAGTACTGTATTGTATAAGCTGTCTTGTGGGATAGATAGAGGACAGATGTTAAAGCAGCTGTCTGTGTCTGGAAATCTAACTGTCTCCGCTTTTTTGCTCTTCTGAAACTCTATCAGCATCCTCAGATATATCTTTGGTAGATGCCTCCAATTATTTCCTTAGAGATCCTAACAAAACCTACTCACACACACTGCCCGTTTGTAAAGGAATAAATGGGAAATCTGCTTCTTTTGTGGCACTCGTCCCCTTTGTAATTTTCTTCTCCAGTAGGTTGTAAGCTTCAGTGGATACAAGCAATCTTGTTCCCTGCTGGATCTCCGCACTGAATGTACTATTTGACACATGAATTAATGAACCTGGAGGTTCTCTAAAAGATTAACATTTGCTGCCTGTGGTTTTGATAGCAACAGCAGCAGGAATTCTAGTGAATTTGTATAGGAACAGGGACTGATTGTATGGTGTATTATTTAGGTTAGAGACCAACTCCAATTTCTTTCTATATTTGGGTTCCTAGTTATTTTACTATTTAAGTGCAGAAGCTAAAATATAATAAAAAGTATTAAAGTTAACAAAAACAAAACTTAGAGAATCACTGAAATTTTAGTTTTTTACTAACCAACTGTAAGACTTCTGACGATAACTCCTCTTACTCTGTCTTTTGTTGCCTTGCTCTTTTTTCTCCACACTTAGAGTCTTCTGATGTAAGCAGTGTGCTATTTATGAAAGTCAGAATTTTGACGTGCTTCAGATTTTCCTTTGTTTACATGCACAGGTGGTGGTCGGTATGTTCCAGGCTCTTCATCAGGATCTTCTAACACCCTTCCTGCAGCGGATCCTTTTACAGGTGGGAACCAGTTTTGAGCAATATGTCTTTCTTCCTAAAATATGTAATATTTTGCATTCTGTAGCTTAACATTTTGAAGATATAATCCATTAACTGGTAATTCCCTTATCTGTATTTCCAATTTCATGAATCTCCTTTTTAACTTCTTTTTTTTCCTTTTCCTTGAGTACTTTTCTAGCTTTCCCTCCTGACTTTTAATAACATATTAATAAAATTCATAATTTACTCCAGTGGTCCTTCCTGAAAGGAGAGCAGCATCATTAAAAGCCTAGATTTTAGAGTCAGTCAGACCTTGGTTCAAAATCTGGCTCTACCACTTATGAGAAGTTGGCAAGTTATTTAACGTATCTGAGCCTATTTTTTTTATCTGTGAAATTAGATAATAGGGGAATCCACCACCCAAGACACAGCATGAGTGCTGTCACTGGCGAGATGCTACTGATCATGAGCAGAGAAGGAGCCAATGTGAGTCCTGGATGTTGGATGGAGCAGTGCAGTCAAGAAGTTTGCCCAGGCACATTTTGCCTTTAGCATGGAAGGAGACAGTCCACCCAGCTACCCAGGATTAGTCTTCCTAATCTAAGTTATTAATGACCTTCATGAAGCCCTGGAAGTGTTGGTGTAGCTCTTCAAAGTGACTTTATTTACCAAAGGTACGCATGCCTCAGCATCAACACTACTGGAAAAAAAATTGGACTTTAATGCAACTGAAGAATCTCTGTTTTCAGAATAGCATTTGATGTATTTTATGATGCTGTTGTTGGACCTTCAGCCAGAGTTCCTGGACAATGTACCAAATTTGGGAAGAGATTCATAGCATTTATGGTATCTATTGGTCCTGCAGACTTAGTACTGTGAGCCCCAGAAGTGATACCATATGGCCATATCTAAACCATAGAAGGGACCCACACACAACCTTGGGTCATATCCTGAAGCTGTGAGCTGCTCTCACTAGGCTTCCCTTCTCCTGAGAATGCACTGGTGGCCCAGATGCAAATAGCTCTACCCTGTGCAGTGTACCAGTGTACTACAGAAACCAACTATCAAGCAAAATGTTGTGATAGCATGATGGCTATTAAGGAAGTCTTTGGTGACCCTGAAAAGGTAGGAAAGATCTGAAGAGTAGATCAGATGATCACTTTCTCTGTCGGCATACTCAGGTACAGTGATGCCCTGAAACTTAGAACAACAGAGTTCATGAATCTCATTAGCAGCTCTTTTTGGAACAGAAAGACTATTACACCAAGCTTCAAACAGTACCAACAAAGTCAAGAGAACCACTGGGTCCATCGTAACCGGAGCATGTCTCACTGTTGCACAATATCAATAACTCAGAAGATTCACTGATTATGGAGATATGCAAGATAGCATACTAAAAATCCAGGAGAATTCTGAAGTAATAGGTTAACTGATCCACAGTTATCAAAAAGATAGATAACAACATTTCCATATTAAGATGTTATAAAAAATTCTGTAGTACATTTAGCAAAATGCCTGGAATATATTAATAATGTTTAAGCCCTCAATATATGTTAGCTCTTATTATTATTGATGTTGTACCTCCAGTTTTACCAATAGCCCTGGGGCCAGAAGATTTCTGCATCTTGCTTACAACTTAAGGTCAATCTTAATTCTTTTTTTTTTTTCCTTATTTATGGAATGCTTGTTTAAGTTAGTTATTGCAAGGTCCCACCCGCAAAAATTCTGATACACTACATTAGTGAGGAGGTTAAAAATACTTAAAGTCTGGCCCCTTAGCCAGGAATTCTGATTAAGTGGTCTTTTTTCATTTTTTTAATATTTATTTATTTATTTTTGACTGTGCTGGGTCTTCATTACTGTCCATCGGCATTTTCTAATTTCAGGGCTGTGGGGGCTCCTCGCTAGTTGCTGTGCGCAGGCGTCTCATTGCAGTGGCTTCTCCTGTTGCAGATCGTGCTGGGCTCTAGGGTGTGCGGGGGGCGCCAGTGATCATGGCATATGGGCTCAGTTGTTGCAGCAGCTCCTAGGCTCTAGAGTACAGACCCAGTAGTTGTGGTACATGGGCTTAGTTGCTCCGTGGCATCTTCCTGGACCAGGGATCAAACCGATATCCCCTCCATTGCAGGATGAATTCTTAACCACTGGACCACCAGGGAAGACCCTGATTAAGTGGTCTTGGATGTGGTTTGCTATCTAGGTAGTTTTGAAAGCTCCCCATTGGTTTCTAAAATGAAGCTAATTTGGAGTACCACTAAGCATTTATGGGCAGGTCCTGGGAATCTGCATATTGAACCAGTGACTCTCATTCAAATTGGTCTAAAAACCACATTTGGCATAGTGTAGGACTACATTCTGCCTCATAACGCCTTGGGCAAATTATTCAGCCTTCCTTTTGTGAATTTTTATGAATAACAATGATACCTAATTAATATTTAAATGAATTCCTGCATATAAGATCCTTAGCTTGCTAGCCAGCATATTGTGAAAACTCAGCAAATCCACTTACTTTGTGTTCTTCATTATTTTAATGAATGCCATTCACCTCTGTAGTTTTATTTTTTAGTTTTGTTTGCTTTTTCTGTATCTGTTGCACTGATTATACCAACTCCTGAATGTTAAAATCAGAGGGGCTAGAATAATAAGTAGCTCATCTTCCTTCTTCCCACAAAAGCTGATCCAGGACTCTGAACATCTCCAAATTCTGCTGATTCTCTATACTTGTTTTTCCTGTTTCTTTTCTTTCCATTGTCAATAAAGCAGCTACAAGTATTCTCACATGTGAGACTGGGCTCTTCTCATGGAATCTCTGACTGTTACCTGGTTTCTTTTCCGTTTGTCTTATATGCCAGCGAATCCTGTGTCTATATTTCAATAGAATAGTGTCCACATTTTATAATGAAAACTTGTGACTCTCTCTCCAGTCTAATAGCCTTTGTAATTCATTAAACTTCTATAATTATAGTATATAAGGCATGTAATTACTTGAGGATAACGTCTCTGGCTAATTTTATTGGAATCTAACTACGTGCCTGATAATATTCTAAGCATTTTGCTATATTAAATTTACAACCCATTTATTAAGCCAGTTTATTAAGATGTCATTCTGAAAGTGTAACTAATAATGAAAATAAGTCATTCTGTGTAAAGAAGGAGCAGTTTGAACTTTAGTATAATGTGCCATTACCCTGTGCTTACTATGAGTATTATTGCATTTTAGGTGGTGGTCGGTATGTACCAGGGTCTGCAAGTATGGGAACTGCCATGGCTGGAATCGATCCATTTACAGGTACACACTTTTTACTTCCTTTTCTTGTTTTTAGATTTTTAAAGTTCATTAGAACTTTTATGTAATAAAAGTTTAAGAAAATTGGCATCTTTTTCTTGCTGGAAAACATTTTATACAGTAAATCAAGACCAAACACTTTTCGAGTGTTCTCAGAATTGTGTCATTACCTCATGCTGGAATCATCTGGGTAGCTTAGAAAAAGTCCTTCAGCCTCATCCTCAGTGATGCTCACTTGATCTAATGTTGCTCTGGGTTGAGGTCTTAGCAAGGGTAGTTTGATAATTTTCTCATATGCAACCGGGATGGAAAAATGCTGTTCTGTGTTAAGGCTGGTTTCCTCAGTATCCTTACAAAGTCTTAGTTTGTTCCCATCTCTTCCTCTTCATTCTTACATAATGTGTTTAGAATGTTATTTACTGTATTACACATTGAGAGGACTCAGAAAGGAATTTGCTTTTACCATTTAGGCCTGGAATATTTGGCTTTCCCCTGAGCAAGTTTTTTTTTATTCTTAGTATCTAGCATAGACTCCAGCACATCTTACTCGTTCATCATTGTTGAGTATATGCAGGCATTCTTTTTCCCTCTGTATTGACTGCCAGCAAAATGCAGAACTGAGTTTGTGGTTCACCTCTTGAAAGTTTGAGAGATCTCTTGGCATATATATTTCCCTATTTATTATTTTTTTAAATTTATTTTATTGAAGTGTAGTTGATTTACAGTGTCGTATAACTTCTGCTCTAGAGCAAAGTGATTCAGTTATATATCAATATATGTTCTTTTTCATACTCTTTTCCATTGTGGTTTATCACCCTAGTGGAAAGTGATTCAGTTATATATCAATATATGTTCTTTTTCATACTCTTTTCCATTATGGTTTATCACCCTAGTGGAATTATTGAATATAATTCTTTTGTATTGAATACGGTTCTCTGTGCTGTTCATTCAGTAGGACCTTGTTGTTTACCCACTCTGTATCATTGTCTACCTGTTTATTATTTTATATGAGAAATATAGAGAATATATGTGACATGTTACTGAGCATAATAAAAAGTTCATAAACCCACCACTCTACTTGAGAATTAAGTTGGAATATGATTTTGTAAGCTATTTTTTTCATTGTAAAAGTAACATTGGCTGGCAGTATTGAAGTTTAACATAGTGATTAATTAAGATTAAGGACTCTGGAGTGAGAATGCTTTGATTGAAGTTTCAGTTCCACTACTTTTTATGTGTTTTACCTTGAGCAAGTCATTTTGTTTCTGTCTTTTTCTCATTTGCAAAATTATATCTACTTTCTAGAGTTAAAAGAGTTTAAAATTACAAAATATATAAAAATAATTTTCTACAAAATAAATGCTTAGTAATCTTAGTTGTAGCTGTTATACTACAAAAAAGTCTTAAATTCACAATATTTCCTCCATTTTTCAGAAATTAAAGTCTTTTAACAATTTTTATATACTGGACCGTTATCTTAGCCATTGTCATCGCTCATCTAGACTAATGAAACAGTGGCCTCTGAATTGGTCTCACAGTGGTCCTCTGTTTATGCCCCTCCCATGATTAAAGCACTATTACAGCTCCCCAGTGACTGCTTTCTCTTGCCTTGCATCACATTCCTTTCTGCCTCTTTTCTGCCATACTGACCTGCTTCAGTGTCTTAAATGTGGCATGCTGTTTTCTACCTTAAGAGTTTGGTACATGTTGTTCTCTTTTGGAATATTTGCACCTTCTGCATTGCTACTTAGACCACTAATTGTTGTTTGGCTTTTCCCCTCCTTTTTCTTTTTTATTTAATTTTGCTATATAGTATTTACTAAATGACCTTAGTGAAACTTCCTGGACACGCATATATGGCCTCTTGCTAGATTCTCTTCTCTGTCATAAGTTCTCAATGCATCCCGTACTTTTCCTTCAGAGAACTTTTCATTGTGCTTAACTGTTTGGACGATATTTGATTTGCAATTTCCTTACCACATACTAGACTCTTTAACAATCGGGAGTACAGGCAGTGTCTTTGATGATGTCAAAATTTTTTATCTTTGGAAGCAATTACAATTAATTTTGTGCACTTAACTCATTCTTCATTTATCTAACTTCCCCCTTTCTACTTCTAATATACTAGAAGATCAAAATGTTTTATTCACATTTTTGCACAATACCTTAATTTTACATCAGAACAAAAACGTTGTATAAATTAAGATTTGAAATGAAAGTAAGACATAAATTAGATTTAAATTATATTTCATTGAATTAGCTTCATTTAACTTTATTTACTGAGTTTTCATCTGGTGGCTATGTTTTGTTCATCATCAGATACAGAGTTAGTGTTACTATAATGGAGATTGAAGAAGTAAATACATATTCCCTTCAGGAACTTATAACTTGGGAGGGATTTATGAAAATGATTAGAGAAAATGACAGTGCCTACTACATCATTTGGAATGAGAAGAGAGATCAGTTTCTCCTAGAGAAGGAGAAACTGGAAAGTTTCATAATTGTTTTGTATTCTTTGATCTTTTAAAAACTTTCAGTTTAGATTGAATCTTAAAAATATGAGAGAAGTAGAAAATATGAAATGAAAAGGCTTTGTTTTGCATTTAAGCTCCCTTTCCCAAATCTGAAATTTATTATATGAACAAATACATGCAGTATATAAAATCTTAAAGATTTGTTTTCTTTCTGTTTTTTTTTTCTGAAGTGGGTTGTTACTGCTTGCACTGAATAGTTATATATCTCTAATTTTGATGACAAAAGTCAGAAAAATCTTGCTTTTGGCCATTCTGAATGATTTTCACCTTCTATTCTGTAAACAGGAAACAGTGCCTACCAATCAGCTGCATCTAAGACAGTGAATATTTATTTTCCTAAAAAAGAGGCTGTCACTTTTGACCAAGCAAACCCTACACAAATATTAGGTAAGTTTATTTTTAAAATTTATTTATTTTTAATTGGAAGATAACTGCTTCACAATGTTGTGTTGGTTTCTGCCATACGTCCATATGCATCAGCCACAGGCATACATGTGACCCCTCTCGAACCTCCTTCCCGCCTCCCTCCCCATCCCATCCCTCTAGGCTGTCACAGAGCACCAGGTTCGAGCTCACCGCGTCATACAACAAATTCCCTCCAGCTGTCTATTTTATGTGTCATAATGTGTATGTTTCAGTGCTACTCTCTCTCTTCATCCTACCCTCTTCTTCCCCCACTGTGCCTCCATTGCTGCCTTGCAAGTAGGTTCATTAGTTCCATCTTTCTAGATTCCATATACATGCATTAGTATACCCTGATAGCTCAGTTGGTAAAGAATCGGCCTGCAATGCAGGAGACCCCGATTCAGTTCCTGGGTTGGGAAGATCTGTTGGGGAAGGGATAGGCTACCCACTCTAGTAATCTTGGGCTTCCCTTATGGCTCAGCTGGTAAAGAATCCACCTGCAGTGCGGGAGACCTGGGTTTGATCCCTGGGTTGGGAAGATTCCCTGGAGAAGGGAAAGGCTTCCCACTCCGGTATTCTGACCTGGAGAATTCGATGGGCTGTATAGTCCCTGGGGTTGCAAAGAGTCAGACGAGGCTGAGTGACTTTCACTTTCATACAACATTTAAGTAAGTGTGTTTTAATTAAATACTTTCCTCACATATCCACAGATTCTGAGATGCTCTCTCAAGGCTATTTCTCTCCTAAGCATATGCTGGGAACCAGGTGCTTACATGATAGAGATTTATATTTTGGTATTACACAACTGAGTCAACTAAAAATATACAACCTGATAATGGATATTAATACTTTATAAGAAACCTTACACAAATCTAAGTAAATACTTTTTGATGACTTTACTGAGAAAAAATATTAAAAGGGAAAAATATCAATCCTATCCCCTAAATTCTTACTGTTTTCAGAAAAAAAATAAAACGAACAAGCAAAGCATTTAAAAAGCAAAGATCTTGTCTGTAAATCTGAAACTGCTCAGTTGGCTTTGATTACTTTTTCTGCTAATTAATTTTCCTCCAAGCAAAATGACTAGGGTTTTTCTTGTTTGCTTTTGACTAAGAGTATTACTATGTTTGCCACAAAGATTATGGTGAAAGTCTATTGAGATAACGTACATATCTGAATATATGACAGTGGTGTTACTGTTTTGGAGGAGGTGTTGTTTTGCTTTATTTTTTGTCATTATTTTTTATAACATCTTTATAAAAATCCGTAGGTCTTTTCTTAATTGCTTTTTTTAACAATAAAGAAGTGTATACACACTTTTAGGCAACTTGTCATTTTTAAACTCTTATAGAGATCTAAAAGATCTCTTACTATTTGCATTCCCTAAATAAGATTTGTTTTAATACTCTGTTAAACAGCTTTTAATGCCAAAGAATAATGAAAGAGATCCAAGTTTCCAGTTACAAATGGTAAAAATTTTGAAATTTTAACTTCTTTATTCTTTGAGATAAAGATTTTTGATGAAATAATGTAGATGACTCAAAGTAACATTAATGATGACACGGATGCTGATATTGAAGTTGCATGTGAAGAGTTTGAAAGAAGTTGTTTCATGAAGTGTGAATATGGTGGGAAAGGCAAAATTTCCATTAAACGTGTTTAAATAATGTGATGTCAAATGTACAGATGGAACTAAGTTAGTGAATTATATACAAATACACATTTAGCTTTTTGACCGGGCTTCCCAGGTGGTGCCAGTGGTAAAGAACCCACCTGCCAATGCAGGAGACACAGGTTCAATTCCTGGATTGGGAACATCCCCTGGAGGAGGGCATGGCAACCCACTCCAGTATTCTTACCTGAGAATCCCATGGACAAAGGAGGCTGGCAGGCTATGTATAGGGTTGCAAAGTGTCAGACACAACTGAAGCAACTTAGCATGCGTGCAGCTTTTTGACTATATCATTGGTAGTCATAGAAGTTGATGTTAGTTGGCTAAAAGTTATAAATTTTCTCAGTAAGAAAGTAAGGGATTGACTTATATGTGCTATCTAATACTGCTTTGAAAAGCATTTAAAATGATTACAAATATAGTATACTTAAAAACTTACTCAAAAAGCTTAGAAGATCTTAGAGGATAACAAAGAAATCATCACAGTAACCTTTCTTTTTCTATACTGTACTTAGCTTAAAAATACTCACAGGCCTTATTTTATGGTCTTTGATAATTGCTGTGAAAAATCTTGACCTCCCTATGGTGTGTGGTAGCATGTTCTTATTGAAAACGTTGCCACTTACGTATTGTATGTGGCTAATTACATTTAGAGAATACTGATGGTTTGCATTTGGTTCTAGGTAAACTAAAGGAACTTAATGGAACTGCATCTGAAGAGAGGAAGTTAACTGAGGATGACTTGGTACTTCTTGAAAAGATACTGTCTCTAATATGTAATAATTCTTCAGAAAAACCCACAGCCCAGCAACTTCAGATTTTATGGAAAGCTGTTAACTGGCCTGAAGGTACAAAAATACTTTTGAAAATGTAACCAGGAAACAGAGAGTATATCTTTTTATTCCTATCCATACTATTGGTGTTTTTAGATTAAATAAAAGTTAAGGTGGTAGTTGAAATTTGCATTGAAAAAAACTTGGATTCACTGTACCGCTCTAGTCCATAGTCTTCTCTGGTCATATACCTATGAGAATCTGAAGGTAGTGTGATGATCCCCATACATGGACCATTTTGTACACTCTTCCAGAGCATTTGTGAATCCCCTGCAAGTCATACATGAAACTCTTTGTGACCTGTTAACCATAGGCTACAAACATTTGCTCCAAGTATTTTTTCTCTTATTTAATTTACTTAACTCTTTTTTATTCCAAAGTACCATCTTTCCTATTGTTTTTTCATATGATTGATTTATTGGAGGAAAAAAATCATTTTTCTTGCAGAATGCCCCATATTTTGAATTTGACTGATCACTTAATGTGTCCATCTGTCTCTTGTTTTTCATGTTAGACATAATTAGATTCTGGTTCAATAGTTTTTTTCAGGTGAATATCCTTTATAAATGATGTTGCATACTACCTTTATATCCCAGGGCCCATAATTTCTGCTTTGCTCACTTTCAGTGATAATAAGATTGTTTGGAGCATTCATTCTTGTTCAGTCACTCAGTTGTGTCCGACTCTGCAACTGCATCGACTGCAGCACGCTAGGTTTCCCTGTCCTTCACCATCTCCCAGAGTCCGCTCAAACTCATGCCCATTGAGTCAGTGGTGCCATTCAGCCATCTCATCGTCTGTCGTCCCCTTCTCCTCCTGCCTTCAATCTTTCCCAGCATCAGGGTCTTCTCCAATGAGTCAGCTCTTCACATCAGCTGGCCAAAGTTTTGGAGCTTCAGTCAGCATCAGCACCTTTCAGTGGTGGCTCAGCTGGTAAAGAATCCGTCTGCAATATGGGAGACCTGGGTTCCATCCGTGGGTTGGGAAGATCCCCTGAAGAAGGGAATGAGGAGAATACTCCAGTATTCTGGCCTGGAGAATTCCATGGACTATATAGTCCATGAGGTCTCAAAGAGCCAGACACGACTGAGTGACTTTCACTTTCCTTTAGGATTGACTGATTTGATCTCCTTACAGTCCAAGGGACTCTCAAAAGTCTTCTCCAACAGCATGGTTTTAAAGCATCAATTCTTCAACGCTCGATATGCTGTCAACAGTATGAAAAGAGCATTCATTCACTTGAAAAGAGCATTCATTGACTTGGCGTCTATCCAGTCCCTTAACTGTGTATCTCTCCACCAATATATATAAGCATCCTATTAGCATTTGTCAGCTAGAATTCTTTTATAAAGAATTTTCCCTCCTCAATTCTTTGGTCTTGTTTTAGGATTTTTTTAAAAGCGAGTTCCCAATACTATTTTTTTCCACAAGTATTTATTGAATACTCACTGTATGTCAAGCTATCTTAATAACCCAGGAGAGTTACCATGTTTTAAAGCAGATGTGATCTTAGAGCAATAATTATAGCCTCTAGAAATATGAAAAATCAGTTAACACAAAATTTAGAAATATATGCAATTTGGAAAGCAGGCATATGATTTTTAACATGTTTAGTTTTTTAACAATAAATTTTTCTTTTTCACAGATATTGTCTTTCCTGCCCTCGACATTCTTCGGCTGTCAATTAAACATCCCAGTGTTAATGAGAATTTCTGCAATGAAAAAGAAGGGACTCGGTTCAGCAGCCATCTCATCAGTCTTCTGAACCCCAGAGGAAAGCCAGCAAACCAGCTGCTTGCTCTGAGGACTTTTTGCAATTGTTTTGTTGGCCAGGCAGGACAAAAGCTCATGATGTCACAGAGGGAATCACTGTTGTCCCATGCAATAGAACTGAAGTCAGGGAGCAATAGGAACATTCACATCGCTCTGGCTACGCTGACCCTGAACTATTCTGTGTGTTTTCATAAGGACCATAACATTGAAGGGAAAGCTCAGTGCTTGTCAGTAATTAGCACAGTCTTAGAAGTTGTACAAGACCTCGAAGCTACTTTTAGACTTCTTGTGGCTCTTGGGACACTTATCAGTGATGATTCCAACGCTGTACAATTAGCCAAGTCTTTAGGTGTTGATTCTCAAATTAAAAAGTATGCCTCAGTATCAGAACCAGCTAAAGTAAGTGAATGCTGTAGATTTATCCTAAATTTACTGTAACGGTGGCGTGGGGGCTGAGATTTTAATTTGATGAGTGTTGTTTTTCTTTCACATTTCACATGACTGATTACAGATGATGAAACAAATGCTGTGGATTAAGTAAAATTTCAGATCCTGTAAAGTGGGATAGTGGGGAGAGGGGAAACAAAGGAGAAATAAAAATTTTGCACTGATGAACTGTGAAATTTTCCTGTGTAATGTGGGCAGGTTTTTAAGAGCTTTAGAGATAAATTAAGAATGAGCTGTGACCACCAACAACACAACTACAGTGGCAGAATTCCCTTACATGAGCCATCTAGAAGAAAAGGGCTTTTACTTATGTAATCTGCTTTTGCTGTTATACTTGTATACCCCAGATTGTTATTTGTTGGTGGTTGTCTTTTATTTAATTTCCACTCTATTCATTTTCATTGCTTGATTCAACAGCACTGATTGATTTCAAAGTCTTGTTTTAGGACAAATGCTTTAGAATTAAAATTATGTTTGTTATAAATTATCCCATTTGTTGAGAAGATATAAAATAATTTCTTCATTTAAGTCCTTTGTAAATAGAAAGTTTGTTTAATGGCTTATTTTTAGATGAAGTGAGAGCAAGTTACTAATTTGTTAGGTATCTGAAAGCAAATTTGTTAGTATCAGTTCAGTCAGATGAAGCCCCAAATTGACTACAAGTTTATGATCCAGTTTCTTTCCCCTTCACTATTTGGGATAACTTCATTATTCCAGTTTGAAAAATAATCTGATTGTTTATTTTTGGTCATTTCTATATATCAGAGGAAGTTTGGAATGTGTTGAATATTAGGCAATTGTGCCAGCAAGAGTATATCAAACTGTTATTTGCAAGTCCAGAGACTGTCATGGGAAATTAGTATTTTTGAGCCCCTAAACATGGTCCGAGTACTGTGTTGAACACTTTGATATTTAATTCCCAAATCTCCTTAAATGTAGGATGCTGTTACCTCTGTTTTCAGAAGTAAAGATGGTGGGATGAATCATGATGGAAAAAAGGAAAAGTACATACCATTCTATACTTCCTAGAGAACGAGTTGGGAAGGGGAGCATATCACAAGTTTGTCTATGAACATCCTAGCAACTAATACCAAGTAGGAACCAATCCATTAATTACTAATTTATTGTTTAAGAGGACCTCAATTTCTTGAGAGAAGTTTGACTATTCCTAATCTAAAATAATGAGCATTATTGCCAACATTTATGGTATATAGAACCATGAATTTCCTGACTTAATGCCAAATTATAGTCTAAGAAGAACAATTTTACTCAAATAAGGAAGGAAACCATTTTAATTGTCTGGATTAATTCAAGGTAAAACTTATGGCATATCAAAACAGAATGGGTAAAATGTAAATTGAAGGGACATATATTTTGCTAAGTATTAAATTGCCATTTTCTGGTGTGTACCCAGACTTTAAATATTGTTTGCTGCTTCTGTTAGTAACCCATGCTTTGCTTTTTGCCTAATCGGGATTTAAGGGGTTAAGTCCAGGTTAAATGATGACTTTAAGAGTATAACCTGGTTCAGCCTGGTTTGTTTACAATACAGTGCTTTGTTTTTAACATCTTGTTTAGCATGCAATTTTAAGTACAGTTTATCTGCAATATTTTGAAATACTAGGCACCTTTGTATAATGGTAGGAGTAGAGTCTTGGCTAAGAATAGATTACTAAGTTACTTTTTCCCATGATTATTTTTTTCTAAACAGAAAAATACACATTCACTGAATAAGACCAACACACATTAAATAAAAATTGGCTATAATTCCACTACCCAGAGAAAACCATTCTTACTTAACATCTTGTGCCATATCAGTTGGTATGTAAACATGTTTTATTTTTTTAAAAAGGATTGTATGATACACATTGTTCAATAACCTGATTTTTTAACTTAACATTTAGTACACATATTTCCATCTTAATAAATACTATTTTATATCCATGTGCCCATTTCCTATTATCTGACATTGTTTCCAATTTCCAACTGTTAAGCAAGGCTATGCCAATACAAAGTTCATACAAATTCCTTAGAATACATTGTATATTTGGATACAGTGGTGGGTGGGTCAAGTCAGTGCACATTTTTTAAACTTTGATAAATGCTGTCAAATCACTTCCAGTGATAAAAGTCTTGTGGTTAATGTCCATATTGCATTAGAAATAGTTGCCTGCAAAAGATATGTTATCTTTGCCTCTAGTTCATAACTATTACAGTCCCTCTAGCATTAGATTTTTTTTTTTAGCTGCACTAGATCTTAGTTGTAGCACGCAGGATATTCTCACATTCAGTTCAGTGGCTCAGTCGTGTCCAACTCTACGACCCCGTGAATCACAGCACGCCAGGCCTCCCTGTCCATCACCAACTCCCAGAGTCTACTCAAACTCATGTCCATCAAGTCGGTGATGCCATCCAGCCATCTCATCCTCTGTCGTCCCCTTCTCCTGCCCCCAATCCCTCCCAGCATCAGGGTCTTTTCCAATGAGTCAACTCTTCACATGAGGTGGCCAAAGTATTGGAGTTTCAGCTTCAGCATCAGTCCTTCCAATGAACACCCAGGACTGATCTCCTTCAGGATGGACTGGTTGGAACTCCTCGCAGTTCAAGGGACTCCCAAGAGTCTTCTCCAACACCACAGTTCAAAAGCATCAATTTTTCGGCACTCAGCTTTCTTCACAGTCCAACTCTCACATCCATACATGACCACTGGAAAAACCAAAGCCTTGACCAGACGGACCTTTGTTGGCAAAGTAATGTTTCTGATTTTATATGCTATCTAGGTTGGTCATAACTTTCCTTCCAAGGAGTAAGCATCTTTTAATTTTATTGCTGAAATCACCATCTGCAGTGATTTTGGAGCCCAGAAAAATAAAGTCAACCACTGTTTCCACTGTTTCCCCATCTATTTGCCATGAAGTGATGGGACCAGATGCCATGATCTTAGTTTTCTTAATGTTGAGTTTTAAGCCAACTTTTTCACTCTCCTCTTTCACTTTCCTCAAGAGGCTCTTTAGTTCTTCTCCACTTTCTGCCGTAAGGGTGGTGTCATCTGCATATCTGAGGTTATTGATATTTCTCCCCGCAATCTTGATTCCAGCTTGTGCTTCCTCCAGCTCAGCGTTTCTCATGATGTACTCTGCATATAAGTTAAATAAGCAGGGTGACAATATACAGCCTTAACGTGCTCCTTTTCCTATTTGGAACCAGTCTGTTGTTCCATGTCCAGTTCTAACTGTTGCTTCCTGACCTGCATACAGGTTTCTCAAGAGGCAGGTCAGGTGGTCTGGTATGCCCATCTCTTGCAGAATTTTCCAGTTTGTTGTGAT
The DNA here is from genome assembly GCF_033118175.1 of Dama dama. Classification (NCBI taxonomy): domain Eukaryota; kingdom Metazoa; phylum Chordata; class Mammalia; order Artiodactyla; family Cervidae; genus Dama; species Dama dama. The sequence continues at coordinate 26,263,701 of NC_083709.1, forward strand.
CCACACAGTCAAAGGCTTTGGCATTGTCAATAAAACAGAAGCAGATGTTCTTCTGAAACTTGCTTTTCCGATGATACAGCGGATGTTGGCAATTTGATCTCTGGTTCCTCTGCCTTTTCTAAAACCAGCTTGAACATCTGGAAGTTCACGGTTCATATATTGCTGAAGCCTGGCTTGGAGAATTTTAAGCATCACTTTACTAGCGTGTGAGATGAGTGCAATTGTGCAGAAGTTTGAACAGTCTTTGGCATTGCCTTTCTTTGGGATTGGAATGAAAACTGACATTTTCCAGTCCTGTGGCCACTGCTGAGTTTTCCATATTTGCTGGCATATTGAGTGCAGCACTTTCACAGCGTCATCTTTCAGGATTTGAAACAGCTCAACTGGAATTCCATCACCTCCACTAGCTTTGTTCATAGTGATGCTTCCTAAGGCCTGCTTGACTTCACATGGACATGGGTTTGGGTGGACTCTGGGAGTTGGTGATGGACAGGGAGGCCTGGTGTGCTGCGATTCATGGGGTCACAAAGAGTCGGGCACGACTGAGTGACTGAACCAAACTGATTCAGTCTATAACACATAGTGTAGTTGTCATTATAAATATAGTTTTGAACACTTTCACATTTTTCCATGTGGTTCAATTTTTTAATGAAAATAAAAGTTAAAGGAATAGAGTGAATACTCATGGACTTGCCTACTGGTTTCTGCAGTTAACGTTTTCCATGTTTGCTTTTTCTCTTGATAATACTTTCTTTTGAAATTATTTTAAAAAATAAGTTACAAATAACACTTATCTACTGAATACTTCATTATGCATCTTATAAGAATAAAAACATTTAAAAGAATATTCTTATTAATACTACATATTTAAAATTAATAATCTCATAATATCTAATATCTGGTCCATATTCAAATTTCCTCATTGTCCTAAGGTTGTCTTTTAAATTTTTGTTCTAAAGGCTCTAATTTATAAATAAATAATCAAGCTTTATGTTGTTTTTAGTTATTTGGTTATACAGCTCTTTGGTCTCAGTCTACAGCAGCCTATCTCTTAATTTTTTTTAAAATTTATTTATTGTCTGTGGTGGGTCTTTGTTGCTGACACAGGCGAGCTGGGGCTACTTTCCAGTTGCAGTGTGAGGGCTTGTCTTGTTGCAGGGCACAGGCTCCTAGATGTGTGGATTTCAGCAGTTGCAGCACATGGGCTCATTAATTGCGGCTCATGGGCTTAGTTGCCTCGGGGCAGGTGGGATCTTCCAGGACCAGGGATCTAGCCAGTGTCCCTTGTGGTGCCAGGCAAATTCTTAACCACTGGACCACCCAGGAAGCCCTCCTTTTTTTTTTTCCTTCTTTTTTAATATAATTAACTTTAAAGTCTGTTGGCCAATCCAGAATGTGATATACTCCTGTTTTATTTGTAAAAAATGTTATTTTTTAAAAAATTATTTATTTGACTGCACTGAGTCTTAGTTGTGGCTTGTGAGAGATCCTACCTGGGACCCCTGCACTGGGAACTCAGAAGCTTAGCCACTGGACCACCAGGGAAGTCCCAATTTGTAAAAAAGAAATGATAATAATCTTATAATCCTCTATTCCTCATTAATAAATTACTCCAGTATTTAGTGGCTTAAAATAACACACATTTGTTATCTCAAATTTTCTGTGAGTGAAGAATCCTGCCACAACTTAGCTAGCTCCTCTGCTGCTTTATTTCACATGAGGCTTCAATCAAGGAGCCCACCAAGGCTGGGGTCTCATCTGAAGGCTGGATTGAGGAATGATGTATGTTTTAAGCTCACTTGCACAGTGTTCAGTTCTTTATAATTAAGGACCTCAATTCCTAGCTGGCTGTTAGCCAGAGGCTGCCATCAGGTTTTTGCCTTGTGGACCCCCCTGACATGGCCAGTCGTTCATGTCTGTTCTTTGCAATGCGGCTCAACTGGTTGGTGAGAGAGAGAGTGCTAGCAGGACCAACAAGAATCTCTATAATTTAAGCACAGACATGACATCCTCTCAATACCGAGATACTCTACTAGTTGGAAGTAAGTTACTCAAGAAGAATGGATTACACAAAGCTGTGAATACCAGGGAAAGTGATCTCTGGTGACCCTCTTCACATTTGCTTGCTACACTTGTTTCCTTAGACAGAAAGCTAAATCCAAAGGCTTGGTTAGATTGAAATTACACTATTGTGGCAAGAATATTGAGAGGTGATGAGTACTTGCTTTTTGCTTGTGTGATTTTTTTTTTAACTTGATAGCATCATAACTGAGTTTCCTTAATGATGTCTGCTTCCCTTAACTAAGGCAGGTTAGAAGAATAAAAATGGTACAATTACCATTCTAGTTACCATCTCAACAACAATGGGGGAATATTCTATTTTTTTTAAAGTATTCCTATTCTTAACTATTTTATTTTTCCACTCAGAAAAACAAAATGGTTATCAGATTTTACTTGTTTAGTGTTTAAGTTTAGGATGCTTGCTTTCCAGGGATACTAAGAAAGGCATGATCTTGACTTTGAGGGCAATAAGTGAACCACTCTGGTGCCGGTCACAGAGGAAACTAGCCTTCAGAAGAAAGCAGGTGATGGAAGTTTTAGAGGAGAAAGTTGACTGGCATCCTTCTCTAAAGTTGGCAGGCTGATATTGATCCTAGGCCTAAGATGAAGTTCTGGGACTTAAAACTTGCCCTTGGGTTTGCTGGACACATTATAATCAGTAATAATCACATGGCAATGATATTTTCATTAGATATGCTCCGATAGAGATAATATCATTCTACATTTAAGGCATGTGATATAGCAGTGTTTACTCATTGGTTTGCAACTGAATTTAAAATCAACCAGTTTTCCTTTTCCGGTAAGCGGCCTGAGCTGACCCCTAAAAATGGTGCGCTATTCACTTGACCCAGAAAACCCCACAAAATCATGCAAATCAAGAGGTTGAAATCTTCGTGTTCACTTTAAGAATACTCATGAAACTGCCCAGGCCATAAAGGGTATGCATAGTCAAAAAGCCACCAAGTATCTGAAGGATGTCACTTTAAAGAAGCAGTGTGTGCCATTCCGTCCTTACAATGGTGGAGTTGGTAGGTGTGCACAGGCCAAACAGTGGGGCTGGATGCAGGGTTGGTGGCCCAAAAAGAGTTGCTGAATTTTTACTACACATGCTCAAAAATGCAGAGACTAATGCTGAGCTTAAGGGCTTAGATGTAGATTCTTTGGTCATTGAGCACATCCAAGTGAACAAAGCCCCCAAGATGTGGCGCAGGACTTAGACAGAGCTCACGGTCAGATCAACCCCTACATGAGCTCTCCCTGCCACACTGAGATGATCCTTACTGAAAAAGAACAGATTGTTCCTAAACCAGAAGAGGAGGTTGCACAGAACAAAAAGATATCCCAGAAGAAACTGAAGAAACAAAACCTTATGGCCCGGGAATAAATGCCACAGAAAATAAATGCAAATAAAAGTAAAAAAAATAAAATAAAATCAACCAGTTGAGCAGCATTGCAAAGAACAGACAAATTTAAGTAAACTGAACAGCATTCATCAAGCAATTACCTTATGCTCATTCCTAAGAGTATCACTATTCCCATGGGGAAAGTACTGCTAGTAATCTTACTTTTACAGGTGAAGATGCTGAAAAAGATCAAGTAAACCTTTATTTGACAAGTCCATAGTAATAAAACAAGAAAACTATATTTAATAAATTGGCAAAACTGGATATCAGTATGGAGAAAAATCTCAATTTGGAGTAGCCACTTTGCTTGATCATAATAGCTACTGTGATGGTTGGTAGTGGTATGTAATGTTGATACATAGGTACAGGTTGATATACAGATACAGGTTGATACTGAAAAAGCTGGTCTGAAACAAGCTCTCAAGTCACATTACTTTCATTCTTGTGTCTTCATAGGGACTAATAAATTCAAGAAATATTTGCTCACATCTACATTATTTAAATTTTCAGTAGTAAAAGCAACCAAGATACAGTGTAATATATATAGCAAGAGTGCTGGCTTTGGAGTTAAAAATCCATATAGTTCAATGACTTTTCCACCACTTACTAATAAGTTAGGGCAAGCTGCTTAAACTAAGTCCCAGTTTACACATCTCTACATTGAGATTTCATAGAATAGAATAATAAGGTATTTGTGTAAAAACCTAGTAAAATATCTGCTATGTATAATGTGTTGACCAAGCATTCCTTTCAAAGATAACCAAGCAAGCCTACTATCTTCCTAACAATGAAAGTGACTGCTATATGCAAAGAATATTCAAAAGGTAAAGAAAAATGTTAGATTTTATTGCTATAGGGAGAGAATGTGCCCACGTAGTTGGTGGTGGGGATGGGGGGTGTTGTCCTGATGATATTTTAATAAAAGCAGTTGGTTGGAACTCGAAACACAAATATCCTTATGCTTCTTTATACTACCACAGAACCTCACCATGAAATACAAAGGTCTATCTGTTAGAATATAAAAATAAGTGGCAGTTCAGTGGTTGAGACTCTGTGTTTCCCCTGCAGGGGACAGGGGTTGAGTGGTTGGAGAACTAAGATTCTGCATTCCACACAGCATGGCCAAAAAAAAATTATTTTTTAACTCCACAACTATCCATTCTACAGCTGTGGCACTGAATAGTGACTCATTTGATATCAAATCAGCTTTGAAAATATCTCTTCTAATAACTATCAAAGAAATATTGTGATTGACCCAACATTTCATTTGGCTTTTTCTGCAACATCTTATGGAAAAACATTAACTTTTTGGTCAACCTCACACAAGGAAAGGGGATGTCTAGAAAGAAGGTAAGGTGGTTGGATGCCATCACTGACTCAATGGACGTGAGTTTGAGCAAACTCTGGGAGATAGTGAAGGACCCGGAAGCCTGGCATGCTGCAGTCCATGGGGTCGCAAAGAGTCGCTCACAACTGAGTGACTGAACAAGAAGAAAGTATGCATATAAATTAACTATACCCACAGTAATACTGCACAGAAAACAATTACAAAAATTATCAGCATTAATTTAGCCAGGAGTTTGGGGTTTGGCTGATCCTGGGTAGGCTCATTCATGACTCTGCCCTAGCCTGGACCTGACAGCTTAGCTGGGACAGCTGAGCTCTGCTTGTCTCACCTTTCTCCTGGGACCAATGGGCTAGTCTGGTGATGGTGGAAGTACATGCATGACCATCCTAATGGCCCAAGCTTTTGTTGAGATTCTGGTGCCCATCTGCTTAACATCCCCTTAGCTTAAGTGAGTCATACAGCTGATTCCACTCTGCTTGTCTCTAGTTGTGGAAGAAGGACACTATCAAATTAAATGGAAAAAGGCATAACTACAGATAGAGGTGAAGACCTGGAGCCATGAATGCAGTTTACCACAGTGGTGATACAGAAAGAAGCTCTGTGTGGATCCACCACTTCTCAATAGAATTTGACAAGCATGGAGTCTCTAGCATGTGTCAGATACTGTATTATATGTTGAGACTACAAAGATATGTAATACTTGGCTTTTGTTTATGAGAACTAACAATATTTTGAAGAAGATACTGAGCAAGAGCCTGCAGTAGTGAGTTTTGGTTGCTCGTAGGGAAAACAGTGGATTACGAAGGAAGAAGCTGCGAATCTTAGCAGGATTCAGAATGGAAACACGGATTCTTTATTGTCTCAGCTACCTGGCAGATGAAAGACAGGCTTCCCAGGTGGTGCCAGTGGTAAAGAACCCGCCTGCCAATTCAGGAGATGCAAGAGACGCGAGTTTGATCCCTGGGTTGGGAAGATTCCCTGGAGGAGGAAATGAAAACCTGCTCTCCAGTATTCTTGCCTGGAAAAATTCATGGACAGAGGAGCTTGGTGGGCTACAGTCCGTGGGGCCGCTGGGAGTCAGACATGATCGAGCAACTAAGCACACGTAAGATAGAGCAAATTTCTCACCTAGTGAATCTTTATAAAATTCCAGAGAAGTACTGATTGCCCCCAGCACTAACACATCCTATCCCCAGACAACCACTGTGATTCATGCTTACTGAGTTGCTGAAGAGTAGTTACAAAAATGCATATAAATCCCACTCTCTGTCCACCCTACTATGTATTTGTCTTCGGGCAGAAAAACAGTCCTGTGTTTGCTCACAGAGCTTTAAGTTCATAACAATATTTAGTGCTGGGCCTCTTAACTTCTGTAATATTGGGTTGATCCATATGAAACTGCCAACATACAATCAGTTTTGACCTACAACATAGGCAATTCCATCGTGAGGCAGGAGATAGATGGGCTCCAGGCTAGACATTCACAACTAGCTTCTTGTTTCCATTTCCTGAGGAAGGGGGCAGGTGAGCTCCAGGCTAGATATTTATAATGAGCCTCCTGCTTGCACAAAAGTAGAAATAACAACAGAAACAGGGTAATTAGCCAGATTTTGCCTCTTGAAGACATTTTAAGATAACAGTCAAGGCAGGAACAGAGAAGGGCTAAATCCTGTTTGAGTAAAAGATCAAGAGATCATACATTTCCCATCTTTGGAGCAAGGGAGACTTCACACATGCACAGAAAATCTCCCTGGGGGTCAAAATGGAGAGGACGACACCCAAGAACAGGTGATAGCAAGGGCTCCACCACAGCCGATTAACAATGTTGTCATAGTTTCCGGTGAACAGCAAAGGGACTCAGCCATACATACACACGTATCCATATGGGCATGTGTGCTCAATCGCTTCAGTTGTGTCTGACTCTTTGTGACTTCACGGACTGTAGCCTGACAGGCTCCTCAGTTCATGGGATTCTCCAGGTAAGAACACTTGAATGGATTGCCAAGCCCTCCTCCAGGGGATCTTCCTGACCCAGGGATCAAACCCACATCTCCTATATTTCCTGCATTGCAGGCAGATTCTTTAACTGGTGAGCCACCGGAGAAGCCCATAAAAATATCCATTTCCCCCCAAACTCCCAGGATGTCACATAACATTGAGCAGAGTTTCATGGGTTATAGGTCTTTGTCAGTTATCCATTTTAACTATAGCAGTGTGTAATGTCCATCCCAAACTCCCTAACTATTCTTTCCCCCCATCCTTCCTTCTGGCAACCATAAGTTTGTTCTCTGTGAGTCTGTTTCTGTTTTGTAAGTAAGTTCATTTGTATAATTTCTTTCCAGATTCCACATGTAAGGGGTGCCCTATGATATTTTTCCTTCTCTGTCTGAGTTACTTCACTCAGTAGGACAATTTCTAGGGCCATTTTGTTGCAAATGGCATTATTTCATTCTTTTTAATGGTTGAGTAATATTCCATTGAATATGTGTACCACATCTTCTTTATCCATTCCTCTGTTGATGGATATTTAGGTTGCTTCCATGTCTTGGTTATTTTAAACAGTGCTGCAGTGAACACTGGGGTGCATGTGTTCTTTCAGATCATGTTTTTCTCCAGATACATGCTCAGGAGTGGGATTGCAGGGTCATATGGTAGCTCTATTTTTAGTGTTGTAAGTAACCTCCATCCTGTTCTCCATAGAAGCTGTAACTGTTTACATTCCCACCATTAGTGTAGGAGGGGTCCCTTCTTTTCACATCCTCTCCACCATTTATTGCTTGTGGATTTTCTGATGATGGGTCATTCTGGCTGATGGGAGGTGATAGCTCATGGAGTAATATTTATTTACTTTTGGTTATGCTGGGTTTTCATTGTTTTGCTTGGACTTTCTCTAGTTGCCATGAGAGACGGCTACTCTTCACTTAGGCACAGGATTCTCACTGTGGTGATTTACACTGTTGCGGAGCACAGGCTCTAGGGCACACAGGCTCAGTACCTGTGGCGAGCAGGCTCTAGGATGCTCAGGCTTCAGCAGCTGTGTCTTAGTTGCTCTGTGGCATGTATCCAGAGCAGGGATGGAATCCGTTTTCCCTGCAGTGTCAGGCAGATTTTTATCCATTGTACCACCAGGGAAGCCCTTGATCTCTGATTTTAAAACCAGGTTTGTGTTTAGATCCAAAATCCTACCGGGCAGCCTGCAAAGTTAACAGTCATAAAACTATGATCCATAATCTATTTTCAAAAACTCACTTGTCCCTTTCTTGTCCCTCACGCACTCTATGCAAGAAATACATAATCTCTAGAGGTACTCCCCAAATTTGCTCTCCCACTGCTGCCCTCATACACTTCTCTTTTTCTTTTGCACTTCTTGCTTCAAATCCCTTTAAAAAATGGCCTGGGATTCTCTTATTGGTCACCTTCACTCCTAAACTCTTCTTGCTTTCCTCCCCTTCAAAAAACCAAGAACTAGTACGAAACAGCAGTTGATGAGGAAAGAAGGAAGAGAGAAAAGGTAGGAGCACTGATATGCCAATAGTATTGTATTCCTGCTCCCCATTCCTCAACAGAAAGAACTAATTTACATTTAAAAGGTCGATATACTTATTTTAGTAGGTAAATGGTTAAACAACATCAGACTATTGAGCATGAGGAAACAACGTTCTAATCAGTGGAACAGTATTCAACATTGTAAGCCAAGAATCCAAGTTAAAACTAATCATATGTTAGAACTTACTTTTATAAAGATTTCAGTGTATCGGTGACATTTTAAATTGCCTCAGCCTCTCTTTTTCAAACAAACTCGATTACATAAAACAAGAAAAATAACGTGCTGATAACTTTTGATCAATTTCTTTTTGGGGGTACAAAATAATGTAACTTTTTTCTTAAGTTATTTACGGCGGCATTTTTCTGACATATGCCAGACGGTCAATAACCAAGACACCAGTATTTGACTATTAAATAAACTGAGAAGTGATAAATAAAAGCGCCAAGTGCTTTCAGAAGTGAAAATGAATCATGCCTAGAAAGTATTGCTAATGGGGAAAAATAAAGAAGCAAGAGACTGCTCTTGTACAACTTCTTAAAACACATTAAACAAAAAATTCTCCGTGTGATGATGATAATGAGTTTCTCCTAAATTTGCCTCATTGTTGTCGTGTCAAACAAAAACTGAAAGACAAATGAAATCAGAAGATCAAACAATATACCTTCACCTTACTGTGTATTGTATACTAACAAAGATTGAAAAACAGTATCAACAAGGCAAAAAGCTACTGTAACGCTCCACCTAGGGTTCTTTGTATATGGAAACAGACAACCAACATCCGGCCGCAGTGCTCACCCGCCCTCAAACTCTACAGCCAACCTCCGCAGTAGGCGGAGGCAGCTTGATCAACCCCCACCCAGCCTTCAGAAACGACTCTCAACGTTTGCGGCGCGACCGGAAGTGACGTCAAGCTGCGACGCCAGCGCCTGCCGCTTGCCGCTGCGGGAGGCATTTGGTCTATCTGGAGACGGCGTCTCTCACCGGATGGTTGCTAGAGTGGGATCATGACGGGAAAGAAGTCTTCCAGGGAGAAGCGGCGCAAACGAAGCGGTCAGGAGGCGGCGGCGGCCCTCGCGGCGCCGGACCTGGTCCCCGCCGTCGGCAGCAGTGGCAGTGGAAGCACCAGCGGCTGCGGGAGCGCAGGCGGCTGCGGGAGCGTCACCTGCTGTGGGAACACTAGCGTGAGTGGGAGTGTCACCGGCGGCGGGAGCGGCGGCAGCTGCTGGGGGGGCAGCAGCGTGGAGCGCGGTGAGCGTCGGAAGCGGAGAAGCACTGACTCATCTTCCAGCGTCGCCGGCTCTCTGCAGCAGGTGCGTGCGCGTCTTTCTCGCCGCTTCTCGCAGCGGCCGCGTTTTCAGAAGGCGGGCGAAGAGCGGGATGTGACTGCGGGATGCGTAGCCTGCTGTCGCTCCTGTTAGCGCTGCGGTCCTACAGGATCCGGTGTCTGAAGTGCACGTTCCTAAGTTCCCTTGAACCCCACACTCGCACGACTTGAACTTAAAATTTCTGGCTTTGCTGATCGTCTGACCCATGTTGCCTTTAGCTCCTTCCACTCCTGTGGTCACCTTTCAGTTCAGTTCAGTTCAGTTCAGTCGCTCAGTGGTGTCCGACTCTTGCGACCCCATGAATCGCAGCACGCCAGGCCTCCCTGTCCATCACCAACTCCCGGAGTTTACTCAAACTCATGCCCATTGAGTCGGTGATGCCATCCAGCCATCTCATCCTCTGTCGTCCCCTTCTCCTCCTGCCCCCAATCCCTCCCAGCATCAGGGTCTTTTCCAATGAGTCAGCTCTTCACATGAGGTGGCCAAAGTACTGGAGTTTCAGCTTCAGCATCAGTCCTTCCAATGAACACCCAGGACTGATCTCCTTTAGGATGGACTGGGTGGATCTCCTTGCAGGGTGGGCACCTTAGCCTCCCTGAAAGGTTTGGTTCAGGAACTAGCTTTCAGTGCCCTTGCAAGCCCCGCTTTACTTCTCTTCATCTACTTGATACAAGATGAGAAAATTGAGGATCAAAGAGATTAAGGAAGTTTACCCGTAGTTAGCAGTTTGTTAATAACACCAACATTCGAATCCAATATGTGATTATAAAAGCCCTCTTTACTGTGGTACATATATACACAATGGAATATTACTCAGCTATTAAAAAGAATGCATTTGAATCGGCTCTAATGAAGTGGATGAAACTGGAGCCTATTATACAGAGTGAAGTAAGTCAGAAAGGAAAACACCAATACAGTATATTAACGCATATATATGAAATTTAGAAAGATGGTAATGATGGCCCTATATGCGAGACAGCAAGAGAGACACAGATGTAAAGAACAGACTGTTGGACTCTGTGGGAGAAAGTGAGGGTGGGATGATTTGAGAGAATAGCATTGAAACATGTATATAATCATGTGTGAACTAGAGCACCAGTCCAGGTTCGATGCATGAGGCAGGGTGCTCAGGGCTGGTGCACTGGGATGACCCTGAGGGATGGGATGGGGAGGGAGGTGGGAGGGAGGGTCAGGATGGGGAACACATGTACACCCATGGCTGATTCATGTGAATGTATGCGAAAACCACCACAGTATTGTGAAGCAATTAGCCTCCAATTAAAATAAATAAAAAAACAAAAGAAATGAAACCCCTCTTTATGCCCCTTCAACCTGACAAAATACTGCCGTTTAAAAAAAAAAAGGTTTACTCACATTATAAGATGCAGGAAAAGAATAAAAACACACAAAAAACAATTACAGGACTGCATGCTTTAAACACATACAACACAAATGATGGGAAATGGAAGGCTTTCTTTATGCTTCCTCATTAATTGTTTGATACGCAGCCCCTTCATTAACTCGTCAGCCATGATATTTCTTATTTTTTGTTATTTTGCATTATCTAAGGCTTTTTCCTTTTTTTTTCAATCTTTTAGTGTAGTGTTGAACACAGGCATTCATAGCAGGCATTCTTTTCCCATTCCTTTTTGTAGTAGAAACAGTTTTTTTAATTTTATACCGGTAAGTCTATTTGTCATAGGTTCTGAAAGATATCTGATCAAGTTAAGAAAATTTTTAATTTCTGGTTTTCTGAGATTTTGTGGAGTTTTATCAGATACCTTTAGGGCATTCTGTTGAGGGGTCATACAGTTTTCTTCCTTTAATCTGATAATGTAATTTTATTGATAAATTGAATTGTCCTTGCTTTTTGAGATAAATCCTATTTGATTTGTTGATTTGGTGGTTGTACTTGACTGTAATTCAGTATTTTTATTAAATACGTTTGTGTTTATGTTAAGTTAAATCAGGTTATGGTTTTTATTTTTGTAGTTACCCTGTTTTGTTTTAGTATTGAGCTATGGATTGAGTTGGGAAAACGTAACAGTTTTTTTTTTTTTTTTCCATGTATTCCAGAGTAGTTTATATCTTTCTCTCAAGAGTGTACTTGACTGTTGGACCATACAGCTGTTTGGGTCTGGTGGATTTTTCTAGGGGTAGTGTTTTTTTCCTTAATGCCTCTCATCTTTTTTTCTTCCCCACTTTCTTTGATAGTTATAGGTATATTCAGTTTTTCTATTCCTTCTAGATTTAGTTTTGGATCAGTTCAGTTCAGTCAGTCAGTTGTATCCTACTCTTTGTGACCCCGTGGACTGTAGCCCACCAGTCTTCCCTTTCCATCACCAACTCCTAGAGCTTGCTCAAACTCACGTCCATCGAGTCGGTGATACCACCCAGCCATCTCATCCTCCGTCATCCCCTTCTCCTCCTGCCTTCAATTTTTCCCAGCGTCAGGGTCTTTTCCAGTGAGTCATTTCTTTGCTTCAAGTGGCCGAAGTTTTGGAGTTTCAGCTTCAACATCATCTTTTCAATGTATATTCGGGACTGATTTCCTTCAGTATTGGCTGGTTGGAGCTCCTTGCAATCCAAGGGACTCTCAAGAGTCTTCTCCAACACCATAGTTCAAAAGCATCAATTCTTCGGCGCTCAGCTTTCTTTATGGTCCAACTCTCACATGCATACATACTGGAAAAAACATAGCTTTGACTAGGTGGACCTTTGTGGGCAAAGTGATGTCTCTGCTTTTTAATATGCTGTCTAGGTTTGTCATAGCTTTTCTTCTAAGGAGCAAGCATCGTTTGATTTCATTTTTGGATATCACCATTCTTACCTTAAATAGTTTGCATATTTTTAGTACTCTATTATTATGAGAAGACCAGTAGTAAGGACTGTGTAAGCATTTGCATACAGAACTAAACTGTACTTTTATGAGAAGTACTTCATTGGGAAGTCTTACAAATAGAATGATGATGTGTGCATTTATAAAATCCATTTTGGTGACAGTATACAAAACGGATTGGCAAGACCTTTGATTAGATGTAGGGAGTCCAGTGTGTGTGAACTCACTCACTCAGTCGTGTCTGACTTTCTGTGGCCATGGACTGTAGCCCACCAGGCTCCTCTGTGCATGGGTTTTTCCAGGCAAGGATACGGCAGTGGCTTGCCATTTCCTATCCCAGGGGAATCTCCTCCATCCAGGGATCGAACCTGCGTCTCTTGGCAGGCAGGTTCTTTATCACTCATGCCACCTGGAGGTAATCGAGGCAAAAAGGATGTTGCGTTGGATCAGCATTCTGGCAGTAGACTTGAGAGACTGTATAGATTTGGAAAATAGGAGGCAAAGTTGATTGAATTATCTTAAAATTACTTGCCTGCTTTGAATATGATTGGATATTTAACAGTTTTTAAAATGACAGTAGCTTCTGGTAAGCAGTGGTACTTAATTATATATGTGATTTGTAACATTTTGCTGCTCTCTTGTTTCTTTTTAAGAATTAAGAAGAATGACCATACATACAAAAAATTCTTGGGTGAATGGTCTACTGGAGGAGTATCGTATTCTTCAGAAGTCTGAAATTGTAGAAAATTATTCAGTATTGAGTATATTTCCATTTGTGTGTTGTAAGATATTAATATTTCTTCACTTTTTATCAATTTGCTGATAATTACAGCCTGGAGAGTAATGTCAAAGAATACTGGGTAATTAAATAGTCTTTTCTGTGGTTTTAAATAACTGATTTATGCAACCAAAGAATTTGGAGATGTTTAATAAAGATTTTATTAAATGATGTATGACTTTAGAGATGTATTTTTATTGTTTAATGGTTCTTTATGTCTTTTAATTTTAGGAGACCAAATACCTTTTGCCACCTCTGGAAAAAGAGTTATTCTTGGCAGAGCACAGTGACCTTGAAGAAGGTGGATTAGACCTGACTGTGGCATTAAAACCAGTTAGTTTCTATATATCAGACAAAAAAGAAATGCTTCGGCAGTGTTTCTGTATCATAGGAGAGAAGAAGTTACAGAAGATGCTTCCTGATGTGTTAAAGGTACTTCATGACATACATTAGCAGGTTCCCCACTATATAGAAAGATACAAAAACTTTGTAGCAGTCATTTTACTTAATGGAAATTATAATTGTATGTTTTCAACTAAGCTACTTCAAAAAGATAAAGGGATTTTGCAGAACCATAATGGCTTTTTGTATTGAAAAATTTGCCAGAAAGAAATGGGACACTTTACTGTATTTAGGTAAGGAATTTTTTGACCTTCTGGGAATAATTCTATTAAATATTGGCAATTTAAGTAACTAGATTAGACATACACTGATTCTTTTCTTTTGCTTTAAGAAGTAGTATACTGCTGTGTAACAGTATGTAATAAAAGGAAGAAAGTGAAAGTGTTAGTCACTCTCATGTTAGACTCTTTGTGACGCCATGCACTGTAGCCCACCAGGCTCCTCTCTCCATGGAAATCTCCAGGCAAGAGTACTGGAGTTGGTTGCCATTTCCTTCTCCAGGGGATCTTCCCGATCCAGGGACTGAACCCCGGGTCTTCCACGTTGCAGGCAGACTCTGCCAACTGAGTCACAGGGAAGGCCACAGTATGCAGTGATAGTTTGTAATAGCCTGTATTTCATTAAATTCATAAATGTTTTTCTATGTTTATTTCTGAAAATTACTCAGAAACATATGTGGTGTTGTAATTTTACTGATATGGAGAAAAGACTTGGACAAGTTAAACCCAACAACATATATATCTAAGATGAATGGAGCCAGGGCTTGAATATTTAAGCCTTTAGTGGTATTAGCCTAGCATAAATAGGAGAAGACTATTGAGAGTCCCTTGGACTGCAAGGAGATCCAGCCAGTCCATCCTAAAGGAGATCAGTCCTGAATATTCACTGGAGGGACTGATGCTGAAGCTGAAACTCCAATACTTTGGCCACTTGATAAGAAGAGCTAACTCATTTGAAAAGACCCTGATGCTGGGAATGATTGAGGGCAGGAGGAGAAGGGGATGACAGAGGATGAGATGGTGGAATGGCATCACCGACTCAACGGACATGGGTTTGGGTGAATTCCGGGAGTTGGTGATGGACAGGGAGGGCTGGCGTGCTGGGGTTCATGGAGTCACAAAGAGTCAGACACAACTGAGCGACTGAACTGAAATAGGCTGCTATTAACAATATCTGGGCACCTGACTCACTCTTTAGTTTGTTCTTTCATAGTAAACATCACTTTAATATTCCAATTAAAACTATAAATTATAATGTTTGCTTGTTAACTGGTAGGTCTTCAGATTTTATCCCATAAAAAAGATTTTTGTGACTTTTCATTGGTTTGACTGCACAACTTTGCTAAGCAAGACTTTTTTTGTTTTTTAAATGCTTGTTGTTTTCTAGTTTACTTTGGTGCTGTATTATATAAACGCATTTTTAAAAATATCATTTTCTTTAGAACTGTTCAATAGAAGAAATTAAAAGACTTTGCCAGGAACAGCTAGAGCTCCTGTCTGAAAAAAAAATTTTGAAGATTCTTGAGGGTAAGAATGCATATTTCTACTTTCTGGTAACTTACTATAGATATTTAATCCTGTATTTAGCATAAATCATGAGGTATTTTTACTTGACTTCAGCTTTATTCTTAGCCATTAATTAATGAATATTTTTACTTCTCTTTATACAAAATTATAGTTTATATCTTAGAATAGCGTCTCTGGAATGGACTTTTTCATGTATGTGAGGTTTTTCCAAATCAGTTATATAGGTAAGAACTTTTAAGTTTGTGTGAAAAAAAAAAAAAAGAAAGAAAAAAGTTTATCCAAAATTCTATAAAAAATTAATTATTAAGAAGGCAAAGACTTCTCTTAAGATATTTTTTAGTTTTTTGCTTTCTCATTGCTTCTAATTATCCATTGAATACCATTTCTGCTCTAATAAGAGCCAAATGCAGAGTTAGAATAACTTCTTACAAATTCCTGACATTTGTCTGTCTGCCTAAAGCAAGACTCTTCTTTGTGATACATTACCTATGAATTTTGGATTTTTAAGCTGGGTTTTTTTTTGGTTTTTTTTTGACTCTACAAGGATTTTAGTATTAGCGTTACAAGAGAAGGAACAAAAAAATGGAGACTTTCAATTTCTAGAGATAACATCTTTTTAAAATGTAAAATGGTTTAATGGAATTTGTAACTGATAAAAGATGTGTACATGTGTGTATAGTCTGTAAGTATATTTATGTATATATACACATTCTCATTTATATACATTTTGTGCATTTATAGAATAGATAAATAGGATAGATACCTAAAAAGACATTTTAAATATAATAATTAAAACTGTCATCTTTTAACAACTATCAGGTTTCTTAATCTGTCACTTTATAGATGAAACCTTCTGTATAATGATAAGTTGCTCTGACTTTTTGTCTTATAAGCATGTTTTCAATTTTTTTTTTAATGTCATTCACCAGGTGACAATGGTATGGACTCTGAAATGGAAGAAGAAACAGATGACAGCTCTAAGATGGTATCTGATTTAGTTAATCAGTAAGTTAAAAGCATTTATTGTAATTTCAGAATTGCTTTATCATCTCTCGTGATTTCTTACCTCAAGAACGTGATTGTTTTTCTGTGTTATAGTTATATAAAGAGATTCAACAATGTTGGATTGATTTTTTTACTTGTAGTGATTGGTCCTTTTGATTTGTGAGGATGGAATTAATTGCTTTGAGGATTAAGATAATTTTATTACACTACTGCTCAGAAACAGGACTATAACAGCGCCAACACTGAAGCAGAACCACATCTCCCACTTGGGATTTGAATGTCTATACTACTACTGATACCCACTGTTTATTAAGTACCTACTGTAACCAACATGTTAATAGTTTAGAAGACTTTATTTCACTGAATTCTTCTACATACCTCTTAATGTTTGGTGATAATAGCTTCTTTTCATGGATCAGATAGTAACCTGGTTCATTGGATATCAGTTCAGTCAGTTCAGTCGCTCAGTGGTGTCCAATTCTTTGCGACCCTGTGGACTGCAGCATGCCAGGTTTCCCTGTCCATCACCAACTCCAGGAGCTTGCTCAAACTCATGTCCATCAAGTTGGTGATGCTATCCAACCACCTCATCCTCTGTCGTCCCCTTCTCTTGCCTTCAGTCTTGCCCAGCATCAGGGTCTTTTCCAATGAGTCAGTTCTTTGTTTAATATAGGTACATTTAATTTGACTATTGTGATGATGAAAAATAGCTGAAGTTTTGGAATGCCAACTAATTAAGAAATGACATGCTAATTTTCTAGGCTATTCTGCTCTGCCGTGGGCTTATTAAACTTTCACCCACTAATTTTATCATCTGTTCTGATTTTTTACTAAAATATTTTTTTTTGGTCATCACCAATGACTGACTTGCATCTCTGTTTGCAAAGTTTGGCTGTAGGCAGTAGCCCAAATAAAAACATAACCAGAGACAGTAACATAAATCAGTAGCACATATTTAACCTGAAACCTGAAAAGTGCTATTGGGTAAGTATCACTGGAAAAAGACAATTTAATTTCATATTATAACTATAGAGAGAGCATCAGCTACTTATACTGAAGCACTGAAGAAATCATTGTATCTTGGCTGCCTCATAATCAGTGGATTTTTGGTCATCACATTCATCTTGCCTCAGAGTGTCATAGGATGGTTTATACTTACCCACAAAGTATAAAATGTACACATTTCTACAGTCTTGCTATTGACTTTTCTTCAAAATATGTAGCTTTAAATTGCTTATATGTATGCTCATCTAGTTTAGCTAGTTTAAGCCTGTCACTTTTTAGTTTTACATTTTAGTTTCTTAAATAATCTAAATTAATCATCTTGTTTCTTGATGCTTTTTACAGAGCATCAACTTTTGCTTGATTACTTTTGTTTTGCCTTTGTTTAAATGTGTTTATTTTTCCAAGTTTTGAGGTGTTTCCAAGGTTAAGTCCTTTATTGTTCACACCTGAACACTAATGCTACTTTTCTACTGTTAGAAGCCATTTAATGATACCCAATTAGATTAGAAATTTGTTTCTTTTTTAAAAATTACAACAAAGTACAGTATTTGACTTCTGAACTTTTCTAATGAAAAAAAAAGGTGATTAGATTCAAAGTGACTATTGTGAAGAACCGAGTTTTACAATGTTACCATGAGACAGGTCATGTTAGCTTTTAAATGCTGCAGTGAGTAGGTTAAGCAATCACAGATATTACCCAAAATTGTCATAGTAGCCACTTGTGGACCTGGTAAGTGTCAGATCATTGAGATTCTTTTGAGTTATTTCAGTATGTAGGCTTTAAAAAAAATCATATTTGTAAGCTACAGGATGCCAAATAAATAATAATATTAAGAGCATTGTATGCCAGACACTGTTCTAATCACTGTACTTGCCTTCATTCACTCATTGGGTTTGTACACTAGCCTTGTGAGGTGGGTGGTATTAGTATTATCATTTTACAGATGACAGATAAGGTCTAGAAAGATTTGTGTGCCTGAGGTCACACATATGAATGTGGAAGTAGAAGGAGTGTTAGTTATGAAGAGACTTTAAGTGTTCATGTAACTGGACCTGGCTTTAAAACACTTAACGTTCTCTAAAATCACTTTGTACATTTGTAGAATATGGGTAATACTTGGCCCCAATAGGATAATTGGGATTAAATGGTAGTGGAGTGGTAAAGAAGCCACCTACCAGTGCCAGAGATGCAGGTTTAATCCCTGGGTCAGGAAGATCCGCTAGAGTAGGAAATGGCAATGTGCCTCAGTATTCTTGCCTGGAGAATTCCATGAACAGAGGAGCCTGGCGGGCCATGATCCATGTGGTCACAAAGAGTCAGACATGGCTGAGCAACACTAATGTGACTTGTTTGTTATTTTTAAAATTTTTTTTACTATTTTGTTACTAATCTTAATTATGAATAGGGAGATACACTGCACTGTGAAACAGTGAAGGTGGGACAGGGAAATAATGTGGGAAAATGTTGGCCTTAGCCCACATTGCTGACTTGACAATTTGCTGCTTGCTTTGTGCTCAGAGGTCAGTTCAGTCCTGTTAATTTCTGTTGAGTTGAACTGAACCTGGTGGGCATGCTCATATAAACTTCATTCCAGTGCTTCAGCAGAGGGTTGCTAGTTAACATGTTTGGTACTTGGTGCTGAAAAGTTTCATGTATTTTATTACCTGCTGGTTTTTTACTCTAATAGATAACAGTAGTCTGACCTTTTTGGATGCTGAGGGAACAGTTATGAGTAGGCAAGAACCTTCAAGGAATTCCGCAATTTGGGAGAGGAAAATAAGGCTGAATACATTGAACAGGTAGCTTCTGTGGAACACAGGATTAATAGGCAATAGGAAAGGAAACCTTAGCAAAGTAATGATAACTCGCAAAGAAGTAGAGTTAGAACACAAATGTAGTTTCAGGAACTAAAACAATTCTGAATTCCTAAATTTAGGAGACAAACAACAGATTAGCCATGACTGGAGGCTAGCTACATCATTGTGCTAAGAAATTAAATTGAATAAATAAATACAGAATAGTAGAGAGAAACCACACAGAGAAAGTGTAAATCCTTATGTATAACTCATGGTTACCTGGAAGACAGTTTTAGACCTATCTTGAACATACTAGAAATCCCAGAAAGAGAAACAAATAGCTAGAAAAGAATTGAAGAAATGATAGAAGTAACATTTTTTATTTAAAGACCTAAGACTGTAAGGACAAGGATGACGATCTGGTTATGAGTTGAATTGTGTCCCTCCAAAATTCATATATGGAAGTCCCTAACCCTTAGCACTTCAGAACATAACCTTATTTGGAGATTAGGTCTTTAAAGAGGTGATTTGTTTGTTGTTTAGTCCCTGAGCCATCTCTCATTCTTTTCCGACCCCATGGACTATACAGCTCGCCAGGCTCCTCTGTCCATGGGATTCTCCAGGCAAGAATATGGGAATGGGTTTCCATTTCCTTTTCCAGGGGATCTTCCCCAAGGACTGAACCTGCGTCTCCTGCTTGGCAGGCAAATTCTTTACCACTGAGCCACCTGAGAGGCCCAAAGAGGTGATTCAGTCAGTCCAGTCTGACTGGTGTTCTTATAAGACAAGGGAATTTGAGAGCCCTGAGAGACACCAGGGCCGGGCAGACACAGAGCAGAGCCGTGTGGACCCTGTCTGCAAGTCAGGGAGAGGCCTCAGAGGAAGCCAAACCTGCAGATACCTTGATCTTCAACCTCCACCTTGCAGAACTGTGAGAAATACATTTTTATTGCTTAAGCCAGCCATTCTTGGTATTTTGTTATGACAGCTCTAGCAGACAAATACAAACTTATATGTATATGTGTGTACT
This sequence comes from Dama dama, assembly GCF_033118175.1. Taxonomy (NCBI): domain Eukaryota; kingdom Metazoa; phylum Chordata; class Mammalia; order Artiodactyla; family Cervidae; genus Dama; species Dama dama. The sequence continues at coordinate 26,283,767 of NC_083709.1, forward strand.
TGTGTAAATTTCCTGGTGCAATTTTCCCCCCAAACTTTTTATTTTGGAAAACTTCCAACTTATATTTTGGAGAACTTTAAACTTATGTAAAATTGAAAGAATTATATGATGAACATCTGTATACTTTCTGCCTAGATTCAGCAACAGTAAGATCTTGCCAGTTTTGCTTTCTCTCTCCTTATATTTCTCTTTTTCACCAGGAACCATTTGTATTAGGTCGCTGGAGCTGCCAGAGCAGAGTACCATAGCCTGGCTGGGTTAAACAGCAGAAGCTTATTTCCTCACCATTCTGGAGGAAAGTCCAGGATTAGGGAACTGACAGGGCTCTTTTCTCTGAGGCCTCTCTCTTTGACTTGTATATGGCCACCCTGTTGCTGCCTTTTCACTTGGTTGACTTCCCTTGTGTGTCTCCCTGTTGTCTCTCTCTGTGTGCTCTTCTCCCCTTAAAAGGTCACCAGTCATGCTGGATTAGGGCCCACCATTATGGCCTTCAGTCCGTTAGGTTCAGTCGCTCAGTCGTGTCCGACTCTTTGCCACCCCGTGGACTCAGCATGCCAGGCTCTCCTGTCCATCACCAATTCCTGGAGCTTGCTCAAACTTATGTCCATCGAGTCGGTGATGTCATCCAACCATCTCTTCCTCTGTCGTCCCCTTCTCCTCCTGCCTTCAGTCTTTCCCAGCATCAGGGTCTTTTCTTTTCTTTTTTTTTTTTAGGGTCTTTTCTAAGGAGTCAGTTGTTTGCATCAGGTGGCCAAAGTATTGGAGTCTCAGCTTTAGCATCAGTCCTTCCAATGAATATTCAGGACTAATTTCCTTTAGGATTGACTGGTTTGATCTCATTGCAGTCTGAGGGACTCTCAAGAGTGTTCTCCAACACCATAGTTCAAAAGCATCAATTCTTCAGCGCTCAGCTTTCTTTATGGTCCAACTCTCATATGCATACATGACTACTGGAAAAACCATAGCTTTGACTAGACAGACCATTGTTGGCAAAGTAACGTCTCTGCTTTTTAATATGCGGTCTAGGTTTGTTATAACATTTCTTCTAAGGAGCAAGCATCTTTTAATTTCATGGCTGCAGTCACCATCTGCAGTGATTTTGGAGCCCAAGAAAATAAAGTCTGTCACTGTTTCCACTGTTTCCACATCTATTTGTGATGAAGTGATGAGACCAGATGCCATGATCTTCATTTTTTGAATGTTGAGTTTTAAGCCAGCTTTTTCATTCTCCTCTTTCACTTTCATCAAGAGGCTCTTTAGTTTTTCTTCGCTTTCTGCCATAAGGTTGGTGGTATCTGCATGTCTGAGGTTATTGGACTTATTTTAACTTAAATTAGCTTTTAAAGGCCCTATTTCTAAAATGGTCACATTCTCAGGTACTGGAGTTAGGGTTTCACATACGAATTTTTTGTGAGCAAATAGTTCAGTTCATAACCTATCAAAAACTAAGTTGCAGATGTCATAACATTTCATACCTAAACAATTCAGTGTGCACTTCTTAAAAATAAGACCAGTCATCACTCTTCATAAATAATCAGTATTTCAAGTAGTATCATTTAATGCATTGTTCATACAAAATTTCCCCAATTGCTAAAATAAATTTATAGCATATTTATTTATTTTAATTAATTAGCTGATTGATTCTGATCCAGAATCCAGTGGAATTCATGTGTTATGTTTGACTGTTAGTATTACAAAGTTGAGTTTTCTTTTTGTTTATTTCTGGGTTTGTTGTTTTTTTGTTTTAATTTTCGCTGTGCTGAGTCTTTGTTGCATCACATGGGCTTTCTCTAATTGTGGCACACAGACTTCTCTTGTTGTGGTACACAGGCTCTAGAGCATGTGGGCTCAGTAGTTCCAGGTGCATGGGGCACTCTGGTTGTGGTACACCTGCTTAGTTGCCCCGCGACATGTGGGATTTTAGTTCTCAGATCAGGGATTGAACCCACGCCCCCTGCATTGCAAGGTGGGTTCTTAATCAGTGGACCACCAGGAAAGTCTGAAAGCTGAGTTTAAAGAGAAGATACAGATAGAAGAGATAAAAGCTTAATGAATAGTCCAAGAACTTAGTTCACATCTTAAAGGAACTTAAAAAATAACAAATCAAAAGGAAGTAGAAAGAATAACAGAGGTAAACATTAAAACTAAAGACATAGAAAATAGAACGATAAATTTGTATACTTGATTTTTGTAAAGGCAAGAAAATAAGATGAATTCTTCTTAGATCTAATTAAGGAAATAAGTGGAGAGCAATTAAAATCGAGGTTAGTGAGGAAGGAAGAGTCATGCATTTTATGAGTTTGAAAGAATAGTGAGAAACCACATGCAGCATTGTATAAACGAATTTGAAGCTAGCAAATGGATATTCTATCAAAATACACATTAACCAAATTAACTTCTTCCTAAAGTGGAAAACCTGAAGAGATTAACAAACAAGAAATTAGAAAGGTAAAGAGATCTGTTGAAAAAGACAAGGTGAATCCACAGCATTACTTACAATATTCAGTACTTGTAACATGTTTATAGCTAATAAAATGTTCAATAATGTTATCTGTTATAATTTCAAATAGATTACACCTGTGCTATTTAAATTAGTCCAAGCCCTAGAAAAAGATGAAAAGATCTTCAATTTACTTTATGACTTCTCCATAGTTTTCATATTCCAAATCTCATACATAGTGTCAAAAAAAATGGGGGGGGATTATAGGCCTTCTCACTTGTGACTATAGATGCAAAAATTGTAAGTACAACATTAGCATATAGAATCCAGCAGTGTATTAGTGAATAATTATACTACTGACCAGGTAGGATTTACTCTGGGAATTTATAGCAGACTTAATTAGAAAGTCTTTTAGTGTAATTCATTTCAATAAATTAAAGGAGAAAAGTTCAGATAAGTAGATGCTAAAAATGCCTTTGATAATACCCAGCTGTCATTTCTAATATAAGCTATAGGTAAAAGAGATATAGAAAACTATTCAGATACAGTAATGACCATTTGACCAGACTTAACCACCCACTTGGTGAACTAAAATGAGGAATCAGACAAGACCGTTCGTTTTCAACATTTCTTGAAGGTTCAAGCAAATGCAGTTAGACCAGAAAAAACCAAAAAGCCACACATACGCAACATGAGTGGTAGAAAGTAATTAACTGGTCAAAGGCAGCTAAAAAGATGGGATGATGGAAGCCCAGAGATTGGGGTGATGTACTTTGAAGATGGAGAAAGGAGCCAAAAGCTAAGGAATGCAGGTAATCTTAAGCTGGAAAAGACAAGGAGATGAATTCTCCTCTGGAACCTCCAGAAGAAATGTGGCACTATCTATGCCTTGATTCTAGTGTCCCAAGACTCACTTGGGATTTCTGACTTCCAGAACTATCAGGTAATGTAAGGTATGTTGTGTTAAGCCACTGTTGCCTCTCTAATTTGTAACAGAGCCAATAGAAAACTAATGCAAGGTACTTGACATAAAGCCAGAGTTACAGATTGTTGCCTGTAGCCATAGAGATATTTTGCTCAAAATTTAAATATATAAAGTTTCAGATGGTTTCCAGCTTTTAAAAATCAGGTGAGAGTTCACCAAAATTTTGATTTTTGAATTGCTTAGAAATCAGATCAGCTTTTCCTGAGGGGGGACAAAAAAAAAAAAATTAGAGCTGAGTGTAGGTACTCTCTTTTTGCGTGGCATGTGTGTGTTTCACTGTGCCACATAGTACTACATTTGCCTGTATGTTTAATGTACAGAATGTCTAGAAAAGGAAGCTCTGGTTCAAGGGAAAATACATAAAGGCCAAAGGTTTGCCTTGGAACCAGTTCTGTCAGTTTTTCAGGGTCTTATCAACTGGGACATACACCTTTACATTTTTATCCCAGTTTTGATGAACACAAAGAACTTTACGTAGATCTGGATAAAGCAGTCTTTATTATTAAAAGCACATGGAAATTTTGATGTTTTCTTTTAATGAGTAACTTATGTGCTTTTATTATAGTGCTTATGGCAAAGGAGATAGTATTAAGGATTCTTAGGATTGTCTAAGAGGCTGTAAAATGACACCTTTCAATATGAGGTATATATGTGTATGGTATTTAATATGCTTTATGTGAATTAATTTTCTCATACAATTTGAAAATACAGTACACACAGATGTTTATGCACAATTTTATTTTTTATTTTTTTCATTTATTTTCATTAGTTGGAGGCTAATTACTTTACAATATTGTAGTGGTTTTTGCCATACATTGACATGAATCAGCCATGGATTTACATGTGTTCCCCATCCTGAACCCCCCTCCCGCCTCCCTCCCCATCCCATCCCTCTGGGTCATCCCAGTGCACCAGCCCCGAGCACTTGTCTCATGCATCCAACCTGGACTCGCGATCTGTTTCACACTTGATAATATACATGTTTCGATGCTATTCTCTCAGATCATCCCACCCTCTCCTTTTCCCACAGAGTCCAAAAGTCTGTTCTATACATCTGTGTTTCCTTTTCTGTCTTGCATATAGGGTTATCATTGCCATCTTTTTAAGTTCCATATAAATGCGTTAGTATACTGTATTGGTGTTTATCTTTCTGGCTTACTTCACTCTGTATAATGGGCTCCAGTTTCATCCATCTCATTAGAAGTGATTCAAATGTATTCTTATTAATGGCTGAGTAATATTCCATTGTATGCACAATTTAAAAAAATTTAAAATTATATTTTCAGTTTTATATGATTTATATGTTTATAAAACAAACAGCTTTATATGTTTGTTATATTCTAAGGTCAGCTTTCAAATACATGTTTTTTCCCCCAAACTCTTTTGATTTCTATTGCTTTTTGAAATTTTGATTGCTTACTCATACTTAGTTTACAATAGTTCTCTTTCTTTCTTCTTTTACGATAGTTCTTTTTTACTTTCAAAAGTAACAAAAAAATAGTAGTTATAAGAAATTTTTGACAGTGCACTACTTAAAACTTGAAATTAGTGTTAACTTATAACAATTTTAATAGAAATGAGATGTAGTAACTATGAAGATAGGATATTTATAGTTTCTAAATACCTTCATTTTTAGAAAGGGGAGGGTTGCGGTTGTCACTTTTGTTCATCTTAGGTAAATAAGTGAGCAATTTTATGTTGTATTGAGATGGTGTAAAACCTTAGTATGTATAATTTTGCAGTATTTTAAAACTTAGATATCGTGATAAGAGTTGTATATGCTACCAGTTGCAAGTTGCTTATCAAGAACATCTGTTTTAAGTAAATAAGATAATATGCCTGCATGTGGAGTGCTATCTTCATTTGGAAAAGAAGCTTTATTGTAGCTCAAGTAGCACTAAAAATGAGAACAGGTATTAGCTTGGCATATACTGTGAGATGATTGCACTAAAGAATATGTTTGTAATGAAATTTAAGTCTTGAATAGTGCAATAAAATAACCAGGATTGTGGTTTCACATAAAAATAAAAATACAAGCACTTTAGGGAAATCTTAGCAATGTTTTAGTATTGTTCTCATAAATACTTTTATGAATTTTAAATTAATATACTTTCAGTGAATGATATTGAGGGAAATGTCAGTGGAAATGAAGCTGTCTTTCTCTATGGATAATAAGCAATGTTGAGATACTATCCCAGTTCTGGAAGGCAGAGCAGTTTAGAAACCCAGCTTCTCAAACTTAAAATATGCCACAGAGTAGATTCGCCAGGAGTGTTCTGGAACTCTAGTCACTGCTCCTTAGCACAGGATGGGCATGTTCTGAACTTCAGTTACTGAATTCTAGTTCTGGATACTTAACTTTTTGGAAAAATAATATACTCCTAAACAGGTCTTAGGTAGGAGATTTTCCATAATACGTATAAGTTGAACAACAACTAGAATTGTGTTTATGACCACTCTTGTATTGTGGACCTGATAGTGATATGTGGTAGAACTCTGATAATGTTTGTTGGTTGAATAAAAAAACATTTATTTTTCTTCTGTTTTTGGTAAGGGGAAAGCACCCATGCCCTTTTTGATGAAGTATAGCTGTCTTGTGGGTTCAGCTCACTGTCATTAGAGTACTCAGAGTTCGATTTGTTCCAATTCACATCTCTTGTATTCCTTGAATATGTATGTATAAGTAACTTTCAAAGGGGCAGTAGTACTCAGCCAAATGCTGAACTATCAACAAGTGTCAATAAAACTGAACTCGTTGGGAATAAAAGACTGTTGCTTCATAAACTGCTGTTATTAAGCTTCAATGGAATAAAGTATTTGAATAAAGTTTATAGTGCTCTGAAAGTGAAAGTTGCTCAGTCGTGTTGGACTCTTTGCCACCCCCTGGACTGTACATGGAATTCTCCAGGCCAGAATACTGGAGCGGGTAGCCTTTCCCTTCTCCGGGGGATCTTCCCAACCCAAGGATTGAACTCAGGTCTCCTGCGTTGCAGGCAGATTCTTTACTGTCTGAGCCACCAAGGAAGCCCGCAGTGCTCTGGAGCATTGAATTAATGGGCAGCATGAATCTACAGTACGTGATTAAGTAAGCATTTTTATCAGTGGATACAAAAAAGGCATCAGGTAAACCCAAGACCAAGCCTTATTAGGAATAATACCTTCAGAAATTGACCTGTGACTCATCAAACTCACATGACCCACTCTGGAATGTATGAAGTTGTTTTGTAACAGTTATTTAACTATTTATTTGTTTATTTAACTCATGAAAAATTTCAGTGTACAATGAACCTTGAATACCTATCATTCAGTATGTTCCCTTCCATATTATTGGAAACCTTCTCCTTTCAACTTCTGCCAGCTTGATAACTTTGAAGCAAATCTTGATCCAGTTCTTTTTAAATATTTAGCAGATGGGCACCTCTCTGAAATCTTTATATATATTCCTTGGAATGGGAAGGCCTGAGCTTCTCAGAGGTCTTAGATAGGCTTGAATTGTAACTGTGTTTTCCATTGGAGAATTTTGAGGGTCTTTGGAAGCATTTTCTGATTTTGTAACTGTCTACACACAAAAAAATTGTGTTCTTTGTGTTACAGAAACCTAATTTTTAAACTATATCTGTTCTTTTTTCATCAGTCATTTTAGTGCCTCATCTTGGTGCTCAAGCACTGGATTAGATGTAAGCAAGTAGTTTTCCTATTCTCTGCTCTTTCCTTATCACTTTTTAAAAAAATTTAAGATTTTCTTAATCACTTACCTAATTCTTTGTATTAATAGTCTTTTCCATTTCACTTGAAAAATAAATCCACTGGTGTTCAGTACACTAAACTGGTTTGTTAATGCCTGTTCTTTATGCCAGTGCACTTTTCCCACCATTTGAAGGTTTTACTTACCAAGAGTCACTTGTATTTATTTCCAATACAATTACTGTAATTTTATAATATGGTTACATATAAAAACTGATGAAATAGCAGTATGAAAAGATTAGTTGATCACATTGAATGCTTTGGGAAAACTCAAAGTACAGTTGTTGTTAGCTGTGGGATAACAGCAGTAAAAGTTTGGGTGGCATTGTATATATATATATATATATATATATATAAAGGGTTATCTTTTTCTGCACTCAAGAGTTTTCTGTTTTAAATAAGCCAGAAGTAGAGATGTAGACAATGGCTTATGTGAGTAGGATGAGCCTGAACTCTTCTTTGGATTCTTAACCAAAGATTGGTGAATGAAGATTCATTCTGTTTTATGTTAACCTAAGATGCTTGAATTAAATATGTAACTTTTAAGTGTTTCCCTGTGTTAAGTTTTTCTTTTCCAGTAAAGTGATACCACCTGAGTTAGAAAAAAGTGATTTCACTGTATTAGATTGTTTTTACTTTTTTATTATGAGAAGTGTCATCTATCTAGAAAAGTAGAGAGGCTAGTATAATGAAACCCCCAAATAACTATTGCCTAGATGTAACAGTTATTACCACTTTTCATATTTGTTTCATCTGTTTTCTTGAAGTGCTATAAAGTAAATTGATTCTGAATGTTTACGTTTGAAATTTCAGAGAATAAGTACATTTTCCCACATAGCCATGTGTCTTGTGTCTGTTATTTAACAGCTTGTTTATTCAAATGGTAAATACATGCACATGTACATAGTATGATTTTTAAAAGTATATAGTGAAAATTAGTCTCACTCTTTTTTCTGTTTCCCATTCTGAGTGCCTTCCTATAGGCAACCACAATAAACAAGTTTCTTGTGTATCCTCCCCGAGATATTCTGTACATTTACAAATGTATAAGTGTATATATATTTTTTCTTCTCACACAAATTGTAGTGTACTGTGCAAACTGTTCTGTACCTTTTTTCCATTAAATCTTTTCCATTTAATAGTATGCCTTTTCTTGCATTTTGTTTTACTTAGTGCATATAAGGCTTCCTGTATGTGTGTGTGTATGTATGTGTGTGTATACATACACACATGTATATACACATACATGTATATATGTATACACACATGCATCTGTGTACTATTCCATTGTTGGATATAGCAAAAGTTTGTCAATGGACATTTAAGTGTTTACTATCTTTTGTTACTGCATATAGTATGAATATATCTGTATGTAAGTAATCATGTTTTTCAGTGATTATATAAATACCTGTAAATTAATTGTTGGATTAGATGTTTGGGCATTTGAAACTTTAATAGGTAACTGCCATAATTGACTTTCACAGAGTTTAAACTAACTTATATCTGTCCCCACAAATGTGGAGTATATGTTTTCATATACTTTAGCTAATGATGTTATCTGACATTTTGATGGTTGTTCATCTGTTAGGTAAAGAAAGGGTATCTTACTGGAAGGCAGGTATTCTCACCACTATACCACCAACACTGCACTGGGAATTTTAAGCTATAATCTCGTGAAGTGAAGTGAGAAGTGAAGTGAAAGTCATTCAGTTGTGTCCGACTGTTTGTGACCCCGTGGACTATACAGTCCATGGAATTCTCCAGGCCAGAATACTGGAGTGGGTAGCCTTTCCCTTCTCCAGGGGATCTTCCCAGCCTAGGGATCGAACCCAGGTGTCCCACATTGCAGGCAGATTCTTTACCAGCTGAGCCACAAGGGAAGCCCAAGAATACTGGAGTGGGTAGCCTATCCCTTCTCTGGGGGATCTTCCTGACCCAGGAATCGAACCCAGGTCTCCTGCATTGTAGGCAGATTCTTTACCAATTAAGCTATGAATGAAGTTGACTGTCTTTCTGTATGTTACAGAGCTGTTTGAACTTCCTTTTCCTATGAGTTCTTTGTCATTTTTTTACCTTTTGTGTATATGTGGGTAGAGGGTTTTGGTCTTTTTAATCATCCATTGTTTGTGATATGGGTTCCAATTGTTTGTTGTTGTTGTTGTTTTTTTTTTTTTTGCTTGTTGCTTTACTTTGCTTATAGCTTTTATTTATTTATTTTTGCACATGTATAAGTATTTCAGGTTTATATAGTCTGATTTTATCAAGCTTTTTTAGTTTTGGGGTTTTATATTTAAAAAAGGCCTCTCCATTCTGAAATTATAAATTTTTGATACTTTCTTCTGGTACTTTATGGTTTCTTAAAATGTTGAAATCTTTGATTCATTTGGGATTTATTATTGGTTACCAGTTGTTATTGCTCTTGTTTGTCTTTTCATTGAAAATTTCCACTGTAACATAATAATTCCATCTTGGTTTAATAGCATATCTTAGTTTTACCAGTAGAAATAAGTATTTTCCTGTGAAGCTTGGGATCAAATTTTGAATGAAAACTGACTTGATACTTTGAGATACAGATAATGACTACATACAATTTTTAGTATTACCACTTGGAGAACTATATCTTTACGTAGGAGAAAGTCTACATAAATGTAAAAAATGAAGGTTCTCGAGTTAAACTAAACCTGCATTTTTAACAGCAGACCTCCACACCTTACTATATCTGACTTATGGCAAGTTACTTAACCTTTCTGGGCCTGAATTACTTTGTTTGGACAGTAGGGGTAACATCAGTACCTACTCATATGATTGTGATGATGATTAAATCAGAAAAAATTATAAAGTGCTTAAAATAGTACTTGTTGAGAAGCAGTGAAAAAATGTTGCTGTATTTGCTCTGGAATTTTTAACTTTGAATTTGTAACAATCACAATTCTTAAAATTCCACTTTACATTGATGAGTACTGGGGATTCCCTTCCCCAAATTCTTTTTATGAAACCCTAAAGAAAGCAAAATAACTCATTGTTATTTTTAATTATTATTTTTTACTGTTACTGTGTTTTTAAAAAACAATTTATTACTTACAAGTTTCTAGCTTTTTCATTTATTACAAAAATAGTTTAAGAGAAAACTATTTTAAAGCATAGAAGGATTTTTTTTCTCCCACAAATGTGATCAATTTGTTAAATTGCCAATATGCTATGCTCAGTTATTTATTTATTTATCTGTATAGTCCAGGTCTTTGTTTTCTTTACACCCATCATTATGCTCAGTTAAACTCAGTATGTATTCTAAAGAGCATTGATTACCTGTACCCTACTTATGTCCTTTTAAGTTGTTATTAGGCTGTGATCTTTAGGCAGGCTATCAAAATAATAGGATAAATTTTTCAGAAAACCTTCACAGAAAATACTACTAATCATTGACAATATTGTGACTTAAAACTTGGATAGGACTCCAAATTTAGTGTTAGTAGAATGTTTGCATAGCCTACCTGTACCCCTTTAAATAAAGCACTTACAAAGTGATCTCATACAACTTAAAACTGGAAAGTCTTGAAAGCAGGAGTATAGGGATAGAAGAAAGAGGAGAACCTCTGTTTCCTTTAGTCACTTTTGTATAGAATAGAGCCCCCGTTTAGAGAGTTGCCTTATTTACAAAAACTTGTAATTGTAGAGAGGCAATTTATAGAACAAATTCTTAGAGAATCGTGGATCAGAGAAACTGGAGTGTGGTAACTGATTTTTAGAATTACATTATTTGGGGAACAGAAATGGAAACAAGGGTTGAATTTTGCTATCTTGAGTAATGACCTTGCTGAGGGAAACATTAGAGGTATGGATTAATTTGCTGTTTGGAAAAGGCCCTTTGAGAAAAATAGTTTTGCTCCATTCCATGGTGTTCGAGGGTTACATTTGAGCACTATGTGATTTCATTTTTGTGAACTTGTTCTAAGACTTGGCAGTACCGTAATTTGAAAAATATTAAAAGTGTAATTTAGAACAAAATTCATTAAAAAAAAATTATATAGTTATGTGGGTTTGGACAAATTTATCAACCACCGCAGCCACAGTAAGACCCCTTCCATCACACTCAGAATTCCCCCCATGGCTCTTTGTAGTCCACTCGTTCTCCTGTCTCCAGCCCTTGACAACCACTGATCTGATTTTTGTCCTTATACTAGTTCTTTTTCCATGTCATATGGATCAGTACAGTATATAGCCTTTTGAGCCTGGCTTCTTTTACTTGGCATAATGCAATTGAGATTTGCTTGCGTTGCTGTGTGCATCAGTAGTTCCTTCCTTTTCCTTGGTGAGTAGTTGGTATTCTGCAATGTGGATGTACCATAGTTTGTTATCCTTTCTCCAGCTGAGGCCATATAGTAGGCAGCAAAATGACTCTCTGGTCTCTAGAACCTGAGAATGTCTTTTGCATACTGACAAAAGGGATTTTGCAGATTTGGTTAAGGTTAAGGACTTTGAGATGGGGAGATTATTCTGAATTATGCAGGTTATCCCAGTTATCTTCCCATTGAGTAATTTAAAGGGAAAGAAGAGTAGGTCAAAGAGATGTGCCTGAGGGGACCTTGTGACTGGAAGCTGGCAACCAGCCAGGCAGCAGGGACTTTGGTCCTCGCAATCAGGAACTGACTGCCCAAATGAGCAGGGAGTGAATTCTCACCTAGAGCCTCCAGAAAGGAAGGCAGTCTGTAGGGACTTTGATTTGAGTGCAGTGAGACCCCGCCCAGACTTCTGACCTACAGAGCTGTGGTATACATTTATGTTATTTTAAACTATTGACCATGTATGTATGTGTTAGATCTGTTTCTGGACTCTCTTCTGTTTCATTAATCTAGATGTTTATCCTTCTCTAACACCATTACTGTCCTAATTACTGTAGCCTTTTAGTCTTGAATGTGATAGTGTGCATCCTTAAACTTTGTTATTTTTTTTCAAAATTGTTTTGGATACTCTAGTTTCTGCCTATGTCTCATTTTTAATAGTACAAAACTCCTTAGTTGGTAGACTGGCTTCCTTCAACCTCTATTTTACTCCGAGGATAGCGGAAAGAACCAAGGGTTTTACCTATCGCTAGGCTAGTTTGCCTGATTGTTAGCTGATTTTTGCCAGAACGGGAAGAATCCTTCTGATGCAGTTCTCTTTCTTTTTATCCTTCTGTTGAGGTCTCTTCCCAGTATTTTTCTTTTGGACAAGAGATTGATTTTTTTTTTTTTTTTTTTAGAAACATAAACCTTAGTGATTTACACATGTGGTTCTTTTTGGTTAAGTTCTGCAGATCTCCCCAGTGTATTACTCTGATTTAAAAACAAACTCATTCGAGTTACAAGAAAGAATCCTGCCCAGAACTGTACTGCAGGTAAAAGAAAGAAAGGTGGACTGATGTTGGTTTGAGAACTTAAATTCCAAGGAGAGACATAGGGCTTTCTTATAATTCAGGGTCAAGACTGTAAATTAAGCTGCTTTAAGGAGCAGTGCAGATGGTAGAAGAGAATTGGGAAAATTAAAACTCTCTTTCTTTTTTCTTTATGAAAAAGAGTACAAAAAGCATTGCGAGATTCTTAAAAAACTCAAGCCAGCCATGTGTTCCTTCCCTCCTTCCTTTACCTCTTCTCCAGTTGTTACAAAATTCTGACATGGTTTTAAAGTGTTTGAAATATTTAAATGTCATTTAAATATAAATTGGAATTCCTCTAGTTTTCCTACCTCTGACAGTATGTTTTATCATCTGGGGGTGACATTTTTTATTTTCCTAAAGCTGGAAATAAGATGTATGTACACATAATTTTCTTATACTTTAAGACATTTCTTATTTTGTTTCTATCTTGCCTTTTATATTCTTTAGTGAAAATCTTTAAATTGTATTACAGAACTCTGAATGTGTATGGTAGTTTTAGTTGTAAATCTGTGTCTGGAATTTTTTTCGGCTTCAGATGATACTGATGTAAAAGCATCTAGCTTTTCACTTTTCAGCCACAAGGCGGTGTACTGCCTCTACTGTCTGCAGTTTTTTTTTTTTTTTTTTTTTTTTTGGTGACTTTCTTTAACAGCCAGATCAAATCCAACTTAAGAAAAAAGGAACATTATAAAAATTCACTTTGGCCAGTAAAAGAAACTATTTATGACAGCAGATAGTTTTATAGAGGGGTCTAGTTTTATCTGAAGGTGATTCAAGGAACTTTCACAGAGAAAATAAAAAATAAAAGTAAGAAAATTCATAAAATAATTCATTTCATTGCTTTATTAATTTTTACTTGGAAAAACTTAAGAGTTATTAAAATGTTGCAGGAATAAGAATAATAATATAAGAAGTATATTTATATATGCTCTACCTAGATTTATCTGTTATTAATATTATATCCCATTGCACATACTCTGTTTATATACTTGTGTATTTCCTTCTAAAACATTTAAGGCTGAGTAACATACATCATGACATTTTACCTCTAAATACTACACTGCATTTTTCCTAAGAATAGTGATATTCTTTTTCATATAACCACAGTACATTGTTAACTTCAGTAAATTCAGCTTTAGTAAATTTAACATCAATAAAATAGTTTTGTCGAATCTGCCATCAGTATTTCCATTTGTCTCTTGACTCAATAATATCCTTTATAATGTTCTAACACTTTAGTTGAGGAGCCTCACATCAGTTGTTACATTTAATTGTCACTACTCTTCAGCTTCCTTTAACCTGGAATGTTTCCACAGCCTATCTTTGTTTTTTATAACATTGACTTTAACTTCCCTCCCCACTTTTAATAGAATATTACTCATTCCCACTTTGGCTTTGTCTGATGATTCCTCATTATACAGGTTATACATTCTCAGCTGTAATTTTACATGAGTCATGTTCTGTCTATTAAGGTCTTGTGTATACCTAAGGTCCTTTTAATGGTGATGTTACTTTATGTTTTTATTCAAGTCATTTTTTAAAAATTAGGTTTATGTGTTTAGAAGAGAAATAAATGCCATTTAATTTTAAGAGCAAACAAACATTTTCTCTAAAGGAATATACTTAGAAATAAGGTTCCCAGTAGATAAGATCTAATTTGACATAAGGCTTGAGATGGCATATTTTAACTTTATTTTTGCAAAGCTTTTAAAGCTTTTAGTGTATTGGCATTTAATCTTTCCCTAGACTGCCAGGGAGTCTTGTTGATATCCTCTTTGGGATCTGCTAGTCATTCTGGTGAAAGAGTAAAATCAACATTAGACTAAAAGAAATTTAAAAAATTGAGATATCTCAATATTAAATCTCTAAGATGTCACAATTAACACCAGATTAAAATATTTTTATAATCTCTATTTGAGTTTATACTTGTATTAGTAAAATTTCAATACAAAACAAACTTAAAAGAGCCAAATGTGTTGGCTGGAAAGAAAATTGTAAACTTCTCAAGGAAATAATCACATCTTTATCCTTTAGTTATTTGAGGAATTTATTATTAAGTGAATATAAAGTTTTGTGAATAGGTAACTTTCCTAGATGTTTTTAGTTTGTTAGTCTTAGAGTGTGTATAAACATTCTCAGAAGGTGATAGACACATATTTTAAAGAAAATAGTCATTTTGAGTATTCATAATAGTTAATTTCTTGACTTTCTGAAAAGTATTTGTAACATCAGTATAAAGATGGTACAGTGCTGTCTAAGAAAAAGTATTAGTTGAGCTCTTTTGCAGAACATAGTGGATCAAGAACTTTTTAGTGGCATCTTAAACATAATCAATTTACTTTGATAACATGTATATTACAGATAAAATATGTATTTCCCACATACTGTAAACATCAAAGCATTTGAGGTATGAAATTAGATGACTGTAAAATGATTTGAATGCCAAAGTGCCCATTAAATTTAACAGTTGAACTTGAAAAATTACTGGATTCTTCTGTGAGTTAGGATTTCTCCCATTAGCTACCCTGCAGAGTATTGGAAAGGAGAAAAAATTACCTTGGTATTCTTCCCAGGTTTGCTCTTTGATTTTACAAAGAAGTATACTACTTAAATTGTAGTAGTTTGTAGCTGCTGCTTCTGACACTGGTATACATGTTTCTGTCTCCAGAGTGTACTGAATTGTACCCTGGGGACTGAGAAGGATTCATTGTGTCTTTTCAAGTATATAACTTAATTCTAGGACCTTGAATATTGTTTAAAAAGTTGTCTTTATTTACTTTTCATTCCTCAGACAAGATAGCTGTGTAGATTCTACTTCATCCCTGAGAGAGAACAAGCAACCTGAAGGTTTGGAATCAAAACAAGGTATGGATCACATACTTGACTTTTTCTGAAACATTTGCCTGAAAATTATAAGCATTTTACCAATAATAAATTTTTATAGTCTTCTAGTTTTCCCTCATTTTATAAATAGGGAAAGAAAATAATTTATTTGGTCTGAGGTCAAGAGTAAGGAATACATCTTTTGTTTCATGACTCCTTCAGGTATTGGAGTGGTTCTGCCTTAGTAATATGCGGGTACAAATGCCACCAGCAAGGTATCATTTTGAAAAGTTTTAATTCAATGATCTGTTATATACTCTTAGCTGCAGGATACTGTGGATATGTTGACTGGATAACTGTGGGTTTTATGTGAAGGAAAAAAGTTTTATAGGATTATTTTTTCTCTTTTTTTTTTTTCCTTGATGTTTTGTCGTTGTTTACTTTCTTCCTTATATATTGTTTTCCACAAATCAGGTAACTTTTGTAACACTAGTAAAGTGGTATTTGTTACTTATTCAAGCCAGGTAGATCAGTAGGGCTAATGTATTAGATGTCTTTTTGTTTGTGTTTTCCTCATGCCTGGTAGGGAAAATTGAATGTAAAAATAAATTTTTATTAGTTCCTCAAAGACTACCTCACATTTTTCCATTTTCCTGATAAAATTACTTCGGAGCCATGAGAGTCTGTTGTGGCCAAAAGGGTTATGTTGTTTATTTCATAGGCAGCTAATCTTTGATGGCTTGGAATAGTTTCTCTAAAACTTTGAGTCATAAGAATTTCCTTGGTTAGAGAGATATAGGTCATCAGTTTATTCAGGCAGAATTCTTCTTTTAAGCTGTGGCCTGTGTTACCAACACTTAAGAAAGGGGGAAAAAAGTTGGTTAATTTTGTGATTCCTTCAGTTCGCATGTAGAGAGAACAAAATCTAAGTTTTCTATAATTCTAACTTATGTATTCTGGTGTGTATATATTTTTCTGATGATTTTGAGAATTCCAGTGCTTTTCAGAAGTCCTGTTGTGTTAACTTCTTCAATAGCAAGACAAAATTATATCTTTGTATTCTTACTTCTTCTCAGTATATTCTTGCTTCTTTTTAGCCTCCCCACAGGCATAAGCTCAGATTCATAGTTTTATTTATGTTTGTCGTGTATAAATACATGCTAAGCACACATCATTTTCATCTAATGTAGTCATAATCATTTAACTCTTGTATCCTGTGTGTGTTTTGACAACACTGCTGTTGTTTCTGCCTTTGTTTCTGTTTTTGCATTTAATGAGCAGGTGGTGTAGAGACTGTTACTAGATTATCTGTGGAGAGAAAGATATCTCCATTCCATATAAGGGATGGAAAAGTTCAGAATGGGCAGGTTGATTCTTGTTCCCAGGGAAAAAGGAATGGAGACCCCATTGTACAAATTAGCTAGTGCCGCTGTCTAAGGGGAGGGGTTTTTCTGCTCCCTTGTTCCGGCACCTGGAGCTGTCTTCAGAATCCCCTTTCAGGTGCCAACAGCCTGTTTTGCTGTGAGTCTTTTTTTTTTTTTTTTTTTTAATGGTAACTTCAGTCATTTGAAAATTGGCAGTGGAGGCAAAGAAGGAGAGAAAAATAACTCAGTAGCCAGATACCACAAAGCCCAGTTTTTAATGCTCAGGAGCCTTGATAGACACTCTCAGGTTCTCACCTCAGCATCAGAAGCGTCGGGAACACAGTCATCAGTAAGTGACAGCCAGCAGGGGTGAGGAAACGGGAGATCCAAGCCCTGCAGTACCGTTGTGCGGTACTGTTCATGTGCATACTGTGACTGAATTTCAGACAAAGGCCTATGAAATGGTTAAAATTGTAAATTTTGTTGCATATGGGATATATTATAAATTATTTAGAAGATTTAATTATGTGGAACACCTTACAGACGAATGTTAGTAAAGCTGAAATCCGAACTAGAGCGTAAGTAACTTGCTGGGAGTTACCCAAGAAGTTCAGGTACCCCAGGAAACAGAAATGCTGGTAGGCTCAGTAAAGACTGCATTTTTTTCTAAATGAACTAATATTGTCTATTTTTAATATGCAGATTTTCAAAATTGATTTATTGTTATCTCTAACTTCTATTTTTGCTCACAGTTGGCTAATAAAAACAGAACATAATTCTCCTTGTGAATGCATTGTCATTTTATTTAATGGCTTGACCATTTAAGAAAATTCATTGAAGCTTATTTAGTATTAAAGGAACTGTTGAGTAGACCAAAATATAAAGCAGCATTGAATTTTCTCTTTGCTCTTTTAGGATAAAATAAATCTTAGTATTATGCCCTATTAATAGTATGTGATATTGGCAAGTTATTTAAATTATCTTTTCAGTTTTTTCAGCTTCTGAAATACTCAATATTGAGAAATAGTAACTATGAATTAGGTAAATTGAAATTGGCATTTCTTTGTCTAGTACTGGTATTATTTATCTTGTTGATAGGAAATTCATTATGAAACTGGCTGTGCTGAAGATGAGTATCAGACTGTACACTAACTTCTGCCTTCACTGAGAAAACATTTAAATGTAAATATAATCCAGTTGATTGATACTGTAGTAAAATAGCATTAGGATTAGTGTTGTAAATCATTTTTAGCAAAAGGGTAGAAGAATGGTTTATATAAATTTTCTAAATTGGTCATTTGTGATCCAGTTAAAAAAATGCAACTGCTGTTTGTCAAAGATATTTATTTTTCAGTTTACATGCTTTACAGTTTCCCCTTTTGCCTTTTTTAAAATTGGGGGATAACTGCTTTGCGGTGTTGTGTTGGTGTCTGCCATATAACAGCGTGAATCAGGCATAAGTATACATATATCCCCTCCCTCCTGAACCTCCCACCCGCCCCCCCAGGTGGTCGCAGAGCACCAGGTTGAGCTCCGTATGTCACGCGGCAACTTCCCACTAGCGCTCTGTTTCACGTGCGGTAATGTGTACGGTTCAGTGCTACCCTCTCTAATCATCCCATCCTCACCTTTTCCTTCTGTGTCCACCAGTCTGTTCTCTGTCTGCCCCTCAAAGTTATTTAATACCTTGAAAATATTTTAAAAATGTAAAACAAATCTTTGCTAATATTAATGAACTCTCATATATTTATCTATGAATAAATAAATTTAAGACATTCAGTAATATTAAAGCAATTTAAATTGTTGCTTTAAAGTTTATAACGAGTATGTGTAATTTTGCAAATTATTCTCCTTTGTGATTGTAAGAATTAAGCTCTTATGTTTGTGTTCCTTCTTGGAAGTTGTTATGAGAATTTTTTTTTAACTCTACATGATTAAATAGCTAAGTTAAAATTGTATATTTAGGATGAAGAGAAGAGTTGAGATTTATAGTAGTTCCTTTAAAATATTTGAAAGGCTGTTATGTAGAAGACTGATTAGGTTTGTTCTAATAGAGAATAAAAGTAGGGTTAGGAGATAAGGTTCTTATCAGATATGGTTGGTTCAATTTGTTTATGTCAAAGAGTCAGATGTATCAGAAAATGCATTCTGCTTTCTGATACATCCATATTGCTGAAGGTGTTTTCACACAAGTCACACAAATGGCCACTTGGTGGTGCTGCTGTAGAGAAGATTCAAGTAGTGTTTAAACATTTGGATGTTTGACCTTAATCTTGAAGTTCCTTTCTATCAGCTTTTCTAAAGACCAGTGCCTAGTGCAGTGTTGGCACTTGTGAAGATGTTAATAACTGTTTTATTAAATTGTTTAATGGAAGAATAATGAGATATACAGTTTTTTCTCTCTCTCCATGTTTCTGTCAGAGAAAAAGATGCTTGACTTTTAGTCTTTTAAGCTGTTTGATGGTTTCCAAATACATTCATTTGAATACAGTTATAGGTAATATAACCACATGGTATATAAAATGATAAAAATTAATAAGACATTGACTGCATTTTATTCTGCATCTTTTACATCAACTTTCTCATGTGAAAATTATTCTTCTTATCTATTAGATAAAGACATGCAAACAAAAAAAAAATGCACACAGACTTTTATTATGATTAGACTCAAGTCTTGTCACTTTTTTTTTTAATTAATGTAGTTGCCTCACGCAATTATATTTTGGCCTTCTAATTCAGGAGTTAGTGAATGATAGCTTTAAGAATTTACCTTGTTGAGAGCTTCAAGAATTTGAAAAGTAGACTTTAATAGGGAAAAATTGTTCACAGTGGTTAAACCATGTGGTGAAATTTAGATACTTTCAGCCTTTCAGACTGCTGGTCAACAAAGTATAATTATACACACTCCCTGAGAATATAAAATGAAAATACTAGAAATTTTAAAGTGAAAAAATACATAAAAACTAATAAATTTAAATTTCTTCCTTTAAAAATTTTCAGTTAAATATAGTAATTATAATAGTTCATATTAATTATGTATTAATTTATAAGTAAAAAATATATGTAGTGGGACAGGTACTTAAAAATGTTTTCACTGATAGGTTTATGTAAACAATGAAGTTGAGACATGACTCTTTCAGACTGTTATTAAGGATTGATGGTGACCATAAGTGTTCATTTATTACCTCTAAAAAATTAAATGTGATATGAGATTTTTCCATTGTTTAGCAAAGATTCTACACAAAAAAACTGTATGAGACTATTTGAGACTATGAGACTTTAAGGTGAAAGTAAATAGAAAAACTCAGTTAATTTTTGTTCTTACTGCTTTTGTTGTTATTGTTGTTCTGAGGTAATACTGCTCTAGGGGAAGCGAAGGTAGGTACGGAGGGGAACTAGAATGAACTAGAATGAAAAAAGAATGAAGAAATGAATTTTCTCTTACAAAGGGGTTGGTTTTTGCTGAAAAGAACTTCACAACCATGGAGGAATAAGTAAGAGTTATAAAAAACTGCAAAGACAATGAGAAAAGTGTCATCAGAGACTTTTATTGCTCAGTAAAGAAAGAGAGAATGGAGATCATCAGTTAATTAAGTAGCATTTATAGGCCAGAAGGTTTCTGTGAAGAAATCCCTGGATTGGCAAATGAACTCTGCAGAGCCTCTTCATTTGAAGCCCACAGTTGCAGGCAGGCATGTTAGAGAGCTGAGGGAGGCTGAAAGGAAAGCGTTACAAGGCTATTGTGGAGTGAGAGCAGAAAGATGTGTACACTTGTAGTGCTGATTTGTTTTCAAAGTTGGCGTCTAATTCCTTTCCTACTAGCCCTTGATTATCCCCTTGACGGGCTCTAACAAATAAGTATTCACAGAATGCGGCTTCTCAACACGAGTTAACTTCTTTAAAGATTTTTGAAAAAACTTGTTCTGGGGAAATGATATCCAATTCAGCAGTTGGTGAAGTAAAAAGAGACTGTGGTATAACCATCGGTGTGGCTTAAGAATTTACATCTCTTTTCTCATTCCTTTGGGCTTTTTCACAAGTTACTACCAGCAGTGACACCAAACATGATCCTCCCTGCTTTTTAATTTGTCTCTTTCTGTGAGTAGTAGTTAAATGAAAGGGTGAAACTTACATTTTATATGGCAAATTAGCCCATACTCTTCCTGTACCTTTTGAAGGCCCCCTGTTGAATTTAAATGTGAAACTTTTCTGTATTTCTTTTCTTTTTCTTTTTTTTTAAAGTAAACTGACAAGGTTTTTGGATGTGTAATGCTCTGTGTGTGTTTTATCGAGAATGAAATTGTGAAGACTTGGATTCAGTATTTTGAGAGAAATGTTTGTTTCCATGTTTCTTTAAATTTTGCTCATTTTAAGCATTATATCTTGTGGTGCATTTGATAATATCCTAGACACACTGTAAGGAAGTGAGTCTCTCAGCTACTTTGGAGTTCATGTATGCCAAACCTCCTCAGATGTTTGAACCCCCTTTGGACCCTCTGTGCTTTTCGATCATTATGTTCTCATCCGGTTCACTGGAAAAAGTAACCCCTTATGTAGAAGCTCTCCTCCCAAAGGGAAGATAGTAAATACTAGGCTTGAAATCAGATTTTGTCAGCAGGTTCTGAACTTTTTATGTACCTAGCATCCATAGCCTATGATATAATTAGCAGTTTTGGTTGCTATATCATATAGTTGATACATAATAAGCTTGTAGTTAATTGATACATAATAAGCTTGTAGTTGTAATTTCAAAAATAACAACTTTGTTTTTGAAAAGTAATACTTAAAAAAATTTTTGAATGTATTTAGATTTACAAAAAAATTGAGTAGAAACTACAGAGCTCCTATATACCCACCAGTTCTTCCAGTTTCCCATATTATCTTGCATTAGTGTGGTAAATTTGTTACAATTGGTGCAGCAATATTAATACATTATCACTAACTAAAGTCCATGGTTTACATTAGGGTTCATTCTTTGTGCTGTACCTGCTATGAGTTTTGGTAACTTATAATAAGGTATCCACCATGATAGTATCATGTATGATAGTGTCATACAGTATAGTTTCACCTATTCATTCCTTTTTTCTCTCTCTCCCCTAGACTCTTGGCAACCACCCGCCTTTTTACTGTCTCTGTAGTTTTGTCTTTTCTGTAATGTCATTCAGCTGAGCTCATATAATACATAGTTTTTGCAGATTGGCTTTTTTCACTTAGCAATACACATTTGAGGTTCTTCTGTGTCTTTTTA
The DNA here is from genome assembly GCF_033118175.1 of Dama dama. Taxonomy (NCBI): domain Eukaryota; kingdom Metazoa; phylum Chordata; class Mammalia; order Artiodactyla; family Cervidae; genus Dama; species Dama dama. The sequence continues at coordinate 26,305,784 of NC_083709.1, forward strand.
TGATTTGATAACTCATTTCTTTTACTGCTGAATAATCTTCCATTGTATGGATGTACTGCAGTTTGCTTATCCTTTCACCTACTGAAGGGCAGATCTTGCTTCCAAATTTGGCAATCGTGACTAACGCTGTTATAATCATTTGTATGCAGGTTTTTGTGTGGACATAAGTATTCAACTCTGGGCAAATGCCAAATTTAGTTTTGTAAGAAACAGCCCAACTGTCTTTCAAAGCTCTGTACCATTTCACGTTCCCATGAGTGAGAGTTCCTGATGTTTCACATCATTGTTAGCATCTGGTGCCTGCCAGTGTTTTGGATTTTGGCCTGTCTCATGGGTCTCTAGTTTCACTTTGCAGTACCCATTGTAATGGTCTGTAATGTTAAGCATCTTTTCACGTGCTTCTTTGCCATCTGTATGTCTTCTTTGGTAACTTGTCTCTTCAGATCTTTTGCTCATTCAAAAATTTGGTCCTTTGTTTTTTGATAGTTGACTTTTAAGGGTTCTTTATATATTTTGGATACCAGTCTTTTATCAAATGTGTTTTGCAAATATTTTCTCACAGTCTTTGGCTTGTTTTTTATTCTCTGAATTTCTATCCACATTTAATAAATACTTTTTGGGTCTTTGTCTCCCTCATGTTATATTTATTTAGGTGGGTTTAAGGGACCTAGAAGATATGTTTGCCTGAAACAGCATTCTAATCTGTGAAGGTTTTGTGGTCATTCTGATTTTGTTAAGATCTGAGAGGTAGTATTAAAGGTTTAAATGCATAGATTTTCAAAATATACTTGGGTTTGAATTTTGGTTCTGCCACATAAGTTGTATAAACTGGGGCAAGTTACTTAAATTCTCTGCTCCTCAGTTTCCTCATTTGTGAAATGGAGATAATAAATGAATGCCTGTTCCGCTACTTTGGCATAAGGATGAAATGGACTAATACTTGTGAAGTGCTTTAGAGAAATAAAATGTTTTGTACAAAGTAACTGCTCCATAAATATCAGCCATTGTTACAATATTTCTACCATTATTATCGTCTTTAATGTTTTCTGCTGCATCCCCTTAGTATCATCCTGGCTGTCTCTAATGGGTAAAAGTGTCACTGTGTCAGATCATAGTCTGCCTTTATGTAACTTCTATGCACTTGGTCCTTCTGCGTCCTTTGGGTTATAGACAGTGAATTCAATATCTCTCTGAATAACATCTCTTCAAATTTTAAGGCTGATCCCTTCTTCCTACAAACAACTTGTTGTTTCGTACTGGGAACCAGGGGTAGAAAGATAAATACAGTGTGGCTTGGCTTCATAAGAACTTATCTAGTCAAGGAGAACAGATGTATAAATTAAATTTTCATATCTATTTGTACCTGAACTTATATATTCCCCTTTCTTCCCATTAAAGTGCTTGAACTCTTTATGTTGCTGGAACCAGCCCCTCTATTTGTATAGTGGCCACATTCCCTTTTGGGACTTGTAGTTGTTAACTTTCTTTTATCAGGGTCCTACTCTCTAGTGAATCCTTGCCAGCAGCTATTTCTCTGGTTATTGCAGAGTCCTCATCTTGACCTACCAGCCGTGTGTGACAGCTTTGATTAGTTCTCGTTCCCTGACACTGTCTTTGTTCTTAGTCACCGTGGCATTATACTCCCTTCTACTTGACTTCTGAAGGCTGAGTGTCTTGGTACTTTTTCCTACATTCCCAGCTAGTGATCTTACATAGTTTTAGTACTGATATCTACGAATTTATTTATTCAATTCAGAACTCTTTCCAACATTTGTATATCCAGCTTATTTAATCGATGTTGAATATGCATCTTAAAAATTAATATGTCCCAGAATAAATTCTAGATCCTTCCCTGACCCTCCACCCCTTGTTTGCTTGCAGAGCAGCAAACAAATAAAACACAAACGTTGAACTCATATTTTTTTGTGGCTGCACCACATGGCTTAAAGGATCTTCTTTCCCCAACCAGGAATAGAACCCATGTCCCCTGCAGTGGAAGCTCAGATTTCTTTTTTTTTTTTTCCTAATAGCTCAGAGTTCTAAACTCTGGACCACTAGGAAAATCCTGAACTCATTCTTGAGTCCTTTTTTCTCCATCAGCAAAACTTGTCAGCTCTGCTTTCAGAATATTCAGAATCTAGCCAATCCAAACACCTCTTCTTAGCCATATTATTTTGGTGCTGATTCTTAGAGTATCTTGATCCCTCTGTTGCTGTCTATGCATTTCTATAGTCTTTTTTCCTACACAGCAGTCTGCATGATTATCTTTAACTGTAAGAATGGTCATGTCACTCTTCTTTACAAAGTCTTCCAAAATCTTTCCATCTCAAAACAAAATCTGAAGTCTTCCTTCTTTCTGATGGCTGGTACCATATGGTATGGTATGGTATGGTAGGGACAGTGCCACGTGATGTGACCTGTCACCTTCCCCCTAACTCCCTCTCGTCCTTCATCTTTGTTTTCCTCTCCAATAGAAAGCCCACTCTAAGCACTCTTAAGTCAATGACTTGCTTTTGCTATGCCTTATACCTGTGTGCTCCTCCCCAAGAGAACCATGTCAGTCTCCACAGAGCGTTTAGATCCTTGATCAGATGCTACCTGGTCTTTCTAAACTAATCAGCACTGCCATTGTCATAGTTCATAAGTCTCTCAATCTAGAGATTTACTGGGAATTAAAGTCAGGCGTACTGTAGAGTAGTCTTAGAGAAGTCACCTTTTGAAGCCAGAACTGTGTTGCTGTATCTTGTGTCTAGTTCACAGCATATCTCACAGTACAAATGGAAATCTGTCACTGTGACTAGAAGTTTTAATATCTGTCTTGCAGTTTGTTCAAATCTGAGATTTATGCTTGTTCACACCAATGGTATGCTCTTATTAAAGTTAAACTACTTGTTCTTTAAGATTGTTGTCTAGTTGCTAACTTGTGTCTGACTCTTTTGCGACCTCATAGACTAGCCCGCCAGGCTCCTCTGTCCATAAGATTTCCTAGGTAAGAATACTGGAGTGGGTTGCCATTTTCTTCTCCAGGGAATCTTGCTGACCCTGGGATCAAACCCACATCTCCTGCATTGCAGGCAGATTATTTACCACTGAGCTACCAGGCTCTCTTTAAGCTCAGACATCTCCAGATTGGTGAGGCCTTTCTTAACCTACTAACGCTTTCCTCACTTTTTTCCCTCAGTGCCCTTACTGTAGAATTGATAATCACCTCATTGATACCACTACTGCCTATTTTATTTACTTCTGTTATGACACTGCCCAATAATTAGTCATAGTTTTTAATTCATTAAACATTTATGGGTACCTAAATTTAGATACTGTAAGGTAAAGGATTATATTTTAGAATTCTTTCACTGATTGTCTATAGTGGATACTCATATTCTTTTGAATAAGTGGATGGATAGCTGGCTAAAAGAATTCCTTCTTTTCTACCCTGTCCAATGTGTACAAATTCTTAAGATAAAAGTGAAATAGAATATTAGTTGTATATGTCCTTTAATATTCTACCACCTACCCCAAAGAGTGAGTTGCTTATAAGAATGTTTTTCTTTCTGGTCTTAACAAAACTGAATTAAATTTTGGTTCATTTCCCTTAGCCTTTAGATTTGCTTATATTACTTGTATAGATTCATATCAGTCTTTTATATTAAGCATTGATCATGTGACCTTTATAAAATATGTGGTCCTCATAGAGGTTCTTCTTTTTTTTTCTTTTTTGTCAATTTTTTTTTTTTTGGCTTACCTGTATTTTTTTTTTTACCTGTATTTTTTAAAATTAATTGATTTATTTTATTGAAGGATAATTGCTTTACAGAATTTTCTTGTTTTCTGTCAAACCTCAACATGAATCAGCCACAGGTATACATATATCCCCTCCCTTTTGAACCTCCCTCCCATCTCCCTCCCCATCCCACCGCTCTAGGTTGATACGGAGGCCCTGCTTGAGTTTCTTGAGCCAGACAGCAAATTCCCGTTGGCTATCTATTTTACATATGGTAACATAAGTTTCCATGTTACTCTTTTCATACATCTCACCCTCTACTCCTCTCTTCCCATGTCCACAAGTCTATTCTCTATGTTTGTTTCTCCATTGCTGCCCTGTAAATAAATTCTTCAGTACCATTTTTCTAGATTCTGTATATATGCATTAGTATATGATATTTATCTTCCTCTTTCTGACTTACTTTACTCTGTATAATAGGTTCTAGGTTCATCCACCTCATTAGGACTGACTCAGATGCATTCCTTTTAACAGCTGAGAAATATTCCATCATGTATATGTACCACAACTTCTTTATCCATCCATCTGTCAGTGGACATCTAGGTTGTTTCCACATTCTAGCTATTGTAAATAGTGCTTCAGTGAATACTGGGATATATGTGTCTTCTTCAGTTTTGGTTTCCTCAGGGTATATGCCTAGGAGTGCGATTGATGGGTCATATATGGTTTTATTCCTAGTCTTTTGAGGAATCTCCATACCGTCTTCCATAGTGGCTGTGTCAATTCATATTCCCACCAACAGTGCAGGAGCATTTCCTTTTCTCCACACCATCTCCAGCATTTATTGTTTGTAGACATTTTGATGATGGCCATTCTTACTGGTGTGAGGTGATATCTCATTGTAGTGTTGATTTGCATTTCTTTAATAATGAGCAGTGTTGAGCATCTTTTCATGTGTTTGTTAGCCATCTGTATGTCTTCTTTGCAGAAATGTCTGTTTAGTTCTTTTCCCCATTATTTGATTGGGTTGTTTGTTTTTCTAGTATTGAGTTGTATGAGCTACTTGTATATTTTGGAAATTAATCCTTTGTCAGTTGTTTCATTTGCTATTATTTTCTCACGTTCTGAGGGTTGTCTTTTCATCTTGCTTATAGTTTACTTTGCTGTGCAGAAGCTTTTAAGTTTAATCAGGTCCCAGTTGTTTACTTTTGTTTTTATTTCCATTCCTCTAGAAGGTGGGTCCTAGAGGATCTTGCTTTGATTATGTCATTGAGTATTCTACCTCCATTTTCCTCTAAGAGTTTTCTAGTTTCTGGTCTTACATTTAGGTCTTTAATCCATTTTGAGTTTATCTTTGTGTATGCTGTTAGGAAGTTCTAATTTCATTCTTTTACATTTCATTCTTTCTTTTTTTTTTCTTTTTTCTTTATTTTATTTATTTATTTATTTATTTTTTGTGGGTTTTGTCATACATTGATATGAATCAGCCATGGATTTACACGTATTCCCCATCCCGATCCCCCCTCCCACCTCCCTCTCCACCCGATTCCTCTGGGTCTTCCCAGTGCACCAGGCCCGAGCACTTGTCTCATGCATCCCACCTGGGCTGGCGATCTGTTTCACCATAGATAGTATACATGCTGTTCTTTTGAAATATCCCACCCTCACATTCTCCCACAGAGTTCAAAAGTCTGTTCTGTATTTCTGTGTCTCTTTTTCTGTTTTGCATATAGGGTTATCGTTACCATCTTTCTAAATTCCATATATATGTGTTAGTATGCTGTAATGTTCTTTATCTTTCTGGCTTACTTCACTCTGTATAATGGGCTCCAGCTTCATCCATCTCATTAGGACTGGTTCAAATGAATTGTTTTTAATGGCTGAGTAATATTCCATGGTGTATATGTACCACAGCTTCCTTATCCATTCGTCTGCTGATGGGCATCTAGGTTGCTTTACATTTCATTCTTTTACATGTAGTTGTCCAGTTTTCCCAGCACCACTTATGAAGAGGCTGTCATTGCCCCACTGTATATTCTTGCCTCCTTTGTCAATAATAAGGTACCCATAGGTGCATGGGTTTATTTCTGGGCTTTCTGTCTTGTTCCATCGGTCTATATTTCTGTTTTTGTGCCAGTATCATACTCTCTTGATAACTATAGCTTTGTAGTATAATCTGAAATCAGGAAGGTTGATTCCTCCAGCTCCATTCTTCTTTCTCAAGACTGCTTTGGCTATTCAGGGTCTTCTGTGTTTCCATATGAATTGTAAAATTTTTTCTTCTAGTTCTGTGAAAAATGTTGTTGGTAATTTGATAGAAATTGCATTGAATCTGTAGATTGTGTTTGGTAGTATAGTCATTTTCACAATATTGATTCTTCCTACCCAGGAACACAAAATATCTCTCCATCTGTTTATGTCATTTTTGATCTCTTTCATTAGTGTTTTATAATATTCTGTGTACAGTTCTTTTGCCTCCTTAGGTAAGTATATTCCTAGATATTTAATTCTTTTAGTTGCAATGGTGAATGGGATTGATTCCTTAATTTCTGTTTTTTTCATTGTTAGTATATAGAAATGCAGGTGATTCTGTGTATTGATTTTGTATCCTGTGACTTTGCTAAATTCACTGATTAGCTCTAGTAATTTTGTGATACTGTCTTTAGGGTTTTCTATGTACAGTATCTTGTCATCTGCAAACAGTGAGAGCTTTACTACTTCTTTTCTGATCTGAATTCCTTTTATTTTTTTTTCTTCTCTGATTGCTGTAGCTAGGACTTCCAAAACTATGTTGAATAATAGTGGTGAAAGTGGACACCCTTGTCTTGTTCCTGATCTTAGGGGGAATGCTTTCAGTTTTTCACCGTTGAGAATAATGTTTGCTGTAGGCTTATCACATATGGCCTTTGCTGTGTTGAGGTAGGTTCCTTCTATGCCCATTTTTTGAAGAATTTTAATCATGAATGGGTGCTAAATTTTGTCAAAGGCTTTTTCTGCATCTATTGAGATGGTCATGTGGTTTTTATCTTTCAATTTGTTAATATGGTGTATCGCATTGATTGATTTGCATATATTGAAGAATCCTTGCATCCCTGGAATAAACCCAACTTGGTCATGGTGTATGAGCTTTTTGATGTATTGCTGGATTCTGTTTGCTAAAATTTTGTTGAGGATTTTTGCATCTATGTTCATCAGTGATATTGGCCTGTAGTTTTCTTTTTTTGTATTATCTCTGTCTGGTTTTGGTATCAGGGTGATGGTGGCCTTACAGAATGAGTTTGGAAGTGTTCCTTCCTCTGCAATTTTTGGAAAGAGTTTAAGAATGATGGGCATTAGCTCATCTCTAAATGTTTGATAGAATTCACCTGTGAAGCCATCTGGTCCTGGGCTTTTGTTTTTTAGGAGATTTTTGATCACAGCTTCAATTTCAGTGCTTGTAATTGGGTTGTTCATAATTTCTATTTCTTGTTTCAGTCTTGGAAGATTGAACTTTTCTAAGAGTCTGTCCGTTTCTTTCAGGTTATCCATTTTATTGCTGTATAGTTGTTCGTAATAGTCTCTTATAATCCTTTGTATTTCTGCATTGTCTGTTGTAACCTCTTTTTCATTTCTAATTTTGTTGATTTGATTCTTCTCTCTTTTTTTCTTGATGAGTCTGGCTAAAGGTTTGTCAATTTTGTTTTCTTCTGAAAGAACCAGCTTTTAGTTTTACTAATCTTTATTATTGTTTCTTTCATTTCTTTTTCATTTATTTCTGCTCAGATCTTTATGATTTCTTTCCTTCTATTAATTTTGTTTGTTTGATTTGTTTTGTTTTTCTGTTTCCAGTTGTTTTTAGGTGTAAAGTTAAGTTGTCTGTTTGATGTTTTTTTTGTTTGTTTCTTGAGGTAGAATTGTATTGCTATAAACTTCCCTCTTAGGACTGCTTTTGCTATATCCCATAGGTTTTGAGTTGTCATGTTTTCACTGTCATTTGTTCTAGAAAATTTTTGATTTCCCTTTTGATTCCTTCAGTAACGTGTTGTTTATTTGGAAAGATATTGTTTAATCTCCATGTGTTTGTGTTTCTTATGGCTTTTTTTCTTATAATTGATATCTAGTCTCATAGCATTGTGGTCGGAGAAGATGCTTGATAGGTTTTAAATTTTTTTAAATTTACTGAGGTTTGATTTGTGATCCAAGATATGGTCTACCCTGGAGAATGTTCCATGTGTACTTGAGAAGAAGGTGTATTCTTCTGCATTTTGATAGAATATCCTGAAGTTATGAATGAGATCCATCTCATCTAATGTATCATTTAAGACTTGTGTTTCCTTATTTTCTGTTTTGATAATCTGTCCATTGCTGTGAGTGGGGTATTAAAGTCTCCTATTATTGTGTTACTGTCAATTTCTCCTTTTTATACTATTGTGTTACTGTCAATCTCTCCTTTTTCTCTCTGTTTTATATATTGAGGTGCTCCTGTGTTGGGTGTATAGATATTTACAATTGTTATGTCTTCCTCTTGGACTGATCCCTTGATCATTATGTAGTGTTCTTCCTTATCTCTTGTAATCTTCTTTATTTTAAGGTCTATTTTGTCTGATACGAGGACAAAAGCTGTCTATTTCGTCAGCTTTCTTTTACTTCCCATTTGTGTGGAATATATTTTTCCATCCTCTCATTTTCATTCTATATGAGTCTTTAGGTCTGAAGTTTGTTTCTTGTAGACAGCATGTGTATGGGTCTTGGTTTTGTATCCATTCAGCTAGTCTGTGTCTTTTGGTTGGAGCATTTAATCCATTCACATTTAAAGTAATTATTGATATATATGTTCCTATTGCCATTTTCTTAATTGTTTGGGGTTGATTTTGTAGATCTTTTTCTTCTCTTGTATTTCTTGACTATATAAGTTCCTTTAATATTTGTTGTAAAGCTGGTGTGGTGGTACTGAATTCTCTTAACTTTTGCTTCTCTGGAAAGCTTTTTATTTCTCCATCAATTTTGAATGAGATCCTTGCTGGGTATAGTAATCTTGGTTGTAGATTTTTCTACTTTCAGTACTTTAAATATATGCTGCCATTCCCTTCTGGCCTACAGAGTTTCTGCTGAAAGATCAGCTGTTAAACGTATGTTACTTGTTGCTTCTCCCTTGCTGCTTTTAATATTCTTTCTTTGTGTTTAGTCTTTGTTAGTTTGATTAGTATTTGTTTCTCCTTGGGTTTATGCTGTATGGGGCTCTTTGTGCCTCTTGGACCTGATTGACTATTTCCTTTTCCATGTTGGGGAAATTTTCAACTATAACCTCTTCAGAAATTTTCTCATACCCTTTCTTTTTCTCTTCTTCTGGGACCCCTAGAATTTGAATGTTGGTGCATTTGATATTGTCCTTAGATATCTGAGACTATCCTCAGTTCTTTTCATTCATTTACTTATTCTGCTCCTCAGAAGTTATTTCCACCATTTTATCTTCCAGCTCACTGATTCATTCTTCTGCTTCAGATATTCTGCTATTGATTCCTTTTAGAGTATTTTTAATTTCAGTAATTATGTTGTTTGTCTTTGTATGTTTATTCTTTAATTCTTCTAGGTCTTTGTTAATTGATTCTTGCATTTTCTCTATTTTGTTTTCAAGGTTTTTGTTCATCTTTACTATCATTATTCTGAATTCTTTTTCAGGTAGTTTGCCTATTTTCTCTTCATTTGTTTGAATTTCTGTGTTTCTAGTTTGTTCCTTTATTTGTGTAGTATTTCTCTGCCTTTTCATTATTTTTTTTAACTTAATTGTGTTTGAGGTCTCCTTTTCCAGGCTTCAATGTTGAATTCTTTCTTCCTTTTCATTTCTACCCTGCTGTGGTTGGTCCAGTGGTTTGCGTAAGCTTCATATAGGGTGAGATATGTGCTGAGTTTTTTTTTTGTTGTTGTTGTTTGTTTGTTTGTTTTTCCTCTGATGGGCAAGGCTGAGTGAGGTGGTAATCCTGTCTGCTGATGATTGGGTTTGTATTTTTGTTTTGTTTGTTATTTAGATGAGGTGTCCTGCACAGGGTGCAGTAGGTGGTTGGGTCTTGTATTCAGGCAGTTTCCATTGTGTGAATTATCACTATTTGATACTCTGGCAACCCACTCCAGTATTCTTGCCCGGAGAATCCCAGGGACGGGGAAGCCCGGTGGGCTGCTGTCTGTGGGATCGCACAGAGTTGGACATGACTGAAGTGATTTAGCAGCAGCAGCAGCAGCAGGGTTGGTTCTCTGGTGGTCTAGGGTCTTGGAGTCAGTGCTCTCACTCCAAAGGCTCAGAGCTTGATCTCTGGTCAGGAACGAAGATTCTACAAGTGGTTTGTTATAGCATTAAGTGTGATTAAAACAAATAGCCCAAAACGAGAAACCAAAGATGAACCACAGACACATGGCAGTTACGAAATCAGGCAAATAATAATTAAAATAATGGAATATACACATATACATATATACCCATAAGCAAAGTCAAAACAGTCCAACAAAAATAAAGTACAGTAGATTGACCTGGTGAACAAAGGAAATAAAAAATTATATTTACCAGTTAAGAACAAAACTAACTAAAGCACAAACTGGAAAACAAAACTTAAGCAAGGTGCCAAGTGGAGAGTAAAGCAATGAAAACAAAACTAACAAATATGTTGAAAGGAAAGAAAAGAAAGAAAGAGTAGATAAGCAAAGTTAAATAGAGGTAGATAAAGAAGATTTATGTACATTAAAGATTAACTGCAAGGGGAAAAGAACAGTAGGAAAGGCAAACGAAAAAATGTAGAGATATATAGTAACATTAAAAAGTTAAAAGTTAAAATTATAAAAAAGAGAAAAGAAGAAAGAAAAAAAAATGGAAAACGCCACAGAACTACAAAAGCCCAACCTAGAGGCAGAGGTTTATAACAACAATAAAAAGCTTGATTATATATATATATATATATAAATACACACACCCATTAGCAAAATCAAAACAGTCCAACAAAAATACAGTAGATGCACCTGGCAAACAAAGGAAACCAAAAATTATATATACCTGTTAAGAATAAAGCTAACGTGTAGTCCTAAGATGGCTGAGGAGTAGGATGGGGAAACCGCTTTCTCCCCCACAAATTCATCAAAAGATCATTTGAATGCTGAGCAACTTCCACAAAACAACTTCTGAATGCTGGCAGAGGACACAAGGCACCCAGAAAGGTGCCCATTCTCTTCAAAATGAGGTAGGGCAGAATATAAAAGACTAAAGGAGAGACAAGAGTTAGGGATGGAGACCTGTCCTTGGGAGGGAGTCGTGAAGGAGGAGAAGTTTCCAAACAGCAGGAAACCCTCTCACTGGCGGGTCTGTGGGGAGTTTTGGAATCTCAGAGGGCAACATAACCGGGAGGAGAAAAAACACAAACCCACAGAATACGCACCTAATTGCAACTCTCAGTGGAGAAGTAGCCTAGACGCTCACGTCCACCACCAGTAAGCAGGGGCTGGACAGGGAGGCGTGAGTTGCATGCTTAGGGTAAGGACTGGGTCTGAATGCCCTGAGAACAATCTGAGGGAGCTAATGTGAGATAGCAACCCAAACTGTGCGATAGCCAGAGAGAGGAAAAAAAACAAACTGAACTTTCCTGCGAGAAGCCGTAGCTAAGACCCAGCCTAGCCCACTCACAGAACAAAGGATTGAGTGAATACCAAAGGAGCGCCAGCCTGCTGCAGACCAGTCTCTCCCCCTGCCGGAGGCAGAGAGGAAGGTGTGGGACAGCCAGAGCTGGAAGGCAGGGGGCAGTCTCAGCCCCAGAGATGGGCTTCTTCCACCAAACTGTGAGAAAGCTGCCAGTTGCTAACGAAGTCTTCCTGGGATCCTGGACCGTTGACATCTGCCAGGAGGGTCACAGCCAGAGATCAGCTCCCAAGAGGAGGAGACACATGGCACACGTGAGACGGCGCTCTTGCATTCCACCTGGGAAACCAAGTGGCTGGGACCGGGGAGGCAATTAAGATGTATGGCCTACCTGGGACAGTGCGCTCAGCAAGCACCTGGTTGCCTGAGCTGCTCGGACCTGGGAGGGCACAAAACACAGGGCCCGCTTTGGAGAGCACCCCTGCAGAGCAGCCTGGAACCTGAGCAGTGTAGATGCTGCTGTGAGCTGGGCAAACCCAGTGTGGTCCAGACACTGTGAGCACTCCCCACACACGCCAGTGGGATTTGTTCGCAGTGCTCCTCCCTCCCCACAGCACATCTGAACAAGTGAGCCTAAATACATGACCACCTCCACCCCCTTGTGTCAGGGTGGAAATTAGACACGGATAAGACTTGCAGACAGAGGAAACCAAAATAAACAAACAAGAAGGAACTGCTCTGGAAGTGACAGGTGCAACAGATTAAAACCCTGTAGTTAGCATTGAGTAAGCATTGGAAGGGGCCTGTAGACCTTGAGAAGAAGTATAAGCTGGAACAAGGAACTATCTGAAACTGAACTGACCCCACACTGCCCTCAACAACTCCAGACCTAGATATATTTTTACTATTACCATTTTTTAATTTTTAAAATTTTTAAGTTCTTTGTTACTCCTTTAACTCTCATTTTTATAACCCACTATTCACCTTGAAAAAAAAAGACCCTGTTTTTAAAGCAAATTTCATATATATATATATTTATTTTATAATTTTTGTGATTTATTTTGTTTTATATTTTTAATATTGTATTTTTGAGAGTCTTAACTTCTACTCTAGATTTTTAATCTTTGCTTCTTGGTATTATCAATTTTGTACCTTTAAGAATCTAGTCTTCAAGGGCGGGCGCGAAAAAAAAAAAAAAAAAGAATCTAGTCTTCAGTACACATTTTTACTTAGGGGTGTGATGACTGGCTTGATTGTTCTCTCCCCTTTTGGCTCCTTTTCTCCCCCAGGTTACCTCTATCTCCGTCCTCCCTCTTCTCTTCTCTGTGTAACTCCGTGAACCTCTCTGGGTGTTCCAGACTGTGGAGAGCACATAGGGAGTTGATTACTGGCTAGATTGCTCTCTCCCCTTTTGACTCCCTATCTTGTCCTCCTGGTCACCTTTATCTCCCTCCTCCCTCTTCTCCATTTAACTCTGTGAACCTCCCTGGGTGTCCCTCACTGTGGAGAATCTTTTCACCATTGACCTAGATGTTTTATCATCTCTGATGTATGGATGGAGAAGTCTTGAGGCTAATGTAAGAATAAGACTAAAACCCAGAGGCAGGAGGTATAAATCCAAAACTTGAGAACACCAGAAAACTCCTGACTCCAGGGAACATTAATTGACAAGAGCTCATCCTAAAGCCTCCATACCTACACTGAAATCAAGCTCCACCCAAGAGCCAACAAATTCCAGAGCAAGACATACCATGCTAATTCTCCAGCAACACAGGAACACAGCCCTGAGCATTAAAATACAGGCTGCTCAGAATCACACCAAACCCATAGACCCCCCAAAACTCACTACTGGACACTTCATTGCACTCCAGAGAGAGATCTGGCTCCACCCATCAGAACACAGACACAAGCTTCCCTAAGCAGGAAACCTTGACAAGCTACTCGTCCAACCCCACCCACAAGGAGCAACCTCCACAATAAAGAGGAACCACAAATTTCCAGCCTACAGAAAGGCCACCCCCAAACAACAGCAATCTAAACAAAATGAAAAGGCAGAGAAATATTCAACAGGTAAAGGAACATGATAAATGCCCACCAAACCAAACCAAAAAGGAGGACATAGGGAGTCTACCTGGAAAAGAATTCATAATAATGATAGTAAGGATGATCCAAAATCTTGAAAACAAATTGGAATTACAGATAAATAGAATAGAGACAAGGATTGAGAGGATGCAAGAAATGTTTAACAAGGACCTAGAAGAAATAAAAAAAGAGTCAATCAATAATGAATAATGCAATAACTGAGATCAAAAGCACTCTGAAGGGAACCAACAGTAGAATAACTGAGGCACAAGACAGGATAAGTGAGGTGGAAGATAGAACATTGGAAAGAAATGAAGCAGAGAGGAAAAAAGAATTAAATGAGAACAACCTCAGAGACCTCTGGGACAATGTTAAATACCCCAAAATTCGAATCATAATCCCAGAAAAAGACAAAAAGAAAGGGCATGAGAAAATACTTGAGGATATAATAGTTGAATACTTCCCTAAAATGGGGAAGGAAATAGCCACCCAAGTCCAAGAAACCCAGAGAGTCCCAAACAGGATAAACCCAAGGCGAAACACCCCAAGACACATATTAATCAAATTAATGAAGGTCAAACACAAAGAGAAAATATTAAAAGCAGCAAGGGAAAAGTAACAAATAACACACAAGGGGATTCCCATAAGGATAACAGCTGATCTTTTGATAGAAACTCTTCAGGCCAGAAGGGAATGGCAGAACATACTTAAAGTGATGAGACAGAAAAACCTACAACCCAGATTACTATACCCAGGAAGGATCTCATTCAGATATGAAGGAAAAATCAAAAGCTTTACAGACAACCAAAAACTGAGAGAATTCAGCACCACCAAACCAGCTCTTCAACAAATGCTAAAGGATCTTCTCTAGATAAGAAACGCATAAAAGGTTTATAAACTCAGCCCAGAACAACAAAGTAAATGGCAATGGGATCATACTTATCAATAATTACCTTAAATGTAAATTGGTTGAATGCCCCAACCAAAAGAAAAGACTGGCAGAGTGGAAACAAAAACAAGATAATACAAAATATATAATACAAGCAAGATAATACAAAAACATATTATACTGTCTAGAAGAGAACCACCTCAAAACAAGGAACGCATACAGACTTGAAAGTGAAGGGCTGGAAAAAGATATTTCTTGCAAATGGAGACCAAAAGAAAGCAGGAGTAGCAATACTCATATCAGATAAGATAGACTTTGAAATAAAGACCACAAGAAGATACAAAGAAGGACACTACACAATGATCAAAGGGTCAATCCGAGAAGAAGATATAGCAATTATAAATATATATGCGCCCAACATAGCACCACAATATGTAAGGCACATGCGAACAAGTATAAAAGGGGAAATTAACAGTAACACTATAATAGTGGGAGACTTTAATACCCGACTCACACCTATGGATAGATCGACTAAATGGCAAATTAGCAAGGCAGTACAAACTTTAATTGATACAATGGACCAGTTAGACCTAATTGATATCTATAGGACATTTCACCCCAAAACAATGAATTTCACCTTTTTCTCAAGTGCACACAGACATTCTTCAGGATAGATCCCATCCATGGCCATAAATATAGCCTTGGTAAATTAAAAAAAATTGAAATCATTTCAAGCATCTTTTCTGATTATAGTGTGGTAAGATTCAATGCCAACTACAGAAAAAAAAAAAAAAAACTTAAAAGTACAAACATATGGAGGCTAAACAACATGCTTCTGAATAACCAGCAAATCACAGAAGAAATCAAAAAAGGAATCAAAATATGCATAGAAACAAATGAAAATGAAAACACGACAATGCCAAACCTATGGGATTCAGTAAAAAGCAGTGCTAAGGGGAAGGTTCATAGCAGTACAAGCTTTCCTCAAGAAACAAGTGAACAATCAAATAAATAACCTAACTTTAAACTTAAAACAACCAGAGAAAGAAGAAATGAAGAACTCAAGGGTTAGTAGAAGGAAAGAAATCATAAAAATCAGGGCAGAAATAAAAACAAAGGAGACTGTAGCAAAAAACAAAACTAAAAGCTGGTTCTTTGCAAAGATAAAATCGACAAACCTTTAGCCAGACTCATCAAGAAAAAAAGGGAGAAGAATCAAATCAACGAAATTAGAAATGAAAATGGAGAAACCACAACAGACAACACAGAAATACAAAGGATCATAGGAGACTACTCTCAGCAACTGTATGACAATAAAATGGACAACTTGGAAGAAATGGACAAATTCTTAGAAAAGTATAACCTTCCAAAACTGATGAAGAAATAGAAAATGTGAACAGATCCATCAGAAGCACAGAAATCAAAACTGTAATCAAAGATCTTCCAACAAACAAAAGCCCAGGACCAGATGGCTTCACAGGTGAATTCTACCAAAAATTTTAGAGAAGAGCTAACACCTGTCCTACTCAAACTCTTCCAGAAAATTGCAGAGGAAGGTAAAGTTCGAAACTCATTCTATGAGGCCACCATCACCCTAATATCAAAACCAAAGATGCCACAGAAAAAGAAAACTACAGGCCAGTATCACTGATGAACATAGATGCAAAAATCCTCAACAAAATTCTAGCAAACAGAATCTAACAACATATTAAAAAGATCATACATCATGACCAAGTGGGTTTTATACCAGGGATGCAAGGATTCTTCAATATTTGCAAGTCAATCAGTGTGTTCACCACATGAACAAATTGAAAGATAAAAACCATATGATTATCTCAATAGATGCAGAGAAAGCCTTTGACAAAATTCAACATCTATTTATGATAAAAACCCTCCAGAAAGCAGGTATTGAAGGGGTGTACCTCAACATAATAAAAGCCATATATGATAAACCCACAGCAAACATTATCTCTAATGGTGAAAAATGGAAAGCCTTTCCCCTAAAGTCAGGAACAAGACAAGGGTGTCCACTCTAATCACTACTATTCAACATAGTTTTGGAAGTTTTAGCCACAGCAATCAGAGAAGAAAAAGAAACAAAAGGTATCCAGATTGAAAAGAAGCAGAACTCTCACTCTTTGTAGATGACATGATCCTTTACATAGAAAACCCTAAAGATACCACTAGAAAATTACTAGAGCTAATCAATGAATATAGTAAAGTTTCAGGATATAAAATTAACACATGGAAATCCCTTGCATTCCTGTACACTAACAATGAGAAAACAGAGAAATTAAGGAAACAATTCCTTTCACCATTGCAACAAAAAGAATAAAATACTTAGGAATAAATCTACCTAAAGAAACAAAAGACCTATATATAGAAAACTATAAAACACTGATGAAAGAAATCAAAGATGACACAAATAGATGGAGAAATATACAATGTTCATGGATCAGAGAATCAATATAGTGAAAATGAGTATACTACCCAGAGTAATCTATAGATTCAATGCAATCCCTATCAAGCTACCAGCGGTATTTTTCAGAGATCTGGAACAAATAATTTCACAATTTGTATGGAAATACAAAAAACCTGGACTAGCCAAAGCAATCTTGAGAGAAAAGAATGGAACTGGAGGAATCAACCTGCCTGACTTCAGTCTCTACTACAAAGCTACAGTCATCAAGATAGTATGGTACTGGCACAAAGACAGAAACATAGATCAATGGAACAAAATAGAAAGCCCAGAGATAAATCCTCGCACCTATGGACACCTTATCTTTGACAAAGGAAGCAAAAATATACAATGGAGAAAAGACAATCTCTTTAACAAGGAAAACTGGTCTACCACTTGGAAAAGAATGAAACTAGAACACTTTCTAACACCATACACAAAAATAAACTCAAAATGGATTAAAAATCTAAATGTAAGACCAGAAACTATAAAATTCCTAGAGGAAAACATAGGCAAAACACTCTGACATAAATCACAGCAGGATCCTCTATGACCCACCTCCCAGAATATTGGAAATAAAAGCACAAATAAACAAATGAGACCTAATTAAACTTTATTAAAAGCTTTTGCAAAATGAAGGAACCTATAAGCAAGATGAAAAGACTGCCTCAGAATGGGAGAAAATAATAGCAAATGAAGCAACTGACAAAGAATTAATCTAAAAAATATACAAGGAACTCCTGTAGCTCAATTCCAGAAAAATAAATGACCCAATCAAAAAATGGGCCAAAGAACTAAACAGACATTTCTCCAAAGAAGACATACAGATGGCTAACAAACACATGAAAAGATGCTCAACATCACTCACTATTGGAGCAATGCAAATCGAAAACCACAGTGAGTTACCATCACACGCCAGTCAGGATGGCTGCTATCCATAAGTCTACAAGCAATAAATGCTGGAGAGGGTGTGGAGAAAAGGGAACCCTCTTACACTGTTGGTGGGAATGCAAACTAGTACAGCCATTATGGAATACAGTGTGGAGATTTCTTAAAAAACTGGAAATAGAACTGCCATACAATCCAGCAATCCCACTGCTGGGCATACACACTGAGGAAAGCAGAATTGAAAGAGCTGTGTACCCCAATGTTCATTGCAGCACTGTTTACAATAGCTAGTACATGGAAGCAAGCTAGATGTCGATTGGCAGACAAATGGATAAGAAAGCTGTGGTACATATACACAGTGGAATATTACTCGGCTATTAAAAAGAATGCATTTGAATCAGTTCTAATGAGGTGGATGAAACTGGAGCCTATTAGGAGTGAGGTAAGTCAGAAAGAAAAACACCAGTACAGTATATTGACGCATATATATGGGATTTAGAAAGGTGGTAACGATGAGCCTATATGAAAGACAGCAAAAGAGACACAGATATAAAGAACAGACTTTTGGACTGTGTGGGAGAAGGTGAGGGTGGGATGATTTGAGAGAATAGCATTGAAACATGTATATTACCATATGTGAAATAGATCGTCAGTCCAGGTTCGATGCATGAGACAGGGTGCTCAGGATGGGGGACACATGTACACCCATGGCTGATTCATGTCAATGTATGGCAGAAACCACTACAATATTGTAAAGTAATTAGCCTCCAATTAAAATAAAAAAACAAAATAGAACAAAACTAAAACACAAACCGGAAAATAAAACTAAAGCAAGGTGCTAATTGGAGAACAGCAATGAAAATAAAACTAACAAATATGTTATGAGGAAAGAATAGATATGCAGAGTTAAATAGAGACAGATAAAGAAGATTTATATACATTAAAGATTAACTGCAAGGGAAAAAGCAGTAGGAAAAGCAAACAAAGGAATAAATGTAGAAAAAGTAATAGGTTTAAAGAATTAAAATTAAAAAACAGAGAAAAGACAAAAAAAAAAAAAAAAAAAAACTCCACAGAACTGCAGAAGCCCAACATAGAGGAAGAGGTTTATTACAACTATAAAAAATGTGAGGAAAAAAAGAGATCAAAGGCTTAATTAGATTTCATTGTACCAATAAAATCAATAACTACAACAGAGGGGAAAAAATAAAAAAGGAAAAAAAAATTCCAGAAGAATCTACAGAACAAGTCGAAACATAAGAATAATAAATGTTTTTCTTGAATCACTGCTGTCAGAGTCCTTTCCCTTGCTGGGAGGCACAGCCCACCTCACCTCCCTAGGATGCTCTCCAACACTATGCTATCTCTGAACCTGCTGTGGGGGCAGCTTAGATTCTAATCTGGTTCACTCCTGTGTGTTCTTGCCTCCAATGTCCACAGCTATCAGAACTAGTACGTTTTCTTTTGTGGGAGCTCTCAGTGTCCTTTTATATACCATAGACAGGGGGTCTGCCTAGTTGGTCGTGTGGATTTAATCTGCAGCTTGTACAGCTGGTGGGAAGGTTTTGGGTCTTCTTCCTTAGACACCCTGCCCCTGGGTTTCAATTGTGGTTTTATTTCCACCTCTGCATGTGGGTCATCCACTGGGGTTTGCTCCTGAGGCTGCCCTGGAGGACTTGGGTTTGCTCCTGTGAGGGCCATGTGTGGAGGTGATGCAGCTCTTTGGGTCACATGGGTTCTGGCAGCAGCAGGTACTCAGGGGAGTTATTGGCTAGGGCAGCAGGAAATATAGTGCTCTTCAAGGGTATGGCAACCAGTATTGGCCAATATGCTCCATTATTCTTACCTGGAGAACCCCCCTGACAGAGAAGCCTGGCAGGCCACAGTCGACAGGGTCGCAAAGTGTTGGACATGACTGAAGCGACCCTGTGCACATAGATGCAAGACTTTTTTTGCCTGTGGCAGCTCTGCCCCAGTGAGAGTTGAGTGTGAAGGTGGCACAGTGGCTTGGCTTGCGGGGACCCTGGCAGCCCCAAGTGTGCGGGGACATGGACTGCCTCCTGCGCAGGAGTTATGGCCCCATCAGAGTCTTCTTTCAAGCCTTTTGTAGCTGGCCATCAGAAGGCCTCTTTGGCCAATCTTTCTCCATTGCTCCACCCGTGCAGGCACTTAGAGGGCTCCCTTGCCCGGAGTCCCGGAGTCCTTCTCTGTTGTTTGGTGTGTCAGGCACATAGAGGGGACACCCCCCCCCCCCCGCCTCCCGCTGAGGTCCTGCCCTGTAGATCTGCGCATCGGGCACTTAGAAGGGCACCCTTGGTGGGGTCCTACTCTGCAGTTCAGTGCCTCAGGTGTTCCAAGGGCCAGCCTTTCTCTCCTTCAGCTACCAATGCTGTGGGGAGGGAGAGCTTGTGGTGCTGGCTCCACCCCCTACACATGACTCAGCAGTATCGCCTTGCTTCCATGGCTGCCCGGCTTTCCTCCACAGGCATTTCCCACCACAGTCTCCCCCCTCACGTACCCTCTATCTGTCTCTGCACAGTCAACAGCAGCCCTCGCCCTGAGGTTGCTCCACAATCTCTAAACTCCAGCTCCCAGCTGCTGCCCCTTCCAGGGGACCTGCATCCCTGTCCGGGGTATGTATGGTTGCAGCAAGGACTGTCTGATTCTCATTCCGTTTAAGCTGCCACAGATCAGCTGTTTCACTCTCAGCCTTAAATGTTTCTCCTCTGACTCAGACAATTGCCTCGATGTGGGGAGCAGACCCCTGCTTCAGTTCCCCCACCTGCGGAGGGCAGGTCAAGTCCTACTAACACTCCTGTTTCCCCCCTAGTTCCTTTGTCCTACTGAGTTTTGTGTGGTTCTATATATTCTTTTCCGCTGGTCAGGTCTTCCTGTCTGTTCTCTGCTGGTGTTCTGCATGCACGTCTGTGTCTGAAGGTGTGTTCCTGATGTATCCGTGGAGAGAGATGTGCTCTGTGTCCACCTACTCCTCCTCCATCTTGTTCCCCTTAAAAATTTTTAAATGTGGGCTGGAATCCATATTTTAGAGTTCCTTCTCTGCAGAAACCTCAGCTCTACTTTCCCCTGCTTTTCTGAGCTTCCTCCAGGAAACTTTTTCAGGCAGTGGGAAGAGTGGGAATTGAGGTTCTTCTGCAGCTTGTATTTCTTTGGATATTTCCACATTTGGATAATTAATGTTTGGATAAAGTTTATTTTTTAGCATCTTTTTACACTCTTTAACTATCCTTACCCATGAGATTATACCTTTTCTCCAACCATTCTGAAAACATACAGGGCACTTTTTACTACATTATCTACCTTCAGTACCAGAGTTATTTTTCCAAAGACTCTCACTACTTACTTTATGGAAAGAATAAGGGTGAAACTGACAGGTTTGTTATTTTTCGTGCTTCTTTAATGAAAGTGTTTTTAGTTTTAGGGTAGGATTTCTATTTCTTTTTTTTATGAAATACACTACCACTATTTTTGCCATACTGATAATGATTGGCTGCTTTCTACATGACTATATATATAATAGATACCTTACATTATCTACAATTAGAATCAATATTTTGCTTAGTTGTGTCCGACTCTCTGAGACCCCGTGGACTATACAGTCCTTGGAATTCTCCAGGCCAGAACGCTAGCTGTTCCCTTCTCCAGGGGATCTTCCCAGCCCAGGGATTGAATCCAGGTCTCCCAGCATTGCAGGCAGATTCTTTACCAGATGAGCCAGAGGGAAGCACATATAAAAGATAACTTCACATTATCCAAAATTAGAATCAAGTTTTTAGTATCTCTTTCTAAACTTTAACAAACTAAACAATTTAAACAGACTAAAGCAGTGCTGCAGAAACAGCAGATTGTGAATAGATGATGAGTTTGAGCATACCTTCCTTGGATAGGCAGCTTGTAAAGTGCTGAGATGTTACTAGCAGAGAATGCTTGAGTGTGATGCCCTTTTAAATTTGTAATTTCTAACAAATCCTGGGGGAGAACAGTTGCCTGATTTTAAGCATCAGTGCTTGGAAATATGCTATTCAGTCTTCATTTTAACCCTTTTGTATGTTTTCATAATTTCCTAGATTTTGAGATCAAACTTTTATTCTATTACAAGTTTGTCTAATCAAACGGTAGGAGAAATGATGAATTATATTTAAAAATATGTTCTTCCTAAAACATAAAAATATGTTTTAGATTACTAGAGGAAAGATAGTCATATCTCACATTAGCCTGTTGTACCCCAGTGCGACCCCAAAATAACCACTACGTGATCCATTGTAAAAGGTCGGCAGGACGTCCCTGTTGTGCATTTTGTCCTGGATTGGTGATGTCTTCAGAGGCAATAATTTTGAATACTACCCTTTTCTGTATTCTGCATTTTATTCTGTTAGACTCAGCATGTACTGAGTTTAGATCTAATACTTTATATCTTTGTCCACCCTGTCCCTCACACTTGGAGTTCCTCCCCTGTCCTTATCACTTGTTAGGCTTTAAGACCTACTTCATAATACATGTCTGTAAGATCTCCTTGACTTTTCACCATTGCCTTATGTACTCTGAATTTCTGTTATACTTCATATCGCACAATTCATCACTTTAAAGTGTGATATTCATATTTTAGGCATATATAAGCACCATGAAGGCAAAAGTTGTGTCTTAAATCCTGCCACACACACACAGTACCTGTGGCATTTTGTAAAGCCTGCTTCTGTGGCCTTTACAGCTCATGTGTCATAGTACTGAGTGGATACTTATTTATTCTTGGAGTAATCTCTGGATTTGTGGTTCTATTTTTTTTTTAATTTATTTTTAATTGGAGGATAATTGCTTTACAATGTTGTGTTGGCATTTGCTGTACAGCAGTGTGAATCAGCTGTAAGTATACGTATATCCTTTCTTTCTTGAAGACTGGATTTGTGGTTCTTAAAAGTTAGGTTTACAGGCTAATAGGCAGTCACTTATCCAGAAGTTCAAGGGGTTTGGTAGAATACTAGACAGTTTTTCTGTACTAAATTGTTTGCATTTTTTTCTTTATGAAAATAATTGATTAATTTTGAATGTCATGGTTAACATGATGCAGTTAAACTTAAGTCAGTAGTTTAAAACACTGCCTGAAAGTCTGTTAGTTTTGCTAAGAGGATTGAAAGTTTCTCCGAAAAGATTATTCTTACATATTAAGAGAACAATTCTGTTTCTTTTTCAGAAAGGAATGTTTTGGCTTCTTGAATAGGCTGAAGCTCACTAAAAATGTTAAAAGTTATCAAGCTGAATTTCTACAGTTAGAATATATTAAAAATGTGTTCTTTATAACTTAAAATGTTTTAAAACCAAAGTTATGTGTAGTCTAAGAAAAGAAGGAAATCCATGGAGGCACAGCACTCCTGTCCAATATATCATCGGCTTTGTTACTAATGAGATTCCAGCAGATTGATAATGCCAGAGGCCTTGGAGAGTTAAGATTCTAGAGGGAAGGCTGGTAAAATGTGTTGTTCTAAATGGCATAACCACTAAACATGAATAACTTAAAGTCAGATGAGAAAAACTTATTAAAAGAGAAAACAAAGTAAAAAGCTCAACCCTTCTAGTAACCAACTCTGTTTGCTTGATAGGAATATTGGATTTCAATACTCTCAGTTTCTTCTCCAACACACACACACACACACACACACACACACACACACACACACATGACAGCGACTCAAAAAAAAATGTACATATACATTTTAAAACCTGATGTTTGGTTCCTAAATAAGAATCAACTTAAAAACCTTTTTTAGAAATTTTCAAGCATAAATAGAAAATAAAGTAGGAATTTTAACTCCCATATACTCAGCTGCATCTTCAGTAATTACCTGCAGTGTTTAATCTTTTTTCATCCATATTCCTACCTGCTTCCTACCTGCTATATTATTTTAAAGCAAATCCTATATCTTTTCAGTTCATTTGTAAATATTTTAGTAACAGTGTATCTCTTAAAGATAAGAGCTCAGTTTTTAAACATAATCAGAATACCTTAAAAGTAGCATTTCTTAAGTATCAGAAAATATTCAGAAAGTGTTCAAATTTAACCTAGTCGTTCATTGGTAGACATTGTGATATTAAGATTGACCTGTTGGGTCGGGTGTTATCTGCCTTGCATTAATGGTTTTGTGCTGTACTTACTCAGTCATGTCCGACTCTTTGCAACCCCATGGACTGTAGCCCACCAGGCTCCTCTGTCCAGGGGGATTCTCCAGGCAAGAATATTGGAGTGAATTGCCATGCCCTCCTCCAGGGGTCTTCCCAGCCCAGGGATTGAACCCAGGACTCCCGCATAGCAGGCAGGTTCTTAACCAGCTGAGCTACCAGGAAAGCTCCATTAATGGTTTTAGTAGCTATTTAGTATTGTCTTTTTCCATTATTTCATTAGGGGTTACAGAACAGTAATAATGTAATTTTAATCTTGAGATAGCCAACGTTCAAATTTCTCTAATTGTCTTATAGTATTTTTTATTTTAAATTTATTTTTTAATAATTTGAAGTTATCTTTATTTTATCCTTATTCTTTTTTAAATTTATTTATTTTTTAATTGAAGGATAATTGCTTTACAGAATTTTGTTGGTTTCTGCCAAACATCAACATGAATCAGCCATAGGTATACAAACTATGTAAGAATCAGTATCCAAATAAGGTCTCTACATTGCAATTGGATAATATTCAGCCTCTTTTTAATCCGTGTGGTCCCTCTTTTCTCCCTTTCTCTGTAGTTTATTTCTTGAAGAATCGGGATTGTTAGATTCTCCATTTGAATTTGCTGATTGCATCTCAGTGTTTCATTTAACATTGTTTTTCTATAAATAGGTAATTAGAAATAGAGTCTTGAATCAGATTCATTTTCAGTTTTTTTAACAGGAATATTTAGAATCAATGTTGTGTCCTTCAGGCACACAGTATATAGTTCTTCCATTTTTTTGTGAGCACATTGTAGCCTTTACAGTCTGTTGTCTACAATGGCTGTTAAGAATGTGCTTGATTTCTTAAACCTATCTTTTCTTGGAAATCTGTTTCTTTTCCGCCTCTGGGAATTTTTAAGATTTTTTTTTTTAACCCTTGAGTTCTGATATTTCACAGGATGTGTCTTAGGTGTTATGCTCCTGGGAGACCCTTTGAGTGTGAAGGCCTTCTTCATTTCATATCAATTTTCTTCTCTTATTTCTTCATTTTCCTTCTTCATTCCCTCTCTTCTTGCTTTCCAACTTGTTCTGTTGCTTTAAGTTTCTGCTCAGCTGTTACTGTATCAGATCAAAATGCTGACTGTATGAAAGCATTCTGCTGCTGTCTTTATTTTTTAATTGGAGTCTAATCGCTTTACAGTGTTGCGTAGTTTCTGCTGTACAATGAAATGAATCAGGTATGAGTATACATATATCCCGTCCCTCCTGACCTCCCTTTCACGCCGACTCCCACCCCTGTCCCACCCCTCTCGGCCGTCAGAGAGCACTGAACTGAGCTCCCTGTGTGATACTGCAGGCGCTCGCTAGGTACACGTGCTAGTGTGCATACGTCAGTTCTGGTCTCATTTGTCCACCCTCCCCTATCTGCTGTGTCCACATGTCCATTCTCTATGTCTGCGTCTCTTTTCCTGCCCTGCAAGTAGATTCATCTGAACTGTTTTTCTAGATTCCACGTATATGCGTTAATAACGGCATTTACGTGTCTATTTACGCCTTAGTTCCCTTTGTATGACAGGCTCTAGGTCCATCCATATCTCTACAAATGACTCAGTTTCGTTCCTTTTTATGGCCAAGTAATATTCCATTGTACATATATACCACATCTTCTTTATCCAGTCATCTGTTTATGGACATTTAGGTTGCTTCCATGTCCTAGCTGTTGTAAATTTTGCTGCAGTGAATATTGGGGTATGTGTGTCTTTTTGAATTATGGTTTTCTCAGGGTATATGCCCGTAGTGGGATTGCTGGATCGTATGGTAGTTCTATATTTAGTTTTAAAAGGAGCCACCATACTGTTCTTTATAGTGGCTGTTTTGATTTGCATTTCTTCAGTACTTAGTGGTATTGAGCATCTTTTCATGTGCCTCTTGGTCATCCTTGTCTTCTTTGGAGAAATGTCCATTTAGCTCCACTGGCTTTTTGATTGTGTGTGTGTGATATTGAGCTGCATATGCTGCTTTATTATTTCCGTAGTACCTGGTGTTGATTTATAATGTCTTTCGAATGACTTAATGGTAAGGCAGGGACTTTTTAAAATTCACTGCTGTTTTCTCAGTGTTTAAAACAATGTCTTATACATAGTAGGTGCTCAGTAGTTGTTGAAATAATTAGGTTGTTGGACTTGTGGGTCATCCCCATTTCTTGACTTCTGTTGCAAATTTTAAATATATTTTTATTTCTTTTGTACATTTTGAAAGTTTTTTTAAGTCTATATTGAATTTATTATAATATTGCTTCTGTTTTATATGATTTGGGGGGAGAGGGGCAGGAAGCATGTGGGATTTTAGCTCCCTGACCCAGGATTGAAGCCACACCCTCTGCATTGGAAGGTGAAGTCCCAACTACTGGACCGCCAGGGAAGTCCCTGAAAGTTTTTTATTTTTTTAAAAATATTATCTTCCAATAATCATTGACTGTTTGCTCTTGATAATTGTAATGTTAAATTTTAGTATTTCTTTTCTCTGGTCATTTTTCATTGCATCCTGTACTTGTTTTGTAGTTGCAGATCTACTTCAGGCTCCATAAGGATACTAACTAGACTTCCCAACCCCTCGTTCTCCTCTAGTAGAATATCTTTTGATCTCCACCTTTTCTTTGTCTTCCTTTGTTCATCTTGGTCCTTCATTTATTTTAGTTTTTCTAGTAGCCAGTTTGGGCTTCTTCAGTAACTGTTTAGTTATATTTTGCTACCAGATCTCTTTGGCCTACCAGTAGAGTGCTTGGGCCTGTGGCAAGGAAGGGGAGGATAAGAAAGGTTCATTTGGCTCAGCTATTCAGAGTGAGTTTAATTTTCTCACTTTTTGTTCCAAAGCCATCTCTTCCTTACTTCCAAGATTCTGAGAGGGAATTACAACTTCCTGTGGTGTCTTTGGCTATGGCTTTGCTTTGCTTTTATTTTTGTGTCAATTTCATACTACTTACTTACGTTTTATAAAACTCCAGCAAAATTTCTTTCTAGATGATACCCTTTCTTGTTATCTAATATTATAATTTCTTTAAAAAATTCTTACAAGATTGTATTCTTAGAAATGGTTGAAGAAATACATATGTTCATAGAGGGGAATTGGAAAACTCATTTTCTTCTCTTCCTCTTCTACTTGTACTCCCCTCTCTGGAAGGAAGCCATTATTAACAACTCTTTAGGTTACTTTTTTGACTTAACAGTATGTCTTGATCATTTTTGCATCTTGTCAATTTATTATTTTTTTTCAGAAGATAGGTGAAATTCATTTTTTTAAAACTGAATAAAAAGTAATATCTTAATGTTTTAATTTGTATTTCCCTGATTAGAAATTATGTTGAGTATTTTTCATATATTTACTGAACTTTTGTATTTCATACTCTGTGAAATGCTAGACCCATTCCTATCCTTTACCTGTGTTTTTACTTGTTTCTAACAATACCCAGACATTGTATATATTTTTACATTTGTTTTCTTAAAAAATGTATTTTGCTAATATTTTCTTATAAGTTTGCCCTGTCTTATAATTTTATCTGTAGTCTATATTTTCTTTCTCAGAAGTCTCACTTTTTTTAGCTTTATTTGTTGATTTTTTTTTTCCCTTTGTGGAGTCTCTGTCTTGTGCTTTCCTTAGGAAGGACTGATGTTTGTTAGTTTCACCCTCAGTTAATTTACAATTTTTAGCTATTATTTATAAGTATCTACTCTTCTGTCAACTTCAGTGGATCCTTGATGGGGAAGGGAATTAGATATATGTGCTCAATTTGCCATCTTTAGCAGAAATTCAGACAAATATTTAATTATTCCCTGTACTAGGGTTTGTCTCTTGGCTTAATTTAATAACTCATTATCAAAAAGTTTCACAGGCATGTAGTCACTCATAACATTAGATACGGTTTCACTTTATGCATTAAAAGTATTCTGATAAGTTGAATTATTTGCACATGGAATATTACAGGCCCTATCAAGGTTTAAACATGGTAGCATAACTTAAAAGTCTTTTTTATTTTTATTACTCAAAATGTTTAAAAACTCTTCTAATTTTACTTTCATTGGGTAATTAAAACTTATTATAACAGAAAGCAAATCTAAAACAAAATATTTTCCTTTATCGAGCTTAGGGAATCTCTGTAGCTCTCAAGCATTGAAAATTGTTATAGATGATAATAAAAATACAAGTATTGTATTTTAGCTTTTTGTATTATGTTGTATGTTCCCTTTTTAAAATACTGAAACTCCATTAAATTTTAAAGTGATTGGGTCTTTCATAGTTACAATTTTTCTCCTTGTCAGTAAAATATGTAAAGAGTGGTAGGTGTTCTATTTAGTTGCCAAGTATTTTCCCTTTATGGTTTTATCCCATGTTTGTGTTGTTGTTGTTGTTCAATTGCAAAGTCCTGCCTGATTCTTTGTGACCCTATGGACTGCAGCGCGCCAGGCTTCCCCGTCCTTCACTGTCTCCCAGAGTTTGCTTAAACTCATGTCCATTGAGGGCTTCCCTGATAGCTCAGTTAGTAAAGAATCTGCCTGCGATGTGGGAGACCTGGGTTTGATCCCTGGGTTGGGAAGATCCCCTGGAGAAGGGTAAGGCTACCCACTCCAGTTTCCTGGCCTAGAGAATTCCATGCACTGTATAGTCCATGGGGTCGCAAAGAGTCAGTACAGAGTTTGACTAGGGTATGATTCAAGTTGGTAGGAAAGAAGATAGCAGGAAAACAAAAGAAAAGTTGAACATACACAGATCAGAAGAAAATGGAATCGAATTTATATTTGTGAGTAGTTGGCTAGGGGATTAACCATAATAGATGAATGCTCCATAAGTCCTTGAACTCTTTATTGCTTTTTCATTGAAAAAAATCAATATTTTAACTCTTTGTCTTCCTCTAACTTTTGCTTAGCCAAGTTCTTAAACCCTTTTGTCCTTTCCCTTAGGTTATTTGGTTCATTTCTTCAATTATATTGCTTTTCTCTAAAATTCTCTAAATGGTATTTAGTATTTTAGGGGCCACCCATGTTACTAGATTATATAAAGGAGCAGAATTAATGTAGTTAATTCTGTAATGTCTCTTGTTTCTTTGTATATATATATTTAAAGTATTTTAATCTTTATATATTTTTAAAGTATTTTTATTTATTTGGCTGTGTGCCAAGTCTTAGTTTTTATTTACTTGACCATGCTGGGCCTTAGTTGCAGAATGTAGGATCTAGTTCCCTGACCAGGGATCGAACCTAGTTCCCGTGCATTGAGAACATGGGGTTTTAGCCACTGGACCACCAGGGAAGTCCCTCTTTGTGTATATTTTAAAGTTACTTTGTTTTACTTTTAAAAACTTTAACTTTATTGGAGTGTAGTGGGTTTATGGTTGTTTTAGTTTCAGGTGTGCAGCAGGATTGGCTCAGTTATGAATGTGTTTACATATATTCATTCTTTTTTAGATTCTTTTTCATTTAGGTTATCACAGAATGTTGGGTAGAGTTTCCTCTGCTACACAGTAGGTCCTTGTTGGTTATCTGTCTTATATATGGTAGTGTATGTGTGTTCATTACAAGGTCCTGAATTATCTCTCCCCTCCAAGTTTTCCCTTGGAAAACAAGCAGGTAACCATCTGCTTGTTTTGATGTATGTAAGTCTTTTTCTGTTTTGTAGGTCAGTTCATTTGTATCTTTTTAAAAAAAAATTAGATTCCACATATGAGTGATACTATATGATATTTATCTTTCTCTCTCTGACTTACTTCACATTAGTATGATAATCTCTAGGTCCATCCAGTCAGTTCAGTTCATTCACTCAGTCGTGTCTGACTCTGTGACTCCATGGACTGCAGCACATCAGGCCTCCCTGTCCATCGCCAGCTCCTGGAGTTTACTCAAATTCATGTCCTTTGAGTCTGTGATGCCATCCAGCCATCTCATCCTCTGTCATCCCCTTCTCCTTCTGCCTTCAATGATTCCCAGCATCAGGGTCTTTTCAAATGATTCAGTTCTTCACATCAGGTGGCCAAAGTGTTGGAGCTTCAGCTTCAGCATCAGTGAATATTCAGGACTGATTTCTTTAGGATGGACTGGTTGGATCTCCTTGCAGTCCAAGGGACTCTCAAGAGTCTTCTCCAGCACCACAGTTCAAAAGCATCAATTTTTTTGGCGCTCAGCTTTCTTTATAATCCAGCTCTCACATTCCATGCATGACTACTGGAGAAACCATACTTTGACGAGACAGACCTTTGTTGGTAAAGTGATGTCTCTGCTTTTTAATATGCTGTCTAGGTTGGTCATAACTTTTCTTCCAAGGAGCAAGCATCTTTTAATTTCATGGCTGCAGTCACCATCTGCAGTGATTTTGGTGCTCCCCAAAATAAAGTCTGTCACTATTTCCACTGTTTCCCTACTATTTGCCATGAAGTGATGGGACCAGATGCCATAATCTTAGTTTTCTGAATGCTGAGTTTTAAGCCAACTTTTTCACTCTCCTCTTTCACTTATATCAAGAAGTTCTTTAGTTCTTTTTCGCTTTCTGCCATAAGAGTGGTATCATCTGCATATCTGAGGTTATTGATATTTCTCCTGGCAATCTTGATTACACTTGTGCTTCATCCAGCCCAGCATTCTCATGATGTACTCTGCATGTAAGTTAAATAAGCAGGGTGACAATATACAGCCTTGATGTACTCCTTTCCCGATTTGGAACCAGTCTGTTGTTCCATGTCCAGTTCTAACTTTGCTTCTTGACCTGCATACAGATTTCTCAAGAGGCAGGTCAGGTGGTCTGGTATTCCCGTGTCTTGAAGAATTTTTCATAGTTTATAGTGGTCCACACAGTCAAAGGCTTTGGCATTGTCAATAAAACAGAAGTAGATGTCTTTCTGAAACTTTTGCTTTTTCAATGATCCAGCAGATGTTGGCAGTTTATCTCTGGTTCCTCTGCCTTTTCTAAATCCAGCTTGAACATCTGGAAGTTCATGGTTCACGTACTGTTGAAACCTGGCTTGGAGAATGTTGAGCATTACTTTACTAGCGTGTGAGATGAGTACAATTGTGTGGTAGTTTGAGCATTCTTTGGCATTGCCTTTCTTTGGGATTGGAATGAAAACTGATCTTTTCCAGTCCTGTGGACACTGCTGAGTTTTCCAAATTTGCTGGCATATTGAGTGCAGCACTTTCACAGCATCATCTTTTAGGATTTGAAATAGCTCAACTGGAATTCCATTCCTTCCACTAGCTTTGTTCATAGTGATGCTTCCTAAGGCCCGCTTGACTTCATCTTCCAGGATGTCTGGCTCTAGGTGAGTGATCACACCATCGTGATTATCTGGGTCGTGAAGATCTTTTTTGTACAGTTCTGTGTATTCTTGCTACCTCCTCTTAGTTTCTTCTGCTTCTGTTAGGTCCATACCATTTCTGTCCTTTATTGAGCCCATTTTTGCATGTAATATTCCCTTGGTATGTTGAAGCGATCTCTAGACTTTCCCATTCTATTGTTTTCCTCTGTTTCTTTGCACTGGTCACCGTGGAAGGCTTTCTTATCTCTTCTTGCTATTCTTTGGAAGTCTGCATTCAAATAGGTATATCTTTTCTTTTCTCCTTTGCCTTTCACTTCTGTTCTATTCACAGCTATTTGTAAGGCCTCTTCAGACAGCCATTTTGCCTTTTTGCATTTCTTTTCCTTGGGGTTGGTCTTGATCCCTGCCTCCTGTACAATGAAGTGAACCTCTGTCCATAGTTCATCAGGCACTGTGTCTATCAGATCTAATCCCTTGAATTTATTTGTCACTTCCACTGTATAATCGTTAAGGGATTATATTTAGGTCATACCTGAATGGTCTAGTGGTTTTCCCTACTTTCTTCAATTTCAGTCTGAATGTGGCAATAAAGAGTTCATGATCTGAGCCACAGTCATCTCCCAGTCTTGTTTTTGCTGACTGTATAGAACTTCTTCCTCTTTGGCTGCAAAGAATATAATCAATCTGATTTCAGTATTGACCATCTGGTGATGTCCATGTGTAGCGTCTTCTCTTGTGTTGTTGAAAGAGGGTGTTTGCTATGACCAGTGCATTCTCTTGGCAAAACTCTTATTAGCCTTTCCCCTGCTTTGTATTGTACTCCAAGGCCAAATTTGCCTGTTACTCCAGGTATTTCTTGACTTCCTACTTTTGCATTCCAGTTACCTGTAATGAAAAGGACATCTTTTTTGGGTGTTATCCATGTTGCTGCAAATAATGTTGTTTCATTCTTTGTTATGGCTGAGCAATATTATGTTGTATATATGTACATGTCTAAGTTACTTTAGTTATTTTGCTGCCTTATAACTTCAGTAATTGGTCTAATTTTATGCTTCCTCCTTCCCCCAGCGATTTTTTGTAGTAATGTTTTTAACAGTTAATAGTATGAATTCTTAATATTTTAAATTATATTTGTATTATTTTACCTCAAACCCCCATGTCTTTTATTTTTCTTGGTGGATTTCAGTGACTTTACTTTAGCATCATGCATACATTGAAACTGTTTTTATTTCTCTTAGAGGAGTACAGATAATTTCCCTGAGATTGTTTTGTTACTCTCAGACTCCTAAGCCTGTGTAAAAGCTTGAAAGTGCTCCTTTGTAGAATTCTGTTACAATTTAAATGGGTACTCACTCCCCTGAACACACTTGTGCACAGATGTGCATGTGTGCGCATGCACACTCACACACTTAACTTGCACATATGCAGAGCCCTGGGGCTCCAGAAGGACTGAACATGACTGCACTGATGTTTTGAGGACTTAGAATAGGCACATTAGGTGAAGGTTACTGGTTTAGAAAGAATGTACAAGTTTTACCCCTTTTGATTGTAGGATCATGAAGTGAAGTCGCTCAGTCATGTCTGACTCTTTGCGACCCTGTGGACTGTAGCCCACCAGGCTCTTCCATCCATGGGATTCTTCAGGCAAGAATACTGGAGTGGGTTGCCATTTCCTTCTCCAGGGAATCTTCCCGACCCAGGGTTCGAACCCGGGTCTCCCGCATTGCAGGCAGATGCTTTAACCTCTGAGCCACCAATGATCATAATTGGTAACAAAAGACCCTACAATTTTCTGATACTGAGGATGAGAGTAAATTATCTTTGAAAATGTATTCTTATGTTTGCAAACTATATCTAAAAAATGAGTCAGTAGAATGAAGAAAGTTAAGAACTAGTGAAACAACAAAGTATGATCTTAGACCTAGTGAAACAACAAAGTATGATCTTAGACCTTTAAATAGTTTGTCAGGTTACATTGTACAGGTCACTTATCTTGTTTTCACATTTGTGAAATACTTATGCTGAATTACTTCAATTATACAGATTCTACATTCTGTATTATACAATTATACAGATTCTACAAAGCTTTGGCCTCTTCAGTGCAGGTGTAATGGGCAGATGGGACTTGTGAGTGCTTTTACCTATACTGTGCTATA
This sequence comes from Dama dama, assembly GCF_033118175.1. NCBI lineage: Eukaryota > Metazoa > Chordata > Mammalia > Artiodactyla > Cervidae > Dama > Dama dama. The sequence goes on from NC_083709.1 coordinate 26,339,028, forward strand.
GAGAACTCAGTCACTTGGATTTCGATAATTTTAAATGTAAACAGAGAACAGCAAATTCATAGAGAACTGTTTCTTCTTTGAGTACTATGCATACTACTGTTTCTGATTTTAAAAAAAGCAAAGCAAGCTCCACCTCTGCTCTCTAAGAACATTTGAAACAAACCCATAGAAAATATAAATGAAAAAAGTTTTTCATTAAGATTTTTCTCCTTTGAAGCGTTGGGAGTGTGTGTATAAACATTTTGATCCTGAATCTCTAGTGCTGATAACTTTATGAACTTGTTGTTGTTTAGTCCATTAAGTCATATCTGACTCTCTTGCAACCCCATGGACTATAGCCCACCGAGGCTTGTCTCTCCATGGGATTTCCCAGGCGAGAAGACTGGAGTGGGTTGTCATTTCCTCCTTCTTGGGATCTTAAGTTTATGGCAGAGGATCTCTTTCGCTGTGGCTGCTTTTTGAGTAGCTTATATGAATAGGCTTAAAGAGTGATCTGAATTAAGTGAGAGTATATAGCTCAGTAGATCTTAGCCATTTCAGAAGTGTTTGAAAGAGGGGGAAAGAAAGGATGAACATAATATACTTTCAAGTACAAATACTTTTACACACTCACATGTATCCCTGTAGTCTTTTTTGAGAGCAAATATAGGCTGATGATTTGCCATGTAAACATCTACAGGATCTACTAAAATAGATGCTCCACTTATTTAATGAAAATATCTCTTAAGTTTTGCTCATTTTTTAATTTAGATTCAAAGCAAACGAATTTCATAAAAATGCAACTGCTTCAACATTTGTGACTTAATGCATAAGGGATTCCATAGTTGTTGATCAGTTATACGTTGACCCATAAGGTAATATGTGAACTTCAATTATAATGCCTGAACTTTGTAAATGTACTTCTTTTCACTAGAAAACTGTTGCCAATAAAGAGTTTCTGGTGAAAAAATTTTAGCAGAGCAGGATTTACTGACTTGTTACTTATTTTTCATTGGCTACTTTCATTGGCTAGTAGGAAATTCTTTTAGATTATTATCCAGCTGACAAATATATTAAGTGAAAGATAAGTGATACCTGAATCTTATGGGGAGAAAAAAGGAAAACAGTTTAAAATATTGCCATTTTATATCTTTTTGTATAGATAGCTTACTATGTAAAATTAGGCTTTTGGGACATCCTAAGACAATCTACCTTAATTTTTATAGGAGAGCACCTCTGAGAAGGTAAGGGATTTTCCCCAAATCATATGATTAAAAGCAGAGTAAGGGTTAGAATTCAGGTATTGCAACTTTGAGACTCTCCCTTTCTCCCCAGTCATCCATTCCATTCTGCCCTTCATTCATTATCAGGCAACATCTTCTAGTCTGAAAAACCAAATCACATTTTTCTAAAAGCTTATATTTTAAAATCTTTTAAACAGGCTGCATGTTTTCACTCAAAATCAGTGACTAGAGATTTAGAATTCCAGAGTAAAGCCTGTTAGGCATGAAAATTAACTTTTAGACTATGAACAACTTAGTAGCACTTTTTTTCTTAAATTTTTTTTTTGTCTCACATTAGAATACTTAGATGTAAAGCATTATTTATACAAAAGGCTCTATTCATTTTTTTCTGTAGCTATTTGGAAATATTTTTTGCTCTGGAAAGATACATAAAATATTCTTTGGCATTAAATGATTAAAATTGGAACTTTTTTTCTTACAAGTTCTGTTTGTAGACACATAATTTGTTAGTTCATTTTCTACTTTAACTTTGGAATGGGAGTAGTTTTTGAATAATTAGGATGTAGGAGAATCAGTTAAGGTCAGTAAATCATTTATTTTAAAATCCATGGAGCAGAATTTTTATATGTTATATTATCAGAATTTTCCATCTGTCAGTCTATGTTTTGTAAATGTTTTCCCCACCACAGGAAAATTAACAAAGGTAACAATTGGGGGATCATTAGTTTCTTTTTAAAAGACGTATCAGGAATTTAAAATATAAATAAATTGGAGGTATAGAGGAGCACTCAAAGTTGTAACTAACTTGTGGACTTTAGTAATGGTCCAAGACCATAGAGGTTGAGGGCTACATTCTGTGTTTATATGCAGTCTTACCATCAGTTACGGAAGTCTTATAAGAAATGCATTTTAAAAAATTATAGCTTACTAACTTCATTAATTAAAATCCTCATGATGGAAAGTTATTTTATCTTAGAAAGTAGCCTCAGGCATTCTCCTTTAATTTATTGATTTAGAACAAAGTGTTTGAAAAAGCATATGAAAAGCTTTGGAATGGTGTCCAGCTTACTGATGATATTTTTCTGTTTTTATAGTTTATAAGGCCGAGTACTTTAAACTCCTTTTTGAATGGAATTTTACTTCAGTAATAAGTAGTATTCTGTCCAAAGGGTGTCAACATTTTGTAATGTCGAGGCTTCACTGTGGTCTAAAGTGGTACAACATTTTAATTTGGAAAGTTGGTCAGGGACATCCATATGATGGTATACATTTCCCAGTGCTTCCATGTTCTACTAAATTGGGATGAAAAATACATTAAGATTTACATTAAACTAGATGTTTTCAAAGTTGATGGGGGAATTCCCTGGCAGTCCGGTGGTTAGGACTCAGTGCTTTCACTGCCAGGGCCTGAATTTGATCCCTGGTCAGAAAATTAAAATTCTTCAGGTAAGAAAAAAAAAAGGTTGAGGAGTCAGGGGAAAAGGGTTTGGGATGGGGCTTATGGAATTTGGGACTCCAGGGTGGCAGGTGGGGGAGGTCAAAGCAGCCCTTACATTATAAATAGAAGGGAAATTTTGATTGGAACCTTTAGGTCACATGATTCTTTCCCTTTTTTGTGTGTGTGTGTTACAGGCAAAGGGGAAGATAGCGATGTACTCAGTATAAATGCAGACGCTTATGACAGCGACATAGAAGGCCCCTGTAATGAAGAAGCAGCTGCTCCTGAGGTCCCAGAAAATACAGTCCAGAGTGAAGCTGGTCAGATAGATGACCTGGAGAAAGACATTGAGAAAAGCGTGAACGAGATTCTGGGACTTGCAGAGTCTAGTCCAAAGGAGCCCAAAGCCGCCACTCTGACTGTTCCTCCGCCGGAAGATGTTCAGCCTTCGGCGCAGCAGCTGGAGCTGCTCGAACTTGAAATGAGGGCCAGAGCTATTAAAGCCCTGATGAAAGCTGGTGATATAAAAAAGCCAGCCTAGTTTATTTAAGTTGTGTCTAAATATTGGATGTGTTTGAGCAATGCTACACCATATCATTTTGTATCTAAAGTTTATTTGGTGTCTTACCTGATATTTCTCATATAACTCTTACTAGATAAACTCATCTTAGGTCTAAAATACATGTTGTTGTTGTTGTTACTTTTGTATTATGTAGTTGTTTTTTGAATTCATGACATATATCATTGGGTAATCTAGATACTTTGTTAGATGAGTATTTAGTATATCTGCAAATTAATATCTGAAAAGCCATTAGCTAAAAAGAGTCATGATATTTTTTTCCTTTATTTTGAAATATTTTGGCATCAAACCAAAAAGTTTATGAAAGATTGATCAAGCATGTTGCCTTCAGGCTACCTATATTTTGCAATAGAATATTAAATTATTGCTTCTAGGTATATTAACAATTTAAGTTGGGTTATGTTTATATGCACTTTTAAAATAAGTACCATTTTGAAGATGCCTTTTATGGGTATAGACTTAGTAAAAACTGAACAACATTTTTGTTACAAGACGGAGATCCAAAATGGCTGAGCAAAGCTTTTTTATAAAAAAGGGGAAAAAAGGATTTAGTTTAAAGCATTTTTTAACAACGTCGAATTAATTGTCCAACTGTAATTCCAGCAAGCAAGCCATTCTAACAGGTATTTGATACTGTTGAACTCTTAGTTCAGTTTTTTTCCTTCAATGAAAAGGGCACACATTTTCATTTACATTCCAGGCAGTTAGGAGAAGGAGACTATTTTATTGTACAGGCTTTCATCTGATGTTTTTGCTTGAAAATCTTATGTGCTATAATTCCATGAGTTAAAAGTCATTAAGACTATCATTCTGGATCTGAGGACTTTTGATAGATTTCCAAAAATGAATTTAACTTCAGGAAGTTTTGATAAGTGGATGTAATAATTAATCTAATTTTGTATAGTTTTTGTAAATAGATTAACATCCTGCCACAATTATGAATGCTTTCTGTCCCATCACTAATTGTAGTTGTTTGATACCAAAATAAATGTAGGTAGAGACTCTTAACTTAAAATAAATTTTTTTTTGTAAAATATAAATCTGAAACTGTTGTTTTTATATTTGCTAACAAATATAGTATATTTATAAGGCATGTTCTGTAAGTGTTGTGTGAGGATTTTCCTTATACACAAAAGAACTTAGAGGGATTGTGTCTTTTTAGCTGGCTTAATTATATATAAATTTTAGAGGATCTCTTTTGGAAATAGTACTTGGGCTTCCCTGATAGCTCAGTTGGTAATCTGCCTACAATGCAGGAGACCCCAGTTCGATCCTGGGTGGGGAAGATCCGCTGGAGAAGGGATAGGCTACCCACTCCAGTATTCTTGGGCTTCCCTTGTGGCTAAGTTGCTAAAGAATCTGCCTGCAGTGTGGAAAACCTGGGTTTAATCCCTGGGTTGGAAAGATCCACTGGAGAAGGGAAAGGCTACCCATTCCAGTATTCTGGCCCAGAGAATTCCATGGATTGTATAGTCCATAGGGTCACAAAGAGTCAGACACGACTGGCTGACTTTCACTTTCTTTTTCACTTATGGAAATAGTATATATGAAACACTGGAGTAGCAGTTACAAGTTCATTTTTGTTGTTCCTGAACATGCCTTTAAATAATCCTGTCATTTTTTTTTCTTGCTGAATCTTTGTAATGAAGCACAGAGGCCTGTATCATTTGAAATGCTTCTCTTAGGCTGATAAACCTGGGTGTGATTTAAATAGTTCTCACAGTTACTGCTTCAAGATGAAAAAAATCAGTTTCTATTTCCACTTATACTAAAAGTTAAAATGATAACAAAGTAGTGCAGAATAAACTTTATTGCTACTTACTAATTATAAAATGCAGTAGATGACATTTGTGTGATCAAACATAGAGGAGAAGAAAGAGGTCTGAGTGCTTTGTAGCTGATTAAAGTCACCACCTTCATGAAGCATTGTGTGCCTGCTCTATTCACTGTGCAGAATGCTTTAGAGTACATTTGACTAGAGTGGGTGTATGGGAGGAAGAATGAGTTGAACAAATTAGGCTACTTAGATTACTACCTTGGAAAATCAACTCTTTTTTTTTTTTTGTAATGTTAAAAGACATGAGAGGTTTTTGCAAATGAGTGGCTTTAGAGAATAGGAATAAGGTTATTTTAGAAATGCCTAAGTAATGGGTAAACACCATATATTGATCTAATGCTGTCATTTAATCATCAGCTCACAGGTATTTATTGACTCCCTCTAAGGTGTTTAGTCTTGTTCAGAATCTTAAACTGTTATGGTGTAGGAATGTTATGGTGTAGATTTTAGCATGGAATAGACTGATTAATAAACATGAGTGCTGCTTCATTTTATGCCTAATTCTTCCATTTTGCCAATGTAAAAAAAAAAAATTAGTTCATGTTTAATTAGTGACTAAGAGGAAAAAAAATGGCAGTCTAAGTTTTCATCCAAAGTCAGGTAATACTGATATTTGACTAGGAACTTTACCTAACTACTAATCCACGTGCTCAAGATATATCCTGAAAACCTATCCCTGAATGACCAGTGTAATATACTAATTATGAAAAATCACCTAAGCCTCCCAAATCCTTTTGTTGAACGCCATCAATTCCTTAAAACTATAGGGCAATATATCTTTTCCTTATAAATCTTGTTGCCAAAACCTACTTTCAGGAAATCATTAGATCCTAGGGCATGATTAGCTATCTGAATAAAAGAATCATTTGGACAGTAATACAAATTGCAATAAAACATTTTTCAATGCCATTTCAAGATTGATAAAACAGGAGTGAACCCACAATTTAGGCAAAATATAGATGGCAGCCTGAATGTTTTAAAAACTCTCAGTTTTATGTCATAAAAAGTAGGAAAAGAGTTTGGTTACAGATACTTTCCTTTTGTTGTACCTGTTTGTTTAAAAGACCAACATGCTTTACCTTAAAACTAATAGATATTTTTATCTTCAAGTAGACTCCCTTTTTAAATAAAAAAAGTGCTGAGATTCGGTTTCCTTGATATCTAATTATTTAAAAATTATATTTAGTTATTATTTTATCATTTATTTGTGATAAAATGAAAAGGGTATGAGAGTTAAAAACAGAGGTTCTGAATCTGCCCCAGCCAGCTGTGTAACTTTGGATAAGTATCTATTAACAGTTGAGATGAATCATTTCACTGATATATAAGGTTCCTTTCTGCTATAACTGGGCTTCCCAGGTGGCTCAGATTATAACGCGTCTGCCTGCAATGTGGGAGACCTGGGTTTGATCCCTGGGTCGGGAAGATTCCCCTGAAGAAGGAAATGGCAACCCACTCCAGTACCCTTGCCTGGAAAATCCCCTGGACGGAAGAGCCTGGTAGGCTACAGTCCATGGGGTCACAACGAGTCGGACATGACTGAGCAATTTCACCTTCCTTTACTTTCTGCTATAACATCCTGATTACAATAGAAAATACCATAAAATTTGTAAAACTTACCAAGTATTTTTGCTTCCCAGGTGGCTCTAGTGGCAAAGAGCTTGCTTGCCAATGCAGGAGACTTTGGAGACACAGGTTCAATCCCTGGATCAGGAAGACCCCCTGGAGGAGGGCATGGCAACTCACTCCAGTGTTCTTGTCTGGAGAATTCTGTGGACAGAGAAGCCTGGCAGGCTATGGTCCATTGGGTCGCAAGGAGTTGGACACGACTGAAGTGACTTAGCACATCACAACACCAAGTATTTTGAGTTCAAGTATTTCTTAGGGCTTCCCTTCTCCTTTCCCCTTTCAAAATGAAACAATCTAAACTGTCTTTGTCTCATATAGTTGCTAGATATGAACAATAATCAAGTTTTTTTTTTTTTTTCTTTTACCTAGGCTTTATTGTCAGGGTCACTTGGTAAGTATACTCTCTAGAATTGTTCACTTTGGCTTATAAACTTAGGTTGCTATCTTTAACCTACTGCTTTATTGTATTTCAAAATAATATGTAGATACTTTTAAATCAAAAAAATTTTTTCCCAAGGCTTATAACAAAAAACAGTACTCCCCTATTTTCGTACCAACTCTTGCTACTGAGAGGTAACCACTTTCAAATCTTTTAGCCTTCTTACAGATTATCTTTGTATTTCTAAGTAAAGTTATTTTTTGCCATTCCTTAATATTTCAGTCTTACGTTTTATTTATTGATCTCTTTTGGAATATGAAAATTAAGCTATATTCCTTCTCCCTGCTCCCTAAAAATGTAGCTTCCTCTCTCATCCTCACAATACAGTGCAGTTACTGGGTTGGCCAAAAAGTTACTTTTGAGTTTTTTCTATAACATGGAAAATCCCCAATGGACTTTTTGGCCAACCCAATACATGATGGTTTTGGTTAAATTAGCATTCAGCATTTATACTATTTAGACTGTGTAAATATTATTCACAGCTGGGTTGTGTGGTACCTGTCATTAGATTTCCTTTTTTGTTCCAGTTTTTGTTTTTGGCTTTTTGGAATTCTTTTATAATGACCTTATTCCTTCTTTTGCTCAGTGTTCTCTATAGTAGCTTTTATTATACCCTGACTACCCTCCAGGAGCTTAACTTTGTTAGTAGGTTCAAACATATCATATAATCTTTTCTTTTCCTTTAAAAACATTCCTCCTGGGACTCCCTGTCCTACGCTGCTCTGGATCGGTTGGTCTTCACCTCTCTCATGCTGAGTATCCCATTTGCTGAGTCCTGTCTGTCTTCTTTCGTTTATTCCTTCAGTTTGGTGATGTACCTCTTCCAATAGCTTCCTATGAAAAACTGCATGAACGATCAGTTGTTTTGATTCATTGGTGTGACTCAGCATGTCTCAATTCTATCCATATCCTCAAATGAAGCATTATGTGAGTGTTGGCATTAGGCTGGAAGTCATTGTCCCTTTCATTTTACAGCATTGCACGGTGCCTTTTAACTTCAACCCATGGACTGTAGCCTGCCAGGCTCCTCAGTCCACAGAATTTCCCAGGCGAAAATACTGGAGTGGGTTATCATTTTCTTCTCCAAGGGATCTTTCCGACCCAGGGATAGAACCCGCATCTTTTACGTTGCAGGCGGATTCTTTACTGCTGAGCCACCAGAGAAGCCCTCTTTTAGCTTCCACTCAAGCTACTGAGAAAGTGAAGTGTCAGTTGTGTCCGACTCTGCGATCCCATGGACTGTAGCGCACCAGATTCCTCTGTTCATGGGATTTCCCAGGCAAGAATACTGGAGTGGTTAGCCATTCCCTTCTCCAGGGAATCTTCCCCACCCAGGGATTGAACCCAGGTCTCCGGCATCACAGGAAGATTCTTTACCATCTGAGGTAATGAGAAGTCATTTGTAATTTTGAACCTTGATACTTAATGTGTGTCCTGCTTGTTTTGAAAGCTCTTGGGGTCTTATCTTTATTCCCAATATTCTGAAATTTCTTGATAATGTGTTATAGGATGGATCTTTTTTCATTCTCAAGTTGATCATTGATAGACTCTTTAAAGGGGAAATTCATATCATTCAGTTCTGGGATATTTTTTAATACTACTTCTTGGATAAGCTCCTTCCCTCTCACTTTTTCTAATCTGTATTTCTAGAACTCCTTTTGTTAAGATGTGGATGTGTGCCCAGTCGTTTCAGACACGTCCAACTCTCTGCAACCCCATGAGCCTTAGCCTGCCAGGCTCCTCTATCCATGGGATTGTCCTGGCAAGAACACTGGAGTGAGTTGCCATTCCCTTCTCAAGGGGATCTTCTCAGCCCAGGGATGGAACCCACGTCTCCTGCAAGTCTTCTGTATTGCTGGCGCATTCTTCACTGCTGCGCCACTGAGAAAGCTCCCAAGATGTGGCTTATCTAGGCCTAATTTTTAAATTCTTATTTCTCACTGTCTCTTTTCCATCTTCTGCTTTCTCATATATTTTCTCAATATTCTCTTCCAGTTCTTCCATTGATGTAAATTTTTTCTCCTATCATTTTTAACATCTGAAAGATTTTTTCCCCCCTCTGAATATTCCCTTTTAAAAGTAGTAGTATGTTGCGTCTGTAGGGCCATGGCCCCACCCTGGTGTCCTGGTGAACTTGCCTGTATCCTGGTGGGCCGTGCAGTCAGAGCGTGAACCTCCTGGCCTAGGTCTTGGAGCAGTGCTGTGTGTGCGATCCTCCTGGAGTGTGGTCAGTCTTGTGAGGAGCCATCACAAGAACATTTTCTTATCTGCCTTTTCTTGAGGGAATTCCTCTATTTTGTGGACGGATGTCTTGAGGCAGTTTTCCCATCTCCCTGGTTTCTTGGAGACCTGAGACTATCCCGCCCCACTTAGGGCACAGCTGTAGGCTATAAAGGGAGAAGGCAATGGCACCCCACTCCAGTCCTCTTGCCTGGGAAATCCCATGGATGGATGAGCCTGGTGGGCTGCGGTCCATGGGGTCGCGAAGAGTCGGACACGACTGAGCGCCTTCACTTTCACTTTTCACTTTCATGCACTAGAAGGAAATGGCAACCTACTCCAGTATTCTTGCCTGGAGAATTCCATGGACAGAGGAGCCCGGTAGGGTACAGTCCACGGGGTCACAAAGAGTCAGACACGACTGAGCGACTATCACTTTTAGTCTACCCAAGGGCCGTGGCGGCTTGGCACCTTTGACTACTGTTTTTCACTGTGTAAGTAATAAGCTGCCTGAGTCTAAAGAGACTTTACTGTTTTTCTTTAACGGCTAAATCTGTCTGATCTTGCTTGGCCCTTGTCCTGGCCTTGTGCTTGATGGCTTCATGGATGTAACATTTTACCTCTCTGAGGATGTTAATTTTAATTGTTGTTTTCAAGTTTTCTTCTACTTTTTGCCTTCTAGTTCCTTCAATTTAAATATTTTTCTTGTTTGTTTTGCTATCAATGTTTTTTCAAATTTCCTTAAACCTGTGCTGATGTTTAACTGCTTTCATAAGTTAGACACTAAAAAGCTGATTGGAAACCTTGTTTAGGGAGGAGGCTCGTTAATCGGTGGGATTCGGCTTTTCATGAACGTTCCTGTTTCTGTAGGTTCACCGTGCCCTTGGCTCTGCTTGGTACACCTGAGTGTGGAATCTCATGCTTGAGCTTTGCCAGTCTTCTGTGGCATTGGTGAATGAATGTTTGCCTATTTGTGAGACCAGCTCTCATATTTTCCTCTTTGCACTGTCTTTGGAGGAAACTGGGATCTTCATTACCAAGCATTACTTGGGTTTCTGCTTAGAATCAAGTTGCTTCTTAATTTTCTACAGGCCTTTAGGTTGCAACCTTCCTCATCCACAAAGTCAATTCCACTCACTTATTTGTGCTTCAGCTTTCAAAATTTTCTTGTCATTTCGGTGGACTTTCATGAGAGAGCAGTGGCAAATGTGGTGTTCAGTGTCCTTTTAAGCAGATATTACTTGCATTTTTAACTTGTCTTTGCTTTTCTCAACTCTTAAGTCTTTTTTTTTGTTTTTGCTGTGTGAGTTTAGGTTAATTGATTACAGGTGGAAAAGTGTGAAAGAAAGTAGACAAGGGTGAGGGCAGTTTATAATCAGTGATACCTGAGGCTGGCTTATATCCATCATCATGTGTTTTTCTTCCTTCTTTCACTCCAGTAATTTTTGGTAGAGTATGTGTTGGTGTTAGTTATTATGATGATAGTTTCAAATATGCTGTGTATTCTTTTGTCATGTAATTTCACATTCTTTTTACTTTTACAAATATTTGCTTGAATTATTGTAGTATTCTCTTGCCCTTGCTTTTGGTTTTCTTCTGGATTTCTTGTTATTTGTCATGTGTCTTTGTTTATCTTCAATATATGTTATTTCCTAACCTTTTTTTAATCCTCATTTTGAGTTAAAATATTTTCCCTTTTCACCTATTTCTCTTAGGCATTATCTGTTTATTCACGCCTATGTTTCTTCAGTTTTCATTTTCATTTCTGCAGTGATATTTTCCCTTTTAATTCTTCCCTGAATTCTGTCCCCTCGTAACTAATTCTGATTCATATTTTCTTTTATGACTTGTATTAATATAATTTTCTTAATGACTAATCTCATTTTACAATACAAGGTAATAGTTTTGATATGTACTGTTATTGTCTGGAGGGTTTATTCTGTTCCTTAGTCTTTACCTCTCTGTTGTATTTGTAACACTATAGCATAGGTTTGACCTTGATATGTTTGTCATAGTGAGACTTATTTTTCTGAACTTTCACAAGAAACCTAGTTCAGATTAGCTTTTCTATCTTCATATTCTGTTGTCTATTTTTTGTTCTCTAATGATGTTCAAAATTATGGTGCCTTGTTTTCAGAGAGTTCCTAGATCTGTTCCCCTCTCTTACACATTTTCCTGAACTTCTCTTTTCCATCTGTTGATTTTCTCTGTCCTGATCACTTTTGATTCTACAACCAAGTGATTCTTTTGAGTGGACCTCTCTCCTAGAAGGGGAGCTTCCCAGGTGGCTCAGCGGTTAAAAAAAACAAAAACCAAAAAAATGTCTGCCTGGCAGTGCAGAAGACGCAGGATACATGGGTTTGATCCCTGGGTGGGAAAGATCCCCTGGAAGAGGAAATAGTAACCCACTCCAATATTTGTGCCTGGGAACCCCCGTGGACAGAGGAGCCTGGTGGGCTACAGTCCATAGGGTCACAGAGTCTGATACGAATAAGTGGCTGAACACACAGGCCCCTAGAAGGGAGCCCTGGCTGGTTCCTTTCCAAAGTGCTTAGGATCTAACTGCTCCTTTGAGACATTATTATCCTCGAACTCACCTGCTGTTATTAGAGGCAAAACCCCTCCCACCTTCACTTGCTGTCTCAAGTTGTCTCACCTGACATCACCTTACTTTGGGCGTCTCCTGGCTTCCCTTTATTTTCTCCTTCTGAAGTGCCGATATTATGAAGGTCTTAAGACTTGTCAGTGGTTTGTTCTACTTGCTTATATTTTGAGGTTGTGTCATACCTCTGCTTAGTCTTGTTTTAAATGTTTTCCATGGTTTTTCGTTTTTCTTTTCATTGTTCTGCCTGGTTTTACGTAGAGATGCAAAAACTTTTGCTTTTGTCACCATTTTCTTCCCAGGATACTCCTGTGTTTTTGTTTTAGGATATGTAGGCAGTCTTCATTATATACAAATAACAAAGTACTGTATATCAAGGAGAGCTGATATATATGTAAAATATTTTACTGATTTATTTCAAAGTATTCTTAAAATTATCTTGTTAATTTTGACAAAGTTATTTTTTATTTTAAAACCACAGCTTGTTTGTAATCTTGTTTGGTAGAAGCAGTTGTTAGCTAGAATGTAAAACGCATTTGCACTGCCCCTTAATAGCAAGGGAATTAGCTTTATTAGGTATATTCTTATAGTAGTAATTGTCAGTTGAGAGATTTTTGTTACCCTCTGAAGATTGAAAGTCATTTGTATAAAAATAAAAAGATATGACATTATAGATTAAGAGAACCAATATTCTAATGTGAAATTTGAGGGGAAGAGAATTGAAGTCACTGTGTCGCTTCTAAAAGATAATTTTTTTAATTCTTTGAATAATTAATATTTATTCATATTTACTCTTCTGTATAGCATCTCTACCTGGCACATATTTTCTCAGAGTCCAAAAGAGACCTACAAGTTTTAGCAACTGATTTTTTCCCCCTCTAAATACATTTGGTGTAGGCTTTTAAATAAGATTCTGTTTTTAGTATGATATTTAAATTCACTATATTAATGGAAAATTGGTGATATTGTATATGTTTATCAACCAACCTATTATAACGTGATCTCAAAAACCAAAATAACTCTGCTTGAAAAGAGATTCAGAAAGTATCCATTACCATTACGATATAAAATTTTTCTCTCTTTTAGTTTAAAAGATATCTTGATGTGGTTGATTGCTACAACACAACTGTTTTGGTATTAAATATCTGTGTAATAGCTTACTTGTGGAATTTTCTTATTAATAAAGTGGAAAAAGAGACTATATCAAGAACACTTAAAGTATCAAATTAAAATCTAATTGTCTTCACTTATTCACAATTATATAACTCTTCATATAAATGCCTGCATCAAATATGCAATATATAAAAAGAGAAAAAAATGTTTTTCCTGTCTATCTTGTTTACAAACAGATTAAAATGCTGCATTTTTTATTGAGTTTCATGTTTTTTTTATTAACATGTAAGTGTATGAATGGAATTCTTATTCATTCTGAAGCCTGCAGAAAGGTTTTTGCTGCACTCTGGCTAAACAAACGTCTGCTGTTGTCACATGAGAAAGAACCAAAGGTGATAACTATGAATGCCATACATTTATGAAACTGTGTAGGACAAATAGTATTCCTTTTTTAAAAAATTATGTTCATACAATTCACTATTCTCTTTTAAATATACCTTCACATATCATTTTTTCTACCTAATCTTTAGACTCTTTTGTCAGAAACTGGTGTGAATTTTAACCTCTGATAAAAGTCAGTCTTACATAAATACTTATTGTTTTCTGTGTTGAGTAAATAAAATCAGTCCCTGCCAGTATGGGACATGTTTACATCAACATGTGACAACTGTAAGAACTTTGTTTTCATATTTCCACTTATTAAGTTAATTGATTTTTTAAAAATAAAAAGCCTGCTAGTCTTTAGTGAAGGATAAATAATTCACTCGTAGTTTTTCTTTTTTAATCTCCGAAATGAAATATTATTAGATGCATTGATTTGGAATTCAGAAACTTTTAATTGTACCTTTTCCTCAAAGTATGTAAATATCGTGAGTTGTTGATCTTAAGCACATTTTATTGTGAATTACTTTGAAATTATTTGTCTTTATTTGCTATCACCAGAACATGGTTTTGCTAAGAGAAGGAACTTTATATTTAGAATTTATGGATCTAAAAGATGGTTAGGAGACCATGGGCTACAGCTACCCACATTAGCTTGGTTTGTGGGTTTGTTTTCTACCAGCTCCACCCGACCAACGTTTTAGTATACCTCTCTGTCCCTCTTCCCTTTTTTCTTCAACCTTACTATTAATATTAACTCTTTCCTTTGCTCTTTTGTCATTTTCCTGCTCTACATTTTCTTCCTTAACTGATGATCATTTCAGACAGTTTTTTAAATCCTTTGCTGTGTTCTCAACCTATATGTTAAAAGAAAATTCATGTCAAAACTCTGTTTAAGGACTTCCCTGGCAGCCCAGCAGTTAAGACTCTGAGCTTCCATTGCAGCAGGCGTGGGTTTGATCACTAGTCGGGGAACAAAGATCCTATGTGCCATATTAACAAAAAATTTGAAAAGAAAAGGAAAAAAAAAGGTATGTTTTAGAAACCTGATTTTCTTTAGGTAATTGAGAATTTTATAATCATAGAGAATCAGAGAAACAATTTTTGACTTGATGGGATATTGAAGATCTAATGCCAAATAGCAACAAATGTCTATTTTTTATATGTGATTTTCAAAAAATTACAACTTTGAATTAATGTTTTTCCATTATAAGAAAAGATTAAATTTTTTGAGCCCATTCCCCACAATCATTTCAGTACCCGTGACACTTAAATATTATCTTCCTCCTGTCTTTTCCCACATTTTCCATTTAAATTATCAAAAGTATATGAACACTGGATGTTTTTAAGTTCAAAGCTTTATTTTTTTAAAACTCTGTTTCCTAATTTCTCATCTGCAGCATTAGAACTTTATTGCAGATAACTTGAACAAAAGAGAGAAGTACAGAGAGGAATCTCACTGACTAGATGTAGTCTAGTGGGTGTTTTGCCTTGTTCGCAAACATTCAAAATCATTGTTTATTGATCAAATTAATAATACACATAAGATACCCAGTATTGTCAATAGTACAGAGTTTCCTTGACTTACGATGAGGTTATGTCCTAATAAACCCATTATAATCTGAATATACTGTAAGCTGAAAGTTCACTTATTAATAATACACCTAACCTACTGAACGTCAGAGTTTAATCTCGCCCACTTAAACATGCTCGGAACACTTAGACTGGTTTATAGTTGGGCAACATCAATCTCACACAAAGCCTATTTTATAACCAAGTGTTGAATATCTTATGTAATCCTGAATACTGTACTGAGGGTGGAAAACAGAATGGCTGGCTGGGTACAAAATGGTTGTAAAGGTATGTGTTGTTTACCCTTATGATCCTGTTACTGACTGGGAACTGTAGCTCCCCACTGCTGCCCAGCATCATGCAAGAGTGTCATCCCACCCACCACTAGCCTGGAAGATCAAAATTCAAAGTATGTTTCCTATTGAATGCATATATTGCTTTCACATCATCGTAAAAGTTGAAAAGTCCAAAGTCAAACCGTCGTGAATTGGGAATTATTTGCATCAGGAGTTAAAGGATAAAAGGCATGCAGTCTGGAGGAAAAAGAGCATTTGTATAAATCGAAGCCACAGAGTTGATATCCTTAAGAAAGAGAACCCTCTTGTACTGTTGGTGGGAAAGTAAATTGATAGGAAGAACAGTAAGGAAATTCCTTAAAAAACTAAATGACCTAGCAGTCCCTCTAAGGGGTATATAGCCTGAGAAAATCATAATTTGAGAAAACATGCACCCCAATGTTCATTGCAACATTATTTACAATAGCCAGGACTGGAAGCAACCTAAATGTCCATTAACAGAGGAATGGATAAAGAAGATGTGGTATCAATACATATATTCAATGGAATATTACTCAGTCATTAAAAGGAACGAAATTGGGTCACTTGTAGAGGTGTGGATGGACCTATAGATTATCATACAAAATGAAGTCAGAGCAAAACAAATATATATCAGAACATACATGTGGAATCTAGAAAAATGGTACAGATGAACCTGTTTGCAGGGCAGGAATAGAGACGCAGATGTAGAGAACAGACCTGTGGACCTGTGTGGGGATGGGATAAATTGGGAGATAGGGATTGGTGTATATACACTATCATGTGTGAAACAGCTGGTGGGAAGCTCCTGTAGATCCCAGGGAGCTCAGCTTGGTGCTCTGTGATGACCTACAGGAGTGGGATGCGGGGTGGGGTGAGAGGGAGGTCCAAGAGGGAGGGGACGTATGTACACATATGGCTGATTCACAGCATTGTAAAACAACTATACTTCAAGAAATAAATCAGTCTTGAATATTCACTGAAGGACTGATGCGGAAGTTGAAGCTCCGGTATTTTGGCCACCTAGTACAAAGAGCTGACTCATTGGGAAAGACCCTGATGCTGAGGAAGACTGAAGGCAAAAGGAGAAGGGGGCAACAGGGGATGAGATGGTTAGATGGCATCACCGACTCAATGGCCATGAACTTGCACAGACTCCAGAAGATAGTGAAGGACGGGGTACCTGGCGTGCTGCAATCCATGGGGCCAAAGAGTTGGACACAACTTAGCAACTCAACAACAACAACAATACTTCAGTAAAAAAAAAAAAAAAAAAAAAGATGTAGTACATATAATCGAGAAATTATAAAGTGTCAGTATTGTAGAATTGTGTGTAAAGTGTGGCTGCTAACTCCTAAAGCTCAGAGAATATTGGAGGGGACAACTCACGATGAGAGAAGTGAAAGCGCTCTGGTTATGTGGTCCTTGGAGACCGTTTGGTACAGGGCAAATAGTCTCACTCAGGAGGTGTCGTTTGCCCTTAGTATCACTATGGTGTGAAAACTGATGTTTCTAATGATGAATCTGAGTCTGTAAGAAATGAAGTTCATGTGGTGGTGGTTGCAAATTTTTGTTGCAAAAATGTGCAAAAAGCAGATGTTTGTGTGTAAAAAGAATACATATTTATGTATTGGGCAGCCAGGCTCCCCTGTCCTTCACTATCTTCTGGAGTTTGCTCAAATTACTGTCCACTGAATAGGTGATGCTATCTTTTCTTGATTTATTGGATAAATGAGGCATTGTCTTTAGGCAACTATTTGAAAACACCCTGTTATGTTCTCTTATATCTGCTTTGAGCCCTAGTTTCAGCCAAACTCTCTTAAGTTTGTCAGAATATATATAGTTTCTGTTCACTGAAACAACAGAATAAAGAAAATGGACTTGTGTATTCCTTCGTGGACGGCCACATAATGTCATTTGAAGCTTGAGACATGGTTTCACTGAAAACTGAAATTAGCCCCAGAACTAGTGGCCTGTGTTTTTTTTCTTTAAAGGTATAAATTCAGTGAGGAAGGTAATTAGGAATAACAGGCTTTTATGCCTGGCCGGGGTAGGCGGTACATATGTTTAATAT
Source organism: Dama dama (assembly GCF_033118175.1). Classification (NCBI taxonomy): domain Eukaryota; kingdom Metazoa; phylum Chordata; class Mammalia; order Artiodactyla; family Cervidae; genus Dama; species Dama dama. Next base: position 26,356,450 of record NC_083709.1, read on the forward strand.
ACAATGCTTGATATTACTCTCTTGGCAGACTCTCTAAATATCATGCTTTTCCATGGCAACATGTGCCCCCATATGTCTGGTATTTGATATAAGTAAGATTTTAAAAAAGTGATTGTAGTTAAATGATGAGAACGCTGTGATATGGTCAAAGTGAAATATCGCATACTGTGTATGTAACAAGTATGAATATATAATCTATCTGAAATGTATCAAGTCAAGAAATCCAACTTTTTAGTAGCTGTGAGTTTGCTATCTCTAGCTTCCTGGCAATTCAGTGCTTGTTGCAAGGTACACTTTCTCTGAGGGCCTTGTTTTAAATTTTTGTTTTTGTATTACCCTGAAAGGAGAGTTTCCAAGTTATGTTTCCATATCCAGACCCTGTAAATGTTTAAATTTAACTAGTCAAAGCAATGAGTAAGTCTTTCTTTTGTTGCAGGATGTTTAATAAACAATGCCTGAGTAAAATAATAGAAACACATTTAAACTGTTTTTTTTAATGTTTTAATTTTGTGTCTTTTTTAAAAAAGAGATGGGAGTGGGGAAAAAAGAGAACTTAAGATTTTTGTATTTAATTGAACTAACAGCATGTGCTGACAAGTCATAAATAACGGCAGTCTAAAGTGACTAAATAAATTGGTTTGCACAACAGTGATTTATCTTCTGTCTTTCATTGCCATCAGGCTAAGAGACAGCTTCTTTTTGTCAGCCTATAGGAAAAATACTTGATAGTATAACAATCCTGTTTCTACACCTGTGATAGAAGCTCATTATCTTCTATAGAAGTTGCATGTTAAAATATTTAAATGCAATAATTAAGTCTACATTTGGTCGTTCATGTACCTAAAACTTTGTAATACTCTAGTTGCTCAGTCTTTGTAGAGATTTGTAATCTTTTTATAGGATCATTTCCTCTTAATTTTTTTCTTTGACTCATGGATTACTGATTAATAGATATATGTTTTTTGCATGCGTGCATGCTAAGTCACTTCAGCCGTGTCTGACTCTGTGCAACCCCATGGACTGTAGCCCGCCAGGCTCCTCTGTCCAAGGGATTCTCCAGGCAAGAATCCTGGAGTGGGTTGCCATGCCCTCCTCCAGGGGATCTTACCTATTCAGAGACAGAACCCAAGTCTCTGGCATCTCCTGCATTGCAGGGATATTGTTTACCGCTGAGGCACCAGGGAAGCTCGAATGTTACTTAGGATCCTAATATTAGGAGATTTTTGAAATCTTTCTGTTACTGATTTTTAACTTAATTCTACTTGGTCATAGCACATATTTTGCATGACTTGTCTCCTTTTAAATTTATTGGGATTTGTAATATGGCCTAAAATAGGGTGTATGTTGGTAAGTATTCCTTGATCACTGAAAAAGAAGGCATGTTCTGCTGTTGTCTGGTGGGGTGTTATATAAATGTCAACTGCATCAGGTTGGTTAATAGTGTTCTTCAAATCTTCCATGTTCTTACTGATTTTCTGTGTGTACTTTTTACTTACCAAGAAAGGGCATATTAGTTTTATATTGCCACATAACAAATCACCACAAATTGGGCTTAATGTTAATGTATAGTAATAAAGTGTCAGGAATACTGGAGTGGGTTTCCATTTCCCACTCCAGAGGTTTTTCCCAACCCAGGGATCAAACCCATGTCCCTTGTATCTCCTCATTGCACATGGATTCTTTACCAATTGAGCTACCAGGGAAGCCCATGGTGTATCTTATCCTACCTTTTAATCTACTTCTGTCTTTAAATTGTAATTCTTGTAGGCTGCATATGGTTGGGTCTTAATTTTTTTATCCAATGTTGCAATCTCTGCCTTTTATTTATTTTTTGAAATTTCTTCATATTCATTTTTTATGAATAGTATTTGTACACAGCGTATCATATGTAACCCTATCTCTCAGCTTTTATGTATCTTCTATAATAATATATTTCTATCATTTCTTTTATTTTGATGGTTTTGTTGATATATAATTCACATACCATAAAGGTTACTGTTTTAAAATGTACAGTTCAGAGGTTTTTACAGAGCTATGCATTCGTGTTGTTGTTTTAATTTAGTTGCTGAGTTGTGTTCAAATCTTTTGTAACCCCATGGACTGTAGCCCACCAGGCTCCTCTGTCCATGATATTTCCCAGGCAAGAATATTGGAGTGGATTGTCATTTCCTTCTCCAGGGGATCCTCCCAATGCAGGGACTGAACCCATGTCTCTTATATTGGCAGGTAGATTCTTCACCACTGAACTCCCAGGGAAGCCCATTTATCAATACTATGTGATTCTAGAATATTTTCATCACCCCTTCCAAAGAAACTTTTTACCTATTAACAGTCTCTCCACGCCCACCTTCTCCAAGCCCCTGGCAAACATTAATAAACTCTTCCATGTAGAATTTGCCTATTCTGGACATTTCTTCTCAATAGGATCTTGCAATAGGTGACTTTTAGTATCTGGCTTGTTTTCAAGATCCATCCATATTGTAGCAGAGGCCATACTTGTTTCTTTTTTATGGTTAAATAGTTTCTCATTGTATTAGCATATCACATTTTGTTTATTCATTCATTAGTTGGTTCATTATTGGGTTATTTCCAGTTATTTTGGCTATTGTGAATAATGCTTCTATAAACATTCATGTACAAGTTTTTGTGTAGGCAAATGTTTTCATTTTGGTTTTCTTGGCTATATACCTAAGAGTAGAATTACTATATCATATAGTAACTCCGTGTTTAACTTTTCAAGGAATTCACAAAAGTTTTCCGAATGGCTAGACCATTTGACTTTCCTACCAGTAATATATCAGGGTTCCAGTTCCCTTCAATACCTGCTATTGTCTGTCTTATTTAGTATTTGGAAGATGTTGCGTCATTGTGGTCTCATTTGCTTGTTTCCAGTGAGATATCTCCTGTCCTTATTATCCCTCTGTATAACATGTCTTTCTCTGAGTGCTTTTTACTGGTTTCTTTATTACTAATTTTGAGCAATTTGATTACCATGTGGTTGTGTGTAGTTTTCTTCATGTTTCGTGTGCTTAGAGTCATTGTTGTTCTTGGATTTGTGAGTTTATTATTCTCATCACATCTGGAAAATTTTCAACCATTATTACTTTGAACAATTATTATTTATTTTTCAAAATAATTATTATTTATTATTACCATTATTACTTCAAATAATTTTTTTTATTTCCCTCTTTTTCTTTGGGGGGACTTCCTTTGCATGTATGTGGTATACTTAAAATTTTTTTTTATCATAGCTCACTGCTGCTCCATTCATTTCTAAAAATTCTCTTTTCTGTCTTCCAGATTCAGCAATCTTTTTTCTGTAGTTTCTAACCTGCTGTTAATCCCATATAATGTATTTCTCATATTTTCTGTTGTAATTTTAAATTTAGTCAGCTTAATTTCCATCTTTTAAATATTTTTCATATCTTTGCTTGTTATTTTGAACATACAGAAAATAGAATGGCTTTTTAAAAGCACTCGTCTCCTTTTTCTGTGTCAGTTCTTGGTTAGTTTCAATTGATAAATTTTTCTCCTAATGATGGGTCCCATTTTCTAGTTTCTGTACAGGCTTGGCAATTTTTTAGTTGAATACCAGGCAATATGACTTTTACTTTGTTGGGTGCTGGATATTTTCATTCAATGTAAATGGCCTTGAGCCTTTTTCCTGGGGCACAGTTAAGTTATTGTAAACAGTTTGTTCCTTTCCATTCTTGCTTTTAAGATTTGTTAAGCCCAACTGGAACATGCCGATTTTAGGAGTAAATTAGTCCCCCTTGCTGCAGAAAAGCCCACTCATGTACTTAGTCAAGTGCCCTGTGGGTCATGAGGTTTTCCAGCTTGGCTTTTGTGAACAAGCACTGCTCTTGGCTTCGTGTAGATGCTGAGCACCATCACCTCCTGTGCGGAAGGTGGTTCTTCTCTTGGCCTCAGCAGTTTCCTCCCCTGCATTCCCTGCTCAGTCTCAGCGGAGGGACTGGGGAGGCCTCTGCCCTTCCTCAGAGCTCTGTGCCGCCCTCTCGTCTCTCGTTCAGTTTGTCTCCGGTGTAGATTTGGCTTTGGCTAGTTTATTCTGATTTCTGTTCCTTAGGGTGTTTCCCCTTTTTATTAAAAAAGTGATATTTAAATAAATATGTATACATACATATATAAATACATTTTTTTTGGATGTTCTGAGTCTTAGCTGAAGCACATGGGTTCTTTTTTTTTTCCTTTTTAAGTTGTGGCACGTGGTATCTCTTAGTTGTGGCAGGTGGGATATAGTTCCCTGGCCAGGTTTCCACAGCATGTAGCCTTAGCCACTGGACCACGAGGGAAGCTGCAGGGTGTTTCTGTAATCTTAATAAATCTGAAGGGAGATCTTAAGCCTTATCTCTCCACCTCTCTTTACCCCCATTTTCCTCTATTTCCTTGCCTTATATAGCAAAGAACTGTTTTTTTTTTTTTAAACATCTGGAATAAATTTTAATAAAACTATTAAAATTATTATTAATGCTATTTCAGTACATGCTACATGGATCACGAAGATATTAATAGCTTTTCTATATTAGTTTGCTATACGGCAGCCATAACAAAATACCACAGATTGGGTAGCTTAAACAACAGAAATGTATTTTCTCAGAATTCTGAAACTAGAAGTCTGAGACCAAAGAATTGTCTTTCCATATGACATAGTGTCTGATTCTGCAGGCCTACTCACTTCTGTGTTTCCTAGAAGCAGAGAGGTAAAATGTTAATTTGTTTAGCCGTATTTTGTTACTGTGCGGTAGGGTCCTTGCCTATGTAAGACTATTATTGCAACTTTCAACTGGTCACCCTCATTTCCTTTAACAGTGTGAGTTATAATTTAGATTGTCATTTCCCCCTCTTAACTGTTTTCTCAAGAGGAGATAATTGATACTGTTAGTGGTCTTTTTTGTGTGTGTATATGTGTGCTGCACAACTTATGGGGTCTTAGTTCGCTGACCAGGGATTGAACCCGGGACCTTGGTAGTAAAAGCACAGAGTCCTGATCACTGGACTGCCAGGGAATTCCCTACTGCTAATACAGTTTTTAAAACAATCTCTTTTAAGCCTTCTTTATTTGCAATGAAATAATTGTATTGTCATCTGTTTTTCTTAGTATTATAGGTAATGAATTTTAAAAAGAGTTGACATGATGGTAACTTTAAGCCCTTATTAAAGTGGCAAAGAAGAATTATTGGGGAATAAACGTACAATTCTATGAACGACTGTTTTCTGGCTGTAAAAAAAAAAAAGGTTTACTTGTATAATGTTTAAATAATGCAAAGGCAGATGGTTAATAACTCCTATCTGCAGCCATAAAAGTAAAATAAGTTTGTTTAAAAAAATTCTTTTTATCAAATGGACATGTGGGCAATTAATCTGTTGCTGTCTTTCCATTGAGAGCAAATTTAAAATGGTATAAAAATATTCATAAACAATTTCTCAGTCATGGACCATAGTTTCTTGTTTTGCTAGTCTTTGGTACTTCTCTGTTCTTGCTGGAAATGCTGAAGTTTTGAAATACTTCAGTAAAAAATGGGGCAGCGGGTTGGGGGGGAAACCTCTCTTTCATCTAGGAATATGTTGTGTGGCAGATCATTGAGTCAGCAGTTATTTTGACTTTCCCTGAAAGAGATAAAGTTCGTAAGAATTCATTATATATGTGTTTTGCCACTGAGTGAGCAAGAAAAATACATACCCATCAGTGCTGACTGGTTGGTAATTTCTGAAACATGATGCCACAGTCCTCATAAATAACAGAGTAACAGAATCAAGGAGAATTTGGCAGAGATCAATCTCTAGATGGATGAGTTAGGCTGTAAGCAAATAGCTACTCAACATCTCTTGACTTTTAAGAATGCTCTGTGGGCTTTCTAATTCAGACCCTTGGATTTCAGTGAGTCCCAGGGATTTTTACAGACCAACAAAGACTAACAGGTCGGCAACTGAGCACTGGTGTGTGGAGGTATGTTGTAATTTCAGTGGGAGACACCCTGTGCAGCTTCTAGAAACTCTACTGTTTAACTTGCTATCATGGAAATGTGCCATGACTGTTGAATTTGTCTCTGATGTCTTGAGATGAGAAAATATAGATGTCATCAGTGAAAACCTCATCAGAGCTGTGAAAACCTGCTAATAAAATATTTGTGTGGCCTAGTGGTTTTATTTTTGGTGTATTTTATGAGGCTGGGTTATGCAGGCTCTTAGAGATTATCTATTTATCTATGTGTCAATTACCTTGTATAAAAGTATAACCTTGATAGCTAAAGACATTTCCTGGTCTTGCTGTGTTTCTCTAGTAACTATGCTACAGGGACTATAAAGTTGTAGTTGTTTGATAGGTATGTTGCCTAATAGCCCCTGTTTCCCTGTTTGGAACCTGGAAACATTCCCTGGCTCTATAAATGAACAAAGGGATGATCTAAAAGTAAGTGAATATGATTTGAACTTTCAAGTGAGATGTGGACCCACGTAATCCTTTACACATCTCTGCAAATGAGGAACGAGAAGGCAGGAGAGGCCTGGAAGTGGTCCCGAAGGTGCCATCAGCTGTTATCTCAGGCTTTTGGCAGGTATAAGCACGAAGGGTGGTTAGAAGTTTGAAACAGATGTAAAAAATTATGTCACATTTTAAATAACCTTCATATACAGCGCTTGCTTCATTGCATTGCTTCTTACTGCCTTTTTACATTTGGACAGACTTTTTGTTTGTTTGTTTCAATATGGCACTTGGCAAGGACAAAATTGCTGTATGGGGAATGTTAACTATTTGGGATGGATAGCCTTAGACACAGCTGTGAAACAGGCCAGGTGCCTTTCTGCCAACCCACTCCCTCTTTTGAAGTGTCCTTCCTACTGAAGGGATTCATGCCATCATTGCTGCCTGGGCCCCAACGAGGAAAGAAACCCCATCAAACAAAGACAGTGTGGACTTCAAATGTCACTGCTCTGAGTGTGGGTAATATATGAAGAGAAAACCCAGGGAAATGGCAACTCTAGCAGTAAACGTAATGGTGATAATAATAATGTTAATGAGTTACCTGTGTGTCAGGCACTGTGCAAAGTACTTTATATACACTGTCTTCCATCATGAAAACAGTGGGGAGTGATAGTTCTCCCCACTTCTTAGATGCCATGCCCAAAACAACCCAGGAAAATAGAGCCAAGTTTCATTTTTCTGATGCCAAAGCCAGATTCTTTTCTTTGTCCTATGGTTTTCCACTATGAATGGCTGATAACTGGACTTTTGCACATCATAATGGGACATCATTTTAGGATAGGGATCTTAACTACCTCCAGTTATGGAGAGACAAAGTTACTTCTGGAACCAGAGACTCTTTCACACACCATACAAGTGTTTTTGTGGCTCCAAGGATCTGAATGGATTAAAACGTATGAGGGAGCTAGAAGACAAGAAAATAAACAAAGCCTTGATGGTGACAGGAGGTTTTGTCTGATTATCGGAGTACCATCCTGGGAAATTGCGGCACCCACGAACCATCAACTACTTTACCCCTGTTTGTTCCTAAATGACGCTGGTGCCCTTCTGTGAATGTCAGGCGAAGCAGCATCTCCTCACTTGAGTAGTTGTACGCAATGGGTAAGAGCATCATTAATCATTGATAGAAGCATTTTACATTTTCGAGCTATGTTCCAACAGCATAGAAGTGACTAATCATAGATGGGGCATGAAGAGAGTGCCAAATGGGCATTTTTATTTAATGGGAATAGTAAGGGTGGACAATTGGTAGCTGTAGATACATCTCTATTTTTAGTCAGTGGTCTATTTTATGTGGGACTTCCCAGGTGGCTCAGTGGAAAAGAATCCACCTGTCAATGCAGGAGATGCAGGGTTGGGAAGATCCCCTGGAGGAGAAAATGGCAACCCACTCCAGTATTCTTGCCTGGAGAATCTGATGGACAGAGGAGCCTGGTGGGCTACAGTCCATGGGGTTGCAAAGAGTCAGACACAACTAAGCCACTAACACTCTCTCTCTCTTTCTTTCTTTCTTATGCCAGCCAGACTGGGTACTTCTAATCAGTTAAACAGGCAAAGAGCCCTGCTTTGTGGAGCTTAATAAAGTTAAGCTTGTTTGTTTGTGTCTTCAGTTCAGTTCAGTTGTTCAATCATGTCCTACTCTTTGTGACCCCATGGACTGCAGCACGCCAGGCTTCCCTGTCCATCACCAACTCCCAGAGTTTGCTCAGACTCATGTCCATCGAGTCAGTAATGCCATCCAACCATCTCATCTTCTGTCATCCCCTTCTGCCTTCAATCTTTCCCAGTGTTAGGGTCTTTTCCAAGGAGTCAGTTCTTCATATCAGGTGGCCAAAGTATTGAAGTTTCAGCTTCAGCATCAGTCCTTCCAATGAATATTCAGGACTGATTTCCTTTAGGATGGACTGGTTGGATCTCCTTGCAGTCCAAGGGACTCTCAAGAGTCTTCTCCAACACCACAGTTCAAAAGCATCAATTCTTCAGTGCTCAGCTTTCTTTATAGTCCAACTCTCACACCCATACACAACTACTGGAAAAATCATAACTTCGACTAGATGGAACTTGTAGGTAAAGTAATGTCTCTGCTTCTTAATATGCTATCTAGGTTGGTCATAGCTTTTCTTCCAAGGAGCAAGCATCTTTTAATTTCATGGCTGCAGTTTCCATCTGCAGTGATTTAGGAGACCAAGAAAATAAAATCTCTCACTGTTTCCCTTGTTCCCCATCAATTTGCCATGAAGTGATGGGACCGGATGCCATGATCTTAATTTTCTGAAGGTTGAGTTTTAAGCCAATTTCTTCACTTTCCTCTTTCACTTTCATCAAGAGGCTCTTTAGTTCTTTTCCACTCTCTGCTGTAAGGGTGGTGTCATCTGCATATCTGAGGTTATTGATGTTTCTCTTGGCAATCTTGATTTCAGCTTGTGATTCATCCAGCCTGGCATTTCGCATGATGTACTCTACATTTAAGTTAAATAAGCAGGGTGACAATATATAGCTTTGGTGTACTTCTTTCCCGATTTGGAACCAGTCTGTTGTTTCATGTTCAGTTCTAACTGTTGCTTCTTGACCTGCATACAGATTTCTTAGGAGGCAGGTAAGGTGGTCTGGTATTCCCATCTCTTGAAGAATTTTTCATAGTTTGTTGTGATTCACACAGTCAAAAACTTTGGTGTCGTCATTAAAGCAGAAGTAGATGTTTTTCTGAAACTCTCTTGCTTTTTCGATGATCCAACGGATGTTGGTAATTTGATCTCTAGTTCCTCTACCTTTTCTAAATCCAGCTTGAAAATATGTAGGTTCATGGTTCACGTACTGTAGAAGTCTGACTTGTAGAATTTTGAGCATTACTTTGCTAGCTTGTGTCTTTAGGACTTGAACAAATAAGACTTTTTCTATAATTATAATTTGAAACTTAATAAATGACCAAATAAGAAGTTACTGTTGTGTGTATTGTAGTTCATATTTATGTTGTTTCATGTTTTCTAGCATTTTGATGTGAAAATTTTCAAGCAAGTAGCAACATTGTAAGAATTTTGCTGTGGGACACCCTCACATCCAGCTCCTAGATTCTACTATTAGCATTCCTGGACTTGCTTTATTACATAGTTATCAATGCATTAACCCATCTTATTATTTGTGATTACTTCAAAGTAAATCAAAGGCATCAGTATACTTCCCCTAAATACTTTAGAGGCATATTATTAATATTAGCATTTAAAATCTACAGTGAAATGCACCATCTTATTAAGAGTATGTTCATTGCATTTTGACAAACATATATACACATATAAGCTATCAAGACACAGAACACAGAGAGTTCTCTCATTCCTATTCCTAGTGAATCTCTCCTCCAAGGCCCAGTGGTAACCCCTGTTCTGAATGTTTTCCACTGTAGAATAGTTTTGTATTTTATGGCATCCTGTCAATGAGATTATATGACGTATACTCTTTGGTGTACAAGACTTCTTTCAGTGCATAATATTCGTGAGAGTTACCCATATTCTTTCATGTGTCAGTCATTTGTTCTTTTGTGTTGCTAGTTTCATTGCTCACCACCATGTAAGCATCTAGTTTTCTGTTGATGGGCGCTATGAACCTTTCTAGTTATTGGCAGTATGAGTAAAGCCACTGTAAACGTCACAAGTATTTTTTGTGAATGTGTCAATTTTCATTTATATTGGATAAGTGCCTCAGTGGAAGTGCTGGCTGTAGGGTGCATATATGCTTCGTTTCAGAAGAAGCTGCCCGACTGGTTCCCAGCACAGTCGTGTCAGTTACCCTTCCGTGGACAGCGTTGATTCAGGAGCTCCGTCCCCACTTCCACTGATGGCTGGTGTCAGTTTCTTTGACTGTAGCCATTCCGGTGGGTGTGTAGTCTTGTCTCCTTGTGGTTTTAATTTGCATTTTTGGAGAACAAGTGAGGTTGAGCATTTCTTTCATGTGCTTATTGGCCCTTCAGGCATATGTACTTTTGATTCTTCAAATCTTTTGCGCATTTTTAGTTAGTTGTCTGTCTTCTGTTGTTGAAGTGCCGTGGTTCTTTGTATACCCTGGATAATAATCCTTTGTCAGATATACGTTCTGCCAGTGTCTCCTCCAAGTCTGGGGATTGCCTGTTCATTTTCTGAATGGTGTTTTTTGATGAGCAAAAGTTTTTAATTTTGATGAAGTCTGTTTTTGTCTTCTTTTACAGTTATTGCTTTGTGTGAACTAAGAAATCTTGACTCATGAGTCATGAACATATTCTCCAATACTCTCTTGTAGAAGCTTTATAATTTTAGCTTTTATGTTTAGGATATTTATTTCACGTTTTCACTAATTTTAACAATTTTTAAGAATGGACCTCCTAAACTGTCTAAAATAATATCCAGTTAAATTTTATTTTATATATAAACAAATAAATGAAACGTATTCAATGTCAAGGAAAGGGAAATTTGCCCTTCTGCCCCTTGAGTTCTTCTGGCTGGACTAATAATAAAATTGACACAAGACAGATTCATAGGAGGAATAAATTTTAACTCATGCCCACAGAGGTCTTATAGAAATGAGACCTAAGAAGTGACAACAAAGAAACAATATTTTTTTTTTAAATTGAAGTATAGTTGATTTATAATGTTGTGTTAGTTTCAAGCATACAACAAAGTGATGCAGTTACATATATTTTGTCAGATTAGTTTCTAGCATATGTTATTATGAGATATTGCATTTACTTCCCTGTGCTACATGGTAAATCTTTGTTGCTTATCTGTTTTATGTATAATAGTGTGTACCTTTTAATCCACACTCCTCATTATCCTTCCTCACTCCCTTTGCTTTTTGGTAACTTTAAGTTTGTTTTCTATGTCTGTGAGTCCATTCTGTTTTATAAATAAATTCATTTGTGTTATCTTTTTATATTCCATATATAAGTGATGCAGTATAATATTTGTCTTTTTCTGTCTGATTTACTTCACTTGGTATGATATTCTCCAGGTCCATCCATGTTACTGCCAATGACAGTATTTCATTCTTTTGTATGGCTGAGTAACATTACATTTTATAAATATACCTCATCTTCTTTATCCATTCATTGATTGATGGACACTTAGGTTGCTACCATGTCTTGGTTATTGTATGCAGGGCTGCTATGAGCATTGAGGTGCATGTATCTTTTTGAATTAGTGTTTTTATGTTTTTTGGACATATGCCCAGGAGTTAGATCACTGGATCATATGACAAGTCTATTTTCAATTTTTTAAGGAACCTCTGTACCGTTTTCCATAGTAGCAACTCCAATTTACATTCTCTTCATTGGAACAGGAGGGTTCCCTTTTCTTCACACCCTCTCTAGCAGTTACTATTTGTAGATTTTTTGATGATGGCCATTCTGACCTGTGTGAGGTGATGTTTCATTATGGTTTTGATTCGCATTTCTCTAATAATTCCTGGTGTTGAGCACCTTTCAGGTGCCTGTTGGCCATCTGTATGTCTTCTTTGTAGAAATGTCTATTTAGTTCTTCTGCCCATTTTTTGATTTTTTTTTTTTTTTTTTGGATATTGAGTTGTATAAGCTGTCAAAGAAACAATTAATGAGGAATTGACAGGATAAAGAAACTTAGATTTGGCACCTGTAATTTGTAAAGAATCTAAACAGAGTTTGGGTTTGGGGTAGTAAATAAAAAAAGTAACAGGAGGCTTCCTGGCTATAATTCTCTGTCTCCGCTGTAAGGCTGTCTTACTTTCAGATGCGGGATAAATGCACTATTTTTTTGGCTGAGCTGGATTCTCATTGCAGCATGCAGGCTCTCCAGTTGTCACCCGTACGCTTAGTTGCCATGTGGCACATGGAATCTTAGTTCCCCGAGCAGGGATTGAACCCATGTCCCCTGCATCAGAAGGTGGATTCTTAACCACCGGGCCACCAGGGAAGTCCCTGGGAGTGCACTTTTCACATGAGAGATTTATTTCCTGCTTTTCAGAGAGACAGAAGAGGGTCAGAATTTTCCTCTTGGGTTCACTGCTTCTGAAGCAGCTTCAATTCAAAATATGCCATTGTAGCATATTCTGGGGTGGCCCACCCTCAGCCCCAGCATCATGTTACAAGAAACCTATTACAATGTCTTTCCAGAGAAAACATGTGTAAATATGGGATCATTGAAAAGATCAGACTATCCTCCATATATGTGCTTTGCTTTCAAGCATTATCATTTATGAATAATAGAGGATTCTCTAATTAAAGAGCAAACTAGACCTAAAGAGGTATTTTACAAAGTTATGTTAGTTTCTAAAGCAATTATACTCCAATAAAAAATAATAATCAGAAAAATGATGGCTGAAGTAGGTGGTCCATTAGGGAGGGGCTTGAAAAAGTTTGTTTATTTATAAAGATTATTATAATGATTTGATTATTGTCTAATTTTTTAAATAATGAAATAAATCAGGTATGAAAGTAAAAAATAATAGAGGTGTTTTCAATATATGATTGTTCAGTTAAGAGAAAAGAGACTGTTCTAGGCATTTATAAGAGCTTCCCAGTGGCTCAGCAGTAATTTGCCCACAATACAGGAGCTGCAGGAGACTTGGTTGTTCTCCAGGTTCAGGGTTTGATCCATGGGTGGAGAAGATTCCCTGGAGGAGGGCATGACAACCCATTCCAGTACTATTGCCTGGAAAAATCCCATGGAAAGAGGAAACTGGTGGGTTACAATCCATAGGGTCGCAAAGAGTTGGACACAACTCAAGTGACTTAGGATGCATGCAGGCATGCGTTTGTACGTAACAGCTGGGGAGGTGTGGGGGAAGATTGAGGGTTGGGGGAGACAGAAATAGCACTCACACTCTAGGCTTTATCGGCTCACACGGAATTTGGGAGGAAAGTGGGAGCAGAAAGCACATCCTCCTTGATGTCACGGCTGAGAGGAGCTTACTCCTCCTGTTCCCAGCTGTCCTCACGACGGGCTCTTTCCTGTCTCACACATTCAGCCCTGAGAGTCAGGTGATGCCTCTGGCCACCCTGCTTTAGGCAGCATGTCACCCGAGTTCCTTTACAAGGCCTGGCTCCCAGCTGCTACCTGGTGGAGGAATCTGACATGCTGACAAATGAACAGGCCATCCGATATTCTATCCAACAGAGGGCAGTGGCTCACTGAAGCTCTCACATAACATTTGCTCTGAAAATAGATTTTTCTGAAACTTTCCACTTAAATAGCTGTGGATTAACTTTCAGTGAGGCCAACCTAGTGGGAACTAAGCAGAGCATGTAACCCTAACCCCAGATGGTTGGGCAGCCACATGTGGTCACAGTTCTGCCTTAATTCGCTGCTGATTACTTCCTTTGAAATTTACAACCAGATTCTAAACTGTTCACCTTTCAACATCTGGAAATGCTGAGAGCATTTGGTCATTTGTTCATCTTGTTTAAGTACACCCAGGTTGGGTAAGACTGTATTTGCCAAAGCAGAGTAGACATTGCTGAAAGATTAGCCTTGGTACTTCTGAAATGCTCTTCTAACCTAGACAAGCCATAGAAGGTTAGTGATTGTGTTTCTATGCAATCCTATTAGTGATAGCATTCCATATGATGCTGCCTCCCCCCCCAAAGCTTTTTTTATGAAGTTAAAAAAGTTTCTAATGTAAAGGTTGTATTATCAACAAATGCTAGTTTGAAAGAATCAAATAGGATTTCGAAGATTACCCTTCTTTAACAATGCCTTAAATTTTTATCTCCTTATCCATTCCGTTGCTTTCTTTCTCAAGACATTATGGTTTATTGTGTCTCCACTAGGTGCCTTGCATGTGATTTACACAGTGAATGGCCCTGCTTTTGGAGCAAGTTAATGATATAATATCCCCATTTATATTCAGAGCAGTCAACACTTTCTAGCTCTCAGAATAATAAAAGCACCTGCATTTAATATACATGGAAGAATGGGAAGGCAAATAGCAGATAAGGCACAATCAGGTAAGTGTAATCAGATAAAATATCACAATATTATAGTAGATCAGCATCTGGTAATGACTTGAATTTTGAAAGACTGACAGACAGCATGGCCTAAAGCAGCCAGGCATACCTCATTCAGAGCACCTCTTCCCAGGGCTGATTGCTCCTCTCCTGTGTTTTCTGGCAGATTAAGCAGGTAGGGTTTCTTATTTTAACTCTTCTAGAACTGTATTGTGCTACTGGAAAAACACTGGCAGCATTCCTCTCAGAACCCAGATCAGAAACAAAAACAAATGATGTAGCTAAAATAAAACCTGGCATCTCCCAGCAGTTATCTCAAATTGATCCAAATCAATTTTATTAAAAAAAAATAAAGCTTGCGGTGATAGGCAGAGCTTTCATTTCCATCTCTGTACTTGCCTGCACGGTGTTGACATTTTATTCTTTTCTTTTTTTTTTAAGCAAGTGAAAACTTAGTTTTTTAGAAACTTACTTGTCTCTGGGAACTTCTGCAGGTTTGATCCTTGGCAGCTAGTAAACCTAGCTCTAGACCTAGTAAACCAAGGTCTCTTTTGACCTTGGAGGAGTCTTAATGTAACAGAACCATAAGGAGTCAAATAGAAAGCTTGAAAAACTGAACAAACCTGGTTGGTATAGAATTTAGCAGTTTTCTTCTCCTTTAAAAAAAAATTTTTTTAAATGAAGTATAGGGAGGTCGTGAAGGACAGGGGAGCCTGGAATGCTATAGTTCACAGGGTCACAGAGAGTCAGACATGGCTTAGGTGACTTGCAATGTGTGTTAGTTACTGCTGTACATCAAAGGGATTCAGTCATATGTACATATATATATACATATATTCCTTTATTTAAAATAGTCTTTTCCTTAAGTTACTCTTTGTTAGAAGCCAGCAATTTCTTCAGTTAACTCACTGCAGCTTACCGGGTACCATGGAGACAAGGGGGAATGTTCTAGGGGGTGGGGATGAGGGCAGAGGGCTCTTTAGCCTACAGTTAGCCCGAGGGGTGGCTCTCTAGTCGGAGGATCAGGAAGTGCCTTTGGTCATGTGTGCATGCATGCTAAGTCGCTTCAGTCCTGTCTGACTGTTTGCAACCCCATGAACTGTAGACTGCCAGGCTCCTCTGTCCATGGGATTTTCCAGGCAAATATACTGAAGTGGGTTGACATGCCTTCCTCCAGGGAATCTTCCCCAAGAATTCAACCCGTGTCTCTTATGTTTCGTGCCTTGGTAGGTGGGTTCTTTACCACTAGCGCCACCTGGGAAGCCTGTATTTGGTCATACCTGCTGTAATTTGACTAGACGTTGAATATAGGAAATGGCATCAACTGCCCCATCATTTGAGAAGGGCTGTATTCAGCCTCTTGTTCCTCAGTTCTTATATGTTTGATTGTTGTTCTCAGGGTGAGGGCCCTCGGCACTGGCCAAGAGATGTTTATTTCAATGAAAGTTCATAAAATATGAGTACAAAGGAGAGGAAACCATTGTTGCATTTAGAACAACCATTTTTTATGGAAATCACTCTTTCCAAAATGTCTCTGTCTCTTTACCTGGTTTAGGCAGCTTGGGCTGTTGATAACATGGACGCAGAAATGAATTATTTTACAACTCCAGAGGCTGTAAGTCTGATAAGGGTGTTGGCATGGTTGGCTTCTGGTGAGGTCTCCCTTCTTAGCTTGCAGACCGTGGCCATCTTCATGTGTGCTCACTCGACCTCATCTCTAAGCACCTACAGGGAGGGAAAGAGTGGCTCTCCAGTGTCTCTTTTTATAATGACACCAATCCCATCCTGAAGGCCCTACCCTCATGACTTCATCGAAACCTGTTTACTTCTCAAAGGCCCCATCTCCAAATACCAGCACATTAGGGGTGAGGGCATCACCACACGAACCTGGTGTATCCCAGATCGCAGCATCCAAGATCGTAGCATCATCCAATTGTATCACTGTGGCAAAGTTACTAAGGCTGAGACAAAGAGAGCCATTGTGTGGCCAACAAGGCTGGCGTGAAGGGTGTGAGTAGTTCAGTCCTCGATGGAGCAAATGTCAATGAAGTAGGGCCCTTGATGACAGTACTCTTCATCTTTTCTTTCACATACACTCATACCCACACTCATTCATTCCTGCCATACCCACTTTTGACTCTGGTGAAAGAGAAAGTACACGTGTCAGGAATGAAATGGGAAAGCCACAACTTCAGGATATTTATGGTGTCAACATTCTCTTGCCTTGTCCATCACACTTTCCACCCTTGAAGAAATATGGACTGATCACTGATTTCAGAATGATAAATGAACCCATTCGGGAGCCTCACTCACACAAGAGTTTTCAATTATATTTTGCATGTGGAGGATGGAGAAAGAACTAATTTTTCAGATGTCTGTTGACAGGAGTAGAAAATAAAAAGGAGTTTGTGGAGAATCATGGGTTGATTTTAACACCCTATTTTCAGAACATCCCAGTCTATATAATGTTTTCTTTCTCATAATTCAATATTCAGTGCTTTGGGGAGGTAGGCTGAGATTTACATTTTACGACTAAAAAACTATGAGCTTCTTCAGGGTCATGAGAAGAGACCTGGGTTGTCGATTTAAACCTGAACTGTACAATATTGAAGATGGAAAACACCTCCCTCAACTGTTTGTTTGAG
This sequence comes from Dama dama, assembly GCF_033118175.1. Classification (NCBI taxonomy): domain Eukaryota; kingdom Metazoa; phylum Chordata; class Mammalia; order Artiodactyla; family Cervidae; genus Dama; species Dama dama. The sequence goes on from NC_083709.1 coordinate 26,373,539, forward strand.
TTGGTTGTTGTTTGTTTTGCATTTTAGTTGTGGCTCAAGTGGACAAGCAAAGCATTCTGTTGTTATTTTAACTTGTCATTTAATGAGTCTGGACCATGAAAAGCCATGGCCATGTCAAAGAAGAGACATATCACTACCTGATCTGTGATAGAGACAACCTGAGACAAAGCCCAACTGACGCTATTTCATCCTCTGAATTGAAAACCTTTCTATTTCTGCTTGAAGCCACATTAAGGGGTATTCTGTAACTAGTGATGGTGATATTGCAACCAGGAAAATTCTTCTCTGGTTCTACTTATGTCCCTCACCCTTTCATTGGAGCCATGGTCCTGGAGAGCCAGGTTACTGCAGTAAGTAACATAGTTGTCTGAAGTATGGCGTGAGCAGTGATCCATCCTGAGGGTTTTGATGTTGTTGTGCTATATGTATGTTTCCCTTTGTTAAGTACACATCCCAAATCTAAACTTGGTACATTTCAACAATTATTGAATAGAAAAGATCTTCATGCTTGTTAATTCTTAGGAACTCATTTAGCTTTATGCTTCAGCTTTCTCATTTCAAGAGCAGAAACATATTATTTTTATGCCACATTTCATAATCTACTCATTTCTTAGCTAAATTCTCCAGGTATTTTTCAGAAGACTTTCTTTCCTTCTATGATGGGCGCACAACAATTGTTTAATAAATTGTTGCTATCAAGACATTACAAAATACATATATAAATAGATTTCTAAGGAACAAGTGTGGATAGTTAGATATGACAAATTGTTAAATATCAAAAATGACTAGTGGAGAAAAACCATCTGAAAAAAATGGTAACAGCTGAGTAATGAGTGTTCTGATTAACATATTCTACAAATCTATCAATACTATGGCTCAGCATGTCTGTGTTACTCTCTAAAATTAATAATGACAGATACCAAGACCCTATTAATATTTTAATAGTCTAATAGGTCCAGACAAGCATACAGCAGAGAAGAATGCAAATCTGTGGTCAGGGTTGCCGAGCAATTTCGAGAGAGAGAGTCTGCCAGGTAGGAGAGCTAAGTCCTTGTAAAGGTTTCTTGACTTCTCCCTGGGTTCATTCTCATCTCAGGACCTGGTTTCAGAAAATGTACTCATTTTGAACAGAAGGATGTGTTAGTACAAGGCAAAACCTGCAGAATATTTAGCAAATCTTTTGCCTACAATGTATTTTAAGAAATACTAATGTTCATGTCAGTAAGTATCCTTAAATGCTCTGTCATCTGAAAACTGGGGGAACTCTTATAAAGAATACACATACATAGGTTTGAAGAAATAGGTTTTCTCTGATTGTAGCACTAGAAATCTCCTTGTTCTCATCACCTCCAAATTCATCTTTAGTAGAAATGATAAAATGTGCTAAATTATTGAGAGATACTTGAAAGAATAAAATTGAATGAAATAAAAGAAAATAAGACTTTTCTTTCCTTCCTCCTAAAATACGTGTATTTTAAAATAAGTTATTAAATAATAAGTGTAAAGTACCCGTGGTGGTGCCCAGCACAAAGGAAGTACACATTTAGCAGTGTTGGTTTTCTGCTTTTTTTTGCTTCTAAGTGGTCCATTTCCCCGAGAACCTTTGCTTCACCTTCCTGTGTGACCTGCATTTTATTTTGCAACTCTCATGAAATTTTCCTTGAAGTAGACTTTGGATCATAGGCTATATTGAAAGTTCTCCCTTGTAATCATATGTCTCTATAATTTGTTGCCCATTGATGTCATTCTTTGGAGAAGGAGGGTCTGCCTATTGAGGGTTGTCAACACTGGATAGTTTCGAAGCATTGTTCATTGAAAGCCATACAGGTCCACAGAGGAGAGACCAAATATTTCTCAGTTGGAATTTCTATTCTAAATACCACAATGGATCTCAAGGGGGAGAGTAAAGGTGAGGGTGGAAGGAAGCCAGAAGAAAAGGGGCCAGATTCCAGAAAATAAGAGAATAAAAAAGTTTTTGCCAGGAAGCCAAAATCTGCACACCCAAGGACTCACACCCCGAGATGTAGGTTTGGTGGCAGCTGCTGAAATCTGTCCAAGACCAGAATTATATCTGTTCTTGGAGTCTTCTTATACTTCAGCTGGCCGTGACTCACTTTGAATCACCTGATTATACTTAGGGCTCAGAGACAAGAAATACGTTCTTCTCTCTCCCTTTCTTTCATACATTCTTACAACTTAAAAAGAGGTTGGTTTTTACTTTGGTCCTAACTCTGCTGCTGGTTTGCCTGACTGATTTTTCTCACTACAAATCCCACCCAACTCTGACTCCTATATATGCTTGCTGTATTTTCTGGTCATTTTCACAGTTTGGGTCCTTATCTCCTTTCACTAAGCTACTGTGCTAGGCCACCTTCTATGTCCTTGCCTTTAAAAAAAAATTATTTATTTGGCAGCTCTGGGTCTTAGTTGTAGCACGTGTGATCTTTAGTTGAGGCATGTGGAATCTAGTTCTCCAACTAGGGATCGAACCCAAGCCCCCTGCACTTGGAGTCCAGAGTCTTAGCTACTGGACCATCAGGGAAGTCCCTTGTCCCTGCCTTTCAACTTCATTCATTCATGCTCAGGGCCTCCTCCAGCAATACCTGCAATGAAGTTTTCTCTTCCTTCTCTCCCTTCTCAGTCTAATGACCTCTGCTTTCCTTGTTTGCATAGCACATTGAGCATCGCAACCTGTCCCTGCAAGATTATGCTTCCATGCATGCATGCTTGCCTTCTTCACTGGATTGTCAGCTCCTTGGCAACAAGGCCTGTGCCCTTCATTCTTTTTTTTTTTTTTGCCCTTCATTCTTATATGCCTGCTGCCTAGTAGGTGCCAATGGAAATTTTGCTGAGCATTCAATACATTCTCTTTGGTTTCATGCAACAAAATAATCTGAAGTTAGTAGGAAGTTTTTGACCTGTAGGATATTAATGAAGAGAATAAGTGCTTGTATTTTATTGTTTGTTGAAGACATGGAAAGCTATGTATGTTTAATAAATATGGGAAAAAAGATTGACTTGGTGAGGTTATGGAACAAACCATCCTGGGGACTGGCATGATGGCGTACAAGTGCACTGGTCTCAGGTTCATAAGCCAGCATCCTAGCCGTAGCTTTGCCAGAGAATCTTGGCATTGTCTCCCGAGGCTTCTCTTTGCTGGATATAATTTTCTCATCTTGTAAAATGGAGAGACAGGATGAGGCAATTTTCTAAAAATTCCAGGTCATTTAAGCTCTGAAACTCTGTCATTTATCATCATAATCACAGTTAGGGATTGCTTGTTAGTACCAAGAAGTCCCATCTCTCTAGCCCCATATAGAGGCAGTTAAACATTTCTTGCACCTTATTCAGACTTGGGGTCCTCTAGGTACTTTTTCTTCATTCCCTCCTTTCCTTCTCCTTCCTCTAGAACCACAGCTTTGCTTGGAAGCTGCAGGGTAGTTTGAATGTGGTGTTACATGGTTCTCCTGTTCTTCCTGTAGGGTAGACTTTTTTTCACCTCTCATGGCCTCCTTTGCCTCATTACACTAGCCCCTCAGACAAGCTTTGGCCCCTCTCCAGCTCACCCTTACCTCCACCTGGTTCAGATAAAATTTTAAAACCTCCTTGAATTTTGCCCTACCTTCATTAAAAAAATTTCTTTTTAATGATTTTTTGGTCGTCCCTCATGGCATGCAGGATCTTGGTTCTCCAACCAGGGATTGAAGCCGCACCCTGGCAGTGGAAGAGCAGAGTGTTAATTGCTGGACTGCCAGGCAAGTCCTATCTTCATTTTTTGTGTGAAAGCCATGCCACCATGAAAATCCATGGCCATCCATCCTCAGGCCCCCTCCCTTTCTCCTGTTTGTTTACAGACCTCTCCCCAGAATGTCAAAAACTCTGGCATATTTTTATTATGACAACAGTAGTAAGCATTATTTACAGAATGCTTGCTACACAATAGTAGTAAGTATTGTTTACAGCATGTTTACTACGTGCTGTAGATACTTGCTTACATCTCTAATCCTTGTAGCATCCCTAAAGGAAAGATGTGTGTGTGTGTGTGTGTGTGTGTGTGTGTGTGTGTGTGTGTGTGTGTGTGCGCTCAGCCATATCCACCTCTTTGTAACCTCATGGGCTATAACCCCTGCCAGGCTCCTCTGTCCATGGGATTCTCCAGGCAAGAATACTGGAGTGGGTTGTGACGCCCTTCTCCAGGGGATCTTCCTGACCCAGGGATTGAACCTACATCTCCTGTTTCTTCTGCACTGGCAGGCAGATTCATTACCACCGGTACCACCTGGGATTTAGTAAAGGGCAATTATTTTATACCAATTTTAGAGATGAGAAAACTGATTCTCAGATAATTTAAATTGTCCATATTTGTCTAACTCCAAAGCCACTGCTCTCTCCACTGCCTCAGGTTACATTTCAGCATATGTAGCTCCACATCAGTTTTTTTGTTCTTTTGTTCATGTCAGTTTTCTGTTTCAGAAACAATATTATATCACCGAAAAGAAAAACATTTCATCACTTTATGACATACCAACTTGATATTTTGTTTTTCTCTCACACTTGTCTATTCTTTGTTTATATTCACACATATTTGAAAGAGTTGTGATTGTAATGTGAATGTAGTCCTTATTCTAAAACTAATAATTCCATAACCATTTTCTTTGTTGCTCGCTTATGTATTGTCATCTTAATGGCTGCCTAATTTTCATCAGATTGGTTTATCAAAGATTAAACATTTTTTTCTCCTATAGAACATTTAGATTATTTCCATTTTGCACTGCATTAAATTATGTTGTAATGATACTTAAGTACTTTTTTAGATCAGTGATAATGCATTGGCTTTTAAAATCTTTTTTTGTCATGAAAACTGAAATATTCATAAGAGACCAGAAGGGACCTGCATCTACCAATCACTAGCTTCAACAGTAATCAACATTTTCCCCATCTTGTTTAATCTACTCCCCCACTTTTTTCTTGAGAACATTAAAGAAAATTTCATTTGTAAGCTTATCATTTCACTTGTAAATACTTCAGGATAGATTTATAACCGATAAAGACTTTTCCCTAATGTCATCTAATACTCAGTCTAGTTTAAATTTCCCTGGTTATCACAAGTGACTTTTAATATTTGGTTTGTGTAAATTAGGAGCCAAATATGGTCTACAAGTTGCAACTGGTTATTGCATCTTTAAAGTTTTTATTAATTCTAAGTAGTATACACATATTTTTTAATGGCATCAATTTATTGGAGAAACCATGTGAGAAGTCCTATAGAGTGTCCCACATTCTGAGGTTGAGATGATCTTATGGTTTGTTTAATTTGTTTCTCTATCTACCACCGAAGTCTCTTGGTATCTGAAAGTTATTGGTTCCAGCCTTCCTCACAGATACCAGCACCCATGAATGTTCTAGTCCCTTACATAAAAAGGCATAGTATTTGCATATAATCTATGCATACTTATCTCTCATACACTTTAAGTTTTCTCTAGATTACTTGTCATACCTAATGCAATGTCAATACTATATAAATAGTTTCTCGCCATGGCAAGTTTAAGTTTTGTTTCTTGGAATTATCTGGAAAAAAATGTTTTTTCAAATATTTTCCATCAGCGTTTGCTCAAATCCACAGATGGGGAGCCTGCGGATTTGGAGGGCCAACAGTATATTGGCTTAAACTGGTATTTAGATGTTGAGAGCCTAATAAGACTGTGACTCAATCTTTAAGAAAAACTACTTTGCAAATAAGGTCCTTTTCAAATTGAGGTCAGACTCAGCATACTTCTCAGAACATTTTGTTGGATCAGAGGCGTCTTTTCTATCTTGTTCTGTTAGGAAGCCTCTTGTACAGGCAGTTGAAGTGAAATGCCATCTTTTGTCTCACATGCAGGGAACTAGATCCCTGCTAATCTTTGCTTATTCTGCTCTGGGTCCTGGATCCAGTGTTAACATTAACCAATTTCATTTCAGCCCCTTCAACCTTGGTAGAAAACTAGGAGTTACCTGAAATAGTTTTGAAAGTTGTTAGAAGCCCAAGAAAAACCTGGGTTTGAAAGAGGAATAACTGAGAGATGGGAGCTTCCTTGAGGGCTCAGTGGTGAAGAATCTGCCTGCAGTACAAGTGACACAAGTTTGATCCCTGGGTTGCGAAGATCCCCTGGAGAAGGCAATGGCCATCTGCTCCAGTCCTCTGGCCTGGGAAATCCCATGGACAGATGAGCCTGGTGGGCTACAGTCCATGGGGTCAGAAAGAGTCAGACACGACTGAGCACACACCTACCCAATTAAGAAATGAAGAAGGATGGTTCAGTGTTTGACAATGAATGTTCCATTCACAGGTTAAGTTCAAGGAGATTGGGCATGGCCATCGTAATGATATGCTTTTGCAGGTTAGACAAGGCCTGAGACACACACCTGTTTTTCTGCTTCTATACTTGAGCTTAGGTAGTTTAAACAAATTTTCTTTTCTTTAGAGTGTGAATGTTGAATGCCATCATAAAGTAGTAAGTTCTTACGAGTCTAGTTCCATTATCCTGAATCCCTGGGCACAATGGGGAAGCCATGGCTAGAGCAGGGGGCTGCGGCACATCCGTATCTTGCAATAGTAGTTTAGATGTGGGCTTTGCGGCAGCTCTTCAGGGCCATGGGATGCCTCCCATCCCACCAAACAGAGCAGAGGGATGTCCAGGATTGGGAGAAGAAAAGCCATTCTCCTTCCTCCCTGGTCCCAGCCACGCGCAGCACATATGTGGCTCTCCCTTCAGGCCACGAGGCAAAGTCAGATCCGCATCCCGGTTTGCCTGACTGTTCCAGCCCACTTCATCTTCACACTCTACACACTCATACTCCGCAGGTGAAACCCAGCATTCCTGGGCAAGAAGACATGCATTCCCACTGCAGCCTTCTCTGCTGGATTACCTGCAACGAAAAAGGCGAGGTTCAGGTGCTATTACATTTTTCACATGTGTGCCAGAGGTGGTTATGCTCTTGTGTTAATGGGAACAGGGGTGGAAAAGCTCATGACAATAGCTTCAGAGAGAGGAGGATTGTGAAGCAGTTTATTTAACAGGGTGACTTTTCTTTGGGGACTAAATTCAAGTATCTGAATTTTTTTTTTATCTCATAAGATAGGTTACAGAATGGCAACTTTGTATTTTAACTTTGAGCTATAACTTTCCTCATTCTTTCAGTTTCTGGGTGCTCATTTGTTTTCTTTATTACCATTGGGTGGTATTGGCGACCTCACTGGAAGGAGTCAGAAATTGCAACTCTGAAAATGGAAAAAAAGTAAAAAGACTCAACATTAGATTGTCTCATCCTATATACCTCTGCTTAAAATAATATTCAGCAACTTGGTCTTTTCCCAGTTTAGACTTAAAGTGTTAAACATTTTTCCTCTTTATGTATCTTAAGAAATGGTTTTGGCGTGTATTAGGTGTTACCGAGAATTGTTACTCTTCTGTTTTTTTATAATTGTCTCCAGGTATACTTCTTAGGCCACAGTAAGCAGTTTTTTCTTTTTCATTTAAATATTATGATATTTAGAGGTTTTTAAATTGGCACTGTGGCAAACTGAACTATTTGCCTCATTTGTTCTTTGATCATATGACTCATATTATTCTTTTGATAATCCTATAATGTGTGTGCAGCAAGTATATAGGTAATATATATGCAGGATGTTGTGTAAATATGAGTAATGTGTATGCAATTGAATATTGAACTCCCATAAATGAGAGGAAAGATCAGTGCCTGACTTCTTTTGGTTTTGAATAAGTGATGTAAGGAATAGAAATGAAATTGAAGGAGGATGTTGCTTCAGGCTGTAGTTTATACAAATAACTAATTTAAAAGATCTCTTTCAGGGACTTCCCTGGCGGTCCAGTGGTTAAGACTTCACCTTCCAATGCAGGAGACCTAAGATCCCACAGGCCTCACAGCCAAAAAATGGAAACACAAAACAGAAACAATATTGTATCAAATTCAATAAAGACTTTAGAAGTGGTCTACATAAAAAAGTTCTTAAAAAGAGTTTCTTTCAATATTGTGGTCTAGTGTTTCTAAGAGTAGCAAGACCTAAACTAGTAAGTGTAGTATTTTACAAGGCTAGCCAGTAATTGGGCTTCCCTGGTAGCTCAGCCGATAAAGAATCTGCCTGCAATGCGGGAGATCCGGGTTTGATCCCTGGGTCAGGAAGATCCTCTGGAGAAGGGAATGCAACCCACTCCAGTACTCTTGCCTGGATAACCCCATGGTCAGAAGAGCCTAGTGCGCTGCAGTCCATGGGGTCACAAAGAGTCAGACGTGACTGAGCGATGAACAAGAGCAGCCAGTAATTAGTTAAGCATACTCAAAAGTCAGGAACCAGTGTATACGAGTCTGTACTCAGTGGAGTAGTTAAGCATACTCAAAAGTCAGGAACCAATGTATAAGAATCTGTACTCGGTGGAAGGCAACAGTGTCATGGCTAAGGATCAGCCTTAGAACTTTATAGCTAAAGGAGAACATAAGAAATCCTACCGTTTCATTCTCTTTCCTTGTAACTGAAGCCCTTGAGTTTTTCTTAGATCACCTGGCTACTTAGTTGTGAAACTAGTTAAGTTTTTCCCCCAGTCACTGTGTTTGTTTTAGTCAACACTGGAGTAGGAATGACCTTAAGAACTTTTCTTTTGAATTTTTTAAGCCTTTCTATTATGAATTATTTCTCATTTTTATACTAAATGTTACTTTGGCATTCAGCATTGTGACTTATTATTATTTGGGAAATACTAGACAAATCACTGTTAAGTTCTCCCAGTACGATGCCAACTGTGAATCCTTTTGCAACCACTCTAAAACTGTAAAAACAGTGGCTAACTCCGTCATGCTGTTTTGCCTGACTGTTCATAAGCATCTAAAATGTGTATGTTCACCAATGCAGGGAGGACAAAAATGAGTCAAGTAGCAAATTAAGAATGTTGTTAATCATTTCCAAAGTCAACGACCACAATCTTTCGCCCCTGAGGCTCCCAGAGGGAAAATATAAATAAGGCCGCACCTAAAATGGAGAATCAGTTTCTGACTTGAGACCTGGTATGAATTTAATTCTTTGCTAGAAAAGGAAAGTATCCCTTCCATTCCTCCTCTCTGCACTTATCTGAATTTTGTCTTTTCCTTTAAGTGTCTTCCATTTATTTAATTATTTTGTTAGTTTTTCAAACCACTATTGAGGTATTGACATACAAGAAGCTAAACATTTTTAATGTATATGAGGTGTTGACATACAAGAAGCTATACACATTTAATGTATATAACTTGATGAGTCTGGAAATGAGTATATACTTGTGAAACCATCACTGTGATCTGTGCCTTAAACCTACCATCACCTCCAAAAATTTTCTGCTGCTCTCTTTACCTTTTTAAAGATATATTTAAGTCTTATCTCCTGACACTCTACATTTGAAAAGGATCTTTCTGTAATCCATGGACACCAGTTGCTTTCTGTTTTATAGTGTTAATTTGCCATATCCTAGGCATTCCCTGTATGTATTACCTAGCAGTGATCGGTCTACATTCATTTCCTTCTATTGCATAAGTAGTTCTGACTTTTAAGCAAATTAAGGAGTAAATTTCTGTATATATGGATGAAGCTAAAATGAAAAGAATCTTAACTATCAGACATGAATCAAATATGCTATACAGACTAATCCATTATTTGAGTATATCTGAGACAGCATGAGTTAATCTTAATCATGTTTATTCTTTAAAAAATATCAACAGTTAAAAATTGCATATCTTATTATTAAAAATGGTTTTGGAGCTGAGATGTAATCTCCTAAATGAAGGAATAAAAATAAGAGCAGGATGATCCAGCTAACCATTTTTCTTCCTGAAACTTGAAATAAATGAAGATCAAGAAATGTTAGACATCTTTAAATAAATCAGAGGTCTTATGACATTTCTAATATTTTATTAACAAAATTTTGATTTGATTTATCTATTTAAAATAACTAGCAAGGTATTCTCTAAGTGCTGAAACATAAATTACAAACACAAAACCTTGATTTATGTTAATGGTGGATCATATGCAAGACATGCCAAGTTATCACAGACTGCAATATTCCTTTAGTTGGAGGACGGAATCACAGAAAAGTAGTGAAGAAAGTGCTGCCTTAGGCTCCGTTTGTTGATTTATAGAAGATGGCTGTCTTCTAAGAAATGATATAAACTTGACGACGTGAACTTTCACTTTTATTTCAGACACCTCCAGGTTTTGGTGAAATCTGCTCGACAGTTCTGAGTGCCTCTGTGTCTCTATGATGAATCAGAAACATTCAGATCTCTGAGAAGGATGGCATAGAAGCATTAAAAAAAGATTCTGCATAGGTAAATATTGAATCTGTCTGATTGCTTACAGAATGTTAAGATTTGCGTATTTCTCCTCCATTTCTGTGACCTTTTATGACGCTCACTGGCAATTCCCAATTCTGTGTCAATTCAAAATATGTCCTCTGTATCCTGTATCTGAGCTGTTAAGCATCACCAGAGAGAAATCACATGGTTTGGCAAATTGGCGCAAGTACACATTTTTGTTGTCCAGCCTTTATTTTTCTCATGCACCATCTCTTTGTTTGGACTTCCCTGTTGGCTTAGTGGTAAAGAATCTGCCTGCCGATGCAGGAGAAGTGGGTTTGATCCCTGGGTTGGGAAGATTCCCTGGAAAAGAAAATGGCAACCTACTCCAGTATTCCTGTCTGTGAAATCCCAATAACAGAGGAGTCTGGCAGGCTTAGCAACCATGGGGTTGCTACGAGTTGGACATGATTTAGTGATTCTGTTCTTCATATGGCTGTCTTCCTCCAATTCTTAAGGTCTCACCTTCAATGTAACTGCCTCAGAGAATCTTTCCCTGATCTTTCTACCAAAGTGGGTCCCCATTCATCTTGGGCCTGTTCATTTATTTCGTGATACTTTGTACCCTTTAGAATTCTTTATTTAGTGTTTGCCTGACTTTTTGTTTGCCTCCACAGTTAATTTCTTTTGTGTAGGGACCTCATCTATTTTATTAATTACAGTGGTATAGTGCTTCCTGGTGCACAGTAGGCACTCAGGAAGAATTTTTGTACAAATAAAGTATAAGGTTGCTTTTAGAAAAGCATTTCATAATTTAAAAAATAAAGTTTGGAAAGCATTGTTTTAAATGATTGTGACCACAAGCCCAAGAGATAGCCTTACAGATGTCAAGTTGCATATGCCTTTCAAGTCAACATCTTAGATCTGGTTAAATATTTAAATAGATTCTTGGGCTCTGAATTCAGAACACATAACTGTTGCTAGGGCTTCCCAGGTGGCTCAATGGTAAATAACCCACATGACAATGCAGGAGACTCAAGAGACTCTGGTTCTATCCCTGGGTTGGGAAGATTCCCCCGGAGAAGGGGATTGCAACCGACTCCAGTATTCTTGCCGGAATAATCCTAAGGACAGAGGATCCTGGTGGGCTACAGTCCATGCAGCCACAAAGAATTGGACATGATTGAGCGCAGCATAGCACACAGCAGTGGCTAAGTCTTTGTATCTGTGGTTTTCACCTTCCCTCTGTGTGCAGATGTGCACAGGCTGTGCTGTTGACACGTGTGATGTGGACACACCCAGTTGTGTGTATTTTCCAGAGCCCCAACTGTTCATGTACATCATTCTTCTCCGCTTAAGCAACCATATTGGGAGTGACTGAGTGTGAGTATAAGGCTATTAGAAGGATTATCTTGAATCTGCTCTAAAGTTGTTAAGGAACAAAAGATAAACCAATGATAATTTTGGAGTTTAAAAAAAATAATGATGAATGACTTGCTACACCTCTCACAAGTAATCAAGATACATTGATGTGATTTTTTAATTGGTACCACTTTTGATATCTTACTATTTATGAAGTAAGCAACAGACTTTATTCAGATTCCATGTTTTTTCCATTTGTATCCCTTTTATGTTCCAGGTTCTAATCTGCTGAGATACCATATTTCATTTAGCATTATGTATTTTAATAATGGGTAAGATATAAAAGTAAGAGGGAAAGTACTTTACCCATATTCAGATATCACTGCTGTTAATATTTTGATATAGCCTTTTCCTGAAACACATGCATAAACACATACCACATACATTTTTAGGATCAGATTGCATACCTATTTTTGTACCCTACTTTTACCATTTAACAAATCATGAAGATTACTCTATATTATTAAATTAGTATTTGAAATATATTTGATGTGTGCATAGTTTTTAATCACATGAATGTGTGCACAGTTGCTTAGTTGTGTCCGACTCTTTGAGGCCCTATGGAGTGTAGCCCACCAGGCTCCTCTGTCCATGGGATTCTGCAGGAAAGAATAGTAGAGTGGGTTGTCACTTCCTACTCCAGGGGAATCTTGCCGACCCAGGGATCAAACCTGCATTTCCTGAGTGTCCTGCATTGGCATGCGGATTCTTTACCACTAGTGCCACCTAAGAAACCCATTATATGGGTATAGTTTGTTAACATTACCAAATTATTTAATTTTTTTTAAATAGAAGAAAATTGGGATGTAACATTATATCATCACCAGATGATCAAACGCTTGTTTCCGCTTTTCCTCTTACAAACGACACTGTGATGATTTCCAGTGCACTCGAGCTCTAGGCAGTTTTTGTATTTCTGCAGGCTGATCATGAGGAAGAATATATAAAGTGAAAATCTGTGGAATTTCCCCTTTTATTATATTTTTAAATTCAAGAGCTGAGATCTCTAAGTTAAAGATGAAATCTCCCTCTGCTCCAGTAGACTTACTTCCCTGAGGAAAAGAAAGTATCATGAGGTCTCTGGCTTTAACCCAAGCCTGTGCCACTGAAATTATTAGTGGTATTTCCAGAAACCATGTAAAAATGCAGCTTCAATCCCCAGCTTTTCAGAAGTGGTCAGAGTTCCAGTGAGTTCTCAGGAAGACTATTACAGCCCCATTATCTTTGATTTGTGGCCAAGGGTGGCATTGGTTGGGCATATCCTGTTCTTGTGGTTAACCATTTTTATTTTTAGGATTTTGCTACTCCTTTGTCACTGAGGAGTCAGATTCATTACAAAGTAACAGACATCAACATTGGGGAAAAGGATCCTCTGATTGTCCTTGTCCTCAAGAACAGATAATTTATCTCTTCCCAGGACACTAAGTCTTGTAGGGACAAACTCCTGAGATGGCTGTTGTTGGCCTTGAGAACATCCAGGAAACATTTTGGGACTCCCCGGCTCCTGAAGCCACCAGCTACAGTGGCTTGGCTAGTCACCTGGAGCTCAGCTCATGTTGGGTCTTACTACTGCCAGGGAACAGAGCATGGATAATGGAAAAAGTGTGGTGCTGAAGCTAGTCAGGCCTAGTAGGCAGGATTCAGTCCCTATTAGGGACTCCTACTTTAAGCAAGTAAATGAACCCCTCTGGACCTGAGCTTTCTCAACTGCGAGCATCAGATGGCTACACAGGCAGTTGTAGGGTTTGATTCAGATGTGAAAATGTCTGGTACAGTGCCTGGCATACGGGGTGCCATCACTTGTGCCAAAGCTTGTTAAATAAAGGGGTGGATGAAGCACTCACAGAGCCAGCTGAATGCTCTGTTTTTAAAATAGGGATGTGGCCATTTGTGATAAAAAGTGTAAGAAATATTAGTGGAAGTGTTAGTCACTCAGTCGTGTCCGACTCTTTGTGATCCCATGGACTGTAGCCTGCTAGGCTCCTCCGTCCATGGAAGTCTCCAGGCAAGAATTCTGGAGTCGGTAGCCATTCCCTTCTCCAGGGGATCTTTATGGCCAAGGAATCAAACCTGGGTCTCCTCCATTGCAGGCAGATTCTTTACCATCTGAGCCACCAGGGAAGTCCAAGAAATATCAGTGCAATGAGTTAAATGTCAAATTCATTTATTTCCGAGGGTGGAAGATAACATACACCTGTTACCATAGAAGGAATTTATTGACAGGACACTCAGGTTCTGAAATCTGAAGTGAAGACAATCTACCTTGGGATGGGTTGGAGCCAGGCAATGTCAGAGACCTAAGAAGCAGGAAATTATGGATCTTTTTTCTAGAATACTGATGTCTGTAATTCTCATCTTTAGTGACCTGCCCTCAGATGGATCAACCCTGGCCAGGAAGGCAGGGTCATGTAGTCCAGGCATGACTACAGGGGGCTCCTCCTCTGTATCAGAGGCAATTCCTAGGATAAGGGACTAGTAAACTACACACATTTAGAGTGTACAAATTGATACATTTTATCTATCAAGGAAACTATCACAATGAGGAAAATAATGAATACATCCATCATCCTTGGACATTCCTTGTGCCCGGTGTGTTCCTTCCCTCCTACCCCTCCACGGCTTTCTACCTGTCCCAAGGCAATCACTGATTTGCCTCTGTCAGTATAGATTAATTTGCACTTTGTAGAATTGCAGTATGTAAATCCTATATGTGGGATCACACAGGGCTTCCCAGGTGGTGCTAGTGGTCAAGAACATGCCTGCTAATGCAGGATACGTAAGAGACACAGGTCAGGAAGATCCCCTGGAGAAGGAAATGGCAATCCACTCCAGTATTCTTGCCTGGAGAATCCCATGGACAGAGGAGCCTGGTGGGCTATGGTCCTTAGGGCTGCAGAATCGTACATGACTGAAGTGACTTAGCATACACAGGATCATACAACACATACTCTTTCTTGTCTGATTTCTTTCACTCAGCATAATTATTTTGAGATTTATCATATTGTAAGCAGGTATCAGTACTTCTTTCCTTTTTGGTAATGTTCCATCATATGGCTATGCCACAGTTTGTTTATCTATTTACTTCCTTATGGACATTTGGGCTGTTTTTAGTTTTGGCCTGTTAACAATAAGGGTGCTATGAAAACTCACGCACAAATCATTGGACACACATTTTCATTTCTCTTGGGTTAAACTCTCATTGTGGAAAGGCTGGGTCCTATTGTAGGTGCATATTTAACTTTTCTGGAAACTGCCCAGCAATTTTCCAAAGTGGTTCTACCATTTTGGATTCTCACCAGCAATGCATAAGAGTTCCAGATGTTCCGTGTTCTCACCTACTCTTGGTATGTATCCAGAAGTTATTTTCAAAAAAACTCTCAAAAATTAATGCTAAGACGACCAACAACCCAAGTTTTTTTAAAAAATGTGTAAATATTTGTGTGTGTGTGTGTAAACATTTTTGACAGACGATTTTCCAAAGAAGATATGGTTCTTAGAGAAATTAGTGATTAGAGAAATAAAAAACCATACAGACATGCTTATTTAAGTGGCAAATGTTAGAAAGGAGCTTAACTTTTACATTACTGTGATATCCATTTTGTAGATGAGCAAACCAAGACTCAGGGAATTATTTAACTTGACCAGGTTAACCAGTTATTAAGTGGTGGAATTTGAATTTGAACTCAGATATGCTAATCCCTGCTTAAAGCTGATTCGATTCAAACAATGGTCATTTGAAGGAGGCTTTAAAAGTCAAGGTTGGAAACAGGAACTCACTTCTTACTAAGGAATAGTTTCCATTTCTTCTCCTGATGAGATAGCCTGTCGTGGTCAGTGGATGTTAGGCAGCTTCAAGTTTGGGCATCTATTCTGCCTGAAGGATAAAATTTACACTTTACCAACATCCGGCTTTGTCCTCACATCTCTTGAGAGAAGTACTCAAAGAGTGGCATGCCCATCAAAACTTCATCAATCCAACAAAGACATAGGCTTGCTGAACCATGATGATTAACACTGAGTTTTCTGGGTCAGAGAAATGTGAATTTGAATCACAGATCTGCTATTTCTTAACAATGTGATTCTGGACAAGTTACTAAACATGTTGAGTTTGGTTTCTTCATTTATGAACTAGGACTGATACTGACCTGATAATATTTTAAGGATTAGAGGAGCTGATATACATAGGTTCCCACAATATCCTGCAATTAATAATTCTCAAAACACTGTTACCATATCATAATAATAACACACAGGCACACTAAGACCAGGTATGTTAAGCTTCTCACTCACTGCAAAGCCTAAATGAAACACTAATTCATCACTACCTCACGTCTTGTTTCCCTGCAGGGGCTTGCTCCTTTATTTAGAAAATGCTAATCCACCACCAGATGATTACATTAATTCTATAAGGAGCCTTAATTCTATGAGGATTCTTAAGAAGTCAGTGAAATACTTTTCTCTTAGTCATCAATGTTAGACAGAGTTTTTGGAGGGCTTATCTATGGCTGCTCTTGGATACTCGGCAGAGTGTCTGCGTGAAGTTTTTAGAGTTCAATTATAAGATATACAGGGATCACATGGCATGCAGAAATCAAAGAAAATGTAATCAAGAGCTGTACACCACACCGTTACCCATGCTAAGATAACCAAAGCCCAGCTTCAGTTCTGTGTGGCTTAAAAACTTTATCAGGCATGCACACTCCTTCCTTCATCCTTTACTAGCCCTAACTCCACCAGTGCTTTTTCCAGCCCCTGGACATGCTACTTTAGCTACCAGTGAAATGTCTTCCTCTGTCCTACTGATTTTTTTTTTTTGAAACACAATCAATGTTTTCAGTTAGTACTTGGGGACCACAGTGAAGCTCCCTCCAAGCACTTGGATGTAAGATGATGAGGAGAGACAAACCAGTTTCTCTCTGGGTGCCTCCAGCAACTTTCTCTCAGGTTGTCCAGTAATGAGCTGGCCTGGCAGAGAGAGCCAGAAGTTGTACTGGTTAGCGCCAATGCAGAGCTGCGAACTTCCCAGAGGATGGACATGGAGAAAAGAATGTTTTCTCACACTGGGAAGGCTGTGCCTCGTGTTCAGAGCAACAAGGCTGGGTGATCTCGGTCCCCTCCCAGCTGTCAGTGTAGGAGGTGGCTGGGTGTCCGGGGTTTTCTCTCTCCGGGAGTGCAGCTTAAATTGTCTCCAATTGTGTCCACTTAAGCAGGAGAGACAGCTTAAGCCATGTGATGGTGGGACACTCGGGGTCTGCCTACATCTTGCTTCTTGAGCCCAGATGTTGACAATTTCTTCTGTATGTCATTGTGGTATTTGACCCTAGATCTTTTGCAACAGAATAATAATACTTTTTTTTCATAAATTGATTTAAACACAAGCACATAACACTCAAAAGAGGAGATACTGAAATTCAACTCCAAGGCCTGAAAGATATGACCATAACTCATCTATTTAATTGTTTTATTCCTTTTTAAAAATTATGGTTAAAATACACATAACATAAAACTTTTCATTTTTACTATTTTTGAGCTCCAGGGCATTAAGTACATTCATACTGTACACCTATTATCATCATCCATCTCCAGAATTCTCTTCATCATGCAAAACTGAAATTCTTTACCCATTAAACAGTAATTCCACATCACCCCCGCCACACTTGCAGCCCCTGGAAACCATTATTCTACTTTGCGTATCTTTGAATTTGACTAACTCTAGGCACCTCGTACAAGTGAAATCACATGGTATTTGCCCTTTTCCCTTGTTCATTCTTAAGGTGCTTTCGTGGAAGTTAGCCAGTCACTTTCTAGAACCTTTGGCAAGGAAATTCCTAGGATTGGGTAAATCCCACTGTATATCTTAATGCTATTAAGCAATCCCAAAGAAAGGCAATGCCAAAGAATGTTAAAACTACCACACAATTCTACTCATTTCACACGCTAGCAAAGTAATGCTCAAAATTATCCAAGACAGGCTTCAACAATATGTGAACCCTGAACTTCCAGATGTTCAAGCTGGGTTTAGAACAGGCAGAGGAACCAAAGATCAAATTGCCTACATCTGCTGGATCATCGAAAAAGCAAGAGAGTTCCAGAAAAACATTTACTTATGCTTTATTGACTACACCAAAGCCTTTGACTGTGTGGATCACAACAAACTGTGGAAAATTCTTCAAGAGACGGGAATAACAGACCACCTGACCTGCCTCCTGAGAAGTATGTATGCAGGTCAAGAAGCAACAGTTAGAACTGGACATGGAACAACAAACTTGTTCCAAATAGGGAAAGGAGTTCATCAAGGTTGTGTATTGTCACCCTGCTTATTTAACTTATATGCAGAGTACATCATGCGAAATGCCAGGCTGGATGAAGCACAAGCTGGAATCAAGATTGCCAGGAGAAATATCAATAACCTCAGATACGCAGATGACACCACCTTTATGGCAGAAAGCAAAGAAAAACTAAAGAGCCTCTTGAAAGTGAAAGAAGAGAGTGAAATAGTAGGCTTAAAACTCAACATTCAGAAAACTAAGATCATGACATCTGGTCCCATCACTTCATGGTAAATAGATGGGGAAGCAATGGAAAGAGTGAGAGACTTTATTTTTGGGGGGCTCCAAAATCACTGCAGATGGCAACTGCAGCCATGAAACTAAAAGACACTTGCTCCTTGGATGGAAAGCTGTGATCAACATAGACAGCATATTAAAAAGCAGAGACATTACTTTGCCAACAAAGGTCCATCTAGTCAAAGCTATAGTTTTTCCAGTAGTCATGCATGGATATGAGAGTTGGACTATAAAGAAAGCTGAGCACTGAAGAATTGATGCTTTTGAACTGTGGTGTTGGAGAAGAGTCTTGAGAGTCCCTTGGACGGCAAGGAGATCCAAGCAGTTAATCTTAAAGGAAATCAGTTCTGAATATTCATTGGAAGGACTGATGCTGAAGCTGAAACTCCAATACTTTGGCTATCTGATACAAAGAACTGACTCCTTGGAAAAGAACAGAGGATGAGATGGTTGGATGGCATCACTGACTCAATGAACATGAGTTTGAGCAAGTTCCGGGAGTTGGTGATGGACAGGGAAGCCTGGCATGCTGCAGTCCATGGGGTCATAAAGAGTCAGACACAACTGAATGGCTGAACTGAACTGATTAAGTATGTGTATTTCTGAATTTCTTCTGATCCCAGGTTTACAAAGCAACCGTCTGATCACAGTATGTCTTTCTACAGTAGTATCATGAAGCTGTCTCTCAAGCATTTAGCCCATCCTGTTAACACTGTGTAGATTGACTATCTCTTAGCTCTAGAGATTGGCTGTAAACCTATTTTCACAAAGCCACATTCTTTGCCATAGTAATTGATCTGGGGACAAAAACTGATCTAGGCCTAAACCAATCTTCCACCTATAGTGACTAGTTCATGGACAGGTACTTGTCTAATTTATTTCAATTGAAGTAAAATTTAGGACCTTTATCTGATGGTTGGGCAAAAAGACGACATCACTCTTTTACTGAAGTTGAATAGAAAAATGCATATCATCTTGTTGCTGCATAGCGATGGGAAGAAGTCCTAGGAAGGTGCCAATATGATCAAAACTAGAGCCTGTATATTGAAAAACATTTAATTCTTGGTGATAACCTTGCTGGATCAAGCCTTACCTGAAGTACTTCCAACCTCAGACCTTTTGATTTATATGAGTGAATAAATTCTCTTCATTGTTTAACCCAATTTGGGATGGATTTCTTTCTATTGCTTGTTTTTAAGTACATTCTAATGGCTTCTCATAGAGATCTCTGAACAGAATCAGACAACAGTTAAATAGACTCTGTGTATTCCCTTTGATACTAATTTCTCTTTATGAAAAAATACACTTGTATTCTGGTTTTATACAGTAATTTCTTTAGCTTGTTTAATATAATATGGATTCATTCTGAGGATCCTGACAAAATTTAGTTTTTGTCACTATCATACTAGGAACCATGGTCCACTTTCAAGATAGTGAATTTCATTCTGTGCAGGCATCTTGGAAAAAGATCTTAGTGACCATGCATGGTCTGCCTGGAAGGTACTCCTTGACATTGAGTTTCTGTTTCATTCCTTTAAATTTCTGTCAGTTCAGTTCAGTTCAGCCACTCAGTCATGTCCCACTCTTTGTGACCCCATGGACTGCAGCATGCCAGGCTTCCCTGTCCATCACCAACTCCTGGAGCTTACTCAGACTCATGTCCATCGAGTCAGTGATGCCATCCAACCATCTCATTCTGTCACCCCTTCTCCTCCCACCTTCAGTCTTTCCCAGCATCAGGGTCTTTTCCAATGAGTCAGTTCTTCACATCAGGTGGCCAAAGTATTGGAGTTTCAGCTTCAGCATCAGTCCTTCCAATGAATATTCAGAACTGATTTCCTTTGGATAGAGTGGTTGGATCTCCTTGCAGTCCAGGGGACTTTCAAGAGTCTTCTCCAACACCACAGTTCAAAAGTATCAAGTCTTCAGTGCTCAGCTTTCTTTATAGTCCAACTCTCATGTTCATAAATGACTACTGGAAAAACTATAGCTTTGACTAGATGGACCTTTGTTGGCAAAGTAATGTCTCTGCTTTTTAATATGCTGTCTATTTTGATCACAGCTTTCCATCCAAGGAGCAAGCGTCTTTTAATTTTATAGCTGCAGGTGCCATCTGCAGTGATTTTGGAGCCCCCCAAAATAAAATCTCTCATTCTTTCCATTGCTTCCCCATCTATTTGCCATGAAGTGATGGGACCAGATGCCATGATCCTAGTTTTCTGAATGTTGAGTTTTAAGCCTACTATTTCACTCTCCTCTTTCACTTTTCTTCAAGAGGCTCTTTAGTTTTTCTTCGCTTTCTGCCATAAGGGTGGTGTCATCTGTGTATCTGAGGTTATTGATACTTCTCTTGGCAATCTTGATTCCAGCTTGTGCTTCATCCAGCCCAGCGTTTCTCATGATGTACTCTGCATATAAGTTAAATAAGCAGGGTGACACTATACAGGTTATAAATAAGCAAGTAGAGAAAAATGTTAAGATGAGCAGGAGTTAAGTTCTATACCACACAGGAGTGTTTCCTTAAATTGGGGCCAAAGTGTTAGCAGAAACAGTGGTGTTTGGAAATTATTGCTGAAATAACTGGGATTCTTGAGGGAAAGTTCAGAAACCTTGAAGGTTATCTAATATTGAATACATGTATTGAAATTTCCAGATCCTGCCAAAAGCAGTGACATGGGCCTAATTTCTTTTATTTTTTAAATTAAAAAATATTTATTTATTTATTTTACTTTATAGCATTGTATTGGTTTCTAACTGAATGATGCTGATGAGCACTGTGCCTCTTTTTCCCTTGACGTGGCATTTCTTTTCAACTCTCGCTTTGGTCTGGTTGACAACTAACAAGGATATTTGCTACCTGTCTTCATTAAACTTACGTGTTCAGTTTATGCTGCTCAAGCCAGCAATGTACTCAGTCGCACCACTCAACTAATGACTAATCTTTGTAAAGCAAAACAAGGACAATTTTACCTAAAAGAAAAATTTCTCCCCTTTTTTTCCTCTTCCGGGAGATCACTGAGATGGCTAGAAGTTATGTGTTGTTTGTGCACTTGAAGAGCTCCTCGTAGACAGTGCAAAGGACAAGGAAAGAGTTAAAGAAGAAAAGATAATGAGAAAACTCCTCCTTGTTGGCAAAACTGACATTACTGTTTTGCTGCCTCCAAAGGTTTGTCTGATGTTCCCATTTACCTAGTAGCTTGTGGACTTCCTGGTGGGTTTCTATCAAGGTTCTGCTCTGTGGCCAAAGGCTGATAAAAGGGCAATTTCCAATGCATGGGATGAAATTGTCTCTCTTTCTTATAGAATTGAGTTATAAAAGGAACCTTGAGATTTATCAGGGGTGTCATAACACTGTGGCAGTCTCATGCAAGCACGCAAGACTTCTTTTAAGGGACTCCTGTGAATATATCACACAGGGAACTCTTTTCTTACAGAAGTGCTAGAAAAGTCATCTTCAAAGAGATGAGGCTATACACTGGCCTCTCTGCCTAGAATGACCGTTCCCTTGCTTGACCACCTGCAAAATCCTGATCATTGTCAAGCAAAGCACAGGTATCATTGATCTCTCTTTCCTCTGTCAAATTGTGCTCTTAGTATATTATTAGCTCTTAGTTTATTTGGCTCTTGCCTCTGTCATAACACCTTTCAGAGGAGAACAAATGTCTGTTGACTTACTTTATGTCAGGAATTGGCTATGTGCTTTAATGCTGACTCTCCATAACCACCTGAGTATTATCTCCATTTTACAGATGAAGAAATGAGGCAATGTATTAAAAATGGTTCGTATCTAGCATAAAAAAACATGCAAAATAAATGATTGGAATTAATCAGTATTATGTGTTTGCATATTGACCTAATGTTCCTTTGAGATAAGGGTAGAGTGTACTTTTTTTGTAGTCTGAGCACCTAAGAGACTACTTGGGGCCTGTGTGTGTGCTCAGTCACCCAGGCATGTCCGATTTTTTTGACCCCATGGACTGTAGCCCACCAGGCTCCTCTGTCCATGGGATTCTCCAGGCAAGAATACTGCAGTGTGTTTCCACTTCCTCCTCCAGGGGCTCTCCCTGACCCAGGGATCAAACTCATGTCTCTTGCAACTCCTACACTGGCAGATGGGTTCTTTACCACTGAGTTACCTGGGAAGGTGCTTAATAAATCTTGGTTAAAGGCATAATTGACCATAATTCTAGGAGTTTAGAGTAGAGCAAAAGTGTTTCAGATTAGATAGAAAACAGGGCTTTATATCTCTTATAAGGTATTTGTCTAATTATAAAAATACTAGAAGTACATTGAAGAAAATTAGGATAACACAAAAGAATATATACTTTTTACAGTCATATATCACTTGGAGACAATAATTTTCCTCCTTGTCTCTTCTCTTGTACATTTTCCTCTGATATCATGATATATATACAATTTTATATATTGCTTTTATACTATTCCAGTATCATATTCTTTTCCATGTCATCAAAACATAAATTTACTTTTACTAGTTGTATAGATAAATATGTTTGGTATATAAATTTACTCACGTATTCCCTTCATATTGAAATTTTAGGATGTTTATAATTTTTTTTTACCATAGTAAAAAACACTGTAATGAATATCTTTGGGCATATAAAAGTTTTTGTGTACATCTTTGACAATAACTTTGGTATAGGCATTGGTACAAATTGAATTAGTGGTCAAAGTGTATTTAAACTCTCAGTACATATTACTAGCTTGTACCCGAGAAAGGTAATAGTAGCAGTTAATTCACATACTAGCTATGTTGGAGCACACTCACGAGCATTAATATTACCTGCTACATCTTTACTGATTTGATAGACTAAAAAAGACATTAAACCAGGCTCTAAAGGCTACTCAGGTTCATTATTCTATTTATATGATGTAAATTAAATGAAAACAAAGAACTATAGGAAAAAAATTAGATCAGTGTCTGAAGATAAGGGAAGGGATTGACAGTTAAGGGGTCCAAGGGAACTTTTTGGGTATGATGGAAAAGTTCTATCATTTGATTTTGATCATTGTTTCATGACTGTGTCTATCTGTCAAAACTCACTGAACTAGATTCTTGAAAAGGATGAATTTTACTATATGTAAATTATACTTCAGTAAATCTAACTTTTAAAAATTGGCATTGCCTGTTTTTTTTTAAAGTCACAGTTCTTTTACCTCCCAGTGAAATTAAACAGCTTTATATTTATTAGTCACTAAATGGAGAATTAGTTTCACTGGAATTCTCTAGAGAACTATGTTTAATCCCATTGCAGAATTGTCTACTGAGAGTTTTTGCTGTTAATTTGGGTGACCTTTTGATAGTGTTTGTCCTACTTGCTGAAAATAGGACTTTTCTAAAATGCTTTTAACTTTATTTGTGAGTGCTTTATGTATTTATTTGATCCAGCCAAATTTACTGACACTACTTTCATGATTTCTTTAATTTTTTTTAGCAGACCTTCCTGATAGAAACCTTTGAAACATCGACTGCTGCTGCTGCTAAGTCGCTTCAGTCGTGTCTGACTCTGTGCGACCCCATAGATGGCAGCCCACCAGGCTCCCCCATCCCTGGGATTCTCCAGGCAAGAACACTGGAGTGGGTTGCCATTTCCTTCTCCAATGCATGCAAGTGAAAAGTGAAAGTGAAGTCGCTCAGTCATGTCTGACTCTTCTTGACCCCATGGACTGCAGCCCACCAGGCTCCTCTGTCCATGGGATTTTCCAGGCAAGAGTACTGGAGTGGGGTGCCATCGCCTTCTCTGGAAACATCGACATGTTTCACTAAATTCTACTTCAGTTCCTCTTAGGAATTTATCAGTATGCTTTGGACACTTTTCAGAATTAAAGAAGATAACCTCTCTGTGCATCAGTGTGGTTGCTGATCTTCCAAGATGCTTGTCGGGTTCATCTTCCCATCCTTTCTCCTGAACCATTGTGCTGAGTGACTGGGGCCCGTGTCTATGGCGTAAGTCACCATACCTTCCCCGCAGTGGCAGCATGCACGCATGTGTGCTCAATCGTGTCCAAATGTTTGCGACCCCATGGACTGCAGCCCACCAGGCTTCTCTGTCCATGGAATTCTCCAGGCAAGAATACTGCAGTGGGAGGCCATTTACTTCTCCAGGGGATCTTCCTGACTCAGTGATCGAACCTATGTCTCCTGCATTGGCAGGTGGATTCTTTATCTTTACCATCTGAGCCACCCAGGAAGCCCTCAGTGGCGATCATGCCCTGCAAAGTGATTTATAGCAATAGAAGTGAACTAAAATCTTAATCAATAGAGAACCTCATTTAATATTTCCCTCCACTCTCTAGTTTTTGGAAGTTCTGTTTTATCTTGATTTGCTCCATAATGGGATTGAGGGGAAAGTATTAGTAACTTGCACATTTCAACAAATACCTGCTGATAGCTTACTTTATGTCTGGAGCATTGCTAGGTGCTAGACATTCAAAGGTGACTAAGCTAGACTAAGTTCCTGACCTCATAGAACTTACAGACCAGTTATGCGGATAGACAATGAATAAGTATCAGACAATGACATCAAATGATTGGGAATTATGATAAGTAGTATGTAAGGAACAAAGATGATTTTGTTCCCCTGCTGCAAGTGGGAAAGTGAAGAGTGACTGCTCACTCCAAGCTGAAAAATTTTGTTTGGCTTTCAGCCTCCGATACATTTTCCCTTCTTGGAAGACTTCAGGAGAAGAAAAATGTTTGCAAACCAGTGCCCTATGGAATTATAAATAAATGTGAGAAGCTGAGTGAGTTGGGCGGAGCCAAGTTTCCTCATCTATAAACCACAGATAATGTTATCTGTCCTAGGGGTTGCTGTGAGGGTTAACAACTATAAATGTAAAAGAGGCAGAAGAGTTACTGGCTGAAGACTCTGGAGACAGTCAGGTAGGTTTCTAGTTCCTCCGCTTACCAGCTGCTGCTATGTAAGGTAAGTTATTTAGCCTCTCTGTGTCTCGGCTTCTTCATGTAGAGGGTTGCAATGGCAATAGTGCCTGCCTCCTAGGATTGATTGGAGTATTAAATAAGAAAAAGGTGTGTGTATATATATATGGCTTTTAAAATGGTGCATGGTAAGTGATAAACCAAGTCTAACTTCTATCCTTGTCATGATGTCATCAGCACCACCATCATCATCTTCTTGGAATACGGCTCCTAACATAAGCAACAGTGAATCCTCATGCATTGCAACCAGGTAGTCAGATGACCCGGAGCAGTCAGGCCCTTGGTCTAGGAAGAACAGGTACATGCATAAAGAGAGAAATGTGAGCAGCACAGTGGCTGCAGACTTTCTGTGTAAAAGGGGTCAGAGAGCTCATCTCAGTTCCATCCCATTTCCATTTCCCTTTCCCTTTCATGAGGGGGAATGACCTTGAAGGAGGGAGAACTGTACTCTGAGTAGATAGAAAAGCCTGGGCTATAGCCCAGCTCCACTGCCCAGGCGCAGAGGACAGCCCTCTGATATCTCTGGAATGATTTAGCTTTATTGCCTATTGTCTCTTTCTTCAAATTGCCTTCAGGATGAATGTCCCAGCCAGAACCCATATAGAGGACAGCAGCTTCCCCAGTACTTCCTGAGGTGCGGACACTGTCCCCAGATGAAGCATCTTTCAAATTGACCATTAGTGGAGGCTGTATTTTGCACCTTTCGAATGAGGAAATTACACTGCTTTAGAAGTTCTGCACTCTGGCTCAGGCAGTGAATTAGATGAGGGATACAGGCTGGGGTGCTTTCCTACTGGGCATAATACCCAATTTATTTTCATTTACACTAATTTCTCTACATCACTGACTGCATGAGACATTAAACCGTTCAATGCAAGCAATTCCCAATTGTTTGACACAAACAGAAATGTTTAGTGAATAATAATTTTTTAAAATGAGCCTATGGATGCAACCAAAATGTAAAATTGTGAGAACATGTTAATCAGCTTTTCACATTGCGAAGAGCTTGACTTTCTTTCTTTGTCTGTCTCTTTTCCTCCCTCTCTCCCATCCTTCCTCGGCTTCCCTCCCTTTCTTCATTTTCTTTCTCCTTTTCTAAGTTTTCTTTGAAAAGACAAAGCGAATACACATAAGAAAATAGAGTCGTGTAGTTATTGATAGCACAATGAACAGAATCCATGGATGTGAAAGCCTTTTTTTCTGGAGGATTCCAAGATGTAAAAATTTTTAAAAATCTCCCTTCAGCTCTATGGATAGAGCAGTTTAGATGCTGGTTTGAAAGGGGATTTTAGTTTATGCATCTCACTCTCAATATCAATTACATCTACCTAATGTCTTCCTGGTCTCATTAGCCTGTTCGGAGAGTCAGTTTAGGATAAAGGGAGATGGTGCTACTGGAGAGTCACATTAGCACCTCATTCTCAGACTTCCAGGAAACTTGGGACTTCCTTGAGTACGAGTAGAACTTAGCCTCCATCAAAATGGATGGACCTTACCCTCCATAGTTTTATCCCCATCTCCTACCTTTGTTTGCTGTTAAGAGAGATCTGGGTTGGAATCCAGGCTCTGTCCTTCATGCGTAGAATGACTGGGCAAAATGACTTTCATGTCTCTGGTCCTCAGTTTCCTTATCTGCAAAAACGGGCAACAAAGACCTGTTTTCCACGGTTATTTCCAATACTCTGGTAGTATAAGCTCAAGTATATAAAAATAAATATACAAAAGAGACTGGGAGGAACAAATAGAATGTTCAAAATGGCTGTTTGTTTTTCTTTCTTTGTCCTGCACCTTTCAATTTTCTATATAGGCAAGCATTTTATTTCTTTTTTTTTAAAAATGTACTTTATTCAAGTTTGTTTGATTTACAGTGTTATGTTATTTTCTCCCGTATAAAAAGTGATTCATATGTGTGTGTATATATATTATATATATATATATATATATAATTTTTCATTATGACTTATCACAGAATATTGAACACAGTTCCCTGTGTCACAAATCAGTATTCTTTCTTTAAAACTTTTTATTTTGTATCAGAGTAGAGCTGATTAACAAACAATGTTGTGATAGTTTCAGGAACAGCAAAGGGACTTATCCGTATATATACGTGTATCCATTCTCTCCCAAACTCCCCTCCCAATCCATGATATTTCAATAGGAAAATTATGATTTACAAAAGCACGTCTTTTTTGTTCAAGATCATATGGATTGCAATAATATCTATTGAATCCCTGTTTACTTTTCCTCTGCTCCCTAAAATCTACCCTTCTCTCTTATTCTTTTGAAAGGAAAGCAGACGTGGTGTGTATTAGTTTCCAATTGCTACTGTAACAAATTACTGCATACTTAGTGGCTTAAACCACACAGATTTATTCTCTGGCGGTTTTGGAGGTCAGGAATCTGCAGTGAATCTTAGGGGTCTGAAATCAGGATGTGGGCAGGGCTGGTTCTTTTAGGGCTGTGAAGGTGGAATTTGCTTCTTTGCCTTTCTCAGCTTCTGGTGCCTGCCCAAATTCCTTGCTTTGTGGCTCCTCCTTTCACTTTTTTTTAAAGTAATAAAGTATTTTTATTTTTTACTTATTCTATTTTGTAATTTAATCTTTATTTTATATTATAGTTGATTTACAGTGTTGTGTTGGTTTCAGGTATACACCAAAGTGATTCAGTTGTACATATATTACGAATCCATTCTTTTTCAGATCCTTTTCCCATGTAGGTCATTAGAGAATACTGGCTAGAGATCCCTGTGCTATACAGGAGGTCCTTGGTGATTATCTATTCTATATATGCATGCATACTCAGTTGCTCAGTTGTGTCCGACTCCTTGTGACCCTACGGACTGTAGCTTGCCAGGCTCCTCTGTGCATGGGATTTTCCAGGTAAGAATTCTGATGTGGGTTTCCATTTCTTTGTTTCCAGGGATCTTCCTGAGCCAGGGATTGAACTTGTGTCTCCTATTTCTCCTGCACTGCAGGCAGATTCTTTACGCTTGAACCAATGAGGAATGTATATGTTACTTCCAAACTCCTAATTCATCCCTTCCCTCACCTTTCCCTTTGGTAATCTTAAGTTTGTTTTCAAAGTCTGTGACTCTACTACACTTGTATCATATTTTTTGTTAGATTCCAGGTATAAGTGATATGATATTTGTCTGTCTGCTATATATACAATGAAATATGGCATGTATGTGTGCTAAGTTGCTTCGATTGTGTCCAATTCTTTATGATCCTATAGATTGTAGCCTATCAGGCTCCTCTGTCCATGGGATTCTCCAGGCAAGAATACTGGAGTAGGTGACATGCCCCACTCCAGGGGATCTTCCTGACCCAGATATCAAATCCGCATCTCTTATGTCTCCTGCATTGGCAGGTGGGTTCTTTACTCCTTCGTAAAAAAGAATGAAGCAATGCCATTTGCAGCAACATGGATGGACCTAGAGATTATCATACTAAGTGAAGTAAAGCCTTCCTTCACTTTCAAAGCACATCACACCAGTCTCTTCCTTTGTTGTCCTGTAAGGACCCTTGTAATTACAGATATAATTGCATAATTCAGCACAGTCTCCTATCTCAAGATTCTTATTCATCTCTGCAAGGTTCTTTTTGCTGTATATGGAGATCTTTCATGAGAGGCCATTATTAACACCAACACAGGGGACTTTTATGTGTAAGAGGTGATGAACTGAACAAAAACTGGGAAAAACAACAATAAAATTTCTGATAATGTAAAATAACAAGCTAGGTACTTTATACAGAATATCTGTTCAAGCCTTCCAGATCATAGCTGTACTGGATCAAATGTACTGGCAGGAAATACAAGGCATTTGAGTCTAGTGTAAATGCAGAAGCTGATGTGTTCTGTTAAAAAACTCAAATCATGACACACAACAATGAAAAATGATCAAGTCCTTTCTCCCTAGATCTCTAAAAGGCCAGAAATTCAGTCTGTTATTCTTATTATTCTTTGAAATGTCAATTCTTACTAGTAAAAGGCACTAGAAAGACTCCTATCAGGGACTATTCCTTGATTCAAACGCAGCCTGTTTTCTACAGC
This sequence comes from Dama dama, assembly GCF_033118175.1. NCBI lineage: Eukaryota > Metazoa > Chordata > Mammalia > Artiodactyla > Cervidae > Dama > Dama dama. The sequence goes on from NC_083709.1 coordinate 26,402,858, forward strand.
TTGGGACCAAGAGATGGCAAGGATAACTTTTTTTTAAAAAAGCAAAAAAGGTTCAGATGATTATTTTTTGTTGCAAAAATGCCACAGGTTATTAAACTAACATCAGGAATGGATATAATCAGAGCTCATCTATTATTAATAAGGTTCTGCCTTAATGTGATCATTGTAGAAGTATGCCTTATACCTAGAAGCTATCATCTAACATAATAACAACCTGAAATAATGAGTTGCCAGCATGATATTTTTCTTCTGTGAAGGGTTATACCTATAGGGTTGCTTTTTCCTTTTCTTATAACAACAATAATAATAAACTGCAGCAGGTTAGACAGAGACAGGTGTTGAGTTTTATTTGTAATATAGCAGTAACTGCTCATCATCTTTACAGTTAAGATTGGCTACAGAGCCAACACAAAAATGTTTTGAAAACCATATTATTAAGACTTATAATGATGATCCCAGAGCCAGAACAACTCATGTTAACTTTCTTTAATGTCTACTATGTGTGTGTGTGAGAAAGAAAGAAAGAGAAATCCAAGATATGATTATACTTATAGGTTAATTTACTAGGAAATTAAAAACTATTTTTGCTTGTACACAAGTCTTTTAACTGAAATCCCTTTCCTTCTCTAGGGCGTGAGGCTCAGAAAAGACATAACTTAAGCCTCTGTGAACAGAAGCTGAGGCAGACCGCATCCTGAATAGTTGAGCTTCCTTTATAGTGGTTATTACAAATGGTTGTGCTGAGGCTTGCTCACAAAAATCCTATTTAATCCTTAATGCAGTTGAATTCTATGGGGTGCAGTTACCTGGAGACCAGATTAGGCAAACTCAAGTGTCAGGAAGGAGAGTGAATGCAGAAATAAGGCGATAAGACCCAAGTATTCGAGCACGTCAAAATCAAAAATAGCGAAATCAGTGGAGGAAGAAGCTCGAAGTTGGCTGATTAAGACCTTCCCCTCTCCAATGGCTATTCCATTAATTCCCTGCTCCCTCTTCCGGGCTGGACTCCACTTCTTCAGTCTGCTGGCTTCCAGCTCTGCAGTGTGGCTTTTGCTCTCCTGGCCTGGTCTCAGGGCGGGATGTCTCAGAAGTATTGGTCAGACTTGATCTTGGTCTCGTCAATGCTGTGGCCCCTGGAGGCCCTCCCCTCCTCTTTCTTCCTCAGCTCCAGGCTTTCCTGGTTCTTTTCTCGCCCCTTCCCCCACTGTGCTCAATTGGCTCCTGTGCCTCCGTCGACTCTTGAAACAAGGTCAACCCCCAATGTTCTTTCCCTCCATGTTCTATACTGATGACTCCTGAGTCTACATCACTAGCTCTGTCCCTGCTAATGAGATTCACACTTGAATTTCCATCCCCTCGCCTCCTGGGTCCACATGAAGGTTCTAGCAGCTTCTCAAACTGTACAAGTCCAGGTTTTCTCAGTAGCGTCTGTTCTCTCTCCATCTTCTGCCCTTACCTCCTCTGTCCTCACTGACTCTTGGATAAAAGTCCCCACCTTCTCTGACTCCTTCAGCCTGGAAATATCTTTGTCTCTTTTAATTCTTTTTTTGCCAGTTTCTCTCATCCCCAGGTTTTGCACTTTCTTGTTTGACCAGAGGACTTGTGTCTCCCCTCCTTTCTGGCCCTGCTACCATTGCCCTGATGATTATGTTAACGGTAACCTCTTGGCTGATCTGTCTGCTTCCAAACTAGCCTTTGTTGTGCTGCTGAAACTAACTTCTTAAGATGCCCATGATGCTACTTGTCATACTACTTCATATAATAGTTGCTCAATAAAAAATAATAGTTGCTCAATAAATGCTACCTTATTACTTTCTCAGCTTCAGTGACTTTATCTGACTATTGGTAGATAACTCTACAATCTGGCTTTCCTCTGATGTTTATTATGCCTCTAAGAAATAAAGGATGGGGTTTCCATTTGACTTTTGCCTGTTATTGTTATTTTAAAATTCCCGATTTATTTTAGAAAAGTAGAAGTCACCCCAGAGAGTGTGTGTATCAGAATGTAGCTATATAGGTTGACATGTATATCGTACCATGTGTAGAACAGATAGCTAGTGGGAAGCTGCCGTAAAGTACTGGAAGCTCAGCTCATTGCTCTGTGATAACCTAGATGGCTGGGCTGGGGGCTGGGGAGTGGGCTGAGAGGCAGGTCCAGCCATATTCTCTCCCTATGGCTGATTGACTTTGTTGCACAGCAGAAACTACCAACATTGTAAAGCAATTATAGTCCAGTAAAAAGATTGGAGGAAAAAACAGAGAGGAGGCTGGATTTGACCTGGGGGCCATAATTTGCGGACCCAGGATTTAGTACAGGAAAAGATTTTATTGAAAGGCCTAATCTGTGGCTGAATGGGAGTTTTCAGACCCTGTTTAAAATGACCCCATGGAGCCTGTAGAAAGCAGCTTGAGACTTTTGCAAAGTGGGCTCAGTGGGCCCCAGCAACATCCTGTAAGAGGGCATTGCTACAGACAGGGCCAGCTTACCTCTGTGAAGCGGGGTGTGGTCCCAGGCCACTGGGGGCGGACCTAGCCTGTGTGAGAGGCTCCTGTTTGCTTGGAACTTCCCAGAAGGTCTAGCTGTGATTTAAATTGGGAAGGAGAACGGCTAAGCTGGCAGCTACGCTGTGCTTTTTTGCTGTTGTCAAGCATGAGTTAAGTAGGTTTCAAACCCTTCCTAATGTGCTTTTCTCATTTAATTTTGTGGCTGCATAAACTTTCATAGCAAATAATGAGTTAAGGCTGCAGCCCAAATGTTATGGACTCTATGTATCTGGAGAGCCTGTGAGTGCAGCTCTGCATTCTAATGGCTGCTTAACCAGACGCCGCCTGGGCCGAGCAAGCTTGCTTTGGCTTGAAGATGGATTCTGCGGAATGCAAGGGGACCCCACCAGAGAGCCCCTTGGCCTCACTGCTGCCCTCCCCTCTCAACAGAAGTGTTTTTTTTTCCCCAAAACTTGACAGCTGTTCCTCTTGGGTCAGAATGAATTTGTCCCTCAGCTAGAATTCTGACTGTGTCTGTCTTGATTTGAGCGTTGAAGGATAAATTCTCACCTAGGAATCCTGTTTTCAGCATCCACACTTGATGCTCCTATTTGTCCCAGGAAATCAACATCGACTACCTGTTCTCCAGCCCGTCTGCTGGGATGGCATGGTGCCCGATTCCTGGCAGGGTGGGTGTAATCCAAAGGGCTGGGATTGCAGAGCATTGTGTTTGGAGGGATGGATATGAGAGGTGGGGAGGGCAGTGGGCTTTGAAGCACAGGGGCTGCAGGAAATGGCTTTTTTCTTGCCTTGTCCTCACTTTCAGGCCCCTGACCCCTCATAGCAGTTGACTCTGCTTTTTTGCCCCTCTAGGGATCCTGCCTTTTAGAAAACCTGAGGCAGAGAACTGCACATGTGTATGGGGGATGGTGAATGTCGGAATCTCGTTTCACAAACATCTAGAGGCGTCATCACCCAAAATAAAACAGAGTGAAGCTGGCAACGCAGACTCAGTTAGTATTTCTGGAGGTAGATGGTGGGATTGTTGTTGTTGTTCAGTTGCTAAGTCATGTCCAACTCTCTGCAACCCCATGGACTGCAGCCTGCCAGGCTTCCCCGTCCTCTATCTCTCAGCGTTTGCTCCAACTCGTGTCCACTGAGTCAGTGATGCCATCCAACCTTCTATAGGTGATTTTTATTTTTCATTTTTTTTATTGTATGATCACGTTTATTTGTGAAATTCAAAAACAGGATAAATTCATAGCAAACAAAAATCATGTACGCTTGTGGTTACCAGAGGCAGAGAATTGGTGGGAGGAAATACAGGATGGAGGTGATCAAAAAGTATAAACATCCAGCTATAATATAACTACAAAACCTGTAATGCTCAACAGAAATATACCACAACAGCAAATAATCAAGCTATCGTATGAACTAAGAAATGGAATAGACATTTATCAAAAGAAGAAATACAAATGACTGATAGGCACATGACAAGTTACTCAACATTACAAAAGATATAATGTACAGGATGACCGAAATTAGCACAGCTGGAGGAGATGTGTTTCTTTTTTATTATCTGCTTTTATATATTTCTACAATAGATTAAGTGGATGAAATAAAAAAGCAAAGTAAGACAAAAAAGAGCCACAGAATATAGGTATAAGGGAAGACTTTCCTAAAAGACCTAACCTTTGACTGACAAAGAATTTCTCAGCCCTATGTAAAGTGTCAATCAACTGGTGCTCATGAAGATCAAGCTAGGATGTCAGAACCGCAGATGAAGCACCTGGATGCAGAGAAGATGGAGTAGTGGCTGGAGCAGGGGAGGATGCGGTGTTGGTTCTGAAAGCGCTGGGCAGGAGGCGAATAAGAGCAGAGTCAGACCTTCAGAAGAGAATTAGCAACTGTGCTATATTCCTGAGATGACTTCAGCTTCCCTCGCTGGGTTGCAAAGAGTTGGAGACAACTGAGTTTGCACACACCCACTTGCCACAACTAAAGAAAAAGTCCATGCAGCAGCGAAGACCCAACATGGCCAAAAATAAATACATAAATAAAATGTGTCTAGCCTTCCCTGGAGGAGTTGATGGCTCCCTTTTCTGACTCCACATGCTGCTATGGAGGAGGAGTTTTTTCACTGTAGGTCTGATTCATTCAAATAGTCCAGTTCCTCTCTTTCTAGAAGGTACATGTGTTCTTTGAAAAAAGTAACCATCTCCCCAGGGCTTAGAAGGCAACCTAGTGTATGGGATCCTCAGAATAAATCTCTTCCTTCCCCTAGCCAGAAACCTTTTGTTCCCCCTACCACTCTAGTTTATTTATTTATTTTGCAATAAAATAGATAGAATGGTTGTGAGAGTTGAGCCGTAAAGAAAGCTGAATGATGAAGAATTGATGCTCTTGAACTGTGATGTTGGAGAAGACTCTTGAGAGTCCCTTGGACTGCAAAGAGATCCAACCAGTCCATCCTAAAGGAAATCAGTCCCGAATATTCACTGGAAGGACTGATGCTGAAGCTGAAACTTCAATACTTTGGCCACATGATGCAAAGAGACTCATTGGAAAAGACCCTGATGCTGGGAAAGATTGAAGGCAGGAGAAGAAGGGGACAACAGAGGACGAGATGGTTGGATGGCATCACTGACTTGATGGACATGAGTTTGAGCCAGCTCCGGAAATGGTGAAAGACAGGGATGCCTGGTGTGCTGCAGTCCATGGAGCTGAAAAGAGTAGGACACAACCGAGTGACTGAACTGAATTGAGATAGAACATAAAATTTACCATCTTGGGACTTCACTGGCAGTCCAGTGGTTGAGACTTTGCCTTCTAATGCAGGGGATGTGGGTTCGATCCCTTGTTGGGGAGCTAAGATTCCACTTGCCTCACAGCCAAAATAAGAAAAAACCCATAAAACAGAAGCAACATTATAACAAATTCAATAAGTATTTTTATTTTTTTATTTTTTTTCCAATAAGTATTTTTAAATGATCACCATTAAAAAAATTTTTTTAATGAATAAAATTTCTCATCATTTGAAAAAGGTGTACAGTTTGTGGCATTAAATGCATTCACACTGTTGTACATTTGTCACCACCATTCAACTCCAGAATGCTTTCACCTTCCCCACCTGAAACTGCATACCCGTTACATGCTAACTCTTCATTTTTCCTCCTCCCAGCCTCGGGCATCTACCCTCACCTTTCTACCTTCTGTTCCTATGAGTTTGACTAGTCTAGATACCTCGTCTGAGTGTAACTATGCAATATTTGTCCTTCTGTGACTGGCTTATTTCACTTTGCAGAATGTCCTCAACTTTCATCCACGTTGTAATGCATATCACAATGTCCTTTCTTTTTTTCCTCAAAGCTTATTTATTTTATTTTGGCTGTGGTGGGTCTCTGTTGCTGTGTGTGGGCTTCTCCTTGCAGCGGCTTCTCTTGTTGAGGAGCACAGACTCTAGGCGTGAGGGCTTCCATAGTTGTGGCTTAGGAGCTTAGTTGCCTCTCGATATATTGGGTCTTCCCAGACCAGGGATCAAACCCGTGTTCCCTGCATTGACAGGCAGACTCTTTTTTTTTAAATTAATTTATTTTTTTAATCGAAGGATAATTGCTTTACAGAACTGTGTTGGTTTCTGTCAAGCATGACCATGAACCAGCCACAGGTATACATATGTCCCCTCCCTCTTGAACCTGCCTCCCACCTCCCATCCCATCCCACCCCTGTAGGTTGTTACTGAGCCCCACTGTGAGTGCCCTGAGTCATATAGCAAGTTCCCATTGGCTATCTATTTTACATATGGTAATATAAGTTTCCATGTTACTCTCTGGACAGGCAGATTCTTAACCCCTGGACCACCAGAGAAGCCCTGTCCTTCCTTTATTAAGGCTGAATGATACTCTATTGTATGTATGACCACATTTTGTTCATTCATTCCTCTGTTGAGCAACACTTGAGTTGCTTCCGCCTTTTGGCTATTGTGAATAATGCTGCTATGAACATCGATGTTCACCTGTTTGAGTGACTGATTTCATTTCTTTTGGGGTATATACCCAGAAGTGGAATTGCTCAGAAAACTACTCTTGAAGGTATGGCTGGACCCTGGCATGCGGTGGATGTAAAAGGGGTTAAAGATCCAGGTGTGCTTGGAAGGCTGCCTACCACAGATTCACCTACTGAATCAGAGTCCTTCTGGGAGCTGGGCTAGGAATCTGTATTTTTAACAAGTACTCTGGATGATCTGATGACCAACTGGGTTTGAGGAATCACGGAACTCCACTATGTCACCCCTCCTACCCATGGGGATTCTGTGAAATCTTTGGATACTTTCCTTGAAGATAGAACATGGCATTTGAAGAGGGATCATTAATTCCCACAAAAGGAAAAAGAATGGTGAACCAAATTATATTTAATAGGGTTATTCTGTTTTCAGGGGAAACAAAAGTTCCCAAACCTCACCTGAAGCACATTGTGAGATCACTACCTTTACCCTGTGAAGTTGTTGATTTGGTAAATCTACCTGCAGATCTATTGTGATTCTAGTGACCATTTATTGTACCAAAGAGTATATTCCTGACTGTATTTTGGAGGTACTGCTTTTAATTTCCTCTAGATCTTGCAAGACACGTATTCAACCTTCCATTTTACAAATGAGGACGCAAAGACATTGAGGGCTTAAGAAAGTTGCTTTCAGCCACATGTAATATATGTCTGCAATGTAATGTAATGTAATGTATGCAATGACATATGTATGCAATGCAATGTAATGTATGTCTGCAATGACATATCAGAAATTTAGGGTCTAAAGGAATTTCAATCCAGATTCATTTAGAGACTGAGAGGCGAAGTGTCCAGCGGGGGACACGTGCCTGGATCATAATTCAGGACCCTAACTGATACTCTCGTGTGTCTGTGGTGACTCACTCCCTTGAGATGCTTCCGTACTTCCTCCCAGCTAGGCTGTGAGCTTCTTATAGGCATAACCTTATCTTATCTGCCCGTATCTAGTATAAGGCTAGACCCATAGCAGCAGGTGACTGAGTGGATGGGAATAACAGAGCAGATAAAATAAGAAATCTCTGACAGGGAGAATGACCCCCTCAAGTGGTATACTTTGTTTCTATGACTGCAAATGGAAAGAGTTGTTCCTATTAATTAATCTATGTAGTGGGGAAAGTACATGGGCTATAGAGCCCCAAAGACTTGGATTTTAACATCATTTCATTGTTTATTACTGAAGGGGATCAGAGTTGCCATCCCTAAACATACCACTTTGGCATTTATTTTGAGGGTTATTTTGAGTTGAAAGCAGTTGTGAGAATGAACAGATGCAGGAAGAGTTCTCTGCCCTCTCTTAATGGTTAAAAGCCAATTAATGTCTTTGTGAAAGTTTTGTGAATGTCCCTTTGTGAAAGTTTTCCCTTCTTACTATTACCAAGAGGAGAAGGGCCCTCTTATTATTAGAGATGGAAAGTCAACACTGAGACAGGTGTGCATAAACAGACTATATGAAAATAACCCTTATTTTTCATTAGTTCCCTCATATATTTCCTAGTAACTTCCCCAACATTAATATCCCTTGAAACCTAAACTGCCTTTCTTTTGTTAAAATGTTATGCAAGCCCCACAGACTAACCTCTTCTCTGAGTTTCACTTCTTTTTTGGGAACCCCTGTGCATATAAGTATTAATAAAAATCATATGTCTTTTCTTCTGTTAATCAAGCTTCTGTTAATTTAATTTGCAGGCCCCAACACAATTACATAGGAGGACAGAGGAAAAAATTGTTTTTCCTGTTATTGCTTTGAAATCAGGGCAATTTGTTAAACTCTTAACCTCAGGGTCCTCATGTGCAAAATGGAGAGATTAATATCTACCTCAAAGGTTTATTAGGAATAGAAAGTAAAAGCACCTTTCATAGAGACTAACACATACTGGCACAATAAATATTAGAATTTTTTCCAACTTTCCTCCTAAGAGGAAGTATACCAATCTCAAAAGGTTGGTTCATCAGTCACAGGGGCATGCATTGCCAATGCAACTGGGGCAATTGGAGGTTGAAGTTAGGGTCAGATTTTTGGACCAGAAAATGTGTCTCTCTATATCAACTCAAGAGTCCAGTTAAACACCCATGTTCATTGCAACATTATTCATAGTAGCCAAAGGTGGAAACAACTCAGTGTCTGTCCACAGAAGAATGAATGAACAAGATGTGGTATACACATACAATAGAGTATTGTTTAGCCTTGAAAAGGAAGAAAATTCTGAAACGTAACATGGATGAACCTTGAGGATATTATGCCAAGTGAAATAAACTAGTCACAAAAGACAAATACTGTATGGTCTCGCTAAAATGAGGGATCTATAGACTACCTAGAGTAGTCAAACTCATAGAGTAAAACAGTTTGCCAGAGGCTGAGGGTGGGCAAGAATGCAGACTTGTTTAATGAGTCTAGTTTCAGTTTTGCCAGGTGAAAGAATTCTGGAGATTGGTGGCACAACAATGTGAATATGCTCAACACTGCTGAACTGTACATTTAAAAATAGAGATGGTAAATTTTATATTATTTTACCACAGTTAAGATTTAAAAATCAGAAAAAGAATCCGGGATCAATGAATGATATTTTATTCCAGCAACATATGAAGTCACACTTTTTTCTTTCTGAATCCAACCTGAGAACCTGAGGCCATTTCTTTGCAGGCAGAACTCCATCCATGTTGCAACAGGTGAGGAATAGCTTCATAATTTTCAGACTAGCAGACTTTCTCTGCTAATGTCTCACTAATCATCATGGAGACTTAGCATTGAACCATAATTATTATCAGTTAATTAGACCTTAAAATGTATTTTTGATAACACCTCTGGCATTTAATTATGTAACTGGTAACTTATGAAAGTTATTAAAGGGATATACGACTATAGTAAAATATAATTAGATCTCATTTTTGTTTCTTGATATTGTATTGATTGTGATAACAGTTTTGTAGTTTTTACAGCTTATATGGAAACGGACACACTAAATTGATAGTCTATAAAAAATGCACATTTCAACACATATTTCAAAAGCTTATTAAAAAGAGAGAGGCTTTGGGAAAAGGAAAAGTGGATATCATTCTCAATACTATTTAACAAAAGTTTACAATAAATGACTTGTCTGCTTTCAAGGCCACTTTTTTGCCTAAAAACAAATAACATTCAAGAATTTATGTCATAATATCAACTCTTACTGTTGGGAAACAGAAAAACAGTACTCAACTTTTTCCAATGTTGTGAAAGTAACAAATATGTTCTCCCAAAAGCTGTGTGCACATCTGCTCATATTGTACATGAGGAAATGTTCAGTGAATCTTTTTGTAAAAGGAAGACTCACTTTTTAGCATAATGTACTTAATTTTCTCTCTGTAGGAGAACTCTATGTCAGTTAGAAACCAGTTTGTTTAGTTGGATTGACTGGTAGATTCTAAGCTCCTTGAGTGCAACATTTTATCTTGTAAAAATCTTAACATCATTTATAACTATTAATGTGGTAGTTCACATATAGTAGGTATTTGTTCAGCTTTCTTGAGGTATAATCAACTAATAAAATTATAAGATATTCCTGGTGCACTGGGAAGACTCAGAGGGATTGGGTAGAGAGGGAGGTGGGAGGGGGGATCAGGATGGGGAATACAAAAAAAAAAAAAAAGAAGAGTTGACTCGTTGGAAAAGACCCTGATGCTGGGAGGGATTGGGGGCAAGAGGAGAAGGGGACGACAGAGGATGAGATGGCTGGATGGCATCACCGACTCGATCATTTGAGTAAATTCTGGGAGTTTGTGATAGACAGGGAGGCCTGGCGTGCTGTGATTCATGGGGTCGCCAAGAGTCGGACACGACTGAGCGACTGAACTGAACTGAACTGATAGGTGTTGGTGATGGACAGGGAACCCTGACAAGCTGCAGTTCATGGGGCTGCAAAGAGTCAGACATGACTGAGTGACTGAACTGAAATGAAACAGAAGTAAACTTGCTACTTCAGCTCCAATCAAACAATTAGTGAAGAAAACATACAACATTTTGGAGAAAAACATAATTTTTGACTTTATCATAAGATCGTGTTTAGCCAAATAAAAAATAATATGCCTTGGAAATTGACCCTTGATACCAAGGATTCTACTTTTTGTCTCCTTTATGTATCTAGTGGGCTTCCCTGTTGTTTCAGCAGTAAACAACCCACCTGCCTATGCAAGAGACATGAGTTTGTTTCCTGGGTCAGAAAGATGCCCTGTAGAAAAAACTGGCAACCTACTTCAGTATTCTTGCTTGGGAAATCCCATGGACAGAGGATTCTGACAGGCTACAGTCCTTGGGGAGAGTTGGACATGACTTAGTGCATAAACAACATATATATCTAATAATTTGCTTACTGAGGATACCACGACCTTCCTTCTCAAGGTTAAATGTTTTGACTCAAAATTACCTTTCTAATAAAATTTCAGTTTAATTAGAAAAAAAATAAAGTATATATGATGTGACGTGGTATACATTGTGAAAGATTTCTTCCCATCTAGCTAATTAACACATTCATCTCCTCATGTACATTTAAGTCTTACTTTCAACAAATTTCAATGATACAATAGTATTTTAACTATAATCACCATGTTATCCATTAGTTTCTCAAATATTATTCCCCTTATAGCTGAAAATTTGTACAGTTTTAACAACCTCTCCCTATTTTCCCCACTCCCCAGCCCCAGGCTACCACTTTTCTACTTTGCTTCCTATGAGTTTGACTATTTGTTTAGATTCCTCATACAAGTGATAGCATGTGTATTCATCTTTCTCTGTCTGGCTTATTTCATGCATAATGCCTTTGAGTTCCATCCACGTTGTCTCACATAGCAGGCTTTCCTTCTTTCTCATGGCTGTATAATTACTCGCTTGCATACATACACCACATCTTTTTTATGGTGTCATCTCTTGGTGGACACTTAGGTTGTTTCCATATCTTGGCTGTTGTGAATAATACTGCAGTGAGTGCGGGAGTGCAGATAATCTCTTCCAGATTCTGTCTTCATTTCATTTCCTAACCAGCAGTAGGATTGCTGAATCATATGGCTTGTGAATATTCATTGCCTGTTGAGTGGGAGAGCTTGGAGAAAATGAAAGAAACTCTGCTTTTTTGTGCTCTTTCTCCAAACTGGGGACAATAAAATATGCCTTAGGAAAACTAGTAAAGATTCTGATGTGGAAAGGATACCCAGAGCCTGAAGAATTGGTGGCTAGTTAGTCACAGAGGAGATTGAGGGATATAAAAGGAATAATGACACATAATAGGTAAGGAAACTCTGGTAGTAGGGTCCGGTGTAGGTGGGAAATCTAAGCTATATGAAACATATCCAGATTTGAATTTATACAACTAATCTTAGACAAATAGATGAATTGATTAATAAAGTTTTCACTCCATGTCCTGCTTTGTAATAAAAATGTAATAAATTAGCTGGAATTTTGGGTACCATTTGAAGTGTAACATAGATGAAGAAGCTTTTTGCTCAAAGTCACAAAGAATAAAAGAAATCATTGTTTGAAATCACAAGTGTGATGCATCAGTCATTAACTGCAAGTTTTTGTAGACACAATTCTCATTTTTCAATTCAGATTAAATGAGAAGATTTCAAAAACATATTTTGATAACTTAGTTTTGCTGCTCACAGGATAGTGGCTGCCTTGGTATCTTCCTTTTGCTAAATAGCAGCTCATTGGTCATAAACCATCTGAGGAACAGAGAAAGAAAACACTAGCCATCTTTCCTTTCTAAATATGAACTTTCTTATCAGTTCCGAACAGCTTCAATATTTGTGTAAACTAATTTCTGGTTTCTTTTCTTGAAATGAGTGATCCTTGTATAGAAAGAAAGGATGCAGACGTCAACTTGTTTTCTCAAAGAGCTGTGTCATAAGATGTAGGGCTTGGTGGGAAAGAAAGCTACGCCAGTCCAGAGAAAGGGAGCACCTAGACAGACAGAGAAAACAGATTTATGATGACTGAAGGGGACAAAGGGCTTCCCAGGTGGCGATAGTGGTGAAGAATCTGCCTGCCAAGGCAGGAGATGCAAGAGACTTGGGCTTGATCCCTGGGTTGGGAAGATCCCCTGGAGGAGGAAAAATGAAAACCCACTCCAGTATTCTTGCCTAAAAAAATCTATGGACAAAAGGAGCCTAGTGGGTTACAGTCCCTGGGGTCGCAGAGTCAGACACAACTGAGCATGCGTGCACACACACACACACACACACACACACACACGCATGCATGCACGCACACGCACGCACGCACGCACACACAGGGGATGGAAGAGGGGAAGAGTACATTGGGAATTTGGGATTAACAGGTACACACTACTATCTATAAAGTAGATAAACAACAAGGACCTATTATATAGCACAGGGAACTATAATCAATATCTTGTAATAACCTATGATAAAAATCTGAAAAAACATATCTAACTGAATCACTTTTCTGTATACTTGAATCATTGTAAGTCAGCTATACTTACGAGGGTGAGGGGTGGGGAGAGACTCGCTGTGTAGTCTTTGGCAGTCTATTTAGTATCTCAGACTATCCTTACTTGTAAAGTTGGGCAATGGGTTGTTGTTAGGGTAAGAGAAAATATTTGGAAAGCATGTGCCCTTTGATTGGTGCTTAATAAGTGCTAGCTAATTTTCCTCTTATAATTGTAAGGAGCTTAGATGCAAATTGCAATGCCACTGAAAGGTAAACCAATCAGTTAACCAAAGAGGAACACAAAAATAGAAGTAAAACCAGTGAAACAAAACCATTTAACACACGGAAGCTGTAGATGAGCTTTGGGGAAAGAGCAGTTGTATTTACCCGAAGCAGCTTCAATCTATTTTGTTTGGGAAAGAATGGAGTGAGATCAGGAAAAGGACTTGGAAGAGAGTAGGGGGCTAATAACAGTACTCAACTCATAGAGTTACTGCAGGGATTAAATGAGGTGATATTTGTGATGTACCATGCGTGGTACTTGGCACAAAATAATTGCTTAATGATCAGAGAGAAAAGTTTCTATTCAGGCCAAACATATATTTTATAGATGAAAAAAAGTCAGGCTCAGGAGAATTAGGTAACTCTAAGTTTGCATCAAAAATCACTGTAACACACTCCATAATTAACTTACTATATTTATTCAGTAAATAAATCATGTTTCTGAGAAACTATTCTATTCATAATGCTTAGCGTCTGGGAGTGCTCAGATGCTCAGCTGTGTCTGACTCTTTACAGTCCCATGGATCGTAGCCCACCAGGCTTCTCTGTCTATGGACTTCTCCAGGTAAGAATACTGGAGTGGGTTGCCATCCCCCTTTTCCAGGGGATCTTCCTGACCCAGCAATCGAACCCACATCTCTTACAGTCCGTCTCTTGGCAAGTAGATTCTATACCACTCGGGCCACCTGGGAAATCCAATGTATGGGAGTCCTGAATAATAATGGAATGATAGTGCTTTAGATAGTATTTATGAGTTTATTGAGGCAGAAGTAATGGAATTAGATTGTATCACTATCATTATCCTCTTAGGAAACCTGGCTGCTGACACCTGGTGCTGGTGGTTTGGAAGTCTTGAACTTCAGGCAGTTTGGCACAATTGAACTTTGTCTTTAACCTTTACTGTGATTTATGTGATTAGGCTACTGGAGGAAGTGGCTTTCAACAGCATGATTAAAGCACTTTGAGGAAATAATTTCTGTCTCAAGAACCTTGCATACATTTTTGTTTTCAAGAGTTTGTCCTTTCTCATTAAAAGGAGAGACAGGAAATGGAGAAATATTGACTTTTAAACATTGTGCTGGGCAGAAAAGAGAGATCACAAACAACAGAGTCAGAGCCAGGGTGTTGGTTTTTGCAGACCTGTATGGCATTGTTTCCTGCCTCAGCTTTCCTCAGATTTGAGAATTTCATCCATCTACCTGGGAGTTGTGTTTTTCCTAAATTTAGGAGACTCACCTACTTTTAAATGTTACCAAGCAAGGGCTTGTTTAAAAACAAACAAACAACACATGATTAGCTAAGAAGTGATTTTATAAAATAAAGGACATTTAATACCAGAAAAATAAGACGAACATAATTGTGTAACAACAGGCAATTTTATCCATTTTGTGGCATCCGTCTTTGGTTTTCTTATTTTTTCCGGAAGTGAAATTGGGTCATGGATCAGATTTAGAGTTCCTTATTCAGAGGAACTGCTCAGATCCAGTTCAGACTAATTTTAGGCCAGGAATTTTCAACTCTCCTTCTGCATTTGCCTCTGTGCCTCACGTTAGGTTCAGAGCTTTCCAAAGTCTTAAAAATCAATGGAGTTTATAGACAATATGTGTTGTTCCACATTTTGGGGGGTAGGGTGGAATGTTACAAGAATTCAGCTAAGAGCAGTGAGATTTTCAAGTCCCAGGATTCTGAGTCATCATTCTGAGCTCTGCTTGTCCTTTGCCATTTTCTTTCGAGAAATAGGATTTTGTGCCCCTGTCCCGCAGTACTTTACATCTCAACAAAAAAGGAAAAGATGTATTCTTTCTGGAGAGAGTAGGTTGTGGGCGACCTATCTCAGTTCACTGGCTTGCTGAACAGTGATTAACATTTAAAATGTATGCAAACTCGTCTCCTAATTAAAGTCCACTAATATAAGACTTTGAACCTGTTCACTGCCTTTGGAAATAATCACAAATGCTGGCTGCTTATCATGCAAAAGTCATTATGGTAAATGACCAACTCCCCCACCTTCTCTCTTCTATCAGTTTTGAAAGTGATTCTCCATTATAGGGATCTGCAAATGGTGCACATTGTAGAATTGGATGCCTCCTAGTAGTTGTAATTGTTAATGCAAATTATCTCAGTTATTGGAAGAATAAAATTTGTAGAGTTCTTGCCAAGTGTGAATTTGCAAACATGTATACCAGATTTGCAGACAGAGAACACCAGTGCTGATCTAAATGAGCATCAGGAACTCTTGGCAGCATGTATGGCTGAGTCCCTTCACTGTTAACCTGAAACTACCACAACATTGCTAATGGGCGATCAGTTCAGTTCAGTTCAGTTCAGTTCAGTTCAGTCGCTCAGTTGTGTCTGACTCTTTGCGACCCCGTGAATCGCAGCACGCCAGGCCTCCCTATCCATCACCAACTCCCGGAGTTTACTCAAACTCGTGTCCATTGAGTCGGTGATGCCATCCAGCCATCTCATCCTCTGTCGTCCCCTTCTCCTCCTGCCCTCAATCTTTCCCAGCATCAGGGTCTTTTCAAATGAGTCAGCTCTTTGCATGAGGTGGCCAAAGTATTGGAGTTTCAGCTTCGGCATCAGTCCTTCCAATGAACACCCAGGACTGCTATACCCCAATACAAAATGTTTTTGGTCTAAAAAAAACACAATTAAATTAAAAGTAAAAGAACTCTTGATGGCAATTAGAACGTGGTGGTAATGAAGGATGCGTGACCATTTTCCTGTTCTTTATTCTCATACCCTTTTGGTCATTCTTTTTGGGAGGGTGGATATGAAACACAAGAAGGAATCAGGAAAAAGTGATGAAATTCAAAAGAGGTTGGAGGACCAGAAATATTCAGGCACCAGGTATTAGTTTCAGGTTGAAGAATTAAAGTCAATTTATTTGCCAAAGATGGGGATAGAAGCCAAGTAAAATCAGACTCAGCCTCAGAAGAGAAAAAATGAAAACCAACATGAAAGCCAACATTAGCTGGGCGTTTTCTATCTGCCAGAGATTCCAGTAGGCAAATTACCCATTTTCTTACTTGACCTGTATGTTTGCTTCATATCAGCACCAGGTTGTACTGAATATTATTTTATGGTTGAAGAAACTGGGGTTCAGAAAGGTTGTTTACATGAGTATGGTTCTAATGACTCAAAGCCTAGCTTCAACTCTAAATCTGACTTGAAAATTCATGGACTTTGCCACCTTCAAGTTGCCTCTTAAAATTACTCAAAAATATGCTGTAATGTGTTCTTTATCTTTCTGGCTTACTTCACTCTGTATAAGGGGCTCCAGCTTCATCCATCTCATTAGGATTGGTTCAAATGAATTCTTTTTAATGGCTGAGTAATATTCCATAGTGTATATGTACCACAGCTTCCTTATCCATTCATCTGCTGATGGGCATCTAGGTTGCTTCCATGTCCTGGCTATTATAAACAGTGCTGCGATGAACATTGGGGTGCACGTGTCTCTTTCAGATCTGGTTTCCTCAGTGTGTATGCCCAGAAGTGGGATTGCTGGGTCATATGGCAGTTCTATTTCCAGTTTTTAAAGAAGTCTCCACACTGTTCTCCATAGTGGCTGTACTAGTTTGCATTCCCACCAACAGTGTAAGAGGGTTCCCTTTTCTCCACACCCTCTCCAGCATTTATTGCTTGTAGACTTTTGGATAGCAGCCATCCTGACTGGCGTGTGATGGTACCTCATTATGGTTTTGATTTGCATTTCTCTAATAATGAGTGATGTTGGAATATATATGTTGGATATATATGGAATTTAGAAAGATGGTAACGATAACCCTATATGCAAAACAGAAAAAGAGACACAGAAATACAGAACAGACTTTTGAACTCTGTGGGAGAATGTGAGGGTGGGATATTTCAAAAGAACAGCATGTATACTATCTATGGTGAAACAGATCACCAGCCCAGGTGGGATGCATGAGACAAGTGCTCAGGGCTGGTGCACTGGGAAGACCCAGAGGAATCGGGTGGAGAGGGAGGTGGGAGTGGGGATCGGGATGGGGAATACGTGTAAATCCATGGCTGATTCATGTCAATGTATGACAAAACCCACTGGGAAAAAAAAAATTACTCAAAAATGC
The DNA here is from genome assembly GCF_033118175.1 of Dama dama. NCBI lineage: Eukaryota > Metazoa > Chordata > Mammalia > Artiodactyla > Cervidae > Dama > Dama dama. The sequence continues at coordinate 26,420,204 of NC_083709.1, forward strand.
ACCCCTGAAAATAAACCTTGAAAACATGATTTCCAAGTTGTAGTTTCACTTTTATGTTCACCTGGACTTCAGTGACAACAAAGGCAGTGTGGTTACTATAGCTGTTTTTCTCAGAATCTATTTCTGGCAGGACCATGCACTTGGTCCTAGTATGAAACACGACAGAACCTGTGGTTACACAAGAAGCTTTGGGGAGCTCTTCTGTGCGCTTCATCAAGTCCTCTCCCCACACCCCATGGTAGATGTGGGATGCGTAAGTTAGCGTTTACTTGCTCTAAGCAAATACTGAAATGTAGTCAGCAAAGGAAATCATCTTTACCTTTTGGAAATGATTCATTTTATAGAGACATTGAAGGAATGAAAGTTATTTCTTTGAAGATTTATGAACAGCAAAAGTGATGATGAGCTATGAAGGAATACATTTTCCCCTCTATTTTTATCCCTCTCTCTTGTCTGGCATGCTAAGGTCATTTCAGTCGTATTTAGCTCTTTGTGACTCCACGGACTGTAGCCCATCAGGCTCCTCTGTCCATGGGAGTGGGTTGCCATTTCCTCCTCTAGGAGATCTTTCTGACCCAGGGATCAAACCCACACCTCTTAAGTCTCCTGCATTGGCATGCTGGTTCTTTACCACTAAGCCACCAAGGAAGCCCCTCTGGGTCTGGCAGGATTTCTCAAATATTTGTGAGGCTCAGGACACGGTTACAAATAAAAGCCTAGATATCACGTGTCTAAATATTTTAAATTTTAAATCAAACCAATATGTTCTATAATCCAACTTTATAAATATGCCTTTTTTATTATGACATGGAAGACCAGGTTCATGTGCAGACTTCTTGGACTCCACTCTGGTGTGTCAGCACAGGAAGAGCGGTCCTAGTTCCTAAACTAAAGCCCACCCGTTTCTCTTCCCCTGCTCACATCTCCCTGCATCGTAAGAGGCCCCAGAAGCACTCATGGGTACATCCCAGGCTAAATGTCCAAGCACCAGCCACTGTTACCCTCTCTCTAGTCACCTCTCAGTTCTAGGGCTGTATATCCTGGGAGTACAATCTGTGCTTTGGAGAACAGATCTGGGGAAGAAATCATACTGGCCCCAGTAGCAATTTGGTGGAAATTTGGGCGGGGGATTTAGGGTCTCTGGAACCCAGAGGTAAGGTTTTGAGTGGGTGTATCTTCTTGGCCATTACCTGCCTGCCAATGCAGGAGGTGTAAGAGATGCGGGTTCGATCCCTGGGTCAGAAGATCCCCTGGAAAAAGGCATGGCAACCCACTCCAGTATTCTTGCCTGGAGAATCCCATGGACAGAGGAGTGAGGAATAAGGAGCAAGGCTCCTTATTGTGACCATGGGCTCGCAAAGAGTCGGACATGACTGAAGTGACTTAGCATGCATGCGTCTTCCTCACCTCATGGGAAGGGTTATAACTGGAGAAGATTCTGGAGTGGGGCCTTCTGACCTGGGACCCAGGTTTGACTGGCTGGTTTGAGTGCCGCTACTGTCTCTATTGTCCACAGTGATGTGGGAGAGAAGGGCAACCTGTGAGTGCGAGACAAGAATGCAATTTGTTACAGGGCAAATAATCTTCAATATTAAAACACATTTTAATTCATTTTTAACAGACCAGTTCTTCAGTATTAAAACCATTTCAGTTTACAGGTTTCTTAGAAAATAAAACTGGCTAGTATTCCTCTAACTAATACAACCGCAGAGGTTCTTTGCACTTGCATGAAGTGGAAAGGTCACCAACTAGCTTTTTCAGACCTTCTATCTTGTTTGCAGAAGACTCTGTCAGGGAAAAAAATTGTTGATGCATGTATCCAACAACTTTAATCTTGAGGTTATTGGAAGAAAATGAGCACAGAATTCATAAAGGCCATTTTCAGAGTTACTTTTCTGATTCCGGTTGCATTCTAATTAATATCATGGAGTGTTAGCACGCTAAGTAAGGAGCAATTATTAGCTATCAGATTCTGGGTTTGGGAGAGAAATGATGGTATATTGTGCATAATTTTTGCATCATTAAAAATTAAATCCCATAAGCATAATGACTCAAACATCAGGCCCTGACAGTATCTGCAGATGATAAACTATGGTATGTAAAAAAACAATTTACTAGGTAATGGTGCAATATTTTCTGTATTTAGACAGCATTTCCCCCCAAAGGCAAAATGATACTTTATATCAAATTATTTCTAGGCAGAAGATAGCAAAAGAATAAGGATATATAAGACAGACTATTGGATAGAAAACTTTCACCTTTTTCCTATTTTGTATAAGGTGATTTAGCAAGAAGAACTTGGATTTTGTTGTCAAATCGATCCAGGTTTGAATCTCCGGTTCACACCGTTACTAACCTTGTGAACCTGAGCCTGTTTATTCATCCCACACTTCAGTGAGGCTCCAGTTGCACCAACTGTCAAAACACTCACCTTACCTTATAGTTTTTGTGCAATTGAATGAGATCACATAGTTAAAAAGTAGTTCACACTGGGTCCAAGGCATAAGTAGAGAGTAAGTAGACATTAATTCACTTCCTCCTATTTTCTGTGTTGTTGAGCTCTTTCTCTGAGGACAATAAGAATTTGTTATTGATTATAAGAATATGTTATTGTTATAAGATTCCTTCAAATAAGAATCTGTTGCTACAGTAGAAACTCAAAGCACATGGGATGAATGACAATAGAGAGCAAAATTTGATGACTGCATCTTTATTTTATATCTAGTACTTTGTACTTCTTAGTCCTCGTCTCCCATTTCGTCTTTCCCTCTCCCCTTTCCCCGCTGGTCACCACTAGCTGTTCTTTGTATCTGTGAATACAGCACTGGGAATATAGCCAATATTTTATAGTAACTTTATTTTTTAAAGTTTATTTTTGGCTGTACTGGGTCTTCATTGCTTCCTGCGGGCTTTCTCTGGTTGCAGCAAGCGGGGGGCTCCTCTGCAGCTGTGGAGTGCTGACTTCTCACTGCAGTGGCTTCTGTTGTTAAAGAGCATGGGCTGTAGGCTATGAGGCTCAGTAGTTGCGGCACGTGGGTTTAACTGCCCCGTGGCATGTGGGATCTTCCCAGACCAGGGATCAAACTCATGTCCCCTGTGTTGGCAGGCAGATTCTTAACAACTGGACTACCAGAGAAGTGCTTATAATAACTTTAAATGAAGTATAATCTATAAAAATATCGAATCACTATGTTGTGTGCCTGAAATGAATAGAAAATTGTCAATCAACTATACTTCAACCAAAAAAGGAAAACACTGCTGACTGAGATTTCCCAGGAACTCTGAAGACCCATCTGTGAGATCACTGAGCCAATGATGGATGCCCACGAAGCCAACCTCTGTGGAAGCCACTAAGATTTTCATGCATGGAGGGGTGCCTGGCATTTGTACCTCTTGGTTTGCTTTCCCTGGAGGACTTGCCATAATTCCCTCAGTGAAGACGTTAAGCCTTCAAAAGAATAACATGTAGCTGACATCTGAGACCACTCAGGGTAGGTATTAGGACAGTGATCTAATGAGAACATGACCACAGATTTGATCTTCTTTGAGTCCCTGAGCCATCCCCTGCCACGCTACCCTCTGACTGGTCATTTCACAAATGCGCAGTCTGGGTTCAAGGTGGGATTAAAAGAGAGACTTTGGGTGGTGACCGTTAACTGGTGGTGAGATGTCTTCCACTCTTGAATGGCGTTTGTGACTTCTGGGACCCTACCAACTGCGTGTCTTCTGCATACTTCAGGTTTTCTTACTATAAGTGAGATAAGCCACCTTTATCTTACTCAAATTTTCCCTCCAGAATTCTTACGCAAACTACCTGCCCAATGAAGTGTCAGTAATAATTTTGTATCTTGTTCCATGCATGTCCTATGCCAGTGTGTAATCAGTGCTTGTCCTTCCACGATGTCAAGAGATGTCTTGAGGGAGCAGAAATGCTCAGGCTTTTTAGAAGCAGAAACACCTATGTTCCTATTCCTTTTTGGTTACTGACTAGCTATGAACTCTTAGTTTGGTTACTTAACTTCTATGGAGGTCAACTTCCTCATCTGCAAAGTGGGGATAGTAACACCAAATTATAGAATTATTTTGAGGATTAAATGAAATAATATGTCAATATTGTTTCCTTTCTCCTTTCAGCTCCAAGCTAAAAGTCAAACAATATGAAGAGTGTGCTGTGGCTTAGTCATGAGGTATTTAATGAAATACTGTAATGGATAGTCAGAATTTCTCTGTAGCTTCCCAGAAGCTTTATATATTTCAGGAGTTTCTTACATCTTTTGTAGTCTGCTGAAAGTTCCCCTCTTGTTTTCAAGCATTAATATGCATCCATTGTATGTTTATTTTAAAAATGTTAAATTTTGGTTCATGAAGGGAAATACGTTCACTATACCATCTTGAAACTGAAAGTTCTGGCTTGCAAATGTCTTTAACATCTAATTAATTCTTCTTTAGAATTATTAAAGAGATTGGAAAATTCTTAAAGAGATTGGAAAATTCTTAAAGAGATGGGAATACCAGACCACCTGACCACAGAAATCTGTATGCAGGTCAAGAAGCAATAGTTAAAACTGAACATGGAACAATAGACTGGTTCCTTATGGCAGAAAGTGAAGAAGAACTAAAGAGCCTCTTGATGAAAGTGAAAGAAGAGAGTGAAAAAGTTGGCTTAAAACTAAGATCATGGCATCTGGTCCCATCACTTCATGGCAAATAGATGGGGAAACAGTGGTTGACTTTATTTTTCTGGGCTCCAAAATCACTGCAGATGGTGATTGCAGCCATGAAATTAAAAGACGCTTGCTCCTTGGAAGGAAAGTTATGACCAACCAAGACAGCACATTAAAAAGTAGAGACATTACTTTGCCAACAAAGGTCTGTCTAGTCAACCCTATGGTTTTTCCAGTAGTCATGTATGGATGTGAGAGTTGGACTATAAAGAAAGCTGAACGCTGAAGAATTGATGCTTTTGAACTGTGGTGTTGGAGAAAACTCTTGAGAGTCCCTTGGACTGCAAGGAGATCCAACCAGTCCATCCTAAAGGATATCAGCCCTGGGTGTTCATTGGAGGGACGGCTGTTGAAGCTGAAACTCCAATACTTTGGCTACCTGATGTGGAGAGCTGACTCATTGGAAAAGACCCTGATGCTGGGAAAGATTGAGGGCAGAAGGAGAAGGAGACGACAGAGGATGAGATGGTTGGATGGCATCACCGACACAATGGACATGGATTTGGGTGGACTCTGGGAGTTGGTGATGGACAGGGAGGCCTGGCGTGCTGCAGTTCATGGGGTCGCAAAGAGTCGGACATGACTGAGCGACTGAACTGAACTGAACTGAAATTGGGAAAGGAGTACATCAAGGCTGTATATTGTCACCCTGCTTATTTAACTTATATGCAGAGTACATCATGTGAAATGCTGGGCTGGATGAAGCACAAGCTTGAATCAAGATTGCAGGGAGAAATATCAATAACCTCACATATGCGATGACACCACCCTTATGGCAGAAAGTGAAGAAGAACTAAAGAGCCTTTTGATGAAAGTGAAAGAGGATAGTGAAAAATCTGGCTTAAAACTTAACATTCAAAAAACTAAGATCATGGCATCTGGTCCCATCACTTCATGGCCAATAGATGGGGAAACAATGGAAACAGTGAGAGACCACACTTTTGGGGGGCTCCAAAATCACTGTAGATGGTGACTCCAGCCATGAAATTAAAAGATGCTTGCTCTCTGGAAGAAAAACTATGACCAACCTAGACAACATATTAAAAAAAACAGAGATATTACTTTGCCGACAAAGGTCCATCTAGTCATAGCTATGGTTTTGCCAGTAGTCATGTATGGATGTGAGAGTTGGACTATAAAGAAAGCTCAGCACCAAAGAATTGATGCTCTTGAATTGTGGTGTTGGAGAAGACTCTTGAGAGTCCCTTGGACTACAAGAAGATCCAACCAGTCCATCCTAAAGGAAATCAGTTCTGAATATTCATTGGAAGGACTGATGCTAAAGCTGAAACTCCAATACTTTGGCCACCTGATGCGAAGAACTGACTCGTTGGAAAAGACTCCGATGCTGGGAAAAATTGAGGGTGGGAGGAGAAGGGGATGACAGAGGATGAGATGGTTGGATGGCATCACTGACTCAATGGACATGAGTTTGAGCAAGCTCCAGGAATTGGTGATGGACAGTGAAGCTTGGTGTGCTGCAGACCATGGGTTCACAAAGAGTTGGACATGACTGAGTGACTGAACTGTACTGAACTGAACTGAATTCTTCTTTTCCCTGGGCTGCCTCTCAGTTAAGAACTGAGAGTAAGTAGTGGTAGAGCAGTGGGTGCTGAAAAAGAATCATGGACACATTCAAATTTTTATGTATATATCATGATATAGAAAGAAAAATAGAAAAATTATGCATCAAAATGGAATGAACAGAGATTAGAAATAATGAAATGGTTCCCTTTAGATAGTCAAGATTTGAAAGAAGTTTAGGGGTTTCCAAAGAAGTAACCAGATAAAAATTAAGAGAAAGAATACTGGTTTGAGATTCAGAGGATCTAAACTTTTTCCTGCCTCTACTATCTCCGCTTTGGAATCTGGCCAATTTGTACCTGCTTTCTAGGCCTTGATTCAGTCTCCTGTAAAATGGTGCTGAAGGAGGGACATCACATAGATGGTTCCTGTTGTCTCATTCAAGTCTTCTTTTTAATTTTATTTATTTTTATTAGTTGGAGGCTAATTACTTTACAATATTGTAGTGGTTTTTGTCATACAGTGACATGAGTCAGCCATGGAGTTACATGTATTCCCCATCCCGATCCCCCCTCCCACCTCCCTCTCTACCCAATCCCTCTGGGTCTTCCCAGTGAACCAGGCCTGAGCACTTGTCTCATGCATCCAGCCTGGGCTGGTGATCTGTTTCACCCTAGATAACATACATGTTTTGATGCTGTTCTCTCAGATCATCCCACCCTCGCCTTCCCCCACAGAGTCCCAAAGTCTGTTCTGTACATCTGTGTCTCTTTTTCTGTTTTGCATATAGGGTTATCATTACCATCTTTCTAAATTCCATATATATGTGTTAGTATACTGTATTGGTCTTTATCTTTCTGGCTTACTTCACTCTGTATAATGGGCTCCAGTTTCATCCATCTCATTAGAACTGATTCAAATGAATTCTTTTTAATGGCTGAGTAATATTCCATTGTGTATATGTACCACAGCTTCCTTATCCATTCATCTGCTGATGGGCATCTAGGTTGCTTCCATGTCCTGGCTATTATAAACAGTGCTGCGATGAACATTGGGGTGCACGTGTCTCTTTCAGATCTGGTGTCCTCAGTGTGTATGCCCAGGAGTGGTATTGCTGGGTCATATGGCACTTCTATTTCCAGTTTTTTAAGAAATCTCCACACTGTTCTCCATAGTGGCTGTACTAGTTTGCATTCCCACCAACAGCGTAAGAGGGTTCCCTTTTCTCCACACCCTCTCCAGCCATTTATTGCTTGTAGACTTTTGGATAGCAGCCATCCTGACTGGCGTGTAATGGTACCTCATTGTGGTTTTGATTTGCATTTCTCTGATAATGAGTGATGTTGAGTATCTTTTCATGTGTTTGTTAGCCATCTGTATGTCTTCTTTGGAGAAATGTCTGTTTAGTTCTTTGGCCCATTTTTTGATTGGGTCATTTATTTTTCTGGAATTGAGCTTCAGGAGCTGCTTATATATTTTTGAGATTAATCCTTTGTTGCTTCATTTGCTATTACTTTCTCCCATTCTGAAGGCTGTCTTTTCACCTTGCTTATAGTTTCCTTTGTTGTGCAAAAACTTTTAAGTTTCATTAGGTCCCATTTGTTTATTTGTGCTTTTATTTCCAATATTCTGGGAGGTGGGTCAAAGAGGATCCTGCTGTGATTTATGTCAGAGAGTGTTTTAGTGTTTTGCCTATGTTCTCCTCTAGGAGTTTTATAGTTTCTGTTCTTACATTTAGATCTTTAATCCATTTGAGTTTATTTTTGTGTATGGTGTTAGAAAGTGTTCTAGTTTCATTCTTTTACAAGTGGTTGACCCGTTTTCCCAGCACCACTTGTTAAAGAGGTTGTCTTTTTCCATTGTATATCCTTGCCTCCTTTGTCAAAGATAAGGTGTCCATAGGTTCGTGGATTTATCTCTGGGCTTTCTATTCTGTTCCATTGATCTATAATTCTGTCTTTGTGCCAGTACCATACTGTCTTGATGACTGTGGCTCTTTGAAGTCTTGAAACAATTAAGGTCAACACCTAATTCATCAGGAATTCCTCACTGGAGGTCTAAAAACAGAGTTCTGTGGAAAAAAAACAAACAATAAACCCATGATATAAGGATTCTATTTTAAGAAGTGAAACTGTGAGTAAAACTCTAGGAGCCAAAGATGCAGGAACATTTTAGTAGCAATATTGAAGTATAAATATTAAACTGTGAAACAGTTTATAGTATGAGCTAACCAAACAGAAATACGTGAGTCACACTGATCAATTAAAAAAATTTCATATGAAAAGAAGGTGCATTTGTAACCGTGCCTGCCTGTCTTACAACCTTGCTGATAATAAAGTAGATAGAAGCAAATAATAAATAGGTTTTTTAGAAAATGAGTGCAACTTACTGAATTTTTTTTTCCATCGGAGGATAATTGCTTTACAATGCTGGGTTGGTTTCTGCCATACAGTAACATGAATCAGCCATAAGTGTACATATGCCCCCTCCCTCTTGAATCTCCTTCCCACCATCTCACCCCATCGCACCCATCTAGGTTGTAAATATTTTATATATATACTCCCATGTACTCAGGTACAGAAGCTATCATTGGATACCAATAACCAATTTGGGTTGTCCATGTAGAGACTATGCCTAAGTGCCTTATTTAAACAATAGATCAAACAAAAAAAAAAAAAAAATGAAGGTAGAGTGTTTTTTAAGTGAACGTAGATTATACAGAACAACATTGCTTTATATCTTTCAATACCTTACATTTCTTTGTGTCTTGGACATTTTGTTTTTGTATTATAATCTTAATGGAGAGAGTAAGAAAGATCCAAGTTTATTCTTCTCTGCTCAGGGTGAGGAAATAGCTGCTTTCAAAAGGTAAAAGTCAAGGCAGTTGGAAAGGGTGGAACACAAAAGATTGATGATTGGGATAAATGGAGATTACATTAATTTTTTTCACTCAGTGGATATTTATCACGGGCCCATGAATAGCCATATCCTAAAACTTTCACAAAGGAAAAGTGAATGGACATAGAGGAATTTTATGTTTATAAAAGACATGTGTGGCCTAATGTGGAAATATTTTACCAATATATGAAATTTCCAGGAAGCAAGGTAGGGATGTGGGGAGTCAGTTGTGAAGGTGAGGCTGAGTGGGAGGGGGAAGTGGGGAGCGGGGGGACCTCTCCAGAAACCATATGGAGAGACAGTAAGAGATGTGGGGATGTCTTAAAAAGAAATGTCATGCACATCAGCAAAATAACTCAAATAGAAGATAGGCTGCCAGGAAGCCATGGAAAAGAGTATGGTTAACATAAAAAGATATTGACAGGATCGACAAAACTATTGTGATGACTGCACCTGGAATTAAGACATCATGAAAAAGGTAACAAGTGGTGATTAGAACTACAATTGGCACAATATAAGTTGTCAGGTAGGATAAAGAATGAATTTAAGAAATAGAAGATCTTAACAGACCCATCACAAGGAAGGAAATCAAAACTGTAATCAAAAATCTTCCAGCAAACAAAAGCCCAGGACCAGATGGCTTCACAGCTGAATTCTACCAAAAATTTAGAGAAGAGCTAACACCTATCTTACTCAAACTCTTCCAGAAAATTCCAGATGAAGGTAAACTTCCAAACTCATTCTATGAGGCCACCATCACCCTAATTCCAAAACCAGACAAAGATGCCACAAAAAAAGAAAACTACAGGCCAATATCACTGATGAACATAGATGCAAAAATCCTTAACAAAATTCTAGCACACAGAATCCAACAACATATTAAAAAAATCATACACCATGACCAAGTGGGTTTTATCCCAGGAATGCAAGGATTCTTTAATATCCACAAATCAATCAATGTAATACACCACATTAACAAATTGAAAGAGAAAAACCATATGATTATCTCAATAGATGCAGAGAAAGCCTTTGACAGAATTCAACACTCATTTATGATTAAAACTCTCCAGAAAGCAGGAATAGAAGGAACATACCTCAACATAATAAAAGCTATATATGACAAACGCACAGCAAGCATCACCCTCAATGGTGAAAAATTGAAAGCATTTCCCCTGAAATCAGGAACAAGACAAGGGTGCCCACTCTCACCACTACTATTCAACATAGTGTTGGAAGTTTTGGCCACAGCAATCAGAGCAGAAAAAGAAGTAAAAGGAATCCAGATAGGAAAAGAAGAAATGAAACTCTCACTGTTTGCAGATGACATGATCCTCTACATAGAAAACCCTAAAGACTCTTCCAGAAAATTACTAGAGCTAATCAATGAATATAGTAAAGTTGCAGGATATAAAATTAACACACAGAAATCCCTTGCATTCCTATACACTAACAATGAAAAAATAGAAAGAGAAATTAAGGAAATAATACCATTCACCATTGCAACAAAAAGAATAAAATACTTAGGAGTATATCTACCTAAAGAAACAAAAGACCTATACATAGAAAACTATAAAACACTGATGAAAGAAATCAAAGAGGACACAAACAGATGGAGAAACATACCGTGTTCATGGATTGGAAGAATCAATATCGTCAAAATGGCTATTCTACCCAAAGCAATCCCTATCAAGCTACCAATGGTATTTTTCACAGAACTAGACCAAATAATTTCACAATTTGTATGGAAATACAAAAAACCTCGAATAGCCAAAGTAATCTTGAGAAAGAAGAATGGAACTGGAGGAATCAACCTGCCTGACTTCAGACTCTACTACAAAGCCACAGTCATCAAGACAGTATGGTACTGGCACAAAGACAGAAATATAGATCAATGGAACAGAATAGAAAGCCCAGAGATAAATCCACGAACCTATGGACACCTTATCTTTGACAAAGGAGGCAAGGATATACAATGGAAAAAGACAACCTCTTTAACAAGTGGTGCTGGGAAAACTGGTCAACCACTTGTAAAAGAATGAAACTAGAACACTTTCTAACACCATACACAAAAATAAACTCAAAATGGATTAAAGATCTAAATGTAAGACCAGAAACTATAAAACTCCTAGAGGAGAATGTAGGCAAAACACTCTCCGATATAAATTACAGCAAGATCCTCTATGACCCACCTCCCAAATATTGGAAATAAAAGCACAAATAAACAAATGGGACCTAATGAAACTTAAAAGTTTTTGCACAACAAAGGAAACTATAAGCAAGGTGAAAAGACAGCCCTCAGATTGGGAGAGAATAATAGCAAATGAAGAAACAGACAAAGGACTAATCTCAAAAATATACAAGCAACTCCTGAAGCTCAATTCCAGAAAAATAAATGACCCAATCAAAAAAATGGGCCAAAGAACTAAACAGACATTTCTCCAAAGAAGACATACAGATGGCTAACAAACACATGAAAAGATGCTCAACATCACTCATTATCAGAGAAATGCAAATCAAAACCACAATGAGGTACCATCACACGCCAGTCAGGATGGCTGCTATCCATAAGTCTACAAGCAATAAATGCTGGAGAGGGTGTGGAGAAAAGGGAACCCTCTTACACTGTTGGTGGGAATGCAAACTAGTACAGCCACTATGGAGAACAGTGTGGAGACTTCTTAAAAAACTGGAAATAGAAGTGCCATATGACCCAGCAATCCCACTTCTGGGCATACACACTGAGGACACCAGATCTGAAAGAGACACGTGCACCCCAATGTTCATCGCAGCACTGTTTATAATAGCCAGGACATGGAAGCAACCTAGATGCCCATCAGCAGATGAATGGATAAGGAAGCTGTGGTACATGTACACCATCGAATATTACTCAGCCGTTAAAAAGAATTCATTTGAATCAGTTCTAATGAGATGGATGAAACTGGAGCCCATTATACAGAGTGAAGTAAGCCAGAAAGATAAAGAACATTACAGTATACTAACACATATATATGGAATTTAGAAAGATGGTAATGATAACCCTATATGCAAAACAGAAAAAGAGACACAGATGTACAGAACAGACTTTTGAACTCTGTGGGAGTAGGTGAGGGTGGGATGTTTCGAAAGAACAGTATGTATATTATCTATGGTGAAACAGATCACCAGCCCAGGTGGGATGCATGAGACAAGTGCTCGGGCCTGGTGCACTGGGAAGACCCAGAGGAATCGGGTGGAGAGGGAGGTGGGAGGGGGGATCGGGATGGGGAATACGTGTAACTCTATGGCTGATTCATATCAATGTATGAGAAAACCCACTGAAATGTTGTGAAGTAATTAGCCTCCAACTAATAAAATAAATAAATAAAAATCTTAAAAAAAAAAAAAAAAAAAGACTGAATTTACTCTCTGTAGGGAAAGAGCAAATCTCCTGTCTGTTGTCAATGGGAGAACTTGAACCTATAGAAGGTGAAGGGGAAAGGAATCAACTTTTTAAAGTATTATTTTATATCACTTGATATGGATTATCTCATTAATCCTGACAACTCTAGGATAGTATATCCTTTTTGTATAAAGGCAGAAGGAAATCAGACATCTTAAGCAATTTGCCAAGGGCACACAGCTAGTAAGTGGTAGAAGCCTGGGATTTCAACCTGGGTCTATCTGGTTTAAAATAAAAAAACAAGGTGTGTCAGTCAGGGTAGGCCTTCCCTTATGGTTCAGTGTTAAAGAATCCGCCTGCCAGTGCAGGAGATCCGGGTTTGATCCCTAGGTTGGGCAGATCTCCCGGAGAAGGAAAAGGCAACCCAGGACAGAAGTGCCTGGCAGGCTACAGTTCAAGGGGTCGCAAAAGAGTCGGACGTGACTTACTGACTAAACAACATCAGTCAGGGTCCCTCAGGAGGCTGAAAGTACACCCAACTAGTTTGCAGAATTCATTACTAACAATTGTATGAAAGGTATTAAGCGGAGATGCAAAAAGTGAACATTAAGGTATCACAAAGGTGGCAACCGAGAAAGCAGTGACCAGCCCCCGGGGGAACCAAGGAGTGAGAGCGGCTTGATCAAGCGGACGGGCTTGGAGGACGGACCGCTGCGGGGGAACAGCACACCGTCCCCGCACCCTGGAGGAGTGCGCCCTCTGCCGCTGCTGGTGTCTCAGACTGTGAGACGAGGCTGCTTCTGCCAGTGCTGTATTAACAAACACGGCCGACTGCAGTCATCTGCTGGTGCTGGTGAAGAAGCACTGCTGGGAAGATACTCAGAGGGACGGGAAGCTGAGAGGATGAGCAAGGCCTTCTTCCTTCTCCTGACCGCCAGGCTCCCTAGCGCCCCCTGGTGGCGGAGTCTAACATCTGCAAAAAGGACAGAAAGGCGGTTCAGAGTAGCCTCAGCATCACAAAGCCCAGCGTAAAAGGGTGAGTCTGAAGCAGGGAACCTGCATAGCTTGGTGATGGGGGAAAAAGAAGAGAAACTCCAGGAACACAGTTGCAATATTTCACCCCGTAACAGTTCTGAAGAGTTTTATGGCCGATTGTGGTATTGGTTTTGTTGAAAGGGGCGTGAGCAGCCACATTCCACTAATTTCTGCAGATTAATGTAAAAATCTAACGTACAGAATACGTTTGGAAGACATATAGCTTAAAAAATTTCCAAGTATACACAGAACTGCTTTAATTAGACTTTAAGTAAATAAAAACACGTGTTAATTGTCCTGTGTGTTGAGGTAGCAAAAGACAAGTAATTGTTTAGCTACTAATGAGTCTCTGTTATTAGGACAGAAGGACAGTTCGCTTTAAAAGCATTGCTTAGAACATTATGTATTTTCTTTTTCCTCGACGTTTCTCTTTTCCAAAAGAGAACAAACGAAACCCTTTGCACAAGAACTACACTTGGGAAAAAGCTAATGCTAAACAGGAATTAGGAAAGAGAAAGCATTCCCCAAAGCCCATGGGGATGACAATTCCTGGTTAACTGTAAAAAATGGAGAACATAATTGAGACAGATGACCAGATTTAGGAAAAATAAACCTCACCATTAAAATCTAATTAAATATTTGCATTTCAGCATTAAGTTTCTTCTCAAAAGTTTTGTGAGCAGCAGGGTGACAGTGAAGATTATTGACTATAATTTGCTGAAGTTTTTTAAACTAAATTAGTTTTGTGCGATGTATGGAAGGTTTACTCAGCTGTGCTTATCCAGTGGTTGCTTTATTATTCTTTTAAAGTGAATCATTTATAACTGTTCTCAGAGATCTTTTATCAGCCACTTATCTCCTTCAACTGGACTTGTGACACCAAGGGATAAAATGAATTGCTGGCTAATATTGTGAGAATTAATCGGACCACAACAGCAGGAGAGTAATGACTTACTTACACTTGGATGTTTGCGTTTGGCAGTAAAATCACAACAAAAATATAAGGACGTTTAATCCTTGGCTTTGACTTGAATGCTGGAACATGTTGGCAATATAAGAAAAAACAACCGAAATACAAGAATTGTGTGCTTTAATTTTCGGTGATTAATCTGAGGCATTTGTTATGTGAAGAAAGCTCTTATTTGATGTAAAGATTTTAATTTTTTAAAAAATCATTTTGCAATACCTTTAAATCAAAGGTTTAGTTTCCTTAGACTTTTTTTTTTTTTTTTTCCTGTTGAAGACCTCTAAACTGATGAAGTGAGACTTTGCCCCTCATCTCACCATCCTCCAAAATCTGCCAAGTCTGTTTCATTCCCTTTGTTTTCTTTCTGTCATTCCAGCTTTGATTTCCAGTCCTCTGCCCAACAACAGGTTTGAAGAAAGCAGAGGGAAAACCAATACCAAGGGAGTGGAAATATTCTTGCTGCTGTTCTGGTGATGTGATTCCACACACTGCCTGATTGCTTTCCGTAGGGTCTGGCAACGTCAAATAGTATGATTAGGTTCTTGGTAGCTATATAAGTGCTGGAAAAGGTGTATAATGGGAAGTTTCTTGACTTGAGTCCATTGAATCAAATGCTTTACAGGGCATTTCCTATGATCAGAAGCCATTTTTTTTTTCCAGTTTATACATCTGCAGTGTTAATGGCATCCATTACTATTTTGTCCTGGGAATTCATAGAAATGCAGTTGTTCTCCTCAATAGCTGTGTGGGTGTTGGTGTTTGCTGGGTACATGACCATGTATATACCAAACTAGATAGATAGATAGATGTGAGTGTACCTGTCCTTACAAGCTTATATATATTTTTACCCTCATCAGAGGTTGTGTGGCATGGTGTAAAGCAAGTGGACTCAGAAAGACCTGAGTTGAAATCTCATTTCCACTCCTTAAAGGCTATTTCCTGGTCATGTTACTTCACCTCTCAGAACTTTATTTTCCTCATGAGTAAAATGAAAATAATAATATCTGCCTTGCCAAGTTGTTGTGAGGAGTGGAGATGGTATATAAAAAGTGGTTGACACTTGCTCAACAAATGATAGCACTGAGTATTTCTATAAGCAGTAGAGAGTTAGCACTTTTGGATTCCCTGCATTTCTTTTTAATTTTCAAGTATATTTTTACATAGATATAATTTGTATATAACATTGTATTAGTTTTAGGTGTATAACACAATGATTTCATATTTGTTTATGTTGCAAAATGATCACACAGTAAGTCTAGTTAACATCCATCACCATGTATACTTATCATTTTTTCTTGTGATGAAGGATTCCCTAAATTTCTTGTGTTTTCTGGTTTTAGCAAAGAATAAAGACTGTATGTTGACTGGAACAGCCTCTGGGTTGTAGCTCTGGGAAGTCTAAACTCTGAGCGAACCTTTGGATGGATGTCATTCTAGCCAAGGAGAAGGAGCCCTCACTAGAATCTTGTGTATCTTGTGTTTTGGTCTTTCTAACGTCTACCTTCATAATCTCTGTTTCTTCCTGTAAACTCCTCAAGGACAGAGAATGTTTTAGCATCCTTTATAGCACCAGAGCTGGCATGAAGTAGATACTTCAGTTCAGTTCTGTTCAGTCGCTCAGTCGTGTCGAATCTTTGCGACCCCATGAATCGCAGCACGCCAGGCCTCCCTGTCCATCACCAACTCCCGGAGTTTACTCAAACTCATGTCCATTGAGTCAGTGATGCCATCCAGCCATCTCATCCTCTGTCGGCTCCTTCTCCTCCTGTCCCCAATCCCTCCCAGCATCAGAGTCTTTTCCAATGAGTCAACTCTTTGCATGAGGTGGCCAAAGTATTAGAGTTTCAGCTTCAGCATCAGTCCTTCCAGTGAACACCCAGGACTGATCTCCTCCAGGATGGACTGGTTGGATCTCCTTGCAGTCCAAGGGACTCTCAAGAGTCTTCTCCAACACCACAGTTCAAAAGCATCAGTTTTTTGGCACTCAGCTTTCTTCACAGTCCAACTCTCACATCCATACATGACCACTGGAAAAACCATAGCCTTGATTAGATGGACCTTTGTTGGCAAAATAATGTCTCTGCTTTTTAATATGCTGTCTTGGTTGGTCATAACTTTCCTTCCAAGGAGTAAGTGTCTTTTAATTTCATGGCTGCAGTCACCATCTGCAGTGATTTTGGAGCCCCAAAAAATAAAGTCTGTTTCCACTGTTTCCCCATATTTGCCATGAAGTGATGGGACCAGATGCCATGATCTTAGTTTTCTGGATGTTGAGCTTTAAGCCAACTTTTTCACTCTCCTCTTTTCAGTAAAATGTGTAATTATTATCATTCTTTTTCCAAGATTTTGCTCACTTTTACTTTGCTATTTTGCCCACACACTCCTCCTTTGGTCTTTGGTCAGGGTTTGTTTCAGAATAGGATCTAGGATGGTGAATAGTTTCATCTGGTGAGTGACCTCTCTAGTCACCTCTCATCCAGTCTCCATTCTCAGGCTTCCCTGGTGGCTCCGTTGGTAAAGGATCTGCCTGTACTGTGGGAGACCTGTGTTTGATCCGATCCCTGGGTTGGGAAGATCCCCTGGAGAAGGGACTGGCAACCCCCTCCAGTATTCTTGCCTGAAGAATCCCCATGGACAGAGGAGCCTGGTGGGCTACAGCCCATGGGGTCATAAACAACCGGACATGACTGAGTGACTCAGCGCAGTCTGAAATAATGCCCCTGATGAGTGATGACTGTCGTAGATCTGGGAGTGGGAGCAAGTGTATCATGCATTTGCTCCCTATGTTAGTTATTTCTTTCACCCATTGGATTTTAAACCCTCTTTGGGTGTTTCCCCTGCCTTCCAAAGGTGTGAGAGACTGGAGTGGGGGAGGTTAGAAGGATGATAATCTCCTCCTGAATCTTACTCCTTCTTGTAGCACAACTTCAGTGTCACATGACCCTCTTGATATATGAGGAGAAAACTCTGGTCTTGAGGTGTGCCTGTCCTACTCCTCAAGGTCAGTCTCTTGGTGATGTACTAGTGGGGATCAAACCTCTTAAAGTGAGAAAGAAATGTCTAAGGTAACAGCTGACAATGACACCTTAAGTGTTGGTAAATCCTGGGCTTAATTTTAAAATTCAGCTCTAAATCCTTAGTGATGTTGGTTTATCTTCCTGACCCTCCATATTCTTTAAAATGGGAATGAAAGCGTCAAGACTTATCATAGGCACATTGAGGGTAAAGAAGGAAATTTTGCTATGGTGTAATTTGAGGGGGATATTTGTTATTATTATTATTGCTATTGTTGAAAATAGCTAAATTTAAAAATCACACTTACTATAAAGAATTCCAAATAGAAAAAACATCAAGAAGAAATCAACTCAAATCATGCTACCTAGAAATAACTAGGCATAACATTATGGTGAACATCTTTGCAAGGATCTGTCTTTGGGATAAATTATAAGATACCAACAAGCTTGAACACCTATTTTGTTGTGTCCAACAATGTGTTCACAGATATTTTTCCATGTCAATACATTTAAATCTACATAATATTTCTTTAAACTAAGCCCTCACGCTACAGCACTTCTCCTTTTTCTATAAGAATGTCAGTCCTTAGATTTACAGCTCACCCTAAACCCAGGATGACTCAACTTGAGACTTTTAATTGTATCTGTAAATACTCTATCTCCAAATAAGGTTGCATTCTGAGGTTTCTGGTATTCATGAATTTTTTTCTGGAGGGGTCACTGTTTCATCCTCTGTATGCTCAGGTGCTCAGTCATATCTGACTCTTTGCAGTCCCACGAACTGTAGCCCACCAGGTTCCCCTGTCCATGGAGTTTTCCAGGCAAGAATTACTAGAGTGGTTGCTACTTCCTACTCCAGGGGACCTTCCCAACCCAGGGGTCAAACCTGTGTGTCTTGTATCTCCTGCACTGGCAAGTGGATTTACTATAATGTAATTTGAATTTTTTTATTTATTTGGTTGTGTGGGATCTCTTAGTTGCAGCATGCAGGATCTCTTAGTTGCAGCGTGCGGGATCTCAGTTGCAGCATGCGGGATCTCTTAGTTGCAGCGTACGGGATCTCAGTTGCAGCGTGTGGGATCTCTTTGTTGCAGCGTGCGGGATCTTTGGTTGTGGCATGCTGGCTTCCCTGTGTCATGTGGGGTCTCAGTTCCCCAACCAGGGATCAAACCCATGTCCCTGCATTGGGAGGTAGATTCTTGACCACTGGACCATGAGGGAAGTCCATACTATGCTATAGTTTAATCTGTTCAGTATCTCAGAACTAATGTCCTGTTGTCTAAATATTCTGTTTTTTAAACCTATTCTTTGCTAATGATAGAAGAGGTTATATCTCATTTTTCACTAAGCATACATATTTTCACTTCTTTGTGAGTTGTTGGGGTCAGAGGGATTCACATTTCCCATTTTGATACAGATGGCCAAATTATCCCCTGGAAAAAGTGTATTAATTTACACCCCCACAACAGTGTCTGACTGCGTACTCACCAACCCTGGATTTTGTCCATTTCTTCAATCTTTACCAAATTGTAGGTAGGAAAAACTTTGTATTTATTTATTTTTTTAGTTTAAATGAATACAGATTTTTTTTTTTTTAAAGGAAGAATGTGTAACAGTAACTGAAGTGAGAAGAAAGAACAGCTAGGAGTGCTTGCGTGCTGATGCTCAAAAGTGGTTCAGATTAAATAATTTCCACTTATATTGAGAAGTTCGGGGAGAAAGCACTAGAGAAATGCTATTAATCTTCTATATGTAGGGTATCTACATTACACTGTGTGATGCTTATAGTAGAAAATGCATGCCCGGCAGATCAAGGAAATAACCTCTTTAAGTTTCTATGGACAATTGTAACAAAATGTTCAATCTAGAGGAATTATCGCTCATGGGAGGTCACTTCTTTAACCAAGGGGCGATACTTTTTCTAATTACATATTTCACAGCCAGGTTGTATATTAGGCTTTTGTTCATTTTGGAAAAAGAGAAAAAAACCATTCTCTGTCCCATTTACCATCAGTCAGACCTGTCAGGTTAGCTAATAGAGTTATAGGGGACAGTGATTTCTCTGGCTAATGGTCAAAGTGTGTTGTATATTGTGTGCATGCTTAGTTGCTCAGTCGTGTCTGACTCTTTATGACCCCAGGTAGCCCTCCAGACTCCTCTGTCCATGGGATTTCACAGGCAAGAGTACTGGAGTGGGTTGCCATTTCCTTCTCCAGGGGATCTTCCTGACCCAGGGATGGAACCCACATCTCTTGCATTGGCAGGCAGATTCTTGACCAGTAAGCCACCTGGGAAGTCTGAATTGGGGACTAGAATCATCAAACAGGATAGAGTAAGACTGTAACAAAGTCAAATTTTGTCCCATATTTTACCTTCCTTCCCATTAGTAACTTGGATTTTAAAATATAACACTTTTTGTGCTTTAATTATCACAATAATGCATGCTCATTTATAAGTGATTATAAATGATAAAGTATTTCATGTAGGTAGAAAGTGAAAGTTTGCTCGTATTACCCTGACAGAGAAATTCTGAATACATTTTCCTAGGTATGTAAAAATTACTCTTATTGTTTTTAACAGAATTTGGCTTATATTGTCCTGCAGTTTGCTTTTTTTCACTTATACATCTGGAAGATTTTTATCATGGATGTATACATAGATCAGTTTCAGTCTAATAGCTGGAATATACACCACTGGAGGAATATGTCATTATTTAGCCATTTCCCTATGGATTCGAGTCATTGCTGATTTTTCAGGCTTGCAAAGTGTTCCACATTATAGAATTGCACATTTTTGCAGATGATTTTGTAGGATAAACTCAGATGAACAACTGTTGAATCAAAGGGTAATACATATTCAACACATTGATACATATTATCAATTTGCTCCCCCTCCCACATTAAGAAGCATTATTCAAGGTTCTATACTTATTAACAATATATCCAAGTCTTTAATAGCTTCATTTCTTTTTTTTTTTGTAAATCAGAGAATATCTTTGATTACATGAAACCAAGAGGTCACCAAAGACTTCAACTTCCTTGACCAAGATTCAAAGTGGTCTAGTGGATACCCCAAAACAGATTACCTAGGAGATCCATCTGACCAGCTGGATGGTTTGAGGATATCTCTGTTCCAGAAACTGATCAGTCTTGAATCTGAAGTGAGTATCAGCAGCTTAAAAACAATTCTTAATTGTATACTCTTGTGCTCTATTGAGCCACACTTAGCACAAATACTTTTCACTTAGGCTTTGTAATAGTGAGGACAGCAAATATTCATTGACTGTCTACTATGTGTTGGCCTTGTGCATATTTTATCTGATTTTGTCCTCACAGCAAACATGAAGTCAGTATTATTGCACCTGTTTTACAGGTGGTGAATCTAAGCCTCAGTGATAAAGACTTTCTCACAAAATTTCTAACTGGAAAATCCAGGATTTACATTTATTGTCCAACCCCAAAGCCCATGTTCTTTTCATGACCTAGGGCTTTCTCTCTATAGCAGCACCTTCAGCTCAGACTTTGATGAATTAATTTGTGATGGGCTACTATGGTTTCGTGGTGTGGGCTTTGAATGCACCATTAGATTTTTGAAGTTAAACATCCTTCCTTTTTCCTTCCCTCCCTCATCCCCTTCCTCTGTTACTTATTCATTCATCAAACATGTTAAATATATGTCATGTGCCAGATAAAAGAAATGTAGCTTCTATTTTTGAGGGTCTCAGAGTCAACTGAGGGTGACAGATGTACGTGTTACAACCCAACTGTTTACAGCAGTGAGATAACTAACTGGTATAATAAAGAACATATTCAGGATGTCCTGCGAGCCCAGAGAGGGAGCATGTTTCTGCCTCTAGTGGTCAGGGAAGGCTTGGCAAATTAGGCCACATTTGAATAAAAACAACCCCTTCCTTTCTCACAAAATAGTCCTTGTTGACACTGTCAAAATCTTGACAGGATTGCACCAGGAGTTTGACTTTTGAGAGGAAAAAGTAAGGACTTAGTGTTTCAAATGGAAACATTTTATCCTTATCTGATAGTATAGTTCAAAATTTTAAATAATTCAGAGATACTGAAACCACTGATAAGTTTGTTGTGTATCTTTCTAATACCTCTAATACACTCACACATACATACGTACACATGCATAATTCTAGTAATCTTCTATGGTTTGTTTTTTCCACCTCAAAGTAAAGAGAGTTATATATCAATATATAACTCATTTTGAATCTTTGAAACAGGTATATTTACCATCACAGTATATGGATTTATCAAAATTAATCTTTTCAGTCTCAGTGGACACTAGTGGTTGCCAAGTTTTTCTGTTGTAAACAACGCTACAGTGGATCTCTGTATATACTGCTTTGGAAACTTGTCAGTTATTCCCACAGGCTAAATTTCTAGAAAAGCAGTTGCTTCAGCAAGGAGATACATACTGCTAGATTATCCTGAAAAGGATTATTATCAAGGTCACTGACGCCTGTTGTTTGTGAGAGAAAACAACTTCGGAAATCAGAAAGAACCAAGCACAGATCCTGAATCAGCCGCTTTTTATCTCAAGTTCCTTGTACCCAAATCTCAGTTTCCTCTTCTCTGAAATCCATTAGCAATACTGATTGCAAAAGGTTATGTGAATTAAGTGAGATTATCTTCATATTATATATGGATATAATAGAGTGCTTGACACAAAACTGGAAGTTAATATGCAATAGTTAGCGGATCTACTTGGAGAAGGAAATGACAGCCCACTCTGGTGTTCTTGCCTGGAGAATCCCAGGGACAGGGGAGCCTGGTGGGCTGCCGTCTATGGGGTCGCACAGAGTCGGACACGACTGAAACGACTTAGCAGCAGCAGCGGACCCATTGAAAACTGCATCTTTAGGAAAGGCAAAAAGAATACTTCAACCTCATGATAATGACACTGTTTCAGGCTTCTGATGTGATGAACTATTTAATGCTCTTTTCCACAGGGAGATCTTAGAAATTGCCTTCCCAGAAGGGGCTTGAGGCCTGTCCACATGTGCCTTTGTATTATATTGCCTTGCTTGGAAGTCCCCCAAGCATTCCCCTCCTTCCATCTTGTTTATCAGATTTAATGCGTCCAGGACACTACCCTCTGTGCCTTAATGGCCAGGTTTAAGAATGCTTTTTCTTTTTGTAACGTAAGACCTTTAAAGGGTGTTGGCAATCTGTAATTTGGAGCTGTTTCATGAAGTCCTAGATCACTTGCAGTGAGATAAATTGGACCCCGCGCAGTAACGCATTAAAAACAGGGACATCTGCACAGCTTCCCCCTAGTGCTTTATAACTGGTCTCTTCCTTTTAAATTCACATCTGTTATATAGCTCCCAAGTAAATGGCACACATTTTGCTTAAAGACAGGACAGACTGTAAGGACCAAATTTTATTTTTCCTGACCATTAGTGCCTGCCATCAAACAGATTGTGAAAACATACACATTTTTGTGCTGTAAGCAGGCCTTTTGTATGCATCCCCATGAGGAAAACAATTTATTCCCCTTAAAATTGTGTATATATGTGTGTATGTAAATGTATTTGTATATGTATATTTGTTAATATACATATTCATTCTCTATTTTGGAAATATTTTGAGATTTGCAGTGGGGAATTCTGAATTTATACATTGTGATATGGTTTAAAAGATTTTTTTCAGACTATATTTCCCCCTAAGAGTGGTGGAATCTTGATAATTGATGAAGCTGGGAGATGGATGCATGTGGGATCATTATACTATTCCCTTGGCCTGTGCAGACTTAGAGTTTTGCTTAATAAAAATTAGATTAAAAAGATTATATTTTTCTAAGCCAAAACAGAGCCTGTGTTACTGTGCTTTGTCCACAGCAGAACATATAAAATTCCGCATTAGGCAGAGAAAAGATCCTTAGAGCTTCGTGTAAAATCAAATGGCTGAGAACAACCAGTGTTCTGGTGGCCTTTGATTAGAGTCAAGTGTTTTTTGGTATTACAATCCGACTGTGCCGTGGAGAGTCAGGGCAATTTACTTTGAATTGTAAATGTCCAACATAAGAATTCTTTAATCCCGTTTTGTGCTCTCATCTTTTGATTATTTGAGATTTCGCTCTAAGTCCCATTTACCCTCTCTTTCTTTTTTCCCCTTTTAAGGGCTATTTAACTTTTCAAGTGATACAAACCAGACTTAGAACATGAGAATTAGCATCAAAAGATACGGTTTGAATCTCAGTTTTGTGTACTTGAGATGGATACTTAATTTCTCTGAAAATCTATTTTTTTTTAAACATAGAAAATTGGTATAAAAATAATGCTTATAGGACTGCTATGAAGGTTTTGAAAGAAAGTGAATAAAAACATGCTTTCTGAACTGTAAAGCCCCCTACAGCTGGAAGATATGTGATTGCACCCTTGTAAGGCTCTGTCATGGACTTTGGTGGTTCAGCAGTAAAGAATCTGCCTGCCAATGCAGGAGACCCACGAGACACAGGTTTGACCCCTGGAACAGGAAGATACCCTGGAGAAGGGAATGGCTACCTACTCCAGTATTCTTGCCTGGGGAATCCCGTGGACAGAGGAACCTGGTGGGCTACAGTCCCACCACGACTGCATGCAGGGCTCTATCATGGCAAAGAACAAAGAACTCTGGGGCACTCGCGGCACAGAATATACGCAGGACAGGATAGTGAGGCTAGGCTAGTTCCCTTCCCCTTTCTCGGCTGAGGCAAAGGGTTTGATAACCTTATTCACACCAACTAGTGGTTTTCAGGGCTTCTCTGGTAGCTCAGCTGGTAAAGAATCCACCTGCAATGCAGGAGACCTGGGTTCGATCCCTGTGTTGGGAAGATCCCTTGGAGAGGCGCATGGCAACCCACTCCAGTATTCTTGTCTGGAGAATCCCATGGACAGAAGAGCCTGGTGGGCTAGTGTCCATGAGGTCACACAAAGAGTTGGACACGACTGCACGACTGAGCACAGTGGTTTTCTAGTGTTCACATGACCCTGGGCGCTTGTTTGGTTTCAGATTTCCAGAACAATTTCTGGGATACGGGTTCAGAAGGTCTAGGGTGGGGATAAGTAAGTACGTTTTTAAATACGCATCTTTGGTGTAGATGGTCTAAAGATTACACGGCTTCTAAGGTATACCAGGTCAACCTTTTAAAGCCTATTTCCTGTTCAGAAGAAAGTTCTGATCTGCCTATGGCCACTTGAGACGACATTTAGAGATGTCAGTTTATTTGTATGATTGAATTCATCTGGGTGCTAGTTAATTGAATTGACCCTTGAATGTCTATTCCAGATGCTTCAGGGTAGGACCATCACCAACTCTCCCTCCCCCCAGCCCCCCCCAAAAAAGGAAGAAGACAATGACTCTGAGAGAAAGAAGTGTTATTTAACTTAAAGGACTGTAACCAGGAATGGAGTGCCAGACATCAAGTGTTGGAAAGTTTTGAGTGTAACCTCCCCAGGGTCCTTCAAACTGTGTCCCACATAGGGGTGAGGGGTACGGGTAGCTCTGAGGGTGGAACTGAAAGTTCCAACCCCTTATTCACCCCTCCTCCCACTCACCTGATTGCTTCTCTTGGAATTGTGCTTTCTGAAAGTCACCTTTTTATTTTTTTTCTTTAAAAACTAGTAAACTCAGTTATTGTTGAAAGGGACTTGTTATGAATGATGAAAAGGATTTTCCTTTTTGCCTCTAATGCTCTTATCACTTAGGACACTGTTAGTATAAAGGAGAGAAGAACTTGCCAGACTGGTAGGTGGAGATTGGAATAAGCAAGGATATTTACAAAGGAGGCTTGTCTTCCACTGTTGCAAGAGGGTTAAATCTCTGCACCAGAGATCTTAAAAGTTTATGTAGAGGACTTAACTGTTCATTCGTATATGCTGGGCCAACGATCTCAACAACATGGAGCTCTCTCAAAGGCTGCATGCTTGAAAACAGTTCCAGCCGCGGGAATGGTGCGCAGTATGTACATTCCATGGACGGGGGATGGGGTGAGGGGGGTGAGGAGCTTCCAGTTGCCCGGGGCCAATTCAGAAGTCAAGGGGAGGTCATGTCCTCTCAATGACCTCCTCCAACAGAAATTCCCGAGGTTTTTAAGAACTCTTCCTCCCAGGACTGGGAGAAAGAACAGGCGTATATTTCTTACTATAAATCATGACATCACAGGCTGCCTCACATGGAAGCCTCTGTCAGTGACTTTGCCTCTAAGTGGGTCTGTCCTTAAGGTATTGTTGTTCTGGAGACTTTATTTGCTTTTTCTGTATTACTTTGAGTGTGATTATTGTTTGGTCAGAAAACTATAGCTTTTACTTTAGATAATTGACTTTAGAGGGGTTTGTTGCATTGTTAAATGTTATTTTTATTTAGACTTAGGGCTAAAATATTGCCTGTGGGGAACATATCTTTGGCTTCGTAATGGAAGTTAATGGAAAAATACATTTTGATTAAAAGAAAATTGCTTTAACAGTTTTTAAACAAGAATTGGAACAATTGCATTAGATGAGATAGTCCAGTATACCTACTCTCCAAATGTTATTTACTTTTTATAGTATGGCTATTTTCAGTGTTCTCTTTATCTTCTTAGCTTTGCCTTCTCCAATCAGATTGTTAGGGTCTGATTTCCTAATTAGGCAATATCTAAGTCAGATAACACGAAGGATACAAAACTCCAATATTTTGACCACCTGATATGAAAAGTTGACTCGTTAGAAAAGACCCTGATGCTGGGGGAAATTGAGGGCAGAAGGAGAAGGGGGTGGCAGAGGATGAATTGGTTGGATGGCATCACCGACTCAATGGACGTGAGCCTGAGCAAACTCTAGGAGATGGGGAGGACAGGGAAGCCTGGTGTGCTGCCGTCCATGGGGTTGCAAAGAGTCGGACATGACTGAGCGACTGAACAACAAACATTTTGGAAACAGTAGTACTATAAAATGTAAGATACTGTTAATATTATGGAGTCTTCTTCCTCTTTTGTGCTATGCCTAGATCCTTGAGAGAATTGGTCTGAAAGATAGTCTAATTATATACCATTCTGTGTGCTCACATATCCCCACCCAGAATCTCTGCCTTCTATCCCGCAGCTTGAGGTAAACAAACTAGAATGTATTGTTAAGTTTCCCTTTATCTGTCTTCTATAAATTCAAGATCAGGTGGTGAAGCTGGAAGTGGAGAGGGAGATTTGTAGTTGTTTAGTCGCTCAGTCATGTCTGACTCTTTTGCAACTCCTTGGACTATAGCCCACCAGACTCTACTATCCATGGAATTTTCCAGGCAAGAATACCGGGGTGGATTGCATTTCCTCTTCCATGACCCAGAGATCTTCATGACCCATGAATCTAATCCACATCTCCTGCATTGCAAGTGGGTTTTTTTTTGTTTTTTTTTTTTTTTACCACTGAGCCACCAGCGAAGCCTGGAGAGATCGATACATCTGGGAAAAAAATATCTTGTCTGACTCTCCCTAAAGGCTAGTTTCAAGCAGACCGCTGAGCTGTTTTATCTGTCTGCTAGTTTTGGATGATGACCTCTTTTCAAGGTATTTAAAAGAGCAGCATAAATGTCATATCTCCTCTTCACTGCTGTTTCAATCAGGCTGCTATCAGGAGTTAAGATTTCATCCCAGATGGCTGGAATTCAGGAACCTTAGCAGAGTGGTTACTTTCAGATGAATGGGCCGGTTTAGAAGAATTGAGGCAGGCAGATGCTAGCAACCCCGGGAAATAGTTGCCACTCAGCTTTCCTAGTGGCTCAGTGGTGAAGAATCCACCTGCCAATGCAGGAGACTTAGGAGATATGGGTTCGATCCCTGGGTTGGGGAAGAGCCCCTGGAGAAAGTGAAAAGAAAGTGTGAAGGTGTTAGTCGCTCGATCGTGTCTGACTCTTTGCAACCCCATGGGCTGTAGCCCGCCAGACTCCTCTGTCCATAAGATTTCCCAGGCAAGAATACTGGAGTGGGTTGCCATTCCCTTCTCCAGGACATCTTCCTGACCCAGGGATGGAACCTGGATATCCTGCATTGCAGGTGGATTCTTTATCATTTGAGCCAACAGGGAAGCCCTCCTCTGGAGAAGGAAATGGAATCCACTCCAGTATTCTTGCCTGGAAAATCCCATGGGCAGAGGAGCCTGGCGGGCTACAGTCCACAGGGTTGCAAAGAGTTGGATGCTTCTGAGCATATATAGAAAGCTGAAAGATATCCAGTATAATTGTTCTTTAGCATCAACCAAAGATATTTTCCCATTTTCTTAAGTCTCCCATCTGCTTCCCATCAGATACTTTTATTTTTTTTTTAAACAATGCAACATCTTGACGTCTTGTTAATTCATTAAGTGAAAGTATTTTTGATTGTAATGTATGAGTATGGGGATTCACCTGAGAAATAGCTGATCAAATTTTTTCACATGATCAAATTGGACTTGGGGAATTTCTAAATGACATGAAAAATTTTTTTTTACGTGAGTTTGTGTTCTTTGTCATCAGAAAATATAATTCTTGCAAAATGCATTATTGGTACCATAATATTTAGCACATGTTATTGTCAACTGTATACATGTAATTGAAGGTTTTTTTAAAGTGGGCATTTTAATGTAATCTCTGATCCTAGAGATTTCTTGACACTGTAACTTTGATGTGGCTTCTTTGATTGAAGTATGCTTTTATCAGTAAGTTTACTACTTTTATTAAAATTATTGTTGGGGTTCAGTTGCCAAGTCATGTCCAACTCTTTGCAACCCCATGGACTGTAGCACACCAGGCTTCCCTGTCCTTCAGCATCTCCCATAGTTTGCTGAAACTCATGTCTATAGAGTTGGTGATGCCATCCAACCATCTTATCCTCTCTTGTCCCCTTCTCCTCTTGCCCTCAGTCTTTTCCAGCATCAGGGTCTTTTCTAGTGAGTCAGTTCTTTGCATCAGGTGGCCAAAGTATTGGAGCTTCAACCTCAACATCAGTCCTTCCAATGAAGATTCATGGTTGATTTCCTTTAGGATTGAATGTGTAAGCTATTTTGTTTTATCCTATACCCAAGTAACACACTCTTGCTGAATTCTACTGTCAGGGATGTGTTGTAAATTGAGGGTGCGGGATGGGATGAGAAATGGGTGAGTTTCCAATATGCAGTGGCCATATTAAAAATAATCCATGCCATTGAAATGGCAGTGGTAAAGTGGCTAGATAAAAAATAAAAGCAGAAATGGTCTGCTTGTTTGCATGTCTATTCTCTACCCTAAATTGTGAGCAGTTCAGCAGAAACTGAGTTTGGGCTCATCATATGTATACAAAAGGATTAACTGCTATATGACTAATTTTCTATATTGCCACTCAGTTTGGCAGTTTGGATTGAGGAAAGGGAAACCACGTGGGTCTGTAGCATTTGATAAACTAGAGGTCCATGAAGAACTATGGTAATGACTATGAGTGCTGTGTGTGATAACAAGTGTGCTACAGCCAGTAACAATGAGGGGATGGTGGACGTGGTGGTGACGGTTGGGGGATAGTGTTGGTGAAGGAGTTGTGGAGATAGATATGGGCATGATGATGGTGGTGGCAGAGCTGGCAACATCGGTGGTAGAACTGATGATGCTTATGGTGGGAGAAGACGTAATGAAAGTTGAAGAGGTGAAGGTAGTGAGCTGGCCTCACTTCTGATAGAGCTGCTATTAGAAGTGAGGTTGTTGATGGGGATGGGGAAATTGTTAGTAATGATACTGGTAATTCCACAAATGGTGGTAGAGCTTAGAAATCTTGAAGCTTTATGAAGTAATGTGATATCGCATGACATTTAAATTGTTCTGTGTGTCTTTGGCTGGATACAAATAATGAAGCATGGTAAACTTACTTGCAGAGAGATTTGCCAGACTAAGCATTCTCCTTGCAGATGCTCTTTAAGTTTTTCCTTAATTACTGATACTGGTACCATGCTGTGCCAAAAAGCAACACTCTTGTCAGTTTCAACACTGTGCACAAGTTCTTCTAATAAATATTATTCGGCCCCAATGATTGGATATTTTTAGAGTAAACCTGACTTCCCCTATTCAATGCAGTGTTTTTCAGAGTTGGTTTTTATCTGGAAAGTGATGCTATTTAGTCAGGGATTATCTTTTATCTCTGTTTGCAAAACAGCTGGAAGTGTAGCTACTGAGATTTGATATTTGTCTTCCTGCACTTGACTGCCAAGCAAAATCATTTCATTTTAATTGACAGAATTTACCTTTGTAAATTAGCATATGCATATACCATTGAAAGATTGAAACTACAAGTTTGACCTTCTAGTAGGTATAATACATGATCTGTTTTTTTTTTTTTTGATAGATAGAATGTTCTTTGCCTCTCTGATGGTATGTTTGAAATTAAACAAAAATGTCCAGAGTGAATTTTCCCTTTTCATTGTTTAAAGTAAACCTCCTTCCCTCTGCCTGGCGACAGGTGACTTATTCTTCCAACTGGGAGACCACATTTGATTCTAGAGACCAGTATGAACCTGCTCAACAAATTTTCAGCTTAAACAACTGAGATTTTTTCTTATTTGATGTATTTAAGAGTATCCACGGTTTATGGTTACTGAATATTTGCTATGAAGCTGGGACTTTTCATGGCTATCTCATGATATGTTCTAACACATTCACATTTTATGGATAAGAAAAGTGGGGCTTTGGGAGCCACACTCATACTTGGCAGAGCCAGGATTTGGACCCAGCTGCTTACTGGTACCCATGCTCTTAACCATTATGATACGTTTCCTGTAGATTTCCACCAATGTGGAATTTAGTTCAACTTTCCTTTTCTACTTGAAAAACCAAGTAGATTTATTTTTTAAAAAAACTTCTGGGTTTTTTGGAGAAGAATAAAGATTGCCCTCCAGGAGGAAGGGAACCATATGGAAATTATCCATTTTATTCTTGACTTAGAAAATGTTTGTTTAAATAATGAGATCGGACTTGGAGTTAGAAATCTGTAAGTTTAGTTACATACTCTACAATCTACCAGCCCCGAGATCACAATTTAGTCTCTTAATCTGCAGAGACTTGGAACATTAGAGGCTCCTTTCCTTCATTTGCCAAAGAGAGAAATAATCTGCCCTATTCATCTTAGATAGTAACAACTTTGTAAAGATTGAACTCAAAGTAACTTTACTGGACCCCTGCAGTGATGTCCTAATCAATTTCCCTTCTTCTGATCTCTACCTTGCAAAGTCATTCTCCATGCTAGTTTCCCTAAGGTGTCACATTAACCATGGCTCTTGTCTCATCGGAAACCTTCTTTATGTAACCATTACCTATAGGATAAAATTAAAGTGCTTAACTTGATATTCAAGTTCTTTTCCATCTAATCTCAGCTTAGTCTTCCAATCATACCTTTCACATTCTCCTTTAAAGAACCTATATGCTACCTTAACAGAATTGTTTGTTTGCTGTTCTGTTCTGCTTCACGCCTTTGTTCATGCCTTGAATTACTTGTCCATTACTTACTTAAATATTTTTACACAGCGTGAAGTGAGGACACAGCAAGAAGATGATTGTCTGCACACCCGCAAGGGAGCTCTCACCAGAACCTGACACTTGTGGTACCCTAATCTTGGACTTCCAGCTTCCAGAAAGGTGAGAAAATATAATTTGAGTCATATAATTGAATCACCTAATCTGTGGTATGTTGTCCTGGCAGCCTGATAGTACAGTGGACCCTTGAACAAGTACAGTGTAAGTAAGACAAGTGCTTGTAAGTGAGACAAGTACAGTGGACCCTTGAACATCATGGGCTTGAACTGCACAAATCTACTTATATGTAGATTTTTTTCTACAGTGAATACTGCATTACTGCACCATCCGAGATTGGATGAATCTGTGAAACAGGTCCACAGATAGAGAGGAAACTCGGTTATGGAGGGCCGGGCTATAAATTATATATGGATTTTCAATAGAACTACACAATCTGAAGTTTGTTGGTTGAATACAGAAATGCAGAGGAGTTCCAGTATAGAGAGTAGACCATAAATTATAGGCAAATTTTTGCTTGTGGAGGATCGGTGCCCCTAACCCTCATTTGTTCAGGGATCAACCATATCTACTATTAGGAATCTTGAATAGCGAAAATTCGTTCATTTTTGATTCTGCGGTCTGGATTGCTAGCTGCTGAGTTTTACCTGAATCTTGGGGTCACCTGATCTTAGCTAATCTCCTTTGCCCAGGGAAATTTCCAGTATGTCTCAGACTAGGGCTCATTTTTGATCAATATTTTGAGTATTATGGAAGTTTTCCTGAAAGTGAGATGTGGAAATATAGATGCCTTCTTCCTGTTGAAGGTGTCTGTTTGAGTGGATGAATCTAAACTGAAAAAGACTGATTATTTCTGCTCACTAGTGGGAAGAATAACAGCCAAAGTGATCATCAAAGTGATTGGCATGGTCTGTTATTTCAGCAAGATCATGAGTGAGAGGTACTGTTGAAAGGGAATAAAAGAAGGAATAATACATTAATTATTTTTGGAAAAAGGGGGAAAATTAAGGAACTATGGTTGAAATACTATTGTTTTTCTATTTTTAAGAAAATTATGCATTTTCCCACTTCACTCTAGCTTTATACTGTCATTTTATTCAACACAGCATTGATTCTCCTTGGGAATCATGGTGGGAAATTAATCTCAACATTTAATTGCAATGTGTTAGTGTTAAGATGCCTTATGAAGGTAGTCAGGAGACAGACCTGTAGGTTTGCTTCTCCACATCCTGATACCATGAACTAATGGGAACAAGGATTAGGGGTCCTAGTGTGCTAATGGGCTTCCCAGGTGGCTCAGTGGGTAAAGAAACTGCCTGAAATGCAGGAGATGCTGGAGATATGAGTTCGATTCCTGGGTCAGGAAGATCCCTGGAGAAGGGCGTGGCAACCCACTCCAGGATTCTTGCCTGGAGAATCCCATGGACAGAGGAGCCTGGCAGGCTTCAGTCCATAGGTTGCAAAGAGTTGGACACGACTAAAGCGACTAAGCACAGCACAGTGTTAAGATGGGCAAAATACCTCCAACGTGGTTGTCATTAAGCCTGTCATTATGGTTTTATACAATCTTGATCTTGGGAGATGAGCTGAACTGTTTCTCACACCTTGGTTGAGTACCTTCTATCCAGGTCATGGGACATCATGAGACTGATTTTTACTTCTAGTGCGTTTATCCCTCTGCTTCCGAGCCCTTTATGAACAAATACGTAGTGATGTGAGGATGGAGACATAGGAGATGTTTGGGAAGGTTTGACAGAGGAGGTGGCACTCATGCAATGTTCTGAATGTTGGCCTGTATTTCATGACACGTGCTAACAGTATCTCATGAGTCCAAGGGACAGGGTGTGTTCAGCGTCTGACCCCGCACTTAGGTCTTGGTGTTATCTGAAGTGAAGTGTGTATTTAACGATGTCTCACAATAGCATTCAGCACTTTATAGTGATTTTTAATAATTAATGTTTATTGTACACTACTATGCTTTCTAATTCTTATAGCAACTCTTCCAGGTAAGCATAATTATGCTCATTTACAGATGAACAAACTGACAGTAACTGGGAGAGTAACACTTCTCTAAGAGAGCGGTCCCAGAACTACTAGTTGGCAAGGATACTCTGAACCCAGCCCATCATTTTTTCATTTTGACACGTCTCCCTGACAAGGATCCTATTTTGGCTAAGTTATTTTTTTTAAATCCACGTTGGATCTTTGTGTTGCTTTACGGTAGGAACTCAAGCAACCAAACTCTAGTAGTCTGTATCTTTGCAAATTATGGCAATCTTCCTTGCACAAGAGCTATTCCTTTGATTAGCATGGTCTGATTTGCCTGAGTCTGATTAGCATGGTCCAGACTCCAGGATACTAATTAAGTCTTGGCATATTGACAGTGGAGTTTGATGGTGTAAAAAAGCAGATGACCAGACTCGGGAACTCAGCCTTTACTTACTGCCAGCATGGTGGAGCTGTCTGTTTAACCATCTCCCTGCCTTTCCATCAGGAGTAGCATGTCATGTGGTTTTGTCCTTTCAACGCACACTAGAACACGCTCAGTGATGGTAAGGCAGCTTTGTAATGATCTGCTTGCTTCTTGATGTCTACATCTACATTGGACCCTGGATCCCATCCTGTCTCTAGGCGGAAGCATTCTAAGGAGCCTTTGTCCAGGAGGCCATGGATTCTGGATCAGTACAATCTGATAGCTGCTGTCTCTCTTGTCATGTGTGAAGAATTTTTTAATGGCCATAATTCCCCCCATCCTGGTGTACATTCCACTTTGTTATATGGCTTTACTGATCCACTCATCTAGAAGTCTATTTCTCTGTACCTTGAAACTGGATTGGCATTGCTTATTTGCTTTAACTAGTAGAGTACACTTGGAGTAAAAACATGTGACTTCCAGAGTCCAGCCCATAAGAGGCCTGATAGCTTCTGTTTTTCATTGTCATGGTCACACTCCTGAGAACACCATATAAGGAAGCCTGCTGGAGACCAAGGCCCCCCTGCCCACAGTAGTGCCAACTTCCGCATGTGTGTGAGGTTCTCCTAGACCTCCTAGTTCAGTAGACAAGGCAGCTGAATGCGGGACCGAGAAAAATCAGCAGTAATATGCTAGGCATTACAAAGAATACGGCGAGAAAAGCTTAGAGGTGAGGACAAAAAAGACTTAACTAAAGCAGAGTCTTCAGGAATATGATCTCACTCTACAAAGGTAAGTCAGAAAAAGACTGAGGAAGAACCTGCATGCCAAAGTGGTGACTGTTCATTATAGTCATTCACCTATAGAAAGACTGTAATGAAAAGAATAGTAGAAATGGAAAATAAGTTTTCACAGGTGTTGGTAAAAACAGCAGACATGGCTGATGAGACCTGAGGGAGGAGCCTGGTTATCTATTGTAGCATAAAGTTTTCTTGACCTCTTTAGTGGTTTATGATAGAGCTCACATTGCACCCTGGTGAACTCTGGGGCCCCTGAATTTGTGAAGGACGAAAAATTCTCGCCAAATCTCCCAAAGTGAAGTTTTCCAAAAAAATCAATGAGACCTGTTGTTTCTTTCCATGAGTGTGCTAACCACCACAAAGACACCATCTGTGTATAACGAGGTAGTGCTCTAGTAAGGCTTTTAAACTGCATTATTATTTTGCATGTTTTCTGGACTTGATTGTGATTATGATTTTTCACTTTTTAGCAGAGCCATGGGAAATAAATGCTTATAAATATAATAGTTCATAAGAGAAGGCCCAAGTAACAAGGTGAAGTGAAAATCAGTTATAAATGAAGCTTGTATTAAGTCTTAGGAGTAGTACAATATTGAGCTGGTTTAAAACTCAACATTCAAAAAACAAAGATCATGGCATCCAGTCCTATCACTTCATGAAAAGTAGATGGGGAAACAATGGAAACAGTGACAAACTTTTTTTCTTGGGCTCCAAAATCACTGCAGATGGTGACTGCAGCCATGAACTTAAAAGACACTTGCTCCTTGGAAGAAAAGCTCTGACAAACCTAGACAGTGTATTTAAAAGCAGAAGCTTTACTTTGCCACCAAAGGTCTGTATAGTCAAAGCTATGGTTTCTTCAGTAGTCATGTGTGGATGTAAGAGTTGGACCATAAAGAAGACTGAGCACCGGGAAACTGATGGTTTTGAACTGTGGTGTTGGAGAAGACTCCTGAGAGTCCCTTGGACAGTCAGGAGATCAAGCCAGTCAATCCTAAAGGAAATCAACCCTGAATAGTCATTGGAGAGACTGAACCTGAGGCTGACGCTCCAATACTCTGGCCACCTTATGCGAAGAGCTGCCTGATTGGAAAAGACCCTGATGCTGGGAAAGATTGAAGGGAGGAGGAGAAGGGGATGACAGAGGATGAGATGGTTGGATGGCATCACCGACTCCATGGACATGAGCCTGAGCAAACTCCGGGAGATGGTGAAGGACAGGGAAGCCTGGCGTGCTGACATCCATGGAGTCACAAAGAGTTGGACACAACTGAGCAACTAAACAACAACAACAGTGTTGAGCACCTTATAATACAAAAGCCTTAGATGATAAAAAACTAGACACTGAGGCCTTCTGATGAGGAACTTTTTAATCCTCTTCTCTCAGCTCTCTGCATTGCTTGTCCCTTCCTTTGAAAGAGGAGTCGCTACCCTTATTGTTCAGGCTTCACGACACTAGTTAGGCCAGTGGGTCTCTCTACATTAAAAGATTATCCCCAGGGGTGTGACTCTCTCCTGTTCTCATCTCCTATGTGGCAAGATGGCAAGGCTGCCTCTTGCTGGCAGAAGGTCAGGCCACCCAGTATTCACCTCTTTTCTCCCCCTTGTTGTACCTGGGAACACTGAACTCTTTTTTTCTTCCCAAGTGAGAAGGTTGGAAGTGGGATTCAACTTTTGAAATTCTTTTTCGGCCCCTGTGCCCAAGCCAAAGGACTCCTGTGGAGTTTATCAGGGAATTTCATATTGGAGTTTAGTGCCCAAGACCAATGGACGAAGAGACATGACTTTGTGTTTCATTGCCATTAATGCTTGAGCACATGTAACCTCAGAACCCAGTAGAAAGGTGGGTGAGAGTTGACTGTTCTTGGTGCCTTGGCTGTCTTACCTCTAAAAGATATCAGCTATAATGAACCTTTACTTCCACAATTACTAAATGAATACACATCCTCCAGGGTGTGAAATCTTAGAGAAGAAGCTTTAACCCAAGAGTTAAATAGTCCTAACATTATCAAAAGATGCACCATCTTTTGAGGAGATCAGCTGTAATGTTCCTATCCACTGGGAATAGCTTGGAGTCACAGTTAGCCAGGACAGGGAAGGGGACTAAGCCACACATCATAAAAGTTGCACAAATACTGGTGACTAATATACTTCCCATTGTACCTTTTGTGATGTTTCTTTTTGTAAGTAATAGAGAATTCCAACTCAACTGACTTAAGCAATAAACCATTTATTATCTCACAAAAAGAGTTTAGAATTAGGCAAACTCCAGGGTTGGCTAATGCACTGATCAAAGATATAATCAAAGATCAGATTCTTTCCATTTTTCTACTCTTCCACTCACAATGTGTTGACTTCCATTTTCAAGCTTTTCTGCTAATTTGTGCCAGCTTTCTACAGCAGCTTCAAGCACAGAACAGTATCCAAAGGCTAGAAAGAGGAATCTTTTCTTATGGACATTTTGAATAATAGGAAAACTTTCTCAAAAGCTCCTCTTCAGACTTTCCCTCCTTCCTCAGGTCCAGGGTTATATTATAGTTCTTCTAAACCATTTACTCTAAGAGGGTTAGAACTAACACAGTTGACTAAGATTAATCAAGGCATCTACTGAGCCTTAGGAGTGGCCATCTCTCCTGAAGCACCTGACTGCCTGAGATCCAACCTGAACTGAGGTTCTGTAAAGCAAGAAGGAAGGGAATGGCTATCCAGTGGGTAACTGAGGGTGTCTGCCACACATCATGGTCAACCATGATATGTGTATCAGTCCCTCAGTTAAATTTGGCAGGGCAAACTCTTCATCACAATTGTGGAGCAAGCCTCCATTCTCTTTCTAACTTGGAGATATTCTGTGTTAGTTTTCTATTGTTGACATAATAAATTATCACAAACTTCATGGCTTAAAATATCACAAACATATTAGCTTATAGTTCTGCAAGTCAGAAATCTGAAATGAGTCTCACCAGACTGAAATCAAGGTTTGGGCAGGTCTGCATTCCTTCTGAAGGCTCTGGAGGAGAATGGATTTCCTTCCTTTCCTGCTTCTGTAGACTGTAATCCTTGGCTCCAGGCCATCTTCAAAGCCAACCTAATCAGGCAGAGTTCTTCTCATGCTGCCATCTCTCTGGTTTTCTCTCTTCTGCTTCCTTTTCCTACTAAAGAACTCTGTGATGTGTTGGGCCCACACAGATGACCCAGGATAATCTTCTGTCTCAAGGTCAATTGATAAGCCATCTTAATTCCATCTGCAATCTTTAAAAAAAAAATTTTTTTTTAAATTTTGTATTGGATTATAGCCAATTAACAATGTTGTGATAGTTTCAGGTGGACATCAAAGGGACTCAGCCATTCATAAACGTGTGTCCATTCTCCCCGAAACTGCCCTCCCACTCAGGCTGCCACATAACATTAAGCAGAGCCTATAAAAAGGTCCTCGTTCATTACCCATTTAAATATGGCAGTGTTACCTGTCCATCCCAAAGTCCCTATCCCTTCACCCCATTCTTCTCCCTGAAACCATAAGTTCATTCTCTAAGTCTGTTTGTTTTATAAATAAGTTCATTTGTATCATATCTTTTCAGATTCCACATATGAGGGATGTCATATGATGTCTCTACTTCTCTGATTTACTTCACTCAGTATGCCAATCTCGAGGTCCACCATGTTGCTGCAGATGGCATTGTTTCATTCTTTTTGATGGCTGAGTAGTATTCCATTGTATAGATGTACCACATCCTCTTTATCCATTCCTCCATTGATGCAAATAGTGCTGCAGTGAACATTAGGGTGCATGTATCCTTTCAGACCCTGTTTTTCTCCAGATAAATGTGCCCAGGAGTGGGATTGCAGGGTCATATTTCACCTGCAATCCTAATTTTCCTTTGCCATGAAACCTAACATATTCACAGGTTCTAAAGATGAGGTACATAGACATCTTTGAAGGGAAATTATTCTGCCTACCCCAAATACCATTTTTACCCCTCAGTTACTAAGGACTCTCACGATGGTGTCTGTGGGAATGCGTATGGAATCTGGATTTGAAGCTTAGCTTGTCTACTCACATAGTACAAGTATGTGTAGTTGGATGAGTTATATTGCTTCTGTAAGATTTAGTCTCTTCATATAAAATATTAAATTAATATTATCTCAAAGTGTAGTTGTAAGAATTTAGTAAGGCCATATATGAAAAATGTCTAATAAACTGCCAGACTCAGAGTATATGTTCAGCAAGATGGCATCATCACCATTTCTTTCATCTCTGAAAGACTATGAACATTATATAATCATTGCTCCTATTATTAGATGTATGGATTCTAATGCTAGTCTTCTTATTAAATTTTTCTGAGATTGTTTTCTCACTTGTAAAATGGGATTAATAAAAGTCTTTTCATAGAGGAGGTAAAAATGAAATGAAATAGCATGTATTTATTACCCGGCATGACTCCTGATGTTCAACAAGTCATCAGTTAAACTCCATTCACTTTCTTTCCTCAATGCCTATTCTCACAAGAGCTTCATAACTCATTCACACCAAGGCAGTGGTTCTCAACCTTTACTGTATATCAGAATCATCTAGAAAGTTCGTGTGAAATATAACTACTTTGGTCCTACTCTAAGCCTACTGAGTCAGGATCTTGGGATAGAAAGTATCCTGGGTAATCTGCATTAAGACATAAATAACTGATCAAATTTTAACAAACTTTAGAGAAATACTTCAGTTGAACAAAACATGATATTAAAGGTTTAACCAGGAAATTTCAGGCATCAGGCTGCAGATAGAGGAGATGTTTTGAGGGGATACTAGACCTTGCCAGTGTTTCTGAATTAGAACCTCTATCAGGCCAAAAAGAGTTTAGATAAGGAAAGAGAAAGAAAGCCAATGATTACTTAGATTTCCTGTATATTGGTCTGTATTACGGTTGTCTTCATTAAAGTGGAAAGTGGGGAGTTGGTGGTAAAATATCTAGCATGAAACTGTAGGGACTTCACAAAGATGGTGTCTGTTGTTGCTCCTTTTTATGTGATTGATAGAAGTACCTTAATATTATCTTACCATGTTCTTCACTCTGGCCAAATTACTAATACTTGATGGGGCTTTATGTGCCTTTCATTAGTAATGTTCTCACAGAAAGGAAGAGGATGAAAGAAGGTAGAAAGATACTGGATGTTATCATCCATTCTGCCCTGTTCATCTTTGCTGGTAGGTATGCTCCGTTTTCATCCACGTTGAGCTTCACCTGAGTGATAACTCGACTCTCATATTTACTCTATATGTAAATATAGAGCAGCAAGACTTCAGAAAAGAATTTTTTTGTGTTAACAGGAGTATTATATGCAAAAGAACAAATTGCAATGTATTAGATAATATCCAATAGACATCTTCTCAGGGAAGATTTTTTTTAAACTACAGTTGTTGCTAAAGGGAGAAATTTAATTTTCACATGCTACTGGTTATGATTTTTCTCCCCCCTAGATGGGATGAGAGGCAAAGGTATGATCAGGGAAAGGGACAGCAGAGCTGTACTGACTAAATTCCCAAGTTTGTGGAATCAGACGGGATTCTTGCTGTTCAGTTATGCCTGGCTGAAGACGGTGCATTTTCTTCTATGATGTATATGTCACTTTTCATTAAATCTGAGAGGCCTGTTCCTTTAGACACCAGGGTAAACAGAATAGCGTATTGGATTAGATCTCTACCGTGAATAAATTTATTTTCTAGCAAGTGTAAAAAACGAGCAAGGCCCAAACCCCCCAGAGCAGAAAATGTCATAGTGATTGCTAATACATTACTGTGCAGAGAAAGGCCTAATAAAACCCCTATTAGGATGTCATACCTGCTTACGACTGAATTCTCCAGAAAGTTTATTTGATATGTCTAAGCCAATTATCAAAGTCTTAGTGATAAGAAGCAGCTCGCTGGGCCTGAATGTGTCAGAATAGAATGACTAAATTGTGGGAATTCATGGGCCTCTGCTTTGAATAATTAACTTGGCTCTTTGTAGAATGCATACACTTTGGAAACTAATTTTCTCTTTGCACAAAGCATTTTGCCCTTGTACTGTCTTTGAAAAGTAAACTATTTAGCTGTAAGGTTATTCCCTTTTTCATTATATCCACTTTGAGCTTCCTTCCCTGTCTTTTTTGGCCCACCCTTCTCTGTGCTTTCTTTTGGTGGCATCATTCTGATGACACTGATGGAGCCTTCAACAGGAAACGTGATAGGCAGTGATGGCGTTTCCTTTAAATGGAATTTAAGCACTTGCTCCGCAATGATATTATAATGATTTATCTGTCTTTGTATTTTGCTCTGACTAAAATGCAAAGTTTATTTTTAAGGAATTTCAAGATTTTTTTTTCCTGAAGGGAGGAGCAGAAGTGTTGGTTGCGTATATCACTTTGCAGATAAAAAGTAAAGCTAATCTTCGTCTCTCTGGAATTACAAAGCCAACGACCAACAACCTAGTCCGTACAGCTTCGGTGCCCGTGAAGAAAAAGTGAAAGTATTAGCCTCTCAGTTGTGTCCAACTCTTTGTGACCCCATGTTCTGTAGCCCACCAGACTCCTCTGCCCGTGAAATTCTCCAGGCAAGAATACTGCGGTGTGTAGCCATTTCCTACTTCAGGGGATCTTCCCTACCCAGGGATCAAACCCAGGTCTCCTGAATTGTGGGCAGATTTTTTACTCTCTGAGCCACCAGAGGAACCCTTGGTTGTGCAAACAACTAGGCAATTCAAAAGGCCTTTTCTCCCCCTAAATGAACCTACCAGATCCCTTGTTTTGGTAACACACAAGGCAAGTGTTTTTCAGTCTTTGAGTTATGATATTGACCACCAGCTTGTGTCCCTTCTTCAGCTCTAAGGTAGACCTTACAGTCGGGTGTCATCATGGTTGTGTGCTGACACCATCCCATAGGGACTTTCTTGCCTGATAAAGTTTTGCCAGGCTCCTTTGGAGACCCATCAGCCTCCTACTGAGAGAAAGCATCACTGCTGAGAGTAGATGGAAGCCTTCAGGCTACAAGTATTTTGGCTCGTTTTAGAATCTAGGACTCAACATTTCTTCTCTCAGCACTTTTGTTTGGTAAGTGCAATGAACATCTGGTAGCTCCACACCTGGCAAAAGGGTCATGAAGATTAATGAGCATTTGAAAGTCATTAGGAAGAACACGGTATATAGCATGTAGTCTCACATTGTACTTCTGGATGCAACAGTAAAGGGCTCTTCCAGCTCAGATTCTAAGGCACCTGTTTAGGATGACCTTCCTTGCCCAAAAGAGGTGAACTAGACAGCATCACGTCCTACGTTTCAGTCCAGAGAGCTTCTAATAAAGTCTTACAGGAAAAATTAAACCATACTTTAAGTAACTTGCAAAACCAAAAGTTCTGTATTGCGCCACATGCATTTAAATAATCAGTCAGTTCATCCTGTCAGTCGTGTCAGATTCTTTGTGACTCCATGGGCTGCAGCATGCCAGGCTTCCCTGTCCATCACCAACTCCCGGAGCTTGCTCAAACTCATGTCCATCGAGTCAGTGATGCCATCCCACCATCTTATCCTCTGTTGTCCCAAATAATCAATAAGGTCCATGAAAACAGTTTAGCGTGATCAAGTCTGCAGTGAAGTGAATCACTGAAGTAACCTCCATGGAGAGTGATTTTCAGGATTCACAACATTTGCCTAAATAGAATGGTGTAGAAGTATATGTGGAGAAGGCATGTCAGTGTTCATCCTCTCCTCTTTTGGGTCTATTTCAAACTCTCCCATCCAGATTTTGATCCTTTCTGGACTTTGAAGATTTCTTGTAGAAATAGCTCACACTCCAGCTTTCTTCCTTCTGTCCACACTCACTGCTGTGGCAGTGGCTATTTTACAGTACCCACAATAAAAAAGGAAAAAGGAAAAGGGCATAACTCACAAAATTCTTACCCACTGCTAACTGTATGGGCCAGCATGATCCTCTAGGGTGATTCTCAAGGAGAGTAAAAATAAAAGCAAATGCTTGAGAATAAAAATTATTCACTCTCACTTAAAAATATACTTTGGGAGGAGGTTGGTGATGATCATAAAAGGCAAATAAATGATGATAAGATGTCACAACTCCAAAATTGATTAAGAATCACAGCTCTGAGAACTTACATTCTAAAGAAAGCATCTCACATCTGTACAAGTGTCTCTTATACATATGCTAATCAGTTCCACTGATAATTTTAGCTTTGGGTTTGTTTTCTGCCTGTTCTTCCTGTTATTTTATGTTCTTCTTTGCTAGGCTTCATATGCACATCCGGGGGAACACAATTGCTTATCATTCAAGTTTGGGGGAGTATGTTGGGAATATGTAATAGTCTTTGGCACTAGATGGTTTCCTTCATGAAGTAGGATCTGGTGAGTGCTTTTGAATAATGAGAATGGTTTGGGGTGGTTGGAAGAAATCAGGGAGTACAGCGCAGATTTATATTTCCAGTCATATTAAAATATTTATATATTTCTGGACATAATTACCTGCTGACTCCATCTCTTCTTTAAACAGATTGAATTGAAATGAAATACTTGAAGTGTGGCATTGCAGTGGACTCAGGAACCATTTATTTTGGCTCTCTCTTTGTACCTGAAAGTAGGAAATGAAAAATACTTCAACTATGGCCTGTAACAAGGCTTGTTGGGCTGTATCTCAGGCAGCTTTCTGAGGCTGATAAACCCTTGGTTTGAAAATGAAGACACCTCAACTGCTCGTTTTGAGAGTATCACTATCAGTTGGCATTCAGGCCTGGAAATCCCCATGCAGAGCCCCACCCATGGTGCAACACAGGCTAAGCGGTTCTTCTGTTTGCTGAGGAAGCTAAGCCCACCTCCTGGGTTTCTCATCCTTTGCTTTATTGCCTGCTTTAGGCTCTCTGCATCGTATTTAATTCCTCCTTCTGATTTGATGTTTCCATCTTTCTCAGCTCATTCCATCTTTTTAATTTGGTCCCTATTCACATTAGTATTGATATTTCATGTCCTTCCCTGCCAACTTCCAGCCTCCACTCTCCTTCTGCCCCTGATCGCCTGACCTTAACTTGCATTGACCTCCTTCAGCTGGAAACCAGAGATGAAGAGAGCTTACTGATGCAGTCTATGTGGATTAGCCTCCCAGGTCACTAAGCAGGTTGGAAAAGGGTGAATGATAACCTGGGGAGGCAAGCAGAAGATACCTAGCATGCAGGACAAAATGCATAGCATGCAGAAACTATTTTTTTTTTTTTTTTGACTTTTGCTCACTCTAAATTTCTTGTGCAAAATTCTAAGCATATTTATTTTCCCTTTTAAAAATTATTGTTTCACAAAACAACAGGGTGCTCAGGTATGTGACGTATGTCGGTTATTGTCTTAAGTTATTCAGATATCCAGACCTTGACTCTAAGAAGGAAAATTTTATGCTTCCTCATCTATACTCAATGATTTCCCTTCCTGACCGTCAGTGTTATAGCATCTTTCTAAAATAGCTGTCTCAGGGAAAAAAATCACTTTAGGGCAGGTTGCTGTTGTTGTATAAGACCTTCCTAGGGTTTGGTAAAGTGGAATTTACTTGGAAGAAGAGAGCATTCTCAGTGATCCCAAGAGATGAGGGTTATCACTTCTGTGATGCGTACTGTTCCTGCCTGAGAAATGCTGACTGAATTTATTTTGATTCTTTTAGTTTCAAGACTTTTCAAATATATCTTTAGATAAATAGATTTGGCATGTTTGTCTCTGAACTTCTATAAAAGTCCAACTCTGTCTTTAAATTTAATTAAAACTGTCTGAATGCACACTATTTTGTCTGAATTTTAGTCTGAATTTACAAAAGTCTCATTGAGTCAGAATTTGTCATGTAGTGGTTTGCTTACATAAGCCCACTAAAAGTTTTTGGTTTGTTTTAGTTTGTTTTCTTGCAAGCAAATTATTAAGACAGTGGGGAACAGGAAATGGCATGTTTGTTTTTTCAGGCATCATTTCCTAAACTAACCCAACCTCAGTTCATTGGCTTATTTTTTCAAGGGTGGTGGGTACTTGGACTGAGTAGTGGGCTCTTGGTCCTTTGAAAAACATTGATCTTAGAAATTTTGATCTTGTATTTTGAATGTAGTTGTGATACCTATAAAGGAAGGAAAACTTCAGATTTAAGTTTAGGTATAAAAAGCATGTCATCAGGAAAAAAAATAAAAGGAAGGAAGAATTGAGAACATTTTTATAATACATATACTGTTTTGCAGTTTGACTTTTTTGTGTTTAGTTTAATAGCTCTAGTTTGTCCTATTAAAATGATTTGCTTTATTGTCGTTTATTACTACTTTGGAGATACAATCCTTTTTGAAATCCTAACCAGATCTTGTGTTTTAAAAAAATTCCATATATGTTGGTTAGATATTACTTTATAGAAGATGGCCTGGGGAACAAATACTTTCTGTGACAACCTTAAAATCATCAGGTAGAGCCATGTTATAACAGAAGAATTGGGAAACTGGCTTGGTGTTTGTGGCGAACGTTAACTACATCACATGAAATGTATATAATCTTAATTTGGTTCAGGGTCTAGTGGAATACAGGTTATAAAGGATAGCATTG
Organism: Dama dama; assembly: GCF_033118175.1. NCBI lineage: Eukaryota > Metazoa > Chordata > Mammalia > Artiodactyla > Cervidae > Dama > Dama dama. The sequence goes on from NC_083709.1 coordinate 26,465,032, forward strand.
GGCTGGATGGTTTCAAGATGACAAGACTGAGCTTTGAGTTTGTGATGGTAGAGACATTTTAAGTGATGTGGCAGGAGAATTCTTCACGCTCTTCAGTAGAGCAGATAGGGCTTCAACAGCCTGAGGAAACAGCCAAGCATCATCTTATGCCCTTGGCTAATTCCTGGGAAGCTCTGTGTCAAAGGTTCTACCTTTAGTATAGAATGTGAGGGCATGAGCTCCGGGTAATAACCTTGCAGATTCATCTTATTTTCTCTGCCCCTCCCCCCAACCCCTTTTCCACATTTATTATGTTTTATAACAAGAGAGGATTTGTGTAAACGGGAGGTCTTTCCTAACACTACGTTCCTACAGAGCTTCTGGGTTCCATTTTGTGCCGCTCCTCAGAAAATCAGACTTAAAGCATAATCCCTCATGGGACAGACCTAGGATGTGGCGTCAGAACAGAGCTGGTGAGTTCACAGTGTGGGTTTTGTGTGCTGTTTACATTAAATCCAAATCTTCTGTACTTATTAAAAATGAAGCTCTCTTCCCCTTTGGAATCAAATACAGTCTTAGCAACTCTCTCCTTGGGATCATAGGAAACATGGAGGATTCTCAGCCCATTTGCTTCCTACAGTGTTTGTGAGTACATGTTTTAAAAAAACAAATATGCTATCATCATATTGTAATTAAAAATGGATGGTGAAGGATTTTAAAAAATCATTTCTCATTGCAGATAAGTATATATCCATGTGTCCGTGATCCTTGGTGTCGAACGTTATCGGCTTTGTGACAATTCGATGGTGGCTGGAGTGACTTGTGTGAAGTCAGGTTTACAACGTAAAGACATTAAAGATTAAAAAAAGAATGTAACAAACAAATAAGTGCTTTTTAAGGTGTAGTTCTGTCTGATACAATGAAAGACACCACAAAATGAAACAAGAAAAAAAACCTGCATTCTCTTGAAGGACCATCTTTCAAATAAGCAGGAGCAAGAAGGCATTCAAATATGGGAGGGGGGTCTGGACAGCAATGTTGGGGCTAAATCACCACCTCTCTTATTTTAATAACCTCTCCAGTATCCAGAAGCTTTTGTAAAGCCAGAATGCTGTTTGTTTATTTAAAGCAGCTCATTATATAAGGATTCTACTCATATCCGTTAGCAAATCCAAGACAATCTTGCTTAGAGCCTTACTGAATTTATTTTCCTTTTTAAATCAGCCAACAGACCTAATAGATCAGGTTTCCTGTTTCCTCCTCCTGGACACTCCTTGTCAGTCCAGATTATTGAACCACTTCCCTCTACTCCAGTCAGTCCCCTCAGCACTGAGGCTCATCACGTGGCCTTGCTCAGATCTCCTGCTGGCATTTAGGAGGGACAGGCTCTCGGTTTGACTTGTGCCCCGAGGTCAGGGCTCCTGCCTGGTGTGAATCACATGGGTTCCCTTGATGGAGCAGGTGGGAATGACGAGAAATCTCCTGTTGCTCAGTATTCTCTTTATACTAATATCTGACTCATTATTGCTAAGGGTGGCTGGATGACCAGTGTCATCCAGTGTCTTCAGGTTATGGCCCATAGTTCTATTACATTTGTAGTTTCTGACAAGCAGCAGAGGCTCAGCCAATCTTGGCTGCATGTATAAATGAGCGGCATTGAAGCCTTCTCAAAGTGTGACTAATTCTTTATGGCCTTTATTAATATTATAATTTTACATCTATTTATATGATTCAGTTCAGTCGCTCAGTCGTGTCTGACTCTTTGGGACCCCATGGACTGCAGCACGCTGTAATTTGTATGATTTGTGTGATACAAATCATAATTTGTATGATTCTTTGACTGATATATCTAGTTCTCAACCTTGGTTACACTTTGGAGTCACTTGGGGACCTTTAAAAACTATTCCTCACCTCAGGAGGTTTTGATTTTATTCCTCTGGGGTTGGCTGGGCACTGGTAATTGTCAGAACTCCCTGGATGATTTCAATATGCAACCAAGGTTAGGAGCTGCTGTTATAGACGGTAAACTCCCTTAGGTAAAGGACTACATCTGCTCACCATGATATTCTCCCACCTAGTTCAGTGTCTAGCATCTTGTATGTGCTCAACAAATGATTGTTCAGTGAGTTAATAAGAGTTTGAAAGCATGGCTTTTGAAAAACTCTTGAGGATAGCACAATAAAAAGAGATTAGTTGAATAGGCTTTCTCTGAATGGTTCTAGTGTGTTACCTGTGGTCAAGCTTGTCTGGCCACAGTGTGGCCTCAGAGGAGCCGACTCCCGAAACATCCAGTGATCATCTTAGGGAGCAGAGGTCTCCCAGTCTCTGGGGATTTTAGAGGCTGCTGCTCGCACTGTCCTTGTTCAGAATGGATGGTGTGATGTTTGAGCAGAAAAAATTCTTGGAAGAAATTTTTTTTGAACCTCAACAGCTCTTTCTTTAAACTTCTAATCAGAAGGAAAATGTTAAAGCCTGGAGATTTTGTATGCA